>NC_045721.1:16759774-17959774 GCF_009834535.1 Camelus ferus
TTTGAGTGCAAGAGACAATTTAGGAAGAACTGCAGGAGAGGCAGAATTGTATGGCACCAGGAGTGTCTATTTGTAGCTTAGGTGGGTGGCATCTCTCCTGAGATGTGGGAAGAGAATATTTTAAGGAGAGGAATCAGGGGGAAGTTTCTGCCTGATTTCCATTCTTACTGTACGTGAAATATTCACATTTCTGATCCCATATTTAGTGAAATGCCTAGATCTGTACCTAAATACACGAGGGAGCATCACAATTTGATCCATAATAAAAACTGCACTACTTTGGGAGTGGAAGAGTGGCCAGGGTTAGTTACTGTCAAAACATCGTTTAAGTGATTTCTCTTTGTGGAGAAAAAGTAGGTGAAATGATCTTATATCCCAAGAGGTACACAGTCTGTTTATTGAGCTTCTCTGTGGGCGAAAGTTGCCCTGGAGTGTAGAAGAGGAGAAAGTGGTTGGAAGGATGGATAACACGGAGTGGGCATGTTTCCGTGTGCAGAGAGAAGAGGAACTAGCGCAGGGGTGCCCAGTCTAGCCAGGAACGTACACACAGCCCTTGTTGGTCGGTCTTGTCTTTTATGTTACAATAAAACAGAACAACTAGAAACAGTTGTCTTCAGACTATCCACAGACAAGGTTTATAGGTTCACGTAGTAGACTTTCTACGGAGGCTGTTTAAAAATTAGGAAGTCTGTAACTTTCTTAAGGGCAGCAAAAATCTCAGAAAATTACTTTGGGTTGATTAAATCATACAAATGCTGGGGGTTTTAGGTTCTGGGTAAGGGTTGTGAAGTGCTGAAGAGAGGGATTTGTAGTGGGCACTGTCAGTGAGTAGTCTGGAGACTGGACTCCATTAAATTGTAATCAGCTGTTAATCATTCGAAGGCCATATTTAAGTCACTGCTACAGAGGCATCAGACTTACTGCAGCTTCCACTGAAACTAACAATATACAGAGTTCCTGGAAGTAGTTAAACGACGTATACCAACCCTGAGGCGACGGTTCAATTCTAGCTTCATAGCACCACCCCCGTTTTTACGGAAAAAGGTATTAAGATGGCTTAGAAAGATTTAGTATGCACCCAGAAATAAGCAAGATCTACCCACTAATTTTTCACCGTTAAGAATGAAAGTTTTTATAAGTACTGTCTATGGCTATTATAATTTATTAGAAAAATACAGGGTTTTTTGTGTCGTAAATGTCATCTAGAAGCTGTGAATTGGTTATAGCTGAGTAACAAACAGGTTTTCTTTGTAAGATACAATACTCTTTTTTTGACTCACGTTCAGTGATTTTAGAGATCATTAAGCATTCATTTAATATGCAGTTCTTTTAAAAAGCAGGAGTCATTTACATTTCATATTATTTTTTGACAACTTTGTGACAATTTTCTTTGAAAACATAGTTATCTTCCTTGCAATTTAGACATCTTTAGGAAGTACTTTAAATATGTGACCCTATTCAAACCGAACATCAGGCTCTAAATTTCACAAGTTCAGCTCTAGAGATGCTCTCACTCATGTGGATACAAAATGGGAGTATAGTCGGTAGAACACAACATTCTTGGTTATTTCTGTGTATTTTTATTACCCTTTGTGGAATGGAGAGTCTGATACTGTTTCCTTTCTGGATGGAGGGCTACCATGATTAATGGAATGTGTAAGAGTTGTGGCCTCTAAATAAAAACACACAACATTTAAGAGAATTTATGCATTGTGTGATGTGGTGTCCCACCTAACGTCCCGTCTCTGAAGCACCTGAAATGCTTCTGAATATTTAGCTTTGGATCCACGTATTTGAAACTTCAGCTGTGTTCTCAGCACTGTTGTGTGAAGAATGTGCAGTCACGGTGATTGACTGGAATGCTTTACATGAAAGTCTCCCTAATGAAGAAGCATGAACATATTAATATCTGATTTCTACCAGAAAAGTTTGTTTTTCTCTCTTATTTATGGACTTTCAGAAATCTGTACTAAAAATATGTAAGCCTTGGACCTGAGGCCCTTGTCCCTGAAGGCTGAACCTAAGTGAACATTCTTTGTTTTTGCTTTGGAAAATGCACAGAAGAAATCCTAAATTACTGTGTGTTCAAGTGATGTAATCACCTTCTAAAAATCAAAGTGTAGCCTTTGGCTAAAATGGTTTTTGGAGTTTAATTTTCATAAGTTTGAGCACAAGGTAATAATGTACTTTTTAGATTAAATGGTATTAGGATCTTTTTAGAGTTTTTTATGTGTCTGTGTGTGTGTTTTTTTTTCTACCTGAGTGTTTGTTTTGGATAGAGTTACAACCATAATTTTTTGATCATGGCATTTTAAGGTGCTACCTGCGTTCGCAGTTCTTGGTTAAATTATTGTAAGGTTAACAATATCTCCTAGAAAGTAGATTTTTTTTCCTGATCAAAAGAATAACTTAGTAATTTATTCTCGTTAGACTCTCATTCTATTAGCCACGTTTGCAGAATAAATTCAGGGCTTAAGAGGTCTCAGTTATGAATGTGGTCCAGAAAATTTATTCCAGCTGTGTCGTGTCCTGTGTGAAGAACCAGGGTTGGGGTGGGGGGTTGGTTGTGAAGGTGAGCCAGGTGTTTGGGAATCCAGCTGTGAGAGGTAAGTGGGTGGTGGCAGAGGCTGCTGGTCCCGCTGAATGACCGAGATGTCTTGGGGAGGGAACAGCTGCGGTGGTTTGACATGCTGGGCTTTCTCTGCTGGGCTGCAGGGGGTGTCCGGGGCACCAGTGGTGGTGGGAGCAGCTTGGTACCAGCCAGTATTTATGGTCATTTCCAAGTTCTCGTGTTAGGCTTCACATGTTCAGAAGGATTGGTTTACATATCATTGTCATTGTCACTCCACTGTTTTCTTATGCCACAGTGGCTGCTCTGTCTCCCCCGCTGGTTCCTCTCCTCTCCTGTCTTCTCGATCTTGGGGAGCAGCAGGGCTCTGTCCTTGGTTTTCTTGTCTTGTCTCTCTGTGCTCTCTTTGTGGGTGATCTCATTCAGTTTAGTGGTTTTAAATACAGCATTTTCCATATTCTGACAACTCAAATTTACATCTCCAGAGCGGACCTCTCCCACACATCTGACACCCACTGGAAACCATTACTTGGTTAACAAGAAGCACCTCCACCTTAATGTATCCAAAACTGAACTCCAGCCCGTACTACCTCAAATCCGTTCCTCCCTCAGCTCAGTCTTCCTTCTCTTAGCACCTGGCAGCATTGTTTGATGCCTCTCTCCTCCCGCCTCTGCCCCTCCAGTTCATCAGCTGGTCCTGAAATAGATCCACAGTGTCACCCTCCTCACCGCCCCATCATTACCATTTCAGGCTGAGCCACCAGCGTCTCTCGCCCCTACAATCGCAGTGTCTCCTCTAACTGGTCTCCCTCCAGCCTTTGCCGCGGCCGCCTTCTGTTCTCTTCTCCACCCCGGTACCAGAGCAGCCCGCACGCCCCGTTCTCATTTTATTTATAGTAAAATCCAAAGTCCTAAATATCAGCCTTCATCCGTGAGTCAGTCCATCCTGAACTAAAGAAATGATTGAATAAAGACACAAATGGGAGAGAAGAGGCAAGTCTCCCTTACAGGAGAATTCTGAGTGGTTTATGTAACATAACTTTCCACCCCTTAAGTGTGGGCTGTGCAAAGAGATACAAAGGGGTACAGTAGGGAAAGGGGAGAAGGGGGAACGCACTGCGGAGAAACCCGACGAGCACTGCTTCAGCCAAGTGAGTGAGGGTCCACGTCAGCGTCGATGCGATGTGATGAAAATGGCACTTTGCCCCTGTGCTCTTCCCTCCACCCCCCACATGCCGAGCCCCAGTCTAATCATGCAAAAAACATCAGACAAATTCCAGTTAAGGGACCGTCTACGAAATACCTGACCAGTACTTCTCACAACTGTCAAGGTCACGAAAAACAAGACAAATCAGAGAAACTGTAACCATCCGGAGGAGTCTAAGCAGATACGATGACTTGAGTGTAATGTGGCTGTCTTGGCTGGGATCCTGGGACAGAAAAAGGGCATTGGGACTTAAATAGTGGATAACAGTATCAAAATGAGTTCATTAGCTGTGACAGATGTACCCCAGTAATTAACAGTAGGGGACACTGTCCTTGTGACTTTTCTGTAAATCTAAAAGTATTCTAAAATGAAGAGTTTGTTTAAAAAAAGAATCTCCTTTACTGCTCTGCCCTGGCCTGCTCTGCCCTGGCCTGCTGTGCCAAGCCACAGTGGTCTGTCTCAGTGGTTTCTCTAACCAGTGCGTCTCTGCTGAGATGATTTTGAGCTTCGGGGCCTTTTGGCACTGTCTGGAGACCTTTCTAGCTGGGGTTGTGGGGAGAGAGGCCGCAGACTTTCAGTTGGGTGGAGAGCAGGACTAATCCTAATGCCAGGGACGGCTCTCCACCCCCCACCCCTGGCCATGAATTATCTGCCTCAAATGTCAAGGTGCTGAGGTTGAGAAACCCTGGTCCCTTTGAATTTTGGAGTTTCTCTTTCCCACTACACGTTTCTCCCCAGTCTCTTTTTTTCTGCTTTATTTTTCTCCTTAGCACTAACCATCTGATACGCTCTTTGTTTACTTGCTTGTCTCTCACTAGGAAACGGTCCACGAGGATTCGTTGGTAGTTTGGTTCGTTTTTGTGTCCCCAGCTGTAGAACTGTTCTTGACATGTAGTAGGTGCTCATTAAATAGGTGCTGACTGAATCAAATGATGAAGTAAATGAATGATAATGATATGTATGCCAGAATCATTCAGATAGTAGAGAAAATTGAAAATGTAAATGTTCCCCCTGCTGCCTGTTCTCTAGAAGTTCAGCTTACTTTTTATATGTGCAGAATTTTTCAGTTCATTTTTAAGCACATCCATGAATTATGTACATCATTTATCTCCTCTCCCTTTTTTACAAATATAGATGGGATCAGTTTAGTTTTCCCAGTTAATGTATGTGGACATATCAATGTATAGAGAGCTCTCTTACTCTTTTTAATGACTGCATAATGTTCTATATGTAGAATTAAGCAAAACTAATTGCTTGCAGTAGAATCCTGGTGTAATACACTGTTGTAAAGTGGATGGTAGTAACATTGTATTTCCTAAAACAAAAGACAGTGCTTATTTGACATTATCTTTTAACTGTTCTTAAAGGCATTTTTCTTACATTTTATAAATCCTGATTTGTAAATGACTCAGGATTGGGATCTTTGCTTTAAAATGTCTTTAACACCATGTAGTACAGTCTGTCCACAAGCAGGCTCTCAGTACCTGTAGGTTGAATGGAATTGAAGTTTTCACTGGTTTTGATAAAATTACTGGATTGTCACGTAATAACTCAGATTTCCCTGAGTATTAGAACTGTTGACCAAATTCAGAGGTAGTTTTGGGAAAAGATTGTCTTTTTATTTTCTTTAAATACTTTTTGTTGTTCTAGAGGCCAAAGATCTGTCTGATTTCCTGACTTCCTCTGCTGAGAAGACATGACAGTCAAAGAACAAGTCCGGGTGCCCGACTTGAACTTGGTTCAGTGTCAGTTAAGCTTCTGATTGCTTTCAGCCTATCAGATCTTTCCTTTTTTTTCTCTCTCTCTTCTGAAATGACTAATGGGGCAGCGTTGGCAGCAGCTGAGTTAAGATACTGGAAATTAAAGTTGCCATGCTAATTTACCTGGCTGTCCAGTTGAGCATGCCTGGCTATTCGAGCAGCCCTCAGTCTGCTGCTTCTCTCTCCTCTGGGACTCGGTCACATTTCCCGAATTTGAGAAGTCTTTAGCCGGGGGTATCAACGGTGCTGGAATGTTTGTGCAGCTCCACCGATTTACAAGGTAAATTTGTTGGCATTTAGGGGGACAGTTGGTCTGAAAGTAATTGTCCTGCTCCCTGCCAGGCCTCAGCCCAGTGGACTGCCCACCTTCCCGTAGGTTCAGGGCAACCCTTTGTCAAATGTCCTCTTTCCTCCTGCTTTACACCCTCTGACCCCCCTGCAGTGCCCGTCACCTTGCCGATTGATTAGGCCCCCCTGCGTGTGTTAGCTTAGATGATTTAACTGTGTGTTTGTGTGTGTGTGTGTTGTGTTCCAGTGACGGGTTGTTCAGTGCCCCAAAGCCAGTGGACACCCAGCTCTGGTTGTTGGCAGCGGCGGTGAGGGAACAGTGACGTTGCTGAGATTTGTTTCAGGGCTAAGAGAGGGAAAGTTCTGTTTTACACCAAACTGTTGGTTTTCCTTTTGTAAGCTGACTTTTTTTTGGCGTAGGTTGGTGGTTCAGAAGTGACCTCAACATCAAACTTGATGATATAATTATTTTAATACCTTTAAATAGTTATATAGTGCTCAATGAGAGAGTAAACCCTTACATTATGTAGGGAGTGAACTTAATCATTTTTATAAAGAAATAATATAATTTCGGGATAAATTTTGAAGTAAGATTACAATCTGTCGTTATGGGAGGTCAGATAAAACCACTGTTGAGAGATTTTTTTTTTTTTCTTGGTTGTTCTGAATCAGCTTCCCATGCTCAGCATACTGTGGTAGCCTAAAGTCTGTAAGCTTTTGAGCACTTAATTTATTGTGTACAAAAAAATGTAAGCGATGTTCATCTACCTTTTCAGCAGTCACTTATATATGCCTTGAAGATTGAAGTTTAATACTATTTAGTTATTACAGCTGATGCTCATTATGATTCTTTAAGTCATTAAAATAAAAAAAGATTGTCTTAAGCTTAGTAGTTCTAGCAATACTAGTGTTGATACTTGAGTTGAAAAACAGAAGAAATCAAAACCGTTGCATTTATCCATATTCTGTGTAGATGGAAAATACTATATTAAAATGTAAGGTCTGAAACAAACCTTAAGAAAAAATGTACACCTTTTGTTTGCTTATTTCTCCAAAGTAAGGATTCTTATTTTCCTCTGTTGCAGGATCGAGAAAGTTAAGCGATGGGGAGGCATGTGGCCTTGCTCCTGCTCCTGCTCCTCCAGCATTTTGGAGACAGCGATGGAAGCCAAACACTTGAACAGACGCCTGTACAGTTTACACACTTCCAGTACAACGTCACGGTGCATGAAAACTCTGCAGCTAAAACCTATGTGGGGCATCCCGTGAAGATGGGTATTTACATTACAAACCCATCGTGGGAGTTAAGGTACAAAATTGTCTCGGGAGACAATGAAAACCTATTCAAAGCTGAAGAGTACATTCTTGGAGACTTTTGCTTCCTGAGAATAAGGACCAAAGGAGGAAATACAGCTATTCTGAATAGAGAAGTGAAAGATCATTACACGTTGATAGTCAAAGCAGTTGAGAAGAATACTAATGCTGAAGCACGAACGAAGGTCAGGGTGCAGGTGCTGGATACAAATGACTTGAGGCCGTTATTCTCCCCCACCTCCTACAGTGTTTCTTTGCCCGAAAACACAGCCATAAGGACCAGCATCGCGAGAGTCAGCGCCACGGACGCCGACATAGGAACCAATGGAGAGTTTTACTACAGTTTTAAAGACCGAACAGACATGTTTGCCATCCACCCCACCAGTGGCGCTGTCGTTTTGACTGGCAGGCTCGATTACACAGAGACCAAGCTGTATGAGATGGAAATTCTTGCCGTGGACCGTGGCATGAAGTTGTACGGGAGCAGCGGCATCAGCAGCATGGCCAGGCTCACGGTGCACGTCGAGCAGGCCAACGAGTGTGCGCCTGTCATAACAGCGGTGACTTTGTCGCCGTCAGAGCTGGACAGGGACCCGACGTATGCCATCGTAACCGTGGAGGACTGCGATCAGGGTGCCAATGGGGAGGTCGCTTCTTTAAGCATTGTGGCAGGAGACCCCCTTCAGCAGTTTAGAACAGTCAGGGCCTCTCCCGGGAGTAAAGAGTATAAACTCAAAGCAGTTGGTGGCATTGATTGGGACAGTCATCCTTTTGGTTACAACCTGACACTACAGGCGAAGGATAAAGGAACGCCTCCCCAGTTCTCTTCTGTAAAAGTCATTCATGTGACTTCCCCACACTTCAAAGCTGGGCCAGTCAAGTTTGAAAAGGAGGTTTACAGGGCAGAAATAAGTGAATTTGCTCCTTCCAACACACCTGTGGTCATGGTCAAAGCCGTACCTAGCTATCCTCATTTGAAGTATGTTTTTAAAAGTGCACCTGGAAAAGCTAAATTCAGTTTAAACCACAACACTGGTCTCATTTCCATTTTAGAACCAGTTAAAAGGCAGCAGGCATCCCAGTTTGAACTCGAAGTAACAACAAGTGACAGAAGAGCTTCGACCAGAGTCTTGGTTAAAGTCTTGAGTGCAAACAGCAATCCCCCTGAATTTACCCAGACAGCCTACAAAGCATCTTTTGACGAGAACGTGCCCATCGGCACTACTGTTCTGAGCGTGAGTGCTGTTGACCCTGACGAGGGGGAGAATGGGTATGTGACCTACAGTATTGCAAATTTAAATCATGTGCCATTTGTGATTAACCATTTCACTGGTGCTGTGAGTACCTCGGAAAACTTGGACTACGAGCTGATGCCGCGGGTGTATACCCTGAGGATTCGGGCGTCGGACTGGGGCTTGCCATACCGCCGGGAGGTGGAAGTCCTTGCTACAGTTACTCTCAATAACTTGAATGACAACACACCCTTGTTTGAGAAGATAAATTGTGAAGGAACAATTCCCAGGGATCTAGGCGTAGGGGAGCAAATAGCCACTGTCTCTGCTATTGATGCTGACGAACTTCAGTTGGTGCGATATCAGATGGAAGCCGGGAACGAGCTGGATTTGTTTAGCTTAAACCCCAGCTCTGGGGTGTTGTCATTAAAGCAGTCGCTGATGGACGGCTTGGGTGCAAAGGTGTCGTTTCACAGCCTGAGAATCACAGCCACGGACGGAGAGAATTTCGCCACGCCACTGTACATCAACCTCACTGTGGCTGCCCTCCGCAAGCCAGTACACTTGCAGTGCGAAGAGACTGGCGTGGCCAAGATGCTGGCGGAGAAACTCCTGCAGGCAAACAGATTACACAGGCAGGGAGAGGCCGAGGATGTTTTCTTTGACTCTCACTCGGTCAATGCTCATGCACCGCAGTTTCGAAGCACTCTTCCAGCTGGTATTGAGGTGAAGGAAAACCATCCTGTGGGTTCCAGCATCATTTTCATGAATGCCACTGACCTTGACACTGGCTTCAATGGAAAACTGGTCTATGCCATCTCTGGAGGAAATGAGGATAGTTGCTTCATTATTGACATGGAAACTGGAATGCTCAAGATTTTATCTCCGCTTGACCGTGAAACGACAGACAAATACACCCTGAATGTTACAGCGTCAGACCTTGGTCTGCCGCAGAAGGCTGCCTGGCGTCTTCTGGAGGTCAGAGTTCTGGATGCCAACGATAATCCACCTGAGTTTTTAAAGGAGAGCTATTTTGTTGAAGTGAGTGAAGACAAAGAGATAAACAGTGAAATCATCCAGGTTGAAGCCACAGATAAAGATCTGGGGCCAAATGGACATGTGACGTACTCTATTCTCACAGACACAGATAAGTTTTCAATTGACAGCGTGACTGGAGTGGTGAAAATAGTGAACCCTTTGGATCGTGAGGAGCAGCATGTGCATTACTTAAAGATTGAAGCCAGGGATCAAGCCAGCGAAGAGCCCCAGCTGTTCTCCACGGTGCTTCTGAAAGTATCATTAGAGGACGTTAATGACAACCCACCCAAGTTCATTCCCCCTAATTACCGCGTGAAAGTTCGCGAGGACCTTCCGGAAGGAACCATCATCATGTGGTTAGAGGCCTATGATCCTGATTTAGGTCAGTCTAGTCAAGTGAGATACAGTCTCATGGACCACGGAGAAGGAAGCTTTGATGTGGATAAGCTCAGTGGAGCGGTTAGAATTGTACAGCAGTTGGACTTTGAGAAGAAGCAAGTATATAATCTCACTGTGAGGGCCAAAGACAAAGGGAAACCCATTTCTCTGTCCTCTACTTGCTACATTGAGGTTGAGGTCATTGATGTGAATGAGAACTTACACCCGCCGGTGTTCCCCAGCTTTGTGGAAAGGGGTGTCGTGAAAGAAAACGTCCCTGTTGGTTCATCGGTCTTGAAGGTGTCAGCTCACGATGAGGACTCGGGAAGAGACGGGGAGATCCACTATTCCATTCGAGATGGTTCTGGTGTTGGTGTTTTCAAAATAGATGAAGAAACAGGTAAATATGTTCTTACTCTGGTTTGCTTTTCCCTCCCTTTTCTCTAGAGGAAATATGCCCTGTGGTATAGCTCCATCACAGCTCCCCACTGGACTCTGTGAGGGCTCACTGTAGAAGTGCGTGTTTTTGTGTAGGGAGCCATGAGGGGGATCCAAAGAAACCTAAATGAGTTGGCATAAAATGAGTTAAAAAAAAAAAAACAGAAAGATTGAAACCATACCACTGATACTGATCTCCAAGTACTCTGTGTTATCAGGAGAATCATTGTGGTTTTGCTGTCACTCTGAGAGGCCCTTCCAAAGGTTTTCAGCCTAGTAAGACTGCAGACTTGGAAGATCACGGCCACTACCTAGCATGCCATTCAGACGGTGTTGCACACCAGTTCTTAACACTGACTTGCTCCGTCTATACGATGGGGGCGCTCAAAATTACTGTAAATCTTATTCGGGGATAAAGTGAAATAGCAGGTGTTAGAGTTATTAACGTCTTTTGGAAATGGTAGCAATGCTTTGGCACGATATTCTACCCCCTAGAATGAGGTCTGAAAACCAGAGCATCCAGGACAGCCAACTCGTGCTAGAGGGTGTATTTTCTGTTTTGCACATTGTACATCCCTCTACTTCAGTTGCTTTTCGCAAATTTCGTAATTATATGTCAGTCTCCCCGACGGGGTGTGAGCATTATTATTAGTTGGCCAAGAGCTACCGTAACAAGGTTAAGCCACAGATGGGGCAGCTTAAACAGCAGAAATTTATTTTCTCACAATTCTGGAGGCTAGACATCAAAGGTCACGGTGTCGGCAGAGTCGGCTTCCGAGGCCACTCTCCTTGGCTTGTAGGTGGCTGTGTTCTCCCTGTGACGTCACATGCTCTCCCCTCCGTGCGTCTGAGTCCTGATCGCTTCCTATAAGGATACCAGTTGCGGGGACCAGCCTCTAATGACCTCTTTTAAGGCCCTGTCTCCAAGTACAGTCATGTTTGGAGGTACTGGGGACTTAAGACTTAAGCACATGAACCTTGGAGGACACAGTTCAGCCCAAAACCGCCCTTAAGGACAGGCTTTTAGCTCATGTATTTTCTTTCCTCAGCACCTGGCAAAAAGTGCCTGGCATATAGAAGCTGCTCGTTAAATGGTAGAAGAGTGCATGAGTAAATGAATGATGATTTTGGCTTTGAATGTCCTGCCTTCTGAGAATGGTAGTGGAAATAGAAGGAAACGGGGTAATCCCAGCCCTGATCAGCCACGAATGGGGTTCAGTGTGTTTATTGACCTCACTGATGTTTCCTTTATGAATATGCCCATTCTAAAAGGAGTGTTTTTATTATTACAGTAAACCTTGAAGTTTTTATTCAGTAATACCACAAATGAGTTCTTCCATCAGTGCCCACCCCGGTACCCACGCCTTCCTCTTAATAGGTGTATAGCACATAAGAAATATAACTGTTGTCCTAGAAATAAGTTATTTTAAAGGCTATAAATTTTTAATGTGGTTTTGTTTATGCAAGGGATTCTTTTTCTAGTGAATGATACACCTCTAGCATGTGCTGCAGATCTGCAGATTAAATACCTCATCTAAAATACCTATAATAGTTTAATTCAAGAGAAAGTAGCATTACCAGGAGCAGTTAGTAATCAGTCATCTGAAGAGCAGAGTGGATCTTGTGACACTTTGCAGTCTGAATTAGTTTTCAGGTGCAATGGCGGTGTAGAAAAACACCCAGAATTTAGTAACTGAAGCTGAAACCATGAAGTGTTTTTATGAATTTCTTAAGGACAATTTTTCCTACTTTTTTTTTTTTCCAAGGTGGACTTTGAAAGCCTGTAAGTTCAGACAGAAAATAAGAACAAAATCTTAATTTACATTTCCTTGGTGACTTCAGTTATATGAGCACTGCCTTTTGGTTTTTTTTTTTTTTCTTTTAAGTGGGAAGAGTATTTTTATTGTTGCATTTTAAAGACCCATTTAGAAACTAGTATTTTGTCTATGAATTTAGAAGACTGGGATATTCTTACCACCGGGTACAAGGGCGGGGGAGACACGCAGCCAACATCTGAGCAAGGCAGCGTCCTGAAATAATCTGTAGTCGTTTTCAGGCTGGATGGCAGTGCCAGACTTTCCCAGTGGTAACTTAGTAAGAGGCCAGGGGATGAGTTGGGATTATGGGCCGTGGGATTGCTAAGTGTATAATAAACTGTCATGCATTGGTATAAAGACTAAGATTTAAAGGTGAGAGAAAAATTGGAAATTTCCAGGTCATCTATTCTGTATTCCTTGCTTTACAGAGAACATGTAGTATACAGCAGACTTATGTTTATATGCTTTTCGAAGTCAAATAAAGGTGAATATTATATATTATATATATAATAATATTTACGCATTGACCTGGTATACGTTGTAAAGTATCTTCTTTTTGGCAGTAGAATTATCAGCCCAGGTAATTATTTAGAGAGATCCCTGACACGACGCCTGGTGTCATAGTGTAGAATTCCTTTATGGAAAGTCTATGTTTTGTGCAGTAGAAATACTAAAATTAGATATGCTGATTTCTCATGTGGGGTTTGTCTACCTGACTTTTAGGGCAGGTTGAAAGTGTGGAGAGGTGCCCGTCAGATGAAGAAAGGTAGGGGCGGTTCAGGAACGCCAGTGGGGACCCCGCAGGACGCAGCAGGACAACTCTGGGGTCAATTGGAGTTGCCTTCTGGCCCAGGTCAGGTTCATTAGCACCTTTCTAGAACTTCAGTGTCTGCTCCTTGCCCATTTCTCCTGAGCTCTCAGTCTCTCCTCTCGTGATACATTTGATATCAGGCTGATGGATCTGGGCCTGTGCAGAACTGCTTTGGCAAGAACCTGCCCCCTGTAGTTGTCTGTGTGCTTCTTGCCTTTGACGTAACTTTAAGCAATATGGTGTTAGTCGAATAAAATAACCAGGGTTTTGTGGTGTTACCTACTTCAGCATTGTCACATACGTGTATCACTTGTGTACTTCTCACACGACAGGGGACGTATTCAGCTGTCTGAGTTTAGTCCTTACTATGTTTAAGACATTCCCTTTAAAAAAAATCTGCTTAAAGTTGAAACATCTCCTGCCAAGTTGTTTTTTTAGAAACAGAAACTCTGTGGACTGCCTAAAATACACAGTCGAATGAACAGCCCTGGCAGCTCTGGATTTTGTGCATATTTTGCTAATTGGCTTTGCAGGGAGGTAACACGTACTAGCAGCGTGGGGGCGACAGTCATTTGACTCATCTGATAATCTCGCACTGTGTCACATGCTCTTCCTGGAGAGGCTTCTGGGTGTTAGTGAACTGTTCTGACAGATCCAAGCCCACATGATTGCTTGTCCATTTGAGGTTTGGAAGGGTCGAGTGGTAGGCAGAACATTATTTGGAAAGTCTGCCTTGTTAGAGAGCCAATCTCCAGCGTCTAATTAAGATCCTCCCCCTTTTTGTCCCTTAAAATCTACAGTAAGGAATGTAAAGCAGGTTTGAGGAAATGTTGGTGGAGTATCTTTGACGCATGTGTAACTTCACATTTAGGCTTTTATTTGCCTGACTTTATAGTCCTCAGTATTCACCCCACTCTCACCTCTAGTATGTTCCTGGTTGCTTCGTTGTAAGCTTCCAAGTTCAGCGGAATAGAATCCTGGGCCTTCCTCCTGGAGATTGGTGGAATAAATTCAACTTAGCGTTCTTGGCTGACAGGGACCCATCACTTAATTATTACTTGAACACCAATAAAACGTTGCAACTTTTTGCTCAATTTTAAAACTAAGGTTAATTTTTAAGACTAGCAAAATGTTTAGCCAAAAGATTTTTTTTTTTTTTAATTGTCAGCAAGCCCTCGTGTTGAAGCAGTGTTGAGTTGAGGTCTGTTTCACCCATGTCTGTATGGTAATGAGATACCTTTTAGGTATGTTTTTCCGTTCTGTCTAGAGTACCCTGGTTCAGCCTGGCTGTGAGTACAGCGCAGCCCAGTAAGAGTGTTTTCCCCTTCTGATTCTACGTATTTGGGGAGACCACATTTTTCGCTAAGATAAGAGCAAATTTCTAAACTTATTAGTGCTGTGTTACTCCTAGAATCCCAATCGTGGCTTCAGGACTGAAATTTGCATTTTGATGAAAAGACTTAGAATGAGCTAGTAAGGAAGTACAGCTGTTGCGACAAGATAAATCACTGTTGATGAAATATGGGAGGGAAAATGAGGGCGACATTTTTCTTCAGAGAACCTGGCTGCATTCTCACTACGGGGGAGCGTTTTTGCTCCATCCCTGGATTACCCGTTTGGAGACTGGCTCCTGGCCTGCCTTGCTTAGGGGACACAGGAGGGACGTGTTTGGTAGTCGGAACAGAAGGGAACTCGAGCCCAGGCTAACCTTATTGTTGACTTCAGGGAGAGAGAAAATGTTTCTGGGGATTCTGTCTGGCTTGGCAGGACTCTGAGTATTTTAATTATCCACTCAAGCTTGAAGAACCTTTTCGCATCTTAAAGTAGAATATTCTGCATAGGACCTGTGTTTTTTCCTAGGCTACTTCTCTCATGACAGAAGTAGAACATAGAGGAAGGATATCCATGGGTCCAAGTGTGACCCAAAACTCTGTAAGAGTGGCTGGGAGCTGGGCGGTGGTTAGCGGTGTGGTCTGCTGTGGTGGGGCCAGTTACCTCTCTCGGAGCTGGGTCTAGAATTCCTGGCAGTAGGAACTTAAATAGATACTGGTGGGAGGCCCGTTAGGGAGTTAAGAAATTTGCTGGTGAAAGGGCTTTTGTGTTGCCCTCCCCTCCCTTAAGTAGCCACAGCTGCTGTCCTTTACTTTTTGTTCTCCTCCTAAGAAAGTTGAAGAGAAAAGAAGCTGATTTCCTAGCCCCAGTGAGATTGAAAATCAGGCTTTGGCAGAAATTGTATTACGATCATGTGCTGTCGCTACGTTTGGGAGTAAAAATCTGCCCGTGTGTGTGTGTGTGTGTGTGTATCTGAGTCAGGGCAGGGAGGGCACAGTGATCGTTTCTGCTGGGGAGAGTATCCTCCTTTGAAGCAGGAGGATTCTAGGTGAAAATCAGGTCTCATTAGAAATCGTAAGGAAATTCTATTTTGTTTTAAGGGAAAACAGAGGATCAGCTCTTCTTTAGTTATTTGTATGATGTTTATCAAGTTGATGCTCTAAGTACTGAGTGAATATGGTTGGAGGAGAAGTCGGGATATAAAGCCCTGTGGACTGTGAGTCCGGGTGGTATCCTGTGGAGAAACTGTGTGGGGCCCTTACTTGCATGGTCATCCTGGATGAGGTTTAATGGCCAGAACCTGGAGGGGATGGGGTGAAAACCACTTGAAGTCTGGTCTCTGGCTGGGTGCTTTCAGTGATGATGGCGGTAATGACCTTGGGCATCACTGTATCATAATAAACCACAGGTACTGATCAAGTGTCACAACCAGGTGCTGTTCTGAGCACTCTATATTTATTTAATCCTCACGGCTACCAGATTAATGTTATCCCTGTGTTACCCATGAGGAAACATTCACAGGTTATAACTTACCTGAGACCACCTGAGTATTGAGTGGCAGAACCAGGGAGCCTGTGCATGGAGACCCTGCATTTGACTGTCTCTGACTCAAGAATGGTCTTGTGATGGTGTATGGGAGCCCATTTAAAAGCTACTAGTAGAGTGGGATTCTGGGCCAAATTAGGTTTGGCTGAACTGGGCTGGATGCTTCAATCCTAGATTTGAGGCTTGGTCTTGAAGGAGTATTGACTCTAAGACTCTTCTTTTTTTTTTTTTTTTTCCTCAGAATGATGAATTGCTCTTTAGCACATTTAGTAGGGCAGGATTTTAACGTTATAAAGTGGTGGCATTTAAGCAAAGATTATTCCACTGAAGTGATGAGCAGTGGGTGAGTCATGCTGAGTATAGATAGTGAGCTTTGCTGTCTAGTGGAGATGGACAGGTGCCTTACCTGCATTTACAGTTGTGAAAATTGGCCTTCTCATGAATAAAAATGCTGCTTGTCTGAACTGTGCTGGATATTTAAAAAAAATTTTTTTTCTTTAATGGAGGTACTGGGGATTGAACCCAGGACCTCATGCATGCTAAGCACACACTCTGCCACTGAGCTGTGCTGGGTATTAATCAGAACCTTTCTCATGGAAACATTGTTTTAGATGGTTGTGAGGGTCCTGGCTAACCTTTAAAACCAATTTAAACCACACAGTAGCTGAAGTCGTTGTCTTGCATTGTCCTCCTTGACGCCTTGGCTTCAGCCATTGTCCTCGCCACCATGTGGTGTGTGGCATGAAGTCCTGGTGAACCCGTTCTCTTTCTAAGCCCTCTTGGCAAGGAACCTTCATTATGTTCTAAGAGTGTTGAAGAGCTGAGTGTTCATAACTGGATGAGCAGCCTATGTGTATAGAGATTTAATGCCCAGTGAACATCTGGTTTTTTCTTTCCATCTTGTCTGCCTTGCCTAATTGTGAAAATTGAGTAGATCTCAAAACTTTTAGTTGTTTGTCCATGTTGGTTTTTTTTTTTTTAAACATTTAGTTCCTATTGTTTTGACTTTAAGGATTACTTTAGTTCATAAGGCTGGGTTTGTCAAATTTTTATTATCTATTAGTTTGTATTTTGTGTACTGCTTTCCTTTGCAGCTCCCTTAAAGACACTTAGTTTTCTTAAAAACCAAACCATGTTGTTTGTCAATAGTGCATGTCACCGTACAGGACATAATGGATGAAGCACAATCTTTCGTGTCTGTTACTGGGAACAAATGGACTTGGAAAGATTGCTATTCAAGGGCACATGGCTGTACTTGTTAAACTGGCAGTGATCCAGTTTAACAGCAGTGATAAAAGTCTAGGAAACTGTTCACAAGGGCCAGTCTTATCAGTTAACTTGCCTTGGCAGTTAAAGTATGCCATCTCCCCTTGGAGCATCTGCTGTTGTATTGGACCTGTTTCATTGCTAGGCCTCCAAGTGGCCGAGTAAACTGACCTATTGAAAGAGATTCTTTAGAGGTGAATATTTATTTTATGCTGAGGAAAGTCTACCAAATGTAGTCTTTTTCGTTTTAACCTAGAAATCACTTTGCTGTATATTTGTACACATGTGTAAAGAGATTCAAGAGAACCTGTCATCGAAGGCTATTTCCAAGTGAAATAATAACCTCCAGTGCTTTTGCAAACCTGTGTCATCGGGTGTCCCTATCTCCCCATTAAGGTGTACAAGACAAACGATTATAATAAAATAATAAACAGTCTATCCATTTTTAACTTAAGCAAGCCTCTGGGCCAGAGTTTGATATTTAGTATTGCCATATTACCGTGGAAATCCTCGCTAGGTCAACTCCTAGTATGCCTTTATTTATGAAGGTAAAATAATGTCAGAAAACTCAGGCTTCTAATACTAAAGTTAACTTTCTTGACAGATTGGATTTTTATTTAAATGGCCTTCAAAATAAGAGCATATGGGATTTAATAAATGGTTTTAGTTTTATAAATAGTCCCCTATTCAGAACAAAAGAAAGAATTTGAAGAATAATGCCTATTTTTAAGGCTACTGTTTATTGTAAAAGGAGCAGTAAATAACTTTGTAGTGAAAGATGAAATGAATGTGTAGCCACATTTTCTGGTCTGTGATTTACAGGTATTGATATTCACATCACTTCTAGTCAGTATGTTTTGTCACTTTTTGTTAAGAGTGATTCTGGAATCTTTCATGAAGTAATATGTTTTCTTTATCACAAGTTGAAGGTATTTTGTTAGTTGAAAAGAGCTTATTGGAAAAGGATTTTAGATTTCAATTAACTTCTAAAATATTTTAAGGCAGTTTCACCGTAAATTCTTAGTTAAAAGATTCTCTAAAATCCATTTGCTTTTAGCTCTTTATTAGCTGTTTTACTTGCCTGTTTACTCTGAAAGCTGCTTGACATCAAGCTGTCTTAAACATCTTTATCCTGTCATAAGTGCTTGGCACACAGCTGGTAGTCAGTAAATCAGTAAATACCTGTTCAGTGATGGTCATCTTTTGGTAAACTCAGTAAATGTTTGTCAGATAACATTGTTCTTCTTCTGATTTGTTCCTCAGCTGAAGATGTTTGCATTTTTAAGTGAAAAAAGATGAGCTTCCCATATAAATACCAAGTTAGTTCACAGGTTGAGGCATCAGAATTTAAATCCATTACTGTTAAAGGATAGATAAATAATTTTTTTAAAGAAGTATTTTCTCTTAATAGAGGGATGACCTCATGAAGATGAAGCTGATAAGGAAAGCATGAATGTGAATATTATTCGTGTTTGGTTTTAATTAGCTCAGTGTTGTTGATTTTAGAAAGAATTCAAACTAAGGATCACATCTACAGAATATAAAGTTTTTGATTTAAGGCCCATGATTTTTTTAAATAATGTGTTTTACATAGAGTTTAAAGAATTATTTGACCATATTAAAAAAGAAAGACAACTTTTGTCATTTTATTTCCACCAGGATAGGCACTGTATGAGAGCGGGGACTTAGCTTTGCTCCTCCTTATATTGCTGGTGCCGACAACTGTGCCCGGCTTGTAGTGGACACACAGCAAACACTTAATGGATGAGTACAGCCTGAGCTTGAAATAGATTATTATAAAATATTAAAAGGAAACACACATCTAAGTAACCATTATTGGGAAAGATCTTTTGAATTTGTTGCTCTGGGAATACAGAGAGAAAATTCTAGTTGGTAGAAAGGTGTCACATGTGCTGTAGGTCTGCCTGTTCTTTTAATGCAGTTAAAGCTGTGATCTTCCACTTAAAATGCACCCCGTTCCTATATCTCAGAAATAGCTAAAAACAAAAAATTAGAAAAACAGCCACAACAGAACTTCAGTAGCAAGGCAGATTCCTCGTTTCTGTTTTGCCTTCTCTAGAAGCCAACTTCATTTGTCAGATTGAGTACCAACACCTAGAATTAGAAATCCTAAATTCTGTGGCTTTCTAGGTGAACATGCCTTACAGATTGTTGTTTTCTTCGGCTACAGAATAATATTGCCTGTATCATCCTCTGAATTGAAAAATATTTCTTCTGTTTTAGGTTCAAAAGATGCATATCCATTTATATTGTACATTTTTGGTGAAAAATTTGAACTCTTGAAAGACTTTCAGATTAGTAGAGTCTATTTTTATATTCCAGTATCATTGATGAATTTCCTAAAGCTTAAAAGAAGTTATTCCAGCAATTCATAGAGTATTTTTGAAC
Organism: Camelus ferus; assembly: GCF_009834535.1. Lineage (NCBI taxonomy): Eukaryota > Metazoa > Chordata > Mammalia > Artiodactyla > Camelidae > Camelus > Camelus ferus. The sequence goes on from NC_045721.1 coordinate 16,779,179, forward strand.
GTGTCAGTTTCCTGCAATACATTGATCGCATTGTCTTTTAAAAACTGTTGTATATTGTAAATCTCTTGGTTATTTCTGTTAATAGAGTGCTTTTTACTTATAAGCGAACTTTTCCTTTAAAGCCTGGTTGAATTAAGGAGAAATTCAACGACCAGACTGTTTTAAGAAGAAGAATAAATGTAAAAACTGAAAACACTTTCTCATTTAAGTGACTGCATCTAAATTAAAAAAAAAAAATTAACTCTCATTTGCTTTTTGTCTACTTTTCTTGCTTACTTAGGGTGTCTGATTCTAAACTTGTCATCCATATGAATAGACAACAAAAGCTAATTCAGTGAACTGTTTTTCTGATTTATAAGTAACAGCTTTAGGATGATTAAGGGAAGGGCAAAAAACCTTTGTGAAGTGTTTGGATGGAGATCTGTTCATAGGAGGCACATTGAGTGCTGGGAACAGTTGAGAGTTCTACGAAGTAGAGAGAGAGTGTCTAGGGAGAATTCACTGGAGTAAATGCAGACGGAGTCAAAGATGGATTGAAACTTCCATTATCTTTGGGCTGTTTTGAAATACTGTGAAGGAAATCAGAGAACTGTGTGTTATTTAACCTTTTGCTGGGAAATAACCCACTCTAAAACTTGGTGTCTTCCAACAGCCGCCATTTATTTAGGTTGTAATTCTGTGAGTCGGCGGTTGGGGTGAACTCAGCTGGGTGTGTGCTGGCTTCAGCTGGGCTCACTTACGTGCTGGGTCATCTGCTGTCAGCACGGTGGCTCGGCATCTGGGAGTTGGTGAGATGTTGGCTGGGGGCCGGGACTGCAGGCCCTGTGTCTGTCATCAGCCAGCAGACCAGCCTGAGCTTGTTCACACAATAGGCTCGGGGTTCCAGGAGCTTGAGAACAGCCTCAGCAAGACCCCTTGAGGCCTGGTCTCAGAACTCACACGTCGTCGCTTCTCCCACCTGCTGTTGGTGACTCAACAGGTGGGAAAACAGACTCCACCTCTCTTGATGGGAGGAGTTGCAGAGCATTGCCTTCATTTTTCAGTCTATCACAGAGGCACTTTACCTGATTTTTCCCTTTGAGGAAATTCCTTTTGATTATTAAATGTACGTAAGGATTTAAAGGCATTTGAAAATTGTGAAAATATCTATCTTGAGTGTCTTGAAACATTTCTACCTTATATAGCCAGCTCTATCTACATAAGGTTTTTGATGCTGTTAAAACATTTCGTGGTTTTAAAATACTTTTTCAAGTTATTTTAAGTATGTTTCCATGTAAGCTGGAGCTTGAGCCGGGACACCAGGAGTCTGCATGAGTCTAAAGACACCAAAGCCATAGTCTCTATTCCTTCTCCTTCTCAGTTTCTGTCCCCAAGTTTTCTGATGTTTCTTGCCCCAAGGGACTTGCGAATCCCAATTTTCAAACATCATTTTAGTGCCAAAGGCAGATATTTTGAGTGTTTGCTAAAGGCAGCCAGGAGTTCTTCACAACAGCCTTTGGCTTGTAGGTGTAATTTTTCACACCACTCTTCTTGCTAATTAACTTATCACAAATTATTTCATTCATTGATTGCTTTTCCTTAGAGGGAGACTTGGGGGAAACGGAAAGGGAAGTAGATGGACGATTTGGGGGACGTGAAAATGGAAACCGAAATAGAGAGGAGAAGATAGGAGTGTTCCTTTGCTGACTTTTGACTTTGTGCACTTGGAAATGTATTAAAAATAACTTAAAGATGTGTTCTAATGCCACTTAGTGTAATATTAAAGTTAGCTTGTATTAGAGTTATGGGGCATATATGCGACAGAAGAAACAGGAATATACCCCGTGGTGAGTTGAAACAGAAATCTCTGGATTTGAAACAAACTCTTCAATGTACTGACTGACAACGCACACTGATGTTTCTGTCTGGAAATCCGGGGAGTTAATGTCTTCCTATCCATGGAAGAGGAAACTTGTGGCTGTCTCCTTTAATAGGGTTTTTTTTAGAGAAGATGTAGTTAAACCCTGGTTAGTATTATTTGCCTCAAAGAGGTTAGAAAAACAAGCAAGGAAAAATGGTCATCCTGATCACCCTTAGAGAAGAAAAGAATGACCTCAGTAAAGCATAAATGTTCATTATTTACAGCTGGAGAGGAGTACAGTGATCATTAAATATCAAAATGAATGGTCTTGTTTCTAATAAAATTTTCTCACAGGGTGAAAGTAAGGTTCTATAATGGAAGTTTAGTTTAGGTTTCACTAGAAACCTAGTCTAGAGATGCTGACCTAAAATCTGACATTTTAATAAATCGTGAGTCTTGAATAGAGTATACAGAAGATCATTTTATCTAGGAGAATAACAGCCCTAAGTTTTGGGGATTAGAGGTGAGCCTGCATTAAGACAGGCACCTAATCGGTACAGTCTGTGTAATCAAAACAAATCACAACACAATAGTCCGTGTCCCAGAGTAGACTGTAAAACCGTTTATTAGAAATACTCTGTTGTTTCAGCATTTTATTCCAATGCAAGTGCCCAGATGAAAAAAGTGAGCCTCTATTAACAGCTTATATTTGCACAATTATATACATTCTGTCAGCGTTTACTTTTATTTTTTACTTTTCACGTCTTCAAAGAACAGTTAGTTTACAGGTTACGGCAGCATTACTCAGTAGGACTGTCCATGTATATCATTTTACATATTCTAGTTGCCACACACAAACAAATTAGATAAGTGAAATTAATTTTAATAATATATTTTATTTCATCTAGCATATATTTCAGCCTGTGATCAACGTAAAAGATTAGGAACGAGACCTTTTACTTTTTTTTACTCATGTGAAGTCTTTAGTTGATGTATGTTTCGCACTTAAATCACATCTCCATTTGGACTAGCCCCTCTTCCAGTGCCCATCACCTCAGTGCAGGTCTAGAGATCTGTGTGGAGTTCAATTACTTTAAAGAATATTTAATATTTAATTTAAAGCAAGGCTCAGTCACCCAGTGAGGTGATGGCCCCACGTCGGTTCCTCCATGATTGGTTGGTGCACCCTTGCTGGGAAAGGGCGTTGTGTTTGGTGTTGTGTGGGAGCAGAAACCTTCTTGTGATGGTACTCGGTGAGGATGTTAGAAACCCATTATGCTGGTGTTGCAGAAAATCTCTTTGTCAAAGATGTTAATGACCTACATCCTGGCATGGCTTTTTAAATATTATAGTGAAGCATTTCTTGTGATGCTAAAGCTAGTGTCAAAGCTGGATGAAAACTCATTTTGCAGTCATTTGACGGAGGCTCTCTCTTGCTTTGTGTTAATGGATTGCAGGAAAACAGCCTAACAATTTCAAATTAGAACTTTGTTTTCAATTAAAAATTGTCTAATAATAGCTTTTATAAAATTCTGAGTGAATCAAGTGTCTTTTTTTCAGGATAAACTTCTTATTAAACTAGTCCCATTCACATTGCCCTTTAGGGGTATACTTGGGGTTGGTAGCATAATTCTCCCTTGATTTGACCTATAAGGCATCAATCTTCTTTATATGAATGTATGTAATGTCTTAAGACAGTATTTTACAGAGTGATTTTCCAAAAGATGTGATTAGACCAGGTCTACCATTTCCAAGTGAAACAAACAAGTTCCTGTGGGCTTGCAAAATTGTTAGCCTTTGTGACTCAGAACCTGTATTTTTCAGACTTCTCTTTGGAATTAAGGCAGTGATGAAAACTAGTCCTTCTTCTGTAAACTTGCTCTTGTGTTGCTTCAGTTTTCATTCTTTACAGAGTTAAAAAGGTCACATTTTCAGATTTTGGACTTTTCCATGAAAGTTTCAGGATATGCACGCTGAGATGGGTTTTTTTTTTCAATCACATCCTAGTAAGGACACTTTCCATGGCATATGAATGGACACAGACCTTTGAAACCCACTTTGCCATACGTCTTGCCACTGCCGCCTGGTATCTCACACATCTGCCTGTTTCCTTTGGTCTTCAGCAGTTTCACATCAAAAATTGTGAATGAAACTTAAGTAAATATGTGTATTTTGAGCTGGCTGCTGGCTGGGAGTCTGCTGAAGCAGCTGGAGATTTTTTTTTTTAACCCCTGCCGAGGGAACCATCACTGTGACAGGTAAATAGCATTCCTCAGCAAAGCTTGAATGCTCCTCCGGCCCCCCTTCAGGACTGTAGAATGTCGGGATTGTCTTGCTAGGAGCTCTATTGATTAGGTCACAGCCTGGTCTGCGGAAAACAGAGTTGCCCTGGGGCCACCTCACCATGGGGGATTTGCTAAAGCCCGTGTGAAAGGGCCACATGGGGTCTCCAGATTACCTTGTGAACAGGAATCAGTTCAGGCAGCAGAGTCTTCATTAAGGACCTATTAACTTCTTCAAGCATCTCCTTGGATTGAAAAGCACTTGGGAACAAGGAATAATAAAAGGAAATTGTTGCCAAAGCCACTGAAGGTGCATCTCTGGGGGTGCGTCCGTTCAGTTGTAAATTTATTTCCTGCTTGGAGCTCCTGTTAGCTTTAGAAGTCCCCCTTTCAGATCTCGGAAGGGGAGTTTGAAAATGATTATGTAGTGTTGATTCTTGTCTTTGAAGCTTTGACTGTCCATAGAATTTGGGCAAAGTTGGCAGGGAACTACTTGCATTTTAAAATAAGCTTTATTTACCAATTTAAAAAAGCAGTATGTAACCATTGTAGAGATCTGGGAAATATAGACTGTTAAAAAGAAGAAAAAATAATTTTAAGTTCTACTGTGTAGAGCACCACTGAAATTTTTTCCTGACTTGTATACATACACACACACACACCCCCCCACACCCCCACACCCACCCACACCCGCCCCACAGAGCTCCAAATGCTAGACTTTTTAAAATAAATTTACACTGTACATATGGCTTTGTTGACTTCCTTCTAATATAAATATTCAGAGCCTCTTGTGATTTTTAAATATTCTTAGAGAACATGATTCTTGATAATACGATTTGCCATCACAGAGATAAACAGTACGTGTACATCAATAACGAGTTTTTGAACACTGATTATTTCCTCAGACACGTCCTGTTTCTTGTTGCCCTCGCAAATTCCAGGAGGTGGAATTACTGGGTCAAAGGACATAAAAACTTTAAAACCTTTTTGATACAAAGCAAATTGTTGCATTTTTATCCAGAAATGAAAGCCTCATCAGCAGAGAGAGTTTGAGAGAGTTCGTCTCTCTGCAGTCTTGCTGCCCCATCTGGCTTTAAAAACAAAAACCAAAAAGGTACCAGTATTGTTGATGAAAAAACTTCATTCAGGGAACTATCGTAAGTGATACGGTGATTGTTAATTGTGTGGCTGTACTTTTGGTTGTATGTGTGAAAGTTTTTATTTTGACAAACCAACTTTTTGAGACTGTACTCTTGGATTTAGTTTAGCTTTTTTAGATCTTTGTCCCCAGTGACATGTTAATGCTCATTTCTTCATTTTTTAAAAAAATGAATGTCTCCTATGTGCTAGATAAAGGTCCTGTGGAAAAAAAATAACTCAGAAATGGAGGTGCACTTTTTATTTCACTTGGTTAGATACTGCTTACTCCGTAAAAGCATACGTTTGGTATGAATTTCTAATTTTAGCTGTTGAGGCTTTTCAAATGAAAAATATGATTTTACTATTAAAACCAAGAATACATGTTCTTCTCTCTTCCTCCCATAAGTAGTCTTTGTAAATTAATTCACTGGCCCACTTTCGGTTTATATATACTCAGCAGCATAGTGATTGAATTAAAACAAATTATCTTATTTGTGGGATGATTTGAGAACAGATAATCCAAGATCTGTTATCAGGCAGTAAGCAATTCCTCGTCAGCTGTTAACTCAAATTAAGTACCCAGGAGAGACTATGAAGCAGATAAAAGACATAGGTTTCTATTCAAAGAGATTTGTGTGAAGAACAGTTTTTTAAAAAAAAACCAAAGTGCTGAAGTTTTAAGATGATGACTTAGGCAGTAGATCTAAGAATTAAGTATTGAGAGTAGATTTGCAATTGAGGCAGTTCCACATTTAAACAGATTAGGCCCAGATGTTATGAGGCTAATCCATTGATTTAAATATGCAGATGTGATTTTATTGAGTCCTTGAGGGGTGGAACCCACTTATTTGGAAATCCAGGAGTATTTTATTTTTTGTTAGCTTTCTGTTGCAGTTACAATTGCAGTAACTTGTAAAAACTGCATTTTAGAGTCTTATTTGCCAAGAAAATGATAAAGGTGGGAGGAAGAATGCAGGAAAAGAAATTACTACGTTTTTTTCAGAATTTGGGTGGAGAAGAAAAGTCACAGATCATTATGGAGCACAAACTTTCTACCTTACGCGCCGTTGGGGACTCCTTCTACGGGTGACAGCACCAAATGGATGCGTCTTTAATCATCTGGAAGTAAAAATTCCATTATTTTTCTAAACCAGACAGTGGTTGTCTGTTTGAATGGAACAGTTGGTTGATGACAGCTCTTCAGGGCTTTATTTCCCAACGCTTACTTCCTGTACATATTTGAATTCTAGCTTTGGGGATTGTCACAAGTGAGAGAGTCAAAGAATTTAGGGTAGGGATCTGAGGTTGATTCATTTATTTTAGTAGTTTTTTGGTAACCTTACAATCAGACTGTTTAACTAAGGGAAGATTTCCTTTTAGCAGACTCCCACAACCTGGGTGCTTCAAAGTGGATTCTTACCGACAAATACAGAGGCAAAACTTTGATAAATTACAGAGCAACCTACCGAATGGAGCAGAGAATTCAGGGTCTGCCAGTGTTTTGTTTTTGTTTTTGTTTTTGTTTTTGTTTTTATTAGAATAATGCTTCTTACCTAAACTGAAGGAAGTAAAATGGTCTGTGGCAGAAGTTAACAAAAAGTCTTCACAGCTTTTTAAGTAACCGAATGTACGTTGGCTTTATGGAAGGCAGAGTTGGGTTTTAATCACAAAATCTCATGTATAGAAAGCATTACGCAGGCTGAGTGTTACTGGCTACACAGTTCCTGGCTAAATGCTTCAAACTTAAAGAAAGAAACCTCTGAGTTGTGTTCCAAGGAAAAGTTAACTGGAGTAAAAAGACATTGAATGAGTAATCCTTACCTAAGGGATAGCTGGAGGCACTGAAGCAATCCCAGTCCTGATATTTGCTGGTTGCAAAATCTGCTGTGATTTTAAGAAGATCTTAATGAAGATATTTCCTTTGAAGGAGGAAATTGTAGGGCTTCGTGTGTCTCGTGTTCTTACTGAAAAATAAGGATGTTTGGCTTCCCGGTTATCTTTCCCTCTGTTGCAGTGGGCGTTTAACGCTCTCTGATGGCAGTTCCATATTCCAGCAGCTCTGTGAAATTTTATTTCAGGACACAGACAGAAATGCTTCATTACAGCTTATTCATTCATGAAATGTCAGGCTTGTTCTTCCCTTCCCTGGGAGAAGAGTTCATGTGTGTGCCTCTGCCTGTTTGGAATGCTTTGTTTGATCTGAGGGCAATGCCCTTGGAGTGCCCTTCCTGTGATGAAAGTAAGGTGAGGTGAATCAAAGTGGAGGCAGATAAGACAGGAATGTGCTTCTTGGTGACTTCTCCCTTGTTTTTGGCTTTGAGACTCTGCCCCTACACTTTACCTTTCTTGCCCAAGGGATTAGGACGCTGGTTGACTTTCATCCTCCTAGGTACAGTGTTTCATGCACAAATGGGGCTTGCCTGCTGAATTCCTGAAATACGTGACTTAACTTCGGACATAAAAGAAGTTGCCAAGAATAACAAGAGGTTGACATTTTCTGTTGGTTGAGACTGAACTCAGAATAGTAAATGAAAACCACATCTCTTTTATTTAATATGGTACCCTATCCAAAGGTTACCCTTTCTGTTTAACTTGTTAAATTTTTGTTTGCTTTGCTTACCCTATTCAGATTATTTGTCTGAAAGTGTTTCACTGTGCTGCCATTAACACTGGTGGGGTAAAGGGACCTGTGATTTTTTTTTTTTCCCTATTACTCCCCAAAGCTAATGATTAACATATGGTTATTCACTTGTGAAAGAATGTTGATTGCGTTGGAAAATACTTGGTAATTATTTAAAGTTTCCTAAAGAAGTTTCTTAGAGTGATTTCATTCTGTTGAAGATGGGCCAAGTGTCAGTTCCACTTTCTGCGCTCAGAACGTTCAGGTGTGGAAGGCCGGCACGTTCTCCTAGGTGGGAAGCACACTTTGCGGTAGCTGGTGAGTCTTGTATGGGAGCCAACAGGAAATTTGCAAAAGCACTTTTTCTCCTTCTCGCGGCTGCCGGCCTGGCCTTTCTAAAGCACTCATTTCATCGTGTCAAGCCCAGAAGCACTAAAAATGCACTGTGCGGTGTGGGTATAGTGCCTTTGCAAAGGAGGTTCAGTCTAGATCTTTCTAAAAAATGGTGTAATTTTTAAAAATCTTTCAGAAGTTTGTTTTTTCAAAAAGAAGATAATATAGTTCATTATCCTCAAATACACATAGTTCATAATGATCTCATTGAGTGAGTAGGTGAGGCTCCTATGGAATAAAGAATTTCTTATAGATTTAATACATTCTTAAATACGATAGACATCAGAAACTCTAGCTTGCTTTCTTAAGTAGGTAAGCATCTACCTAAAGTTCTGTCTATGCTATTAATTTGCATATTCAGTTACTTGCATAAGTGAGTCATAAAATTACACAGTATGTGTTCGCTCCTTGGAATTAAGGAAGTAGTGATCTTATTGTGCTATAACTCTTGAAAACAACTGGAAAACTCAGTTTTGTTCAATTTTTTTATTTGATACCTTGTGATTTTTTTTTAATTTTCTGTGAATATTTTGGGGGGTCCCTGTGGGAATTTAACCATTTTTAGATTTTCAGAGGGATGTCTACTCCCTAAAAGGGTTAATAAGTCCAGAAGATGAATGGAGAGAAGGAAGAACCAAACAGTAAGCCCTGTGATCTTGCTGGGTCTGTGGCCTCGGGGAGAAGAACCGGTTGACTGAACCATCCTAGAAAGAACGTGAGGAGGGGAAGGAGGTGGGCAGCGCATCAGTGCTCTCGAATCCTGCTTGGGTCCCTGAAAGATGAGGACTTTGGAGGAATCACCCGTGGCCTTTGAAGGTGGATCTTTGGGAGAATTTCACTGAGGCCCGATTTCAGAGGACGAAAAAGGCCTCCCTGGAAAGTTCCTTCCTCCTTCCCTTCTTTCCTCCCTGTGCAGATACACAGCGCTGTGGTCTTCGTGGAGCTTGCTTTCTGGAGAGAGGAGACAGCGAATAAACGAGTAGATAAGAAGATGCGCACGCAGACTTTCAGCTTAGCTGTGGAGAAGATAAACAGGGCAGAGTGACAGTGGTTTTCTGTAGAGTGTGGACCATCTTCTTTAAATGGAGTGGACAGAGGACGTCTAAGAGGAGTTAGGAGCGGGGACTTGAATAGCAGGAGTGGCGAGCCAGCCATTCGAAGACAACTTTTGATCAGAGGGAACAGCAGCCCCAAAATACAGACAGGCTTATGGGGCTGCACGTCTGCACTGAGGGAGGAGAGAATGCAGGGGCCGCGTCACCTGGAGGCTTGTGGTCTGACTGAGGGTGAAGCTGGGCATGCAGGGCAGTCAGACCCGGGGAAGACTAGCCCTGTCTCACCCGAGGAGAGGACCAGCCCGCCGGCCCTCCCAGGTCCAAGCAGATGCTCCTTTCTCCCTACTGCTGACCGTCCTCTCCCGGAAGTCCCGCTGCGAGTTTTTATCCCAGTGCAAGCTTTACTCCTGGCTTCCCGGGGGACCTCTGTGATAGCCGCTAATCACTGGTGACAAGGAGAGAAAGAAGGAAAATGCTCTTTTCAGTTTTGATGGTTTGCCAAACCAATTTTCCTCTTTGGTAATAGACTTTCTCTTGGATATAAACCCTTGAAATAAGATTGCTGTTTTAACTACTTAAAAAAAAAATCATTAAAAGCAAGTTGGTTTCTCTCAGAAGCAAGTTTTTTATTTCAGAAAAGTTTTTCTTTATGCTCATACATCATAAGTCTTGAATTAGAGATATTTATAGTATTTAGCAATTTAGCAGGTAACTTAATGATACTTTGAAAAGAATTTTAGGAGGTATATGATTCATATTCCTGTACCTGGATGGGGACCTCGGTCTTCTTCCAAGGTCTTAGATCCTAGTGTCCCTTATCTCCACATGATACTAAGAATTTTGTACCTTTGGTGACAAACAGATTAACTATAATACAGGTATACGGTTTAGTCTTCAGATTTTTTTAGTCATCATGGTATATTCTAGGAATGACTTCTATTGAACTTGGTTAGTTTCAAGTTATAGGTCTGTAATGGCTTTTGAAAATTTGATGAAACTTGATCAAAATTTGATGAATATAATTGGGGAAGGACAAAGTATCTGGGGGCAAAGATGGACATAATGTTCTTTCTCTGCTCCAGAGATGTCTAATTTGATTTTTTCCTTGTTTTGATTCTCATGTCATACTTGAAATGAGACTGTATTGTTTCTCCTAAAAGTAGTTCTGTACTTTACTGGGGTTTGGGGGGAGAGTTTATGACAGAGCTCAGTGGCCACTTCAGCAGTCTGGATGCATGCGGTGCGCATCTAACATATTTTTTTGTGCTGTCCATTGAAATAACTTATTTGTGTGTCTCTGTTGAACATGTGGCCACATTAGTCTCAGTGTCTTTCTCTCTGCAGCACTCCATTCAGAGCGCTCAGAGTAGTTCAGTCACCTGGTCGTTAAGTGACTAATAGTTCTGTCTCACACACTACTTCACAATAGTGTGGTTTCTGTTCGCTAGTTTTCTCTCTGGAATAATAGTAGCCTCCTTGTAAAGTACAAGGTTAGAATTAAGGTATCATACCTCTTTAAGAAATCTTTCTAAATCTTGACTTTGCTTTAGCTTCTCAAGCATCAAAATAGATTTAGTAGTAGGGACTACCTTTATTTTTATACTGATCACTTAATCCTTATAATGCATCTATCCTCCCCATTTTATACATGAGGAAACTGAGGCATAGACAGTAATAAATTGCCAAGGTCACACATTTCTTAAAATGTAGAGTTGGGACAGTTAACAAGAACACTGTAAGAACGATTGATCATATTGCTTGAAGACTAGTACTTACGAGTAACAGAGTTGGAGAACAGAATCTACCTTGTCTAGAAATCCTGTTTCCCTCTCCAGTTCTGAAATAAGTAATACTCGTGGTCAGTGATTGGGCTGTGTGGTGAATCAGAGTCGTTTCTGGTACCCCTGTAAGGTATGGCCAAGAGTACTTTTTAAGCTTTCTTCGACTTTATGCAAATAGTTAACTCTGCGATTGCACCACTGACGCTCATTGTAGTCATTTCCCCCACAAAGCAGAAACCATATTCACCCCCAGTGGATGTGGGATAAGACAGCCTCTCACTTCTCTGCCAGGTGCCGCTCTTGAAGGTAGGTTGGGGATTCAGGAGACGGGATTCCAGTGACGACTTTGACTCAAGCTCTGCAGCCTGAAGACAAGTCCTTCACTGTTTAGACCTTTCAGACCTGCCGTTGTCTTTGCCTCTGACTACTTCTGACCCCTTGCACATTTGTTTGAACAGATTAAGTTAGTCTGTTGGATTGTATTTCTCTTTTAAAGACAACAAGTAAAGCCATGACTATGCCAGCATTATTTCAGAATATCCCAGTAAAGTGAACATCCTTAAAGTTCCTTTAATATTTGGTTAAATTATTTGAGACTAAATTTACAAACATAATTGTTTTGTTTTTCTTTTTCTAATTAAGTACTGAGATCATTTGGGAAATATTTGTGTATTATTTCTGTTAATGGATATAGTTAGCAGTAAATGGATTAGTTTACTGGATCTGTGAGTTATGGTTGATTGAGAAGTTACCAAATTATAAAGTAATCATTTTGATGACTTTTTTTTTTTCAGATTTTAACAAATAACTTGTTACAGCAAACCAACCAAAAAGTAAAATAACTAGGGAAAAAACGTCATTGCTTTGCTGTCTTTTTCATAAATGGTTGGATGAAGAGGCAGGTCCATCCAGGAGTTTAGGATTGGATGACTATTTTAAAAATCATTTTAAAAACGACAATCAGACTTGATAACAGGACATCTGGCCTCTTGCCTTTGAACTTCTCTATCTGACATCCTGTCAGGAGCTAGAAAGATCTGAGCTTCTTTAGAAATGCCGGTAATGTTTAAGTACCATGCTTTTTTTTTTTTTTTCCTTCTTTGCATTTTGAATTTGTATTAAGCTTTATGGAAAAAGTATTTTGGAAAGTACAGACAATTTTCAAAACGAAGTGTGAAGTACTTTCATTTTGTTGAATTGCCAGTTACTGAACTATGGAGGAAGTGTTTGTTTGATTGTTTTTTAGTGTTTTGTACTTTGACCAGTTATACTTTTGATCAAGAAGGTTTTACTTTTATTTATTTATATTTTTATATTATCTCTGAGACATTTCAGTAACTGTCTTACAGGCTAATTACAACTAGTATGCTGTAATTAACCACTGTGCACTTTTGAATATATTTCTTCTAATGGTTAATTTGATTGTATACACTTCTCTAGTGGCTACATGATGTCCCTGTGTTTATTTTTATACCATATATCATCTATTATCACTTCCATTTTATTCATGGTTAGGAGAATTAGAGAAGAAAATATTTTACTTTTTCATGAGATGTTTGTGATTACTTTTTTAAAGAACAACTTTATTAAAGAATAACTTCGGGGAAAAAACAAAGAATAACTTTGGCCTCCACAGAGGGAATTAAGAACAAGGATAATCTAAGAGCTACTGCAGTTATTATTCTGTGCGGTTAATTTTTCCCAAATTCAGGTCTTGGCTTTTGTTTTTTTTAATACAGTCATGTGACAGCTATTTGAGATCCACCAATCTGCTTTTATATAGCCTCTTATTTTCTCAAGTAAGAATGATGTCTCCAGTCTCAAAGCTGACAAATTAGCAAGACCCTTTCTCCACATGCGTCTGCTCAGGGTTTCAGAGTACTTCATGAAATATGTTCCCTGTGTGCTCGGCGTAGTGCAGATTGCATAATCCCTCGGTATGCCTCACCGTTACCACTGAGAGATCTTGGGTGTGACTGTTCCACCTGGGAGTGTATACCGAGTATTCTAGATGCGTTGAGTCTTGATTGTTCCCCTCCGATTTGAGAATCCACTGATAAAGACAGGTGTGCCCTGTCTTTGTGATTTTTTAAGATATATCAAATTAGAAATCTTCTGGTACAAGTCTTTCATAACACACCTTTCTTCCAGAAAAAAAATTTTTTTGAATTTAGAAAACAGGTAAGGGTTAGAGAGGAGATTGTGTATATTTACAAACTGATGCTTTGCCCCAACAGAGATTCGTAGTAAAGTTTAAATAATCAGCTCTTGCAGGGCATTTAGATCATTGTTTATAGGTGTTTGATTTAATCTGAAGCGTTTGCTAGCATAAAGCATAGCATACTCGAAGTTTATCCTGATTTATCGCTGTCTGTGAATCAGTTCATAACTAGGTTAGCTTCACTTAAGTTTCTGAGTTCTTTTAGAACTCAGAAATACTGGGATTGGGCAGCAAACTGGATATTAAAAGTAGCTGAATATTGCCTCTAAATTGTACCTTTTTGATTTGTAAATTAGTTTGAATTTTTTAAATTTAAAAGCTGTTTTATGGTTAAAATAGAATTTAAGAGATGAGCAGGTTTGTTTCATTCAGTTGATCAAAAGGAAAGAAAAATGCCACTTGGGAGTAGATAGGAAAGGGGGAATTTGTACAGGGATTTTTATTTGCTTCAACTGGTATTCAGTTCATGTAAAACACACCTTTTTGCATAGCTGAATTGCATGTGGACCTTAGGTTTTACTTTAAGAAAAACAAATAGTTGTACTTCTCAGTGTTTAGAATCTGTTTTTTAGAAGCCCAGACAAGCCTTAGAAAGGGGAAAACTTGCTCTTCTTCAAGCCTGGTGCATTCTAGGACTCTGGAGACAACTGTCTGTTTTGGAAAGAGCTGTGTTTACACGGTGACCAGTGTAATACTTGACTGTAGCGGAGGAATCTCATTCCATTCCTTCTTTAGCAAGGGAGTGCTTTAAGGAGTTTGGCATGAGGCTTAGTCATTTCAACTGACATTTTAATCATTGAATAGTGCCTTGTCTTCTTCATGCTGGAACACACTTTGCAATACGAGTGTTTCAGGCAGTTGTTACTTGGCTTATGGAAACCTAGAAGTCACTCTTAACTTTTAAAGGTTGCCTTTACATTTCTGACATTTCTTAAGTTCTGTGGATACACTTTGGATTAATCCTTCATACATGTGGGCTTAAAGAGATATTTTTATGCAGCACATATGTAATTCTTGTAGAAAAGTTACAAAATATGAACACAAAGAAGAATAAATTTACTCACCCCTGTAGCCCACCTATCTTTTCTCACAAAATGGAATTATGTTCTATATATTTTTAAACATCACATAATTACATGTTGCGTCCTAAAATTCCGTCAGGTGTCATAAGCTAAAAAAAGATTTTTTTTGATCTTTGTGTAAGAGATATTTATAAGAGATCAAATAAAGGAAAATAAGTATTAAAGTAACCAGTTGTTAAAATACTCTGTGGCCCTTCTTAACAGGCAGTTTGTGGGAGTATATTACTATTTTATTTAACTAGCTTTCCCATAATACCTTGCTTTATTTTTCTTGATTTCTGTAACACCTCCTACCAGGCCTGGCAAACAGTAGGAACCATGTGTTTGTTGAATAAATGAAAGAAGGTATAAATCAATGCCAGGTTCCAGATTAATTTCTAGCAAGATCCAGGCCACTGTGAACAACATTAAATCCTTTTTAATGATGAAGATATTATAGGGTACAGTTTTTTAAAAATCTGTTATTTAAATATTGGGGAATAAATTAAAAAGTCACCAAAATTTCTCTCCCAAAGGGCGGTTTTCTTTAAAACATCAGTTTTTATCTGACACAAAAACTTTTACAACTGGCTTTTAGGATTTAAAACTCTGATCTACCACTTAGTATTTTAAAGTTAGCAACAATAAGCGCATTCACAACTCAGTTACGGTTTTCTCACAGTGATATGCAGTATTCTGTAATGCCTTGTAACTATTATGCTTCATTTAATCTAAATTTAGTGCACATTTTTACGTAACGCGATGATATAAGTATCCTAACTTCCTGAATAGAGAATGGTGTCGAATTCTCTTTTATGTCCTTTTTCCTCCTACACTTAGTCACGTGGGATTCTTGAACTTTGTGTGAGGATCTGTTTGGCCCACATTTAGCTGGGTTTATACTTTAATTCATGTCATTCCTCCCACCATGGGCAAGTGCTGGTAAACTTCTGTTGATGTGTTGATTTTTTTTTTCCATCATTGGTGATAGATTTGTGAAGATCACCTACCCAGGCTTAGAAGGAAAGAGCCAGGGCTTGAGAGTCAGACGTGCCTGCTGGGTCACAGCTCTGCCACCCCATAGGGACAGGAAAAGCAGAAGAGGGCGCCCTGGGGGTGGTGAGTTTGGGCCCTGGTCTTAGTCAGCCAGGTTTTGGATTCTTGCTTCTCTACAACTAATTGGGTAGCTTAAGGCAATTTACTTAACTTCAGAGGCTTAAACAAGTTAATAAATGTAAGCACTCATTTGATGGCTAAGTGTTAAGGGAATTCATTAATTAAGTCATTGATTAATCTGTTACTGTGATGATGAATGATGAATTAATGGCCTTAGATCAGTGACTTTTCCACTCTGACCTCTGCATCTGCATCTGGAAAATGAGGATCCACCACTGAGCTTGCAGAATAACTGTCAGGATTCAACAGTATGGTATATAGGAAACATATGCTGAGTGTGCAGCCAGTAAATGTAAGGTGGGAAAAGTAATCTAAATTGAAACTGTAGAGCTTTTAAAATATAAAACAAACTGCTAGCAACACTGCCATTGGTATGAGAAATGTACCCTTTGGATTTTAATGCTTCCAAAAGCTGTCTGGTGTCTATAGTTTTATCCAATTAATACGAATTCAGATGATACTTTTGATACCCAAGGATGGTCCTCTTATCCGTGAAAGCCCTCATTAACAATATTAATGATTCTGACATGGAAGTCAGATCTTAGAATCATTTCTTCACAAAGCATGAGAACATGGTTTAGCGGAGCTTGCTGTGGGAGTGACTCTCTTTGCAAAGCTAAGGAAATCCCTGGACTTGAAACATGATGCTTAAAATCTGATTATGAACTTAGTATGTTTTAGTAAGTTTGCAAGTCAGAAAGCTTCCTCAGCTGATTTTAAAGTTATTGCAACAATTTTAATTGAAAGAGTTGTAGCTATACATTTTAATTAAAATGATTTAAATAGGCAATCTAAATGATGAATAAACGGGTTGACAGTTACTACATAAAAACCTTTCCCTTTAATCATTAACTTATGACCTAGCTCTGAGCAATATAATTATAGAATTTCCTAGACCTAAAACTTTGTAAGTAGTTTCATATATGAATACTTTAGAATATTAAATTGTTGAAGCTATCAGAATATCCATTGTTATTCATTGACTCAAATTAAATGAAACAGGTGAAAGTATATCTAAGATATAAAGGGAAAATAAAACAAGAAGTTTATACTAGCAAAACTTTTAAAGGACAATTGGTACTTAGACTTTGGCCTTTTATTGTATGCATTTTAAATATGACTTAAAATTCATGGTTATAGAAATTTACAAGTAAAAAATACCTTAGTTCATTAGGTTGATTTTCTTTATTTTCCCTCCATCACTTTGTGTATTCTACACTTTTTCCTGCACAGGTAATTGTGTATGTGTTTGTGTGGTTTAATTTTGAAATTGAGCTAAGAAAAACCAAGGTTGTATTTTATGTACTTTTATAAAATAAAGGTTTATATTTTTTGTTCAATTTCTGTATTGCTGACGCTGTTCCTCATAATTAACAGACACATCATTTTTGTAAAGCTGCATCGTATGTACCATTATAAATTAACCAAGTCTCCCTTTTATCCTGATGCTGTGCAATGTGCTTAATGTTTTAATAGCACAAAACAACAAGGTTTTTTCAGCATCAGATCCTTTACCTGGATCCCCAGATGTTGGGAAAACAACAAAACCCACTTTTTTCTATCTGGTCATTCCATGTGTATGTTCTGTTGAAGCCAGGACTTTCTCTGTGTTCAGTTGCTCACACGTGCTTCTCTCCAATGAGAGGACACAGCCAGAGACTCAGGTGGTACAGCCTGACTGTCTGGGGCCAGTGTCTTTGGGGTTGAACCCCAGTTCAGCCACCACTAATGAACTGTGTGACTTTGGGCAAATTGTTGACACTGTTTCCTCATCTGTGAAATAGGGATGATCACCTTACCTACTTCGAGTTTCTGTAAAGATTAAATGTTTTGAGAAGTGCTTAAAATTGTGTCTAGTATATCATGAGCTCTGTGTATGTATCACTGTATTATAATATTATCACCACCATCATTACCAGTCCACTGAGTTTGCTGTGTTCCCAAGTGCAATGACTTACTGCAAAATGACACTCATGGCAAGTTAGTGGTTTTGAAAGGTTGGGTCATGGTGACAGTTCCATGTTTTCCAGTTAAACCAGTTAAACTGGAGGGTTAGTTTTACAACATAATTTACTCTGTTTTTAGCTGTAAGAGGGCAGAGGGGTTTCTGTTGAAGTGTGCAGCGTGCTAGGGGACTGCCTGGCAGTGTGCTTGGCCTGTAAGGGACGCTTCTTACTTAACTTATTTTATTTTACTGATTTTTGACCTTTCTACCATGGAATATTTACCTTATTCGTGTGGTCTCAAGTATTTACATATATAAAATAAGCATTTAAAAGTTTAATTATGTATGTATCATTCTCTTTTTAAAGATGTTAGAAACTTTTTTACAGATAATTTTTCTCTGCAAAATAAACCATTAAACATGACTCTTTACATTTTCCTTATGTTTTATGGTTACCAACACCAGTAAAGTAAATGGTAATGTCTTGTATACTTGAGGTGAAAGGAAGTGTCAGATTTTTGATTACTGAAAGCATTTTTTCTGTGTCTTCCCCTAAGTGGACTGAATAGCCATTTTGGCATCTTAAATGTCTTCCGTTTAACAGACTCTTATCTCAGTTCCTGTATTTTAGTCATCAGTAACAGCACAGTTTTGCCAACTAATGTAGAAGCAGGCAGGAACATTAACTGTATATATTATACATTCACATTATGATCTGCTGTACTTCTGTCTCTAAAAGAATTAAAGGGTTTTGACTTATTAGATACTTTTGCATGTCAGATTGATATAGTCATTTTAAAGAGTGGTAAAATTTCAGAAATCTCACTTTTTATATCAGGAAACTCATGTTACCACTTTTCTTTGCACATTCATGTTATCAAGGCAAGCCAAAGTAATACAATCTTTCTTACATTTATAATAAATTTAGAAGTTAAAATATAAGCAGATATGTAATTGATTGCTTTAGCCCTGTCATATAAGGTTTTATTATGTACACACTGGGATCTCTCAAGGTATTATGTTAACAGCATGATCAGTCTAAATCTCATATTTAATGAAAATGAGATTAAAAACAAATTCAAAAGAGTTTTATGACTTAAAGAAGGAAACAAATTAATCTACATACTATGAACTTTGGTGGACATCCTTTAAAAAGAAATTAGGTAGGGGAAGGGTATATCTCAATTGGTAGAGTGCACGCTTAGCATGCACGAGGTGGTGGGTTCAATCCCCAGTTCCTCCGTTAAGGAAATAAATAAATAAACCTAATTACCTCCCCCCTCAAAATTAAAAAAAAAAATTAGATAGATTTAGAGAAAAACTGAGCAGATGGCACAGAGTTCCCATACAGCCCCCTCTTCCCCACACAGTTTCCTGTTAATTCTCTTACACTAATATGTCTAGTTGTAATTAACGAAGCAATCTTGATACGTTCTTATTAACTAGCCCATAGTGCACTCAGTTTCCTTGATTTTTTACCTAATGAGCTTTTGCTGGTCCAGGATCCCACATTACCTTTAGTTGTCATGTTTCCTTAGGCTCCTTTTGGCTGTGCCTGTTTCTCATACTTACTGTGTTTTTTTGATGACCATCTATGTTTCAACACATGCTTAATAAGCACTCATTTACCGAGCCCTGGACGTAACAGACAACAAATCCATGCCCTCAAAGGGTTTAGTTTTTTTAGCAGGGAGCTTATAGTTGACTTCTTAAACTTAATTTTACGAAAGACTGTCTTATAGCAGATTACTGTTTAAGGTGACAATTAATGGGACTTCTGGTTTTTCCATAATTAGCAGAAAAAATTGAGTAACCACTTACAGATTAATTGCAGAAACATAGATCTCTAGTGTGTAGAAGATATCTCTGTTCTTTTTAAGTGAGTGTTGTTTTTATTTTTGGGAAAACACTTAGTTCCAAAAGAGTTACTCTGTTTTTGATAAGACTATGGAATTGGAGAAAGGAGCAGTCAGTCCCTTGTTGCCTGCAGGGAAAATATCATCAAAAATGATGTTTCATGTTTAAGTTTTTCTTGTGATTGACTAAAGAGCCTTTTCATGCAATTGCTGCCTTAAGCCTACTTCCAGAAAAGTTTAAAAAAAGAAAAAGTGACATGATACATCAGAGAGGAGGGTAGGGTTTGCAAAGTTATGTTGTCAGACTGTTGCTGATTGTAAGTATTTTTGAGTTGGAGTTGCTGAAGAGACTGAAATAGCAAGGTTTTTGTTGAAAGCTTTGGCACTAGGACTTGCTAGGAGCCAAGACCTGTTAAACAAAGAAAATAGGAAAATTCTAGGAAGAAAGGTGCTGTGTGGCCATGGAAATTTGAGTCAGTTAAATTATTTTGGGCAGTATAGTGGCCACATACAACTTTATTTTTGCCTTAAACATCACTATGTTGAAAGCATTTTGTCTCACCAGTGTCAGTTGGAGGGACGGACAACTGGCTGTTCCTATCCAAGGACAGTGTTTGCATTCACACGCCATTAGCCATCAGTGATGGGTGTAGAAATTATTCTTGGAAACCTTTATTTACTTTTGGACCATTTACTTGAGCAACTAATGCTGTACTATAACCTTTGAGTAATCAGGCAATACAAGAAGATACCATCTGTACCTGTTCAAGTAAAATATATGGATGTGATGAATCCTTCTAGGAAGAAGTTTTGCTGTGGGCTGTATTTTCAGCCACATTGGTCAAGCTCTTTTAACAATTACATTGTTTTATTTTTTACTTTTAATTTTGCCCAGATTTTCCACTGTGGGCACATTTGAAATCAGTTTCCATAGTGACATCTGGTGGCAGTCTTGACATCCTAGAGAGTATGTTTGGAATGATAAATATTTTTATTTAATAGCTCCAGATTTCCGGCCTCTTTCAAATTTTTCAGCTTTATGAACAACTTTTCCTGAAAACATCTTCATTGTATTCTTGAGATTGGAAGGCCAGGCATTTACTGCTTCCGTCATGTTTCATGAAAGCAAAGAAGTGATTTCTTATAACACTGATGGGCAGTGTATAGATAACAGTCTTGTCTAAATTTATCTTCTCTGCTCAAAATATGCGGCGTAGAGTCACGCAGCAGCGCCCTTACCTTGTCTGCTGCCTGTGCACCGTAACCTCTTGACAAGAGATGTCATTTCCACATTAGTCACCTCGCTGGCTTTCTCTCTTCCAGCACTGATTCTCGTCTGGCTGGAGGGAACCCTCGGTTCACAGCCAGGTTTATGGATCATGTAGGGACATGCTATTGTTGCTTCCCCTAAAAGTGAAGGAAGAAATAAAAAAAAAAAAAAAATAGGATCAGAGATGGAGAAAAGAAAGGTTGCTGAGAGAGGGGGAGATATTTGAAGACAGGAGGGAAACCACAGGAAGTTAGCACATGGCTGTCTGTAGGTGCCAAATAAGATGTGCTGTTACTTTGGGTATGTGTGAAAAAGAAATGATTTTAAAACCAGAGTTTAAGTATTTATCATTGCTGTTGATTCCTCAGAGAATTGCTTCAGGTAAAGTGAATGTATAACCTGTGTGCAAAAAAAGTAGGAGTGATTGCAAATCAGTTGGTAGAGGACATGGGTTGAGAGCAACAGGAGTGGGTGGTGCGGAGAGGAGCGCAGTAGGTTGATTGGCTTCCAGGGATGGCTGGGAGTTGTTCGTTGTTGCTTTTCTGTATTGAAGGAAAATTACTTTACTTTATCTCAGCCTCTGTCTCCTCATTTGTGAATCTGGGATGAAAATCATTTGATACCTGAGTTCTTTAAATGATTTAATGCATATAAAGCACCCAGGGAAGTCCCTGACATACAATAAATCCTTGTATTAAGTTTTTTAAATACAGTAAATATACTCGTATTGTTATTTGAGCATTTTGGTTAGAAGAGATTGGCAGTTAAAAATTTTGCTTTATTTCTTAGTCATCTATAAGCTGTATTAAGTAATTTCTTTCTATTACAAGGATGTAATAATTAAAGTAGATAAAAACATAGACATCTTAGCAACCACTTTGTGAAACAGATGTAAAAATATACATTCCAAGAATTCATGAAGTATGAACATCTGAGCATCTCACTTATGTATGTTTAACTGCTAATTAATACAATTCCAGTTCCTTCCATATTTGAGTAGAGCTACTTTGGTGTCTCAGTTTGAACCGGGGTAATATCTGGAGATTACCCGGGACTTGGAAACTTTTCCTCCTGGCTGTGGCTCAGAGGTCAGGCACAGAAGAGTGTGACTGCCAACCCCCCTCCCCAAGTTACCAGGTTGATTGGGAGGGAGGTTCAGTTCCAAGGAGAAGCAGCCATCCCATAATTGTCCATTACAGTCCAGACTTGAAGTGGAACTTGGTGGGAAATCAATGGCTGTTTTTGTCTATGAATTAAATCTCATAATGTATTTGCATTTTCTCCTTATTAATATTCAAAATAAATGAGGGTTTTTTGATATTAACCTCAAATAAGCAAATCTTTAAATTTACATAATGATCAAAAAATAAGAAGTACAGATTTGTGTTTGAGATAAATACTGTTTCATTTATGAGCATAGATTAAATTGATACTTGTAATTTTTCTCATAGTATTTTGCATTCAATGGGAAACTTTAGTGATTCTAGAGTTGTAGGATTTCCAAAGTTCACCCTGGACCTTGTTGAACCCTGAAAGTAGCATTAATTCAGAATGATTAATGCGCAAGAAAGAATGCTGTGATATATTTTGGGAGAGCCAAAGGATAAGATTATACCAGTGAATAAAAAGGTTGTATTTGCCTGAGAGAAATGGATATTTCCACTGTTAATCATCCTGAGAATAGGTTAATCCTGGGATTAACTAAGGCTTTGACTGGTTTCAATGGCTGGACCAAAATGTGACAGACATTCTAACCCTCTTCTTTGTAGTTATGTAATTTCATCTCTTAGTAGTTGACTTTGTAAGAAATGTGTCCTAGTTTGGGTCCCCATTGAGGACTTTTCTGTACCCTGATGAAGATATCTATTCATTTTGTTCATTCATGTAATAATTACCAGGCTTTGGGTAAGGTGCTAGGTAAACTGGTATTTGAGAAGGATGTGGTCTCTGCCCCTGGGGACCTTGTAACATGGTGGGAGAATTTATATTTTCAGCACCCTGGTTGTCTTTGCCATTTGCTTAAGGCAATTAAAAGAAACTAAAGGATTTCAGGACACAAGAAATCCCATTTATCTCATTGGGTTGTTTTGAGACTTAAGTGAGATAGTATTTTGTAAAGTGCCCCACATAGTACCTGGCATTTAGTACTAATAAAAACAAATTTTTCATAGCCAGTATTATGTGCCAAGTGCTATTCTGATCATTAGATGTATATTAGTTCATTTAATCACCTTACGAACATACTATTATTATCTCCATTTTATAGGAAAGGGAACTGAGGCACAGAGAGTTTACACAGTTTGCTTAAGATCACACAGCTGTGAGTGACACAGATGCCTTCAAGAAGTCAGACTTGTCATTTAGGTGGACACTTTCTTGTTGACTTGCTGCTTCATGGTTTTCTCCTTCCTTCTCTAGGTGTCATAGAGACTTCAGATCGACTGGACCGCGAGTCGACCTCCCATTACTGGCTCACAGTCTATGCGTCCGATCAGGGCGTGGTGCCGCTGTCCTCATTTGTAGAGGTCTACATAGAGGTGGAGGATGTCAATGACAATGCGCCACAGACGTCAGAGCCTGTTTACTATCCAGAAATAATGGAAAACTCTCCCAAGGACGTATCTGTGGTCCAAATTGAGGCATTTGATCCAGATTCCAGCTCTGATGACAAGCTGACATACAGAATTACAAGTGGAAACCCACAAGGATTTTTTTCAATACATCCTAAAACAGGTACATGTTAATACTATTATGTATGAAATGTTCATGCTTATACTCTCTTGATACAGGGAAATTTAAGAATTAATTTTCTTAATTTGCCACTTTAGTTTTTGATAAATCATCTTCGTTTTGAAGGGAACTTTAGAAGGCAGTCTCCAATATAAAAAAAGAAGAATGAGAAGTTTATAAAAATTTCAGAGGAGGATTTTGGAGTCAAGGAACTATTTGCCTGGAAGTAGGGAGGGGTCACAAACCTCAAGAAGCAGAAATCTAGACGCCAAAGCCTTGAGGTGGTAATTCAAGACAAAAATCATCCCTTTTTAAAAAAATCACGTGATGAATTAGACTTTAAAATGTTTTCATTTTTCTTAATGTCTTCTCTCTCTTTTAGATTAGTTTTTAAGTCCTCTCGGAAGGGACAGGCAGGCAAGGCAGACATGCCCTTTAGAATATATGAGTAGATACCATAGGTCTGGACATGATGTGTATTTGAGGAGAAGGAGAAAGAAGAAAGAAACTGAAAGAAAGGATATAAGAAAGGATATAAGTTAGAACTGTTGTGGGGAGCCTTGAAACCTTGGTTATCTCAGGCCTCTGAAATGGTGATGACACTGCTGTTGTGTCCCGTCTTGTAGAAGTGTGATTAACGTGGCCTCGCCACTCCCTTTTACGTCTCTCCATCCTGACAAGTCGTAGGAAGAGATGTCTGCCGAGGCTGCCGAATCCTCCTTACCATCAGGGAGAAGCAGTGCCCTGCAGGGGTCTGCTGCTGGCTCCAGGACCCCTGGGTGGGAGGCACATGCACCCTGCTGATAGAACAGCAGGAGAAAATTCATGAGGATGGCAGAGAGGCTTTATTTCCTAAGAGTAGCAGGCAGATAATAGTGGAGAATACCGATAGTTCACAGCCAGGAGTATGTGCTGTGAAGTATATAGTAAACTGTGTGTCCAGTAGGGAAGTCTGATCATTTCACAAGTCACCCAGCGTCTCTAAAGATCAAGAAGTCACCTGTTTTAGCATGGGCATTATAAAATATTGTAAATTTAGCTTCATGAGGTCTGTCTCTAGATGATTCAGTTCCCCCAACTCAGCAGAACCTCTGGGCATGATGTTCAGGGTCCAAATGTAGTACCTCAAAGGCTACATGTTCCTCAAAACTTTTAAAGCAGAACTGATTTTTGGTAGGTAGGTCAGCATTATTAGGGACCAGACTGTGAAAGCTGGGGAAAGACAGTCCGGTGGAAGAAAGTTCCTGTGATGTGCTGACTCATCACACCGCCCGGGGGCTCTTCGTCATGTTACTTAATAATTAATGGCTGAGTGAGAAAAATCACAGGGCTGGGAATCAAGAGATGTGGGCAGTAGTGAGGCTTTACCCCTGGAATCTTGGAAAAAACTGTCTTCCAGGTCCAGACACTTTGTGATTAGTCGTGAGCGTTTCTGCACACCTGTTACAGCACGTGTGTGCCCGGCGCAGCGCACTCACAGTCGCACTGAGGGAAGGAGGTCACAGCCTTTCCCCCTTGCGAGTGTTAGTTCATTTGCTCTGTTAACTCTACATGAGAGAATCAGCACCTTAGGAGATGGATAAATGTGTGCCTCTTCTTTGGATAAACAAATTTGACATAATAAAATGAGTCTGCTTGCTCCTTAGTGGGAAAGAGAAATCTAGGACCCTGGTGATTATCACAACGTCCAGCAGACTGGAGAAAGCCTAAATCTACTGCCATTCAAATCATTTGTTTACACATCACGTGTTCACTGAGCTTCTGCTGTGTGTCTAGCTTGTTAAGGATGCTTTGAGAGTTTGTCACCTGCATAAGTGAAATAGCAAAGAGAGACAGGTGGGTACAGGTGGCGTGCCCGGGAGCTGACAGACGCCTCTGGGGAAAGCGGGAAACAGGCGGATGTGATGGTGTCATTGGGAGGATGAGGCCCCGCGGAAAAGTGATTGTGCTGATTCTGAAAGTAGTAAAGTGGACGCAGGGAGAAGAGGCAGGGATGTTCCTCTTGCTCAGGGACAATCTGAAGGAGTGGTGATGCCAAGAGAGGGAGTTGATGAGTGTATGGGAGAATGGCTACCCTTGATGGAAAAGTGTAAATACCAGAATGAGGGGTAGAGGATAATATTTATGTTATTTTTATAAACAATGACCTATTTTGGAGACTCAACATGCAATCCCCTGGAATGTCTTATATAAACTTAAATCAGATGACCTCACTAAGTCCTTTTAGAGAGGAAACATCTCCCCAGGACCCTTCTCTCCTTCTGTTGTAGTATGACACATGTTTAAAATAAGAAAAAAACCCTTTCTAGGACTGGGTTTGATGATCCGAATTGGGGATTCTCAGTGACAAGTTTGGACGAACATTTTAAGAAGCATTTTGTGTTCCAGTCACAGTTTTTGTGCCTGGAACTGTCTTTCTGCCTCTCAGACAGTTCTCATTAGGTCATTTATAAGTAGGGTGGCAGGTGGTAGGGGTGTTTCCTTTTATACAAGCAAAAGAGACTTGATCCATTTTCCTTTTCTGATACCCACACTTTTGTTGACACTGGAGATTCTTATAACATTTTTTGTTTGATTATGTTCAATATCAGTTGGAGTAAATTTGCTTTTCTTAGCAAAACTTGCGCAGTTGCCCAGGGCTGGGGAGACAGCAGCAGGAGTGTTGGGTTGTCTGGGCCCTGCCAGCCCCGGCTCCTAGACGCGTGCGTCACAGCCTCCTCTGCAGCGTGTCAAGGACGGAGACCACGGGGCCCCAGACAGTGGGGACCAGTGTGCCCTTCACAGGCTTCGTTATCCACAAGTAACCTTGGGAAACTGGAGCCACCCTGGAAAAGTGTCTTTTTAATATTATCAGTTTGAACTTTGTTTATCTTCCTGTTTGAGAACAAATACACTGAGAAATAAAATTTTTTATGGTTAAAAATAAATTCATCAGAATTGTGTATTAGGTAAAAGTAGAGGCATCTTTTTTGAATACATGTGTGTTTGTGGGTGTGATTTCTGTGTGTCTGCAGGGGTGTCTTAAAAGGGTTAGGCTTTTTGACAACTACTGGATCAGTGCCCATCACTTGAAATTTTAAATGGTTTAAAAACATTGATGAGACTGTTTCAGCTCACTGTTTTCTTAGCTCTTCCTTTTATCAGTTCTGTAGAGTTGAATGTATTTTGGAGGCTGATCTTTAAATCTCTCATCACTATTGAATCTGGAGCACGTGGCACTGTTTGAATCAGGTCCTCATGGTGCCCTCTCTTTGGGCTGATTTCCACCAGCTGGCTCCTGCTTGTTACCTCTCAGAGCTGAGCTTGGAGGAGATGGCCAAAGAGAAGCCAGCAAACCTTGGCTTTCCTTCTTTTAGTACTCCTCTGTCTTGTTTTCGGATCTTTCTTGTACTCGTCTTCCACCCTTGACCTCACTCTTAGGTCAGGCTGGGATAAAACTTTCTCTCAGAGCCAGCAGGGCAGTGACTAGTGTAACTTGCTATGTGCATCATACTTTATATATTACAAGTGACCTCACGTTCTTAATCTTGACAAGAAACCCTGTGAGATGGGTAGGAACTACAAATGCTAAGAGTCTGCTGTCTTCCTCGTTTGTATTTTCCCCATTTTTCAAATAATTAATACGACGTCAGAGAGAGGTAAAGGCCACCCGAGGTCGGAGCCAGAAAGGCGTGCATTTCAGCACTGCCGCTTCTGGGTGCACAGCCCCTGGTTCACGCCACGTGCTTCTGGGTTTGCCATGGAAATGTGATTTGGGAGCCGATTTTTTTCTGTACCTTCTCAGTTTTTCCCCTTAGGGGATATCTGAATTACATAATTGTTGCTTTTTTGGCTAATCTTATTTCTAATCTTATCTTCACACCAAAAAGCACGAAGCTTCTAAATAACACTAGGTGTTTAAACTTAGTTTTATTAGCTGTGTACTGCAGGGATCTCTTAAAGTTTTTCTGTGAACGGCCAGGAAGGACATACTTACGGCTTTGCAGGCCATGCAGCCTCTGTCCCAGTCACCGGGCTCTGTCCCTGTGGAGGGAAAGCAGCCAGACATCAGGGACATGAATGAGCATGGCTGCACTCCAAGAAAACTTTATTTATGGGCAGTGAAGTCTGAATTTCATATACTTCTCATGTGTCACAGTATCTTCTTTAGTTTTTTTTTTTTTCCCAACCAGTTAAGAATGTAAAAGGCACTTTTAAGCTTGCAAGCGTACAAAATCAGGTTGGAGGCAGTTTTCCGACTTCTGATATGTTGGTGAATTGACTTATTTAGGCTGGTTAAATTGCTGATTTATTCCTGAGGGGTTAGACTATTTGATATTCTTGAAGTTCAAATTAAATTTTTCCCCATTGCTCTAAGTGAATACTTAGAAAGGATGAGATCTGTGTTTTGCTTCTCCAGGTTATTAAAATTATTCTTTAAAGCATAGTAGTTAGAATAGTATTAAGGTTAAAATCTGAGATGAGATTTAGCAAGTTGATAATACACTGTGAGTCACATGTTTTCTGCTTTGAGAATTAAGTATTTATCATTAGAAGATAAAATATTTCCAAGTTTGGGGATGTTCACACTTCTTGTGCTGATGTAACCTGTTCAAAAATATTTCAGAGCTTGAAATTCTAGCTTTCACAGTTGGCTCTATGTATATTTATCTGATCTTTACCATTTCCTTTTTTTTTTCTTTCCATTCCCTAATTCTGAATTGAGATGTTTGTGCTCAGATTGCTAAGTTACAGCTTCTTATGCTTAGCAGAGGACAGCTTTATACGGTGGCTGTTTTTCATTCATGTATTTCCATGCAGGATAGAGTAATGTAGGATTATTTTGTGTTCCATATAAGAAATGTTCTTTAGTTGCAGCTAACAGGTATGCTGGGTACTCATCCATGTTCTAGTCCAGGATCACATTACAGCTACCTTTTTCTCAGTCAAGGCAAGTGGCATTTTATTGTGGCTGGAACGGAGGCTGAACGAAGTGCAATAGGAAACAGCTATAGCTGCAAACAACTTCCAAGGGTTTCCGGAACATTTGATAGCTGCGCAGGAAGGAAGTGAAGGGCCAGTCACTTCACAAGGGCAGGAGTCATTTAAAAAAAAAAGTTTACCTATTTGTAGTCTTTTCCCAAAGATACGCAGATGTTTTAAGGAGGAATTTACCAGTTTCTCCTGCTTATTTTTAATTCTATATGAAGTGTATGTTATCCTTAAAGGCTAAAAGAAGTCAGATTTTATGCAGTGCCTTTTCTGTACATGTTGAAATGCTGATAATGCTTTCCCTCCCAAAAATCTGTTAACCTGGAATCCTTATGACAAATTCTATCAGGGGGTATTTAATTTTTTTGTGCATGTTGCTGAATATCATTTGCTAAAATTATTTTAAGAAGTAGTAT
The DNA here is from genome assembly GCF_009834535.1 of Camelus ferus. NCBI lineage: Eukaryota > Metazoa > Chordata > Mammalia > Artiodactyla > Camelidae > Camelus > Camelus ferus. The sequence continues at coordinate 16,807,936 of NC_045721.1, forward strand.
TTTAAGATTTTGCACTTAAGTGCCTGAGATTAGCCCCCCTTTTTTTGTCATCATGACATTAACTTTATAAAATGGGTTGGGTTTCTTCCCCTCCCTTATTATCTCTGCTGTATCTGACATTTAGAGGAATGTTGAAGGCAATTCTCAGTAAATTGCATTTGGCTTTTGATCTTATGTTTACCTTATGTTTCCGTAACACTCATTTTCAACAAGAAACAGCCAGTAGGACAGAATTAAAACCAGAAGAGAAGCCTGGAGATTTCCAGATGCCAAATTCCTGCTCATGGCCTGTGTGACTGTAGACTAGTCATTTGATTCTTCTTCTTTTTTTTTTTTTTTTTTTTTTTAAGGTTTTCCATGGGACTCTGAAAGTTTGAACTAAATGAGTTCTGAGCGCCCTCCCAGCCTTGACAGGCTATGAATAGAATCCCACTTTTGGCTCCAAGCCTAATCCTGCCGGCACCAGGACTGCAGTGACAAACAATAGCAGTTCAGATGGTGGCAGCTGTCTGAGAGCTGGAGATGGGCTGTAGTTAAATGCAGTCTGAGCAGCACCTAAATGCAGACAGCACGGGGCTGCCGAGGTCTCTGAGTCATGGTATGAAGCTCCAAGGGGATGGATGTTGAGTGATAACTACAGAGAAAATTGAAAGTTTGCTCTTGGCCTGCAAGGCAATCTATTTTTAGGCTGGGGCTGGGGAGTAGCGATGCCCGCCTCCCTGCCTGTCCTTCCACGTCTGCTCGGCCTGCTCTCTGCGCACGCGCGTCTTGCCTGTGTTTTGTGGGCGTTCAATCCTGGCTCAGGTCCTGGAGCGCCAGGGTAGAACCAGGCATGATACGGAGTATGTGCTTACTGCTTAATTCTTGTTTTCCAGTTGACTAAGGATAAAATTTAGCGAAAGCCATATGATTTCCATTTCACCTGTTGAAAGAGGAGTCTGAGAGGTTTGAACAGGAAAATGCCATCCTTGGTCTAGTTTCTGACCCTCCTCCTCGTCTGGTGTCCTCTGTCTATCCACTGTCAGTCCTCAGGACTTAGCTGTGATCTTTGCACATTGCAGTAAGCAGCCTTGTCCTGGGAACATTTTCACTTTATTCAAGCTGGCTAGGTACAGGTCTGTAGTTGAGAATGTCCCTTGGAAAAGTATTTGTCGTGCTACAAGGAATTCTGCAATTATTGTCTCCCGCTTTCCTGTCTCCCTGTCGTTTGCTGTAATACTTTATTTTAAAAATTAGAATAATTACTGGTTATTACTAACAATTACTAATGTATTATGTTCTTTATTTTCCATACATTTGACTAGTCCCTATAGTTCTTTGATAGCTTAACCAGCTCAAAATGGGCCATATTTTCAATAGTATACCATGGAAATTAAAAAAAAAAAATTATCCAGGAGTCAGAGGTTTAAAATACATATCCCATAAATTTTTTAAACACTTTTGTTTAACTTCTGTTAATTTTTCTTGATAATAGGCATTTTACCCTTTTTTTTTTTTTTTTTTGGCCTATATAAGAGGCATGAGAGGTCATTCTGGCTAAAACAGAAAGACAGTTTTGACAAGTGTAGGGTGCGCACAGGTAAATTACTAAAGAGAATACTTTATTGAGTAAGTTATTTTTGAAAACTTACTTTTTGTTATTGTTGTTGGATCCTGAGGGGCCCGTGTTGCTTGTTGAATGTACTCTGAGAAGAACAGAGAGAAAGTGTTTCGGTTTGTTCAGAATATAAGAGTCTTTTCTTTCTTAGTTCTTAGCTGAAACAGCTTTCTAATTGGGACTTCCTATTTTATAGGCATTAAGCTAGTGTGTATACTCTTTATAAAGGAGTTACTGAAAACTAGGCTATTCTTGTTTCATCATTCTGTTATAGGGGAGGAAAGAATATGAGAAATAATATATTCAGAGATACACCTGATATGCACAGTTTGTGGCATATTTTATATATTAATTTAAAAAAAGACGACTTAGTTCATTTGCGGTTCTCAGCCAGAGATGTTCGGGAGGCCCTCCCAGGGCTGAGACAGCCTTCCTCCCCTCAGGGAACATGTACAATTAGCTTGGATGATTTGCAGCGTTTGGTACTTTCCTACCCCAAATCATCATTGGGCAGATATTTTTTTAATTCCCTGCCTTTTAATTGTCTTGTCTATAGAATGATACCCTATAAAGGCATAAGACATGTCAAATGATGACAGTAATAAAACGGAAAATAAGATGAGTGGTTATCTTTGGGTTATCACCACTGGCCATATTCTGGAACACAGTGTATTACTTCAGCGTACTACAAGAGGCATTTCCCAAAAAAAAGGGGGGGAATTGGGCTGTTAACATGGACACTGATACAGCCATTTAGATCGTTTCCTTTTATGTTGTAAAGACTACATTTCACTTATGTTCTAGCAGGATTTAATGATTTGGGTCAGTAGTTGCAAATTTGTCAGGAAAATTCTGGGAGATGCTTTAAGCTTTAGTAAGCAATTTCAGAGCAGTTGGAATCTTCACCTGGGCTCTCCTGGCCACGTCTTTGAAGTAATTTCTGCAATGCTAATTGTGGTTCTTAAGTGCTGCTTATTTCTCCTAAATCCATAATAGCCCTGTTACATTTTTCTATATCTCAAATGGTGTTTTGAGAAATGGATAATATGCTCTGTTCCAGAATGAGGCCAGTGGCGATAATTACAATGACTAAAAGCAGTTCTGCATTTAGAAAACTATTAAAGTGTGGGAACATGGAATTTCTTCATTTTTCGTAAGTGCTTGGCCTGAGATGGTTGGCATGGGATGGACTGCCTGATCCCCTGGAACGCTCTGAAGCTGTATGAGCTGGTAGAGATTCTGACTTGGCTGGGATGTGGGGTGGGAAGGCAGTGGGTTCGGCCGTCACGCCTCGGGGTTCCGCTGCTCCCCTCTGGCTGAAGGTGGGCTAGAGCCACAGAGGCTGCTACACACTTTCTTTGCTGAGAACTCAGCTCTGGTTCTAACTCTGCTGTTGACTCTGACCTTCAGGAATTAATAACATTCCTGGACCATATTTCCTTTTTAAAGTTCAGGATTTGGGCTGGAAGATTTTAAAAGACCTTCTGGCTCTAGCAAACTTTCACAGTGAGAGGATATTTTAGAATGTGTGATACATTTCATTAAAATTTTGTTTCAAGAGCGTATTTTAAAAATTGTGAAAGATATGCTACTGTAATATTTCTAAGAAATTTTAATATTTTATTTTTTAGAGGAAAAATAAACACGGCCAGATGTTTCAGAGTTTTAAAAAAAAAATCATTTGAGAGTTTCCAGCCTGAGATTAGTGTTCAGCCAATAAATATTTCATTATCCTTTCATGCTGACCTTTAAAATATTTTAATGTTTAAATTTCTTTAAATAATACACTCATTAAAGAATAAAAGATGACCTTAATAAAGAAGTGTACACGTGAAAAATGAAGCTGCCCTCTCCTCTCTTCCCTTCTTCTTTCGGCCCACCTGTTCCCAGGAGTAGCCGCAGGCAGTCATCTGGGCTTTAACCTGTTAGGAACGTACACATATTATATATTTTGTATGTAGTCTTTGGGGGCTTGTAGCCCTTGTCTAACAGTTGCTCGAGCAATCAGTGTGCTGACTGTGGTGTGACGGTTGTTGTACCGTAATTGTCCTTGGTGTTGCAGATTATTAAAGCGTGCTGAGTGTCCAGGGAGCAGTCCTGCCAAAGTGGGGCTTGGACATAGAAAGGTAGAAGGAGAATTTCCCCATTATGGTGGTATCAGCTACTGAGGAAGTTCCCCTGTCCATACTGGAGATGCCGGAGACTTAACTCAGTACTCCCTTTACCACCAGCTATACCACAAATCAAGTTCTTAAACTTCATGAGGAATAGAATATATTAAAGTGTTCTAGAAAAATCAGTGGGGAAGATGGTTGACAATGATACACTTGACATGCATGCGTACAGCCAAGAGTTGGTCAGAATAGGGCTGTGATGAGTAAGACGTTGTGGGAGAGACACAGAGGTGTAAGGGTTTCCCTAAGTAAACTGTATACCTTTGTGGACGAGGGCCTTGTCTTAGGCTTTTATATCTGTGTCTCAGAGGGACATACTTGGGGAAGACTTTCTGAAAAATCAGTTGAATAACGTACGTAGTACAGACTGAACAAGTGGGTGACTTTGAGCTAATAAACTTTATGGCAACATCATTACTATTTATAAACATACATTTCATTAATTTTTTAGTCCTCAGCAAGAGATCGTCAGAAGCAAAAAATGTAAATTGGTAGAATAATAATTTTTTGAAGGTTATTATTCAACACAGAGACACTTGACTTGTCGGTATTCAGATAGAGCTGTGAAGTATCCACAAGCCAGGCGTCCTCATGACCAGCTGAGCGCAGGAAGGAGGCCAGTAAGAGGGCAGGGGTGGACGGAGGGGAGCCTTAGGGAGCAGCATCAGCTCTTCAGAATCTTGGAAATTTTCACTTTTCTCACTGTTTAGAGTTAAGACAGTTGCTTATAGAATTTGGAGTTGGATAAATATATTTGCTATTGAATTATTGCTTCAAATTTTAGCCACAGAAAAAAAGATTCTAACTACTGTAAATGCTGAAGTTTTGGGTTTTGACATATTTAACTTGAAATCAGAGACTCTCCAAAGGAGCAGAGATGATTTGTGACGATGTAAATTTAAATTATTTAAATTAACTTAAGGATACAGCTTTTCAGTCCTGCTAGCTACATTTACAGTGCTTGGTGGCCGCGTATGCAGGGGGCTACCGTGTTTGGCAGTCCTTCTCTGGAACATAAGTTGGTATAGTTCATGCATTATTGTAAAATAAGCAAAAGGCTAAAAAAGCCATAGTAGTTGCAGGGGCTAGAGGAGAATAATCAGAGTGGTGGGCAGTGTAAATTAGGTGAGCAGACTTCTGTTTTCTTCCTTGATCTTGCCCCTCCCTCTCCTTATTTTCCAGTAGAATAATTGGAAAATGCTTCAAAGTAAATTTCCTGCCAAGTAAGGTGAACACATGACCATACGGCTTTTTTTTTTTTTTAAAAGGCAGGACCTTTTCCTTTACAGTTTTGGTTCTTAAAAAACTCCTACTGCAGATCACAAGTTATGTTCTCTCTCAACACTGTTGGACCTTAATCCTATTCAGAAATCCTTTTTTTTTTCCTTCCCCAGCTGCCACCTAGCTGCATTCATGGTGCTGATGTTTCAAACCCTTTCTTCCAGCACCAAAGCCTTCGGTCCCTCCCTGGCTTCTCGCATTGTTAATGTGGCCTTCAGACTGATTCTCTGGGTTTATTGAACTCCCATCTTACCCCTTCGCTACATGACATTGAGTTAGCAACTTGATCTCTGAGCCTGTAAAAATACTGATTTATGGTACAAATGCTGCCATGGTGTATACATATGTAGAATGAATGAGAAAATACATTTAAAGCTCATAGCACAGTACCTTGGCATTTAGTAAGCCAAATAACAATCAGAGATGAGCTCATTTGATGCATTAATTAACTTTTGCTTTAGAGCAAACCGTCCCAGAACTCAGGGGCTTGAACAGACACCATTATTTGGTTGGGAATTCTGCTGGGCAGGTCTGGGCTTGTCTGGGCTGGGTTGCTCTCATGCGGTGGTGGTCACTTGGCTGGTTGGCTTGAGCCTGGCTGGTCCCGGGTGGCCTCACTCGCCTGTTGGCTGTGGGTTGGTTGTCTGCCGGAACAACAGAGATGACCCAACTGCATGTGTCCCTCATGCAGCAGGGTACACACTTCTCAGCAAGAGCTCTCAGCAAGGGGCCCTGCTTTTTTCTCCCCTTTTCTGTGTGTAGACTACACTCTGATCTGTCTTACTGTTTCTTGAATGTAGTCTTTACATATATTTATGGGTTGAAGTTACAATTGCAAATTGATGGTGGGAAGAAACCACATTGGCTCTCTCAGCCCACATACATTTATAAAAGTATTGGTCTGCAGAATGGGTTTTTTTTTTTTTAGGCCAAGGAAAGTTTTTGTCTTTTCATTGTTATTTTTAATTTAATGCAGCTCTGCAGAAAAGAAAAATAAAACACAGAATTATAAGAGGCAGCGTTTGCGTATGCATTTTTCTGCCTTCTCCCACTCTTTTATTCTCTAACTTGCTTTTTTGGACCTTTTAAATGAATAACAATTAACTATTTCTGATTTCCTCTTTTTCTTGAATTTCATGTAAGTCATGGTTCAGAATGTGTGAAGAGATGAAATACCATAATGCAGTAAATTATGCAGTGTGGTGGGGAAGGGACCCCCCCCCCCCAACCTCTCATCTGGGCCTCAGGAAAACTGAATTCTAATCCTGGCCTTGATAATGGCTTATCGGTGGTTTGGAACAGTTTAATTTCTCTTTGGCTCAGGGAGCCAAGTTTGATCATCCTGAAGGTTTCTCTCCATTTCTGAGCTATTGTGCTGATCCTTCTGGGACTTAGGAATAATTATTACAGATGAGCACCAGTGTGCAAAAATGAAAGAAATGGATGCACTTGTTAGCTATTTAACACCTGCAGGGTTGATAACATGTGTGTAGAAACGTATACTTTGGATTCATTTTTGAAAATAGGTGTTGGTCAGGCAGGCAAGGTGGAAGGATCAGCAGGACTGAGATGTGCAAAATTACAGAGGTGCAAATGAGTGTGGAGTGCATGCTGAATTCTGCAGCTCGGTTGGCGGGGCGGGAGTGTGGGACACTTGGATAGCATTTCCACTGTCCTAAGCTCCCAGTGCGGCTGATCGCTGGAAGGTAGCGTGTACCTCCAGAGAGCATCCACAGTTTTCCTAGTGTTTTCCTGCTCCATTAGGAAATTTTATTCTCTCTTCAGGGTTCATTTGGTATGGAAATTGCACACGAAGCACTCATTTTCCCTTTCCCTTGGTGACTGCCCCACCTCCTGCTAGCCACGTGCAATGTCCGCACACTGCCTCTCCCGGTCATGGCGTTAAGGACAAGAAAACTGTAACCTTGGTGATAGGATTCCTTCTGGTGCAGGTGTTGCAAAGCTAGGAAGCAAGGTCTTTTTGTCGATCTAAAATACCTTACATGTTCACGGGACAGCTTCCACGTAACTTAAATGGTGATAGCCACGTGAGGCTCGTGGCTACCGTGCTGGTTAGTTCACGTCTAGCTCCATCTCTTCCATCGCGGTTATAGTCACTCACTACGTACACTCTCACGAAACAGTTCATAGAAGAAATTCCTTTCCTGTCTGCCTCCTGCCTCCCTGGCTTTCGCTCCCTCTTCTTTTCCAAGCATCTCTGAAGGCCTTGGAGGAGGGACCTGCCTTTCAGACTTCTCTGCCCCCGGCTTCTGGGACACCTGGCTCCCTCCCAGCCTTTGCCTCTCAGCCGTCCTTATGACTTTCTAAACACGGATGCCCCACGCTTAGTAAGATCGGCCCTCCCTTTTCTATATTTTTTTGTAGACCCACCATCTCTATTTTTCGTACTTTCTTCTGTACCTGGGGAATAACCAAGTCTGTCTCTGCCTCCGATGACTTCCTCTGTGCCTCTGAGTGTCTGCCAGATGCCACCAGCACCTTGACCGCCTGTTGCAGTGCCTGACACATCTTGCCTATAAACACACGTTAGATGGTTTTTCTGTTAACACGCACATAAACTGTAAATTTGTATCATTATTTCCAACATAGTATAGTTCCTGTGGGCCTCTTACTCTAGTGTGTATTTTTAATTCTGCTCTTCTATGGTTTTAAGAAATTCTTGTGTTCACACATTTAAGTATTTTTTAGGGTAATTGCTTGGTTATAACAATACAACCAAGATATACAAGAAAGGCAGAGTCTCGTGGGCGTCGAAGTACACAAAAAAAGACTCTTAAACGAGTGCCTGTAATACTGTGGGGTGATGTTACAACAGAGCAAATAAAAGAGCTCAGGGTAGCCCCACTGCAGGACCCCAGGCTGGGCCGGTCATGGGAGGCCTCAGAAGGGATGTTTCAGGTGAGAGGTGGGGGAGTGGATAGGAGGAGCTGGGCTAAAAAATGGGTAAAAAAGGAACATAGAGTTCACTGTAGCTGAATGGAATTAATATTCCCTTTGAGTTAAGAGAGAATTGAAGTATAGAGAGCATGCAGGTAATTCCTCACCCAGGAGATGATGGGCAGGTTTGCTCTCTGTCTTCATATTGAGCTGGTGGTGTGGGCATGAGGACATCTTTATTAGCAGGCTTGTGTGCTGTACGTAAACTATAAGGTGAGGAATTGTATTTGCTAGTGGATCTTTGTTTATTTGCTAACAGATACCCCTGCAGTGAATGAGTATGTTCTGTAGAAGCGGAATACTATTTTCCTAGTGGACATGCCGAGTTGTAGCCGCTTGTGATGTTACCATTGGCGAGAAGTTTTTGGTGGGCACGTGAGGACAGCGAGATGGGGCCACTCACAGTGATTTCCTGTCATTCTTGAACTTCTTAAAACCACCGTCAGCAAGGGTGGTAAACTTTTGATAGAAAACAGAAACAATTAGCTTTAAAAGGTTTTTGGCTAATGAAAATCAAGCTTGTGCCACAGTAAGCAACATTTTCGCACCATTAAGCCTTGCGAAGCTTTTTCCTCGAACCACTTTGAATCTATAAGTATGGTTTGGGAAAAAACCCAGATTACAATATAGTCTTTTGTTGCCCTTATTATAAAGAGAGCATTGTTTCATTGAATAGTGTGGAAGATAATGTTGATGTAGATTCTTAGTGACTATTAAGAAAAAAAATAAAGACTTCAAATTAAATGAAAATGCAAACCTTTCATTTACGCATTTAGAGAAACATTTTGAATAGCCTTTAATTGGTAGTTTTGTGAAATTAGGATAATAGGAGGAAATCAATTAGAATGATAAAGTCTGTTCTAAATATGAGTTACGGGAAGTACTTCTCTGAGAAACCGCAGACAGCTGGGCAGGAGAAGACTTGGTCCTCGCGGCGGTTTTGCCGCATAAAGACCTTACCTGGTCTTCATATCTTCTGTCAGGACCACTCAGCTTGCACCTGTCCTTATCTGCACACGTTGTAGAGGATATTTTAGTGTTTGGGGGAGTTTTGTTTGTATTTTCTGGGAAATACGAGAATGTATTTCATCGGTTTTAATGGTCTAGGTTCAAACACCTTGGCAGTTTAGCAGACAGTTATTAACAGTTATTAAAGTTCTAGAGAGAGATTTAAACTATAGACATTTTAGTTTGTTAGAAAAATCAAAGAAATAAAGAATATGGGTTTTTTTTTTTTGAAGATCATTTTATTTTCTTCTTTTGAGGGGAAATTAAATGATTGTTATTTGAGCAGCACGACCTGGAAAATCACATTACTTTTTGTAATAGTTCTTCATTTTCGAGGGTAGATGATTCAAAGGTAATAAATCACAGCCAACTTATATTTTCCAGTGGTCCTTTTTAATACAGTTACAGAAGTTATTTCTGCCGATTCTTAATCATCTCTGCAGCAAAGGAGATATGGATGGGGTTGAAATCCTGGAGAATTTCCTCTCACTTTTTGAAAGTCTTTTCTGACAAAGTGTATGTTGAAACTACTAACATTTTTTTAACATGTAACTGATTCAAGTTTTTCCACTTTCTTAATACTTATGTATCTAACATGTTTAAGAATCATTAAGAGGGGAGGGTGTAGCTCAGTGGCAGAGTGCATGAGGTCCTGCATTCAATCTCCAGTGCTTCCATTAAAGTAAATAAATAAATAAACCTAATTACCTCCTCCACAAAAAAAAAGAATCATTAAAATGAGAAGGTGTAACATGTTGTTTGTAAATAAAATAATCAATTGTACCTAGATAATCATTTTTCCCCCTTGAGAATAAATTAGACATTTGCTCAGACTTCTACACTCAGTGTGTGGTTTCATTTACAATATTTCGTAATTGATTTTATTTTGTGAGGATTCATGAACTGTTACTGTTTTATAGGTCTCATCACAACTACATCGAGGAGACTAGACCGAGAGCAGCAAGATGAACACATATTAGAAGTAAGCATTTCTCTATTTTCAGTTATTTTAAAAAATATCATTATGGGAAAGAGCAGTCTTCTTCACGTTAACTAGTATTTATAACTGCTACTATTCTGTTATATTAGCTTCTGGTCACTAATAAACAGGAAACTAAAGAAAACATTGTGAAAATCATTCCACTCTCCTTTACACCCCTTTATCCCCAGAAAAGTGAACAGATACCAAAAGATTCAGAGCAGCAGGTTACAAACAGTGGCATCCTGCCTGGTCCCCTCACCCTGGTGAGAGCACACTGCACACCTGTTAACTGTGTGTCTCGCTCCAGAGCCTTTTCTCAGTGAATGTCAAAGGCTGGATGGGAGTCAGATACAAGATGCTTAGGACTTTCAAGATGCTGTTGTTAAGAGGTTGACAGAAATGGTTGTGTCATAGCGATGTGTGAACTACAGAGACTTCTACAAAGCTGATTATCATTAGGAAGACATTTGCTTTTTAGATTGTATATTTTTAAAACATTTCTTTGGTGGGGCAGGGGGTTAATTAGGGTTTTTTTAATTTATTTATTTTTAACGGAGGTGCTGGGGATTGAACCCAGGACCTTGTGCATGCTAGGCATGCACTCTACCACTGAGCTATCCCCTTCCCGCTAAAACGTATCTTGATGTTACCTTTAAAAAAAAAATGACAGGTTACTGTGACAGACAATGGCAGTCCCCCCAAGTCAACCGTCGCGAGGGTGATTGTGAAGATCCTTGACGAAAACGACAACAAGCCTCAGTTCCTGCAGAAGTTCTACAAAATCCGGCTCCCGGAGCGCAGCAAACCAGAACAAGAAAGAAGCGCCAAGCGGGAGCCTTTGTATCGTGTTATAGCTACAGACAAAGACGACGGTCCCAACGCAGAGATCTCCTATAGCATTGAAGACGGAAACGAACACGGCAAATTTTTTATCGAGCCCAAAACGGGAGTGGTTTTGTCCAGGAAGTTTTCTGGAGCTGGAGAATATGATATTCTTTCAGTGAGTGGAGATCTCGTCTTTGAATGTTACATACTTCGCCTGTTAACCTAGTCTTGGGTCTCTCTGTTCACTACGCCACCTGCGTTGTGATCTAACAGTGGGAAGCGTGGGTCCGTTTTCTCTGTCATTCCAGTCCCTCCTGCAGAGTGTGGTGGGCTTTTTATCAGGCACTAAACACGTGGAATGCATAGCACAGGCACTAAATGTTTGAAATTGGTTCAGGTTAAGACCGAAGTGCTTCGGTGACGGGATGCAACTTTTAATTCACTGTCTTTATCCCCTCTGCTCCTGTGTTATAGATCAAGGCCGTTGATAATGGTCGCCCCCAAAAGTCGTCAACCACTCGACTCCATATTGAATGGATCTCCAAACCCAAACCATCCCCAGAGCCAATTTCATTTGAAGAATCATTTTTCAGCTTTACAGTGATGGAAAGCGATCCAGTTGCTCACATGATTGGAGTGATATCTGTTGAGCCCCCAGGCATACCTCTTTGGTTTGACATCATCGGTAAGTATTCGTGATCATTTTCATCGTCCTTGTGTAGGTTACACCAAGAACCCGTCTGTGATTTTTCTGATTTTTTTGTGCACATCTCAGAATTTAAAATTGGGAGTAAGACCTATACGTGAAGAATTTGTTTTAAATTGCAGTAAAATTCTTCACAATGTCCAACATTTATTATTAAGCTTGTTTAAGATAGATGATCGGTATGTACCTTATTACTATAAAAATAAGGTTTTTTAAACGTGCATCACAGAATTACAGAGAAATCTAAACGTTTTGCTCCAAGAGCACAGCTTCTTAATTTTTCCCTCTTCATATACAGCATATGGCACATAACTATTTTTGTGAATATGATTGGAATGTTTAAAAATAACTGTGCCTGTGTGATTGTCATCTATCAGTATTTTATAAGGCATAAGCTTACACATTTTAATTTGTGAGTTGTAAATGATAGCGTCAAGTAAGGTTTTTTAACTTCGAAGCAGGGTTCACTAGACTAAATCACCCTGTGATAAAAATTACATGCCTAAGCCAATTGTTTTTTTTTTTTTCTTTGTCATTTAATTTGGCTTGGACACAGAATGGAACACAACATACGTAAAACAATTTCTCATTAGAGTTTGACATCTTAGTTTCTTAATTCTTGGAGTCTTCACAGTGTTTTCATTACAAGCACGTTTAAAATCAGAAGAGTGTGTTGGCATCGTCTCTGGTTGGAACCTCACGTCCTTTTTCCCTGTCCCCCCACACCCCACCCCACCCCACTCCGAGCCCTCCTGCCCCTGTTGCCGTCTCAGCAGGTTGAAGCTGCGGGGACCACGGACGCAGGTGGTGCAAGCGTCACCTCTTGAACTTTCACTGTAGACAGCTGGGCTGTTTTTCCAACTTTGGTCGTTGTATGAAATTGTTGATGTTATCACAACCTTTGAAACCATTACAGTTTTAGTTTTAAAGGAAAAAACAAGATTCTTTTCATAGTTAACTGCAGCCAGGATAGTTTGCTTTCTGTTAACTCTGATCACGTCTCTAGTTGAGCAGGCTGCCGCCGCGCGGCATCTGCCTCACGTGTAGGCTGACCGCCTTGGGAACCGCCGTGACTGATGGCCCTCCTTGTTCTGTGCTTGCCTTCCATGCTTGCTTCTTTGGGGCTGTGCCAGGAGACTCACTTGCTAGAGAAGTGTTTTACATCTTTCAGATGACTTGTGACCTGAACTGTACAGCAGAAGGTATCTGCTGAGATCACATAATTTGCCTGAGATTATGAGATCTAAAAGAAAACCATCCGTGGTTCACACTTTTTTCTTTCCAGTGACCATCTTTCATTGCTTTTTTTTTTTTCCATAGCGGGCTCGTGGTCACCCATTCCAATTGCAAACATTCTGACTTTTCATACATCTCTAGATCCTTATTTTTAGATTTTAATTGAAGACTTTGTTTTGCTTGTGTGTGTGTGTGTGTGCGCGCGTGTGCTGTTTTGCTTTTTGGTGGGATTTAGTGCTAGAACTTCATCATGATGTTTAGACTTCATTTTCATTCCATTGCGTCTCATTGATAGAAGTATCTCAAGTTCAGTGGGTTTGAAAAGAGAGTTTTATCTGGAATATAATGGGGGGAATGCATTTGGATAATGTCAGTAACACAGAAAGCTTTGCAGCATTAAGCTTTGTGTTTGACAGCAATGGGGAAAAACTTCAACTACAGTCTAGGAAGAATCAGGACTAACTGATGTTAACTACCACTTTTTTTTTCAGAGTTAATATTTGTTTTTAATAGTTATTTTACCTAGAGCAATATGCTCAAATTGTCAGAATTTTTTTTTTTTAGTAAATTTTTAAATGGCCACGTCTGGTCAGTAAATGGTGTGCTAATGTAACTACTGAAATGTAAATTAAAGAAGTTTTCAGAACCCATGAAAAGCAAACTGAAAGTAACTCACTGGCAATGTTAGCCGTGCTTTTCTGTTCCCAGAGTTGCTTTCTGGCCTCCTCTCATTTGGTAGCTTCCTTGACGATTACAGCTCAGCTTTGCCTTAATAAGCAAGCATCCTTCTTATTTTCTGGTCTTTCCAAAGGAAAGCTCCTTGGAATCACTTTGATCAGTATTATCAGAAGTTTTTCTTTTCTTTTTTTTTTTTTAAAACTACCATTAAGAATGAGAGAGCCACAAAATAAATGACAAATTTTCATCCTGTTGATCTGTTTTTACTTTTCTGTTTGTCCTGACTTTAAACTAGGTGGCAACTATGACAGTCACTTTGATGTGGACAAGGGCACTGGAACCATCATTATTGCCAAACCTCTTGATGCAGAACGGAAATCAAACTATAACCTCACAGTCGAGGCCACAGATGGAACCGCCACTATACTTACCCAGGTAGGCGAATTACTGACGATGATGTGTTTGTCCGAGGAGGATGGATGCAGCGTTCTGAGGTCAGGTTCCCAGCCAGTATGAACAGTTGATTCTGCCTTCAGAGGTTCTCAGGTCAGAAGTTACTGTGTTGATGGAGTTTATGCACGTGTACACACCAAGGACTTTTGTTTAGGGAATGAAAGTTCACTGCAAATCCTGATTTAGATTTTTTCAGGTAATTAACCAGTTTTGAAAACTTTGAAGGGAGACTTTAAAAAAAGTTATGATGCCATTAAAATCTTTTAATTTTATACTCTTTGAATCGTGTTAGTACAAAGTGTATCACTGTTGAGGATGAATTTTCCAAGTCATTTGCAGTAAAGCTAGTTAAGGTGATTTAATTATCTTTTTAAACACTTTTTTGGATTTTTTTTTTTTTCCTATTTGATGATTAAGACAAGGCCAGGTTACTGGGATTTCAAATTTAAATGGTAAAACAATTACACTTAAATTCTCTTCTTTCTTATTAATTCTCTTTGATTCGCAGCGGGGGCTGTTTGAGGATTTGTTGAATACTTGCTAGATGCCAGATGTTGTTGTAGAAGCTGAATGTTAGGAAACAAAATCCTGCCCTCCTGGAGTTTACATTAGGATGCTAGAGGCTGAAGGCTGGTGTATAATCTACTGTATCTGAAAAGTGAAAGGAAGAAATTAAATTATCAGAGGATAAAATGCTTCTGAATTCCAGTTTTCTTTCTTTAGATGATACTGTTTTAAATCTTAAATGACAGATCATCTGCTAAATCATTTAGTTGCATTGAAGAATGGAAGTGGTGTAGTCTGTGATGTCTTTTCAATTAATACATGAATAGGTAATTTAAAGCCAGTTTTGAAAAGACCTTATTCCTTTCTCCAAATGCTTGTGATTTTTTATTATATTTAAAATTGATACATGTGTCATGCTTTGGGGGTCATTTTGAGATTGTCATGTAAAAGTTCCAGGGCAATTATTAACATTTCAATCTTGTCGGTAACTGTTCTCATTGTAGAAACTAGATTTCAGAGCATGAAAATGAGAATAAAAGCATCAAGAATTGTAATAAATGTAACAGGGTAATTCTGAAAGGTTCAAAGAATATAACTGTAGGTAGATCAGTTGAAATAATTGACTAACCAGAAATCTAGCAAAGGAAACTTAATAAGCAGTAGAAATGACTCTGTGCCAAGCGTTCTCATTGCTAAAGATAATGTATCTACCTAAGATTTTATCACTTGTGACACAGCTCCTAGTAATTGTAGTTTTAGTTAGCATAGTTGAAACCTTAGTATGAAATATGGTGAAGATTGACTAAAATTCCTGTAAAACCCAGTAAATATATTCTAGTCTTCTTTTCTCAGGGACACAGAAGATCTTCAGCTTCAGTGCCTTGCGTATACTTCCATAACTTCTTTTGAGTCATTTTCAGAGGGCCTTGATAATACCCTAATGACCTGCTGGGGAAGAGGCAGTAAGAATGTCAGAGCGGTTTACATTAGAGCCCAGGCTGACCTGTTCAGATGTGGGACAAAGGGAACAAGCAGTAATTAGGTGTTGATCCCAGTCTGGGGCTGAGAACAGGCAGATAGCCATCTGAGTGGGAGCAGAGCACCAGAGAGCAGCTGAAGAGGGACACGGAGATCAGAACCTGCTTGACATCAGAACCTGCTTGACACGGCCCTGATCACAGCCAGAGGGTTCCTGTTTGTCGGTGAAACTCAAGAACCAACAGAACAGGTTTTGCTGCATCAAGGTCAATGGCAGCAGTTGTCAGTTGGAGGTTTGGAGAGCGTTGTGGGCAGAGGAGGCAGTGGGAAGGTCAGAATGACTACCAGTGCTCTGTTCAGATGGCTTTCCCGTCCTGTGTTTTCCACTTAGGATGCTGACCAGTGTTAATTCACGTCATTTTGCTTTATCTGGTACCTCAAGGCAACTTTGCCAAATCCAGTTAACATTTGGTTCCTTCTTGAAACAGCTTTGCTCTCGTGTTTTCTTTCCGTTTCTCTGGAGCGTCAGCATTGCATACCTGGAGCAGGCCCCGTTTGAGTCGGGCTCTGCCTCCTACTCCTGTGTGTGGGCAGGTGGCTCTAACCCTCTGTGCTTCCATTTCCCCTGGAAAGTGGGCACAGTGACCTCATCCTCATGGGATGCTGATGGAGGCTAAGTGAGACAGGTGACACACCGGTGCTTGCCCTGCCAGCCCTCAGAGCCTGTCCCCAGGCAGCGCTCACCACATGTTCCCAGTCTCACATCAGCACTGATTTGGGCTCTCGTCCCCCTAGCTTGGCCCAGAGTCACCTTCCTGTCTGCACCCTCTGTCTGTGCGATTCACCCTGCATTGCCTGCTGCCGGAATGGTCCGCCCAACTGGGAGGAGCACTGAAGGTGAATTTGCTCTCATGGGGCGTCTCAGAGCACGCAGGACCTGTAGCTGTGAGCCCCTGCTCCGGACTCAGGGCTCTACTTGTGGACCCCACCTCCCCCCTGCTCCTTTGCTGTGTTCCCTGGTCCTTCTCTCAGAGACACGACATTCCATTCCACCTCTGGCCTTCATGTCTCTGGCCGAGCTTTTCCTCCTACCCCAGTGTACATTCATCTGCCAACCTGAAACCCCTGCGAGCAGAGCCCGCGTCCTGCTTCAAAGCTGCCTGAATGTCCAGACCACCTCTGGCATCCTGAAAACTCACTCGATAACATGGGAACCTTCACTGGGCTTTGCACATTCAAGACATTGCCCGGTGGGGTTGAAAGCTTTGCAAGGGCAGGACTCTCCACGTTTCTTTTTCACCTTCAGTAAATGTAGCAAGTGCTGATCATGTAAGTACCCAGGAGATATGTGTTGATGGAATTATTTGATCAAAAAAGATTGTTCTTACTTCAGCTGTTCCAGTGTAATTGAGATCAGTTGATCTTGGAGCAGCATTATACCTCTCCCCAACACTCACTATGTGAGAAAAATAAAATTTTAAATATACAGTGGAAGGGAATATATAATGATTTAATTTATAGAAGTTGCCTTTTTTACTTATTTATTTTAATGGAGGTACTGGGGATTGAACCCAGGACCTCATGCGTGCTAAGCTTGTGCTCTACCACTTAGCTATACCCTCCCCTCTAGAAATTACCTTTATAGCCATTGCTTCTGGATCATCATTGACCTTTCAAAGTGAGGCATCTTTGTTTTAAATGTTTACATAACCTTCACCTAAAACCTTTCTGTGGTTTGGTGGATGCATTTAGTATTGATATAGTTTAACGTTACAGATCCATCCCTGAGGTTTTTGTGTTCTGGGAGAACGCTGGGAGAGTCTTCACGGAAAGGCCTCCAGTCCATATGCTGCCCCAGTCTAGTTAACACTGTCCCCGTGCAGTTCTGGGACTTAGCCTCCTGTGCCGTTCAGACTAGAGAAATCTGTCCCATGTGAGCCAGCGAAGCTTAGGTTTCTCATCATAACTGTAAACCATCTTTTATAATTGGTAGTGATTTCCACTGTGCCTTATCCACATGTGTCTTTTCAGTCTGAAAATTAATCTTCTTACTGTCAAAGTAATTTTTTTTTTAATTTAGCTTGGGACTGAGTTTTTTAACATCTGCTTTTTTTCCTGTAAGGTTTTAATTCTGTGCTGACATATTTAAGAGAGTTCGCTCTCTCTCTCCAGTGTATTTAAATTGCTTTTAAGAAATAAATGTATTTACTACTTATGTGTAGATTTTATGATCATAAAAATACAAAGCTCATTTCTAATTTTCATATTTATATGTATCTATCAGTAGGGATTTGGAGTCTCAAAGATTAGCACAAGAACTTCAGATACTGTGACCATTTAGTTCTAGAAATATCTGGTCTGTGGAGACCAAGAGAAACCAAGCCTGCATTTCAGTAAAGAGATGTGTGTTTCATTTGTGTGTGTGTGTGCGCACACACCCATGCATGCGATTACATTTTCCCTCCAGAATTAGTCTCAAGAATTTAGGAAGGCCTTTATTATCTTACTCATAGTTATAGAGATACTATTTCAATGAAAAATTTAAAAGATAGTTTTGATTCCAGATTTGGTTGCTTTTCTTTCTCATGCTTTTCTTTTTCATTTTGCTCAAAAATTAGTTTTTTTCCAGTGTGCATCTGATTTTCCCTCCCCAATTCTCTACCTGTTCAAACATCATACTTAGGAATATTGTGACGTGAGTCATTTTGTCATTACAGGTATTCATCAAAGTAATAGACACAAATGACCATCGTCCTCAATTTTCCACATCAAAATATGAAGTTGTTATTCCTGAAGACACAGTGCCAGAAACAGAAATTTTGCAAATCAGTGCTGTGGATAAGGATGAGAAAAACAAACTCATCTACACGCTGCAGAGCAGTATAGATCCACTGAGCCTCAAGAAATTTCGTCTTGACCCTGCAACCGGCTCTCTCTACACGTTGGAAATGCTTGACCACGAGGCAGCGCACCAGCATGTTCTCACGGTCATGGTACGGTGCTCTGATTATTCTGCCCATTCTGCCGTTTGGCTCCTGGAGGGTGCCCTGTGTCTGAGAGTGACCTTTAATCAGTTCAAAGGAAAACCTTAACAGGACTGATAACGCGTTGTTTCTTTTAGGTACGAGATCAAGATGTCCCCGTAAAGCGCAACTTTGCAAGGATCGTTGTTAATGTTAGCGACACCAATGACCACGCCCCCTGGTTCACGAGCTCGTCCTACGAAGGGCGGGTTTACGAGTCCGCCGCTGTGGGCTCCGTCGTGTTGCAGGTTACAGCTCTGGACAAGGACAAAGGGAAAAATGCCGAAGTGCTGTATTCCATCGAATCAGGTATTTTGGGAGCACTCCACAGGTTTATAACTCTGCATGTGTTAGAAAGTGTATTTCTTCTTTTCTAAAATGAGTTCTAGATGCTAAAACATTTCTGTGTATCACTGTAAAAATTGCTTAAATTTTACCATTGGGGTACCATTTTACATGTTAGAAAGAGGAAAAAAAATTTTTTTTTAACTTTTAACTCATTAGTTCTAGCAAAGATAGAGAGTCTTAAGTTTGGGTAATGTTCTTGGAGATTCGTAATATTAACATAATTCAAGGCTCTGAGAAGTCCTGCAGTAAAGAAGATTTCATTTGACCAATTCAGTATTTTCAAAACGGTTTTAGCCACACACTCCTTTTCCTCCATAAGCTATGAAGCACTCTGGCCTAGTACTTTAACATTTTTCTTTAAGTCAGAGAGTGTTTTCTCTTGGGCAGAGCAGGAAATTCCATGACAGAGAGCCGGCTCATCCAGTTCTGATTGGGTCACGTCTCATGAAGGGTGTCACGCCTCTCCTGCCCCTTCTAGGTTTCCCTTTTCTGCCGCTTTCACCCCCCTGCATGTCACGGTTGCACTGCATGAATGGAACTGGGTTGTTGCAGTAGGTCCCAGGGTTGGACGTAGAGCTTGGAGAAATGTTGTAAAGTCTAAGGGGCCTGTGGAGTCAGGCAGGAGACAGCAGGGGCAGGAAGGCCAGCTGGAGCTGTGGACCTGGACAGTTCCAGGGGCAATAGGACGAGAGGTCCAGAGTCTCGCGGGTGATTCCAGGAAGCGGGGTCACCAGGAAGCAAAGTGAAATGTTCATGTTTTGTTTTATGTTGCTCTTCACTCATTCGTTTCTGTATCCCATGGACTCTCATCTTCTGTGCCAGGTACCATGCCAGGAGCACTCGGACTTGTGCTTGATGGGTAGGGCTCACCATTGGTCCACAAATGTATGTTCTTGCAAAAGCATTCTGCCCCTGATTGAAACAGGGATCTGCTTGAGAGCAGGTGATGTATACAGTCAGAAATCACCTTGCTCTGGGACTTCCCCTGCTAGTGCCAAATACTATGAGTAAGTGATTAAATACCTGAGAAGGCAGCTCCCACTTTTCCATCTTTCTATGTGTCATTGTTAGTTCAAAGAATACACACTCTTTCATTTTTCTGTCTTTATAATAATTTTAGAATATTGAGATCATCCACTCAACTTGCCTTTTTTTTGATAAGTCTATACCTCTGCTATATTTAGAAATGTGTGTACCTTTTCTAGGCATTAGAATTAATAGAGGTATAATTAACTGTAGCTCATATAATCCAAAGGTGAACAAGTGGAGAGTAATTAAAAAAAAAAAAAAACACTGCTTAATCAATGTGTCCTGTGTGGTTAAACTATTTTTATTTCTTAATACATTTGAAGTTTCATTTCCTTCTCTGCAAATGGCCAAATTTAGGCCATTACTCACAAATAAGACCTCATATACTGTTTGAGGTTGCAGTGTTAAAATGTACTGTAATGTAGTTAGTGCTTTGAATAAAGATGGCTTTTCCACTGGTTCAGAAATTTAACTGTAAAAAAAAAAAAACAAAAAAAGCAATGCGTTCCACTTGTGCATGCCTGAGCACTTCAATAAAATAATTTTCTCCTAGACAAACTAACTGGGTTTGTGTAGGAGAAAATGTGAAACTTTCCCTTAGCTTTCACATAATTTTCAACAACTGGGTGTTTAAAATATGATTGTTGGTGCCCGACTGAAGGCATGTGCATTCTTTAAATGCTTGTAATGACTGATGGGATTAGTAATTTGGTATTCCAAGAATGGAACTGTATCTCCACTCAAAGAATAGATAATACCAAGGGCCTATTCTGATAGAAAATTTGGACTTTTATAGATTCGGTAACATAAAAATCGTGCTATACAGTAGGAGATGATTACCACTGAAACGCAGTAGGCTCATGTGTGTGTAAATCTTTTGGAATAGTAAGAACTATAAAATGGCCCCATTGCCTTTCATTCAACAATACGTTCATAATCACCTGCTTCTGATTTGTGTCAGATGACATTTAATGGAGTTCAAAAGAGTAGTTATAAATTCAGGCCATCACACTGTATGTTTAATTGGCAGCAATTTATTGAGCAAAAGGTTTGGCCTGGTTAGGAGTCTTGAGGGAATGAATGCACGCGTGGAGAAGCGATGTGACTAGCTGGGGGAAGACTGGTCCAGGAGGGGACCCACCAAATACCCAGGTCCTGGGGTGAGAATGTGCTCACCCGATTGAGGAGCCTGCTTCAGTGCAGATAGAATCTTTTCATTCCTCCATGTGGGGCTGGTGTATCTGAAGCTTTAAGATTTCACTGTACAAAATAAAAGAGACATGCATATAGATGAATGAATATAAAATAGAGTAGGTCGGCTGCTTTATTAGTACAGACATGGGAGAGTCCAGAGGGTGGGGATGCACAGTTGTCCAGAGGTTTTCAGTCCAGGATCAGTCCAGGCGACCAACCAGTCACGGTTTGGAAGTGGGGGCACGAGGGATGCACAGGTGGGTAAGAAAGGACCTTAGAATTCTGCTGACCGACTGAAACACAGTGAGAGGGCACCCAGGGTCGGTGACTCTCCTAAATACAGACAGGCCCGAAAGTAGTGTCTGCGAGACCCGGCAGAGGCAGCGTCACCCCGTTCACGGGCCAGGGTCCGGCTCAGAGCTTCGTGGCCCAGAGACAGCCCGCGTCTCTGTCCTGCTGCAGATCGAGGCGCAGCCTTGGGGCCTGGACGCAGAGCCAGGCCGACTTAATGAAAACAAAACTGGGTCTGGCCTCAGAGAAAGCTATCATGGAGTTCTGGAAAATGTATTCAAGAAAGGAATTGAAAGCTGTAGAGGAAGTGTTTCCTAGTGATGATGTGGAGGAAGGAGTGCTTGGTTAATCCCCTGGTTTGCAAATCACACCGAGTTCATCCTGGTCTGTGAAGTGCCACATTGATTGCAAACCTAAGGGAAAACAGAATTTGAGAAAGTGGTTAAGTGGCAAGTCAGTTTTGTTTGGAGTAGTTCATTTGAGGAAATAAATTCGGTTCTAGGACTAGAATGAATGATTCTGGGCTCTTGTTTATAAAACAGAAAAGGGATGAAGGGTTCATGGAGAAATCAAAAGCTAGTAAACTGTTGACCCAGATTTCTTCAGAAAGATTTCAATCAATGGTACAAAACTGTGGAATACTGTGGAGTTGCATTTCCAGCTAAATACATGTAGATAACATAGCAGGGAAAGGTCCAAAGGAAAGCAAGTAAAACTATCTTAGAGGTTTTTCAGCCTCAGCACTATTGATATTTTGGACCAAAACATTCTTTGGTGTGGGGGCTCTCCTGTGTATTGTTACACGTTTAGCCACGCCCGTGGTCTCTAGCACACAGAGAGTGGTGACTGAGAATGTGTCCAGACATTGTTGAATGTCCCCTTCTGGGTGAAGTCACCTGCAGTTCAGAACCACTCACCTAGAGAATAAATTAACCTAAAAAAAATATTTAGAAGGGAATATTATCGGAATCTTCAAAACCTATGAAGTGGAGCAGATGAACACAAGCTTAGTCATCAATTCCCTGAATGTTGAAAATAAGGGACAACTCTCTTGAAGCTTGCTGAATTTAATTGAAGTCTTCCCTCTCATAGTGAATAAGAATCTTGAGAATTTGCAAGTGATAAATGAATATATCCCAAAGGGTTTTTGAGGGACTCTTGGAAATTATTAACTTAACTGCTTTATGGAAGGATAACCAGATCCTTTCATGACACATTCCCCGTTCAACCAGGGAGAGTGAGTGTTGGCTTTAGGTGCAGAGCGATATTTCTTCTGGTTCTTTTCATCATTTATGGGCAACACTGGACGTTTGCCTTATTTTAGGTGGGTCAAAATGAAAACAAGTGCCAAAATGAGACGCAGTTGAATGAAATAAGTTCCATTCAAATATTGATAACCCCCAAATTTCTGTTTGATTTCAGAATGTAATTTTTGAACATTTCTTTATTCTTGTGATCTCCAACTGCTGCTTCTGTTGGTCGTTGTGTTTTTCTCTGACATGCTTGTTTTTCTCCTCGCAGGAAACATCGGAAATTCTTTTACGATCGATCCCATCTTGGGCTCTATAAAAACTGCCAAAGAATTAGATCGAAGTAACCAAGTCGAATATGACTTAATGGTAAAAGCTACAGATAAGGGCAGCCCACCGATGAGTGAGATCGCTTCCGTGCATATCTTTGTCACCATTGCCGACAACGCGTCTCCCAAGTTTACATCCAAAGAATATTCCGTTGAAATTAGTGAAACCATCAGCGTTGGGAGTTTTGTCGGAATGGTGACAGCCCACAGTCAGTCTTCAGTAGTATATGAAATAAAAGATGGAAATGTAGCGGATGCCTTTGATATTAATCCACATTCTGGAAGCATCATCACTCAGAAAGCTTTGGACTTTGAAACTCTGCCTGTTTATGCATTGACAATACAAGGGACTAACATGGCTGGTTTGTCTACGAACGCAACTGTTCTAGTGCATCTGCAGGATGAAAATGACAACTTGCCAGTTTTCACGCAGGCAGAATATATGGGGCTCGTTAGCGAATCAGCTTCAATTAACAGTGTGGTCCTAACAGACAAGAATGTCCCCTTGGTGATTCGAGCCACTGATGCTGATAAAGAATCAAATGCTTTGCTTGTTTATCACATTGTCGAACCATCTATACACAAGTATTTTGCTATTGATTCGAGTACTGGTGCTATTCATACGGTACTGAGTTTGGACTATGAAGAAACAAGTACTTTTCACTTTACTGTGCAGGTGCATGACATGGGAACACCACGTTTATTTGCTGAATATGCAGCCAATGTGACTATACATGTAATTGACATTAATGACTGCCCTCCTGTGTTCTCCAGATCATTATATGAAGCATCTCTTTTGTTGCCAACATACAGAGGAGTAAAGGTCATCACAGTGAATGCTACCGATGCTGATTCAAGTGCATTCTCACAGTTAATGTACTCCATCACCGAAGGCAACATCGGGGAGAAGTTTTTAATGGACCACAAGACTGGTACTATAACTGTGCAAAACACAACTCAGTTACGGAGCCGCTATGAGTTAGCTGTCAGAGCTTCTGATGGCAGGTTTGCAAGCTTTACCTCTGTGAAAATTAACGTGAAAGAAAGCAAAGAAAGTCAGCTGAAGTTTACCCAGGATGTCTACTCTGCAGTAGTGAAAGAGAATTCCACAGAAGCCAAAACATTAGCTGTCATTACTGCTCTTGGGAATCCAATCAACGAGCCCCTGTTTTATCAGATCCTCAACCCAGATCGCAGATTTAAAATCAGCCGCACTTCTGGAGTTCTGTCGACCACCGGCATACCGTTTGATCGTGAACAGCAGGAGCTGTTCGACGTGGTCGTGGAAGTGACACAAGAGCATAAGCCTTCAGCGGTGGCACACGTCATCGTGAAGGTCACTGTGGAAGACCAGAATGACAACGCACCGGTGTTTGTCAACCTCCCATACTATGCTGTTGTCAAAGTGGATACTGCCGTGGGCCACGTTATTCGCTCTGTGACTGCCATCGACAGGGACACCGGCAGAAATGGGGATGTGCATTACTACCTCAAGGAACACCACGAGCACTTCCAAATTGGATCCTCGGGTGAACTTATGCTGAAAAAGCAGTTTGAACCTGACACCTTAAATAAAGAATATCTCGTCACAGTGGTTGCAAAAGATGGAGGAAACCCAGCTTTTTCAGCTGAAGTCATCGTCCCCATTACTGTTATGAATAAAGCCATGCCTGTGTTTGAAAAGCCTTTCTACAGCGCCGAGATCCCAGAGAACATTCAGGTGCACAGCCCCGTTGTCCACGTACAGGCCAACAGTCCGGAGGGGCTGAAGGTGTTCTACAGCATCACAGATGGCGATCCTTTCAGCCAGTTTACTGTTAACTTCAACACCGGAGTTATAAATGTCATAGCGCCTCTGGACTTCGAGTCCCACCCAGCATATAAACTGAGCATCCGAGCAACTGACTCCTTGACCGGCGCTCATGCCGAAGTTTTTGTGGACATCGTTGTGGAAGACATCAATGATAACCCTCCCGTGTTTGTCCAGCAGTCCTATGCCGCCACCCTGTCTGAGGCATCTGTAATCGGAACGTCCATTGTTCAAGTCAGAGCAACAGATTCCGATTCAGAACCAAACAGAGGGATTTCGTACCATATGTTTGGGAATCATAGCAAGAGTCATGATCATTTTCACATCGACAGCGGCACTGGTCTCATTTCACTGGTCAGGACTTTGGATTATGAGCAGTCCCAGCAGCACAAGATTTTCGTAAGGGCTATTGATAGTGGCATGCCCCCTCTGAGCAGCGAAGTGATTGTCACAGTCGATGTCACTGACCTCAACGATCACCCACCACTATTTGACCAACAGATTTATGAAGCCAAAATTAGTGAGCATGCTGCCCACGGGCATTTTGTGACCTGTGTAAAAGCCTATGATGCAGACAGTTCAGACATAGACAAGTTGGAGTATTCCATTCTGGCTGGCAACGATCATAAGAATTTTGTCATTGATGGCAAGACAGGAATCATCACACTCTCAAACCTGCGCCGGCATGCCCTGAAGCCATTGTACACCCTTCAGGTTTCCGTGTCTGATGGAGTTTTTAGAAGTTCAGCTGAGGTTCATATAACTGTGATTGGAGGCAATTTGCACAGTCCCGTTTTTCTTCAGAACGAATATGAAGTGGAGCTGGCTGAAAACGCTCCCTTGCACACCCTGGTGACTGAGGTCAAAGCGACTGATGGGGATTCGGGCATTTTTGGCCATGTTACTTACCATATTGTGAATGACTTTGCCAGAGACAGGTTTTACACTAATGAGAGAGGACAGATCTTTACTTTAGAAAAACTTGATCGAGAAACCCCAGCGGAAAAAGTAATCCCAGTTCGTTTCATGGCCAAGGATGCTGGAGGAAAAGTTGCTTTCTGCACCATTAATGTCATCCTTACAGATGACAATGACAACGCACCACAGTTTCGAGCAACCAAGTTTGAGGTGAACATAGGATCCAATGCGCCCAAAGGGACGTCGGTCATCAAAGTTCTGGCGAGTGACGCCGACGAGGGGTCCAATGCCGACGTCACCTATGCCATCGAGGCAGATTCTGAAAGTGTTAAAGAGAATTTGGAAATTAACAGACTGTCTGGCATCATTACTACAAAGGAAAGCTTAATTGGCTTGGAAAATGAGGTCTTCACTTTCTTTGTTAGAGCTGTGGATAACGGGGCTCCACCCAGAGAGTCTGTTGTTCCCGTCTATGTGAAAGTACTTCCGCCAGAAGTGCGGCTTCCAAGATTTTCAGAACCGTTTTACACCTATACGGTTTCCGAAGACGTGCCTATTGGAACAGAAATAGATCTCATCCGCGCAGAACATAGCGGGACTGTCCTTTACAGCCTTGTCAAAGGCAACACTCCTGAGAGTAATAGGGATGAGTTCTTTGTGATCGACAGACAGAGTGGGAGACTGAAACTGGAGAAGAGTCTTGACCATGAAACAACCAAGTGGTACCAGTTCTCCATCCTTGCCCGTTGCACTCACGAGGACTATGAGGTCGTGGCTTCTGTAGATGTTAGTATCCAAGTGAAAGATGCAAATGACAACAGCCCCATCCTGGAGTCCAGTCCGTATGAGGCATTTATTGTTGAAAACCTGCCAGGGGGAAGTAGAGTCATCCAGATCAGGGCGTCTGATCTAGACTCAGGCACCAACGGCCAAGTGATGTATAGTCTAGATCAGTCACAAAGTGCGGAAGTCATCGAAGCTTTTGCCATTAACATGGAAACGGGCTGGATTACCACCCTTAGGGAACTTGACCATGAAAAGAGAGACAGTTACCAGATTAAGGTTGTTGCATCAGATCATGGTGAGAAGGTTCAGCTCTCCTCCACAGCCATCGTGGACGTTACTGTCACCGACGTCAACGATAGTCCCCCACGGTTCACGGCAGAGATTTATAAAGGGACCGTGAGTGAAGATGATCCACCAGGTGGCGTAATTGCCATCCTGAGTACCACGGATGCTGATTCTGAAGAGATTAACAGACAGGTCACATACTACATAACAGGTAACACATTTAAACTAAGCGGTTTAATTTTTAAAATTGTATTAGAAGTACAAGTTCTGAGATACACATTTTATGGAAATTGGGAGTTAAAGGGATGATTTTTAGTGTGTCTAAAATAAGTAGAAATAACACCTCTCAAGCTGTGTTTCAGGTTCTTTGCCTAAGCAAAGCCTGTCATTGTTTATTGGATTGTTTTTGATTTTTATGACTCATGCTCTTTTTATACATAGTGTATAAAAAAGATAATTTTTTTTAAAAACTATAGTTTCAGTAAAGGCTAAAGTGTTGCTGACAATCTTTATATTTTATTTGGCTGACTGTTGTGTTTAAATACACATTTTAATGCTGCTTGCTTCGTTTTTCGGTTTTTTGAGGTCTTTTTTGATAAATGGTTTGAAAGGTAATATAACAAATTTAAATGTAATTTCTTTAAAAACTTAACTCTTTTGAATTACAGCATTACATATTGTTTGCACAATTCACTTCTCCTGTTACTTCTTTTATTTCGTCACATTTGACTGTCATCTTCTTCCATTGATTTCATAGGGGGGGATCCTTTGGGGCAGTTTGCTATTGAAAATATACAGAACGAGTGGAAGGTCTACGTGAAGAAGCCTCTCGACAGGGAAAAGAGGGACAGTTACCTGCTGACTGTCACAGCGACTGATGGGACCTTCTCATCAAAAGCTATAGTTGAAGTGAAGGTTCTTGATGCAAATGACAACAGTCCCATTTGTGAAAAGGTAGGCTGCTCTTTCCTCAAATTTATATGCTACGAACTCAGATTTCTTCTTAAACCTCTCAGGAGGACTGTCGTGTGGTGCTGGGGTGTGACTCAGATGTGTTTCCTGTTGTAATCTCTTGCTGTTTAAGTAGAGGGGAAGGTTAAATGGGACAAGGGTTAGCTTCAGAACTACTTCTGAGGAACACTGAATGGCTTAAAAACCTCCTTTGATTGCGGTTATATTTAACTCTAAACATACTCTTTAAGTTTTCATGAAGACGTTCCCTTCATTTGGGGATGAGGGTCTTTGGGAGGACATACTAGGCCAGGAGTTCTGGATACGGAGCTCCGTTGTGCTTCCGCAGACTGTGTTGTGGGCACCTGGCTCCCGCACACTGGAGACACTGCGAGGTTACCGTGTGGCTTCTGCACCTGCCCGAGGTTGTTCAACGAGGGCAGGGGTGACCCCGGAGCTGGACAATGAGGCAAAGCCCCGCCTTGGGAGGTAGTGGTGGGAGAACCAGGAGTGGTCGTGGACGGGCAGTGGGGCGGGCGGGCGGGCAGGGCAGTAACCGGATTTTAGGGGCTGTGAAGGGCATTACCGGGGGGAGCTGGGACTCTCTGAATCCTTTCTCATTTGAAAGGTGGAGCCGACATGAGCGGAGAATCCCTGGGAGAAGCCGAGTTTGGTGGTGTTCTGTCCGTTTAAGATGAGGAGAGCGGAGGCAGGGGCATAGTAGAGGGTGGGCCGAGGTGCGGAGGGAAGGAAAGGACAAGAAGGCACTGCAGTGGGAAGGTGGTGGCGCTTGGTCCTGCCTGGAGACAGCGCGGCAGGCGAGTGAGGTCAGGGTGGACTTCACTGTTTCCCCACGGGAGTGACTGGGGAAGACCAGCCAGAAGCCGGGAGTGGGAATTGGTTTTCGAGGAGGCCCGTTGAGTTCAATTTCAGATTTGTTACGTTTAAGGTCCTGGGACGTTCAGTCAAATGTGTCGTGTAGACGTTCAGAGTTGGCCGGGTTGAGGATGGGTATGTAACCTTGGCAGCGTGGATGGCTAACTGATAATTGGTGGAGGGGAAGTGAGTGTGAGGGGGGACGGGGAGTTGGAGACTGTCACGTGGCGCAGCAGAGGGGCCAGCGTGTCCTCAGGGGAGGGGACGCTTAGAGTTCAGTCGACGGCAAAGTGAAGCTTCTGAGGGACAAGGAGTTCACTTCAGTCTGTGTTTTTGGTGACAGTATTTTCTGGAAGGGAGGGTTTTGTGTATGTGTGTGTAACTTAGAGAAACTAAATGTGTTTTGTTGTTTTTTAGCACTTTCCCTGTTATCTTGGGGATTCATAAAATTCAGACAGTAGATCATTTGAAATCATCAGTGTTGCAAAATATGCTGTTTCATGAGTCAGAAATGTAGTTCACCTAAAATTGAGCTCATATTAAGAAAATAAATGTAACAGCGTCTTATATATTTGTCTTACATTTTGGTTTATGGCCTGGAATTCTAAATAGTTAGAACTGGGAACAGCCGTTCCCTGTGTTTGAGAATTAGGTCAGGTTTGCAGGGAGATGGGGTGAAGCAGAGCAGTAGAAGAGCCCTGGCCTGAGCATCACTTGTCCTCCCCACCCCACCCCGCGGCCAGTCTTTGTCTTCTCCCATGACGCGGGAATCACATCTCTTCTGCTGCAGTTGGCTTGGTTATGTGTTAAGACTGATTGCAAACAAAAAATTCCTGCATTGAAAATAAGTAGATCTAATGTAAACAGGCATTTATTATCTCTAATTTTGGGGTAAATATGGAGTGCTATGTGTATTTTCTCACCAGAATTTACATTAAATTAAATACGAAACCAAATCAAGGGCACGAAGTATTCAGCATCCTGTAGGTTAAATGTCAGGTCAGCCTCTTCAGCAGTGTGGAGTCGTTAACTGTTACGTGACTCCACTTGTTTTAAATGTGTTTTGTAAGAAAAATAGTTTTGGAAGCTTCTTAGATTTTAATTTTAGTTGTTTCCCATGTGTTCAGTGACCAAAGGTAAATGATTCTGTATTTTCTTGGCAGTCATGTTAACTTTTAACGTTGCATGTTAATACTGTTTAAAATCTTTTGTAGACTTTGTATTCGGACACGATTCCCGAAGATGCCTTTCCTGGGAAATTTATCATGCAGGTGTCTGCTACAGACGCAGATATCCGTTCCAACGCTGAAATTACTTACACGTTATTTGGTACAGGTGCAGAAAAATTCAAACTAAATCCAGACACAGGTAAAGATGGGGTTCGGGGGCAAAACTAATTGTGTTCTGACGAAGTCACATATGTGGGTCATCTTGGATCACACAGAAAATTTGAAATTACATTTTCTTCTTGTAAAATTGATTCTCATACTACGAAAATGCCATCTTTCAGAAATGTAAACAGCAATTTAATGTGTAAAATTCGGGGTGAGATAAAAAATTAACAGCAATATTGTCACCTACTTGAACTGAGGATTTAAAATATGTTATTTGTATCAACTTCTTTTTAAAAAACTCAGAAGTTAAACTATATTTCAAACTTTCTACTTTATCCATTTTATATATATTTGGTTTTCTAGGATTTGTGACTGTCAATGTATAATTTAGTATAATCTTTAAAATGATTAGTGATATTTTATTTGTCTTTAAACCTCTAGGGTTGTTTTTCTCTTACAATTTGTATTTTGTTAAAACTGAGGGCCAAGGAACAGTTTTCTATTAGGCTCCCCCCACATTAATTAGAAGCATATGAATCTAATTTTTGAGCCAATTTAAAAATATTGTGAATTTGGTAAATTGGTAGTAGCTCTTTCGCTTTTCAACATCACATGTAATGCAAGAGGCCCTGGCCTTGAGACCTGTATGACTGACAGCTGGCCCCTGGCAGGGTTTAAAAACCTCCAACCTAGAGGGCTGCTGCCACTGTCTACTCACCACTGGTAAAATCGTTCTCCAAAGGAAGGCTGCTACTCGGATTTTGTAAACTCAAGAGAAAAGAGGAAGAAAGAAGATGCGCTGGTGCAGTTCACATATTCAATCTCAAGCAAGTCCATTTATTTCTGTTTGTTTTTAGGAGAGCTGAAAACATCAGCCCCCCTCGATCGCGAGGAACAAGCAGTTTATAATCTTCTGTTCAAGGCCACGGATGGAGGAGGAAGGTTCTGTCAAGCTAATATTGTGCTCACATTAGAGGATGTGAATGACAACGCCCCCGAGTTCTCTGCTGACCCTTACACCATCACCGTGTTCGAGAACACAGAGCCTGGCACGCTGTTGACCAGGGTGCAGGCCACAGATGCAGATGCAGGTACCGCCCAGATGATGCTTTTGCCTTTGAGCTATGCTCTGCGACCTCACGAGCCTCTGTTTAAAACACACCCACACCTCGTGTATCCTACCTCATGTGTGTTGAATCGTTGTTGTGTTCTCATTAAAAGTGGAGTGAAATCTTTAGAATAATGAATTCATTTTTAATGAATATTTGAAGCCTCAGAATTGTGCCCAGTGAACTTACTGTCGTGCCCCCAAGATTCTGGTCAGTGATGAGATTAACTGATCTTTATATCCCGTTGAATTAGTTAGTGAAGTGTTGTTTTTTGTGTATAAACCATTAGTGACAAAGAGATTTAGTATCATAGGAACATAACAGAAGCAAATGCTAAATTGTTCTAATTTTACAGAAGTTTCAAAATTTTTATGGAGAAAATAAGACTCTAGGGTATATATATTCGTAGCATTTTGAAAGCAGAGAATAAAAGTAACTTCTTCAGTCATACTAATACCAAACAATTAGAAGAATAGCAAAGATGTTAACTTTTCTAGTAAATCTTCGTCAATGAAGCTAAATGCTAAATAGGCTTCATTTAAAAGATCTGCCGGGTATTATAGCATAAGTTCCTATATAACATAGTCTTAAAAACGCCAGATAACTATGAAATTATGTTTACATTTGTTTAAAAGCAGTGAATTGTTAATCTAAAAGTTTACTTTTTAAATATCATAGTCCATAAGAATTTCAAAATAATGTATATTATTAGCATTTTCCCTTTTTCATATGTATGCTACATGTTTTTTCAAAAAAATTTGTTTAAATTTCTTGAAATAAAACATTCTGACACAATGTCATGTCTTGACAGGATTGAATCGGAAGATCTCCTACTCGTTGGTTAACTCTGCTGATGGGCAATTCTCCATCAATGAATTATCTGGGATCATTCAGTTGGAAAAGCCTCTGGATAGAGAGCTGCAGGCAGTGTACACCCTTACTTTGAGAGCTGTAGATCATGGTTTGCCAAGGAGATTAACAGCCACCAGCACTGTGGTTGTATCTGTTTTGGACATAAATGACAACCCACCCGTGTTTGAATACCGTGAATACGGTGCCACAGTGTCTGAGGACGTTCTTATCGGAACAGAAGTTCTTCAAGTGTATGCAGCAAGTCGAGATATTGAAGCCAATGCAGAGATTACCTACTCAATAATTAGTGGAAACGAACATGGAAAATTCAGCATAGATTCTAAAACAGGTAACCTACCAGGCAGACGGGAGGAAGCCCTTTACTCTGCCAAGAAGATGAGACTGCTCAGCACTTTGCCTGATGCAAACTGACTGGTCATAGAGGTCAATAGATACTCTACACATAAAACTCCAGTTTTCTTTGTGTTGTTATTTTAAGTGGGATTCAGAGTGGTTTAGAAGACTTTAAACAATAGTTCTACATAATAAAATACATTTCTGGCATATCTGTTATAACTGTCAGCAGAAAAACTTAAAATAGGAAATCAAAACATCATCCTCTAGTAGTTTAGTAAAGTTATAAGATGTAGTAAATCAGTAAAGATAAAGAGTGGAAGGTAGTAGAAGCTTTTGCATAATGGCGCCTTTTAATGTCCCACGCGATCTTACGTGAAGTCGCTTCCCGGGTGAAACAGTAGTTTGACTCTCTTTGCTCTTAGTTTCAGTAGAGGGCATCTGATCGTTCATTACATTGACTTCTTCACTGCGGTTGTTCCATACAGCAGTCAAAGCACTTGGACTGAGTCACTTCCTGAGTGACTGCCAGCAAGGCCAGAAGTCATTGGAGCTCTTGACTCTCGCTGCATCAGTGCCTCTGTAGTCTTGCTCATCTGTCCTCTAAAATAGCTGAGTCTTAGAGCACTATAAAGCATGGCTCCATTCAAACTGTTTTCAATCGTATGTGACTATTTCAGCTGAAAGGTAGCTGTGTGATGATGCTATTTTAAAATGTATTTTAACACATATCATAAAATGTTATTTTGAGGATTCTTCAAGTAGGATATAATGGAGTGAACAGGGAAGAGTTTAAAGGAATTATTAAATCAAAGGAATTACTAAATCAGAAAGGGATTTTTTTTTAATAATAGGATATAGTTATTCTAGAGATTATTAAAAAGGATGTGCATTTCTGTGAAAGAAAATATGAGACGGAAAAGGACACAGAAAGCCAAAGAATAGAATTTTTATGTTTTCTTTTTGTTTTATTAAAGTCTGTAATAAACTGTGGTTAAGAAGAGATAAGACATGTAATTATTTTTATAGCAGGGATGTTAGTAGTACTGACTAGGAAAACAATTTATCACAAAGAACATCAGGAAAATAGTGAAGAGAAATATATAAGGTCCCAACAATGGGCAAATTCATGTTTCAATTGTTGAATTAAGAAATCAGAAAACATACATAAAAGGTATGTAATCCATTGAAGATTCAATTTGTCTAGAAGTGTTTGTCTGTTTCCGTCACAGGAGGAGAAAGTGGTGGCATTCTAAAGCACTGGAAGTAATTTTGATTTTCTGTTTAGGGGCCATATTCATCATTGAGAACCTGGACTACGAAAGCTCCCATGAGTACTACCTGACTGTGGAAGCCACTGATGGAGGCACGCCTTCCCTAAGTGACGTTGCAACTGTGAACATTAACGTAACAGACATCAATGACAACACCCCAGTGTTCAGCCAGGATGCCTACGCAGCAGTGATCAGTGAAGACGCTGTTCTTGAACAGCCTGTCATTACGGTCCGTCCGTTTTCCCCAACAGTTTTCTTCCGGGTCTTTGCAAGAGTTTTTAGTGAGATTGATCCAGTTTTCGTAGTGGCTTTGCTTGAAAATAATTTGAAGATACAGAAATGTCCTTTGTTAGTCTAGTTACTGACTCTGTTATGAATAATTGCGTTAAAACAGCTGGCTAGCGATAGCAGAAGTTTGCTTAACAGACCCCTGTCCCTGCCTTACCCTGTCTGCTAAACCAGAGCCTGGTATTTTCTAGGTTTTGGCAGATGATGCTGACGGACCTTCAAACAGCCACATCCACTATTCGATTATCGATGGCAATCAGGGCAGTCCGTTCACAATCGACCCTGCCAGGGGAGAAGTGAAGGTGACCAAACTTCTAGACCGGGAAACAGTAAGTGGAGAAATCTGACTTAAATTGTTCACAGATTATCAGATCAGCGGATGGAAGTGCCTTGTATCCACCTCTGCTGACGTTTTGGGAAGTGTCAGAAGGGTCAAACCAGCCTTGTTCTCAGGACCTGACAAGCACTATAGAAATACTTCAAAAGCAGTTGCACTATGAAAATCTCCAGGATATGTGATGTGTTTCAGACTAATACGAAGTTTGGATAATAAAAGTTTGTATTCAGGACGAAATTACCGTTGGTGTCAGTGTTTTGAGATGCTTCATGGAGGTAGACACTGGATGTGAAATAATGGCAGAGATTTGGAGAACTGTAGTGTTGAGAGATGCGGATTCCCCGTGAGGAACGACTTGAACACAGGATGGAGGGAGGCGACCAGGGATGTGTGTCAGGGATTTTATTCAGTTGTGCTGGAGTGGAGGGGTCATACCAGCAAGTGAGGGAGAAAAGTTGGATTAAGTGTTTCAGGAACAGATTAAGGGCCACAGACAAAACCAGGTTGGGCCCGGAGCTGCAGGCAGTGGGCAGTTACCACTGCCTGTGAGTCTAGGTGAGACAATTCAGGCAGGTGGTTCTGGAAGACGAGTCCTTCACTAGGTCTTAGGGTTGCTCAGAGCAGTGAGAGACCAGGGAGGTGGGAGGACAGTGACAGTTCATCATTATGAGGCAGGAAGAGCCCGAACTAGGAAAGTAGCGGTGACAGTTGAATGAAAAGACAAACGCAGAAACTCTGTAAAGGAAATGGGACCCGCTGAGCTGAGGGAGCCGTGGTGGCTGATGGCGCAACTGTTTCAGTCTTGCGGTGACCGGCCGGTGCAGGGAGGTCGGTCGCAGGGTGTAAACTTAGCCTGGGAGAGGTGGTCGGATGTGGTTTTCCATTCACTGGTTTTCAGAGGAAAATGGCACATTGAAGTAAAATTATTCAGCCAGGATTTGGAGATTTAATCAAACTTAAGAGACTTGAAAGCACGGCTGTTACACCTGCCTCTGGAGATGATTAGGGAAGTGATCTGGGTATTGAGATAACTGTGGGCAGATGAGGAGAGAGGCAAGCCAGGCTGAACCTGCCTCTGCCCATCCCTCCCCCTGCCCCACTCCATCTATCCATCCACCCATCCACTTACTCTTCTGCTCCTACAGACGGGAAGGGAGCTGCCCCAGAGCAGGTGAAGTGAAGAAGTGAGGGAGCCTTGGTTTGGGGAATTAGAAGGGCATTGATGATAATACAGACTGTAATTTCAGGAGAATAGTGGCTAAGTTGAGGAATTTGGGAAGATAGTGATGAGCTATTGCAGTCAAGTCTCAACTCTCTCTTTTTCTGACCTTTTATTTTTGAGCAGAGACTTTCCAAGAGATTCATAAGCATGACTCTTGTGCTTAGGTTTGCAGTCCTGCTGGGCAGAACACGAAGAACTTCTCAAATCCTTTCATATACTAATGTCCATTGTGAGTGAGCAGAAGAGAGGCCGAAGGGTTCCCAAGCCAAGCTGCCCTTCTTTTGTTGGAATATCCTGCAGGACAACATCCTGCAGCACTGCTCTGGGGTTAGCCAGCTTCCTGGCCTTGTCCACTGCTAATTCTGGAGAAGAGGCTGCCTCATAATTCACTTAATTTTGCAGGAAGTCACGAAGAGGGAATCTTAAAAGCTGTAGACAGTTGCTGCGGTCCAGGTGTTGGGGAGGGTGGTCTGGAGTGTCCTGAGACATTGAAAATGACCGAGCAGCCGGGGGTGGGCGGCGGCTGGTGTCTGTCCTCAGACTTGTGGCTGAGAGTCACATTCGGGCCTTAGGGACATTGCCTTCCCTGCCATCACTAACGTGGCAGCCTTTGAGATCTGTTACCATGTTTTCTCATCATGTGTATTACTTTTCTGTCTTAATTTTTTGTTAGTCTGCGAGTTTTTAAACTTAGAACGGTTTAACAGAATGGGTATGTTTTTGAGTATCGTCAGGTTCTCAGTGCTCATAGTAACTTTTTCTGTTGGGCAAATACATTCCATTTCGCAGACAGTCAGTTGCAGGGTGCTTGTCTGTAGGTTAACGAGTCGCCCACCTACAGGACACGGTTGTGCCCCTCCAGGTGGGCAGAGGCACACTGCAGGGTGAGCCCTGTTCTCGGGGCTCGTGGAGATGACACGCATTCTCTCTGTCTCTTCCCCGGAAAGATTTCAGGTTACACGCTCACTGTGCAGGCTTCTGACAACGGCAGTCCCCCCAGGGTCAACACGACCACCGTGAACATCGACGTGTCTGACGTCAATGACAACGCCCCCGTCTTCTCCAAGGAGAACCACAGCCTCATCATCCAGGTGAGCTCCAGTCAGCGCCCCCCTGTTCACATGAGCTCCTTCAGTGGCCTCAGTTGTTCCTTTGAAGTTTCTTTCTTTTCCAAAGACTGCTTTTTAGAAAAATGGGAAGAGTGACATTACGGGGGTGTCCATCAATACTAAACGATGGGCCTTCCCCGGATGCTTTTCTCTCTCTTCTTTTTGTGCTTCGGTTTTTAAGCTGTTCTCGTAGCTTGATTCTTCACCCTTGCATTTCCTCCTTGGCCCTCCCTCCCCTCCCCCTCCAGACACCCATCCTGCCTCCCCTACCCCTCCCCCACCTCCCCCACACCTTTCTTCTCACCGCCCCTCCTTTCCCTCTTCTCCTTCCCTCCTCCCCATCACTGCCACCCTCTCTCTCCTCCTTTCAGATGGAGCAGCAAAGTCTGTTTTCTGTATGTTCTGTCTGATAGAAAGCATGCCTGTGCGGTGGGGTGGTGTTGACAGCTGTGTGGTTCCCTCACTCTGCGCAGGAGAACAAGCCGGTGGGGTTCCGCGTGCTGCAGCTGGCCGTGACCGACAGGGACTCCTCTCACAACGGCCCGCCCTTCTCCTTCAGCATCGTGGGTGGAAATGAGGATGGCGCGTTTGAAGTCAACCAGCAGGGAGTCCTCCTGACCTCGGCTGCCATAAATAGGAAAGTGAAAGATCATTACCTCCTGCACGTTAAGGTATGACAGCCTTTCTTTATGATTTTATTGTGGATTCCTGCTTTTGGTGGTTATCTTCCCAAATGTAAACAGTTTACGTTTCATGAGAAGACAAAACTGAATTAGAATGAGGGGCTTTTTTTGTTCTTTGTCAGATCTTTATTTTTATCCCAAAGCACTTTGAGGAGGGGCTTATTTATTTGTTCGGTGACTTTATCATAGACATTGGTGGAGCTGAATTTCAATATGAATCAGTGAAAAAGCCAAAAAGAGGTGTTTATCCTGTCCTTGATAATGCTCACATGGCGGATTAAGCATCTAACAATTGATAGTATTTTGGAACTCGAACAACAAAAATACATTTTAACTAAGAAGCTGTAAACAAAGATGAAGGTGATTTTTTTTTCCCCTTTCCTCGTAGGTGGCAGATAATGGAAAGCCTCCGCTGTCGTCTCTGACGTACGTTGACATTAGGGTCGTTGAAGAGAGCATCTATCCTCCTGCGATCTTGCCCCTGGAAATCTTCGTCACTGCTTTTGGAGAGGAGTACTCGGGTGGTGTCATTGGGAAGGTCCACGCGACCGACCAGGACGTGTATGACACGTTAACCTACAGTCTAGACCCCCAGATGGACAACCTCTTCTCTGTGTCCAGCACGGGGGGTAAGCTGATCGCCCACAAGAAGCTGGACATCGGGCAGTACCTCCTCAACGTCAGCGTGACGGATGGGAGGTTTACGACGGCGGCTGACATCATGGTGCACATCCGACAGGTGACCCAGGAGATGCTGAACCAGACCATCGCTATCCGCTTTGCCAACCTCACCCCCGAAGAGTTCGTGGGCGACTATTGGCGCAACTTCCAGCGAGCTTTGCGGAACATCCTGGGTGTGAGAAGGAACGACATTCAGATCATTAGTCTACAGCCCTCTGAGCCACATCCACACCTGGACGTCTTGCTTTTTGTAGAGAAGTCAGGTGGCGCCCAGGTTTCCACAAAACTTCTTCTGCACAAGATTAATTCTTCCGTGACTGATATTGAGGAGATCATTGGTGTGAGGATATTGGATGTATTCCAGAAGCTCTGTGCAGGACTGGATTGCCCGTGGAAATTCTGTGATGAGAAGGTGTCTGTGGACGAAAATGTGATGTCCACTCATAGCACGGCCAGACTGAGTTTTGTGACTCCCCGCCACCGGAGGACAGCTGTGTGCCTCTGCAAAGGTAACACGCGGACGTCTGTGGAAACAGACAGTGCAGATACTTCACGAGCAGCCTCCGAAGGCTGCACAGTAAGGTCGTTTTCTTGAAGCTCCTATTAATTAGCTCTCCCCCCTCCCCTCTTCTTTTTAAACAAAGATGGAAAATGCCCACTTGTGCATCATGGGTGTGAAGACAGTCCGTGCCCTGAAGGGTCTGAATGTGTCGCTCATCCCAGAGAGGAGACGTACAGCTGCGTCTGTCCAGGTGGCAAGTTCGGTCAGTGCCCAGGTGAGAGCTCAGTGATTAAGAATGCTTTTTTTTTTCTTTTTTTTTCAAAAAGTGACTTGCAATGTTTCTTACCATTTTCTTCTTTGTTGGAGTTCATAAGGATTGTAAAGTGTGTTTATTGTAACAAGTCGGACATAGAGATGATGAATAAAGTAGTAACTTTTTCCCTCCTCTTCAACTCACCTGAGTTAATAATTTGATGTTCTTCCTTCTCTGTCCCCAGAGCTCACGTAGACACACAATCCCATGTGCACAGACTTACTGTTCTTTTTCTCTCACACTCTGCTTTTTTTTTTTTTTTAAAGAAGTTAAAAAGTGATCATATCTAGCATAGTCCTCTTTCCCTCTGCTTAGCGGGATATTATGAGCATCCTTCCAAGCTCCAGTGCTTCTCGGTGGCTGCACAGCCTTCCCTGGCTTGGCTGCACCACCGTTCATTCAGCATTGTCCTCGTGTGTGGAGACTCAGGTTATGTCTTATGTGAAAAGAAGAATCTTCGTGCGTGTGTCCTCACGTGTTGGTGCTTTCATTTCTGTGCAGCAGATTGTAAGACTAGGACTCAGCTCTGTCAGAGATGAAGCACCTTTTTAATTTGTAAATATACTAGTATATTAGTTTCCAAAAAAGTGGTACCCATTCCTGTTTCTTCCACTCATGTGTGAAGGTCTCATGCCCCATTCTCTTGCCAGTGTTGAAGGTTTCCAATAAAAAAAACACATTCCGCCATCTAATGGGCATGAAATGATTATCTGATTATTTTAATTGCATTTTTCCTAGCTACTTATGCAAGGTGTCTTTTCATTTACTCCTTGCCTGTTACCACGTCCTCTTCTGTGACTGGCCTGTTCATACGCTTTGCTTGATTGTCTGGATTATTTGTCTGTTTGTTCTTTTTAATGTGTGGAGCTCTTTGTGTGTTACGAGTATTAACATGATCTGCATCCTGCTCTCTGATTACTGATCTTTTGATTTGTTTAATTTTTATTTTGTCGCTTCTGCGTAATTTTACATCACACTTTTCATCTCTGAATTGATATTATCTTCATCGTTTTTGAAGAGTGAGGATTGTTTTATATCTTGAAAGAGAGGGTCTCCCAAACCACCTTGAGACTATATAAATATTTTCCTAGATTGTTTTCTAGTAGTTTATATTGGATATTTTATGTCTAGATCTTTCATTATTTTAGAATTGATTTCTCTGTGATGCAGTAGTCTAATCTACTCTCTCCAAGTGGAGATCCAGTCGTGCTGCACTCTTTGTTAAGCAGATAGACATTTCCCACTGAATTCAATGTTACACTGTTACAATCTTGGGTTCAAAACTTGGATCTGTTGGGGTGGGGGTAGATTTGTTCACCCTCTTCAGAATATGGTTAAACTTGGATCTGATTTATTTTTTCCTCCGTGATTCACAGGAAGTTCATCCATAACGTTTACTGGGAACAGCTTTGTGAAATACCGTCTAATGGAAAATGAAAACAAGTTGGAGATGAAGCTGACCATGAGGCTGCGGACGTATTCTGCTCATGCGGTTGCCATGTATGCTCGGGGGACTGACTACAGCATCTTGGAGGTGAGCACGTGTGCATGTTTGTACCTCCGATCGTGGAAGGCTCTAGAAACATAAATTCTGTTTTATGTTCAGATTTTCTGCTTTTGGAAAAAAAATAAAATCAG
The DNA here is from genome assembly GCF_009834535.1 of Camelus ferus. Taxonomy (NCBI): domain Eukaryota; kingdom Metazoa; phylum Chordata; class Mammalia; order Artiodactyla; family Camelidae; genus Camelus; species Camelus ferus. Next base: position 16,848,105 of record NC_045721.1, read on the forward strand.
CATAATGAAGTGTCTGAATTCTACATTCAAATGGTTTGTTGATACCCACACTTAAGTTTGGGGGGTGAAAGTTCGTGGGATGAAAAGCTCTTTTTGCTCTGCAATAACTTAGAGATTTACTTCTATTTTTTAGAAACATTTTTAGTTACCTGTGACAGCTACATTCAGACTCTAAGTGACATTACACCTTATTAATGTTAGAGTTTACAGGGAGATCCTCCATATGCTTGAAGTGATCATTGGCTTGCCTACTGTTTTTTTCAAAGCATGATTCATTTTTGACTTTTGATATTCCCTAATGCTGTTTTTGGTGGTGGTTCAGTTGATGGTTAGTTATCAGTTGCCTGCACGATGCCTTTAGGATGTGCAGTTGGCACTTGATATCCCTAAAAGGTCCGTTCTTACCAGGTCATGTGCACAGTGAACAAACGAGCACATTCTCTGTAGCACTTCAGCGCAAGGCCTTGCTGAGTTTCTGCCTTCCATCACCAAACACACGTCTTCGTTAGGTGTTTGATCAGAAACTGTCCTTGCAGGCCGTGTGAGAGTAACGTGACCAGTGATTGTTTCCGTCACAGATTCATAACGGGAGACTGCAGTACAAATTCGACTGTGGGAGCGGCCCCGGCATTGTCTCCGTGCAGAGCATCCAGGTCAACGACGGACTGTGGCACGCAGTGTCTCTTGAAGTGAACGGAAACTACGCCAGGCTGGTTCTGGACCAAGTCCACACGGCCTCGGGCACGGCCCCGGGGACACTGAAGACCCTCAACCTGGATAACCACGTGTTTTTCGGTGGCCACGTCCGTCAGCAGGGCTCCCGGCATGGTAGAACCCCCCAGGTTGGCAGTGGCTTCAGGGGTTGTATGGGCTCCATTTATTTGAATGGGCAGGAGCTCCCCCTGAACAGCAAACCAAGGAGCTACGCGCACATTGAGGAATCGGTGGACGTGTCCCCGGGGTGCTTGTTAACAGCCACGGAAGACTGCTCGAGCAACCCTTGCCAGAATGGAGGCGTGTGCAACCCCTCCCCAACTGGAGGTAGGCTTCGCAAGGGCATGTTTTGTACGTGTTACACCTGCATGCGCTCAAGGGGCAGTTCCCCACGGGTTTCTGTTTTTCCCTTTTTATTCGGTCGGTTTTGACGCACAAGCGTCAGTGTGGCATCTGCGTGGCCGGAGAGGTGCTCGAGCCACGCGGGAGCTTAGACGTGGTCCTGAAGCAGCTGCAGGGCCAGTGTCTCCCCGCTGGGCTGCAGACACGCTGTGGCGTGTCCATTCTGCACCAGTAGCCGCAGGCAGCCACGGCGGATCCTGGACTCTGCTTCCAGCAGCATGGACACTGCCCCAGGGGGTTAGAATGGGGTCCTTTGGTTCTTCTCAAGGCCTCCGGGGATCTGATGGCCCAGCAAGGGGACAGGCTTGCTCTACACAGGAGTGGGAGTGTGGCATTCCAGAAGGCCTTGGGCCCCTCATAAATTACGATGAACTCAAGCTAATTATGAGTTCTCCCTTCAGTTCTTTGTTTTGGTGATACCAGCAGTGGAGGTTCTGCTGAGAACTCTTTACCCAGAGAGACTGGGAACTTTACTAGGTTTTACAGATCTTGGTGAGCTAAGTCTTCACCTGCTTAACCTAAATGTAAACACAGTGTCCTAAGACTTTCTGAGCCACTGAATGACAGGACTTTGTTGTTCCCTTTCGCTGGCTTAGGTTATTACTGCAAATGCAATGCCTTGTACATAGGGACCTACTGTGAGGTGAGCGTCAATCCGTGTGCCTCCAACCCATGCCTGTACGGTGGTACCTGCCTCGTGGACAATGGAGACTTCGTTTGCCAGTGCAGAGGGTTGTATACTGGGCAGAGGTGTGTCTGTTTTTCTTAACTTTCATCGTTAATTGTAGCATTAAAATGTCTAATGTAATCACGTACATAAAATGTCTACATTTGTTCATGTTTTCTGTTTTGCTGTATTTGTTTGCTGTAGAAAGATCAAGGTTTATGCTTATTTTTTCCTTATTTTTTAGATGCCAGCTTAGTCCATACTGCAAGGATGAACCCTGCAAAAATGGTGGGACATGTTTTGACAGTTTGGATGGTGCTGTCTGTCAGTGTGACCCAGGTTTTAGGGGAGAAAGGTAACTGGCTTTTTTCAGGATTTATATTTGTACCTGTCTTTCATGTCACAATGATTAGCAGATGCAACAAAACTTTATTTGGACTACACTGCTTCCAAATTTGAATTCAGAGCTCCTGTTGGCTCCCTGAATAATTTATCTTTTCATCTTTAAAAGAAGGAAATATTGAGCAGATGAATATAATATTATAATGCTTGAATAGTATATGCTTGCATATGTAATGTTTCCATACTTTAGAAATATTATTTATAAATAGAGAATGTATGGGTATTTGCAAGAAGTGGATGTTAGTGGAATGCATAAGATTGTGGTGTTTTTAAAGCAGACACCTATGGATTTGTTACCCATCTCTCTTCGAGGGTGAGGGTAATGACGTTTTTTCATCATTTATGTAGCATCTCAAACGGTCCTCAACTCTCTCATTATATTTTGTGAGCCTTCCGTAATCCTGAGAGGTGATCATTTTTTTCCAAGTGAAGAAAATGAGGCGCTGAGGTGCTTGGTGACCTTGAAAGGACAGGCTTTTAGTTCCAGATGTCTCTTCACCTTAGACTTTCCACCAATTCAGTTTAAAAAATTCCCCAGTGCATGTTATCTATAAGTGCCTAGTGCTGTCCATTTAGAAACGCCTTCATCATGTCAGTCTTGTTCGAAGGCTTGAAGTGGGACCTGCTGGCAGGGATTCACATGATGTCTTACTCCGGTGGTGGATATGGTCTTGAATTTGGCCGTCAGTCACGTAGTCTTCATTCCTAACTCTGCCTTCCTGGTTCTAGTCAATACTCAGTATATTTGATGAATTATCTCAGTAATCAGAATGCTCATGCCAGGTGAGCATAGAGGATGGAAAGTGGATACATTTTATTACAGGGGGAAGGGTTTGAGAAGTGTCAGGTAGATCTGTACCGGTACAAAATATGTCCACTGGGGAAGGCAGAGGGGTGGGGACTTGCATGTGGACGATTCTGGTAGGACGAGGAGCTGAAGGAGGTTTTCAACAGGGAGACACATTTAAAGATGGGAAGCAAGGATTCTTCTAGGTTTTCACATGCTTTCTGGATCTGTCATAACCCCACACAGGAACATTCTCAGAGAAATCTAATAAAGCCTCTTAGAATACACATATCAATGTGCCCATTCTAAGTTTCTGGATCAGAAATCAAGACAAACTGAGGTTTAGCCTGTGAGTTTGACTTAGTAACCTGTGAAATCCTTAGAAAAATGGCAGTTAAACATCACCTCGACGTAATGTTCATTGCCCACTCGTACAGAGCACAGAACCAAATGGTGAATTACTCCAGGAAAGGGTTTGTGTGTACTTACGGTTGTCGGACTGTTGTTCCTTGGTGGTTTGACATATTTGGCTCCATTCTGGGTGGATCTTACTAAGGAGGGAGTAGGCGTTAGTGTCTGAGATGTACAGGCCAGGCCCATCCTGATTCGTGTCACAAAGGCCTCTCTCCTGAGTCTGGGCTGTCCCAACAGGTGTCAGAGTGACGTGGACGAGTGTGCGGGGAACCCCTGCCGCAACGGGGCCCCTTGCGAGAACACACACGGCTCCTATCACTGCAACTGCAGCCACGAGTACAAAGGGAGGCACTGCGAGGACGTGGCCCCCAACCAGTACGTGTCCACGCCGTGGAACATCGGCCTGGCCGAGGGGGTCGGCATCATTGTTTTTATCACGGGGATATTTCTGCTGGTGGTGGTGTTTGTCTTCTGCCGCAAGATGATAAGTCGAAAGAAAAAGCAGCAGCCGGAACCTGAGGACAAACACTTGGGACCCAGTGCCGCGTTCCTGCAGAGACCGTACTTTGATTCCAAGCTAAATAAGAACATCTACTCCGACGTCCCACCCCAGGTGCCTGTCCGTCCTATTTCCTACACTCCGAGCATCCCAAGTGACTCTAGGAACAACCTTGACCGAAACTCCTTTGAAGGGTCGGCTATCCCCGAGCACCCCGAGTTCAGCACCTTTAACCCCGAGTCGGTGCACGGACACCGCAAGGCCGTGGCCGTCTGCAGCGTGGCCCCCAACCTGCCTCCCCCGCCGCCTTCCAACTCTCCTTCCGACAGCGACTCCATCCAGAAGCCCAGCTGGGACTTCGACTACGATGGTAGGAGCAGCTCCTTTCACCTCCATCGGGAAATCTCTTCCTGGTGCCTGAGCCCCGGCTGAGCGCTGTGGCTGTGATGTTATCCTGATTGAGAAATTGCATCCAGTCGTGTTCCAGTTCACCTGGAAAGATCCCTTCATTTTGGGGATTGATGTGGGTTCTCAACTCCAATTTGGGGGGATTATTATCACAAAAATATTGGGGGGGCATTTGCATGATGCAGGTTTTTTCAGACATGGCCAGAAGAAGTGACAGTATTTATATTAGTTGCGTGACTAATATATTTGATGCTTTGAAAAAGGCCTGTGTACCATTTTCAAACAAAATTTTAATTCCCCAGTGTTGTCTCATGATATCCGCAGGCAAGTTTATTGCGAATTTCTTTTCTGTGATTCTGCAGGAATATTTGTCAGTTTGGGGTTTTTGTCTTTCATCCGATGCTTCTCTTTTTTCCTCTTAATTGTTCTATTACATCGGTCTCGGGCAGCCTTTGGGTCACGCGGGCTTTGGGTCAGGATACAGCCGGGAACAAAGCAGTCTTTGCCTTCATGGAGCTGAACTGTCTGTCGTCTCCTCCTTTCAGCCAAAGTAGTGGATCTGGAGCCCTGTCTCTCCAAAAAACCGCTGGAGGAAAAGCCTTCTCAGCCATACAGTGCCCGGGAAAGCCTGTCTGAAGTGCAGTCCCTGAGCTCCTTTCAGTCGGAGTCGTGCGACGACAATGGTGAGTGAACGGAAGCTTGCGCGCTCGGGCTCGCCCGCTCACTGTCCACAGCCCTGTTCACGCGAGGTCATAGAATCACGTGGGCGCGCCCAGTGCCCCGGTCGGGTCTCAGATTGTTGTCACGTTTCACTTCGGACCCCCGTTAAGCAGTGCCTTGGACATCCTTGCATGAACATCCGCTGGGGAAAACACCTAAAATGTTCCAAATGCTTAGGTATTTGAACCGTAGCAACTGCTCGGTAATAAGGAAGAAAATATAATTAATTGACAGATAATGTCTATCCGATTGGTTAATTCCGGATTGACTTTTTTTTCCATGATAGTGAATATTATAGAAGTTTTGTAGGTTTTTTAAGAAACCCTTGTCACAGCTTCCTTGAGCATGCCCCACGCGCACAGGCTCACACCCCTGCACCCCTGGGAGGAGATGTTGGAGCCTGAAATGTTCGCCTTCAGTAGCACCTGTGGTATTACAAGGTCTCATTTGTCTCTCCCCCCGACTCCCCTGCGGCCTCAGCTCGCATTTGGATCAGAGCGTACTGACTGAGAGCACAGTTTAAGAGATTGCTAGTAAGTTTGATTATATTTCTAATGAAGAAAGTTTGACAGTGGGATCTTTGGTGCCAGTTACGTTAATCTGATTTCCTAGGGCAAACTGCGTTGGTAACCAGCTTTGCCGTCTTAGCACATACCAGTAGAGAAAACTGTCAATATTCAGTAACACAACGGAGTGAGTGTACAGTGGAAATTTTTGAATGTCAGAATTAGCCAGTTTGACTGTAATTTATTTTGCATAAAAATGCATGTGTAAACATTTAAAATATTTTATTGATGGAAAGAAATATCTCACTAATAATTATTTTGGTTATCTCTATATCCACAGTAATCTTGTCCATAATAGACTGCAGAGTCCTTTTCCAAACTAAGGACATTCCATTCATTCCTGAGCCATTTCAAGCATGTTATGTATGACATCAAAGTACACCTGTGTTTATTTTTTAGTAATGACGTCTGTGAACCTAGCTTTGCCTATTAAGCCAACAACAACAAAATACGATTATTTCTTTCATCAGGTTTAATTCTAAGACGTTAGAGTTGCCAATTTGTGTAATTATATCTTAGTCCTTAAACACTCTTCATAAATACATTTTGGAATTTTGTCAGTATTTTATTTCTTTTCCTAGTTTTTTTTTCCATTGGAACATCATTCTTAATACTCCTGAATACTTTTACTAAACTATAGTTAAATTAGTTATGAACATTAATTGCCAGATAATACAATGTGAGGAAAAAAACATATCCAGGAGTATGTGTATGTTAGTCTTTATCATAATTTTAATTATCAATCATAAGATTAAACTCTGTATCAGGGGTGTATTTAGTTTATGTTTTGTTTTCTAAGGCTGTTGTAATAGGTAACTACAAACATAGCTGCTTAAAACACGATGAATTATTTATCTTCTGGTTCTCTCGGGTGGAGCTCTAGCGCGTGTCTCTGTAGGTTAGAACTAAGGTGTCAGCAGGGCTGCCTCCTTTCTGGAGATTCCAGAGGAGAACCTGTCTCCTCCACCTTGTCCGGCTTCTGGAAGTGCCCACATTCCTTGGCTCATAGCTTATTCCTCCATCTTTCAAAGACGACAACATTGCATCTCACTGGCCATTCTTCTGTTGTCATATCTGCCTCCAATCATAGCTGGGAAAGTTTCTGTCCTTTTTAGAACCCTTGTGATCACACTGGGCCTGCACAGATTATTCAGGAAAAGCTCCCCATCTCAAGACCGTTAACTTAATGCCATCAGCAAAGTCCCTTTTGCCAAGGATGGTCACATGCTCACAGGTTCCCAGGATTAGGATGTGGACATCTCTGAGGGCCATCCTTCTGCCTGTTACATGCATACTTACTTATCTTGGCATAGATGCTTCAAAACAATTCAAATCACGAATGAAAAGAGAATTTACACAGGAAACAGCCAGACAGTCTGCATTTCTCTGCTGGTATGTTAGCTCACCAGCTGTTAATGCGTCTGAAAAAAAGACAAGAAAATTGGGGTGGGAGTACATAGAACAGAGACAAAGCCATTTTTGTATTTATATTGCGTATTTTACCTGGTTATCTAGCTCTTAATTTTTTTTTCTTGGGAACAATGTATGAGTTTATTAAATGGACCCAGAGAATTGGCTTAGCAAGTATTTGATTCTTTGAATGTGAAGTCTTTTGTCCATGGGATGTTAAAATAAAGATTGTTTTGTCATGATTTGTTTCATAATTTTAATTGTGAAACAAATTTATAGCTAAAAAATTTTTTCCTAGATTACAATATAATGTTTACTCTGTTCCTTTGATGAATAATAACAAATATATAGCTTGATTAGAAAAATCTCTGAGACATGTAAGGAACAGAGTTCAGGGGTCGTGCATAATTATATGATGTAGTTAAAATATTCACATTTTTAAATTACAAGGTTGAAATTATATAATCAAGAAGTCCTATTTAATGTACTGTTTCCTAACTAACTGAAGATTTTCCTAATTTACTCCTTTTGTACCTTTTTACAAGCTTCCATAGTGACTGTAATACACCTTGTCAATGCTGTAGTTGACATGGTGACTAAAGAAGGTACAGTCATGTGTGTGCTCTGTGTCTGTGTTCACAGTGACCGTCCCTGGAGTTGTGTGTTTGTGCCTATTATAGTGCTAGAAAAAGTCCTTCTGTTATGGTTCTGAGGAGGTTGAGTACTTCTGTTTTGTGCAGTGTGTGTATTCATTATTCCAGGTACATTGCAAAAATACGTTTATATTTGTATATAGTCTTTGTGACTTCTTGCCGTTCACAGTGAACTTTCACAGATGCCAGATGTCACCCATAGGGTCTTCACAGCTGCCTTTATATGACCCGATACTGAGAAGTTAGAGATAATTCTATCCAAAAATATTTTTAAATATAAAAAATTCTCTTCATATGGATAGGAGTAAGACTTAATAGCACACAGCTTTTATAATTACCTCTAACCAACTCTTCCCTTTTGGGTTTTCCCTGAGTATGATCAAGGAAATTGTAGAAGGTATATTTTTATATTTGGTGGAGTGAAAATCATTTAATATGAGGCTTTATCTGTTCAAAATGATAAGAACTACCTGCCTTATTTTAAGTTAGCCATTTATCAGTGCACTGAAATTCGAGCAATCACGTGCAGACCGCACAGGCATTTCCAGATTGTAAATCAGATCTCTGGAGGGCTTGTTAGAAGCCGGGTAGCGGGGGCCCCAGCCCCAGGGGTCATGATGGCGTAGATCTGGGTTGGGCCCTGAGAATTTGTGTTTCTAACAAGCCCCCAGTTAATTCTCGTGTTACTGGTTTAGGGAATCACACTTTGAGAACTACGGCATAGATCACCAAGAGAACATAAAGCTCAGGGGCCCTTTTTGCTCAGACAAGTCTGTTGTCAGGATTTAGGTGAGAAGAAGGATGCTTTCAAGGCAGATTTGATAGGGTGGGCGGGGGCGTGGTTTCAGTGTTTACCAGTTACAGTTACTGATGAGAGTAACACTTACTTCCCCAAGATGTACCATGTCTTTTGCTTGGTGAATCAGAAAGTCAAATGTATTTTGTCTAGTGACTTCTAGTTTTCCTACGATGAAATTATAGTGTTTCAAATATTGACAGAGTTTAAAGAAGCAGAATGTAAACAGTTATTTCATTGCAATCTCCTTCATTAAAAAAAATTGTCATATTAAATATAAATTGAGTTTAAAATTGGAAACTAGTTTAAATTTAAGAATTATTGAGTGCCTGTTTAGTACCATAGTTATTAATCCTGTTTTCTTTTTAAATTTAAATCCTGTATTTTTACGTTTTTTGCATCCTTTTTAGAATAAAAAAAGATACGTGTTAGCTAAATACTCGCTTATCATTTTTTTAGAATCACCACAATTTTTTCAGTTTTTGATTTGAATTCCTGGAAGAGAACCATCAGTCAAGTCTTATTTGTTCCAAATGACTTTATCTCATGGGTTTTCAAGAACATCATTGAAAGAACATAAGAAAACAGTTGACCTTGTTTAGAAAATCACTCATCACTGTGATTCCTGCTTCCCCAGTAACGAGAGTCATGCTGACGGCCAGCAGTCAGTGCTTGACCTGCGTTACTGATTAATCCTCATAATAACTAAGGGGTTCCCACCCCCTTTTCAAAGATAAGAGCCTGCCGCTCTGGCCGGGTGAGCAGCCTGTCCCCGGGGTCCCGCGACTCCCGGCACCTTTCTGGGCTTCGTGCTGGAGTCCTGGGTGTAAAAGGAGAACTCTGAGAGAGCAGGGGTTGCTACAGCTTCGGGTGGGCCCAGGTTCAGTGCAGCCAGGGGCGTTCAGTGCAGGCAGGGTGGACAGTGTCAACGTAAATCATATTCCAAATGGGCATGGTTTGGAGAGATTTTCTTTTAGCTGTTTGTAAGTAAATGTGTTGGTGGTTTCTGAGTTGAACAGACACGTGAAGGCTATGTTGTGCTGTAAATAAAGCGTGTCCCCTAAGTAGCTGCAGCTTATGTATTTGGATCATCGCCTAAGTGGCCTGCTGTTACTGAGCCTTAGGGGGGAAAATGACTTCATAGCACTTCTCCATAAAATGAGGGTGTCATTTCAATTCCTTATCAATTTATGTTTCATTAGCGCCTACAGACTTCATGTTAATTATTCCTAACAAAGTCCTGTGTTTTCAGGATTAGCCTGCCAGAGACCAGGGAGAGAAAGTAAAACCATGTCTGAGTTTCCTGGCAGAGTCTCATTCATTGTCACTCATCTTTTTGCTCCACTCCCACGTCCCATTTTATCCGTGCTGCACAAGTTTCTCACCATTTGGAATTTTCACGGATAATGGTTGACAGGCACAGTCCATGGCTGACTGGGCCTCGGAAAACAGTTCCTGTCGTGTTATGTACTTAGCTTTATTATTGCCTTTTCAGCCGTCTTTCTCTTTTAATTACACGTGTTTTCTTTTCTCTCTACTCTGCCACCAAAAGAGTCTTTGGCTGCTCCTGACCTCAGCAAATCAAGAGGTGACTTATGCATGCCAGTTGTTCACTGATACTCGCTAGAGCAGATTGGCACAGCTCTGACTTGCTTCGCGTGTTTGCGCAGTAACTAGTACCTGGTTGTTTGTGCCTGCATCCTAAACGCCGACTGCCTCACCTTTTCCTGCAAAGGATTTCAAAAATCCTCAGAGGGTGCAGGGGTGGGAACTACCCCCAAATTGGGAGGGTTTTTTTTTTTTAATATTTACACTTTTATGTAGTTGAAAATGATCCTTAGTCCTTTTTAAAATAACAAAAATTTGGCTGTTGTAGTTTTTCAAAAACTCTGTTATATTTTTCAGGGTTTGATTGCATTTTGCTTGATTTGGAGGCATGCTTTTCATATGTCACTATATTAATATAATTTGGTGGGGTTTTTAGGGCTGATGAAAAAAGTACAATTTTTAATATTAAGCATATGACGTTATTATAAAGGAAATTTTTTTTTAATTTTAGCATGCTAAGATTACTTTTGTTATTTTAAAGACTCGCATTACTTAGCATTTTTTAAATGACAGATAGTGCAGATTAAGTAACATTTGATACTTTGATTTGATAAAATAAATAGAGACTTCTTTCTGAAAGGACAAAACTCTACTGATGTCCTGAGACTGAACTAATGCTCTTCTTCGTGAATGGGTTCTAAATTACAGAACGAAAGCTGAAAGGATGATTGGAATCATTTGAAGAAAAGTGCATGTGATGTAGCCACTAGCACACTGCTTCTGTTAAAACTTCATTTCTTTGAATGTTAGGTACTTACGTTAACTGTAAGTCCACGTTTTAGAAGCAGAGCCTAATTCGTAGAGGTTCTTAAAACTGGTTCGAGATGGGAGGCTGTCTTCAAGCAGAGACCAGGGGTTTCCAAAGTGCTGTGACCCGCCATGTGCGGGGACGCCTGCGCACTGTGCCTGTTGCATACGCTGAGCTCTTTTTTCCGTGGCACAGATGCTCGGGAGGAAAACACATTGAAATCTGTTTTCTTCTCTGCCAAGGGTATCACTGGGATACGTCGGATTGGATGCCAAGCGTTCCTCTGCCAGACATCCAGGAGTTCCCCAATTACGAGGTTATCGATGAGCAGACACCCCTGTACGCGGCAGACCCCAGCGCCATCGATACGGACTACTACCCTGGAGGCTACGACATCGAAAGTGATTTTCCACCGCCGCCAGAAGACTTCCCCGCGCCCGACGAGCTGCCGCCCCTGCCTCCGGAATTCAGCGATCAGTTTGAGTCCATACACCCTCCTAGAGACATGCCCGCCGCCGGGAGCTTGGGGTCTTCTTGGAGAAACCGGCAGAGGTTCAACTTGAACCAGTACCTGCCCAGTTTCTACCCCGTCGACGTGTCTGAACCTCAGAAGGCAGGCCCTGGTGAGAACAGTACTCGTAGAGAGCCCTGCAGCCCGCCGCCCCCGGGGTACCAGAGGAACTTTGACGCCCCCGCTGTAGAAAGCCTGCCCTTGTCCGTGTACGCCGCCGCGGCTTCCTGCTCCGACGTGTCCGCCTGCTGCGACGCGGAGTCCGAGGTCATGATGAGTGACTACGAGAGCGGGGACGACGGCCACTTCGAAGAGGTGACGGTCCCCCCGCTCGATTCGCAGCAGCATACGGAGGTCTGACGCTCAGACTCCCCCCAAAGTGCCTGAACTTCCCTGAACCTAGAGGTTCTCTCCGCGCTCTCCTGCGTTGTTCTCTGCAGCAGTGCTTGCGCGCTTTTTTCGGTGAGCTGCAATGAGCATGGCTGCACTGAATCCCGCGCCTCCTGACCTGTTAGCCATCTCCGGTGTCCCGACCTACTGTCATGCGACGAGACCTACGTCCTCTGGGCCATTTCTGAACATCGTTCTGTATTGACATCTGTCTGTGTTAAAATAATGCAACGAAAATCAGTCGTACTATCTTGTTAGCATGATTCATGTATTTATATAGATTCGATTATTTTAATTTTCCTGCCTTTTTTTTTTTGTAAATTTTATGTACAGATTTGATTTTTCATAGTTTTAACTAGATTTTCAAGCTATTTTGTGCTATTTGTTTTTGACTGGATTTTGGTGGTGTTAGTGTCATTACCTAGCACCCTGTTGTTTTTTTGTTTTTGTTTTTGTTTTTTTTTAATATAACCAGGGTTTCATTATATGTCCTTTTCAGCTAAAATATGGCATTTCGTTAATACATTTCAATATAGTCATTCATTTCTAGCTGTACATAGGATGAAGACAGATCTGGTACATGGACATGTCTTAAATAAATGGGTTGCTGTATTTTAGAATTACAAACATTTTTCATTACTGGAAAGTGTACTGGGGACCTTCTGCATACCTGTTTAGAACCAAAACCACCATGACACAGTTTTTATAGTGTCTGTATATTTGTGATGCAATGGTCTTGTAAAGGTTTTTACTGAAAACTACCATTAGCCAGTCTTTCTTACTGACAATAAATTATTAATAAAATACTTTAGCTTTACTGCCTGTTTTTCTTCCATATTTATGCTCCTGTTTAGGATTCAGTTAATGAATTGAGAAAGAAGGAAGGATGGAAGGATGGATGGATGGATGGATGGATAGGTGGGTGAAAAGATGGATATAGCTTCTTTGACTTGAATGTGGAAAGTCTTCCAATGGCCAAAACTAGGCTGTACTTACAGTTGTTGCCACAGGGTGGCAGTAAATGGCCACTTGATTCTGCTCAGAACTAAAGGTATAAAGGCAAATAGTGCTCTTTTCTATAATAAATATTTTCCTTTGGAAATGTCAAAATTTTTCTTACACATCTTTTATTTTATTACTGTTTCTCAGCCACAATTTAAATGCTCCTATGGTTTTCACCTATGATTTAAAGCAAAACCAAAGTTTCTATGAAGCATTTTATCTTCCTGTTGTCAAAGATGTCTATATGATTTAATTTTGCTGCTTTTAAGAAGTTTTCAATTTTTCACAGAATTCCTAACATTAATGTCTTTCTTAAAAATCCAATATTAATGTCTTTATATATTCATTTTTGTTCCTCTTCAGGGCAGATTTCTAGATATGTGGGTTATTTGTTTTCAAAGTATTGAATATAATATAACAACATTCTAGACATAAGACAACAAAAAAGCTGGAACAGGCATTCTTAGATATTCTTCCCACCGAGTTAGTGCTCTGCTGTGGTCTTTCTATGACAATGTTCTTCTCATGCCTGTTTCATGTCATGGCACGTGCAGAAGATGATAATATTTTTGTGGTCCAGTAGCATGAAAGGACTAGGCTGCTCTCAACCAGAGGTTCCAGGTATGTTTTACGATGCCCCGGGGTCCTTCCAATTGCCCAGAGGGCAAGAAGGTCAGCATCTCAGTGCAAGAACTCTGGATAATCTTGCTCTTTTTTCTCTTCCTGTGAATTTATTTCCATGGAAAATAAAATCTAGGTAAGAACCAATCATCTTCATTAAATTAGCCTTTATTTCCATTTAATCTTCAGGGACTTTATATAAATATAGCATTTAGGTTTATAAGCTATCCAACCTGGAAAACTCTCGCAGCCCTTGCCAGCCAGCGTGCCCAGTCTTTTTTCAGTCGATGGGTTCCCTATAGCGGCCATCTCCACATTCACCAGGCTGCGCAGTCTGGTCAGTAACTTTGTGAAGGTCAGTGCAGGCTGTCCTTTCTCTTTTGCAGACTGGCATTCATTCTGCAAACTTTCTGATTGCTCTTCATCTAAGACATGAAGTTCAATTTCAATTAGTGTACCAGCTGAGAGCGCGAGTTGTTCGTCAGAATTTAATTTCCTCACCAGCAGTTTACTGCCTCGGCAGCAGACAGAATGAGCCACTTGAAAAGAATGACAAGTAATTTTTTCTCCCAAGAAAATCTCTGCTCCTGTGAACACTCAGGCAATTAAGGCACTTGTCACTGTGCTATTGGAAAGTGTGGCCATAGACAAGGCTCCACATTCAGATGATGCTGGATGTAGAGGAGAAAGACGGTGTGTAACAATTGAATGATAATGTCATGGGACCAAATATATCTTGGAAAGAGCTAATAGTGCAGGGTCTCCAAGGAAGAGATGGTAAGTATGAACTCAGTGATTCCAAATCAGAGCTGTTACCCAATTATCTTAAGGAATGAAATGAAATTCTCAAAATGTCTAATGACTATTGCTGCCATTCATTTTAATGTTTATGGGTACTACCTAACAGTTTTAGGATGAGGGGAGAATGTCGGAAAAGGGACAAGTAATTACCCAGAGGGCATATCCGTCTCTCATGCCTGTCTAAGACAGACGCGCTGTCCCACTTCTTTGCCAAATTTTAAGTGTTAACCCACCTGCAAATTAGGATAACAAACAAACATTTTTAAATGATGCTCTTCTCTTGTGATTTACATTTTTACCTGAAATGAGTATTTTTTTCTCTTCTTTCAAAGATAAGCATACTTTCAAATAGATGAACCTTATTAAAAGCACAAATTCCCTTAATTAAAAACTGGATATTCAAATATGCAAAAAGGTTCTCCAACTAAAACCGCTTATTGGACTGAGATAGTTTCTAATAATAAATACTCTGGAATGCTGAGTTTTTACTTCTAATGGGGAGCATGACAAAATTTTTAAATGCCCTCAGGTCACTGAAAAGTGTGGTTCTTCCAGGTAATGTCTCTGCTGTGGAATGATCGTGTGTCCTGATGTCCTCACACTGACTGACAGGGCTAGGTTTGTCCTTTACTTGCATAATTACAACCCTTAGTGAGTCTCTGCTTCCTTCTACAAGCTTAGCAGTATAAGCCTTACCACCATGATACTGGGGAGCTCTGTGATTACCATCAGCCCCCTTTTATATAAGAGAAACTGAGACATTTGTCCATAATGACGAGGCTGGTACATGGGAAGCCCCCTTCAGCCTTGGTGGTCTGACATCAGAGCCCACCCTCCTTACCAACACCTCCCCCTGCACCTGGCAGAAGCCCTCTTCATGCGGGTGGGATGTTCTGGGACTGGGTTGGATGGTCATCCACACCCCTGCTTAGGTAGCTGTACAATCTTCAGATTCAGTTGATTTCATGGATCAAAGTTCAGTCATTCTTATTCTGCTTTTTTAAGGGGGGCTGCTTCTTGATACCTGCACCCCAACGTTTATAGCAGCACTATTTACAATAGCCAAGACATGGAAACAACCCAAACGTCCAACGACAGATGACTGGATAAAGAACATGTGATATATCAACAGAATATTACTCAGCCATAAAAAGCAATGAAATAATGCCATTTGCAGCAACATGGATGGACCTAGAGATCATCAGACTAAGCAAAATAAGTCAGAGAGGACAAATAGCATATATCACTTATAAGTGGAATCTAAAATATACAAATGAACTTATTTACAAAACAGAAATAGTCTCACAGACATAGAAAACAAACTTACAGTTCCCAAAGGAGAAAGGTCAGGGGGATGGATAAATTAGGAATTTGGGATCAGCAGATAAAACTACCATATATAAATTAGATAAACAACAAGAGCCTACTGTACAGCACAGCACAGGGAACTACATTTGATATCTTGTAAAAGCCTATAATGGAAAAGAACCTGAAAAAGAAAAGATTTATTTACATACACACACACACACACACACACACAAACACACAAACACACACACACATACATATATGTATAACTGAATCACTTTGCTGTACACCTGAAACATAAATCAAATATATTTCAATTAAAAAAAACTAAAGGAGGGCTGCTTTTCAAACCAAAGACCCTCACGGCACACTCTCAAATGCCCACACCTTCGGGCATTGGTGCCTTTTGAGTCACAGACTGAGTTTTAAATTGTGCCCTGCCACGGATGCTGTATGATGAGTGTTGCACCAGCTCCTCAGCTTCTACTTAGTCTCCTCGGCTGGAAAGGAGGAGTGACTAACACTGGGTAGGAGTGGTGTGGAATCAACACCGACAACCTGAAAGGGAGCTAATTACATTCCAAGCGTTCCGCGCGGAATCACTCTGAATCCATCCAGCAGCCCTGGCACAAAGTAGATGTTCTGTGAATGCTTTATTACTGTTGTGACTCTTTCTTCCCTCACTGCCATCCAGATTTTCAAATACGCATTTTAATAGTTTATTATTTTTTAATGCATCCCTTACATTTTTAAACATCCCTTAAGTGCCCTCGAGGGACCTGTTATAATTCAAAGGAGTTTCCTAAACTACTAGTTTACATCATTTGATGAATTGACTCTAACGCCGAAGAGCTTTGGCCGTTTGAATCATTTTCCCACCAGTTCAGTGCCTTGAACCCTGGAGATTTTACAGGATGTGGGTGCAATGACGTCTCAAAATGCTACTTTTTGCTGTTCATCATCCAAAAATGATTTCTGAGTGTCTCCCCTAGTCAATGAAAGCCAGAAACGTTGTTTGC
This sequence comes from Camelus ferus, assembly GCF_009834535.1. Taxonomy (NCBI): domain Eukaryota; kingdom Metazoa; phylum Chordata; class Mammalia; order Artiodactyla; family Camelidae; genus Camelus; species Camelus ferus. The sequence continues at coordinate 16,864,551 of NC_045721.1, forward strand.
CATTCGGTGAAGGATGAAGAAGGTCAAGTCCCTGCTCTTCAGAGGAAATAAGATGAGAACATTCAGGGTCAAGTTCACAGCTTCCTACCCTGTGCCCTCTCATCCTACCCCCTGCTTCATTTAACAAAATAAAAATAGTCTCCCTTTCCCCTTGGCTCCGAGTACTTGTAGCCCCCCAACTGTGGGAACAAAGCACCGAGCCTTGGGCTGGAATGGTAAACAAGTTATAAAAAGCTGCAGACTCAGAGGTGAGAAGGCTGGTTAGCCAACGACGGGTAAGATCCCCAGAGGGGGGCAACCTAGGACAGGCACAGCCGCCTGAGTCCAAGAAGAGTATTGTTAAGCAGCTGCTTCTCATACATTCCGCCCTGACAAGCTGTAAGGCTCGCTGGTGCCAGCACGAACGTGATTTACCAAAACAAAGGGTCTTCTGACCTTGAGCCAGACGCTGCCTGTTAACCATTTCCCTTGTCGTTCTTCTTTGCTATATAAGACTGTGTAACTTAATAAAGCTTCAGAGTAGCCACCAGCTCTCTCCGCATATGGGGTGCATGTGTACATGACATCGCGACACCGACAGTACTAGTGCTCTGAGGCTCGGGTCCCCTTCCCCATTCTGCCCCTTGTCTCCTTCATTCACTCAGCTCAATTTACGTTGTGGGTTGCATTAACAAATATTTGTTTAATCTCCACCCTTAGCACATAAAAGTGAACAAAGCTTGCTTGTAAGTAGTCATGGCCTTTGCCTGAGGAAAAAAATACTTCAGGGTGGTCCAGGGTTGTGAGCTATGAAGCAATACATTTAATAAAAACAAAACTGTGATACTTAGCGCGCTTTTTTCTCCACTCCTAAAAAAGCTCTAGTAAATGTTAATGCTGAAATAATAGTTATATGTTTGAAGCAACAGAGAGTAAATCAAAATCAGAGGAGTTTCCTCACTTACGAGTTTTCTGCCCGGTAACTTGAAACTCATGCAGCACGATTCTGATGCAGTCCTGAATGCCTGGAGAACCTCGGCCGGGACAGTAAGGAGGGCACAGGGATTAACTCTAAGTAGTTTTCAGGTGAAGATATAATCACAACACCATGGGTTTCTGAGGCTCTGATTGCTTCACAAAAGGACATATGAACACAGAGTGGAACCTCTTATCCTCCAGTCAACCTGGATAACGGGCCAAGGTTGATGCATCCCCACCCCTACCCCGACCCCCCACCCCTCCCCCCACTTGGAATGTTAATCCAGCCAAAGAGGTGGAAGGGGAAGTGATTTACTTGGGGAAATCTGCCTGTGTCACTGTGAAACCATCCGTATCTGTTCAAGCCTTTGCCTGGGGTGATCCCCATGTGTGTGCGTCCTTTCCTGGGACATGAGTGTGCCCACACACACACACACACACACTGCCATCTCAGCTCTGTGTGTGGCAAAACCTCTTATTTACACAATCGTACTTCCTGAGTTATTAATGTTCTGACGTACTGAAATGTTTCAGAAGTACTCAGTAAATATTTGCCTTGAAATCACCCGTGGAATGCAGGCCCCCTGCAGAAACATGACTCCTATTTAGATCAAAGGGACTGGAATCTCCGACTAGGGGTTTAAGAGGAGGTCTTGGCCCCGCCAGAGAGGACCTCGTGGCTTGTATTCAGTGTTTCAATAAGGAAGAACCACACTGATTAAATCCTTGGTGAGTGTCTGTTGCTTTAAGTAGGAAAATTCTTTTTCTTTTTTTGCTTTTTTTAAAAATTTTATTTCAGATTTTTTTAATTGAAGTATAGTCAGTGTACAAGGTGGTGTCAATTTCTGGTGGACAGCATAATGTTTCAGTCATACATGTACATACATATATTCCTTTTCATATTCTTTTTCATTACAGGTTACTACAAGGTACTGAATGCAGTTCCCTGTGCTCTACAGTATAAACTTGTTCTTATCTATTTTATACAGAGTAATGTGTTCTGCAAATCTCGAACTCCCAATTTCTCCCTTCCCACCTCCTTCCTCCCGCCCCATAACCATAAGTTTGTTTTCTATGGCTGTGAGTCTGTTTCTGTTTTGTAATAAGGTCATTTGTGTCTTTTTTTTTTTCCCCAAGGTTCCATTTATAAGTGATACCATATGGTAGTTTTGTTTCTCTTCTGGCTTACTTCACTTAGAATAATGATCTCCAAGTCCATCCATGTTGCTGCAAATGGCATTATTTTATTCTTTTTTATGGCTGAGTAGTATTCTGTTGTATAAATATACCACAAGCTCTTTATCCAGTCATCTGTCGATGGACATTTATGTTTTTTCCGTGTCTTGACTATTGTAAATAGTGCTGCTATGAACACTGGGGTGCATGTATCTTTTCAAATTAGAGTACTAGGAAAATTTTTAATGACTACAGCCATGGGGATTTTTGCTCGTGTGTGTGTGTGTGTGTGTGTGTGTGTGTGTATGTGTTTGCTCTCCACTTTATCACTGTAGCTGAGTACAGCAGGCAATATTAAAATTTGTATCTTTGTAGCCCCTTCTCCCTGACAACGGAAGTAAGAGGTGTTTTAACGTACTTAGCTCCTGTGTTCAGTCATTTATTCGATGGGTGGCAAGTACATTTATAAAGAAGTTAATGAGGCGATTCCCAACTTCACTTGCAAAACAGATCCCTCTCCACCAGTCTGCATGGACGGACCAGCCACCTTCCCCTTCTGGTCAGCCTGAGTCCTTTCCCTGCACACAGGATAAATAAGGACAGTCCCCTCTTTTGGAAGTGACACCACACCCGTCTCTTCTGTCCAAATCCTTGTATAGTCCTATCACTGGGGGGAGATTTGCTCAAGTTTTTCAGTTTTATATAGCTTTTCACTTCCTCTTTGCTACTAGAAACACTAGTATGATACTTTCTTTGGAATGCGATCATGGATTCACTGGCCTTTCCCCCCTATATTCTCAGCTTGCCTCCCAGAGACATGGATTGAGTTCAGTGCCCCAAACTGTGGCTTTTCCTGTGGGATCAGTCGGTGAGTCCCCCCCGAGTCAAAAGGAAAAGTCTCAGGACCTCCCAGCCGGACCGGCCCCTCACTCACCAATTCCAGCCCTAGGTGGTCCGTGTTTCTCTAAGTACAGCCTTTCTCTTTATGCCACCAAGTTCCGGCAGAATCATGGGGTATGTTTAATTTTTAACAGCCACCACAGTGCGTACAGAAGGCACATTACTCAACTGCTTTTGTCATACGTCCTTAGGCACGTCAGCAAGACACTTGATTTATTCCTACTATTCCTTGAGCTACTCATTTCCTTCTGTAAACGATATTTGACTTGGGTTAGCTTGAAATGAAACCTTGAGACTATCATTAAGTGATAGTAAAAGATTATTTATTATATGGTATATTTAGCTCCTATAATTAGGATACACGTATATTTAGTGAAAATACATACACACTTTGGGAGAGGATATAGCTCAAGTGATAGAGCGCATGCTTAGCATGCAGGAGGTCCTGGGTTCAATCCCCAGCACATCCCCTAAAAGAAGAAAATAAGTAAATAAACCTAATTACCCCCCCTTCAAAAATAAAGTAAAATTTAAAATTTACTCAACAAAATTTAAATTCCTGAGTTGTATTGTTTTACATCTTCCAGAGTACCTAATGTAATACTCTTCTTACAGTAGGCAGGCAAATAAAATCCATATTAACTAACCCGTCATTATACAATTGTCTAAACCGACAGCATGTAAAATACCAAGGGTGAACCGTAACGTAAACTACGGCTTTGGATAATTACAATGAGTCAATGTAGGTTCGCAGATTGTAATAAAAGTACCACCGTGGTGTGCTGTATAGCAAGTGGGGGCGGCCATGCACGTCGGGGCATGGGGTATATGGGAAATCTCTGTACTTTCCCTCAATTTTGCTATAAACTTAGAACTTCTCTAATAAACTGAATTTATTAATTAAAATCTTATTATTCAACTCATTTAACGTATCGACGAATCCCCAAATTCCCACCCCACTGCTCTGGTTTGTGGGCGCTTTCCTTCTCACCCCAGTATCTCATACACATGTCCACAGTGCTCTGGGCCATTTGGAGGGTAAGAAGGTTATTTTAAGCAGAAAGTCAAATATGTAAAATTTTTCCTGAATAAATACATTAACGAATGACAGGAAATTAATTTTAATCTAGGACTTTACCCTTAAGGCATGGATATGGAGAAGATATAAAAGGGGAAACTGGGATACAGGCAGATTGATTTATTTCCTCGATAAGTGCCCGTCGTTGGTTGATTCACTGAAGAGTTCCAGACTGCTGCTGTCTCATCACATCTCAAACACCTCTGGAGTGACTCCCATGTCCTGGTGGCTGGCAGTTACATACTGAGGTTGCAGATTCGTGGACACCTCCGATGGTCAAGTGAAGTTTGTTTTCAAAAGCTGCGGGGTGAATATGTGCCTTGCAGATATCTGCAAGGAGAGCGTGGGGGTTTGATGGCTAAAGGTGTTTCTGCTCTGTTCTGTTCTGTTCCTGGAAGAAATCTGCTAGAAAACAATTTGCCTGAGTTGAATAGCTGTAGAAGCAAGGTTGTAGCTACTTTGAATCTATTTAATCCGTGACATCTGAAAGCGAAATGACTTTGCAGTTGCTCTGAATCAGCGTTCCCTGTGAAATCTTCTGTTATTTCAAGCCGACAGCGTCCTCCATTCTGGTTCTGATTTTGTGGGGGAAGCAAGTTAGAGGCGTGCACAGAAGTTGAGGGCAAGAATTTGTCATTTTAAGGGCAGCGCTCAAGAAATCTCAAAATAAAAGTACCTTTGGGGGAAAGATTATCACAGTTGTGTATGGCTTTTGCAGTATGTGAGGCGGGGGTGGGAAAACGATTCCTGTTTCAAGAACGGTGCAACACCTGACTGAAAAAGTTCCTTGATTTTTTCACCTCTTTCTATCTGGGAGGTAGATGAGATAACTTATTTTTCTTTTTAATCCCATGGTGGTTATCTAACGTGCCTCAGTCTGAGGTAGAGTTCGAGCCCAAGCAGTCTGGCCCCGCTCGGTGAAATGTCCCGGAAGGGACAGAACGGTTCATGGACCACGGAGTGTTCCGTGGGCCACAGCGCGGCGTTCCCTGCGAGGGCTTCTCTGGGCTCGCGGCGCCCTCGGGCGCAGGCGGCCGGCCCGGCCTCCCCGCACGGGGGCGCTGTCCGCACAGGCAGAGGCGCCCCAGGCGGACGCCAGGTGCCTCGGGCCGGGGCTGCAGGTGCGGGGCGTCCGCGGAGGAGCCCGCGGGATGGGGCGCGGGCGCGGGCGCGGGCGCGGGGAGGGCGGGGGGGAGCCATAAAAGGCGGCGGCGGCGCTGGAGTGCGCTGCGCGGGGGACTCCAGGGGCTCCGACCCGGCCCGCGGGATGGCCGGGCGGCCGTGGGGCGCCCCGGGCGGGACCTCCAAGGGCAACGGCAGCGCGCTGCTCAACGTCTCGCAGCCGGCGCCCAGCGGCGGGGAGGGCGCGCGGCCGCGCCCCTCGGGGCTGGCCTGCGCGCTCGCGCTCATCCTCGTCTTCACCATCGTGGTGGACATCCTGGGCAACCTCCTGGTCATCCTGGCCGTGTGCCGCAACAAGAAGCTGAGGAACGCAGGTAGGGCCCCGCGCGCCGCCTCAGCCGCCGGCTGCCTTTCCCTAGGAAAAGCTTAATCCTTTTTCTTAAGAATGGGGGCCTTTGGGTCACTTTTTAAAAAATAGAGACTGAGGCCCGTCGGTTTACTTTTCCTTGAAGCAGCCCGTCTGAGGAGGTTTTGTTGTTGTTTGTTGTGGTGATTGTTTCCTGATACGGTGCGGCGTCTTCAGCCCCGAAGGCGCAGAAAGCTTTGCGAGAGTCGGGGTCTCTTTATTTTCGGGGAAAGCGCCACTGTACAGTTTTTACTTTCTGAGGTTTTTTAGGTTGACGGAGACTGGAAACAGGTTGCAGAAAGTTCCTCCAAAAGCCCCTTCAGATCAGGTCGACGAACGTTATCAGTCAGTAGCTTGGTTTTCGCGTGATTCATTTTTCCCCAACTTCGGTAAAACGTGAGAAACTATGCAAGTGGGCACAATGGTAGGGCAAGTATTTTAGTTTTGTTGTCAGGAAAGTTCTCGGTTTTCAGCGTGCAATTACGAGAGAACCCTAAGCTCCTGTGCACGCTTGGCAAAGTGACTGTTACTCCCCCAAGTTTAACAAGTTTACATTTTAAACACAGATATTGTTGCAGTGTATTTTCATATACACTATTAAAGCTAATTTGGGGCTTGAATTTAAACTTGCTTTTTCCTGCAGGGAATGCGTGGAAATTGGTTTATCCTGGATGGGAGCCCAAGGACCATGCGTCCATGGGGCAGTGGGTGTTCAGACCCCTAAATGATGGTTAGGTGCCTAATTCTTTACCTGGAGGAAAATTTTTTGGAGGTGGGGGTGGGGAGGGGAAGAAACCTTGTACTGACATGTTTGTCAAAAGCAATATTTTTGTTCTAATTGGTAGTTGATCAACTTTAATTTTATTTAGCTCCTATCCAAGATGGTTCCCTTTTTTCTATAATACTTGGGACGGTCCATAGTTTAAAAGTTAGTTAGTAAGCACCTGGTAATATGAATTGAATTTGCATTAGCCTATGGAATAACCTCACTTCATAGACACTTAAACGAGAGGAATTCTGCCTTTAAGAAGAGACTCCTCGAAGAAAACATAGGCAGTAAACTTGACATTGGTCTTGGCAATGATTTTTTGAATTTAACACCAAAAGCAAAAGCAAAATTAAACAGGTGGGATTACATCTAACTAAAAAGATTCTGCACAGCAGAATGAAAAGGTATCCTGCCAAATGGGAGAAAACATTTGCAAATTATATATCTGATAAGGGGCTAATATCCAAAATATGTAAAGAACTCATACAACTCAGTAGCAAAAACCCAAACAATCTGATTGAAAAATGGGGAGACAAGCTAAATAGACATGTTTCCAAAGAAGACACATAGATGGCCATCAGGTACATGAAAAGATGCTCTGCATCATAAATCATGAGGGGAATGCAGAGCAAAATCACAGTGAGATATCACCTCACAGCTGTTAGAATGGCTGTTATCAAAAAGACAAGAGGTAAGTGTTGGCGAGCATGTGGAGAAAGAATCCTTGTGCACCGTTGGTGGGGATGTAAGTTGGTGGGTACAGCCACTATGGAAAACAGTATGGAGGTTCCTCAAAAAGTTAAAAATAAAGCCACCATATGATCTAGCAATTCCACTTCTGGGCATTTACCCAAAGGGAATAAAACACTAACTTGAAAAGATATGTGCACCTCTGTATTCCATGCAACAGTGTTTACAGTAGCCAAGATATGGAAGCAACCTGCATCCATTAACTGAGGAATGGATAAAGAAGTTGTGTATATGCACAATGGAATATTACGCAGCCTTGAAAAGAATAAAAACTTGCCATTTGCAACAACATGGATGGACCTTGAGGGCATCATGCTAAGCGAAATGAGTCAGACAGAGAAAGACAAATAGCATATTATCTTTCTTACATATGAATCAACCCCCTGCCCACCCACCCTCCCCCTCCAACCCCAGGAAAAAAAAAAAAAAAAAAACAAGCTCATGATACAGGAAACAGATTGGTGCTTGCCACAGGTTGTGGGTGGAGTCAGAGAAATGGGTGACCTGTCTTTGGTTTTTTTACTTTAAATAAACTGAATTGTTTGAAAGGTTGGTATGAGAAGACCCAGCGCTATAAGGCTGGCGGGAGAATTCTCTGTCTCACCCCAGGAGCGAGCCTGTGGGAGAAGCCTGCTTTCTCCCCAGGGCTGGTTTCCCAGTCCTCCCTGTCCCCTGTATCTCTGGGTTCTGGCAGTACTGGCCCTGATTATGATATGTTAATCTGCTTTGCAGTCTTCTCATTGCATAACTGACTGTTTTGATTCCTTGGATTAGGGTTTAATAATAGGACTTTCTCTTTGACCTGTCCAGTGACCTTTGCTCCTTCAAAAAAAAAAAAAAAAAAAAAGGCAGCAACAGCAGCTCATTGCCTCTAGCAATAAAAGCCTCTTTCTCTGGACCAGACACAGTGTTGAGAGCTGTGTTAATTGAATCCTCGGGGCAGCCCTGTAGTGAGGTGCCACTGTTACCCTCTTCATGTGGGAGGAACTGAGGGCACAGATTGATTATACCTACCGACCCTACGTGGTGGATCTGGAGCTAATTCACAGAGCTTTCCCCTAGAGCGAACCTCACTTCGTTGATACCAACAATTGCAGTACCTGGGAAGTCTAAATCCTGCAGAACCTTTCGTAGAAAAAGTATTTCCATGCCTGGAATAACTCTATGTATGTTTTATGAAAAAGAACTTAGGGAAATTGCTCCTTCTGCACTACTTTGTATTTTGTTCATTTTCTAAGCAATTTAATTTTTTTGGTAGGGAGTTTATAAAACACTGCATTCCTGTAGCCAACAGGGAGACAGATCCATGGTGAACTTTAATCTTCGAAGCTTCTCTCTGAACTTTTGTATTTTTGTAATTGGAAGTTTTTATTTAGATATACCACTGTTGCTGTTTAAACCATTTGAGGCTTTCTGGAATGGATGGTAATTTGAAACAGTGATAGAGACCGCTGATTTAAATATGAGTTTCTGGATGCTTATGAAAAGTTCTTATGATTGTTCAGTCCTTCCATTTCACTTAGGTTTATTTTGTTGGCATTAGGGATGAAAAGATGGGTGGAAGGGAATAGAAGAAATGTGATAAGAAAATAAGAACACTAAGACATCTTAAGCTTTGAATTAGTACTTTCTTTTGGGAACCTGGTATAATTGCAGGGTTATCTAAGCCCCCCTGCTCCCTTGAGGGAGCGTGCTGACAACTGACTTCCCAGGGCAGAGATTCAGATGTTTAACAGCCATTCACAGGGACCAGTGCAAATGCAGGCTCTAAACAACCACCAGGATCTTAGGTGCTGGCGGAATGTCTGCTCTGCTCCTATCCAAAACTCAGTAGAAGAATCAATACTATCATATGTGCATCTCCTGAGTAAATTTCATAGCATAATGGGAAAATCCCGGCACTGGAACCCTGGGATTCACATCCTTACTGTCCACCTTGTGATCACGAGAAATCAGTTAAGTTACCCACGCCTCACTTTCCACCTTTGTCAAACAAAGAACATATCTAATCTTTTAGCCTCACAGAATTGTTGCAATTACCTAGAGAGATGATGCATCTCGGAAAGGATTCTTTGCAAATTTTGCATGTGGAAAGTGATGTATACTTTGAAAAGGATAAAGCAGGTGCAGTTAGTGTTCTTTTTTCCAGATACACCTAACACGGAGTATTCAGTTTGTTAAAATGATCAGGCTGTAGCTTATGACTTACACATTTTTCTATATGCACATTATACTTAACTAAAACTTTTGCTAAAAATAAATAAAGCAAGAGTACAATATGACTTTGCCTATTCAAAATTCAATTATCTGGCAGTCCAACCTCTCTAGAAAATAACCAATAAATGGAAATAAGCAAAAATAGATCTCACCCACAGCTCATTTGTTCTGCCTTCAAGTTCCACAAAACTCTGAGGCTAATGTCTGGGTCTTCGTAGATTATAAGCAATAAATTAGGAGAAAAATCGACACATTTAAAGGAAGAGTACACTGTGACCAACAGCATGGGTTGAAACAGACTCATTAAAGCAGGTCTGAAAAACTGAACAAGCACAGCCTTATGTGGGCATGTTGTGAGCGAGCAAGTAACCCTGCCCACCGTGACCTGCTCCTGGGAAGAGCACGGCCCAATAATGAACTTATTATCTACGACCCCGAGCCATCAAGGAAAGGTCCAGTCACATAGGATTCTGCTTAAGAAGACAAGGATGTAATGTTTTAGAAGGATACCTATCTGAAGAGGTTGAGTATCGTTTTTCAACCTGATGCACAGTGCAGTAAATTGTCAGTCTTTTAAAAAAAAAAAAGGAAGGAAGGAAGGAAGGACAGACATGTTCACAGGGTGATCGACCTGTGTTATTCCACTCTTGCACTATTTCATCTTTCAGGTCTGTATTGAGGATTATCCATGTCCGTCCTGCAATGCCACTCAGAGAGGCTGTGTAAACTGCAGAGGGAATGTGGACTCTGGGTCTTGGGATCTGAGTTTAAACCTAGGATGCTCCAGGGCTGGTTTTAAGATGCTTTTAGGTCTTAGAAATGCCTACCCCAAAAATATTATTTTTAAATTGAGGCATAACTTACAGTAAAGTGCACAAAACATAAGTGTACAGCTCAATGTATTTTAAATACATTTATATACACAAGTGACCATCACTTTGGGGAAATATTGGAAATAAGGGTGTTGATCAGTGGTATGATTGTTAATTATTCACAACTTGAACCAGAACTTATGCCAAATCTAATTACTGAAAACCACCAACCTGAACTTTTTGCCTTTACTATCCACGAGCAGATTGGTGCCTGTGTTGAACTTGACTCTGTTCTTGTATCAATTGCTCAGGCAATGAAGGCTGAGGCTCGCTGCCTTCTCTGTTACCTTTGGCCACACTGAACCTCAGGTCATCAATTCTGCAGTCCAGGTCCCACTGAATGTGCTCATAGCTGCCTTGATCGAGCTCTTGCACATTCTGATCATCATGCCACGGTGCTTTTTCTCTCTTTCCCCTCCTTTCTCTCTCTCTCTCTCTTTTTTTTTTTTTCCTTGCTGTCTGATTCTTACTTCTTGGCCTCCGATATTTTTTAATCACCATAATTAGATTTGATCTCTTAGTAGAGGTCACACTTGAATCTCTTTTTTCCTAATTATGTCTGTTGTACATCAGCAAAAAAGATGGCCCTGAACTTATAATCATGTTACAAGCTCACCTATGGATTTCTTGGAAGGATATTTTATGTGATATTTTGGCTCTTACATGAGCCCGTAAAGTCATTCAAATCAACAACATGGCTGAAATAATGCTCAGAATCGCCGAGTCATCTGAAACTTGTGAGTCCCTGAAAGCAACCCTGCTTTGTCTGGGAGTTCTGAGTTCTGAGCCCCTTGTGAGAATGGGAAAGAGTGGTGTGGAAGGGACCAGGTGGAAGCTTCCCTTATGAATGCAGACATGTCCGGAGAGGGTTCGAGACAAGATAATAGAGAATGCATTTAGCATCAGGGATGCGGTGGGTACAAATGTAAGCCTATACAGCTGCTCATGAGTCGAGTGCTCCTGTGTTGCGGACAAACAGGTCAGGTCCTACAGGGAGGTATAGGAGGAGCTTGTACGGAGAATGAGTCCAGAACCTGGACTCCAGGGCTTCTTTACTGAATGTCTGTGTTCATGGATAAGCCATCATTTCTTTGGACTGTTTTCACATCAGTAAAATTGATGGAGTTGAACGAGATCTATGACTCCTTTCTGATTCTAGTGTCCTTTGCTTTACATGATTATGAAACTCACTACGAAGATGGAAATCATAATGCTATGAAATTGACAGCAATAAGGAGACGTGTGGATACAATGACATATGTGTATATTGTCATTATCGGCATCATCCATCTAGGAAAGTGTGTCATGTCTCACTTGTCCTAAACTCTCTGGTTCATTTGTCATCTGTCTGCTGGAGACAAATATCTTAATGACATCTGGTTTCCTTGCTTTATTTCCTAAGGAACGATTGCAAGTTTTAGAAATTTTACAGAGCGTTTCCCTCCCTTGGAAGAGAATGAAGTAACCAGCTACCGAGAATAATTCAAGCCTGTTCTGGTGGGACTCTTTCTGGTTGAGAAACAATGAATGGATTGGTTCTCTAGGACATATGAGGTTCTCGTGGGTTTGGTAGTATGAGTTGGGGACACTTATGATGAGCTGACCAACAGTGTACGTGAGCAGGCCGTCCTCCTGGATGAGCCGACTTTCATGCCTCTGGTTCCTGGGCCCCTGGGGAGAGACGGGCTCCTCTTGGCCTGTGGTGATCCTTTCAAAATGTAACCACTCAGGAGGAACAGCCTCAGTAGGCGGCCAGCCTGGCCATTCAGGCTGCAACAATGCCTGTGTAAAGGACAGCAGCGTTCACACAAGCGAGCACTGCACGCCCACTGAGGTGTTCAAAGGCTGACAGAAGACAAGCACTTCACCACGTTACAAGCAATTCTGAAATAAAGACCCAGACAGTCTCTCCTGCGGTATCAATTCAGGACGTCTGGATTGAGGTCATGGAGGTGGCTAGTCACAAGGTGTACTGGGGATTTGAAAACCAATGCTTGGTGGGATCTTTAAAGCCAAAAACATGAAACAAAATACATAGGAACCAAGTGCCTGAATACCAAAAGAAAAAAAAGACAATGCATTTTGGACAATACTTTTGAGTCACTTTATGCTTTCAGAAATTTTCTTTTGTCATAAAGATTCATTTTGCACCTTATGGCCTCTTCTCACTCTAAGTGATGCTTTTCTGTGATGTACTGAATACCCATGGTCAGCAGGTGTAAGGTAAATAGGATTGTAACGGAGGTCTAACTTCTGGAGTGTACAGCATTCCTCAATAGTCTCTCTGGGTCTTAATGGTAAATCTAAACCTTTTGTGATAAATCGTAAGCCTCCTTTTTATTGTTCTGGTCCTATAAATCATTTTGCAAAAACTGCTGGCCATCTTTTGGTGAAGATTTCCATTTAACATATGAATACTTTTCAGCACCCATATCAAATGACCAACCCTAGTTATTAAAGGAATTCACCTGTTCAAACCTACAATTTAATTTTTTAAATCTACTTGTAAATTTGTGTTTGAAACATTTTTCAAGCTTCAGAAAATTAAAGTAAGAAACTGGTGAAATTGTACTTTGTGTCACACTTTTCACAGACAGTTAATTTGGTCTGATTCCTGTGGATAAAGTTGGAAAGTAACTTATTTCCTTACTTAGAATGTCTACTGCTTGGTACTTATACACACAGAGGAGTTTACAAAATTTGAAAAAAAGCACTTTCCCACATTTTGTTTTATTCATGCTTATAGCAACCTCCTCAGGTAGATAAGAAAACTAAAACCCCAAATTCACAGATAATGATCAGTATTTCTTATCCCAGCACACAACCCAGTGTGGTACCATGGACGGAGGACAGAAATTAAAATCAGAGGATCCAGACTGAGGCTTGTATTTGCAGCCTTTATTTGCAATATGTTGAGACTCCAGGTACTCAATCTCTGTAAGCCTCAGCTTCTCCATCTGTCCAATGGGGTACTTATCTGACAGGGATGCTAGGAAGATAAACTTAGATTCTGTCCATCCAGCCATCCAGCCATCTACCTATCACTTTGAAGTTATAAAATACCCTATGTATAATGGTATTATTATGTTATTAGTAGTATGCATTCTATGATTAGTTCTTTTTAGGTTGTTTTTATTTTTTTAATAGCTCAGTTCATTTTAAATTTTTTTTAAGTGGATACTATGAAATGTCAAGAAGTGAAATCAGTCAGAAATTGAAGATTTAGGATCTAATTCTCTTTTGCAACATTATGCAAATTACAGAAATTCTCCGATGACTCATTTTCCCCTTTTGTAATGAACATTATCTTTCCCACAGCAAGTAGGGCTGAGATTCTGATTATTTCAAAATCCAACCTCTGAGAGACTGATTATCCCAGTATCCAAGCTGCTCTCTAATTTCAAATGAATCAGCTGTGGAAGCTACAGTAACTTTCTCAGACAAGAATCTTACCATTCAGAAAGTTACGACCTAACTTGTAGGTATAGACTTGGAAATGAATAGCTAACAAAGTTAATGTTTAATATAATCCCCAAACTGATAGATTTCTTTTCAAATTATTGATGTTTTCCTCCATTTCTCCATGATATTTGAAATTATTGCCTCAGGGCAGTTTTTTTTTTTTTTTTTTTTTTACTTTTAAAGTCATTTTTTTTTCCCCTTGCATGCTTAGCCATTGTTTAAAGTTTTATGATTTTTCTTCTGGCCTATGCAGTACATTATCATGAAACCCCCAATTTTTCCAGATTTACCAAAGCAATTCTCAGAATACCTTATAAACCTTAGGGCAGTGGCTTTAGATTCCTAAATATGTGATTATATTTGGGTCTACATGACTGAATTTGGATCTTGGGTTCCTTCCACTATTCAATCTCATACGAAAGTGGCAATTTTCAGCATTAAATTAATCACGGATAAAATAAAGCTTACTTTTGCTAGCTTTCAGAATCATTTTTCTGTTGGCAATTTTGAAAGTCAACCAAGGATAAAATAGCCCTAGAATTAAACCTCCTGCTTTTAGTTCTTACTAATATTTGATGGTTCTGCTTTGAAAAAATACGTGCTTTGAAAAATGTCTGTCTTGGAAATCATTTTAAATCTCCATAGGGTCTCTGGAGTTTGTTTGTTCGTTCTTCACTAGCACCTTTTTAAAAATAAAGACTAGACTATTTGAGGTGAATGGTAAGATCTTTACGAGATGCCTTGAGTTTTCCTCTTTTTCCTAACTATTCTGCAGTTGCCTAGCTGACAGAAATGCTCTATCTTTTAAGAAAGAAATACACACACTCAGGATTTTCTAGGCTACCAAAGAGGCAGTTAATGGATTGTTTTTAAAGAAGGATTTTTGCCTGCTCGGAACTCTGCCTGGGATCATTAACGTCGCCTACTCCAAAGATGGTTGCTTCATCAGCAACCTGATCTCACCTTTCAAAGAACTTGGCTAATCAAGCTGACCTGGGACTGCAGGGCTCAGTGTGGTATCTCAAGGAATTGTAGTGAAATTACAGTAATGCTGCATATGAGGGATAAGCTTCTAAGTTTTCTGGTTGAGGATCTCTAAAATCTTTTCTTCTATAGAGCTATACATATGTGGCAATCACATTGAAGAAATTACTCTTAGAAAAAGGGACAGAAAAGGGAAAAAAATGAATCTACTTGGTGCTGAGTATTATTCAGACTAGCTAGGGTGAATCTGAGTTGTTGAGGATTAAATGGTGCTTACCTGCTTTGATGTTGAGCACTTTTGGTGCTCACTGAATTGCGTATTTATTTAAATAAATATTTATTGCATACCTGCAGTACGAGACAGGGTAAACGCTCAGCAAATCCTTGTTGGTTTGTCAAAATGCAGGACACTGTGCGAAGCTTGTGTAAAACACGACTCCTGCTTTCAAAGAGATCACTTTCTATCAAGGTACTTTAAAAATTTTTGTTCTTTTATTTTCAAATGAAAATAGAACATGGAGTACAAAGATCTAAGACTGGAAACATGTTTACATAGCAGAAAGACTTTTCAAGAGCAAATCTAAAAGTTGGTTGGTGGATGACAGCGGGAGCTTAAAGTAGTCGTGAGAATTTTAAAAAGATGTTACCTCAAGATGAAAGAACGATAGTTATAAATAAGGAAATGTGAAATTTCCTTTAAGGGAGAACTAATGAGAGAACTTCAAAGAACACAATCAATAATAGAGACAAAGCATAGCTATTTGAGAAGAATGTATTGGCCCCATATCTTTTGAAAAAAAATCACGCAGCCTGAAAGAACACCTGTTGGGGAAGTTTCCAGAACCAGCAGGCTAGCTTATATTTTTAAAAAAATTTCTCATATAGCTATTAAATGGCAGATGGTAAACATTTATAATCAATAATTTGTATTTCCTCTTCTGTAATTTTCTTAACATTTAGGAATACAAAACTCTCTTGAGGGGGATAATGTGCTTTTATCTTCCATGCATTCATTCCTTTTTTCTTTATTTAAATACCTGTTGGGTGTCTCCCAGATGCCAGATCTAGGATAATCTCAGAGCTTGGGACACAGTTCTTTGGTAAGACAAACACTATTCCAGTTGATTAATTTTTATTTTAAAATTTGTTTTAAATTTTAATTTTTATGTTTAAGAGTTTTGTTTGCCAGTTTTTAAAAAAGTTTTAATTTCGTTTGTGCCCTTTGTCACTTACTTTACTTACCCTCCTCACCGACATTCATTATTTCCTCTAGTTAGAGTTTGAAATACTTTTCACCTATTTTCATTTTGGGGTGTGTGTGCGTATTATATTCTTTTACCAAATATGTTTTTTAAAAGGTTGACATATGATATACATATACTCTTCATATGGTCTCTAAATACATCAAAAACAGAAGCAAATTTTGAATTTTTAAAAATTAACTTTATGAGAATCTTATTTTATACATTTGTACTGTTAACTTTTTTTCATTTCATTCATTTCATTTCTTCTCTCATTCACTTAATTTTTGCATGTAAATAGGGCAATACTATGATTGTATGTTTTTAATATTGACAGGAGTTTTTCTGGAATTTAGCAATGTAGAGCTTTTCTCTAATTAGAGATATTAAGTGCCATTAATTCATTTATTTAAGCTGGCATTTCGCTGAGTCCTTCAAAATTGGGGAAGATGTCTATGGAAGTAAAGATTACTATCCCAAATAGAGTTGATAATAGTTTTTGATTGCCTATTAATGTGGCCAAAGTATTACAATTCTGTTTTTAAAGTTTTATCCTTAATTCTGTAAGATAATAATGCAGACATGAGTCACTTCAGTAATTTGTAGCATAAGGATGAAAGGTTAAACCAACCTGGCTGTAACGTGGATACTTATATACTGCAGGTGTCTCCCTAAGCCCCCTTCTAAGAAAGGAATAAGCAGACTTCTCAGCAGGATTTCACACCTTTGAAAACTGACTGAAAATTGAACTAGGGCAAGAGGGTCATGAGTATTACTTTATTTTCTTTTTTTCCTCTTAAGTTCTTCTAAAACTGAAATATAGTTGGCTACAATGGTATGTTAGCTTCTGTACTGTATGACTTTATTTTAAGCTACTTACGTTATTTTTAGTCTCTTTATATATATATGTATATATGCTATATTAATGTAACAGTTAAGACGATTTAGCCATCAACTGTGTTTACAGTATTACGGAGTCACCACCAGGTTAAGGAGCAGGACAGGGAAGACACCGTCAGACAGAGAAAGAGACTGAAGGTCCAGGAAGGCCAGTGGGGTCGAGGCGGGGAGAGCGAGTTCCCAGATGAAACCAGGTTCTGTAGGAATAGTGTCTTTTCTATTCAGACAGGGTGGTCTAAGGACAGGTACTATAGGAACAGTGTATTATATTCCAGAGACTTTAAAGAGGATGAACGCTGAGAAAGGGGGTCAGTAAGAATGTCACTGATGCCTGCGGGGAAGTGTAAGCAACCTGGTGTGGGTAGAACCCAGATATTAAAGGAAATGAATTCAAAATGGATGGGAAGGAAATAGAGGGACAGTGTTGTCTGAAAAGTCTGAGGGGAGAGGAAGAGGCTGATAGTCAGAGGGTCAGACCAATGAAAGGAGGCTTATTTGCCTAGAGAAGCCCGAGCAAGGTGGCAGGAATCGGGCGAGGAGCCAGGGCGGGGAGAGATGCCTCCTCGGCCTTGACGGCCTGATCAGCGGAGGAACCGTCCGTGAAGCAGGGCACTCAGTTTCCACCACAGCTGGAGAGAAGGAAGGAACGAGTATTTCTCCAAAGCCAAACATGTTCCGTGCACTCTCTTGAATCTTCTCCATGGCCATTATTATCCTGATTTATAACATATTAAGTGACCGAGGCTCTGGGAAGCTGTGATTTACCCAAGGTCATTTACCAGGTGACATAGCCAGGATTTGAATTCAGATGTGTTTTATTTCTAAACTTATGGTCCACAACCCCTCTAATAGTCTGCAAAGACATGTTTCTCAGATACAGTTCTTTGAAGTTGAAGAATGTAAGATGTGGCTGGTGTGCTTTGATGTGCAAAATAAACCCTTTCAGATTCTCTGCCCTGCGCTGACCTGATGCTGATGGAAAGAAGCTTCTCAGCTTCCCGGTCATGCCCTGTCGTTAACATTTAATATGCACATGGAATTTTTTCTGTACTAATCATGTTTGTACATGGCACCTTCATTCAACCAGCCATCTTAGATCTGAGTCTGTGGATTTGCTGTGTAAAACAAATGAAAAATGTTTCCAAGAGTAGCTGAAGCACTTTTTTTTTCCTATTTGATTCAATCACTCTGATGTTAAAGGCAGGCACGGTCAGGTTTTGGGGGGTTTAAAAGAAAAACCTTTTGAATAATAATTTAGTAAGTCTCTAATCAACCTAGCCTGAAGTTCTGTCCAAAGTTCTGGTCACTGAGGATTTTCCTTCCTCCTTGTCCTGGATTAGCTTGGGGTGCTGCACCGTCCAGTTTGGGGGAGTGCCGGCATATCATGAAGAACCTTCTGTAAACCACGCCAGAAGTCTTCTTCCTTATCCAGCTGGTCAGAGGGAACCCTCCGTGAGGCCGTGGTTGCAGGTTGGGAGGAAGTGGGCGGTGGGTGGCCTCCATGGTCATCTGGGCCCCTTACTCACGCAGCTGGTGTGCTTTCAGGGCGAGCTCGAGCCAGATCTTGCACACACTGCTCCTCTTTGATGTTGTGATGCCCAGCGTTGGGATTTGGTGGCTCAGACAATACCTCGTCCGTGAGGGACCTTTCAGATCACATGGTCACTTGGTCAGAGGTTAAGTGTTCAGACTCTACTAAGGCTGAGTAGCAGGTCACAAACTCTTTCTCAGAGGGAGAACATTTGTCTGAGAGGGTAGCTTAGATTTGCTGCAAAATTCTAAGGCTCTGTGTTATGACTGCCCTGTCTGTGCCTGCCAAAGGCTCCTGCACCCTGCAGATCTCCCACGAGCAGTCCAGACACCACGGGGTCAGGACTGTTCAGAGCCTTTCTTGTTCCGAGTTCCAGTCACACCTGGCAGCTTTTGAGGTTACTCGTAAATGGGTTGGTGTAGCGTGTCAACGTGAGGGGTCTTGTTTTTTCTTCTTAGTCTTAGAGGGGCAATGAAGCAACCTGTTACTCACCTTGGCAGGTGAGTACAGGTGATAAGTCACTGAAGCCATGAACTACCAGCGTCCCCTTCACGGCTGGAAACAGAGTTTTTAAAGCCTTTAAATTGAGTCCTCTTAGAAAACCTAATTCAGGTAACCCGGAGCCAATACAGAGAATCGTTAAGGTTCTCCTTGATCTGTTATCAGTCAGGGTTTAATCAACCTGGGAGGCAGAATCACTGGAGAAATTATGGGAGCTGATTAAACAGATTATCCGAGGCTGTTGCTTCTGTGTCTGGCACTGGAACCTTGTATTATTATTGTATATGTTATTATGTTTATATATATATAAGGCATGTTTCTTATGAAGAATCAGCTCGGGTGATTACGGAGGCTGAGAAGTCCCACAGTCTACAACCTGCAATCTGGAGACTCAGGAAAGCCGGGGTGTAGTTCTAGTCTGGATGTGAAGGCCTGAGAACCAGGCGCACCTGTGGTGGACGTCCTACTCCAGTGGCAGGGGAGGACCGAGGTTCCGGCGCAGGCAGTCAGGCAGGGAGGCTGAGTTCTCCTTTCCTTGGACTTTGTGTTTTATTCAGGCCCTCAGTGGAATGGCTGATGCCACTACTGATTCAGATGCTAATTCTTTCTGAAAACATCCTTACAGACACACCAAGAAATAACATTTAATCAGCTATCTGAGCACCCCGTACCCCGGTCAAGCTGACACATAAAATTAGCCATCACAAGCCTGAAGTCCACCAACGAGGCGGCTGAGCAGAAAAGGTGGATGTCAAGGGGAGAGCCAGGGCAAATGTGAACCTTGGAGGAAGGACTGGAACCCAGGAGGATGCACGGAAGCCCTGGGGCTTTCTCCCAGCTGAGGTGGAGTCCGGCAGGGCCACACACTGCCTGGGGCTTCCTGCGGACCTTGAGTGCGGAGAGAACACAGCTGCTGCCTCGCTTCCACTTTTAAACTTCCTGCGCATCATCTCTGACATGGAGGTCTGCGAGCAAATGCCCTTTCGGCTTAGCTAAGCTGACACATTGTAAATCCGCTGTACTTAGTTTTAAGGGTCTGCCTCTATGCCAGGTCCTTTTCAAGGGGGAGAAATCTGTCTGAGACAGACACTGCCTTCATAGTCCACAGCTGGGGCATGGGAAACGGGGGAATTGGAGAAATCCTTGTCGTTGGTAGAAACACAAAGCCACCTTGCTTTGGCTGTTCTCCAGGGGGGGCCACAGGGCTAGTGCTGAGGGAGGCAGCTGAGAAGGGGCGCCTTTTTAGCTGTCTGTTAACTTATTTGATTCATATCTGTGCCGTATTTCACTTACAATTTATGGTTTTATTCACCAGAATGAGTATTTGCTCAGCATTTTATGGTTTGTCTGTGTCTTAACCTCTCTGAGGCTCTCAGCTGTGTCTTCTGGTCACTAGTGTAGTGACCTCCAAGTGTCTTCCCTTCCCTACATCATCTCTGTGTAATTTTCTGGTTCTAATATACTTTTTAAGAATTATGCCTGGAGAGGCTGTAGGCCAGGGCCTGGCCCTCCTAGATTTATGACCACATGAACTTTCTTAGGGAAATGCACTGAGCAACATTGACAAGTAAACAATACGATTGCAGTCTTGCACTAGCCAGCTTTATAATTTCATCCAATTTAATTCCGTATGTCTCAGTTTTCCTCATCTCTGAGAAGTAGAAATTCACCTGGATGATCACTAACGTTCCTCTCAGTCTTAACATCCTGTAAGTCTGTGATTCCTTCGTGGCAAGATCTGGAACTAAATCCAGCAGAGAAGGAATTGTTAGCCATTAAAGAGATTATCCTAAATTTCCAAGTGCATTGTTGTGCCGGTGGGAGAGTCTTGGAGAGTCTGCAAAAATGGATGGGTTGTTATCTATCTGAAGTTGCACAGAGCTGAGATGGAAGAGATGACCTTATAATGTGTATAATTATGATTAAGTTATTTCATTCTTCCCTGGTGGAATTCTTAAATGAAAAATAGGAACTATCTTTCCTCCCCCTCCCTCTCACACAGCAAAGGCACACACGCCTCACAGACATAGAAGCCGCGATAAAGCTCCCAGCGGAGCTGCCTGATAGCCACATCTGCACAGAGTCCATGGCTTCATTTTTTTTTCTCCAGTTGTAAAGTAGGATTATTTCAAAGAAAATTAAACTATTAATTTAATTAATGTAATTACTTGAACAGGAAAGAAGCATAATTGCTGCCAAATAAATGGAGCAGAGGATGAAAGCCATGAAGGAACTCTGTGACATCATTTATTATCTTATTTTTAAAAATAAGTTTATTATGCTTATATTATGTATATTATGCTTATTTTTTAAGTTAAAACATACTGAGTTAAGCATTTATTGAGCTATGCCCACTTTGTCATTTAAGGATTTCATTGGTAATTGGAATTGATCTGTGGGAAAAATATGTTTGCTTTTATTGGTTGAATTTGGCCTAGTTGAACCAATTTTCAAAGAAGCTATTTTTATGACATTTCATCCGAAATTCCTACTTAAATCGCCAAGCCTTGCCTTTTTTTAGCCACTACTGCTATTTTACTTCACTTCTTTGCAATGTTCTTCAGAAGGGAATAAAATTAATCAGGCAGGAACCTCAAGTGCAAGGGTTATTTTATTTCAGATGTTGGGAGAAGACAATTTAATTCACTTCCTCAAACATTTGAGCAAAAGTCTCAGCTGAGTAATATTCAGGATATGAATATGAGGAAGACATAATCTCAGGGAACTACAGTGCAGAAATATAAGACAGCCATGTTCATAAATAAATACACTGCAAGGCAAAATACACATCACTCTGCCTAGACTGTTCCTCCCCACCCCTGTCCAGCTCTCTCCCTCCCTTGATGCCTCTTATTCTGTATGTTCTCTTGTTGTGTGTCTTCCTTTCTTTTAATTTTGCTTTTCTAAGATCAAGGGACGTAGGAGTCCTGTCTGTTCATTCCTGTTTCCCCAGTGCCTATTATATGCACTTAATACATTTTTATTGAAGGGAATTTATTATAATTTAATCTAAATTAGAAGTGATAAAAATTAAATGATTTAGGAGCCTTCAAAAGAGGAGGCTCTTCCTTGTGGTTGGGCAAATAAGCCAAGGCTCTGGGCATTTCTGTTTAAGATGGAGCTGGAAAAATGGGTAACATTTAAAAGTTAGAGGAGTGGGTTGCTTGTTTTTTTGTTACTGAGTTGTATGAGTTGTCTGTATATTCTGGGAGTTAAGCCCTTGTCAGTCGTATCATTTGCATATGTTTTCTCCCATTCCGTAGGTTGTCTTTTTGTTTTGTTTACTGTTTCCTTTGCTGTGTGAAAGCTTATAAGTTTAATTAGGCCCCATTCATTTATTTTTGCTTTTATTTCTATTGCCTTGGTAGACTGCCCTAGGAGAACATTGCTATGATTTATATCAGGGAATGTTTTGCCTATGTTCTCCAACGAAGACATACAAATGGCCAATAGACACATTAAAAATGTTAGGATTGCTAATTACCAGAGAAATTCAAATCAAAACTACAATGAGGTATCACCTCACATGGGTCAGAATGGCCATCATTAAAAAGTCCACAAGTAATGAATGCTAGAGAGGGTGTGGAGAAAAGGGAACCCTCCTACGTTGTTGGTGGGAATGTGGTTTGGTGCAGCTACTATGGAAAACAGTATGGAGGTTCCTTCAAAAACTGAAAATAGACTTACCTATGATCCAGCAATCCCACTCCTTGGCATCCATCTGAAGGAAACTCTAATTCTAAAAGATATGTGCACCCCAATGTTCACAGCAGCACTATTTACAATAGCCAAGACATGGAAGCAACCTAAATGTCCATCAACAGATGCCTGGATAAAGAAGTTGTGGTGTATATATGCACAGTGGAATACTACTCAGCCATTAAAAAGAATAAGATAATACCATTTGCAGATAAATACATAAAATAAACAACAAGGTCCTACTATACAGCACAGGGAACTATATTCAATACCTTGTAATCCTATAATGAGAAATAATATGAAAAGGACTATATATACATATATATAACTAAATCACTATGGCGTACACCAGAAATTAGTACAACATTGTACATCGACTATACCTCAATTTAAAGTAAAACAAAAGTTAGAGAGAGGAGCCATTCAAGGTAAAAGGAATAGTAAGCAACAAAGGAAAATGAGCCACAAAAATAAAGGACATACTTGCAAATCATCTCATAAAATTTGACTGCAGTTCTTTTTTTTTTACTTTAAAATATGTTAAGTTATTGTGTTAATACAGAAAATTATCACTTAATCTGACTATTTAGAGTTTAGTTTTTCTGCTGTAAGTTCTTAATCAAACAGCTGATGACAGAATCCTTTTTCTCTTAACTATGCTACAGATGAATATCTGGTGCCTCTCCAAGGAGTCAGAGGCCTATTTGAGAACCTGTGAAGAGCCAGAGAAGGATAAAAGGCTGGAACTTAGGGCAGCCGTGGCTGGCTTGAGAAATAGCATGAGGTCAGGTTTCTTGGATAAGGCAGAAAAGACTCCAGAATTAAAGATGTGTTATGAGTATCATGAACTCGAGATGTTTTTTAAAACACGAGAGAAATCAAACAGTTTGAAAGACAACAGTTTTGAACATGGACAGCAGTTCTGAACATCCCCCTTTTTGGGGGGATGTGGGAATTTGGGACCAGTGGAACTGATTTGACAGAAGCAACGATGAGCTCAGTTGCTGTTGAAAGTGGCTTCCATTTCATTGGTAACATGGCAGGAGCTGTGATGTCAGGTCACCTGAGTTGCAGGAACAGCTCTCTCGCTCTTTTGTTGCAGAAGAAAACCAATGCAGTCCATGTGAAACCGGTAGTAACCCGTATTCTGTAAACATTTCTCTTGTAGGAAATGTATTTGTGGTGAGCCTAGCAATCGCAGACCTGGTGGTGGCTGTTTATCCATACCCTTTGGTGCTAACATCTATACTTAACAATGGCTGGAACCTGGGATATCTGCACTGCCAAGTTAGTGGCTTCCTGATGGGCCTGAGTGTCATTGGCTCCATATTCAACATCACGGGAATTGCCATCAACCGCTACTGCTGCATCTGCCACAGCCTCAGGTACGACCAGTTGTTCAGCACCAGGAACGCCCTCTGCTGTGTGCTCCTGATATGGATGCTGACGCTCGTGGCGGTCCTGCCCAACGTGTGCGTGGGGACCCTGCAGTACGACCCGAGGGTCTACTCCTGCACGTTCACGCAGTCCGTCAGCTCGGCGTACACGATCACCGTGGTGGTTTTCCACTTCCTTCTTCCTATCGTCATAGTCAGCTTCTGCTACCTAAGAATATGGGTCCTGGTTCTTCAGGTCAGATGGAGGGTGAGACCTGACAGCAAACCCAGACTGAAACCGCAGGACTTCAGGAATTTCATCACCATGTTTGTGGTCTTTGTACTTTTTGCCATTTGCTGGGCTCCTCTAAACTTCATTGGTCTCGTTGTGGCCTCGGACCCTGCCATGGTCCCCAGGATCCCAGAGTGGCTGTTTGTGACCAGTTACTATATGGCGTATTTCAACAGCTGCCTCAATGCAATTATATATGGACTGCTGAACCAGAATTTCAGGCAGGAATACAGAAGAATTATCGTCTCACTGTGTACAGCCAAGATGTTCTTTGTGGATAGTTCTAATAATGTAGCAGATAGAATTAAATGCAAACCCTCTCCATTAGTGACCAACCATAACCTAATTAAGGTGGACCCTGTTTAAAAAAGCAGAGCATTATTGGCAAGATGTGAACACTGCTCAAAGTCTTACTCGTTTTCATGTTTGCTCCCTCTTGACGGATGCCTAGAAAAACAGTGTGGTTGAGAAACTTACCCTCTGAAGAGACTGCCTCTACAGTTCCTGAGCTAACGTGCAGCCAGCCTTTTGAACACATCTCTAATTCTCCGTATCATGAGAAACACAGAACGTATACTGAGTTATATGTTCATTAAAGAATATGGCTCAGGGACAGAGTTGGGGTAATTTTAAATAAAAATGCTTAATATTTTCAAGTGGAGAAGAGTGTACAACCTCTTCTTTTATTGCCAGTGAGTGCCACAAAGGTAGCAATTGCTTTTTCCCTTCACTTTTTGAAAATTTCTAGTAGAAAAGCAAATGATGTATTTTATTTAGAAATGAGTACATGGAACAAAAAGGAGAAAGTGAGGTGAGTGACTCATTACACAGTGAAAAGCTGCAAATAAACCAGTGAATAACAACAACCATAACCACTACCACAAAGTCTTCGACCAGCAGTGTTAGCACTGGGTAGCTGGAGTTACAATCACAACTGTTTGTCACTCTCTATTAAAAGTTGCACATTCAAGTAGATGAAGGACTAACTACATGACAGAGCTCTTTTTCAGATGTCAATGACCATATTATTCCAAAACAATAGCTGCATGTAGAACTCTATTCAACTTTGTTAGACTTTTGGCTTCTTATTATTTTGTCACTGAAGATCATCATCATTCATGTCACTGACCAGCATTTTGAGTTGATCTCTGTTAATTTATTTAGTCATCTAATCTGTTCAGTTAAAAATGCCAAAGAATTAAAGAGCTGTAGATTCTTAGATACATGTGTTACGTGTGATGAATGTGTTCTAGACTGATAATTTGAGCAAGCAAATATCTAGACCAGAGTTTTCCTTTTATAGGTATCTCAAAACAATGTTCTTTAATAATTCATTTCAGTTTTAATTGCCCTAATAATACTTAAAGTCTAGAATTAAAAAATAAAAAAGCTTGAGTAAACTATGGTGTCATAATCCATGGCTCTCGTTTACCCCAAATAGCTGTTTGGAGCTACTGTGAGGTTTGTAGCATGGAGTGCTTTGCAGGAAATCAGAACCATGTTTTCTTGTATGTTAGAGTTCTGCAACAAAACTGTCACATTCTAGAAGGAATTGGTGATTGGCATCTATATGCAGATAAGAAAAAGCAATCTGAATGTGTTTATCGAGGTCTCTATAGCTAGATAATCAGGATCTCCTTGGAAAGTTCGAGGGTCAATTATTTTAAAAGGCTCCTTTGATAATCCTGTTCATCAAGCACGTTTGGGAAACACTCAGTTATGGTTTGTGGTGATGGGGGGGGGGTGTGATAGTAATGGGGGGTGGGTGTGTGTGGAGTTGACAACAAGCCCCAGTAGGAAGCCACTTTCTACTCTCTCTGGAAGAGCACAGCACAGCAGTGTCCGCCTGGCTGTCTCTGGGATATATATCAAACAGTACCTTTTCTCATAATAAACCCCATGGGTTACTTCTCAGGTGCTTTCAAAGTAAGCATTTTATCATAATATCCGTCTGCAGTATTGCTAAAGCTAAATTTCCAGAGCAGTCTTCTGGGCCTCTTATGCAATACAGTAAATCGATTGTAAATCATCTAACTTAAAAAAAAAAAGAAAGTTAGCTTTAAGAAAGGAAACTTCCCTAATACTACTTTTTCTGGTTATGCCATAAACATAAGCCCAGGAGACAGGTAGACAGGTAAGGCATTTCAGGTAAATATTGTTGGAGTTCTTAGAGCTCCAGTATCTGAGCTAGATTCTCCGTGCCAGTGAGTTACTCCATCTCTTTATTTCCCTGCTGTTTATGCGTTTTTATTATGCGCCTTCTCTAAACACAACATGTTCCTTTTGTGAATTAGAGAACAGACGAAAAGGAAAACTTCTGTAACTTATCATTCAGAGATTGTAAGATCGGCCGCTGAAATTATGATGATCATTTTTATTCCTTCCATGTTCCAAGTCTTTAAAAAATATGACTTGGTTTAGTTCTCATAATAGTCTTTAGACATTCATAATCCCCTCACACCTTACAGGTACATGTAATCCAGTTTTCAGGGATGGTGTTTCTCCTTAAAATCCAAAGAACAGTAAACAAAATGCTGATTCTGTAGGCAGTAGGCAGGCCATTTCATGGACAGCCAGGCAACTTCCAAACAATTCCTGTGAATTTTTTCTTTTTTTTCCTTTTTTATTGAAGTATAGTTCGATTTACTATGTTGTGTTAATTTCTGGTGTACAGCACAGTGATTCATTTATATTTATATATATATTCCTTTTCATGTTCTTTTTCATTATAGGCCATTACAAGGTATTGAATATAGTTCCCTGTGCTATACGGTAGGACCTTATTGTTTATCTATTTTATAAGACCAATTTGGCACCCAGTAAGTAATTGTTAAATAAATGAATGAATTATTGATCTATAGATTAGAAATTA
This sequence comes from Camelus ferus, assembly GCF_009834535.1. NCBI lineage: Eukaryota > Metazoa > Chordata > Mammalia > Artiodactyla > Camelidae > Camelus > Camelus ferus. The sequence continues at coordinate 16,891,656 of NC_045721.1, forward strand.
GTATCTTTTGCATCTGTTTACAGTTAATATATAGTAGTGAGAGGAGAAGGGGTTAAAAAGCCAAGTAACATTCATGTCATCATTAGTGACACAGTATTACTTTTCTAAGTGCAGTGTCTTAAGTAGTCAGTTTCTAAAAGGCTCTACCTGGAAATTAAGTAGTGGGTTATCTATGCTACTTCTGCTTCCCTTCAATAAACCTGCCTTTTAGCCCTTATTAAAATATATGTGTTGGATTTTCTGTAGAAACTAGCTCAACAAGACATGGGAGGTATCACACTTAGAACCAATAAATATGAAGTTGGAGTCATTTCTACTAGTTATGAATTTTCAAGTGCCTAGTCCCGTTGAAAGGGAGACTGAAATGCTCAGGAGAGAAGGAAGGAAAATGAGTATCTGTTTTAAGACTTTCTTTTATGCCTCAGTCTGCGAACCCAGGCTTTTGAAAAGAGAAGTGTCTCACGCTAGGGCTGCAGCCATTTCTAGCACAATTGTTTCAGACAAAGACACTTCTAAGAGATTCAGAGAGCAGGTGCTTCAGAAGCCGAGAAGGTTCCACCTGAGTGCCCTCAACCATCTTTTCTCAGTCCCGGGCAAGCACGGAAGTGGTATTTCAGCTCTGCCAGCTACATAAATCTATCTGTAGAACTTCATGTTGCTCTCGTCCAAAGGAAACATGCTACCTCAAAAGCAAAGCACCACAAATTAAACCAAGAACAAACAATAAACATGCTTAAATAAGTTCATTAATGTCAGTGTGTTCACTGTAACTTTTTTAGCAAAATGATCCAGTTCAGAATTATGCTTCATGTCACTTAAGTCTTTAAGTTTGGAATAATTCCCCAATCTTTCCTGGACTTTGTAGCTTAAACACTTTTGCAGATTTCAGTCATTTTGTTGTGTCCCTCATTTGGGGGTTTCTGATGTCTCTTCACGATTAGGTGCTCTCTGGACGTGATGCTGTGTTCCTGCTTAATCCTATTAGATGTCAGAGGATTTCAAGTTTGTCCCATAACTAATGATGTTCGTTTGATCACTTGATGAGTTACTCTTTGTAATTAATATTTTGTGAGGAAGCACTTTGAGGCTATATAAATATCCTATTCCTCACCAACTTTTCAAAATATTTGTTTATTTATATTTGGATGAACTCACATTTTCCTACTTTATTCAGAGGATATAGTTTGTTACTACCATTAACAATTTATTTTGATGCTCAAACTGCCCCCAGTTTGGCAAACAGGAAGCCATCAAAGTTGTCTTTTCTGGATTTTTGATATGTTCCATCATTTATTGAGCACTTTCTCCTCTTCTGGTACAATGAGATCTTCCAGGCTATCTTACACTTTCCTAAAGTACATTTGTACATATTCTAAAACTATGTTTCCAATAACTAGTACCTACTCAAAATGGGAATCATAAAATGTTCTTTTTCTCACCTTGAATCTCTTGGGCACACGAAATAAGGTACCTGAACCATATGATTTTCCACTAAAGTTATGAAGGGCAGATAACAAAAAGGTATAAAAGAAAATAAGATGAAAGAGAAAAAATTGTCTTGGCAATTAGATTTTGTTTATAAGAACTTGGTTCCTGTTATTGGTAAATACCATCTGTCTGGGATAACCACTCAATTTAAGTAAGTGAAAGCACAGTCTCGAGAGATAGAGATCAAATCAGTAGGGAAAACAGCTCTTAAGGAGATTGTGGTTGTTAGCATTGTGGGCTGTTTATCCACGCGCAGTGCTGAGTCATTACGTAATCGTCATAAGGACAAATGCTTTGCACAGATAATTAGTATCTTGGTGGGGAGTTTGACTCAGGGAAATAAGAACTGGAAAAAAATAAAACTAGCATGAAGTGAAAGATACAGAATACGTGCATGAGGAATAGGGGCATGAAAGAAACGTGTCTTTCATTCAGATGTTTGCCGATCACCACTGTATGCCAGGCACGTGTCGGTTCTGCTTCTCTGCAGACCCTGACTGATGTGCTGGCGGAGAGGGGAGCACGCCGGGGGGAGCAGTTGGAGAGAGGAGCCAGGAGCAGGCAGGGCAGCCCCTCGGAGGAGCCGGCCAGCAGCATGGCCAGTGGCCAGTGCTCCAAGACCCGCAGAATAGGGATGCAATAATTTTTCACAAACCGTTTTTTTTTACTTCAATAAAGTGGTTTCTCATGTACCTTGTTTCTCACTAACTTTGGTTTTTTTCAGATAGAATTATTTATCTCAATTCATTAACAGTTAAAAAAAAAAAAAAAAGCAACCCTGAACTCCTCCTATGAGGGCATCCTCATAGGGGTCGGTTCTAGTAAGACATGCCTGAACTCTAGCCCCACCGAGAAAGAACTGCTGTTCTTGCTTCAGTAGTTTTTGGTTTTTAAAATTAGAATAGCCAACCACACAATATGGAGTCTAAAACAAAGCCTACAAACTGTGGTGTTCTTGAAATGGTCAAGAATCACATGAAAATGGCATAACTAGAAACACGTTAGACAATTGATTTGTTTCTTTAGGCTGAAGTCATATTTTAATGGAATCATAGTTAAGGTGAGCTGACACTTTTTAATTGTTTAATCAGATGTTTTGTTTCCAAGTAACTAGGAACATGGCAGGTGAATACATGCTATTCAGTCCTTCCTTTTAAAACTATATTCTTCTGTTCTCTGACGGGATAGAAAATAATAGGTTAAATTAACACATGTGTTTGTTACTGCTCTTCAGATAAACGTTAAAAATCCTTAGTATAATTTATGAGGATTCGGGCCCCAGCTCATCTCTAAGCTTGATTTCCTTCCCCTTCCTCCTCGTTGTATGTTTGAAAGTCAGACTGGACTTTGTTCAGCATCCTTTTTCAACTCCACAGCTTCCCTGAACCCCCCCGCCTTTGCTCACCCTCTTTCCTCTGCTCAGAATGTTCTCATCCATCCTCATCTTCACCTGGCCAAGTCTGGTCCTTCTACAAGGCTTAGTGTCACGTTGTCAGAAACCTCTCAATGCCCCCCAGTCAGCCGCTGCAATCAGATGAGGTCCCACACACACGCACCTCAGAACAACATCTAACTTGATAAGCGAACTGTGCCCGGCCCGTAACACAGCCTCTGGCACATGTTAGGGTCTCAAATAAATATTTCTGCAGCACAATATCCATATGGCTCCTTAGGCTAAAAACAGAAAACAGTTTGTACCCAATTTTAATTATATAGCACAAATGATCTTTGATTCCAAATATCTCTTTCAATCAAAAACCTTACAGTTTAAGAACTATGTCTCCGATAGTTCATTTTATGTGTCTACTTGGCTAGGCGGTGGCGCCCAGCTGTTGGGTCAAACATGACTCTTCATGTTGCTGTAAAGGTGTTTTTGTAAAAGTGATTAACATTTACAATCAGTTGACCAATAAACTGAAGACCTTAGAAACAAAAACTGAGACTTTGGTAAGGAATTCTGCAAGACTAACCTAGAAATCCTGTATTGCCAATCCACTGGCCTGCCTTACAAATTTCAGAGTCAACACCAACTCTCACCTGAGTTTCCAGCTTTTTCAGCGTTTCTAAGACACAAACACATACATAAATGAATAAGTAAATTTATTTGTTCATCAATGAATAAATCCAAGTGAAAATTTATTTGTAGTTCTTTTTAAACAATAGCAGTATCTCAATCATATCAATATCAACCAGTGTTATATATTTCTTTAGGATAGCAAAGACAGTAACAGTAAAAGAATAAAGGATATTTACTTTCTCTTTTTCTATTTATCTGTCTTCCCATATATCTTCATCTATATCCTTTCTGGGATCTTTTAGGGTAATACGTAACATGGACCAAAGTAGAATGTATTAGTTAACTCAGAGCAGCTCCCAAATCTGGAAATGCATTTTGAATTATAACTCTTTGTTTCTATTATGTGATAAGTTTCAAGGCTTTTCTGCATTCTCTTAATATCATTTTATTACTGTCTTTCTCCTTAATGTGTAAAATGTTGATGCATACCTGGCAAAAATTATGGTCTTCGTTCACATTAATAAATTTTGGCTGACTCATCACCCTGGAAAACTCTTAGAAACAACTTCATTAGCATATGGTCTATCGAATTCCTAAACAATGTTATTAATATTTTCTTTGAAGCTTTTAAAATTCAGTGGTTCTAAGTGTGACACCGCTATATTTCAGTCTTACTCTCCAGTTTTTCGAGGTTATGAGAAGAATCTGACAACCGCAAAATGAAACCTGCTTTGTTCATACAGCATAGCGCTGGGTCGGGGTGTCCTGTCATGAATGGATTATGAGAGGTAAAACCTGAGAAATTTCCAAACTGCTGCTATTATTGTAGACGTTAAAACTTTTTATTATGAAAAATAGTATTTTTGATACCCAATATCGAAGTAACCATTTCAAACACATAACATCCAACTCAATGGCCTAAGAAACCTCGTCTTCTCATCACCCAGTTTCCCAAATTATCAGCTCAAAGACCATCTGTGTTCAACTACCCCCCAAATTTTCTGCACCCATATTATTTTAAAGCAAGTGCAGACACTGTAGAGTATAGAAGACCTCATACTTTTCAAAAAGATAACTCAAAAGGGATCATAGACCTAAATATAAAACACACACCTAAAAAACTACTAGATAACACAGGCGAAAACCTGGAGGGCCTTGGGTTTGGTGATGAGAGTTTGGACACAACACCAAAGGCGAGATCCACGAGGGAAAGACCTGATATGCTGGACTACACTAAAATAAAAAAACCGCTCTGCGAAAGATGCCGTCAAGAGAATGAAAAGACAAGCCACAGGCTGGGAGAAAATACTTGCAGAAGACACGTCTGCTCAAGGGCTGTTACCCAAAATATACAAAGAAGTTTTAAGAGTCAACAATGCACAAATGAACAGATTGATTTTAAAAATGGGACAAAGGCTTCACAGAAAGTGAAATATACAGATGAAGAAAATATATAGATGGCAAGTAAGCATATGGGAAGATGTGCTGTGTGTCATTAGGGAGACACGCAGTAGCTGAAGGTTCTTGAGCAGGTTATCTAGTTGTTTTATTCATCAGTCTCCTCATCTGGGACACGGGCAGAACAAGGGGACTTAGCACATGCACAGAGTGGCTGTGGTGGGTGAATATGTGCGTACACGGTAAGCTTTCTAGCATAGTGCTTGGCCCATAGTAAGTCCTCACGTAGTATTTCCTCTCAGGTCTTCTCAGTTACTGCGCTGAGCTTTCTGTCCCACAAGGCGGTAATGCAGTATTGCCGGAGGTCTCTCTGCTGTCCCTGCTGGTGTCAGAGCTATTCCTCAGGCATAGAACTCCTCGAATCTCCAGCACATAACCCTTACTGAGTGTTGAAAAATTACACACATTTATGAACGAATGCATGGCTAAAAAAGAAATGATTAATATATAAGTCAGGATTCAGCCAGAGAAACAGAAGCAGTAGGAGATTTATTTCAAGGAATTGGCTTAGTGATTGTAGGGGCCAGTTAGGCAAGTCCAGACTTCACATTGCAGGCGTCAGGAAGGGCAGGCGGGAACTGTCAGGCACGGACTGAAGCTGCTGTCCACAGGTGGCATTTCTTCTTCAGAGAAGCCTTAATTCCTTTAAAGGGCCCTCAACTGATTAAATCAGGCCCACCTAGAAGAGGATAATCTTTCTTGATGTCAGTGGATTATGAATGTCAATCACATCGTACAAAACACCGACCCAGTAACACCTAGATTAGTGTTTAACTGAGTAACTGAGGACTGTAGGCAAATTGACACATAACCTGGCCATCCCAAATGGTATGTAAATTCTTCTGTGCTGCACACACCAGTAAAATATGCCTTGACAGAGTATAGAAGAAGGGCTTGCAGAGGGCTAATGTCTCTTGGAGGAGATTTCGACACAGTGTAGACTCTGCTCCAGGAAATCTCAATCTTTTAGTGGCTGTGTAGACCTCAATGTAGCTGAATTCTAACTCCTAAAAGTAGGGGCTATAATTCTTATTTTATTTTTAAAAATTCTCTTTAGGATTTATTTTTTAAATGGTGTCTCTATTCATAAAAGGTACTTAATAAAATTGCATGGGAAGTTGAAAAGCCAAGAGGAATTTACTTATTTGTCATGCCTAATATTATTCACCACTCCAAGTCTGCATAAAATTTAAACATTACAAGAACATTTGGGGGATTAAATCCTACTGGAAAGCGAGGCGATGTAGAGAGTGTGTGAAAGTAATAAAACATTTCAAGCACAGGATTAAAATGTTCACTTCACTTGGAAGAAATAAATATGCTGTTTTCCAGGGCAAATGATCACTAGAATAAATGGAAGGCTTTGTTGCTTCTTGCCCTCATTGACTGAAGTGTAATTCACACCAGACAGTCAACAGGCAGAACTTTAGTCTCATAAAAATGGAATAATTTGGGGAGAATTGTTAGGCCAAAGAATGCTAAGTAGATGGGAGACATTTTTACTAGCCGGGTTCGGACACATACTCAGATGAGCAGGTGCAGGGACACTGGCCTACGGGACATGCTGGGCGTGTGCGTCTGTGCCTTGATCACCTTAGTTCAGGCAGCTGAGACATGAAAGGGGCTCTCCCTTTATTTGTTTAGTTTTTAAAGAGACTAGGGTCCACTGCTGTCCGGCACAATCTAAAATTTGAGAAACACTGGTAAAGAAATGCCTTTGTGTAGCTTGAATTTGGAGAGGATGGGGCACGGAACATGCAGATTCCCAGGTCCCGTCAGTGACTGGATCCCACAGGAGTGGGATGGGAACCAGACCATTTCTGAGATCCTGGCTTGAGCCCACAGGGACATCCCTGAGAAGAGGCCCTGCCTGGTCGTTTATGTCTGCGATCTGAATCAGCCAGGACTCTCCAGTGAAACAGTCTTGGCCAATCTGTAGTCCTCTGTGCCATCCTAGGGCTTCTCTTCTTGCTTGAATGTTGTTTTAACCCTTATCAATTTGTGATAAACAGAACGGAACATTTAATTTATCTTGTGAAGAGGGGAGCTAATGAGCTAAGAAACTTCCAAGGGCAGCTTAAAACCTGGAGGAATAAGGAAGAAAAAAATGTACTTTCCTTCCCCCAGGAGGAAGCTAAAGGGATTCAGAATACCTTTGTTTTGGTCCTCACTAATTTTGATTGCAAGCTCTAGCAAATCTAACTAAATGCACTCTCCTAATCAAATGGATTAATCTAAAAAGCCGTATGTGATTAGAATTTGTTTGAATTTGTGGGCTTTTATGATGACGCAGATGAGGATTCTGAAGTTTGTGGATACAGAACCTTCCCATAGCAGAAGCTGTTCCAGGGTGGAGCTGACAGTGACCTGGGGTTTGCTGACCTGGGTAAGGACTAACACAGTGCCCTTCACACAGTGGGGGAAATGTTTGCAGCAGGTGGCATTTATTAGTGCTGAATGCCTGAATCAACCGACATCACCTCCCATCATCATCCCTACGCTCCCTTACAGGCCTGGGGGATGCTGGAGGGAATGGCTTTCCCCAGCTCAGTGGAATTTAATTGTTAACATCCATATCATTTACTTACAAACATTATCACTTCAGTTTTCTGCTTGTTATGTCATTGAGTGTAAAGGTACAAAAAAAATTACATGAGATTAAGTAACACAAGTTTTAATACATTTTAAAAGCATTTACTTGATCTTGGCCTTAGTATACAAAGTCATTATTTCACAGTAACCTCCAATTTTTTTGAGTTAGACTTGAAAAAAAGTTGACAATTTCTTCCTATTTTGATATCATTACCAGACCTACTGTGGTTGCAGAAGTAAGACTATGGAGGCAGCAGCCTGGGGCTGTTGGAGCCCAAGGTGTCAAACTCCCGGGTGGTGCAAACATTTGTCTCATGGGCTCTCTGGCCTGCCAGCTGCCCCAGCAATAACTTTTTGAGAAATTCTGTATCATGCTGATTCACACGGATGCATCTCTTTGCATATCATCTATGAACTTTTTTGGTGATTAATAAGATGTTGGAAGATGTCAGAAATTAAGAATGAATTTGTTTGCACATCAATAAACTCATTAAGTTCGTTGGTGAAAATCATTGTAACGATTAACTTCCTAGAAATTTGTTTTTTTTTTCAGTAGTACTCCTGTCTGCTGAGAGAAATAGTAGCTTTTTTTTTTTTCCCACTTCTCTGATTGTTATTGTGTTTGTGAGAGTAGTCATTAATATTTAACCATGTCTGGGTCCCAGCAAAATCATGACTTAGGCAAAGGTTATTTTGATCCACTTACAACTCTGTGTTCAGCATTGATTTTATTAATTCATGCGCCAAATATTTATTCTCAGTGTAAGATGCTGATAAACTTGAAAAGGGCATTTTTTTTGAAGGAGCAATGAAAGTGAAAGCCAGATTGATGGGTATTGGAGGGAGAATGGGGTGAGAAGAATTGGGGGTAATTTTTGGAAAGTTTTGCTGCATATGGTGACCAAAAATTGGGTGATAAACATGGTGGGAGTGAGAACAAGAGAAGGTGTTTTAAGTGGGAGAAGTAACAGTGTGTTATAGGCTGAAGGAGCGGCTCAGCAGGTGTGGAAGGCCTGGTGGTGGAGGAGAAGGGGGGCAGCTGCTGGAATGTGTCTTTCGGTAGGGAGAGGGGAAGGGACCCTGAACCCGGGAATCTTCTGATTCAACCAGCTTGTTGACTTGGCCGTGAGCAACTCTAATAGCAATTGAGTAACCCAGGGATGACCATTCTCCTCACTCCCAAAGGCAAATGGAGTGTTATGCAGAGAGTGCAGAATTTACTTAGAATTTAGGTCAAGTTCAAAATGTATTTGATCTGTACACAAACCAGGACTATCCCTACTAACACATTTCTGTAGATAGATAGATGCAATCTGGGGCCTCACTGGTGGGTCTTATGGTACCTACATGATTTAAAAAAAAAAAAGCAGTTACTATCCTAGAACATTTAGTTTGAAATGATGTACTCTTGACCTTACCAAAGAATTTGTCTACATGTAAATACTATCATGTTTTTGCCCGTCAGAGCTTTGAGGAAGCAGTTTAAACCTCTGAGCAATCCGAATCCCTCTGAAAGTTTTCTTTTTCTTAACAAACCTAAGAGTCCGTTTTCACTAATGCAGCCAGGCAAAGAAACAGGGTTAGAACAGTTGGTACAGGTGATGCCCTGAAAGAGGTGAATCACTGTTGGAGGCAAAAAACTTGAAAGCATAAAGCTCCCTGCAGTGAGTACAACGGAGACGTGGTATGCGTTCACAGGATGATGACCTTGTCTCCGCCATCACCTGGGTTTGTGAATGGCTTCATCAGCGCCTCCTGGTAACAATATGAAATATGAAGTGTCAGGCTTGGCACAGACCGAGGGTGACCTGGACCAGAGCCTGGCTGAATGAAGGATCAATGCCCTGCAGGTCACCAGGCAGAATAATGAATAGATGCAGGACAAATGCAAGCAAAATTGGCAGGAGAAGTGACAAGACCAAGAGTGAGTAGCTGACAGCAGGGCTCAGCTGCAGAAAGTTGAGGAACTAGGGTCACTGGAACCTGAATTTGGAGGCACTGACTGGAATGACCACACTGTCTTTAAAGTAAAGGCTGATTAACTTCTCATCCTTCCCTGCTGCAGTGAAATGAGTGATTGGGGGCCAGGTACGTCCCAGGAACTAGGATTGTCCTGGAAATGCTGTGAAGATCAAGTTCAACACGATCTCTGGCTTCATGAAGCTTGGCGTTTGGGACATGAGACAAATATTAGCTATGTAAACTGTACAAGATATATGTAACCTATGTATGCCATTTTAATATCACATGGGGGTGGGAAATTCCAGCTTTTTAATTTCCCCCCTTTTACTCAAAACAAAGTAGAATTATACAGGATTAAAACTGCAAAAATATTTAATTCGTAGACATGTATACACAAAAAAATCTGGATGGGAAGGCAAGCTTGTTTACAATAAGGTAGTTTGTAGTTTTTCTATGAAACATAAAGAAAATTAAACATTTTCTACATGGGTTCCACTATTTACAGCAGTATTGAAGGAGAGAAAACAACACTTGTTGACAGACAAATAGACCACAAAGTCCATGTTTTACAATATCTGTGCAGTAAGTTCACGTAATAACTGTATTATAGGTCCTGAAGCAGAGTTTAAGAATGGCTCCCAAATATGCCCCATTTTCAGCCCCGAGAGGTTCATTCCTGCATATTTCAACTTACTCTAAATTTCTAGCTACTGAAAGAGAGAACGATTCTGAGCTTTCCCAGGAGTTACAAACTCTCTGTAGACCAGAGGCCGACGATCGTCCTGTTAAGTCTGCTCCCACCAACAGCCCTCACATTTTTCAGAGAAATATCTAGAGAAAAAGTCAGACGCCACAGTAGTCACTATCTCCTAGGCCAAATACATGTGTTGCATGTATCTCTAGGTGGACATGTGCTTATGAAAGGTGATGTTGAAAACTGGTGCAGAGAAGTGGTCCGTGTCCCAGGAAAGCACACACCAGGGATGTTCGTGTCCTCTGAACAGTCAGAAAGTAACACTTGGTTGAAGTAACAGTTGAGCCACAGCTAGAAGGAAGAACCGATTCCTGGGAGAGATGGTGGAGGGCTGTGGGGAGGCGTCACAGAAGGTGATGGATGCTGAGAACAGAAGGTGAGGGGCAGCAGCCACGTGGTGTGAGAGGAGGCCGAATGATGTGAGGCTTCAGAGATTATAAGAAGCACTGGGACTCTATCCTAAAACCACTGAGAAATATTTAAAGTGTTTTAAGCAAGGTGATTACATATTCAGGTTTTCTTTATGAAAAAACCATTCTGGAATGACTAAATACACTGAGCAAGCGAAAGGCTTCCCACATTCAAATACAGTGCAGAAAGCGTGGTGGTCCCATGAGAATGGCGCCCCCTAGGGTTACGCAGTTTGAGGAGCCAGATGTGTTAGCTCTAGCAGTGCAGAGAAAACCCAGGGAAACGTTTAAGGCCAGAACAAGACTTTCTAATGATGTTTTATTTTCATCCATCCAGTGGGGATGAGCACTTGGCAGGCATCCTGCACCAGAGCTAATCCCTCCCTGGTTCTGTTTACTGAGGAAGAAGCTGAGTTGAACCCCCAGCTGAGTATAAGACTAATTACCCGTATTATACAAAGAAGCTTTTCTGTTACAAAAAGTAAAACGTGCCAATAGTTGCTAGACTATGTGCTCAGGGTGCCTGCAACTGGGAAGCCATTGTGTCTCTGCGTAAAGTTGTTTGGATTTTTCCTTTTGGTTGCCCTGTGTACAAAGCCTTTTGGTTTATTTCCACGCTAACAACTGCTTCAGAAAGTTGTCTCATCCTGCAGCAGTCAGAATTAGACCCATTCAGCTGGGGGAAATTCCATTCTTCATGGGGGCCTTTTACAAGTGTTAGTAGTTTTAGGTAGGACATTTCCAAAGCATAAGGAACCAGACACTATTCTCACAGAGTTTGTACAGTAAAGCATTGCCTAATTCACTTCCGTGTCTGTCCTGATACAACAGATTGACATTATTAGATTAAATCTAAGCCCCAATGAAAGGAAAACTAATTGTTACAGTGCGTGGAGGCGCAGGGTTACTGCTTTGATCGTGGAATATCAGTTGTCTAGCACTAAGTACAGTATAAAAAGCCTTCTTGCAACCAAGATGTCCTTCAGTAGGGGAATGGATCAATAAACTGTAGTGCATCCAGACAGTGGAGTATTATTCAGCGTCAAAGAGAAATGAGCTGTCAAGCCATGAAAAGGCATGGAGGAAACGGAAAGGCATGTTACTAAGTAAAGAAAGCCCGTCTGAAATGGAGATATACTGTGTGATTCCAACAATGCAACGGATTTCCAATTCTGGAAAAGGTGAAACTATGGAGCCAGTAAAATGTTCAATGGTTGCCAAGGGCTGGAAGTGGGGAGTGGGATGAACAGTCAGAATACAGAGGATTTTTAGGGCACTAAAAATACTCTAAATAATACCACCATGATGGCTACATGTCATTATACATTTGTCAGATCTATAGAATGTCCACCACCAAGAGTGAACTGTAATGTAAACTGTGGACTCTGGGTGATTAGGAGTCACCAGTGTAAGTTCATCAGTGACAACACATGGACCACTGTGGTGGGGGATGTTGGTAATGGGGGAGGTTAGGCACATGTTGGGGCAAGGAGTTCAGAGGAGATCACTATATCTGCCTCTCAGTTTTGCTATGACCCTAACATTGCTCTAAAAATTGTATTAATTAAAAAAAAATTTATAAGGGATAACACATTAAGAAGATGTTTGTATGAGCAGTCATGTTTGGTTAGTTTCAGTTCAATGCCATCTAAAGGAGACAGCCTATTACATATTCGTATCTTCTGTTAAAAAGATATTTGAATGCCTCCAGGGCTATACGCTTGCATGACTAGGGTCAAATTAGAAGCTACTGAGAAACATGAAAAGTCTGGAAGAGGGGCTGGTTGTGGAGGAATGGTTATAATTTGTACTTAGAAGCACTTTTTTTTTTATCTCAGAAAACCCCTGCTAATATAATGCTGAATATTATTAATGACACAATATTCCAGTAGTATTAAAATACAGTTGTTACTGTACTTTTCTCATAGACTGATAAAAATGGATAAGGATCTTGAGATAGACTTCTATCTTTGACTTAGTTGCACACCTTGAATCCGCACGAGCATACCAGTATAAGGTGAGATAAAACACAGGTTTGCTTTGGCTGCTACACTTCTACTAATGCAGAAATAGTAGTAAAATAATAATAATTTTTGTGTCAGTTACCCAAGAATTTTTGGAGTAGCAGATAAGATTATGTTGAAAAGTAAATTGTAAGTTTCTTGGCTGAAGCTGCTGTGAGGTTTTTTTTCATTGCATGTCCTAATACATAAAATGCTTACCCGTGAGGCACTCCAGGACTCAAGGAGACAGGGAGGAGACTGAGGCCAAGGAAGGAGCCCGGGAACACAACCTAATACAATCTCTACCCCCAACTACAGCGGCCAAGTGATTCCTTGTACAAAAGGCAAGCTCAGCCCTGGTTGAAGTCTAAGGGTATCCAGCTGTTCAGTAAGGCAGGGATAGAGAAGAAATCTATTGTGCCAGCTCATACTGAAAAACAAGTGATCATTGGCATCGCTTTGGCTATTTATTCCATGGCAGAAATACAGCCAGTGGACGGGGGGCTGGGGAGAAGGCAGGAGGTGATGGTATTGGTGGGAAGAGTGTAAAGGAAGCAGAGTCTGTTAGGGAAACTTAAGGCAAATAAATAGAGATTTGGGGCTGGGTTCAAGTCAAGGTTGGTGGGGGAGGCACTGAGATCATAGGCAGAGGAAATTGAGGCATAATATCACTGAGATGAACGGGCCCAAGTGGTTTATTAACTATAATAAGTAATAAACATAAAAATAGTAACAGCTACAATCGATCGAATGCTTAGTGTGCACCGCACATTATATACCTCATTTCATTTGAATTCAGTTTTTACAACATCCCAATGAGATAGTTACTAGTGTGTCTGTTTTTAGAGATGTGGAAAGTGAACAGTTGGAAAATTTAGTAAGTTGGGCAAGTCATACAGTTAGTAACAAGCAGTGGTGGGATCTGAGTGCAGGCTTTCTGACTCCCGCACCCGTGCTCTTGGCTGCTGCCAGATACTACTAGGGGTTAAATCCTTCAACTCTCTGTCCTACTTAGAATATGTTGAGGAACTAGATGATCTGAATCCTGACTGCTGGGAGTTGTCCGTGATTTTATTAAGGGACTCTGAAACATTTTCTCTTTTTTCCATACCGCCTAACTATAGTGCATTACACTCAGTCAGCAAAGTATTCACTGTCCATTTTGGACTATTTGAAACCCAAGTTAGGAAGATTAAGGATAAAAACAACAAAACCTTCTCTTCTGCTACCCTAGGATGGAGATTTATGCTGTTTGAGACAGAGGAATTTTCTTCTCCATAGAGGCAAGATGCAACATACATCTTCTCATAAATCCTGAACCTTCAGGATCCACCTGCGTCGCCATCTGTACAAGTTTGAACAGTTGGCCGATTATGTCAGTTGACCCAATTTAATAAATGTACACATAACTGGAGTTAGACGTCCGGGGGCTAGCCAGACGAACTAATTCAGTCTGTCTTTTCAGGGATTGTCTGTTCCCATGTGTGTCTGGCATATAGTAAGCACTCAGTAAAAGCTGGCTGTTCTTGTGCGTTATTATTATTATGTACAAAGTAGTTGATGTTACAGCTGCAAAGGTTTTGGTTTGAGAGCCCTCTACTAACATAGTGCTGTATTTCTAGTGGCCATTAACCAGGACATCATTAGAGACTTTGGAAAAGATTAGCTAATGAACGGCTCAATTCATTAATGAAACAACTCAGCTGTGCTTTTTCTTCCCTTAGTGGCAGATCTTCTTACTCTCCAAGGCACTATTTAAACTATTAAAATAACTAATGAGATCATTACCGTTGTCAAAAAAGTTCCAGCCTGAGCAGATATCTTTACTGGTAAATGTGAAGTAGTTGCTCCAGCAGAACTTCTTACATGCCTAATAACACCAAAGAAGAAGCAGGTGAGAGCAGAGCAGAGAACCAGCTCCAGGACTTCTGGGTCCAAACACTAGTAAGAATACAGTAGTGACATTTTTTTTCGGTCAGATATGCAGGTAGACTCTCTCTTTCGTGTAAAGTCAATTTCAGGTTGAATCTTTGATTTTTAAGTCTGATGAACACAAAGGGCTTAACTGTCAATCAGACTCACACAAAATACATGTCATACCCAGCACAGACTGTTATTGATCATTCATAAAGTATTTATGGTCATAGGAGTAGTATGTGCAGCATCAGTATCTCAGAGCACCCAAACCCATTAAATAGAGCGTCCAGAGTCCCCCTTTCTGCCAGGATGAGTTTTGGTTTCTGGGTGAGAACTCTGTTGCGAGTAGGTTGATACAAAGCTGCCACTGAGTTTAGAGGTCTCTTGGCTTATTTGTCTTCTGTATCATGTAGCTTTTTCCAGTTCCACCATTTACTCTTCAACACAGCTGCAGCCCACAGCTTGCAGGTTTATTGACAAGAAATGATCTATTCTAGACAGACAAGGAATATCTCCCTAAAAGCATTTCTAGATGAATAATTAGTCTGTGGCAACCCTGAGAGATCCCAGTTCAACAGATTGCATTTGCAGGGGGTTCTGCTCATGGCCAAGTTTGCTTCTGGTGTCCATATGGAGGGAGAAATTGTTTACAGACCTGCTGGTGACCCTTTCCTTCCTAAGAACAAAGAGAAGTCAGCTGGAGTGTCAAAGACATTTGAAATACAAAGCAGCCAGCTGTTATTATCAGAACATCAAGTGCTGTCAAGGGTCAACCATTTGAGTTCCAGCCTGTTTTAACCTGAATGCAGCAGAATATTAAAATCACCATTGCTTGATATCATGGTGAACCCAAAATAAAGTAAATTTTGGTCTTGGGGGGAGAAAAAAAATTTTCTTCTACTCTTCTTTTTAAATCATTTTAGAATCAGATTTAAAAGTGTTAGTAAATAGCAATGAGGGATGGGTCTTTGAACACTTTGGATTTCATTGGAAAATATTAAAAATAATTATTGACCTGTGATTCCTTTCTTAACATTGGTTTATCATGGCTTATTTACCATTGCAAGTTAAAGCTACCACTTTTGTTAGAAGAGCACTGTTTCTTTAGGACATTAAATCAACCAAAGTTTCACCAGGATCCATTTCCATTTTTTTCCAAAGGCATTTTTTTTAATTGAATGAAGGATTCTTTAAATTCTATAATACTTTACAATTTTCAGATGTTTCACATACATGATTTTATATAATCCCATAAGAACCCTTTTTTTAAAACACCCTACACTTACATTGCCCCTGCACCCTCCCCTCTCCTCCCTGGAAGCCATTAGTTTGTTCTCTCTATCTGTTTGTAAAGCTACTGCTTTTTGACTGATTTTTATGAGCCAATTTGCTGTGCTAAACACTTTTTAATTTATTTCAATCAAACCTACAACAGCATTGTGTGATTGACAATTATGCCTAATTTGCAAAGAAGAAATTATTCTCTCAGAGGAAAGTGATTGTCCACCAAACCCCAAGAAGCAACGGGCCAGAATGGGAGCTCGTGCTTTTCTGATTCCAAGCCACTGGACTCGCAGTCACTACATCACCATGTTCCCTCTGCCTGAGATGTTTCCGTTGTGCCCATCCTGGAAAATTCTTACCCATTTTTTGGCCATCTGACTCAAATACAATTTCTTCCGTTGAGTCTCTCTCGACTGTCAGGCAGAATTCGTTACTCTCAGTTACTGTCCTAGATCGTTCATATATACCTCTTTCAAAGTACGTTTTATGCTCCTTCAACTGTCTGTCTCTTCCTGGAGACGCTGAGGTCCCACAGGGCAAGTACCTGGTCTCTTCCATTTTATTGTATTCCTAATATCCAACGTAGTGTGCACTTAGTAAAATCACAATAAATGTTTGTTATTTGGAAAAAATAAATGGTGAAAACTATTTCATAGTTAGGTAAAGTAGAATCCCAGCTGTAGATGCATGAAGTATAAAATCAGAGCACAGGTATGAGTGCTAATTAGGCTACACTGTGCAAGTGGACCTCGTCTCTCTAATGAGGCTGATAAGTAATTTCTAGATATGTTTCTGGCATTTAGAACGAGCTGCAGTTCATCTACTTGCCAAGTTTATGTATTCCTGTGGGTGATGCTCCCAAAGATATCTGTCAGATGCTTCAACTTATTGGTTGTAATCAATAAAAACTTGCATATACACCAAGTTACAAATGAGTAGAGAGGATCATGTTTTATCTGTTTTTAAACAGTATATATAACTAAGACCCATGTAGAAAGGGGACAAGTTGTGCTTTTTACTCCCCTGCTCTTTGATGAGTTTAGTACACCAGACATTTACCAGACTAAGTGGTTGACATAGCGATGAATGAGGCAGAGTTCTTCATTTCAAGGATCGTGAGTGACAAGAACTCTCAGGAAAAAAAGTTTGAGAGTAACACTCAAGTGCAGGTCCACATAAACAAAGGAGAGCAGAGGACTCGGTAAGACTGGCGCATGATCACAAATAACAGCGTTAACTATGCATTCCAAGTGCATGTGTATCACACGCAGACCTCACTGGAGTTCGACAACCACTTACAAGGTTATTCTTTCAGCAAAATAAGTACAAAAATAAGAAAACCTAGGAATCACATGACTTTCTATGGTGCCTATATGCAGTGAGCGTTCCCAGAAGCGTTGCTGTCAGGTTGAAAGCCTCATTTCACCACTCCCCGATTGACAGATGTGTGGAAAACCAGAGAGGGCAGTGGCAGAGTCAATGGATGGTTTAATCACTGCCTGTCTCAAATAAGCTTCCTCTCTAAGTAAAAAAGAATGCCTCACAGCCACCTTCCTCCAGGACTGACATTCCTAAATTACTTTTTTGTAGAAATTGGGAGCCGTGAATGATGCTAAGTAACTTCCTAAGAGTCAACCTTGAGACATTTGTCTTTGGCAGAATGTCAGGCTAGAGATTATGAGGGACCCTTGCACTGGAAAAAACCTGCGCCCTGTAGAAGCCATCTTTCAGAGCCGTAAGTACTAGGCATTAGTCACATAAAAGAAAAGTTCCTCCGAGGCCCAGTGCCAGCACAGCCATCCAGACTCAGCAGAGCTCACAGAAAGGTGAGCGGGAACCCCCTGGACTACACTTCCCCACCCCCACCCCCTCAAAACTGATGTGATTCTAAGTCAGAAGTGCTCCCTGGCTCCCGGCAGAAGAAAATGCATTTCCTCTCGAGAGAAAAACATTTTATCCACGCAGGCTCTTCAAATATTCAATTAAACCAAATATTTTTTGCATTAAAATGATTGAGTCTGTAATCAAAATTCTCTGCACAGAGAAATTAACAGGCCCAGATGGGTTTACAACTAAAAGTCTACCACAAAAGCCAGATGCTCAGAAATACATCTAGTGAGAGATGTTTAAAAATAGTATGGAGAAAACTTAAACAACTGTATGGAAAGACAACACTAAAGACAAAGCAATGAAGTTCTATGCTCCTGGGTAGGAAAACTCAATATCATAAAGCACCAAGCAGCATACTCAGTGGTGTTCACTCCCCAGATTTATCTACATTCAATCCAATTCCAGTCGAACTCCCACAGCTTCTTTATTCTGCTTTTTTTTTCTTTTAGAAACTTGACAATATGATTCTAAGATGAATGCAGAGTAGCACAACACATAAGAATAGGCAGGATGCTGAAGAAGGAGACTTTGGAGAAATGTTTCCTGCCAGAGAGGAAGACATGTTGTAAAGCAAAGGTCAATTATGATAATGTGGTGCTGGCCCTAAAATCAACAGATTGAGAAGAAGAACATAATAAAGAGCCAAGAACCAGACTAACACATACATGAAACACTGAAATAAGAAAATGGTGGCGGCATTGCAGATAACTGAAAAAAGGAACAAGTTTTCAAAACCACTGGGACAATTGGTTATCCAGGATCCCTTCTACATACCATATCCCAAAGTCAGTTCCTGACTGATGAAAGACTTAAACGCGATGCAAAAAATCGGCAGATCTTACTGAAGAAAAATTAGGAAAGTCATTTTATAAACTTACTAGTGAAGAAGGGTGGACAATAAGACCTAAAACTACTAATCATAAAAGACTGCTAACTATAATTTTATCAAATTATTTACTTAAAGTCCATCAAAAGACTTAATAAAGAACATTAAAAAGACAGCCCATAAGCTGAGAGAAGATACATACAGTATGTGTAACTGAGAAGAGATTCGTATTTAAAACTGCTCCCTATCCCAAAGAAAGAAAAAACCCAAACAAGGTGAATAACAGGCAAAAAGGAATGAAGAGCTGTTTCAAAGAGAAGGAAGCCAAATTCCAAATAACCACAAAAATCCACCCTCATTAACTTTTCAGGAAATGTATCTTGAGATCTCAATGAAACACAATTCTGTAAACATTAGGTTAGAAAAAAATAAAGATTTGATTATTTGAATCATTGTAACAATTTATATTATAAATTATTATAACCATCAATACGGAAGTATCTAATAAATTTGAAAACTTGCCTAGTAGACAAGCACAAAAATGTCATGAAATCATTGTTCGCAATAGAAAAATGTTGTCAATAACCCAATATCCACTGATAGAAAAATGAATAAATGTTCTGAGGTATTTTGCATAGTAGAACATGATTTGGCAGGCAATGAATTAGCTCCTGTTACATGAAATAACTTGAAAAAATCTTGGAAATATAATATTGAGTACCATGAGCAATTTTCTGAAGATTGCACATACCTTGGAAAAAATATTACATAACTCACAAACAAAACTATAATCTTTTAAATTTTCTGACTTTTTAAAAGTTTTTAAAAGAGGTAATGCTAAGCCTTCTCTTGGGGGAAGAGAAAGTAATAAAATGAAGAAAGCTCGCACAGGTAGATAAAAGGTATTTTTAGTGGAAGGAGGGGAGTTCACAGGTGTTCATTTTATTATTATGCTTCATAATAGGTAACATGTAGCTTATCTCTGTTCTTTTGTTTTTAGCATGTATTACCCAATATCTTTGAAGAGTTAGTGTTAAGACATTATTTCTTCAGCTAAACAAAGACAGTGAAGCAAGCAGTTTTTGTTAAGTATTTCCTGTAATATAGAAGGAACAGCCAGTGGGGGCAACGGTCTGCACAGAGTAACAGCTGGAAACGCTCTCCCATAAAAGGGTGGTGATTGCGGAGTTTTGGGGAGACACCCCCAAAATTCTCTTTGTTCTAATATGAATGTGTAGTCTTTAGGATTTTGGAAATGTTACCATAACTGGCAATCACGATGCTGGCGTGTACAATAAAATGAGCCCCGAACCCAGGTTTGGACCCATAGTTTAAACTCAGCTTTCTCACTAATTAGCTTTGTGATCGTGGGGAAATCACTTAATATCTTGAGCCTCATATTCTGCAGTTCTAAAGTGTAGTTGAATTTATGAGCACCGAGCTTTTCTCCAGCTCTGAAATCATATAATTTCAAGGCTAGTGAGAAATTTCTTTGACAATAAGCTGAAATATGCAGTTAAGAGCAGAGCTGTTATAAACAGTATCTTGATTGCTTGGATTTTACAGTTTCCTAAATGGTTTTACATGCATCATCTATTTCATAGTTTCTAATAATACTTTCAGTTTTGAAAGCGATATTAGATGGCTTGCTATCTGGTCATCCTTTGATGATGTGTTTCTTTTCAAAATTAATACTAAATGTATGATCAGTCTACACTTGAATATTCCAGTGACATGAAACGATTTCACAAGGGAGCCCAGTTCCACTGAGAGATTTTCTCAAAAGAATTTTGTCTGATACTGATGTTAGCAACCGTCCAGAGGCACTCAACTCTGTGCTCCTCATAGATTATCTCATCTGATCCTCAAATGAGCCCCATGACCTTAGGCACCATCACTTCCATTTTACAGTGCTGCTTGCTCAGTGTTATTTGGCATTTCTGGGTCCAGAGCCCCAGAGCGCCCCGCGGGAAGGGCTGAGACTCCATGGCAACAGCATTCATTACAGCCCGGCTTCGCCTTCACAGGTGTGGATCCCCATCCGATCCCCCCAAATCTCCTGCGTGCTAATCAGTCTCTATCTTAGAGACTGTGTCTGGGGCAACCGGCCTGGTGTCTCGGTATTATTTTTATGCAGAACTGGTACACTGGGGCTGGAGTAAGGTGGGGAGCCAGACTTTAACTGTCACCTGGAGCTCATGAGACAGAAGTCTTGTCAAGCAGATCTTCTATAAGGATGATAAATAAGACTGGTTTACGAAAGGTTTAAATATTTTAATGGTTTAGATATTTGCACAGAACAAAGATAAATTACATAATGTAGGTTTTCTTCCTCCTCCCACCTCCCCTCTTTCTCTGTCCCTCCTCCCCCACGCCTCCCACCCCAGCAGGCTCATGGCTGATCCCTGCCTCCGACCCCTTACCCAGACCTGGGGCTGTGGCTTATGGTGGACAGCGATCCCCAAGGAGAACTTTTCTTTCCTTCCCCTCAACATCCCAAACTGACCTCTCTGGGGCAGGTTCCTTAGGCCCCGCTAGGGACTCTCCAGGACGTCTCTGGACTGCACTAAATGCACTAAATCACATGCTACCTCCAAGTAAAAAAAAATAGGTTTAATTTGCAGGACCCAGTACATTGCAAACATCTGCACTCCAGGAAGGCTAGTATACAGTGGATGGGATGGTGTAATATTCGTAAGTCTCTAGAGCTCTGCTGTTTCTGTACAGCAGCCACGAGACACATGGGGTTATTTCAATTTAAATTTTAGTTTAACTTAATTAAAATTCAACTTTTTGGTTGCATTTGTCACATTTCGGGTGCCCAGTATCCATAGGAGGCCAGCAGCCTCTACGCCGGACAGCGCAGTTCAATACTGCGCTGGAAATTGTTCCAACACTGCTGGAAGTTCCACTGGACTCTGCCACTCTAGAGGTAATTAAAGAGCCAATATTGTCTGAGATAAGATAAAGGACCTAAAGCTGGTGCTAATGTCTAGCCTATGAGGTGCTAAATAAATTTCTAGAAGCCATGAAATCAAAGGCCATCTAAATTTACCTAAAAGATGATTTCATCTTGCAGGCTGCCTTGCTAATATTCAGCTTCCTATGGGCTGGCTGAAGGTACCTCTGATTCCATCTGCTCATTATCCGTGGAGACATGTACCTACCTACCTCGACATATGAAACAGGTGGAGTAAACGGAAACTCAAGGGATGTTGTTTTCCCTCAGTGCTCGGAGCAGTGAGAAGACAGAAGCTAAAATAAAGCTAAGTAAAAAAGAAATTCTTCTTACACATCCATCACTGGACTCTGCAAAATAGCCCAGCTCTTACTGTTTTAGTTGCACTAATGCTTGATCCCTCTGATTTTTTTTGAATGCGTTTGTGTGCAATACTTGGCAAACCTCTGTTAAGTGTTTATGGGGAGCCAGACACTGTGTTGCGGGGGAACAGATGGAACAGGGCACACAGGAAGCCCAGGAGCGGTGGGGCACACATGGGCCAGCCTCTGATTACAGTGCAGCACAGTAAGTTCTAGACAGAGGCAGGCACCAGGCAGCGGTGTAGCCCAGAATAGGAGCTCGTCCTGAGAAAGCTACTTTCTCACTGAATAATAGTATCTCTCAGGAATGCGAGTTGTGCTTTTCTTTATTATCATTTTCCTTTTGCAACTTAGTTCTCTGCTTTGTAGTGATAGGTCTAAAATATGAATAAATATACATCGTAAATGAAAGGGCAGGCCAACAAGAAAGGTCAGTTAAATAAATATTGAAATACTTTATTTTTGCTTCTACATCAGACCAAGTACTGAGGAGGAGGATGTTGCTGACTGTCCACAAGGACTCCAGGTCAACTGTGTGGTTGCAGCCCTGGCAGCCCTGGAGGGCAGGACAGGCAGTGCCAGGCTGGCTGCATGCGAGAGGCTGGAGGAGGGTCCAGGGTGGAAAACCAAGAGACAGGTTTAACCCCTTCGAGAAAGTTCCTCCTGTGCTCCCCTAACAGACCTCTCCTGAGTTGGACAACCACTTTTTCCACTAGAAAAGACTGGTTTTATTTCATCATGAACAGTATCGAGAATATTCTCTAATGGTTTTTTGTTATTTTTTTTTAGTTGTCTTTATTGAAGTTTAGTTGATTTACAATGTCATGTTAGATTCAGGTGTACAGCATAGTGATTCAGTTATACATATATATATTCTTTTTCATTATAGGTTATTATAAGATGTTGAATGTAGTTCCCTGTGCTCTGTAGTAGGTCCTTGTTGCTTATCTCTTTTATATATAGTAGTTTGTATCTGATGAACCAAAAATGAGGGAGCGAGGAGCGGCTCTTTGGCTCCACAGATCAGCCCATCTGCTCCAGAAGGTGAGCTCTGGGGGACCTGCAGGTGCTGGCAGTTTTCTGGGGTGGCCAGGTGGAGGCTATAAGCAAGCAGAGAATCAAGCAGCTGATATCATAATCACCAGGCTCTTGCCTTTGGAGAGCGAATGTCCCACAGTCTGTATGCTCTGATTAAAAGCTTGAATTATTTAGCTCGATATAACATTCTATTTTGCAACAAAATCTAGTCAAAGCTGGTTTCAAATTGGATTTTTTTTTCCTCTCCTTTGTTGGGATGGGAATTCACAGTGTAATCTCAACCTGCCCGAGTTACCAGCACTGCCAAAAACCAGTCTCGCTCTCTGGAAATTGGCCTGTCCTTTCTTCTCCTTACAGTGTGGATTGTTATGTCATCTTTTGCAGCCAAAGGAATACAGCCTCTTCTCCATGAGAAGCATCCACTGCTTCTCCAAACATTTCTTGTATGTTTGAGTGATGGTAAGAGATGAATTGTGCTCAAATGAGGCCCCAAATGAGAAAGGAAATGGACCAATGATTGTGACCTAATCTCTAAGATCAAAAGTCGAATGATGTTGGAAGACTCACATTGCCCAATTTCAAAACTAACTACAAAGCTATGGTAATTAAGACTGTGGGAAACTGGCATAGGGTAGATGAGGATCAGTGGAATGGTATTGAAAGTCCAGAAATAAACCATCACATTTATGGTCAACTGATTTTTGACACGTTTTCCAAGACCATTCAATGGGGAAAGAATAAGGTCTTTTCAACACATCATGATGGGACAACTGGATATCTACAAGGAAAAGAAGGAATTTGGACCCCTACGTCACACTATACACAAAAATTAACTCTAAATTGTTCATATTAAGAGCTAAATCTATAAAACTCCTAGAAGAAATCATAGGAATAAATTTTTATGCCTTTGAATTAGTGGTTTCTTAGATATGACACAAACATTACAAGAAATGAGGAAAAAATAGATACATTGGATTTCATCAAAATTTAAAAATTTGTCCTCCATGGGACACCATCAACAAAGTAACAAACCACAGTATGGCATAAATACATATGCAAGCCATATATCTGACACGGCACTAATATCTAGAACATATGGACAACTCTTACAACTCAATAATCAAAAGCAAATAATGCAATTAAAATGTATAAAAGATTTGACTAGACTTATCTCCAAAGAAAATATACAAATGGTCAATCATGATCTTCTTAACATCATTAATCACTAGGGAAGTGTAAATCAAAACCACAATGAGGTACCACTTCACGCTCGCTAGGATAGCTGTAATCAAAGAGACAGAAAATAACAAAGATGTAGAGACATTGGAACCTTCGAATATTGCTGGTGGGAATGTAAAATGGTGCAGCTGCTTTCAAAACCAGTTTGACAGCTCCTCAAAATGTTAAACATAGTGTTACCTTATGACCCAGTGATTCCACTCCGAGGTATATATACCCAAGAGCAAGGGAAACATGATCACCTACCTGGTTTCATCAATGTAGAATTACTTTTTCAGCCCTTTCCATACTCTATCCTTTGGAAGTGTTGACTGCTAGATATTTCTCTAGCAAAGATGGGATCAGCAGAGAATTGCAATTCAGGGTCTGCAACCACGGGGAGCCACATGCAGGTCCCCACACAGCAAAAAAAAGGACAACATCTTTTTAGGGAGGGAAAGGAAGTGGGGAGGGCTGTCATAAACAGAGTCCATGGCTTTTTCTCAGCTAAGTCCTTGCCAGGAAAGATGAGGAGTCTTTCTTCTTCCTTTTGGGCTCTGCTAGCCTCACAGGGTGTGAGAGCCCCCCTTTGTGGTCTCCCAACCTCTCTCTAGAGCCACAGAGGTTTCTTGGGCAGCGAGCACAGCGGGAGCGGCAGGGAGGGCACCATTTCATTCTCTTTTGTTTCAAAGCACATCTCAGACCCACCCCAAGCTTAAAACAGCATTTTTTTTTTAAAAAAGAACTAAATCTCAACATTTGGTTGACCTATAATAGAGTCCCTTTTAGAGAATAGAAGAATCTATTCAGCTGTTTGTTTGGCGTATTAATGGCAGCACTCTCATTTATGACAAATGTCTGTTCCTGGGGACAGATCTTTCAGGGTAATAATCTTCTACTGGGGAAAATTACACAGAAACTTGAATTTCCAATAACAAGCATGGGAAAACAGAAAAACATTGTGAATTATAAATATTACGTTGCTCTGGCTTTATAAATAGATATTTATAATAAACCAGCAAGAAGCCATGGGCTCTCTGCTGATTCATTTACTCATTCATGTATTCATTCATTCAACGAATAGTTACTGAAAACCAACTATGTTTCAGAAGCAAGTTTTGATGGTAAAAGCCAAATAGTAATGAATTTTCATATGCCAAAAAAAATAGGAACCATTGACATAAAAAAGACAAAAAACCACGTAAGACATATTTTACTGTGATAGGGACATAAAAAGGGTATTGTGTTAGTGATGGCTATGCATGCAAAAATATTTGTTAAGTCTCTCCTCTGTGTACACTGGGCACTTATCATGTAGGAACTGATCGGCCATTGCACGGATGCTGCGTTTTGTTTTGAGTGTAAAGACGAGTCACTGAGAGCTTTTGAGCAAAAGAGTGACATGAGTACACTTACGTTTTAACAGGGTTGCTTTGACTCTTGGGTTGCAACTGGAGAAAGGAAGGAAGAATGAGGCTGAGGAAGCTCATGTAAACAGTGTGGTGTGTCTGTGCGACAGGTTACCCTGAACAATAACCGAGGAGTGGTTGCGTAGCATTTGATGAGCCCTAATAATGAATCAACAATCCGGACGTGGTTACTTAGTATTTCCAAAGATGCTATCAAAATCTACACAAGAGAGTTTGTTAGCAAAATTAACAAAGCAGCAAAATTGTGATGTTTAGGGTGGATGTTGGCTGGCTAGGAACATATGCATAGTTCCCAGGACCCTTGCATGAATAGAGTGTAAGAAGCTTGAAGTCCTAGACTTGGGTCTTTGGTGTTGAGTTCAAGGTCTAGAGCGGGAACCTCACTGATCTTGGATTTGTCTGCTAAGCCTCACCTCAAGGTTTACTGGTCCTCCTGTCAGAACTTTGTGTCCCCCTCTCAGTAAACCTTCCATGCCTGAGGACAGAGGGCAGGATGCCCCAAAGCCATGAGAACACGTAGTGTAACAGTTTTGTATGTGCTTGTTAACAAATATTGGTATATTTGGCAAAATTTGGTCTAAGACTTGCTTTCTCTGTCACATACCATCTTCTAGGGAATTAGTGGGAACAGCAGATGTATAGCAGCGACATTCCTCTAACTGTGGGGACGGTTTACCAAAAGAACCTGACATTTACATCGAACAATATGATTTATCTCATTTTTAAATCCAAATCTGGATTCTACGTGCTTGTGTTTCATGTTGGATTTTTCCAGCTGTATTCAAACATGACATTGCTCTGAAGTTTCCCTTTTAAGTTATCTTTACTGGGTTCTAGAAACATAAAGATGACTGGAAAGAATTAAAGTCAGAATACGAGCAGTGCATTAGGATAATGGAGGTGGTTTTTATTCATTTCTCTGTATTTCGGCATATTTTACAAGTTTCTTCAAGAAACATATCTTGTATTTACACTCAGAAAATACCATTAAAATTCCTAAATATTTAAAAGACTGTTAAATGGTTATTCTTGATCATTTGAGTATGAACATAGGCAAAAGCTTTCACTAGTTAAAAACAGAAAGCTTTTCAGCATTAAACACATAATAAAATATTTAACAGGCATTTTACATGACTTGATCCATTGCTAGTGAGGTAACCACATTTTTAGGTGTACATTAACAAAAAAAATCTTTAAAGAAGTTGATATTTATTTTAAGATTCATGAATGAGTATATTTTAGATTCACCTATTGTTTTTTTAAAGGAAAAATTAAAATACCTGAAATATAATAACATTTGAATAAGTTCTCCAGATGAAACATCATTTAACATGGCTCATTTATACAACTAACAATTGTGTTTTAAAAGTTTCTTTCCCATCTCTTGCCTATAGTAATAAAACATGATCGTTACAGGCCTCAAAACCAATTGTAATTGTTATTCCTGGACGGATTGGATAATGGGCAGGAGAGTTCGTTTGGTTAGCTCGTCTCTAGGAGTCCTGAACGTATTTGGTATTTACATCTTGAGTCCTCTTTGCCCTGGGGTAACTGGAGAGGAGCACTTGAGCCGAAATCCACTCTGAAATAACACTTGTATGTAAAAGTTTGCTCTGTGTTCTAACAGGCTGTACTCTTCTCCTTAGATAAACAGCTTAATGGCTTACGTTTGAATACAATATGACTTCCTAAGGTCTCATTTCTTCCCCAAATATATGGCACTCAGACACCTGTCCAGCAGGCACCTCTTTGCAGAGGGGCGTCATCTGGACTGACCTCCTGAAGGGACCTGTTTTTTCAAATTCCACAGAAGGTGGTAATTCTAGTTTAATGGTGTAGTGGATGCACTAGGGAGGCGTGTCAAGCCCATCCCTGCAAAGTCCAGGCACAGCCGGGGGCCAGAAGATTCTGAAGAGCTTTGAGAGAGCCAGATAAAGATGGAGAGTAATAAGTTTTCAGACGCTCTGCAAAACTTGACCTCACCAACACCTAAATATCTCTGGTTAGTGGGAATTACAATTTTGTTATGGGGGCTCCAGCTAAGACTGAACTACAGTAATGTTTGAAAACTTGAGGCCCACAAATGGAAGACAGGCTACCTGGGGACCGAGAGGGGCATGACATTTTGAGGCTTCAAGAAATGTCTCAGTTCTAGACACTGGAGTCTGGAATCAGTCTTCAGTGCACAGAATAACTGCACCTCTGGTTGCGCGTCATGGAAGCTCTGATGCTTTACGCTGCCCTTTCCAAGACTGGCAGCCTATGTCCATCCTCCCTAGACTTTCTTCCCATCAGTTTAAAAAAATTTTTTCAAGCCCCTAGCCAGCTGGCCAACGTATTAAGACACTGTCCATGAGTCAGGGAAGATTCATACCTCCGGCCTTCTCTCTATCCACGTGTGGTGGACAAACCCGAATATTGATGGATATTCTGCCCCTAAGAGACTTTCTTTGTCAAAGTCATGAAATAAGAATAAGCTTCAGCCCCAAGCCAGCTGGTCTCTGCAAGCTAGGGGGCCAGGGGAACACACAGCCAACGAGAAACCTCTGTGGAGGAACTTGACTCACGGAGCTTTGGCATTATTGTGTCCATATCCACTTCGGAACGTGTGGCGTGTGTGTGTTTAGAGAGGAGGTACATTTTTTCTTTTTTTCTCCTATCACCAAGCCTTCAGAATTGAAAAGTTTCTTCTTGCTTGTTTGTTTTAAATATTTCAACGTGATCTTTGCGATACTCTTGAGTGATCAGGGGAGGGGATTCTGTTCACATGGTGGAGAAGGAGCCGGGAGTGACTAGAGGGTTGTGGGGCGCTGGCGGGAAGTGGGGGAGGGCTAGCAGCTCAAAGGAAGCCACAAAGAGATGGCAAAAAGTCCCGAGCCATGTGACTCAGCAAGATGGCAAGTGGCCACGGGAATGGGTTGGTGGAAAATGGGTGAGCACGCCCTCTGCAGCCCTAGAGATCTTTGGGAACACGGCTTGGGATCCATGACCCACTGTCACCCACCGCTGGGGCCTCCTTCACCTCATCACTAAGCGGAGGTGAAGTCTCTAAAGTTGGGGGAGTCTAGAGCATGTGATTTCAAGACAAAACTTCTGTCTAGGGACTAGATATTTCCAACAATTACATTTGAAAAGTCAAACAAATTTATTGGGTTTTTTTGTTTGTTTGTTTTTTAAGGGAGTAGAGTTATTTATTTGTTTATTTAATGGAAGTACTGGGGATTAAACCCAGGACCTCTTGCATGCCAAGTACACACTCTACCACTGACCTATATCCTCCCCTACTCAAGCAAAGCAGTTGATCTGATTTAGTGTTTCCAGATATGGCATATACATAAAAATTTGTTTACATGTATTATAAATTAAGTGCATTCAGATGCTATGGGTTAAAATGTGGCAAAAGGAGGTATTGAAGCGCCATCTAGAGGAGAAGTGGAGAATTGAGTGGAAAATAATTTCAAGATGTTCTGTCTTTTTTTTTTTTCCCTCTGGAAAAACAATAACGGGATACTGTGTTATAATGGGAATAATGGTACCTCATCTTGCGTGGTGGCAACAAGGGGGATGAGGTATAGCGAGGAGTGAGGCACATCTCAGGCCCTCCCGGGAGGTGCTTCTGTGGCGGTCTTACCTGCATGCCTATTCCAGTTAGTCAATGGGATGTTTCTATTGTTATTAACAACGCTCATTGCTGACTGGTGGGCCCACTAAATTTTAAGTCTAGGAAAGCCACTTAACAAGCTGTCCACTCAACTCAGAATGTCCACCTTAACTCTTCTTGGATAGAATGAAATGACAGTGATAGAAATGATTTCCTTATGGTCACGCCCTCCGTGGGATTGTTTAAAAGGCTGCTCAAGGGGCCCCTCACTTACTTCAGCGCACACTGTTCCCCGACACTGTCCGAGAAGCTGCCGGAGTCTAGGGGAATCTGGGGAGAACGCACAGATCCGGGCTCCGAGGACGGCAGCTGCCTTCAAGGTCAGCGCTGTGAGCGCAGACTGAACAGCAGCTGAATGGAAAACGCCTGTTAGGTCGTAAGGGCGGCGGCTCCTTCTAACATGTATGTAGCAGCCAAGAGAAACGCATGGCCTGACAGAGGGGCAGCCCTTCCATCTAACTCAGGCATCGCCTTCCCTTCTGGTTTAAGGGCCCTGAAGAACTGGGACCGGTGGTTAGGAGACCTGGGTTTTCTAGGCTCAGCTCCTGTTCTGACTCGCAGGGGAGCTGGGAGAGGCCCCCGGCAGCCAGGGCTTCCTTTCCGTGGTGATGCCCACTAATGCCTCTTCCCTCTAACAGTTGTGGGTCCCCAGAATCCGCGTGCCAGATGTTACCTGCCATCAGTCTCATCACAGCGCAGTGACACTTGGGGGAAGGCAGAGAGTCAAAAGGAACAGGTGGATTGGACACTAGAGCCACACCCTAAGGAGCAGGAGAGAAAAGACTGGAACCAGGAACAGAAATACGTATAATGCTAGCAAGTCACCTCAACTAGAAGAGGGAGCACTTCAGGAAAAAACCCCGCTACTTAGAATATAGGGAGCTTCTTTAAAGATGCTGAAGACTCTGCTGTAACCGTCCATTTGTTCCCAAATCACGTCCCCCATAGTGCAGGTGGACTTTATGCCGATTTCTGTCCAATACATTTAGTATCTATAAATGTAGCTTCATAAACTCACACTCCCAGTGGCAGCTCATCTTGGGGAGTCTTTTGCTTGCCCTCCTCATCTTCGCCAGCCTCCCCTACCCAGAATGATGCCAAATAAGTATGTGACCTGTGCACAGATAGTTTTCTAGGCAAGTATAGCTTTAAGATTCGTCCCCTAAGGTACCGGTTCCAGGTAAATTACTGCCTCTAATCCTTACCCACACAGATATTCTGGAGTCCACATTCATACTCACTTGTAGCTTATTGCTACCCAAACTCTTTTTTTTTTTAATGTTAAAAAATGAAAGAACAAGAATTCTTGATTATTCTGAAAACCTGCCACTGAGTTCAGTCAAGGTCTTCCTTTCACAAAGGAGCTGTGTTCACGGCACGCAGAGCACAGAACCTTGCTGTTCGAATGGTGACGGTTCATGCTCGCGTTTTCTCCAGCTCCCGTTTTTCAGTTAATGAATCTTTTCCCGACGGTGTCCTTGAGCAGCTGTACCCCATCTTTTGGTGCCACTACGTGATTCTCTCCTAGAATATCTGGCTATGTTTTGGTCTTCAAATAGTTAATCTTTATAGTATTTCTTTGGCTCAGGAAAGGTGTAACCAAAAAGCAAGAGGCTGGATGCTGAGAACACACTCTGATGACGGTGGGATGGAAGTTTGTTTCCTTTGGTGTGTTCTCACCAATACCAAGCCCTTCCGTCTCTTAAAGTCTCAGTACTGTAGGCTGTGGAGGAAAAGGATGGTGCATGTCTTCTTCAGTGAAGTCCAAACCCCCTTCCAGGGAATAATCTGGTTTACCCTTCAGGGAGTCGAGCGGCATCTGGAAATTCCTTCAGGCTGCTTGCGTTTTCTCCAAAATCCAGTCCACGTGCTCGATCACATTGGTGTAAACACCTGGCCGTTCCCTTTGGGCGCAGCCTTCACCCCAACTCGTGATGCCCACCAA
Organism: Camelus ferus; assembly: GCF_009834535.1. Lineage (NCBI taxonomy): Eukaryota > Metazoa > Chordata > Mammalia > Artiodactyla > Camelidae > Camelus > Camelus ferus. The sequence goes on from NC_045721.1 coordinate 16,922,870, forward strand.
ATGCCAGACCTCTTTGTGTTTACAGGACAGGGGGCCCCCCGAATCTCCCTGTGACAAGGAGAGAAAAGAAAAGTCATGCAGAGCCATTCAGGTGCTTCTCATCTTAAATACGTCTTCCTCAGAGTGATTTCACCTAAAATTCTGTCTTGACCCTTTAATAAACTTCAAAGAACCAGATTATTTGTTTTTCCCCCCAGTCTACCCACATCAGATTTCAGTGTAAGGAAAACAAATCCACTGTGTTCCCCGCTCATTGGCAGAAGACTGCTTTAAAAAATGCATTAAACATTCTAATTTGAATATATTCAGTTGGTTCAGGACACTGTTACCTTACAAGCATCCTTCCCTCCTTCTTTGTAGCCTGCACAGATCATCTTCTTGGTTATTTTATGCCCTCTGTATCCTGCCTGGCACTCTTCGTTTGTCACCAAGGGTATCTTGGCTTTCTGGAGAGTATTTTGTATTCTGTCTGAAAACAATTTTTGATTTGTTAATGGAATAACCATACATAATATAAATTAAATTTAAATATAAGTATATATATTTAAAATCAAAGCCATACCTATCTCAAAATGTGGAAGGAAAAAAAAATTAGGTTTACCTCGTAGACCTTTTATAATCACAGATTGTAGAGAAGAAGTTATTCTCGCCATGGTGAGTACCATTTTGTTAACGTTAATTAAGTTCAAAATCAATTATGGCTCGAGCTGGGATGACTTCCCAGAGGAAATAATTGGATTACAGGCTAGGACATTTATTGAAAAGTGCTAGGTTTCAAATTAAACTTCATTAAAAATAATTAATCTTTAAAGAGGTTGTCATATTTAAAATTTCTAGTCAAACAGACATGGTATCATCTTCACGGGGGTGATTTTGTCTTTCCGTCTTTATTAATATACTTTTTGCAACTGGATATGTCATTATTTTACTCTCATTTTAGCCGCACGACTTGGTATAGCAGGAAAGGCTGTGATTACGCTGTGTTGTGTGCATTGAGGATGAAGTGTACAGAGAAACCTCATTTCTTACCTCTTAATTTTCTGTACCCCCATCCAGTCACCCAGCAATCAGTATACATTACATTTCTGTCTCCTTTGGAAGGTAGGCATATGGGTCGTTGAAAATCTAAATTTTTAAAATCATAGTTTAGTTTTCAGAAACAAAGTACATCTTTTTTCCCAGGGGAGACTCTCTTCTTTCACTTTCTGTTATTTAGTGTGTTCTCTGTTTATTATATTCATTTTTTGCCTCCTGGTCATATATCTTCCTTCCTCGTGTTCAGTGTTATCACATCCCAGGATGAGGGAACAGGGGGAAGACAAGCCACGCCCCCCCCAACCCCATCACCCTGGCGAGGTCTGTGACCCTGTAGAGCTTGCTTCCTCGTTCTGACCTGCAAACCTTTCTTCCCTCAAAAGGGGATACAAATCATCTGGTTCATGTTCCAATATATTATAAAGTCATTCTGTGCACCTGAGGAAGCCTGGAGAAAACTTACCGTTTCACCCACACCCCAAAATAAGATTCAGTCATCAGGAAGGAGTCAGGATTAGCTTTGCAGACCCTCTCCCTTTCATGATAACAACACACAGAGAGCTCACCATGGATCAGGTAGTGGGGGACATTGTCTCTACATCATCATTGTACATAACTCTCCCTTGAAATGTTTCCATACCTGTGTAATTCATTGTCGTTTCCAGTTTCAGCAAGGCAATATCATATCCACTTTCTGCCATTTCATAGTGATCATGAATTATTATTTCTTGAACCCCAAAGAAAGATGTATCCTCTTTTATTTCCGATTGATTTAAAATGCCACTATAGACACGCAACACTTTCGGTGACTCTACCCTAAGGAGTAAGTAAAACCGGAAAAGAAAATCCCTTTACTAAAGGATTCCCAAACATTGGGGGTATATTGTCATTTAACTGACTGTTACTAACCAGCTAATATTTTCTGCCAGGGGTGGGGTTTTAGGCGGAAAGAAGTGATTTCATGCTGAGGTTTGTCAGTCACAAATTTCTCCTGCATGGAAGGTCCTAGGCTAGCATGTACCTTATACTAAACACACAAAAATCAATGAATGCTTTTTCCTCCCTCCAGCACACACACACACACACACACACACACACACACACACACACTCATGAAGAGTTCTGGGTGTTCGTTTCAGTGCTGGTGTTGATTGGCTGCAACCCTGAGAAACTCAGTTGGACTCCTGGCACTCCACCGTCCCATAAGTAAAAACGGAGACGATTGTCCTCAAGTGCATCCCTGGGTTATACTATGAATAAGCTGCATACTGATAAAATAAACTAAGAAAACCACAAAACTGCGATTGGAAACAACTCAGAAGGTACAGAAGTGCAAAGTGGAAGTTTGGCCAACTAAAATTTCCCGGGATACACGTACTCCCCCAGTGGAGCTTTTATGTTTGGCCGGGACTGAATTTGACCTAAGCGGGGAATCCAGTTTGAGGATGCATGATGAATAATTCCTTCTGTGTCTGGAAACAGAGAGAAAAAGAAGGGGGAGGAGGAGTGGGGAGAGGAGGCAGGGAGGGAGGAGAGCGAGAACAAATGGGAAATTCGATTCAGGGAATAAGAAGTTCTCTTTGAAGTTCGTTCGGACACAGTGCCGAGGACAGTCACCAAAGATGGTATGCTCTTAAGAAGAAATAACAAGAACTCCCCTGGGGATGTGTATACGTTTAAATGGGACAGTGGAATAGTATGCAAACAGCCACATTCCTGCATCTGTTTTGATGCTGGTAGACCATGATGGCTCTTCCTTTTTGCTTTTTTCCCACTAAAGATAGAAAATTAATTTAGTAAATAGGGTAATTTACATCTTTTAAATATGTGCTAAAATACTAGAGATAGATTTAATATATGTGTGAGCATATGAACAAGTAAAAACAGTAATGGTACTGACTCGTTGAAACAGTGAGCAGCTGTTAATATCCACTGGTTTCCAATGATGGAGCCTCCACACAGGTGTCTCTGGGTGGGTGAGGTGATGTGCAAAGTGATCTGCCACGGCCACTCACCATGAACAGACTCGGTTCCTCCAACAATTCTGGGCTTAATTTTGGTGGTGCATGCTACAGCAGAAGGATTGCAATGAGCAGCTTCCTAAATCTTCACTTTCCATCAGTCGTCATGTTCCTTCAGGTACATGGGGAAGGAAACCTTCCCTGGATTCAATACTTTACCATGACCTTGACTTGAAGAAACTTTGGAATCAAGTTGACAAAGCACAAGACGCAGATAAAAACTGAATGAGGGAGTCAACCCTGTGATTACACACCCCCAGATAATGCCCCATCTGGGACTATGAGTAAGCCTTACCCTCCCTCACATGATAACCCCAGTGGTTCTTTTAAAGCAGTGGTTGTCAAGTGTGGCCCCCAGACCAAGGCATCACCTGGGAATTTCTTAGAAATGCGCATCCTTGAGCCCCACCTCAAGCCCAGTGAATGAGAAACTCTGACAGTGGACCCCGGTCATCTGAGTTTTAATCAGCCCTGCTGATGTTTGAGAACTATGGTTACAAAGAAGAGTGGAGCACCTTCCACTCAGTTTGCAGCCTTTGTCCAATCGCCACCCCCCGTCCCCTTCCACTCGGGGCTGCCCTTTGGTCCCAGTCTCTCCTGCTCCACCCACACCCAACCTGGCTGCTCTTCTGTTTGTGAACCGCTTCCGCCCTTTGGTCTTGTTGACAGATTGGGATTCTCTGTTCAACCCTTGATACTTCCCAAGGACTCTGATTCCAGCTCACCCCTCTGCTTCTTTCTTGTCTTGGCCGCCCTGAGCAGCAGAGCCCATTCTCCTTCTACTTCCTGGGATGCCAAACACAAGAACCCACCCTCCCGGTTGGAGCCTTGGCCAAACCTGCCCCAGTAACCTCAATAGAAAAGGAGTGAGGCGATCACAGACGGCATTTCTCTAGACCAATGCTTCTCCTGTCTTAATATGCATGTGGATCACCTGGTTAGCTTATGAAATGCAGATTCTGATTCAGTCAGTGGCAGGGCCTGAAATTCTTTCCAGCAAGCTCTCAGGTGATGCCAAGGTGCTATGCCCAAGACCATACTGAGAACAGCAGGGCTCAGTGGATCAGGGATGCTCCATCGTCCTTAGACACAGGTGGAGCGTGACGTGGTGTGAGGTTAACAGAAGAGTCACTGGCCAAAAGCCAAGTCCTAGATGCTCCCCTCACTAGTTTTGTCAGCATAAAACAACCTCTCTAGGCCTTTCTTTCCTCAACAGGAAAAGGATGTGTGATTCTGGGGCGGATTTCAAATAGAAGAAAGGACAGGATAATGAGTTTTAAAGGAAACATGAGCTGGTGGCAAGCTGAAGTGGAAACAAGCACGATGTGTCTGTGAATGCCTGAACAGGACTATCAATATGCTAGAAGAGAGTTCTCATTTGAGAGTCTAAAGGGTGGAGATTAGTTTCAGAGGACTGTTTTGAAGAGTTTGACTATATTCTGGAATTACTGGAAAGCCCTTGTAATTTGCAAGCTGGGAAGTGGCCATAAAAGGCAAAGCTTAGGAAAATTAATAAGTTAGCAGTAACTAATACATGTTAGGAACAACTCAGTAAAGACCTTATTAAGGATGAGTTACAGGTCTTGGTGTTCATTCTATTTGGTTTCTCAGCTCAAACAAAATGCTGAAAATACCTGTGTTTAGCCTTATGAGATGTTCTTTGTGTTAAGAGATGGTTCTTTTGATGGCAATTGCTCTGTGTCTACAGAAAGTTAAGTTATATTGTAGACTAATGACAGTACAAGATATGATAAACATCTCAGTTCGACAGTCCCTCTCCTATTAGGGGATTGTTTCATCCAATATAGTGCAGCAATACCTAATTATCAGTTTCACTTATTTCAGAAGGTGCACTAAAAAGACATAAGATTTTATTTTCCTTTGTCTTATATTTTCTGCTTTAGCTCTCAGTCTATTCCTGATATATTCTGTAACCTCTAGAGGCCAGAGTCCATAGATTCATTAGAGAAAAGCATAATGAAGGAAGGAGGGTGGGGAGTGGATTCTGAAATTTAAGGTATAAGTGTTGGTTCCTGTTTTCTAAACTATGTCAGTGCCACTAACAAAATTTGCTGCATCCTTTCTATTGCATTAGTGGCACTAAGACAATAGAATTATTGTAAACACGCCTTCTTCTCTTAGGTACATTTATTGTAAGAAAAACAGAGGTTGTCTGAGATACAACTTAACTATCTTTTAAAAGAAGCTCAAGCCTTCCAAAGATTCCCACCTGACCCCCTCTAAGCTCTAGGAAGGCATAATTTCCTGGCCAGGATGTTCATATTGGACACAGTATAATACTGCATGTTCTACAAAACAAGTTCTCAGAAGTTAAGGATTTAGTTACCTCTCAGTGGAGCCAATATATCTCATACATAAGATTTTTATACTTTGAAACCTATTACATAGCATAATTATCACTTCCATTTCACTCATTAAATCTTAGTTGCAAGTTAATTTAGACCACATTATAATATTGGACATTAAGCAATAAATGTCTAAAAACATGTAGTGTATGTAAATCAGCGAATACTAAAGTCATAATCGGTCATTAGAATAATTTAGGGAAGAGTTTATGTATTAGGCTCTGTCCTGTGCCATCCCTTGGACAATGTCATTGGCCTGCAAACCATTTTTTGTCACTAATGCTCAGAAACTGGCCAGTGGAAGGGAAGTACTGCTGACCTGATGTGTATTGTAATTTTTATACTATTATAGGTCTTGTTTGATATAGATAATCTTATCTCCACCCTACCATACTCATTGTTACAAATTAATAAGGTTTTACTGTAGCATTTTCTAATGTTCGTAAGTATGCAGAACACTTGCAGGAAATCTAAAGGAAATCTAGAAACACTGGAGAATACTTGAGTATTTCTTGAATAGATACCTAATTTTACAAGTGTATTGGAAATGTATTTCAATAAGATCAGGTAACAGCCAATAGAAAGAAAATGAATAATCTGATTAACCAAGATGCTGGATGATACTTCAATTATAAAGGATAATAAGAAAGATCATTGACCTTGATAACAAGAATCAGACATAAAAGTACTGGCTGAGCCCGTCTCACCAGGAAATACCAGTTTTATAAACGTGTCAAATTAAAACACACAGTTGATTAATACCAGGCAACACAGAGTTAGTCAAGACCCAGTATTTACCTTTAAAACATGGTCAGCTGGGGTGATAACACTAAAAATAATGGAAAATTGCTTCTAACTTCATTATTTTACTAATTGCCCTCTGTGGCTATTATTGACTCTCTTCGTGATGACATATTTGGTGTAAAAGAACTCCTTCAGATGTATGTTTTTCAAGTGACATTAAACTCACCATTATCCATTTTACATAACCTTAATGTATATCCAGAGATGCTTCCTCTCCCACGAAGTATTTTAGTTGGCGATCCATTTGAAGAAAGTTTTAAGTAACATTTACCCCTGCAGGTTGGAAACAAAATGACATAAACATGAGGCCCCCTGAACGAGACAGGACAGGAGCATGGATGTAACTCATCCCATATCTTACCCCTCTCCGTTGCAAGATTCTTGAGATGGAGAATAGGTAAAAAATTGGCAGCGGATGGTGTTGGTACATGCTTTCTGGCAGGCTTCGTGCCCAGGCACATCCACAATGTCCAGTTCTTCTCCCAAGAAGTCAGTGTCATGGTAGAATGAAGAGTGACAGAACACTGGACAGCAGAGCACATATGAGACACGAGACACAGAACCTTAGCTCCCACCTGCCGAGCTCCTCAGAAGAAAGAGCAGCATCGTTTACCTGGGATGCTGTGCCTGCAGCTCTGAAGACTAAAGCCAGAAAGAGCTTTGTTCCTCCTAATGCGCGTGCTTGGCAAGCCACTTTTAGAAGTCTTAAGGAGACAAAGATTTCTAAAGGACAAAAAGGGAAATATAGATAGATCATATAAAGTATACCACACACACACACACAAAAACACTTTTTCAGCAGGTACGGACGTCAGCTCATGTTGGCATTTCACAGGGAAGATGCTCCCATTTTGAAAGTACTCTTCGTAAATGGCTGAGTCTGAGTCAGGCTCCATGGTTCATAGGTGGCAGACGGATGTTCCAAACTAAACCGCCTGCTTCCATACAGATTGTCTGAGCCTGCTCTGTTGTCGGTGTTCCTGGCACCTTCCTGACTCACTTCCTTTCTCTCAACTCTTCCAGCCCATCTCAGAGATTCAAGAATTTTCGTGCTACCTAGAAATCTGTGACCCAGAGTTGCTGTAAGCTTAGACGGGGGTCAACAAAATCCAGGACAGGCTCCGCACCCAGGCGGCACCTTCCCGGGAGGAAGCAACTTCTCCTAATTAGCACCCAGTCACAGCCTGGAGCAGCGCAGTCTGACAGAATTTTCTGCAGTGATGGAAATATTCCACGTCTCTGCCAGCCAGTACAACAGCCACTAGCCAGCCATGTGCTGAGTCCCTGAAATGTGGCGAAGACAGCCAAGGAAGTGAATCTTGTTTTATTTAATAGTTGTATTTAATATTCATTAATTTAAATGTAAGATGCCAAGTCTCGGCGTCTAACCCCCACGTTCCTCTGTCACCCCATAATGAGGATCAGATGCGTCAGTAGTGACTGGGAATTTTATAAAAGGAATGAAAAAGAAAAAGAGCTGTGATTAAGACAAAAGAACACATTACAAAGGCATCGTTCTAAGTTCTGAAATTTATAATGCATCAAGGCTCCATCTTTGACCTCCTGTCTTCTCTGACTGGGTTCAATCCTTTGATATCTCACAGTTTCAATAGCATTCATTGCCAGCTGTATGCTGGTGACACCCAAACACGGATCTACAGCATAAGCCTTTCTTCTTAATTCCAGACTTCTCTGTCTACTTGACAATTCAACCTTTCCCTCTGGACGTCTACCAGGCATCTCCCCCCGTCTTGAAGTCAGCTCCTCAGGAAATCTGCCCCTTCATTGGCATTTCCATCCTTCCAATTTTCTTGGACCCAAAATCTTGGCGCTCTCACTGACCTTTCCCTTGCTAGCCAGCATCCAGTCCGTAAGCAGCTCTTATCGGCTCTACGCTGACAATATATCCCAATCTGATCACTTCTCTTTTACTTCCACTCTAGTCCAAGCAGCACAAGGTTTTTATCTATTTAGTTCATTAATGGTATCCCTGCATGTGGATAACAGATATCTGAAAGTAACAGATATCTTTTCATGTGGCAAACCTAGTATTTCTGGAATTATGTCTCCACTGAATTAAAAAAAAAAAAAAAAAAAGAAGTCTTGCCTGATGGGCAGCAACTCAAGGGCTTACCTGGGCTAGGTTGATCTGGGGAACACTCTCCCCAACAGTGAGCCGTGACAAACAAATGCCCAGAGCTCTGAGGGTTCAGATTCAGGGAACATACAGAATCTTGATTTTCAAGCAGACTTAACCATCGAATTTTTTTCTTTTTTAAGTGAATCTTGTTAATGAGGGGCAGCAACCCCAGCAAACTTCCCTTTGACGAGCATAGAACTTTCTTGTGCTTTATTATGGTTTCCTGTGTTAATACCCAACAGTAGGGAAACAGGATCTCGGTTCTCAGCTCTCCCTCCACCATCACTCCCCGTTCTGTTGATGAAGGCCTTCTTTTCCACCCACCCACCTCCGACTTCGGATTTAATGTGTCACTGATATTTCCACCTCTTTCTGCTCCAGGTTCAATTATCTTAAACCAGGCATTGGACTAAGATGCCTCTTACTGACTGACTGTTCCTTATTTTCTTCATTCCGTTCAGAACTAGAACTCTCCCTTTGCTGAAGGCAGAGACCTCCCTGACCTAAGGAAAAGCAAGAGTCCTGGGTAACACTGGCTTCGTGTCAAGTGGGTGGGGAATGGAAAGAGGGAGGAGCTGGGAATTCTTCTTGGCAACTTTGATCAATCCTAGACAGGCATTTAGATGAAATTTGTAGCTGCTCAGAATCTCTAATGATGGCTTTTGATCAACGGTCTTAAAAGCGAACACACAACACAATCTTAGCTCCCTACCTTTCGGATTCTGTTGGCCATTCTTGAGAAAAGAAGGTGAAAAACAAACAGCTGGGGTGGTGAGTACAAATGCTGCGACAGACAAAGGCATCTGGAGCCATGACCCCGTCAACGTTGCTGTCTGCAAACACTGTTTGAGGGAAAATGTCCCGAATACAAGCTGCACGACAGAGGAAACTGTATTCAGGAAATCAGTTCACCAGTAGCATCAGTAAAGTCCCAGTCATGGTGTTTGTAAATTCCATGTAAAAAGTTAGTTGGAGGATGAGGGAGGTTTGTACAGGCAGAACATAGAGGAATTTTAAGGCAGTGAAAACACTCTGAATGATACTCTAACGAGGGAAACATGCCAGTATACATTTGTCCAAACCCACACAATGTACAACTCCAAGAGTGAGCCATAATGTAAACCATGGGCTTTGGGTGAGTACGATGTGTCAGTGTAGGTAACAGCAGTTGTGACAAAGGTACCACTCTGGTGGGGGATGCTGACAGCGGAGGAAGACTCTGCCTGTCTGGGCAGGGAGGATGTAGGAAATCTGTATACCTTCCCCCCAGTTTTGCTGTGAACCCAAAATTGCACTAAGTCTTAATAGTAACTGTTCAAACGTGTGTTTTTCCCAAGATTATTTACATTTTAAAAATTAGGATAACTGAAGCTTTAAATTCAAATATAAGCTTTAATCATTCAGAACATAATGAAATTTTTCACATGGAGAAGGTTAAAAGATCACTGGGTCCATTCCATCAGCGAGCACAAACTGGTACTCTCAGTTAGGCCCATCGTACGTATCTCCAGCCCCTGCTATGTAACGGCTGACCCACCTCAGTAAGGAAATAACAGTTACCCAGATTCGAACGTGCACAGGACTTCAGTGAAAATCCAGACACCACGTGCCCGAGCTTCGTTATGCTGGTTGGCGTCCCCGTTTGGGTGTACTTCAGTAGGCAAACGTTACTGAATAGAGACACAAATGGAAAAATATTTTATCCCTCCAAATGCAGGTAGGGAAAAAAAACATAAGATAATAAGAAATTCCCGTTTAGAGACGTCTGGGCATTTTAGCTAAAGAATTGCTCTGAAAAGCATTGAGCTGAGAGGCTGGACAGCTGGTCTCGCGTCCTAGCTCCACCAGGAGTGGGTGGTCCTGTCAATTCTGTCAACTTTTTTTTTTTTTTTTCATTTTAACTTTTTAATAATGCCTCACAACTCCTGATTTCCTGGCTTGCTGTTCACATTGTGTTGAGTCTTAGACGTAAAATATGTAAAAAAGTGTAGTGTGAGCTGAGCTAAAGACAAGCCAGGAAAGTTTAATGATCAATCTGAGGATTTCATTTTGTGTTATCATTGCTATTCTTTGAATAAATCTTTGATGCTCTATTTCCACTCATCTCCTTTCTGTGAATGTGTAGCGCAGAAGATTAAAATCCAAATATTAGTCACTTGAACTTTCCTTTCATTGTTGGATGTCAGATAAGTATAGTTTACTACACAAATCTGGAATATCTCAAATATTTCTAAATTTAAAAGTTAATGATATTTTCCCTAAAAATATTTTTAGGAGATAACAGATTAAGCTCTTACAGATCAGATCTTTTTATATTCTTACACAACAGATTTATCCCTGGAATATTTCAAAATCCAGGAGGAGATAGGTTTTAAAATATTTCACATGGGCTTCAGTTTCTGTCTCAAGAGGGGAACTGTTATGTCGAAGGATATCTGAGTAGGTTTTTCTTTCTGATTCTGCAGGTTCAAACTGTAGCATCCTTTAGGCTGGGAATGGAACAGTCAGACTCATTGTTTATGTGTTTCAAGATTGCCAGTTTAAAAATGTAGCACTCTATAGATTAACTAGGAAATGAATGAAGCATTTTTTATAAGTATCGTTAAAAGACAGACTCTGTGCTATAAAGTGAAATGCATCCAAGTTGGACTTTAAAATGCATTTTCCATCAGGAAAACTGTGAACACTTATGATAGAATTGTCTTGTAAGGGGTAAAAATAAATTTTGGCATCAAGTTGATGAAAAAAAATTAATGAATCCCATTTTGTTTTCCATCTGATCACCTAAGGGTCACCCAGGCTGAGTCAACAGCTCACTCACCGATGCTGTACGCTTGGGAAGTGCCTTGTTGCAAATGTAAAAAAGTGACAGTGCATGTCGTTCGTGCATCTCTCTTGGCATTCCTGAGCACTCTTGGTCATAGAGCTGTTATAGTTCATGCCTTTCATGTCTAGGTTCACATAAACATTTCTGTTGCAAGCTGGAAATAAAATCAGAAAGTATGGTTGTCTTCCAGACTCCAGGGTCAAGGCTGATAGTTCTACCTTAGTAACTGTCCCTCCAGACTTACTCTTTCAACTTTCACGGACTTTTGCTCAGACCTCCTTTAGGTTTATTTAAATCTGCCTTAATTGCTGCTCTCATGTGGAAGAGAGAGCTGATGTCCTTCTTACACAGCAGCAATGGTAGACTTGTAAATTTCTGTTTCTGTTTTATGAGCTGGCCTCTCTAGTCTCCTTAACTCCACTGATTGATTGGCTAATTAACCTTTTCACGTATCTGTTTCACTATCAAGACAAGTGTCATCTCAACCTTTATAGTTGCTTCCGTTGATTTGAATTAATATGTTTAATAAGGACTTTCATATAAAACCTTAAGCTGGGAAGGAGAAATAAAATAAATGAATGATGAACTGACATAGTCAGAAGATCCTACGAGATAGATTTTAATGAACTTGTATAATGAGATGGGGGGACATGCATGTATGCGCGTTTTTACTCTACACGAAAAGAATGTTATTAGGAAACTCTGTTTCATAGCCATAAGTCCACACTTGATGTAACTGCATGTACACATCACAAAAACTCATATATATCAATTCTAGTAAGATATGTTACCACTTATTTGGTGTGAGCACTGCTTGAAAGAATATCCAGAAATTGCTCCTGTCCTGTTCACCATTGGCAGGGTTTCTGTAACACTGTCTTTCAGGATGCAAGTAAACCTGTTTTTTTAAAAACAGAACATTCCTGGATGAAGATGTAGTTTTTAAAATAACGGGTCTTAAAAGTCAGCCCACAGAGAGTCAATGGAAAGGAAAAACACTATCTCATACCAAAACAAATATTTTCTTAGCAAGACTGTGAGTTTGTTTTTCATCCCAACATCCCGACATTTAAAAGATCATGATGTTCCTTCTTAACAGAAAACAGGAGTGTGTGAACTATGACCTGATGTCAAGTGCAGTTCACTGCCGTTTTCTGTATGGTTCATGAGCTAAGAATGCTTTCTGTATTTTTAATGATTACATTCTAAATGATTATATAAGTATTTATATAATATCCCTGATTTTGCCTCAGGACCCACCCATATTTACTCTCTGCCTTATTAAGAAAAAGTTTGCCAACCCCTGTTATAGATTCTAGAATAGCAAATTTTGTAAGTTTAGGGCACTATGTAAATGTGCAGCAATAACGCACAAAGATGTTGATAACTTCATTCTGCAGTAAAACTTCATTATTAAATTTTCAAGTTCAATATGAAAACAGAAGTGGTGGGTGGAATGTCCTAAAATGTTTTAAAATATGACTATAGAGACCAAACCACTAAATGCAATTTGTGAATCTTGATAAGACTCCGGTTAATAGTTATACATTACATTTGGGGGACAGTTGAGATGCTATAAAGGGATTCTTGTGAAATTTGTAACGTCTTTTGTGTAGGAATAATGTATGTTGAAATATTTAGAGGTGAAGTGTCATGATGGTTTCCAGTTATTTCAAATGGTGAGACATCTACCCATACACAGATAGGGAAGGCAGAAGAGGCAGAAATTCTTGGTGGTGACAGAGAATCATTGTACTATTCTTTCAAATTACCTAGATAAATAGTGGATTTTTTCTAATAAAATAATGGAGGGAAAGTACCAGTTTAATATCAAATATCAATAGCCAGTTGAAAAGCAAAGAACAAGATGATTAGGGGCATAAAAGTAGAGAGAAATAAGAGAGGAAGCGTCAGTGTCCAGAGCACGAGAGGCTGCAAAGTCCACAGGAGGCGGCACATTGTTCCACCCACTCTGCCTAAAACTGTCTTATTTCTGTAATCATTAATATTTCAATCAAAGGACAATGTATCTTCCAGTTGTTAACACTGAATTCTACAAAATGGTAGGTGGCAATTTATTGCAGGGAATTGTCGTGTAAAATCTATTTCTTCCATGTAGAAAAGCAAACATTTACCATTTGGTAGGATCTTCAGCTGCTGAGTCAGCCAGAAAAGTGAAGAGCAAACACCGTGGATGGTGGGTGCAGACCATCTGGCAGTGTGTGGCGCTTGGCGTGAAGGTAACGCTGAGGTCTCCTCCTTTAAAGTAGGCATCTTGGAACAGCTTAGTCACACACTCTGTGATGCAGGACATGGCACGTGTTACTTCGGATTTTAGTGGGCACATTCCTAATCAGGTAATAATGTCCCAAAGGCAAGCGAAGTAGGTCAACTTAACAGGAAATATGCCTGAATTTGGAAATCAGGGCAATCAACACTTTGAGTTTATTGGATAAGCAGCCCCTGATAGAAAAGAAAATCTCAAAATGTGCCTCAGTGGAATGGTGCTTATGAGAGATTGTCTGGGATATGTGGATGCTTTGTGGGTAACTGACTCCTTTCTCATCTTTACCAGCAAAAATGCTCTGCAGTATCCCAGCCAGGTCTAGAATGGCCTCTGCTTTTCCTTTAACCCATGGCTGCTCTGTGTCTAAACTCCATGTCTATATAAAACAGAGGCTCCACAGTGATCATCTCTGGTAGCATGCGATGGTCCTGAATGTGACAACAACATACTGCTTCCTCTCACTATTTCACATGGGCCAGTGTAACTGGCCCACAGCACCATGTTAGTTCCTGGCACACAACATAGTGATGGGCTGTTTCTACACATTTCAAAATGATCATCATGATAAATCTAGCTTCCGTCTGTCACCATACAAAGATACTACATGATTACTGAGGGTATTCCCCACACTGTACATTTCATACCCGTGACTCGTTTATTTTGCAGCTGGAAGTTTGTACCTCTTCATCTCCCTCCTATTTCTCTCCTCCTCTTACTCACCTCCCCTCTGGCAACCAACTGCTTTTTCTGTGTTTCCGTCTTGTTACGTTTGTTCATTTGTTTTGTCTTTTTAGGAACTAACATAGTACTGTAGGTCAATTATACTTCAAAAACAAACAAACTCATAAAAAAAAAAGATCCGATTTGTGGTTACCAGAGGCAGGCACTGGAGGAAAGGGGAATTGGATGAAGACGGTCAAAAGGTACAAGCTTCAAGTTATAAGATAAATAAGTACTAGGAATATAATGTACAACGTGAGAAATACAATGAACACTGCTATACGTTATATATGAAAGCTGTTAACAGTAAATCCTAAGAGTCTGCATCACAAGGAAAACTTTTTTCTATTTCTTTAATAAGGAATGAGATGTAGATAGATGAGATGCATCTAACTGAGATGTAGATATTCATTAAACTTACTGTGGTCATCGTTTCATGACGTATGTAAGTAAAATCATCACGCTGTACACCTTACACTTGGACAGTGCTTTAGGTCAATTATATCTTAATAAAACTAGGAGAAAAATTAAAACCTAATGAATAAATAAAGGTAACAGGAACCTCAGATTTGGGGGAAAATTATTGAATCCCCTTCCACTGAAATCATAAAATAAGTTAAAAGTGCAAAAAAAAAAGCTATATTGCATAAAATTGACATTTTCTTCTGTTTCTAGAAAGAGATATCTAATAGTTGAGATTGTGGATTTTTAGGTCATTATTACTTAGTCACTATAATAAAGGTGTTATCATTTTAATCTTGGTATATTTTAATTGATGATACGATACAGCCCTTGGTCTTATTAATATAAAAATAAATATATAAATATATATAACAAAAATTAAAATACTTCAGACAGAATAAAATATAACTCAGATTTATTGGAGCAGTAATGAAATAGATAGAATTAAAAATAAGTAATTTTTACTGTAGAAACAACCAACATACCAATAAATATGTGGAAAAACACATTGGTAAAAAAACTGTAAAAAAATGAGCATTAGAGGCTTACAGGATTTGGGTAATCCATGGTCTTGCCTGGGGGGAAATTTCATCTTATTTTCACTAACTTCTCACTGAAATGTGGCATATCTTTCTATTATTAAGGTAAGAACAAGCCACCTTAGTGTTCATAGTATCTGTACCTTTGTCGTAATAAAAACCACAGATCTGAATACACAATAGTTGCTGGTATCTCAAAATATCATTATGATTCATTTCTAGTTTGATGGTAATTTCTATGCAGTTTAAACCCACCACTAAATCTTGGTACCTAACATGTTCGTAAGAAGCACATCTATTTCTGTATCAAATTTTTTTTACATTTTAACTAATTATATTTCAATATAATTGATTGTTGGTTAATCCTATGTATTTTCGCTTTATTTCTTTATTTCATCAGTTTTGGCTATGGGGTGAATAACGCTGCTGTGAATTTGTCTTTTTGGTCCTCTGCTTTCGTTTCCTTTGGGTGTATACCCAGAAGTGGTTCATCCACTGATTTTTCAACACTAAGCTAATTTTTCATTCCTGGAATAAAATCAAATTTATCACAATGTAATCATCCTTTTTGGTTTTCTTTTAACATACTGCTGGGTTAAGTTTGATATTTTTAGTTTCTAATAATTACATCTATGTTCATAAGGAAAAAAGGCCTATGGTTAGTCAAAATGTCATAATGTCCCTGTTAGATTTTGGTATCAAGATTACACTGACCCCACCCCCCCCCCCAAAAAGACTGCACAGATCTTATAAAATGTTTTGCAGACTGTGACTAAGTTAATTTCCCCTAATATATGTTTGTTTTTCATTTAATTAATTTCTCCTATTTTGTTTATTTTTTTCTTCTCTCTAGCTTCTTTGCATTTAGTGTGCTATTCTCCTTCTGTCTTCTTAAGCTGGGTTCTTATATCATTAATTTTTACCTTTTCCCTGTTCTAATGTATGTGTGTAAGTGTACACACTGCTACATCCCAAAGTTTTGATAAGCCATATTTTCATTATCATTGAATTCAATATACTTTGCCATTTCCATTATGGTCTCTTCTTTGACCACTATTTATTTAAAAGGGTATCATTTAATTTTCAAACATTTGGGATTTTCTAGTTCTCTTCTGTCATATTTTTGTTCAATTCTATTATGATTGGATAACGTGCTCTGTATAATTTTAATCTTTCAGATTTGTTGAGACTTGCCTTAGGGCCTTATATGTGGTCAATTTTTGTAAACGTTTCATATGCATAGGTAAAGGACGTGAATATGTATATATACAGTTATTGGGTCCAGTGTTCAAAATATGTCCATTGAATTAGCACTGACCTACCAATTAAATAATAGTATGATTTCATAATGATGACAATGAAGAAATGTAATAACCTGGATAAGACTCTTGTCACAGAGAGAAATGAAATTATGAACTATAGTGAAATATATTTTATCTTAAATCTCTTTACCTAGATTTACCATTTTTCACATATGCCAGAAAAAGTTTACTGTGTACTAAATGCTAGCAACAGTAGCAGAAATTAAATGCGATATATGTAAGTTATTTTTAAAAGGAATGCTTAAGCTTTCATTTTAAATAAGAAGTAACATAGGGGCTAAAAATACTTGAACTGATACGTCCTTCTGAATCCTGGTTAAGTGATTTATAAACAAATTTAGTGGATATGAGGTAGAATGGAGAATTCACAGTAGAGGTTAAGTTATAAAAATGCATAAACCACATAGGAATATTTGCATAACCTTTTTCATTCCAAAATTGCTTGTGTGTGTGTGTGTTGCATTGAACTGACTGCTTTATGGAAAATTGACTAATCAAGACAAATAGAGACTTCTGCTTTTTAATATTGCTCTTAAGTATCATTTAAGTGTATGATGTAGATTTGGATATAAATATGGTATATATATGAATATAGATAGAGATGTAGATTCTTACTTACAATTCCTTCACCTCAGTTTCCTTCCCTGCTTTGAAAAACCCTGAAGGCTTAAATGGAAAATAAATGAAAGGATTTTATTTCCTTCCCTGGCGTAGATGGCATGGAACGCTCCCACATCTCTGGGGTCAGTAGTGTGATTTCCCCCTCTGGCCTTATACCCTACTGTTTTCTAATCTGCAAGTCAGGGAATCAAGTTATTTCCCGTCCATACTAAAGATCAAGGTCCACTTACCACCAGAAACTGAGGCAAATAAAATGAAATGGACCATTTCATAGAATAAAATCATCCTACAAAAAGAAAAATGCGCATGAGTTTAGAATATAAAATGTGAATTTATAATTAACTTATTGACATCAGAGTTTACCAAAAAAAGTCAAAAATTTTAAAAAGTGTTTTTTTGGGGGGAGGGGCAGGCAATGAGGTTTATTTATTTATCTTCAGGGGCAGTACTGGGGATTGAACCCAGGACCTTGTGCAAGCTAAGTTTGCATTCTGCTACTTGAGCTATACACCCCTCCATGAGAAATGAGGAGAGAGAGAGTAGTTAATTCAATAATGTTCACAGAGCTCCTATCACAATGCTGAATTCTGTTTTCCCCAATCCTAGAACATTCCTCAGCCTGGCCAAGTGCTGTGTTGACATTTTCATGGTGGGGAAGAGCCTAGGACGGAGAGGAAAGCGTCCTCTCCCCCTCCTCCCCTCCCTCCCTCTCCTCTGCCTCCAGCTCATTATCAATCAGGCATTTCTCATGGCCGACTTCTGACCCTCTCCCCACCTGAGGTTTTCCACATTTTATCTTCTCTCCCAACTTATTTCCTTTCTTTCCACCTTTGCAGTTTCTTTTCTACATCTATCAAAGAAGCTGTAAGTGATTCTCTACCTTCAAAATTTTCTGTTTTTAAAATTCTGTTGCAAATATATTCCTAGTTTATCTTGGTCACCTATACATGTACTTATCCGCACGGAACCCTGAACTGACAGTTCTATGAAAAACCTGCTATCGGTGAGACAAATCCAGTCTTTTAATTTTTTCGTATTGCTCTTGAATATCTCTTTAAGTTGTAAAATGCTTGCTATTGAGTTCAAACTATTACTTTTCCTCCGTTTGGCTCGGCATCTCTTCTAAAATTGCTTATGGATATTAACCAAAAACCTCCCAAACGTTAAATCAGACACATTTTAATAATCAATCCTTAAATAATAATTTTTGAAATCATACCTGAAACACCTTGTTTGCTGCAATTCTTAATAAGAATGTTCTTCTCCCACAATGGTCTTCATCCTCTTCTAAATGAGCGTTTGCAGGTAATGTTCATTTAACTCTGATATTTACTTTTACTGGTTCCCAGTGTTTTGTAACACTGTCTCTTTGTACAGCAAGCCTGTGAATGTCCTTAAAAGCTTTTCCTATCAAACATGTACCTTGGTAGAGGTGCTTGCTTTTTCAACACGTTAATTTTTTTCTCTTATTTTACTGTGTATTCAAACAAGTGACACCCAGAGAGACAGCTTAGAGAACTCGAATTTGCCTGTGTGCCTTAGCAGTTGAGCAAACTCAAAATTAGTACACCTGCTCGCCAAAGCTGCACTTAACCACACTTTCATGTGTCAATTGTTAATCATTAATTCCAGCCTAACTTGAGCCTCACCGTCTAAAAAGAAAACGAGGGACGTGGGATGGACTTATTGATGCGCAGTACAGCAGGGAAACCAGACTCAGCTTCTGAGGGCTGCGAAGTGGGTAAAAAGTAAAGGGCCGAGTGTAGACACCTAGCAGTTCGACATCAGTTTCCCCTTAACGTAGTAGCGTTACCTCCTCAGAGGCCTATGAAGATAAAATTCATTTTATTTTTCCAGCTCTTTTTTATCCCACTTGAGAACATTGAAAGTTTAAATTAACATTTTTTTTGAAAAATGGAAAATATGGGACCTTCATAGCTTTCTTTAGATCTCAGCCCACCGAGACACAAATGGAGGGCTCGGAAGTGACTGTCTAGCTGTTGATTGACCAGCAATCAAAAAATCACAGGTCAGTTACTTTTGTCCCAGAAGGCGCCTCCTAGTGGTAGGACTTGTTACAGTTCATAGAGAGGAAAGCTTGTGAAATACTTCTGGGATTTCACCCTAATTATCTTTCTGTTTAGAGCTTTCCCATTGACGTTGAGGAAGGGCTAAAAGCTCAGTGAAAGTCATGATGACGCACGTCCTCCCTTACCCAGATCTATTCATTAGTTTATTAGTTACGTAACTCAAGCAGAAACCAGACTCCTGTGCTTAAACCAGATACCTGTGCTTTCCTGGCCAAGCCGCCTTATCTCTCTGAACGTCGGGTCTTCATTTAGAACATTAAACACTAGCTCGCTCTGAGGATTTCTATGTGGGCCCCTGGAAACCTAAAAGAAATAAAAATTTTAAAAACCTTTACTATGTCTGATTTAAATACATTTTAGAGAAAGATGCTATGGTTCAGAGAACACATAATTTTCCATTGAAAAGCAAAATGAGATCTTGGGTTTATAAATGGAGTCATAATTTTAAAAAATATTTTGAAGACAAAGGGAGAAATAAGATGATAAATTTGCCCCCATTCAGGACCTTGCTGAAGTCAGAGGTATTAGAGGAAATACTGTACTTTGTTCAGGAACAATATTGCTGATGTGAGTGTGATCTTCCAAAGCTAAACAATGTTGCCAGTTTACTTGGAGCATTTCAATATTTGGAGACAGGGAGACGGTCTCGTTTTATGTCTATCACAATAACGTTGTCTTTATTGGAATGGTTTCTGAAGGTGCGGAATAGCCAGTCCCTGGTTGTCAAATGCCTTTGTAGAAAGATGACCCAAGATTAGGAACACTGGACAGTCTTTTCAAAGCTCTTACAGGAAGGGACATATGGGGGAAAAGAGAGAACTTACTGAAGGAGACAGTGAGCAAAGGTCACTTTGAAGCTTAGCCCCATATAGACTGACTGGAGTCCTTTTGAGAAGAGAAAAGCCTGCATTTTTGTCTCAGAGGGCAGAAAGTTATGGGGTGATTTAAACTTACAAGATGTCTTTATGTAAAATGCTAAGGAACTATTGTGATCTTGTATCTGGAGGGCAGTTATTAGATATTTTTATTTGATCTATTATTTGATCTTTATGCCAAGATAGCTTTTCTGACCTATCAGGTGTGTACCTGTGCCGTGGATCCCGCAGGTACATATGCCAGTGTCCCAGGGCCGGAGCGGTGCTGGCATCCAGGCCTGGTGCCGCCCCTGCCCTCTCTTGGACGGCACTGCCAGAGACCCACGCCTCCCATTTCCTCTCCCTCGTGTGGGCTCAGTCATCCCAACCTCTCTCCTGCTTAACCTCCTACACGCTTCTCAGTCCCATGAGGCTCTTACTGTGTGAAGGGCTCCTCTGTTCACCCCTGTACTGAACACGTGGCGGGTAATAGGCACCATTCCAGTGTCACTGGTTCCAATTTGGCCACTTTGAAACGATCATTTATACCCCAGCGGAATTCCACATTTCAAAGCTGCCCTCTCCTTTTTGCCCAAAGGAGGTCATTCCCTGACCAACAAAAGCCCAAGGGTTACCCTGCAAACACTTCAAAGTCCTATTCAAACACTTGCTTTAGAATACTAAAAGCTGAGATAAAAGATCTTCATTGCAAACTGTTTTTTTTCCTTTTAAATATGAAGCAACACCCACACAGAACAAAGACCATTATCTTTATTGCATGCAAAAGTAAAAGCTGAAGTTGTAGGAGTGTTTTTTGTTTAATCATTTCATGAAATCCAGCCAGATATTACCCAATCCGGAGAATTTACTGGCAAAGTAAACCCTTAACTCCTCCGTTTCCTACCATATGGCTTGTGAGTAACCCAGACCTCATGGTTTTCCTTCCCGTCCCTCCACGTTGGCCCTTTCTACCACTCAGTGTGCCTTTGAGCGTGGAAGAAAAAACTCGATCTCTTTTAGAAAGTTTGCTTTTCTATTTTTCTACTTAGTTTACACAATATTTTGTAAGTGGTCATTTCTGGGTTGATGTCAAGTCAGTTTAACAGAACTGAATTCAGCTCCCTGCTGTCTGTCATGGTGGCCACGGGCAAGCCTGCAATTTGTGTTGCATGAGAACTGATATCATTCATTCCAGGGCTACTTTCTGCTTCCATGAATTTGCCCAGTACTTCTTGGGTTTCTACAACAGAGCCCAGTATCTGAACCCCTGGCAAAGCAGGTCCCTTGCCTTCCATGAAGAATGTATGATGAGCCCATTGCAGGAGCCGCACCCAGACACCTGCAGCCCTGCGGGTCTCCCCTGCATGGCCAGTCTTGGAGCCCTTGTGGCGATGCCCAGGGAGCCAAGGTAGGAGGCCAAGGTGGAGAGGTGCACTACTGTTCTCCCAGGTGCGGATAACCCATCTCTTCCTTGGAAAAGTGCTTGTTACACAGGTTACTTTCCTTCCACTTGGCAGAATAAAATCCAGGCTTACTGGCTCTCCACCCCACACAAGGCAGGCAGGAGTAGTAGGTCTGAATGACCACATGCGTGAGCCCGAGAGAAGAAATGGGGATCGCGGAGATCGACTGAGTTCCAGCGGGAGCGGTAAGATTAGAGTGGTCCCAGGCGTAGGGCTAGAATCTGGGCACTTACCTTCCATTCCGTTTCACAATCAGAAGAAGCCACTTTGTTTTTTTCCTTTTTCCTTTCTGGCACTTTATTTTTTTTTAATTAAAGTATAGTCAGTTTTCAGTGTTGTGTTAATTTCTGGTGTATAGCACAGTGATTCAGTTACACATTAATAATTCCTTTTTACATTCTTTTTCATTATAGGCTATTACAAACTACTGAATATAGGTCTCTGTGCTCTACAGTAGAACCTTGTTGGTTATCTATTTTATGGACAGTAGTTAGTATCTGTACATCCTAAACTCTCAGTTTATCCCTCCACCCTCCCCTTTCCCCCCTGGTAACCATAAGTTTGTTTTCTGTGTCTGTGAGTTTGAGAAGAAACCACTTTTTGATCACACTCTTTTGCCATTTTATTTCACAACCAACAATCGTGGAGATACTCAGTTGTTAGTATCTCCCGCTATAGCATTGTTACTGAATGCTGAAAGCATTATGCATTGTCCGTTTTTGTCCGTATGACAAGGACAGGAGGTAGACATCACTCTCCACATTTTGGCTGATGAGGACCCCAAGGCTCAGTACTTGAATTGAACCCAGGTTGCAAAACTAATGCGCCCAACTGGCTTCTTCCCCATCTCTGTGAAGCTTCGTCGGGCTGGCTACTTCATCAAAGACTGATCATCACCGTCTTGTGTTTTCTCTAAAATCCAGTCCATGTATTCAGCAACTTTGGTGTAGACCCCTGGTTGTTCCCTGCGGGCGCAGCCTTCACCCCAACTGGTGATGCCCACCAAATGCCAAATTCCATTATGTTTGCAAACCAAGGGACCACCTGAATCACCCTGCATCACAGTGGATGGAAAAAATAAAATGATAGACGGTTATGACAGATGTGCCTTTAAAATTCCATAGTCACGCCACACACACCACACATACCACACAGACAATTTCTTATAGTTCTTCAGACATCCCATGTGCCTCATTAGCTATGGATGTGGTGAAGATGACTTAATTCAATAGTGTACAGTTGTATTTTCTGTTTATTCCAACAGAGGAATTTTGACATCGTCATCCCAAAGTGAAATAAATCTAATGCTTTTATATTTTAGTAGAATTCTTGTCTGCACAACTGTCTTCTCTTAAATACAGCGTGCTCCTGCAAAAATTGTGACATATATAATACATCACACATAAAAATTATAAATGTGTATTCACTTTATTAAAGGCTATTTATGAAATTATTAGATCATTTGGCCCCAAAGTTTTTAAAAAGCTATAGTGAAATATAGCGAAGTATACTATTGAAAATACATATTTTGAAATGATTTTTCTCAAGTGGCCTATTGTGTGTTTTTCATAATCAAATGCATTACCTTACAAGCATCTTTTCCCCCTTCTTTATAGCCAGCACAGATCATCTGTTTGGTTATTTTATATTCTTTATAACTTTTCTGGCATTCTTCATTTGAAACCAAAGGAATATTTGCCTTTTGTAGAGTATCTTGGATTTTACCTATGAGGTAACCAATATATAACTTCAGAAGTGGCAGTAAAATAAATATAGAAATAAGACTAGCGTCTTCAAATAAATGAGAATGATGAACTTTTCCTTAAGATCATTTTTTTGGATAAAAATAGTAACAGTGAGAAGGTAGAGTTACATGCACGAACTCAGAGAGAGGAGGGGCACCAGAGGAGACCTGCTGTGAGCTCTCAGGCAGCGTGAGGACAACCCAGGGACCTTGGGCAACCAGAGAACTGACTTCCATTTTCTCTGCCACCCTCTCAACTCCATACAAGTCTCTCAGAAATTCCTTCTTACTGCCTACAATCCAAAAGCCTAGAAGTTCTTATCTTTCGGTTTTTGTTTTATATATTCAAAAAATCATTATAAAACATATTATTTTTACCAACAAAATGCAAAAACGATCTATGGAATGAGAAAACGTATTTGCAAACATATATCCAATAAGGAGTTAATACCAAAATATTTAAAGAACTCACAATTCAATAGAAAAAAATCCCTGCAAATAATCCAATTTTTAAATGGGTGAAGGACCCGAACAGATATTTTTTTCAAAGGAGGTAATGAATGGCCAAAAGGTACAGGAAAAGGTACACAGCATCCATAATCATAAGGGAAATAAAAGTCAAAGCCACAATGATATTACCTCACACGTGTTTGAATGGCCAATAGCAAAAAGATACGCGATAACAAATGCTGGTGAGGATGTGGAGAAAAGGAAACTTTTGTGCACTGTTGGTGGAAATGTAAATTGGTGCAGCTACTAAGGAAGACAGCATGAAGAATCCTCAAAAAATTAAAAATAGAACTATCACATGATCTAGCAATCCCACTTCTGGGAATACATCCAAAGGAAATGAAAACACTGTGAGGAAGAGATATGTGCATCCCCATGTTCATAGCAGCAATATTTATAATAGCCAAGACATGGAAACTTAATGTTTCCTTTGACGGATGAGTGGATAAAGACATTGTGAGATATATGTGGATATATATATGATATACACATGATGAAATATTATTCACCAATGAAAAGAAGGAAATCCTGCCATTTGTGACAATATAGATGGACCCTGAGGGCATTATGCTAAGTGAAGTAAGTGAGACAGAGAAACATAACTATTGTATGACCTCATTTATATGTAGACTGTAAAAACAAACAAGCCAACAAAAAAACCTCATAGAAAAAGTGATCAGACTTGCAGATCAGAGAGAGGTAAGGGGTAAGGAAAGGGGAATTGGAGGAAGGTGGTCACAAGGTGAAAACTTCCTGTTGTAAGACAAGTAAGTACTGGGGATGTATGTACAACCCGATGGTTATAACCTAGCACTACTGTATAGTATGTTTGAAAGTTGTTTAGAGTAGATCCTAAGAGTTCTAACCATAAGGAAAAAATTTTCTTTTTCGTGTGTGTGTATCTGTATGAGATGATGGATGATAACCAAATTTACAGCAGTGATCATTTCACAATATTTGTCAGTTGAACCATCATGCTGCACAGCTTAAACTTACGCAGTCATATATGTCATTTATATCTCAATGAAACTGGAAAAAAAGATACATATATAATTTTTGAAAAAAAAACAAAAAACCCAAACCTTTGGCAGCAGAAGAGTATTTTGTTCTTTGAGTAATTGCAAGTGAGCATTTTTCACTAAGAACAGTTTATGAATAGTTTAACTCCCACCAGTGTCCAGGCTGTCCTTGGACATCATTTGGGAGTGTTCATCATTTAGTTAAGATTAGTTTACATTTCTCCCCATCTCAAAGAACTAGTCAAAATTTTGAAAAAAAAATTTTTAATTCATTGGATAAAGGACTGAATCAGGACAGATGGAGAGAGCTTATCAAGCTGTCTCCTTTTGTAAAGAATGAGGCAAACCTCTAGTGTCTACCAAGAACCTAATTTTGGAAAGGAAGAATGGTCTGTTTCTCAGAAAACTCAAGGGCAATGAAAACACCCCGAGTATCCATAAGCAGGGGTTCTTAACCAAGGGCCCATAGGAAGAATTCACATGGTCTATCAACTTGGGTACGAAAGAAATACATCTTTATTTTCACCAACCTCCAACCGAAGTCTAACACTCCCTTCAGCAGTGTTAAGGGCACCATGACTTTGCCATCAGCAGAGATCACAGACGTTTTCCTGTCACATTATAGTTGTGGCAGATGACTCAAATTATCATTGTGGTCATTGCAGTTTCAAAATTGCGGTAGTTATTAGAACAACTTACTATTTAATATGTTAATAAAGAAGCACAGTATTACTGTAGCACATTTTAGAGTCTTTTGGTAAGTATTCTGCAGTTTCATTGATTTCCTTTGTAATCCTACGTGTTTTATTTAAGGATTTAAAAGCATCATTAGAGAAGGTTTATAGGCTTCACCAGATTGCTAGGAGGATGCATTTAAAAAAAAGCAAAAACAAGAAAGAGAGAGGGCGTGCCTCCCTATGCTTCTGGTCATTAATACCAAGTTAGAAAGAAGACTGGTGTTGGGAGATGAGAGCTCTGTTAATTCTGAGGCCGAGATGGGTTTGGGTGGCCTTTTAGTCCTCTATGAGACCAATCCTTTACGTGAAGCCAAACCAATTAAAGTAAGATGCTGAAAAGATTACCCTATAAATTTCCAGACCCAAGCAAAAATCCATTTTCTCAAGAATCACTGAATAAATATTTGGGAATGGATAATTTGGAAAAAAAATCATGAGTTTGGAAAAAAATTTAGACAGAGGCCAATTAAACGGATCTACTCCACGAATTTTACATATAAGACTTGCTTTAGAAACAACATTTAAAATGTCATGCTGTACCTTTTTCCTCTGTGAAGCCCCATCCAGTTACCCAACAGTTGGTGTAAATTGTATTTGTATCATCTTTGGAAGGTAGGCATACTGGTTTTTGGAAATCTGAAAGGTAATTTTTAAATTAGAGTCTGGCTAGATAAAGTTATGGATATCGACTTTAAAAATACATAATTTTCTCTTCCCATAGTCTCTTTCTAGAGAGTAGCACCAAGCAGAATAAATCTTTTGCTTTCTGCTCCATTTCTAAGGTCAGTGATTCCAGAAAATTTCTCACCGTCAGAGTCAGTTTTGGTGTTAAATTTTCTGGATTAAATTTTAAAACTCAGAACCCAGATTTACTGCCAAAAGCACTTAGAAGTTCTTGCATCTTTTTCTGTGTGTGAGTCTTAATAGTAACAGAAGAGTGTCTATACCATATAAAGCAGGACTTTTAAGTGCTTTAACTTGCAGTTCTGTGCTTCCAAATGCAGCACCTCCAACCTCAATGCTACTTCCTTCTCTAGTCAAGGTCCACCTGGCTCTGCTTGCTTTCACAGAGTCCTTTGTGCCCAAGGCAACGCTAACGCTGCTACTCTTGACAGAGGAAGCCACGCTTCCCAGATGGCAAAGACATGTCTTATGTCTATTATTTCAATAGTGTATATGCAACTGTTTTCCTACCTGAAAGAACCAATTAACATATCTTGGCCCTTAAGTCTTATCTTTCATGGCAACACTCACCTTTCCCACCACTCCACTAACCAAAAAAAAAGAAGAAGACAATCTCTCTGGATTCTGACCTTTCCAAACTGACGTGAAAATTCAAACCAGCACAATTTAGCTGTACGCTCCTCCTTAAACATGCTACGTACCAGTGTAATTCAAAGGAGTCTCAAGTTTTATTAAGGCAATATCATGACTACCTTCCGAGATTTTATAATTGTGGTGAATGATAATCTCTTTTATTTGTGAGAAAGGTGTTTCTTTGGTTATCTTGGACAGATTTAACATGCCGCCATAAATGCGCCAAACATTCGACAAGGGAAGCCTAGGAGGGAAAAATAAATGCCGATTTGAAACCAGAAAGACTGGTCTTTGATATTGGTCCTTTTTCCTTGCACTTTAGTTTTCAAAAAAAAAAAAAAAAAAAAAAAACTAGGAAGAAAGTACTAATATAGCATGTGTTTACATACCTAATTTCTCCCCCCAGCAGTTTATCACCAACAGCAGCAGTGTTGAAGGTTTAGTCTGAAGGTTTAGTTAAAAATATTGGAAAATGTAAAAAAAAAAAGAAATTGGAAAATGTACATTTACGCAGTTATTTCATGTTTACTGTGAGTGAAAATACAAGAAAGTCGCTGTCCCATTCAGGGACGCTGGTCGGGACATGACTAGCAGTTTTTCTCGGGAAAAGCATGCTCAGTTCTCCAGCCTGAAAGCAGTTGCTTCCACGAAATTCAGAGCTGGCAGGAAGTCAGGGTGCCTTTATCCAAGCTCGTATGTGATCAGATAAGGTATGGGGTCCCGGACAAAGAGAACCAGACATGGCTTTCTTGACGTGAGAGAAGCCATTTTTGGCCTAAGCCTTTTTGTGACCTCGGCCTGGCCGCAGTGGTGCCCTTGAACAGGTCTCTGTAATGAATGATCTTAAGGGAACAAAAGAATGCAGAAACACAGGGCTGTTACCGGGCAAGAGAAGTAACAATAGCAACTGGTTGTAACGACGCCCAGTTCTCTTTCAATAGTAAAGATTAGCCTGAAGGGCTCAATCGCCAGATCCACTGGAACCTAAGGGAAGATGATGTTGACCTTTTCTGACCCTCACGACTTCAATCAACTAACGCCTGGGCTTTGTCGGCAGTCCAAGCCCCTTCGCGAATGTGCATGTACCCTTAGCCTTAAACTTCCCCCATTCTGCTGTCCAGGGAGACACGGTTAATATATCAATTACAGCTCAGTAAAGCTGGAAAAAAAGGTGAAAATTCTTGGTCCCAAGTTGGGGTACATTTAGTAAAAGGGGGCACTACTGTTTCCTTTCAGAGTGTCTTTCCTTCCCCTTGGCAAAGCCACGCGCAGCAGAGCCCTGACTGGGGGCCCAGGCTGCCCCGGGGGCCCGCGGAGGAGCCCTGCCCTGCGCCGCCCCGCCCACTGGGCCCCGGCTATTACATTTCGGGGGCAGTGGCTTCCATCCTGGTTCACAGCAACCCATGATGACAGGGGATACGGAGGAATTTTATGAAAACAAAAATACTTTTTGAAAGAGCTCAAGTGTCTTTTACGTTAGGGCCACTAGTCCCTCTTTCCCTTATCCATATGTTTTGTCCGTTTTTACGTGTCTTGTTTAATCATTGCTTATTTTTTTTTTTGAGAAATCTTTATGTTCCAGGTATAGTATTAGGCATTTTAAATGTGTCACTTAACCCTTCCAATGACCTTATGAATAAGATACTCTTTTTATTCATGTTTTACAGATAGGAAAATTAAGCTAAGCGCTGATTATTGCCCGAGGACACTCATGCCTCTAACAAGTGGCAGAGCTGTGACTCAAGCCCCCTTCTGTCGAACTACTACGTCTGTTTTAAAATGGCAAACCCCCCACCATGTGCACTATTTATGTGATAAAGTAGAAATATTATATCTGGTCATATTTATTGAATTATATAGGGTAATACGCAATCACTTTTTTGTTTTACTGTTAGTACTACATTTGTGAATCAAAGAGCTGAAAGTAAAATATCAACGGGTCTGAAAAATATGTCTTTGCAGAATACATTTGGGAAGCGGTGGGTGAAGGTAGCAACAGCTGGGGTACTTTTTAGTTATTCTTGAAAGCAGGAGCGACATCCTCCCGGGAGCGTCACTCCAGCAAACATGCCGCAGTCTGTTCTGATGGGTCCGATGGTTCAGAGCTTGGGCCCTACCGGTTAGTCGACATTTTGAATCCCATCTCTGCTCTAAAATGCCTTTTATTGAAAGAGAATAACCTTCTCTTAATAAACTGACAACATGATGGAGAAATTGATTATAGAGTCTTCAACACAAAAAGGCAAGCGAAGAGCCCAGATAAGATGCAGCCAAACCTTACCCGTCGAAGCAATGGGCTGCAGTCAGGACCCACTGGTGTCCGATGATTGACCCTCCACACAGGTGGTTCTGAGCTCTCAGCTTCACTTGCAGGCTGACCTGCCAGGGCCACTCTCCCCAGTCAGAGTTGGTTCCTCCAACAATGCGTGTGTTTGTTTTTGTTGCACAGACTAGAAGAGAGCGTTGAAGTTAGTGGCTGAACTTGGGGGAGAATCAGAGTCCTCTTCAGCCAAGGAAAACAAGACACATAATTCCACTATAAAAGACCAAACAAGCTATCAAAACAACTCCAACATCCCCTTGCAGTTCTATGAGAAAGTGAGATGTACTCACCAGAGCTGTCCCCACTTTTACACAACCTCAGAGAATAACCAGAGCTTGCTCGTGTCCCATACGTAATCCCAGTGGGGGAGCCATCCAGAGATAATCGTAAGGAACACTTACACCTAGATAAAATCAGGACAAAGATTAACCCTTCACGGAGGAGGAGAGCTCGTGAAACTGTCTTGCCAACTGTCTTTGAAAAAGAAATTTTCACTAACTTCTCTCCTCTACAATCTTCTGGGAGTAAAGAATAAGCAAAAAACTGACAGCGCATCATTTTCGTACAAGCCTCTTGGCAGCCACTCACTCCTTTAACAAAGGTCACATTCAATTCTTCTCCTTCAAAGTCAACTTCTGAGTAAATTTTGGAATGGCAGGGCTCTGTGCCGGTTATAAAGAGAGAGAAAATGCAAACAGCCATAAACCACATTTAGCCAAGTTTCTGGTACATCGTTGAGGATTGTTAGGCAGCCATAACTTTTGTCACATTTTGTGTAATATTATTGAGTCACATTACCAGGCAAAGTTTGTTTGCAGGTTAAAAGGCTGTATCCAGACACGGCGTTTTCCTGAGGAGAAGGGGATCTCGGGGTCCCACTTTGGGAAGTCTTAAGGAAACAGACATTTCTATTTTGAAAGAAAGCAGGAGAAAGAAAGAACACTACATTAAAGGCAAGTACAAAGGCACCTCATATAAAACAACAACAACAACAAACAAACACCCCCTGCAAATTCTGTTCTTCTGAGAAATTCTCTTCAAGGTCAATCAGACTACAGGACTCTCCTAAATTACTGAGATTAAATGTAAATCAAGCCACATCTCCCCCTGAAGAAAACTGCTAAGAACAGACAACCTGAAAAGAGGAGAAAGATAAAGTTCTGCCTTTTAAAGGAAAAAAAAAGGAAAGAACAAATTCTGGAGATTCACCGTGCTGGTGCTGTTACATAACCGTCCATCCTTCTCGGAGCTCCATCTTGTGCATAAAGAAAAGGACAGGTTATCTGAGGGTCAGGGGGTCGAAGCAGGAGAAACAGGGCTCTGGTTTCTGAAACAGAGCGGTTAGAATAAATACGTTCCCGGCAAGTAGTTTTTACTTCCAGCTCATGGAACATTAAGCTCAGTAGGAAAGATACCCTTCTTTCCCCAGGGCTGTTGTCTCAAGGGTTCAATGGTATAAGTGAGAGAAGGTGGGTAGAAAGGTCGGCTGATCTCTTAACTAATCTGCACCTGGAGGAAAAGTACCTAAAACTGTGAGTTCAAGTGTTTTATGGGAAATGAACAAAACTTAAAAAAAAAAAAAAAAAAACAAACTCACACTGTGAAACTAAAGCGCTGTCAGGACAGCCGCGAACGTTTCACAGTCACGCTCACCTTTGTGACTCTGTCTTCTGGGCGTTGGTGTAGAATGTGAAGAAAAGGCAGCTGGGGTGATAGGTACAGATGGTCCGACAAACAAAGGCATCTGGAGCGAGAACCCTGGCGACATCCACATCTGAGAATGCGAGCTGCTGGAAGACGTCCCTGTGGCAGCCTGCGGACCCACGGAGGGGAGATGTGCGTGACGTGATGCAGATGTGCTCGTGCTTTGTCATCGTAACTGCAGGAAACTGTGACGGCTTGTTATTCAGAGCACTGAACGTCCTAAGTGCAAAGGTGTCTGTTAAAACATCCCCAGACTTGTTTGTTTGTTTACCGTTTAGGAGAAGGAAAGATTGGTCTCACGCTAATAAAAGACAGATTCCTATGTGAGGGAAACAAAATGGCTTAACCCGTGCTCCCAGCTCCGTCCTAATCAGTGCGAAATACCTCTGTTACTCAGCCTGTGTTTGTATTTTCTTTCTATGACCCTCACCCTGAATTCCAAGCCTTAGATACATGAGGTTTTATGTTTTCCTGAATATTCTGAAAAAGATTTTGTTTTAAAGGGATCAATAGAAACCTGAGTAGCTAATGCAAATGCCATGTGCCCACTGAAATTAGAACAAGAGGAAATCCACTTTCATTGCCCTTACATAACCCTGTCTCTTAATTACATTTTTTATTTGTGTTCATAATATTTACTCCAGTTTACTCAATTCGATAACTTCTATTCATATTATGCAAGCTTAAGGAATAAGGATAGTGAACGTGGGAAAGACAAAAATAATCCAAATTTAAATGAATGAACGTAGTTGGATCAAGAAAGTGTACCCACCATAACACAACAGCCTGGTCTGGGCAGTGTAGGAAATCAGACCTCAGCTGATCAAATCTTTTTTTAAAAGACATGGACTCTTGAAGCGGGAGGAGAACTTACGCGTCATCCGTGTCAACCCTCAACTGCAGCCTCTCAAGGAGCTCCCTGACAAGTTGTTCAGCATTCACTGAAGACATTTACAGTGGCAAGTTGCTGACCAGCTCATGACAAGGCTCACTTCTTGTCTGGACCACTCTAGGTGTTAGAAATTTTTTCTCATTTTTATCATGGTAGGAGCTACCTAGATCTGCCTTCTGGAACCATGCAGATTAGTCTAATTCCCTTTCCCGATCACAGCCCTTCAAAAACAAAAAAATAAACGACAGTCATCCTGACTCTTTGTCAGGTTAAATGTCTTTAACCTGTTTCTTTAACCATATCTTATTGTTCACTATTTCTAGATATCTTACCATCCTGGTGACTGACTTGTGAAGGGTTCCACTTGTCCACTGGTCCACACAAAACGTGGAACACAGAACTGAATACAAAGTTTCCATCACCATCTGACCCGTCCAGATGACAAAAGGACAGGGGCTGCCTTGTTCCAAAGGACCATTTTCTTTTTTAGAGCTAGTTTGATTTTCATTCGTTTTGTTTATCAGGACATTAGTGGGAAGGACAGAGTAAGGACCTCCGAAAGTCCTCTCCTCCATGAAAGTAGTGAGAGCCCGGGGAACACTGTCCAAATCAACATCTCAACTCTAGAAATTAACCAGAGGTTTATAACGGTCCAGGGAGTGTTTATTGAAGACGAACAGCCAAATCTCCATAAGAACAGCAAGTTTTGTGGTGTTTTGGGACCCCATATGGAAGCTCCATGGAAACCCTGGCAACAGCCCCACAATCACAGTGAAAATCCGCAGTCTAGCAGCACGTGGAAGGGGCAGAACGGAGTTGGGGCTACTCCAAAGCTCTGTCCCCAAATAGTTATTACATGATCTCTGTGGAAGTTCTCAGTAAAACCCCACTTGCAAGGATTGAGTTTATCTGACCTGACTCAGCGCTTCCTCGGTGTTAGCAGCCTTTTCCTTGGAAATGTTTGTCAAAAAAAATTGTGGCAATGACATATCATTGCAGCTGCCTAAGGCAACAGTAACAGCTTGGACAGACAACAAGCCAATAAAAATCTTGAAAGGAAAACCAGGGGGTAGGGTGAAGATCTCTGACACACTGCGGAGACTCTAGAAGCTGTGTGCGTGTACAGAGCTGTGTGCGTAATCAGGGCTGTGCATGTGCCCGTGAAATTTCCGAGAAAGCCCTGAGCTCTCAGTTTGGCTGATGTTGACCTCTGTGAGCTCTGTGTCAGCAGAAAGTGAAGGCCAGGGCAAAGCTGTAAAATCCCCGCCTGAGCACTGAAGGCATGCCCCCTCCCCAGCTCTCCCAAAAAGCCCCTGGTGGAAGGCTGGGCAGCTCGTCGGATCCAGGCATTAACGGAAACCTCGGTCCCGTCATTAGTTAACTACTAGGGAAACCAAGCAGAGACATCAGTGGCTATACACAGCAAAGGCTAACCTCTGTACAAAATTAGTTCAGGAAAGTCACCAGACAAACAGCAGCAACAACACAAAATGGTAACAACAACACAAAATGGTAACAACAACAAACTCTGGGAAAGGAGGGGATTTCATTTCCAGAGTTGGCACATGCTATTAGTTAAAAGACCTAATTTTTTTTTTTTAACAAAAAATTGTTAAGACATGTAAAGAAACAAGGAAACGTGCCCCATACACAGAATAAAAGGCTGATATAAACCACTGCTCAGGAAGCACGAACTTTGGGCTACTATACCGAGGCTTTAGGTCAGCTACTTTAAATATGTTCAAAGAACTAAAGGAAACCCCTGTCTAAAGAACTGAAGAAAAGTATGAAAACAAAGTCTCACCAAATAGAGAACATCAATAGAAATAGAAACTATATTTATAAAAGGAACCAAATCTGACTATTAAAAAATTAAATAATCAGTTAATTTGAACCAGTCAATCCGGTGCACAGCATGGAGGAGGTGTGCCTGCGGGGAGTGGGAACAAGTAGGAAGAGCGATGTACTGTTGCCAACTTCCTAGTCTTGCAGGCAGCTCCCCATACAGGACTTGGCACGGAGCCGGCACTTGATACTGTGTAGAAGTGGCTGTTGGTAATTTGGTTTCAATAACATGTTATCAGTGACACGCTGATACGCTAAATAAGGTAGAATGTGAAAGCAAATTTTCTGGAAAATTCAATTAAAATTACTTCTGTGTCTGAAACTATAAGGTTTCATTGAATCATTATGCTGGAGCTATTTCACTCGACAATGGATTCCACGAAGAAATGACCTTATAGTCTTTCTACAAATCACCGTACTGATTTCTTATTGCTGCTGTAACAAATTAGCACAAACATAGTGCCCTCAAACCACACAAATTTGTCATCTCAAGGTTCTGGAGATCAGAAGTCGAACAGTCTGAAGTGGGTCTAATTGGGCTAAAATCAAGACATGGGCAGGGTTTTGTTCCTTTGCAAAGCTCTGGAGGAGAACCTGTTTCCTTGCCTTTTCCAGGTTCTAGATGCCACTCCTTGGCTTCTGAACCCTTCCTCCATCTTCAAAGCCAGCAACGTAACCTCTTCAGATCTGTCTCTCTCTCCCTCTGACTCTGATCCTTCTGCTTCCTTTTTCTTTTATAAGGACCCTTGTGGCTACACCAGACTCATCCCTATGATCCTGAATAAGCTCCCATCCAAAGTCTTCAACGGAATCACATTTTTAATAAAGCCCCCTCTTCCATGTAAATTAACATATTCACAGGTTCCAGGCATTAGGACATCTTTGAGGAGCTCCCATTCTGTCCACTACAATCACACAGTAATAGTAGCCATATAATTACCGATTTCTGAGACTGCACAGGGCTTCAGTGAGAATCCAGATTCCACGTTAGCCAGCACCTTTATGCTAGTAGGTGTTCCACTCGGGCTGTGCTTTAATAGGCAGCTGTTCCTGAATGGGAAAAACAGAGGTTACTTTGCTTCCTAAACTTCAAGGTGCGTGTAAAAGTCCATTTCAAGTTGAAATGGTCCAGGGTCAGTGGAAAATAAACAAAGAAATCGGAATGATGACCTCAGTATTGAATGGGTTAAGGATTTGGGTTATTAAAGAGACGTCTTCTGCAGAAGGATGGTTAAAGTGAGAACACGGTGGGAGACATCCTTCCACAAGATGTTATTCTGCTAAACCCTCATTCCACAAGCACAGCCTATTTGCGGACCAAACGGAAATTATTCTCTTCAGAGAAAAAGGCACCAAAATTGAATAAATAAATAAATAAGAACTAAAAACACCGTCAGAAAGAACAAACGCTATGGATTTTACTCACCGGTAGTCTGCACTGTGGAACGTTTGCGTGGCGTATGTGAAAAACTGGCAGTGAATGCTGTTCGTGCACATTTTTTGGCACTCCTCAGCACTTTTAACCTTAGAGACATTGAAATTGACTCCTCTCATATCAATTCCTTTATAAATGTCTCGGTGGCACGCTGCACAAATAAAACACATAGAGCGAATTCCGTCAGTTTCTCTTCTGGAAGTAAACCAATTTGGGCAGAGTAGTTTTGAAGGCTAGTATTCCATTTCTGGTAACTGTTATTAATTAGGAGATTTAGAATTTTTTTATAGCCCTAAATTATCAGACTCTGCTTGAAATACATACATTCCAATACGTTTTAGAGGACTAGCATGGAAGAGGGGCTCGTTTACTTCCAAAACTGCGAAGCTTGTGCAGCAATACAGGTAATAGTTCACAATGGAATTATTGATGAGCAGCGGCGGATAAACAAGAACAGAAGAATGATGACAGGCGCTTGCAGGTTATAGAAAAGGAATCTCTTGCCAGTTCTGCTTTACATGAAAAAAGAGACAGGCTGGGAGTTGGGATGGAATACTTCTTAAAAACTTTTCTTAATGGTTAATTGAAAGCTATAAACCTCCCTCGAAATGTTTTAAACTAAAATGGGTCCTGAGTTTAGAAGCTTTATGTGCCCGGGAGCAAGTTTTCGCTTTAATTTCACAAGATATTTGGGAAGAGTTAGAAGGGAACATTAAATGAAGTTCTGTGAGTAGACTAAGTCTGGGGGGGAAAAACAATAACTAAGGAGTATGGAGAAAGGCAGAGTATTATTTTTTCTTTAAATTTTACTATGATATCAAATTGAGAACAACATTTAATTGAATCGTTTACACTAAACTGTATTAAGAGATAAATTTGATCTTATATGATAGGAAAAGTACTCCTTCTCAGGTAAACTATATACTGACTAAGCCAGGCCCCCGTATTTAGAACTAAGGGCTGGTTACTGTGCAAACTGCAGGTACAATGTGTGTGTGTTGAAGGAGAGGTGTTACTGGAGGGGAAAAGGATGAAAAATTTAAAAGCATCTGAAATGTAAGCCCACGCAATTACCTGGTCAGAGTAAAGGTAAAATAGCAGAGGTGTATAGTGCTGCCATGGCTGTTTTAAGGTTCTGTCAGCCCATCGGTTGAGAGAGCCTTTTCAGCACTTTGCACTTGCAGATCAGTCAGGTTAGAGAAGGAGTTCATTTGCCTTAAAGTGATTAGGATGGAGTGGGAAGTTGTTTCCCAAGACATCAGTAGGAATAAGCGTCAGAATGACAGTTTCCTGGCCTCCTAGTCCTCACATTTTCCCCTAAAATGTGCTATTCTTGGCAAGATTTACAGAGTCCAGTTTTTCAGTTTGGGGGCTTAATGGGGCTTCTTAACTTCGACACTATGAACATTTGGGACTAGGAAATCTTTGTCGTGGGGGCGTCCCTGTGCCCTGAAGAATGCTTAGCAGCATTTCTGACCTCTGGTCCCTAGTGTAGCATCCTCCAAAGCTGTGACAACCAAAATGTCTCCAAACGCTGCCAAGCGCCCCCTGGTGGACGGAGAAAATCCCCCGGGGTTGAGAACCACTGAGAACCGCTAGTGTACAAATTACCCTGGAGTGAAACCGGGAGAGAGAGAGAGATGCCCTCTGTGTTTTCTTTAAGGTTCTTGTCTGGAATCAAGGGGAGACTATTGTTTGAATGTGTATTCACTCTCTGTACATCTTACACCATAAATAATAGCGGCTCCTTAAGCATGTGATGGCTGATAAACACAAGAGGATCTGTCCAGAGTCAGACCCCCTCTGTTATCTTTCTGGGGGCTCCCTTCCAAAAGTCCGTGGCAGGACAGAGTTTGCGCAGAAGCTGTTCTAAGGCAGACCCATCCTCCGTTCAAATTTAGCTCAGAAATCCACACCTTACCACTAATTTGATGACCACACTGCTTTAAGGAATGTCCAGAAATTGCACTGGTCCGTGACACTCTTGGCAGGTCTCCTGTAACACTGTCTTTCAAGAAGCAACCAAACCTGTTTTTAAAAGTAGCTTCACTTAGGAAGTAGAATAATAAACACACATTGAGGAATGTCTAGCATTTTTATACACTCATAAATATAGCTTTCCCTGACACCTGCTGGAGAGAACATTCTTAGAGGCGATTCCATAATATCTAACGGTCTTTAAACTACCTAACTTCAGCATTGTTTTCCTTTACATTCACAGTTTGAAGTACAGAAGGTCAGTCATATTAAAGAAATAATGATTTTTCCTGTGTTTCCAAACTTTAGAGGAATTACGTTCCCACCTAGTGATTATTTTTATAAATACTTTCATTTACTTAAGAAATGAAATCAGTCATGAGAGTTGCATCTGTATATGGTGTTCATCTTGGTCACTAACTCCTTCTAGTCCACACCTAATGAAAGACTGCTTTCTGTCTTTAATGTCAACCTTAATGTCATTTCATCATTCACAAGGGTTTGGAACCTAACTTGACTTTTTACATGAAGAGTTACTACATCTTACATACAGTCTGGGTTTTCTGTGCAAGTTTAACATGTAGAATCAGGGGATGATTGTCTTAATTCCTAGTTTTTAAGTTCAAACAAGGTAAAGATAAAAGAAAAGAATTATGGACATGGAAATGGGAACAAGGGAGAAACATTCATTCTGGATATTGATTAAAATGAATGAAACTAGGGTTGTAGCTAGGCACATCTATGACCAAACAAGATTTTTAATCACCAACTATTTTTCAAATTCTCTTACTTTTCCAAATCACCGGTTAATAGTATATATCCATGGCCACGCGCGCACACACACGCATATGCAGGCACACACACACCTTGCATACCACAGTGCCCAAGCTGGCTCACTATAGGCACATTCAGACCTAACCTCTCCCAAGGTTACAAGCTCTGGATCTTAATTATATTCTCAATAAAACTGCTTGCTTTCTACTGTGTTTTCTTAGGACTGTGCTATCCACACACATGATCAGGGGTCAGACAGCAAGTACTTTTCTCGTTCAGGTGAAATATCCACCTATTATTAGACCCTTTCTTGAGATACCCTCTTAGCGCAGTGCTTTTCAAGTGTTTTCCTTGAGGTCTTGGATAGAAAAAGACCACCTTCTACTATTTTAAGTGAATACAGTGATTCCTTAAAATACAGACTCCCAGTTTCAAGAGACTTTGGTTCAGTAGGTCTGGACTTGAGCCTAAGAATCGCTTATTTAAGAACCACTCCAGGGGATTCCACAGAGGCCGGTCCTTGAACCCCCTTCGAGAAACACAACCTGGCTATACGTTACCTTTTTGCACACAACTGATTCCATTTTGAAAAATGACTGGCTTCCCCAGCAATGAAATATCAACTTTTACCTTTTGTTTGTGTCATGAGTGGAACTCGCAGGAAGAAAACTAAATAGCAAACACCTGGGATGGAAGGTGCACATCATCTGACAGTGCTGGGCGTTCGGGGTGTACACGGCGGATACATCCCCGCCTCGGAAGAAGGTGTTTTTATATAGTTGAGTCAAACACCCTGTGATATAGTCATTGAAAAAAAGACACATTAATTTGGAACAAATGCAAATAATACTTTCAAAAGAAATGCACCTGTGTTCTGAACCTTCTTACTTTATCCATGAATATCTTTATGACATGACAATTATAGAGGCAGAATGAAATGTTAAGATTTGATGTATGATGTTACAGTTACTTTATGGGAACTCCTGTATAAAAAACTTAGTTGATTTTTATTGATCATGCAATTCTGTACATAAATTATTCCCCCAAAATGCAATCTTAGCTCAGTTTCTCCCTGTCTTCTAACATGCTCTGAAACTTGCATTAAAAATAGCGATGTATGATCTCTTTTCCAAAATTCTGTCACAACAAACATCCCCACTGGATTCCCTCAACAGCTCGGTAAGGGAGGCTAGAGATAGGTTTAGCACATGCATCTTGAGTTTTTGTTTGTTGTTTGTTTGTTTTGTTTGTTTGTTTTTAAGAAGAGGTTAGAAACTGAGTCTCAGGGCTATGCAGACTTGCCCAAGATCCACATGGCTAATGAATGTCTTGGGACATAAACCCAACTCTTCTGACTCCCAGTCTTGGTCTTTTTTCTTGCTTGCAGTGTTAAATGTTGTTCCTCATTTCAGTTTAATTCAAGCTATCTAGCGGTAATTGAGTATTTATTACTTTAGAAATGAGTGCAAAGGAGGCAATATTTGCTCGATGCCTACAAGCTCAGTTTTTAGATGGTTTAAGCAAATGCATGAATATACCAAATTGAAAATACATTTTGAATCATTTGTTTAGAACTGTTCACAGCTCCAAAGTACCCTGTATCCCACATATTATTAGAATATTAAGTGTTACCTTCACGTTTACTGTTTCATATACTAAAGATAACACTTAAACACGTGCATTTGGGGTTACCTTGAAAGGCCCACTTCAAAGTCTGCCTAATAAGCTTTTCCAAAGGCCATTCACTTTAGTTGGTCAGCAGTTCATTAACCACAGGATATTCCAACGACAACCTTGTCCATCCCCAAGGGCAATAAACACACTTCAATTTTAGCATTTTTATATTGCCTTTCAGAAAATGGGCAGCTAAGACACATGCATTTCATTAAGCACTGAAGTAAAATTTTCTCTGCGCTATCCTGCCCAGCAGGTTGCTTCTCTTCCTCTCAGAGGTGTGGCTAAGATGACTAAGCCTTGGATGAAGTTCATTTTTAGAAAGAGCAGAGATCGCTTCAGGTGGAAGCTCCTGGGAATGCAAGTTGCCAAGTGTACCAGCCTAGATTTCCTGGACACACAAACACTGGGTAGCGGATCCAGTGACAACCCTAACTGCAAAGTGGTCTGTGTTTTAGACAATTGGTGCTTTTGGCTGATTCATAATTATCAAGCAGCCATCCTCCCCCATCCCCATGCAGAAACAAGACTCCAGACAATGGTGGTGCTAGCCTGGGTGTTTCCACGCTGCAGTTGAGCCTTTGTGAATTGCCATGTGTCTCTGCTGACTAGAAATGGACCAACTTTGGAGTGGACCAAGAAGAAAGTTCTAGGAAGTGGTCTTGCTTATCCTCTTAAGTTGGTTACTAATGACAATGGTAGTCATGATGATGACAATAGGCTTGTTTGTATTCTATCTGAGAGTGCATGTACCGCACTGTTACATAAACTGTCGCATAACATAAAATATTTTGTTCTATTGTCACACTGGCCCCTGTGTCCAAGGACTTCGGGCAGGTTATTCAGTCTTGTTTAAAAACTGCCTAATCAATAAGGAGAAAAAAAGCACTTTAATTTTTAAAATTTGAGTGAAGGATATGAAAAGGCAATTTGCAAAAGAAATACAAGCCACTCAGTAAGTCTACGAAAAATGGTGAGAATCGTAAATACAGGCAGTTAAAACAACTAGGTGCCATGTTACACGCCAAGTGAGCAAATATTTTAAATTAGCCTGCGTCGATGTACTGATTCTAGATGAAAATTATTTTTTTAAAAACCTAGTTCAAAGTGACTTGAGTACAAATGAAATGTGTTGGTTCAGAAGCCAAAGAGCCCCTGGTGGATCTGGCTTCAGGAGTAACTGGAGGTGGGGCTCAGCTGATCCCGTCGAGGCAAAATTTAATTGTCTTCACATCTCTGCTCTGTTCCAAAGTGCTGTCTCTTTGTTCTCAAGCTCCACATAGTGGCAAGATGATGCCAGAAACTCAGGCCTCTGTATTCTCACATAATTCAAGTTCATTTGGGAAAAAAAGACGTTGGAAGGCGTTGGTGCTGGTCAGGTCACTGCAGATGGCAGGATGCGTGCCCTCACTCACTGGCCCAGCCCTGCCTGGGTCACAATCACCTGGTCCCAGGCTGGGAGGCAGCAGTTCCCAGAGTAAATTAGGGTGCTGTTTTCTTAAAGGTGAATCTGTACCAGGCCACAAAAAAGTAGATGATTTTCAGCGTTGACCAAAGTGGGGCAAATGATTACTCTCAACTGCTGGTGGAAAAAGTCAACTTGGGAATAACCTTTCTGGCAGACAATTAATGAAAAACAGTGTCCGGCATCACCCTTGTTCTCTGAAAATCTAATGGAATGGATAGAAGGGGAAACAAGATCAAAACCTGATGCTGAAAGTCAAACCATTCAATGGCCAGTTTACTAAATTAAATATAAACCAGGTACTTTCATTTCTGAAATGGTTCCCTAGAGGCTTGAAAGAGTGAAAATATGTACTGTGTACCTGTTGTCCCAGACACTGTAAAATGTCTGACACTCTTTTTGAACATTCAGATAAAGTTAATTTTTTAAATACTGATAATTAAAAATAGAGGGCTGACTACTTTAAGACGTGCTTTGTAGAGAATCATTTCCAAACAGAAGTTTCCATTAACACCTGCCCAAGACATTCTCACTTCTGGCTCCTCCCTCTGGTGTGTTTAGGGCATTGCATCTGACAAGTGGCCGTTGGTGCTGAACCTGAAAAGGATATGTGTCCTGAGGGGTGGACGTCTGGCTTAAGTACCTCTCTCCCATGCACCCTGAACTTCATGTCTTAAAGGTAATCCACTCACCGCAGGAAACGGTAGCAAACAAGCAAACGAAATAAGCGGCTTGCCTGAGCGAAATCATCCTAAAAGAGAAAGCAACACATGCAAAACTCTGCTGGTTGTAGATTGTGTTTAACATGAACCTTAATTTAGGGTGATGTAGATTTCCTCATCCATGTCTGAATCGCAAATCTAAGCCCACCATTAGCAGTAGAGAAAGCAAGGGTTTTTCTGTGCCTTTTGTACCCAAGGACTTGGCACAAGCTACAAACTGAGACCTCTAGACTCCTGTTGTGTTTATTGTTCACTTGGCTCCCATGTTCTTGATAATTATGGAAAGGGGATTGCTAGAAGGGAATTAAACACTTGTGAAACCTCTCGATGTGAGCAAAAAGAAAATTATTGTAAACCATGGCAATAGTATCCACACAGAATCCCTGTGGAGAGATATTCAAAATATTCAAGCCCATTTGAAAATTTTGAATCCATCAATATTCTCTTGGATTTAAAAATACCGCCCACTTAAATTTTTTCTCATTTAAGAATGTCAGTTCCTTCTACATTCTCTAAATACACAGGAAATTAGAACATCAACTTATAGCTTCTTCATAAAGTAAAAACAATGCTTAATGAAGAAAAAAAAAAAACACATTTGGAAGCAATCAGAGTAATAGAAATCCTGTACCTGAAAGCACAATTGCTTCTGTGGTTCTGGAGGTGACGGTGTCTCCTGCCACCTAAAGATGGCCGGTCTTCGAGCTTCCCCAGTGCGGCCCTACGGGCGTATTTGCT
Source organism: Camelus ferus (assembly GCF_009834535.1). Taxonomy (NCBI): domain Eukaryota; kingdom Metazoa; phylum Chordata; class Mammalia; order Artiodactyla; family Camelidae; genus Camelus; species Camelus ferus. The sequence goes on from NC_045721.1 coordinate 16,965,297, forward strand.
TGGCTCCGATATTGACTTTGGTGTTCTGCCAACGGTTTCAACTTTTTGTCCTGTCAGCATATTCTATGAATGTCCCATTCAGCTATTTAATATATTAACTATTTCATGATAGGGCCACACAATTCATGCACAGGGTTTTCCTTTTCCACAATGTCCATAACATTCCCAGTTATTTGGGGTCATGATACATTTCATCTGAGTTTTTCCGGCATGATGACCTGGCGACACAAGTGAATAAGGGATAGGGGTGGCTAGCTCATCCTGGAAGGATCTTTTGGCAAATGATACCCACGCCTTCCTGTATCCTATCCCACTGACGTTTTAAATATGGAAGGGACTCGGTCAACGTTTAGGTCTTTCTCCCAGCCAGTTCAGGAAATAAGACAGAGCAGGGGTTGACAAACCACTGTTCACAGACCAGATCTGGTCCAGTGCCTGTTTTTGTAAATAAAGTTTTATTGGAACACAGTCATGCCCATCCATTCCTGTATTATCCATGCTTGCTTTCACCCGACAACTGAGGAGTTAATAGTCGTGACAGAGACAGTAAGGCCTGTAAACATGATAAAGTTGGGTAAAACCTGCTGCATGGTGCTCCTAGCATAAGAGTTTAGCCTTTTCTGTCAGGATACTTCAACCTGAAAGAAACATCCTGGCTTTCCCAGGAGCCTGTTCCTGCTTAAGGGTTTCTCTTTTATTTTTATTTTTAAGAAAAAGTCTCCCCAAGACCTCCTTGCCACATTTATCCGTCATTCCTAGATTGACTTACTAAATCCACACAAAATAATTTATTCTCCTTTTTGTGCTTTTTAAAATATTTAAAGACTGTAATCCCCTGCCCACTAAATCTCCTTTGTTTTCTAACTATTCTTCAAAAAATGCAGTACATCTTTCTGGCTAGTAAATTAGATTTTTAGGGAGCTGGTTCTTCAGTAAATATTTAATGTGTGTTTCTACCATGCAGAACTGTGTTCATTTAAAAATGTAGGATAATGTTGCCAATAAAATATTTTCTGGCTGTAGTGAAGTAGCATATTTCAAATATTGATGCTGCCCTGATTTTAGATTGAGGGTATCAACTGCTACTCCAGCAAACAGCAAAAGGGAATCAATCTCCTGGTTTGTGCAGTATTATAGAATTTAAATTTGGGATTTCAATTCCCACCAGCCTCAACAGAAATAAAGGATGACCTGGGAAAAAAACTACTCTGTCTCCAAATCACAGCAGAAACTCTCAGAAGTTGTTTCCCTAAAAGGTGCGATTACCAATTTTAACCTGTTTAAATAGATTCCTGTGTTTCTTTTGAATTTTTCTAACAGTGGAACGTAAATTATGTTCTAGCAATAAAGTAAAATGACAAAATTCCTTTATGGCTCCACAAGAACCAAATTGGAATGAAGTTGAAAAGAGGCAGTGGCAGGAAGAATTCTAAAATGTTCCCCAGGATTTTCCAGTCTAATCCCAGGAAGACAGGGATATTGAAGAAGATAGGGTATTCCGTCCATACTTATGTTATATTACAGGACAAAAGAGTTTTGCAGTCTGATCGGGTCTACTCTGAGCTAACCAAAATGGGGGTTATCTGGGTGGGCTTGGTCTCATCACATGACCCCTTTAAAAAGTTTTCTTCTGCTATTTGCACAGGAGAAGTCCGAGAGATTCAGAGTGTGAAGGCGATTGGACGGGAAGGATGCGCTCCATTGCTGGCTCTAGAACCACTGTTTACAGCAGGTGAGGTGTGTTTTGAAGAAGCAAAAGGAAAGGATGAGGAGAACAGAAGGTGGGGATGTGACAGGATAGTTCCAAATATAAAGAGGATGCTGTTCCTAGAAAAAGGGGGTTTCTAGGCAGATCAAACAAAGTTAAGTGTATCTATTAGCATCTAATTTGATGCTGGAGGTAAATAGAGCTGATCTTCTAGGTACATTCCAGAGTGAACATTGACCTTTTTGTGACCAGTATCTCTTTGGGACACCGGTCAGCTGATTCAGAAATGGACACGCTTTGGTTGTCTGCATTACCTGGAGAGGTTTCTAGACTGTAAACCCCTGGGACCCAGTGATGCTTATCATTTTTGCTGGCTCCCAGGTAGCCTGAAGAGATTTTACTTGTTGCTATCAGCTGAGCAAAACGTTCTGGTGTTTCGACTTTTCCTCTAGTCTATTCAGAGGAAGGGAAACTCGAAATCAGTCTGTGATAACAGTGTAAGGATCATTTTGTTGGAAAGTCCGAGTAATACTGATGACATCAGCTCAGAAGTGCTGCTTCTTTTATTACATTGTGAGTCAGTCACCCACTAACTTATCTTTTAAAGTTATCCATGTTTCAGACTGACATCAATTCGTAGCACCCACGTTTGAAATGTGATTTATCTTTCTGGAGATACCTCTTTCAAGAAGGAGTAAGACAAGGTAATGGTGATAGGAACACATATTTGATCATCCTTTTATTTAAAAAAAATCTGCACCTGCATTTCCATTCTGCAAATGATGACATAATTTCTCAATTCCAACTCTGACAGTGTTTCAGAGAATTTCCAATTAAAATATGAATAACAGATTATTCTGGGGCTAAATGAAGATTTTTAGGCCGAAAGGTAACATTTAGCAATGTTTTACTTTACATTTAATTTCACATCTAATGTAGAGTCACTTTAGAAAAAAAAACAAAACCAAGGTTTAAATGTAAGTGCAAAAAATTGAGAAACAAGGCTGATTTCCACAAATAAAAGTCTAATTATCCAAAGTCATCTGGGAACAAGATTTTCTACATATGTCCACTTCCTAGATAACACAGTTCCCAATGGGATGGGAGCCTTTTCCCATTGTATATTTCCTTGGTCTCTCATCAGCTTAGGGACTGGCTTGTCTACACTGGGCTTTCTGGGATATTAAAGTGGGTAGAGATGCTGCCCCTGTCCTCATTGCCCCAGCCTGCAGTGCTTCCCAAATGGCTTTGGTTTCATAACCCCTTTCTTTGATATCCATTGAAGAATACTTATTCTATCCTCTTAATTTGTTGTTTATATCAGCTATCACCTTGGAAAAATTAAAGAAACAATTTTATTAAAATTATTTATTAAAAGAAGTTTTTTAGAGGTACTGACTGAGAGAGTAGAGTTATCGTCTGTAGCATTAAAATTCAGGGAATGGGTGTTAATTATTAGTTTCACAGGTATATCCTGGAGGACTGAATTTACTGGAAGTCTAACGCCAAACTAAGGGAGATATTCCTGGGTTACTTAAAATAGATGGATGGCTTCTCTTTTCCTTTAACGATGGAAGAATTTTAGAAGAATTATTCCAAAATCAGAGGCAGAAGGTCTGTGTTTTAATGACACATCTAGTTGTAGACCTGAGTTCCATTAAGCAAGAGCGTGTTGTAGACATGTCATCATATTGGGAGTGGAGAGACTTAGAGTAAAGACCTCTGTTTCCAGCCCTGTCACCCACTAGTGGCATGGCTTTCGGCAGAAATTTGCCTTTCCTTTCATTTCATTCCCTTCCTTCTAATAAAAGGGAGTGCAGTAGTACAGTCATCCCTTGGTATCCGCAAGGGATTGGATCTAGGACCCTCCATGGATCCAAAAATCCATGGATGCTCAAGTCCCTTACATAAAATGGCGAAGTGTTTGCATATGGATAGGCACATCCAACCACAGACCTTAAATCACCTCTAGATTACTTACAATACGTAATGCAGTGTAACTGCTATGTAAATAGTTGTAAATACAATGTAATGCTATGTAAATAGTTTTGCTTTTTGGAGCTTTCTGGATTTTTTTTTTTTTTTTTTTTTTACTATTTTCAATCAGCAGTTGCTTGAATCTGAGGATGCAGAACTCACAGATAGAGCCCGATGCTCTAAGCTCCTTCCAGCTCCAAAAGCCGTTCGTTCATCAACTCCCTGAGACACAGTGAGGGGCTGGAGATTACCAACAGGAACCTCTCCCAATAACAAATGATATAGAAAGGTAATTGTGATGCTCTGAGGAATGAAAGAAGTCTGTAAGTATGTAAGTACATAGTCCAATGATCTACTGTAGGTGATAAAATCTGAAAGGTACCATAACAATTATTCTTCTCATAACTGATGCCACTGATATAATATTTAAAAATTAAGCTCCTTAAGTCTAAACGCTAAACTATTCACCCTTTTCAAGTTAAATGTATATATACACATGCATATGTGTATTCCCAAGTCAACAAGAATACCTTAAAAGTATTCTGGAACTTCAATTAGATTATACCCTTTGGGTCTGTTGGTTGAAACTGACTTGGCCTGTGGATGCCTCTGTTGGGAAGTTTGTTATGCAAGTATTTGGGTACAGTCATCAGTAGACTCTAGTTATGGGATCAAGACCAGGGGTAAGAGCTCTGGTGGTGAAGAGAGTATAAAACTCTCTTTGGTAGACTTGACCCCAAGGTAAGTAGGAACAAGAAAAAATTAGGTCAAGGGATTGAGAGTATTGAATTCACGACCTACAAATTGTAAATGGAAAGTTTCCTTCAAAGAAAGACCCTTTTTATGATAAGAGCACAGTTCAATGCAATTACACAGTTAGGATTCATCTGTGTTCCTCCTCTTCAACTTGACCCAGATTCCATTACTTGGACGAAGAATCAGCTCTCCTGCCAGACCAAGTTCTTCTCTCTTTTGGTTGGATTCTACCCAAAAATGCCTCAGAATGCAAGAAAGAATGGTCTTTTCTTCCATGATGGCAAACTTTTGACCTTCAAATTAATGTAAACACCAACATTTTAATGATGGATATATCTCAAATGTGAGAAACCACAACTTCTATTAGAGGAAGCAAGCAGTTTTATGTTTTCACAATGATCCCCGAGAGAATCAAAAATCACTTCAGATGCTTGTTAAAAATGAAGAATCGTGAGTGCCCTGACCTGCTCCCATCCAGTGCGTCTGAGTAGCTGGGGTGGGCCAGGTATTTGTAGTTTTGCAAAATCCCAGGTGGATCCTGGGCTATTCAAGCATGAGAATCGCTACTCCAGAATGCTTTCTTATTTGGGTCTTTAATTTACTATAGAATCACTAAATCAGCTTCGGGTTCATCCATTTAAACCTGGCCTGATTTTACAAATACCTGCATTTGCATAAATGATAAAATGCTAGAGATTCTAAAGCCAAGAGTGTTTATAACGCATGGTGATGTGCCTTCATTTTGTTTAAGCACTTCAGCTGGCCCTGTGGTAAGCATTTTGTGGTTTGGTTTTGCAAAATGCAATTCTGAAAAGTAACACACACAGAAATGAGGCTCAATGTAACCGTTATAAATAAGTTGTCTACCATATGACATATATTCTGTTTCAATCCAAAAGCTACAACATTTTCAAACTCTGCCTTGACGCTGATGAGGCTTTGTGTTATGGGCTAAATTGTGTCTCCCTCAAATTCATCCACTGAAGTGCTAAACTTCAGTACCTCACAGTATGACTGTATTTGGAGATAGGACCTTTCAACAGGTAATTAAATGAAAATAAGGTCTTATGGGTGGGTCCTAACCCAATCTGACTGGTGTCCCTATGAAAAGAAGAGTTTAGGACAGAGACACACACACAGGAGAGACCACGTGGAGGCACAGGGAGAAGACCATTGACAAGCTAAGGAGAGGTTTCCAAAGAAAGCAGTCCAGCTCACACCTTGATCTTGGACCTTGAGCCTCCAGAATTGGGAGAATTTAAGTTCCTGTGGTCTCAGCCACCCAGTGTGGTACTTTATTATAGCTGCTCTCGCAAATGAACACACTTTATGACAGCCGTATTTTAAAATAATCACGTATAGTAAAGTGGAGGGAAAAGGGAGCCAGTTTTTTAAAAGATTGTTGCATGTGGGACACCACATCTCAAGAAATTTTTGTGAGCCTGAAAGGTCACACCTGTTCTGATGGATACAAACCTATACAGTTGCGGGGTCCAGCAGAGAAGGGCACGTATGCGTATGAATGGCGTCCTTTCGAGTTCTCGGGCAAGAACCGTTCTGGCACGAATTCCTCAGGATCAGGGAAGTATCTTGGATCTCTGTGCAGTGCGTAGGGCACGATGATTACTTGAGAGCCTTTCACAATTTTGTAACCCCCTGTCAGGAAGTAGAAAATAAGCCATGAGGATGGGGCAAGACAGACATTAAAATAATCTGCTGTCCCTACTATTCAAACAACAGAATTCTTACCAACGTCACAGTCTTCATTCAGATTACGGGCAAAGAAGGGAACAGGAGGGAAAAGGCGAAGGCTCTCCTTAATAACACATTCCAGGTATTTAAGTTTCTTCAGGTCTTCCAAGGTAGCAGGACGATCAGACTTCCCTGGTTTTAAGTAAATGCATGGGATAAGCAATCAGAGAATTATCTGAGCTTGGAGGATGGGACGTCAGCGAATACACTCATCAAAACACTGAATGTTAAAAACCTATGGCTAAAGGAGGATTCCTATTACCCATAATCAAAATAAAATGAGACATGTTTGGTAAAAGAAACCAGACACCAGAGGTCACAATTGGTGAGATCCCATTTGTAGGAAGTACTCCGAACAGGTAGTAAATCCTTAGAGACAGACAGCAAAGTTGCGGTTGCCAGGGGTGTGGGGAAAGGGGAGTGGAGTGGCTGATTAATGGGACAGGGTTCCTTCCAGGTGCTGGGACTCGGATGACATCACTACTGACAGCGTCTAGGACTGTTCACCTGCGTATTACTGGTTGTGTAATAGAAATTCACATCCCATCAGCTTTACACACCTTTTCACTCATCTGTGGCCATATGCAACGCTGTATGAAGCAGTTTTCCTGGACCCCTCGAACTAATGTCACCTGCTCCTCTCTGCTCCCAAACAGCACCTTCTTCACATCACTCAAGCACACAGCCATGACTCGATGCTTTACGTACATATGTCTGCTTCCTCTGTTACGCAGCGGGACCTCAGACAGTCACATTTATCTGGGCCTCCCGAGCATCCACCCCAGGGCAGTCACATGCCAGGCAATGAGCAGATACCTGTACTCTGTAAGTGATGGGTAAGGCCTCGCTAAGAAGACCGGTACGGGAGGGGATCCCATGTGGGAGCCTTCCGGCTTATGTGGAACAGGGCCTACTGCACATTCTTAATGAGCAAGAACAGCATTTGCTCTGGTGGACGTGATACCCACAGTGTAACTAGTGAGGGGGCCAAACATACCAAATATTTCCTCCAGTTCATTGTCCACTTTTTTCTGGACTTCTGGATAAGAACCCAGTAGATATAAGGACCAGTTTACTGCAGCTGCGGTTGTGTCGTGGCCCTACAAATGTTAAGGAAAAAATGACTTACCAGCAGAGTTGCACTGAGAGGATTAGGAGAGAGAACTATTTTGAACTGTCTCTGGATTTGACAGCTGCACTGTGGCTTCAAACATAACAAATTAACTGGGTACAGGATTGCACCTTGGTGAGAAACCAACAAGCAAATAAAACAGTCCCTTCAAAGGGGAGGTTCGTGCTTAAAGAGACGTTTCAACACTGTACAGAGATGCGTACGTAGTGAGAAGTGGCTGGGCTGTGCTCATAAGGGGGCATTCCAAGGGGACTGGGTGCTCTAGACTCTTTTTAAGGGAAAAAATGTCGGACTTTCATGGGCCAACTTTCCAGATCTACTTCTAGCATCTGTAAGGTAGGCTTTACCTGTCGATGCTGGACACCAGGCAGTGTGCGTGTGTTCTGAGTAACATCCTCAAGAAGTTGATAAATAAACCTCATGCAACACTTCCTGAGCTTTTAGGCAAAATACTAAGTACTCTGCAGAAACTAACTCCATTCTTCATCAGAGAAACTCCATGAACTCCTTGATACAGCTATTCACATTTTCAATGTTAACAGACCAAAAACAGTTTTTACATTTACATGAGTTCTTCAGAAAAAAAATATACTTAGAAAATCAAAAATACTATTATAGCTCTATGAATAAGGCTTTTAGGGGAACTAGAGAGAAAACAAATTATCTCCTCTATGGAAGACCTCACTTTTCCATTTTCCCTGTGTGACACAAGCGATGGTTTTCATTTTTCTTTGGCTAGAAATCTCCAAAGCATTTGTTTCATAAAACAGCTCCTAAGATGGTTTGAGGCTTATTCTGCAATTTTTAAAAATGTATATATTTGATGAGTCTCTGATATGGGTGTGCTGTTGCCTCTTCTCATGCTTGCTGTGTATTTACCGAAACTACTCTGAACTCCAAAGATCTGGCCATTTCACTCAGTTGTTTACCAGAGTCACAGAAGGAAGTGCTCTTGCTAAATAGTTTTTAATAACTTCCCTTGAATTTATAAGCGGACGCCTGATCCAAATGTGTCAGAGAAGTCTGCTGAACTTCCTGTTTCAATCGGTCTGATAGCCGAAGAACACAGGATGAAGCAAAGCATAAAGTACAAAGTTTGCAGACGCACAGTGCGGGGACAGGGCCGGGCAGCAACCTTCATATGGAGGGTCTGGCACCTGGGCACGAAAGGCATGGCGGGGACAGCCTGCCTCTGCCTCGAGGAGGGGGTCACGAGATGACAGTCACACGTGGTATGCCTCCTATTTGACGGGGAAAAGGAAAAGTAGAATTTCAAGGAATGCTGGAGCTGGAAGAAAGAGATCATTAGTCTGGCTGTTTTCGTGAAGGTGAGAGGTTTCATCCTTCTGGGAGAAGGATGTGTGTGCACATGCACGTGTGTGTATGCGTGGATTTGAGTGTGTGTGCACATGGGGATGTGTGCATGTGCGTGCAGGCTGGAGATGTGAGACAGGATCTCCACTTCAACATCGAATACTAATAGCCAGTGTCACGCTTCCCGTGTGCCAGGCACGAGTCTCAGTGCACTTTAAGAAGTCATTAATCTAATCGTCATAACTATTCTGTGAGGCCCATGCTGTAACAGTGAGGACACCGGAGCCCAGAAAGCCTGGAGGAGGTGCCCGAGGTCCCACCTCTAGGACAGGTTAGAGCTGGGATTTGGCCCCAGAGCCCACATGCTTAACACCTCTCCATTTTTTTAGCTAATGTAGATGTCCATTTTCTGCATAAAACTTCTTTTCAATAAAATGCTCTGCTTAAAAAAAGATGTTAAAAACCACTGATCTAGTCCATCTCTCTATTTTAGACGCAGGGGAAGTGTGACAAAGATCCAGGATGGCTGGCACCATCTCATACAGCTAGTGAGCATGGAGCCAGAATGAGAACTCGGTCTAGGGACCCCTGACCCAGCTGGCCTTCCTCCGCTGTGCCCCGGGCACCGAACCCACATGGCTGCAGGCAGAGCAGCTGACACCACCCACTGCTTTCCTCCACTTCCAGATTACCACGTGGTGCTTTTGAAAACCACTTCTTCATCTTTATTCGGCAATCCACACACTGAGAGATTCACTCTTTGTAACATTTAATGCTAGAGTTAGTTTTTGTAAAAACTGTACCCTTTTTTCCCGTGATTTGAAGACCAGAAATCCCTTTAGAATCACAAACTAGTTAAACTCTCTATGAGAGCGCCTTACTGTGGTCTTCAGTTAGGGCAGCTCCCAGCAGGAGCCAAGCGCTCCTTTGCTAGACCTTCGGGAAGGAGACAGTCCGGGGACAGACTTGTGGGTTTCAGAGACTTTTTAAAAAGCATGAAGCACTATAGGGAACTGACAGCAATTTCTGGCTGTTGTTCTGTTTGGAAAAGTCTGACGGGTTTCAGGTTTTCTTGAGAAAACGATGTGTGTGCTGCTGTCCCCATCATGAGTCAAAAGCTTTTTCTGAAGAAGGAAGTTGATCTGGTGCTTAACCAAGCTCTGATATTTTCTCATTTCTAATTATAATGACTCTTCCTCAGTTATATGATAAAGATTAAAAAAAAAAAAAAAGGGAATTGGTTTAAAAATACCCAGAAAATAACATGACAATAGAAAATACCTCAAACATAAAGGTGTCAACTTCTTCTCGAATTTCTTCATGACTTAGCTTGTTTCCTTCATCGTCCGTCACATTTAAAAGCAAGTCAAGAAAAGCCCTGCATTTATTTTTGCGCGTCGGAAAGTCCTTGTCATCCCATTTACCCTCTTCATCTCTCTTCATTTCGTTGGCCCGTTCAGTGATGACCTGTGTGATTTAAACAATCGCATGCTTTTGTTTGGAATTTGTTGTAGCCTCATAATGCATTTTCCTCTGAAAATATACTAGCTTCTTTAACTGATTTTTTCCCCTAAACTTTTCCTCTTCTGTCTAACTCAACAATAACTGAGGCTCTCATGAAAATATAGTAAAGCTTCTTGTTAACACTTCAGGGCATTTTTGGATAAGCCTTTTGGAAACAAATTTCATGTCAGACAAATTCAGAACACGCAAGTGTTATTTTTGCCATCTCCAACTCGGCAACAGGGTGTGTAGTCCACTAAATGGTGCCCTAGAGATTGGAATGAGCTAATGAGAAAAAGTTTAGGTGGTGGAGAGAACGCAGTCATTATGCAATAGACTAATTATAGATCACTCTAATTACAGGTTGTGCTGGAGAAAAGAAACAGCGGGTTGATCAGTCAGTTCACACTACGTGCGTGGCCGTTCCTTTTGCCTGGAATTCCTTCTTCAGATGCCAGCATGGCTGGCTCCCTCCCGCCTTTAAGGTCTTGGCACTTTTTCAGACTGTCAGAAAGACCTTCCCTGATCACTGCTACCTGGTCCCTGGCATTCACCGTCTTCCTAACCCTACTTTATTTTTTTCCATTTCACTCACCACCTGATACCGCATTATATTTGCTCTATAATCTAGTACACAACTCCAACATGCCATCCATGTGGCAGCAGATTTGTCTTTGCTCGTTGACTTAATTCCAACCTCTAGAACACTGCCTGGCATTTGAAGAATGTTCGTTCAATCTTTCTTGAATGAATAAAAGAATTAAAGCCCATAAACTTAATTTGGTTATACATTTCAGCTTTCTTCTCCTATCAGGCAGTTGACCAAACCTGCTAGTGAGTGGTTTGAATGAATAGACCCTGAGTGCTTTGAGGACAGAAAAACATATCTCCTTTCATTCTTGGTGGAACCCCAGGTGCCTGGCACTCAGTGTGCAATTTTCAATATTTATTAAAGGAATAATATTGTCCATCCAAGTTGCAATTCATTCATTATTGATATTGATGTCAATGCATGTAATTTGAGGAAAAATGTGATTATAGTTATAAAATACAAACTGTCGGTCATTCTCCTACTGCCCAGCCATGGAGATTACTCTCTCCTCCCCCGTGGCCAACTCAACCCAACGTCTCATTCACCTGACATCTCCTGACTTGGTGCCCCAGGATCTGTTGGTGATCGGCTGTACCTCGCCGTCAGGAAGCACTTCCATTATATTTTAAACCAAAGTCTACAGCAAAGGGAGAATATATTTAACCTGGCACTTTTATCAGTGCACTTAAATCATAATTTAATGTATATTTTAAATTAAATATTGCTTTGTTAAAAACACATTTTTAACACACGACTGACATCCTGTGTCTAAAATGATATCACCATCTCCTTGTTATTTTTGAATTGGGAGTAAAACTCGTAGTATCTAGTTAATTTTAATCTTTTCCAAGTTGAGATACAGCTATAAATGCCCTTTGCCTTTGAAAATGACTGCCTAATCCAAACATTTTCAAGAAGGCTCTTGTAACACAGCTCTTTGTCTCTTCTTTCTTTTACTAGCACCCTGTTTGTTAACAAATGTTTATAGTTCATATCACATTTTGTAATTTTTTTAAATAGACAAGCTCCTCTACTAGAGGTCTTACTTATTACAATGTTTCTAACGCTTGGTACAGTGCTTGGCACCTAACAAGTGTTTAATTAATATTTGGTGAATATATCATCAAAATGTACTCATGCTGGCTACTTTTTCCCATTATTCTTCAGCTTTTATGTATTTTTTAAAAAAATTTTTTGGGGGGAAGGTCATTGTCTATTTATCATTAGGGTTTTTTTTTTTTTTTTTTTTTTGGCAGAAGTACTGGGGATTGAACCCAGGGCTTGATGCGTGCTCTCCACCATTTGAGCTATACCCTCCCCCCAATTCAACTTTTATTTTATGTGATGCAGACTCCAGGGTCCTTCACAGGTTATGTTAACAAAACATAACAATCATGGACTTAGAAGAGACCTGGAAATGGAGGTGGGGATGGTTGCACAACAAGGTGAGTGCACTTAACGGCACTGAATTGTACATTTAAAATGGCTAGAATGGTAAATTTTATGTTGCATATATTTTACCACAATGTTAAAAAAACAACAAAAAAACAAGGACTTACACTGTTGGTAAAATTATGTAGGATCTTTAGGCTCCTTTTTTGCTCCCGCCCTTCTTTAAACATACAGAACAAAAAGTCAAGCCAGAGCCAGGGTGTCTTCATTCTCTGATGTATCGAGTCACTCATCCTATAAACAGGATAAAATTACATCAGCTGATACATTGAAAATGTGTATTTCTTGAGCACCTATTTGATGCCGGGTGATACGCAGGAATGAGGGTGATTAGTCTGAAGGGCTGCTAAAAGCGCCAAGCTTTATGCTGAACCACGAATACATGGGTTGTTACATATCTAGTGAAGCTTAAAAATTTAATGGAATTTTAGGAATGAAGAATCCTTTATAACACATCCTTAGTAGATGGCCAGCTGATCTCTGCTTCTGTTTCTCCAGGGAGAGTTCTTGACCTTCCCGGGCTGCCTGTGGCTCTTGTACCATAGGTTGGCACGAAACCTGCCTCTTTTTAATGTCCACTCATTTGCTTGATCACTCGTCTGGAGTGCCAGGAAACAACAGGTTGCCCTCTCCCACGGAGAAGTCCATCGGCCACACTGCTCTCCCGAGCGCCGCCCTCATCATTTCCAGTGCAAAGCAGAAAGACCTCGACACCATCTCCATCTTCACCACCAGCTCTGAGGCCAAGTCTCCAGAAGACACCTTTCCTGGCCACTCAGTCTGTTAAACGTATCCCCGTTTTCCTCTCATATCAATTTGATCTTTTCTTTCCAAGCAATTATTCTAATCTGTAAGTTTATATTCATCTGCTGTAACACCTGTCTCCCCTGCTATTCCGTCTGTTCTGTGTGCTCCTACACAACTAGTCAGTATGTTGTGCAGTGACTAATAGATGCTCACTATTTATTAAAATGATGTGAGATGAGCAGTGGACTTAAAGATGGGATACATCAAGTCAAATCCTGGCCCTGCCTCTTAATAGCTGAATAGTCACAAGCAATTTTAAAAGTAGAGTTGATTATTTCAATTAAAAAATACTACATACTCAGAACAGAAATACAGGAAAGGAGAATGAGTCACAACAAAAACAAAACACAATCAGAAAGAGAACAACACTTACAAAACAACAGTGCCCACAGCTAACATTTTAGTGTAGTGTCTTCTAGCTTTTTTCTGTGAATAATTTCTTATACCCAGTGGTAATCAAACTACCAAAAAAATTGTTTGTATATCTTTCTTTTATCACTGAACATCATAATGTAATCTCTTGATAATTATAAAATAGTCATTTAAAATCACTGCATAATCTGGATAGGCCATAACTTACACAACGATTCCTCTGCTGTCGGAATACATGCTTAAAATGATGAGGTTAATTTTTAGTATAATGTTTCACTTTGAAATGATGAAAAAGATACACTACAGACAGAAATTATTAGCAATAATTTTTTTAAAGCTCTAATCAATAATAATTTTAGAAACAATCAAGAGGACTTTATTTACCTATAAACTGCTCGAACATACTCGGAATCACCGTTACTTTGAGCACCAATATTCTTCCCCATGGCTGTTTCTGTAAAACACAGTGAGAAGCAACCATTCAGTTCATGCGCATCTCTTGTGTACATTTCCCCATGGCAGACCCTTGAAAAAAGGCACCTGAAAAAAGCCATGTCCCATTCTGTCCGATGTACTTTAGAATCGCTCTTTGCCCTCTTCTCTTATCCCAGTTCCTGCCCTTCCTTCCCTCTGACCTTCCAGGCACGTTGGCTCTGTGACTGCTCGGTTCAAAGTCCTGTGAATGGCTCTGGAGTCCAAGTGGCTAATTTAGCAGCAGGACCACCCAGAAGACCCCAGCGTCCTTCCTGGTCCCCTCATTCGCCTTCCCCCAGCGAACTGTTATCTCCGATTTGAGCCATTTTATCTTTACCGCCTAACTTTAAAAACAAATCAATGAGACTTACCACAGATTATATCTAAGGCACAAAGAGTGATGTAAAAAAAGCAGTTAAATGCTTCTTGGTTAACGTGTTTTTCAAGTTTATTAACCAAAATATTTGCTTGTTCATTCATGACATCTAAGAAATCTTCCAGAATTGCAAAATGGAAAGTAGGTGTTAACATCTTTCTCCTAGAGCGCCACTTGTTGCCAGTACTAGAAATACAATACATGGTTACAAATAAAAAAGCAACATCTGAAACAAATAAAATATAAATATAGTCAAGTCACCAAATTCTCCAGAAATAGCCTATTCTACAGATTCTCAAATGCTTTGGTCAGAATGACAAAGTCTCATGAATAGGCATAGAATGTGGATACTTTGGATACTGTTCTATATGACATGTATAAGAGGGTACTCATTAAAAATGGAAACATTTCAGAATTTTTCTCAATTTCTCAGTTCTGAGGTTCTAAAAATTAAAATTTTTTTCTCCGCTCTATCAGTGCCTTAGTCCTCAGAGATCCACCTGCTCCATGGTTTAATCTCTCTGGTCTTTCAATTCTCCAAAGTGCCCACAAGAGTCACGGATGGAGACCCATTTCTGGATGCAGCTCGAGGACTGAAGTTACTGTGCTCGATATATTTCTCTGGGGCCGACTGCTTTTGTCATTGGATTTTCACAATTTCCCTGCTCCAAAGTCGCCTTTGCTTTACTCCATTCATACCTCACTACCTCCTCATTCTTCTTGGAAGACTGGGCATTACCATTATTGAACGCAGTGACTGGAGAGTACCATCACCCTGGACTCCTGTCTGTCAAAGGCCCATTGTTAGCTGGACTTTTCCTTCCAGCTTCTCCCACACTTCCTGATAGCACAGTCTTACTACCTTGTGTCAATTCCTGAAATAACAAGTTACCCATGGAAGTAACAGTTCCCACAAGACAGCGCTTTACAAATTTCCACTGACATACCTTGTAAGAAGTCCTAGGCCAAGCCACGGTTCTAGGAATTTGTACATAGAGGATTTGTCGATGTGCTTTGAACTAGTTAAAATTACCTTAGAAAGAGAAAACAATAGTTAGAGATACAGACATCAAAATGATCTCAATTATAAGAATCCCCGGCTAGAACACAACTACTTTTTAAAGCAACATTTCATAACCGTTATTTCTCTTTGATTCATTTTCCTTCTTGTGCTTCAAAGAAATTCAGTTAGAGTTCTCAACATAAAACTTTCATTCAGTCTTGAGGACTAAATGGAGTTGAAAGAAAAGAAACTGCCCATGATGATTCCCTGGTACTTGCTATGAACTGGGAACCAAGTAGCTTCATTTATTGAGGGGAGCGGGGGAAAGGCAGGTGAAACTGGAGGGTGAGCACACCTAGGGAGATGGAAATCACAAGTTCATTTTCAAGTATGTTGCCTTGGAGACAGTCAAGTTGCCACAGTCCGAAAGCAGCTGTGAAGCTCAGGATAAATACTTGAGCTAGAGGTACACATTTGAGTGTCTCCAACATGTGAGTAACGTTGGAAGCCATGGGTACGATCAGGTCATGTGGAGTCAGGGTGAAGTCGAAAGAATGAACATTTAGGATTAAGCCCAAAATGCTGCCCAAGCTTCTTACTTGAGTCCCCGACTCTGGACAGATCTCTACTCACATCCACCAAATCTGCTTCTACAAGTCAGCAGTGGCTGAAATCCTAGGCCTGATCCTCTCATTATCTGCTCTGAACCAGGATGCTAGAGTTGATATAAGAGAAACGCCAACATTTTCACCACAATAATAGACAGACATACCCTAGCGCGGATCCCTAGGAACTTCTGTCTAATTTTGTTCCATGAAGGGAAGCTCTGTTTATCCCATTTTTACTCCCTGATCCAAATCCTGTTCTCCTCAAACCACAAAATAATCTCTCCAGTGTCTTAATAATAAGTAAAGGGTATACAGTCTTTTTTGAGGAGTAACTTCAATAGCACCGATGAACGATATCTGCCCTCTCATTATCAGATTAGCATTCTCTTTTAGGAAAATTAATTTGGAATAAAAAAAATGTATAATGGATATAGTATGAGGCTGAAAAACTAGAGGGAAATAGTCATATTTTATTAATCTTATATTTTTAGAATCTTAAAACAGTGCCTGGCAGAAAGCATGTGCCCACCTTGTAGAACAATCTATTCATGGTTCTATTAGTCAATATCCTTCTTCAGACTTAAAAAAAAAAAAAAGGGAAAACAAATATATTGGGATGTGATAAATGTGTACAGACACCTAGAGATGCTCTTCTCTTGAGGATTCAGACTGCATCTGAAAAGCATTCGCTGACAGCTACAGAGTCTAAAATATTTAATGGAATGCTCAATGTACTGAATTCAATTAGATACAAAGACACAGCTACTATGTCTGTTCTAATGAGCTTCTCACGCCTTCTGATACACAGTGGAATATTGATCACCTTGGCCACTTACACACCTCCACATTCTCTGCATTATAAATGGCCACCAGAGGTACAGGCCCAAGCCAGAGCGTCAGGAGTGGCAGGTTTCGGTATTCTTCAGTGCACTCAATTATTTGCTGAAAAAAATCTGGGAGAAAACATTTAATCTTAAAATCAATTGAGATAAGAATTTTGGAATAAGTTCCTTATTGTATCTTTTTTTTTTTTTTTAACTTTAGGCAAGTCACTTAATATCTCCCAGGGCTCTCATATCTTAAAACTAAACCACATGGCCCCTATTAAATGATTTAATAATGAGGATAATTTAATTGAATTATGAACAGGATAACATTTCTAATACCTGTGAAACAAACTGGCTAGCTGTGAAATGCCAGACGTCAGACACGTTCACGATGAGCCTCACCACGTGAATTTCCCAAGGACCCTGGGCTCCCACCTTTCTCCAGGCCAGGTTTGATGCTGCCCTTCTGTGAGAAGAAAAACCTGCCCTCCCTCTCCAGCCCTGGTGGACGCTTCCCTTCCACTCTTGAGAAACGCTCCTGTCCCACAAATCCTTCGACTTCTCAAAGGTCTCAGGGCCTGGAAAGTCTCTCTCCTCTTTATGGGAAACTCCATCCTTACTGCTTTTTGTCTAAAACACCTACCTTTTCTTCAAGTATTGTCTTAAATGTGATTTCCCTGGGGAGTCTTCTCTGATACTTCTAATCATGAGAAAACTGCAGACAAGCCTAAGCTGAGAAACAGCCTACAAAACACCTGACCAGTACTCAACAGAAGTGTCCAGGCCATTCCAGACATGAAAAAATCTCAGAAATGATCACAGATTAGAAAAGACTAACAAAGGGGAACTCAACATCAAAGCACTACCCGAGATCTTGGACTGGGTCCTTAAACAGGACAAGGATATTGCCGGGAAAAGTTGTGAAACTCAAACAAGGGCTGTAGTTTTGTTCATCATATTACACAAATGTCAGTTTTCTACTTTCGATAATCATACTAATTATGTAAGATATCACCATGAGCGAAAGCTGGGTAGAGGGCATAAACGAACTCTGTACTATTTTGCAACTTTTCTGCAGATCTAAACCTTTGAAAAGAATATGGGAGTTTTATTTTTTTGAAGCTGAAGAGCAAGAAGTAAGCTGGGGGAAGATTTTAAAAAATACTTTGTTTGTAGGGGACGAGCACATACACACAGATACATAAATAATTGGCTTGTGACTGTCTTTTCTCTAATGCTGAAAAAAAGTGTTTGCAACTTAACAGTCCATGTGGTGGGACTGGGTTTAGAAATGTGACCAAAAAAATTGTAGAAGAGCTGTCATGGTGAATATCAGAGTCAATGAACTAAAAAGAATTACTGAGCAGCCTTGAGGACAATACAGGGATTAGGCAGGGACATTTTGTAGTCAGTCCTATTACAGGTCCAGAAATGAGAATGAAGATGCTGGAAGTAGTTTGGGGGGGCATGGGAGAGTCTATATTTCTACATAATTATCTTTAATACTCTAAAGCCTTAGGGCAGAAGGGGAGGTTGTCTCTGCTTTTAGTATTAGCCAAGATGATTTTTTTGCAAATGCGGTTTTCATATATCCAATGTGTTGTTGAATCACTTGTGACGTTAGTCACATTGATGTTTGGCTGGTGAAAAAAATTTACTTGGATTTCTTCTGCCCCAAAATACATTCAATATTTTGGTAAACACTCTCCCATGAAGCTTCATTGTATTCTTGTGAGGTTAAAATGACAGTATTATTTTTCTTTGGTGAAACAGAAGTGGAAAAGAATGAATCCCTCAAGCTTCGGAGTTCAATGTTTAGCCTGTAAAACTACTAGTAAACAATGAATCTGAGGGTGCACTGGGGTCTGGTCCTGGGCTCATTTTAAAATATGTCCTGTTGGGCAAATCCTTTCAGCTCTGGCCATCTTCATGTATACACCCAGGAAAATAACCCGCTCTCGTCAAATTCACCCTCCCCAATGGGGGGGCTGCAAATACCAGATACTTTTGAGAGCTTTCTAACTTAAAATGATTCTCTTTCCATCAACAAAGATAGTATAAAACTATCTCTTCAAAAAGATGATTTCAGTTTTAAAAATTCACTCATAAATAAGAGTTTCTGAAACTTGCTGTGTGAGTTTGCAAGAAGGCCTGGCCATGAGTTTTGTTATCATGTAACCTCCTTAAAAGAGCTAAAATATTAAAGGAATCAAAGTTGTGGTCAAGTCTTGTGAAGGCTTGGGGAAAGGCCTCAAGGGAATCACAAGCCCCTTGTTGGAAAGAGAGAGACCCTTTTAAGCCCCGCTTAAAGTTTCTGCCCTCAAGGCTTTAACAGCCAAGACAGACGCAGAGGCAGCGGTGTTTTGAGACCGGAGCCGCTAGGAGGTGGGAAAAGAAGAAGCGAAAAAGCAGAACAAAAATTTAGAATTACTGCAATCTGATGCTGCACATACAGAAAAAGTTCGTTTGGAAGAAGGGGCACTAGCAATTTTGTCCGGGGTCACAGCGGAGCGGGGTGGAACTGAGACTCCCTCGTCTAGCGGGTGACAGATTCTCCGCTCTCCCTGCGGCCGCACCTCAAGTACCGGTGTCCGCGCTGCGAGGGGGCCGGCGGGGCGGCGCGGCCCGGGGGCCCCCAGCCCTCGGGAGGGGGGGGGGGGGACACGGCCGGCCTGGGCGCCGTCCCTTACCTCTTGCGTCCGGCTTTACCATCAGCGCGTGTCCCAGCAAGGGGTAGGCGCCCTCCAAAGTCGGGAGGGCACGCAGCTGCTGCCACTTCCACGCGTAGCTCGTCACCATCTGCAGGAGGTTCAGGGTGAGGGTGACGCCCGCCAGGGAGACGGCGCACAAGCCGCCCCAGAGCAGCAGCTTCTGCCCGAAGCCCAGCATCCACAGCGCCAGCATCGCGCCGGCCGCCGCGTCGCGCGAGGGCTGAGGCTGAGGGGCGGGGTGCGCGCGCGGCCGGCGCCGTCCGGCCCCGGGAGTTCAAGTGCTCCGGCCCTGGGAGGAGCTCCGGGCCGGGGCCGACGCGAGCGGCGGGCGGCAGGGCGCCGGGCGCTGGGGGAGCCGGAGGAGGTGGCGCCAGGCCCGCTCACTTCCCCCTGCGGCCGGGGGTGGGCACAGGCCTGGCCTCCCTGAAGCGAGGATCGCCCCGGCCCTCTGCACAGGGTTGGAGCCTCCGAGGCTCCGCGACAGAGCACCGCGGGGGTTGTCACCCAGCACGGCCACAGCCTACGCAGTGAGCACCGACCCCTGCTTCAAGCGGAAACGAAAGTCCGGAAAACGACCTCATCGCTCCTTAGGCTGTGCTGATGTAAATAAAGGCACGTAGGTGGGCGGAGTGGAAGGATAATGAAGGTGAATTGAATGCAGCTTAGTGATGGAGAGGCGCCCTGGGGCCAGAGTTCGCTTACCTTTGAGTTCTACGTCCCCGCTGCTGGGAGCGGGACCGTTCGGGCTGGGTTGAGCAGGATGTTTTAAAATTGAAATAAAGAAGCATTTGGTTAGAAACTCAGTCTTTGGAGCTCATTTTTTTCCCCCGCTGGGTACCTAACCTCGCTTCCTTGCACGTGGGGCTGTGGTCCACTCTGCTGGGACTGGCTGCCTGCCTGCCTGCTCGGAGGTGGGTAGCATCCTGGCTTACGCATCAGGTTCACTCTGGGCAGCTACCTACTTTGATCTAGAGTAGCCTTAGGGGCACGACCTTAAGGGCATCGAATGGCTGATTGCGACAAGAGAGAGCAAGGTTGTAAGGCTGTTGTGATCTAAATATTTTACAAAATATTTTCGGGACCAAGAAAAGCCAGCACCCAAGAGAAGATAGGGGTAGATAGGAGAGGATGGAGGTCGAAATCTCTGAAACAGGTTGTAGACTGAAATAAAATCACACAACGTGAGAGCTGTGAGTGAAGTTTTATTTGGGGCGAAATAAGGAGTGCAGCCTAGGAGACAGCATTTCAGGCAGCTCTGAATACCTGCTCCAAAGTGGGGGAGGGGAGAGTCAGTATTATATACGATTTTAGTGAAGGGGGTTCCATGCAGTCAAGCACACATTTAGGCTGACGCTTGCTGCTAGTCAGGAGGAGCAAAGGTCAGCAAAAATGATTTTAGTGCTTTTCTAGATATGAGGATATCCAAGAATTAGGGCTCATAAAACCTCCTGAAAATATCTAGCTATCTGAAGGCCTGTTCTGTAAGCTTTCCCTAGAACATAGATTGCCTGATTCCTGATCTCCACCCTGAACTCCTTTCAGGGAGTGTCAAAGGTGAGAAGCTGCAGCGGCTCGTGATTTAATCCAAGCAGAGATAGATGACGAGGGATTTTTAGTCGGCAAGGTGGATAAGCGATGCCGGGACAGGAGGGTTTGATAGAGGAGTAGTTATGGAGAACTCCCAGAAAGAACAAACCACTGAGCCTGCAGAAGGAAACGGTAAAGGCAGTGAGAAGGCTGCCCCAGTTCTGCCCAGGGGCTGTGTTCCCTACCAGTTTCTCTCTTTTCTCCAGGCAGAGGTACCCATTCTTGACTCTGGTTCTTTCGTCTACACTTGATCCTTCTTACAAAGGGGCTGTCCCTTACAAAGAGGGACACCTCTTCTGGCAGCGGGTCCCTAAGCTATAGGAAAAGTGTTAAGGAAAATGAAACACTGAGCAATGCTCTCTGTGTTTTTATTTTGTTTACTGTATAGTTTGCCCACAGCCACCTGCTGAGCCTCTTCGTTGTAGAGAAAAACATGTCTCAGACTTTTCTCCAGCTGATTTTTTTTTTCAGATCGTCTATATATGCTGACACAGAAAGATGTCCGTGAAATAGTAAGTGAAAAAATAATAATAAAACAAGTTGCAGAACAGAGTATAAAATGTAATGCCCTCTTTGGGAGAAGTTTTCTTTTTTCCTCTACAGGGAGACTAATATCCAGAAAGAAAAATACTGACCAACTTTATGGTGTGGGAATGGAGAAGAAAAACTTACATTTTTATGTTATTCACTTCTATGTTGTTTAATTACTTTAAGACTTTAAAAAAATATATTTCTGTAGTACCTTTAAGTGTTTATCTCCGGGGCTTTCATTACCTTCTCTCTAAAGGGTTGAGACTGAGCTATAAGGTCAGTTATGGCTATAAAAGTACAGGATTTCTGTATATCTGACTCTGCTCATCTCTGCGGACAAAACAAGGACTACAACATACAACTGCTGCCCTGGAGAAGTGGAGTGGGGGCGGGGCGGCGGTGAGTGCGCCCGGCAACAGCAAACAGTGCTCCAACAAAGCAAAGAAATGCTCCAAGTCAGGGAAGGTTCTGATGGGCTCAGGAGGCAGTGTGGAGACCCCTGCTTGGGGCACAGGGTGGCTCACAGAGACCAGAGTAAGAGAATGTTGTTGGGTGGCATGGAGCAAGCTTCTGTAGCCCTTGATCACCAGACTTAGATGTTTTATCTTTATTTTGAAGGCAATTTGTGGGTGGAGAAGAGGGCACTGGAGAGTCTTTTTTAAAGGGTCAACAAAATAAAAGCCTGTCCCTTTGTTCATCTTGTCCACTGGTCTCCTTGTCACCAGTGGGACGCTTCTCATACTGCCTGGGATATTGGAATATTGGAATTTCAGACGAAATCACTCCGACAACCTGGCCTGCAAGAAATACATGGCACCCTCCTTCTCTCCTGGCAGCAAAGTACACAGTGCTGCACCTTAGAGCGTCCAGCAAAAACGTAATGATGCTCAGTGTAGGACAAAGGGCATTGCCAAGGAGAAGATAATCTATCTCCATTTGACCATTTGATTGTCAGCTTCCCAGGACTAATCCAACTGAGTAGAAAGGCATGTTCTTACTTCCTCTTCTGAAGATTCATTCTACAGTAAAGGATGAAAACCTTCCCGCTTGGAAGATCTTTGCTTGCTACGCTCCCCAGCTTGAAATAAGTGCTTTTGAAATTTAAAGTCATGGGCCAGACGTGTTATAAGCTACAGAAAGGCTTTGTGTAAGTTAACACTTAGATTTTCTTAAACTTTATGTCACTTGGAATGATTCCCAATTTGAAGAAGATATTTAGTTTAGATTATAAAAATAAATTCTGGCTGGACACAGAACTATGTCAGCTATATACTCACACCCATCAAACCATCAGTGCAAATTCCTCTTGTCTTCAGTTCCTCTCCTCTGCTTCTCCCCTGAACCCTCTGCAGTTGGACTTTTGCCTTGTCCGTTCCACTAGCACGGATCTTGTCAAGATCACCAGTATCTTCTGTACAGCTAAATCTTTAAGTCATTCTGCAGACCTTATCTAAATTGACTTACAATTAACAGCATTTAACCTATTGGAGTCCTTATCATTTCTTTGCAAAACTTTCCCCTCCATTTGACTTTGAGGAGTCCACATCCACATTCTCTTGATTTTTATTCTCCCTCACCAGTCATTCTTTCTGCCTGCTTGCTAGCTTCTCTTCACACCCCATTGCCAAACTTACACCCCCATTCGGCACCTCTCTCTAACACGCAGGTGCTGATAGCCAAGTACCTCGACAGCTCCGCGTAGGCATCTCGTAGGCGCCTCAGGCACACCTGTCCCAACGTGCTTCCAAGTCTGCTCCCCCTGAATTCCCTCCACCCTCAGTAAATGACCACATCATCTTTCCAAGTGACACACCAAAGCCTTGGAGTCAATTCTGAATCACTTTTTGTCACACCCCACATCCAATCCAATAGCAAATCCTCTTGGCTCAAATTTGAAACATGTCTTAAGTCCCTTGACTTCTCACCAACTGCACCACAATCACCTGATCTGAAACAGCATCTCCCAGATTACATCACTGTTCTCAGAACTCCCCAGCGACTTCCTGTTGCAGATAATTTACGAACTTCCCAGGCCAAAAGGGCTCTTAATCCCTCAGCTCCTATTACTTGCTGATCTCACGCTTATTCTTTACCCCTGTGCTAATTCCATCCATGGCTCTTCAGACCTCCGGGTACGCTCCTGTGTTAGGCTTGTGTGTTTTTGCCTCTGTCTAGAATTCTTTTTTTTTTTTTTTTTCTAATCTCTCCAGTGTTAATGAAAGCTAGATTGGTATAATTAGCTGATAGAAAAGAAGAAAATTATGGCCATTTGAGATCTGAGAATATCAAAATGAGTCTAAGAATTTAAGTCACTATAATGGAAAACAATGGTAGGTTGGGGGAGGGGGAGGAGGAGGAGGGAGAGACCCTAGAGGTGTGCCTCCAATGGATCACTGCTCCTGTGCCTTCTCTGTTCCACTTTCTACATTAATGTCAGGTCGGGACACATGCTCTGGAGGAAAATAAAACAGGGCTAGAGGACAGAGGGTGGAGAGAGCTGCTGTTTAGACAGAAAGATCCAGGCAGGCTTCCTGCAGAGATGACATTTGAGCAGAGGTCAGACTGTGATGGCATGAGAAAGATGATTCAGCAAAGCTCTCCCTCTGGTGGACGAGCACTTCCGTTGTGAACAACAGAAATGAAACCATATGTCATATGTTTCAATGACGTTTATATTCAGCTTTTAGAAAATCAATAAATGTGGGATAGTTTTAAATAAACTGCCCGAATTAGAACATGAAAACTAGTGAAACAAAATTGACCTGAGACCCTCAGCCACTGACGTTACTCAGAGAGGTTCATGACTGAAGGGCTTTTTTAAAAGGTGTGAGACCGTTAGCCCAAGGACGAGGGCGCTCTGACTCTCAGTCAGACTGGCACGTTGCGCCAAAGATCACTGCCGTTTCCTGAAGGAGGGAGTGACAGCTACCAGCGACTGGGATTTTGAGGGAATTATTCATAGAATGAGACAAAAAAATATATGTCAAGATATAAAGGTTTTATACAGATTCCTAGATAAAAATGACATATTCCTAGACAATATACTTTCATGTGCTCAGTAGTGTGTGAATGTGAGCGAAGTATGTGTGTGTCTACAGGTAACTGATGAAGGATGGATTATAAACACACGCTAGATTCTTTCCAGCAAAGCTTAAGAGAATCTTTATTGGAATGATTCCGGTAAAGAAGAAGGTTGGTGAGTTTGACTTGTATTCTCTTTACAATGCAAAGTGTTCCAGATTCAGTTGTTCGCCTGCATTTCTCTCAGGAGTCCAACATCTCAGCCGGTCAGACAGATACATAACATAATACTTGTTCTTCCATTTTTCAAGTGATAAACGGTGTGCTGAGGCTTTGAACGCTCCAGCCAGCGTTGTAGCTCTGGTGAAGTCATATCAAGAGGCCACTTGGAATCTCTTTCTTAAGGTCAAAGTTGTCCTCTGGAAAGATTTAGGCAGATACGGTGAACCTGAAACACAAAGCAAAATTTTCATTAAAATGTTAAAAAGGGGAAGGGTATCGCTCAAGCGGTGGGGCGCATGCTTAGCATACACAAGGTCCTGGGTTCAGCCCCCCGTACCTCCTCCAAAAATAAATAAATAAACCTAATTACTGCCCCCCTGCAAAAAAAATTTTTTGTAAGTTAAAAAAAATTTTAGTTCTCAAAAGGACTGTGTTGTATAGTCCATGCAGATAATATTTTATAAAAAGAAAAAAAATTATTTTAATGTCACTTTTACACAAGTCAGGAAACAGTCATGCAAACACTGCCATTTTGGGTGCTGAGAAGAAAGATGGGCACCCCTCCCTGCTCTGAGCCTCCATCCCAGCCATGTGTTCTCCCAGAGCTGGTGGGTTTGCAAGGACCTTCTACCCAGAGGTGGAGCCCTGAGGCCCAGGAGGTTGCACGGGGGGCCGGGGCAGCCCCACTACTTCCCACCGGCAGAAGTCATGGCGTAACTCCTGCCCACTCTTGGCTCCTCTGCCTCCCGTCTTTCTTTTTTTTCTGCTACAGAACAGATGTTGATAAGGTATAGCCCCTGCTGCTTTCTGACCTGGAAGCAAAGCTTAAGAAAGAGACTCCCTGCCTGCTTGTCAGAGAGAAAGAAAATAAACCCTTAGACCTACAGCAACATCTCTCCTGTGTACCTCGGTCACGTCTGTAGAAATGAAAGTGGCCTCTGACCAGCAGTAATAATGGTGGTCATAAAGTTACTGATAAAAGAATGCACTGACTTAGTATTTGGTGAAAAAATGAAGAGTTCAAGTTTAAAACAAATTCAGAGCTGAGTTTCCTCTCCTAACCTCTGCTCCGGTGCGCCCAGCAGACTCTCAGACACCTCCATGTAGCATGCTGCAGTCAGCATCCCCAGGACTGAGCTCATCAAACTCCTGGGGTCCCTGCCTTCAGCACCACTGTCTACGGCCCATCCACAGACTCGGACTCATCAGCCTTCACTCTCCTCTCTCTCACACACCAGGGCTGTCTTCTACAGGAAGAACTATCGTCATTGAAAACGACAGCAAACACTGCTAGGGAAGTACAAAGGAAAAAGCAAACCAAAGGCACAGCAGCTGAGGAGAAAAACCTCAGAGGAATAAAGAATCTTCGACATCACTACGCTACAGAACCACAGAAGGGCTGGTGTAAACCGCGCTAAGCCTGTGTTGTCCCACTGCTTGAATTACACTAGGTTTATTTTAGGATGATAATATGTTAAGTATTTCCCTTAAAACAGCAAATCATCCTCAACATTTCAGATTATTGACAATACAAATGGTTCATAATTTTTGAGCAAACAGTGTACACCTGGCATCTAACTTGTTCCTTTCCATACATTTCCCCAATAATTATTTTTTCCACCCAGTCTATTATAAAGAAGAAACTGAAGCCTACAGAGTCGAGGCTCTCCTAAGACTGCCCAGCTGGTAGAGTCAGAATGGAAACCAGGCACTTGCTTCCACAGTGGCATACCTCATGACAAGGAGATGCTGCCTCCTTGACCAAAAATGGTGGTGACAGTTTTGAGAATTAAAACATCATTGGCCTGAATTCAGTCTAGAAACTTATCCTTTAAATAGCATACTAGCTGAGACGAAGTATTATCTAAAACTCTACATTATAAAATAATTAGACTATTTGTATTATTTTTATGAAGCATTTTTATAATTAGATCTTCAAAGAGAATCTGAAATTAGAGTTTCATTTAGAAGAAAAACATGGATTTCCAAAGTTTATTATAAACCAAAGGATAGAAAAGCTTTACATAAAAATGTCAGTTTTAGCTTCCACATTGTTGCTAGGAGTTTGGGATTAAAAGATACACATTATTATATATAAAATAAATAAGCAACAAAGACCTACTGTATACGACAGGAAACTATATTCAATGTCATAATAATGGAAGAGAATTTGAAAAAAATATATGTATGTATATGTATAACTGAATTGCTTTGCTGTATACCTGAAACTAACATTGTAAATCAACTACACTTCCATTAAAAAAAAATAAAAACAATACATAACTAGAAGAAAAAAAATCTAATGTCAGACCTATCACTGATGGTATATTATTAAAATAAGGAAATTAAAGTTAGTGGCACCAGGAAAAAAAAAAGGATGGAAACTCTATAGTGGAGAGATACATTGACTTCTTGTAAGACTCATTAAGACAGCATTTTATTTTTTGTTTGAGGGTGAGGCCCTAAGTTATTAAGTAGATTTGGGCATTTCTCCTTTAAGACTGTGAAAATTCAGAAAAGGAAATCTCAACCAGAATTGGAGTCAGGAAGGCCTGTAGAGGGAGTTCTCACACTCTACCTACCATTCGCCTTCAATTACCCCAACAGGAGGACATCAGTAACTGTCCCCAACAGTTGGTGACTACGGTGCACTCCCAGACAGGAAGTGCAACTACATTCCTATCCCAGCAGAAGGAAGGAAGACTTCCTTCCTGCCCAGCAACAAGCCAGCCAATGAGAAGCCATCATCACTTGACTTTTACTCTCCTCCAATGAACTTTCACTTCTTCCTTGCTAATGACTTCCTTTCCTTGTCCCACCCTCCTTACTATAAGATATAAAAGCCTTGCATGTCCCATAACCCCTCAGAGAATCTCTCTCTTTGCCAGATGAGATGTTGCTCGATTCGTGAATCATTTAACACAACCAGTTAGATCTTCAAATTTACTCAGCTGATTTTTTTTTTTTTTTAACATGACCAGCAGCAGAGAAGTGCTTGCCTTTGAAGTTTTGCTCTTGAATGCGATTCTGAGGTATGGCCATTGACTACAAACATTTGGAATTTCCTCTTACAGTGATCAAAATGGTCCTATCAAGATAGGTAATCTTTAATTTCTCTTTCCAAAACTTGAATCTTCACATATTATATCATTTATTTGTTTACGGAGGACACTGACCTGTCAAAAAGCCTTGACCGGTCCATGTGTGACCAGCGAATTCCATCAGTGTCAGTGAACCTTTTCTAGGTGTATCTGACTGTCGGAAGAAAAATAAAATGAGGCATGAGTTTTATTGTTTCAGATATTTTTAAAAATGAAAGTTACGGTTAACAGAGAACCTACCCAAAATGTATGGGTTGTGCTGGGCCTTGAAAACTGCTCCACAGTCAGAGATCTTTCTCGAAGAGGGGTTCCTTCTACACTGTCAGGAACCGCACTTAACACACGGTTTTGTGGATGCTTTCCTCTGAACTAAATGAAGGACAATATGTTCTTGTTTAAAATAAGTGCACTCCTTAAAAAGACAAAAGAAAATCTATACATGCTTCCATCACTCACTCGTTTATTCATTTGCTCACTTGCTTATTTGAAAACTTTCATTTAGAGATCGCTAAGCCTTTATGTTCCCTGCAGCTGAGATCCTTCCCTGTTTTATAAAACAGATACAGTTACTTGTATCAGAGTGAAGGGAGCTGTCCCTGTAAATCTGGGGGCATCTGGTTGTGCTTCCTGCGAGCAGCACACCTCCCCTAGACCTTTGGCGTCTGCTTGGCTGAGCTGAGCTCAGGCAAAGAACACACTGCCTCTACACTGCAGTGAACATGGTGAAGGTTACCTGTAAAAACGAGAGCTCGTAACACTGTGCTCGTAATCTATGCCAGGTGTTATCTGGACATTTGTAAATTCATTTAATCCTTGTAACAATTTTTTGAGGGAGCAGTCATTATTGCTCTTTTATAAATGAGAAAATTAAGGCTCAGGGAGATGAAGGATTCCAACACAGATCTCCCTGTCTCCTGACCTAACTTTCATGCTCTTTTCTTCACTACACCATCCTGACTGTCAGATATTTCCTTGGCACCTGGACTTTCTGATTTAGTTCTTGCCATGTTTTTTTATTTCACAAAACATTGAACTACCCCTCCACCACCTGTAAATTCTCACAAGCCATTTACTTTCAGGGAGCAGATTATGGACGCATTTTACACTACTGAGTTCAT
Organism: Camelus ferus; assembly: GCF_009834535.1. Taxonomy (NCBI): domain Eukaryota; kingdom Metazoa; phylum Chordata; class Mammalia; order Artiodactyla; family Camelidae; genus Camelus; species Camelus ferus. The sequence goes on from NC_045721.1 coordinate 16,994,241, forward strand.
TTGGAAGTGCCCAAACTAGGTTTTGTTTGTTCGTTTGTTTTCCAACCAACTATGCAAATTGGTGCACTTAAAAATAATGAAATCTGTCTTACAGAAACAGGGCGAGATCCGGGAACCGCCGTATTCTGCTCAGCAGCCTCTGAGCCTATTGGGGGCAACCTGCTCCGAGGGGTCTGCACCGGTGGGGAGGGCCTGCGCTCCGTGCCAGTCTGCCTGCAAACACAGAGACGCGACCAGAGTGCCTGGGGCTGGGGCAGGGGCGGGGGCGGGGGCGGGGGCGGGGGGCGGACCCCACCGCGAAGCTCCTCGCCTTCCAGGGGTAATGCCAGGTAGGAGGAGCTGAGCCTCAGGAAGACGACTGTGGGCGGGGGACTGAGCTCCAGCTCAGGTCACCTCCGAGTTCAGCAAGGACCGGCAACCTGCATTTACCGAGAGCGCTCAGCTAAGCCGGCCATTGCCCGGAGCACAGAAGTTATCCGAGGTCTAGTTCTTCCTCTTAAGGAGATTACAAATTATCGAAAACAAGATGAAAACACATCCAATGATTAGAGTACAAGGCAATGCAGCTGGTATGACAGCGCTACGGTGTGTGGTTCCAAGTGTAAGCACTGCAGAAATTTAGGGAATGGAGCAATCAGTGAAGGATAAAATTAATTCTAAATGTGCAGGGCCAAGATGAGGAAAACTTACAAACCTTTGTGTAAGGCCAATAACGGGAGAGGTAAAATATGTTGTTTCGAAAACTAAATTTTGTGAAAATGCCAGTTATTCCTACATGTTAATAGATTTAATGCTGTGAGGCCCAATGTGATACTTTTTTAAAAATTTGACAACCAGATTGTAAAGTTTATTTGTCAGGATAGGTGAGTAAATTTTAATAAAAGAAGAGTAATGATGATAAGAGATGTTCCCTAACAAGTATTAACATTGAAAAATATCCAAATTAATGAACTATTTAGAAAGCATCCACATAAAATCTGATAGAGGATGCTTTGCCCGGAAGAAACAATAAACCTTAATTGACAAGCATCCTCTGTGACCTTTGGTTTGCCACGAGAGAGACAAGACTTACAGCTTTGTTCCCCTGAGAACTTCATCGCTGTACACATTGGGGGTTTTTATTCTCTGTGAGTCTGCAGTAAGAGAAGGCAGCCTCCTGTGCGCCGGTGTTTTCTTCGCAGACGTCTGTAGTCCGCGAGCATCCCAGACGCGCCCCTGACGGGGCCGGGCCGAGGAGAGAGCAGTGGCCCCCACACCCAGCGATCTGTCCTCTTGCTCAGTCCTGGGGGAGGGAAATCAGGTTCATTACTCAGAGGAAAGTTCTGTGAGAACAGAGTGCAGGCCACGTGTACGCCTTGCTGGACTTTGTCTAGGACAGCGCCTGGCCTACAGATCACAGTCCTGTTTGTTGCATGAATGGACAGACTATCATTTCCAGTTCCATTTTAATTTCTGTGAAGAATCATCCGCAGGGAAAAAAGAGCTAAGTTTCTCACTGTTTGTAATCAAACAATACGGCCATAAGATTAAGAATTGACAGCTACATTCCCCTCTTATCTGCCCCAACCTAACAGTAACTGTTTCGTGGTTGATATTAGAGTAGCATGGGTTTTTTTCAAATTATAGTTGATTTACAATTTAAAAGTTTTTTTAAAATTTTATGTATGTATATATGTATGTATGTACATATGTATGTATGTATGTATAGAATAGCGTGGTTTTGCTCTTACACATCGGCCGTGCCCTCCCCTGGCTGTGCTCAGGCACATCCGGAGTGTGGGATTAAATGCGATTCTCACTATCTTGCCCTCTGTAGTATTTGGTGCTCAGGTGCACCCAGCATAGGGAAGAAACTGGGCAATTATTTTTAATACGTACTGTGTTCTATCTGCAAAATAGGTAGATCTCTGCTGAAGCGGTTTTGCTTGAATTGTCATCACACCATTCAAGTCACTATAAAAATTGTTGGAGAAGCGATGAAACTGAGAAAAATAAAAACAATAAAAATTAAAAAGCATCCGGGGCCATGGTGGTTCCTGACGCCCATCACGAATCCACAGGAGACACTTAAACTGGCTAATTTGTGGAATCTTTACACTCGGGATAATGATTCCTACTTCACAGAGTTCTTGGGAGAATTAAATTAGATAACCTTGGTGAAAGCACAAAGTAAGGGCTAGATAATGATTAAATTCCTATTTGGCCCCAAAATATGGCCAACTAAGATTTAAAATCATATTTAGATTTAGGCAAATGGGATTCTGAAACTAGAATTCTAGTTCGAGAAAAATGTGGTGACCATAATCACATTTTCCTCATACTGAGTATATAAAACAGTAAATGTTCAAGGAATAAATTAAGACATATTATAATTACCACCGAAATGCTTTGACTATTTCAAAATAAACTCTACTAGTATTTTATTTTTACTTTTAACTTTGGTGCCCATTCTCTTCCTTTTAACATTTATCCAAATGAAAACAACAAAACAGTTGTAAAAAGCATTTTAAAAAATCATAAAAAAACATAGAAACAACCAAAAAATCTGTAAAAAAAAAAACAAAAAACTCCTTAGATTTTTAAATTTTCCATTTTTTTCAAGTGTATTTATATTGCCTGAGAGTTAAAGGTTCTTTTCTATCTTGTCCTCAACTGTTCATTTTTGTGGTTTATAGTTCATATTAAAAAAATTTTTTTTTAATTTTTAGTAGAAGTGCTGGGGATTGAACTCAAGACTTCTTGCATGCTAAGAACACACTCTAATGAGACAGGAAGGGGGCAGGGAACAGCCATTCAAGGAATGCTACAGCAATTAACATCAAAATGGTGAAAGATTCAACCCCCAGTAGGCCTTGAGGCTCAAGATGATGAGAGATTTAACTTCTAGCAAATCTTAAACTTCATTATAAGCTCATTGTAATATATTAACATGGTGAATAACACGCCCACAGGCACCATGGCAGTCCCAAGGTTAGCCTCAAAAGGTCAAAGAGTGGAAAATGGCCAACTTCCTGGAAATCCCAGCCCCTTCCTCAGGCTAGTTAGACTAGTCCTTCCACTTATTAGCATATGAAGCCACTGAGCCCATAAAAACTGGCAACACGGTGCCCTCTCTCTCTCCCTCTTCGGAGACGGCCCACACTCTGTCTATGGAATGTGTACCTACTTTTAATCTGAGCACCCAAACCCCACACCTCGTGGCCTTTCTCTTGCCTTTCAATGTATCTCTCTGAATAAATCTACCTTTACTCAACTGTGGCTTGCTTTTTAATTCTTTCCTGTGTGAAGCCAAGGACCCACACTTGTCAGGGCAGGTCCCAGGAGCTCAACCGAAGCCTGGGACACAGCCCTCCTCGCGCCCCACATCCGTTTTTTCTGTATCACTACCACGGAGCTACATCCTCCACCCCATACTTCATATTTTAATATGAAAAGTGGACAATACTGTTGAGCCTGTCAGAGCCACCTAAAGAGACCAAAAAATACAATAAGCTGGTAGCAATTCCAAAAGTTTCTTTTGAACAGCACAAGTGAAGAAGGCGCTTTGGAAAGCCCTTAACGGTGGAGGCTGAAGCAAGCCCAGCAGGCGTCTCTGAAACCGCTGCTCCCTGAACCGCCTGCCCTCCTGCTCTGCCGCGGAATATTTCTGCCCCTGCCTTGTCATCCTCCCTTTTCTTTTTCAGCTTAATAAATCCTGCCTATCATTTAGGATTTAATTCACATATTATTCTACTTTCGGACGGGTATGCTATTTTTCCTCTGAACTCCCCAGCACTTAGGAGCCAAAGGACCTCTAATTACAATATATAATGGAATACAATGTGATATGATATATAATTAGCATCTTATTATAATAATAAAGGCTAACATGATGAAATGTCTTGCTCTGTGAACCCAAGGTATACTCACTGACTGAGTCTTTTATCAGTTTGGTAGGAGAACAGGAAAACATCTGTAACCTTCAAACTGGCTAGAAATATTGGGGGAAAGCATTTTTTTTCTCTTCAAAACTATGGAAACAGCTCTACATCTCAAAGCAGGTGGAAAGTCTCAGATCTGAGTGTCCCTACTCTATTTAATATTCTATTAAACTCCATGAAACAATTATTTTAAAATTTTGATCTTCTTGGCCAACAGACCCAAATTATCTTGCTAACAGAATATAACAGAATGGCACTGTTGACAAACGGAGGCCAGAGAGATAAAGATTGAAGGAAAAAGAGAGAGAGAGTGTGGAAAAGCATCTACCTGAGGTGGATTAAGATAAGAAGCCAGGGGTATGCTTCGAGTTTCAGAGCTTCTGGACGGGGGAACACTTGTGACTTCGGTGTTGACACGGGAAATGACGACAGGTGGAGATTTATTCTCAGCTACCTTCAGTTTTTCTTTCTGTTTTTTTCCTTCTGTGCCAAGAGAAAAAGCAACATTATTAAGAAACATACTATCTAATACATGCACCTAAAATCCACTGTTCCAGGAGAATATTCGTTCTTCAAATACCACGAGTCTGCTGTGGCCACGAGTCTTGCTACAGAGAGGAGACCCTATAGAGCAACAGGCTGATGTGACACTTTCTCGAGAGCACAGAGCGAAATGCCTGTCACATCAGTGTAGGTAGAAAAATCAAGATTATACACCAGGGCAAGAAAGATTCTTGGTATTTTATAATATCCCAATTAATTCCTTTGATTGGAAAAAGTAGTATGTAAATTAACATGATTATTACTCTCTTGTACAAACTGGTTAACACTAGTCACTTCTTGACAGTTCTGTAGTTTGCTTCTCCTCAATTTCAAGTAGTTTAGAAAACATGTTACATAGGTAAATGAAACGATTATTAATTAGCTTTGTTTACATTTTATTTTATAAATAATGTCATCTATAATTAAAAACCAGTACAACATTTCTAGGGATTAATTAGGTAATTTTTTTAACCACAATTTTAAAAGTGACTTCTAGCTTCTTTCTTGTATAGTTCTGTGTTTTTTTCCAGGAGTGACTCTATATGATTTTTATAGCTCAAAAAAACCATAATGTCCTTTTTGAAGTGATTAGAGATCATTTTTGCATAAAGGCAGAAAACCCCATCCCTTCTCACCCCACTCATGTCCTAGGGTTGGCCAAGCTGGTGGGGCAGGAAGCTGAGGAACAGGTGTTACTTCTTCATTAAGCCGAATTCTACAAAGTAAGTACCTGCGAGTGTAACTTCCCAGTTTTTTCTAATCAGCTTTCCCAGTATTTCTACCACATTTGTCCAGACGTGATCAAACACTTCTGCAGCCACCGCATCTCTGAGACAGTCGTGCGGGGACACGGGAGGAAGTCCATGTTTACGCTGCGTCCGGTGATGCCGAGCTGACTTCTGTTCAAGACAGTCCTCATCACTAAGGACAAAACCCATTCTAATTACTGACGTATGAACGGTTAAAGTTAAAATAACGCTGTCTTTCTACCTATCCAACATGCATGCATACATATACGTTAAACACATATAAATAAACCTAACTTTTTTTTTCCAACAGCACTTTGTTAGTTTTTAATGGACCAACTTTCAATCAGGAGGCAAATTTTTTATTATACAGTATTTATAGCTTTTGTCTAAGAACCAAATAGGCATTTAGTGCAGAGACTGGACCTTCCCCTTTGCCCACCTGGGCAGCCGGGCTTGGGGCACGGGGAGCCCCCTGGGGAACAAAGGCCACTAGTAACCTTGTCTGCTTTCGACAACACGCTGAACACAATTCTTTGTTTCTGTCTGTGCCTAACTGTCAGTACGAAAGGGAGCCCCGCTTCACATCTCCACTTCCTGCCAGGAATCTAAAAACTTCGGGGAGCATGTGACTCTCAAAAGAATACAAAATCTTTTGGACAAGTGAAAAATTCACAACACACTGAATGAACATATACTCAAAATACATGCCAAATAAATAAATACTAGTGTACTAAGTCAATGTCAATGTCAAATAAAATTCCATTTACTCTTCTTTTCTGTCAAAAGCGAAATACTCTTCAATCTTTCCATCCACATCATAAACCTCTTCTTCCAGGGATGAATGTGCCGTCAGATCAGTAACCCCTGTGCCGTGAGGACCGGGCAGGGCAGGGGCTGAGAGCACTGCCGGGACTACATGGGAGCCGGAGATGCACAGCCTATGGGAAAATCAGATTCTCCATGAGGGTTTGTGGAACCTCAACAACATAATGTTTACACCATCATGACGGGTTTTTACAATTATCCATAAAGCCACAGAATTCCAAATTTTAAAAATCACTAAATATCACATTTGACAAAAGCCATATATTTAAAAGCAACATTTTAACGCAGGCATCATTAAAAAATTTTGAGGGCTTCTTAAAAGTCTAAATTATTCTACGAGTTTGTATCCTCTTTGCTGTAATGACAGGGACGTCGTGGCCCAGTCCCAAATATGTATGAATGGCATAGAGGGATTTACCAAAATCTGTTCGTGCGCACAAGAAAATGGAATGGAGCTTTATTTCTTCTGCTACTGCCCTGGGGCTTAGGATCCACCCCAATGAGGCAGTTTTTGCTTTTGCATCTAGCCTGCCTTTCAGAGTCTTTGAAACAACAATTTAGAAGTTAACTTCCTTGTTATTTGTATTACACACATCATCATCATCATCAATTTAGAATCAGAAGCATCTTGGGTAAAAAAAAAAATGCTCTGTACCTCCTGCCTGTCACTGAAATCTGAATTTCCAGTTTGGTTGAGCCAAGGCTTGCGGCTGAGATAGACATGAAAAAGCACAACTAAAATGCAATTTAAAACACTTTTCAAAAGCAACTTCTAGGAACATACTCTCTGACATTGCTCCTGTGTGCACAGGCATCAAAGGAGGGTTTGTGGACGGCAGAACCAGGCTCGCTGCCCTGGAAGTGCTGGACCCCTTCATCAGTGGGCGGGATGAGCTGTTTCCCCAATAGTCTGTAAGTGCAAAAAAAAGAGAAATTAGTATTTCTGATTGGAAAGGGAAAGATGTTTTCCCATTTTAAACGCTGGTAAAAGAATCTTCTGAAGAAGCACGTATGAAGCAATAAGGTAGAGTTAGGTAGGTACGTGAGCAGTGCAACGGGATCCCAGGAAAAGCACAGGCTTTGAGGAAGAAGGACGGACTGTTCTTGCAACTGAAGAAAAGACTTGAGACAAAGCTTTCAGGCTCCCTGAGCCGCTGACTTCACCTGTTTGATTTTACATGCAAGGCAGACTAACAGTTCCCTTGTAGGACTGAGTGGCTTAGAGATAATGTGATCAGGATTCAGACAACTCGGGCACACAGAAGCTCTCTGTAAACGTTAGCTAATATACACACAATGAAGAAAGATATATAAATATATATATAATTGGCCTCTGGTCCTTGTCATCTTTTCTTTTTTTCCAGCCTCCCCTCCGTCACTTTTATGTGAACTATGTAAGGCAGTGGTGAGAGGGGCAGGTCTGAGTTCTGGGATTTCGGGTCAGTGCACCAGGATGCCTAGGATCCACCGTTAACATCCAGTGAACACATTATAGTATCTAGGGCAGGGGCTTATGAAGGACTGAAGAGGAACAATGAAAAACCTAGTGAGTCAAGATTTTTTTTTAAAAAAAGCTACCTAGTTGAGATAATCAGACCTATCAACATTTGTATGAATGTTCCCATTTATTCTCTCTGGATACAACACAGGGGAACTTCAGATACTGACATGGATTTTTTTCTTCTAAGAAGGTTTGACTGAGTAGTTGAAGGAAGATGACCTTCACACCCAATCTATAGTCTTCATCTTTGATACAAAAAGTAGATGACCCTTCCTACATAAGGCATCGATTGGTCAGGTGGTAAGATTCATCTATCCAACCGTTCAGCCAATAACTGTTCCTCCCCCCACCCCACTCCAAGCACTGCTCTGGGCACTGAGGACAGACACGCTGCTCACATGTTCAGCGAGTGAGAAGGCAAAGGGGAACGTCCGCCATTCCTCCGTTCCTGCACTGTGATGTGTGCAATGCCTTTCTGGGGACAGAAAGCTAGATTTGCTGCTTCTCACAAATGAAAATGCACTTGAGTATTGGCATGTCTCCAGATTTCCTCAGACACTGTTTCAAAGGATGTGATTTCTCAGTAAGGAAAACGTGTTCCAGATACATATTTTGACAGGGCCAGTGCTTTCACTCAAAATATACCAATTTAGTCAACAGGTGGGGGAGTGAGCAGTTCCTAAACGAATTCTGCAGAGTGACTATGAACAGGCCTCCTTACCTCAGATGGAGGGACCTCCTTGCCCACTCACTGCATTCAGCCAGCAGATTCTGCGTCTGAGGGCTTACTTTCCCTTCAAATAACATTTCCTCGACCTCCCAGAATAACTGCTGTACTTTCTGTGCGTTGGCTTTGTCAAACTCCTAAAATAAAAATGCACATCTACTTACAAGACCAGAAGCTGTAAATACGGGCTTCAGAATCAATGATATGTACAAATTTATATAGGAGGGACTATGACATGAATAAAAACCAGTTATGCCAGTGCTGCAATTTTTACTCTTCTGATAAATTACATCCCGCTCTGAGACTCAGCTTCCTTAACTACTAATAGAGATTATTTCTATGACACCAGTTATGAGACTTATTCAGGTTTTTACATAGACATGTTACAGGGATAGACATACACACTGACGCAAATGTTGCTGTAGATACGCATACACACACCTAGATATCTAAGCACACACGTGCACACATATGTGTACACAGACACGTGTCCCTCACATCGCTGGGTGTGACACACCTAAGCCCTTCTGCAAAATACAAGCTATTTTTTTTCTGATGATCATGACACTGAAAAGGAAAATTGCTTTTATAGGAAGGGCGGTTCATCTTCTTTTAATCAATGAAACAAACAAACAAAAACCTTAGGTAATTTAGGAGATGAGGCCAGAGTACTCATTTTTCCTGTCTGGCCCTGAGACTGAATCTAACTCACAGCTGAGAGCAACCAAGAGCCTATTCAGCCTGACAAACCTGATCCAAAATGGTCAATTCAGGGTGATTTTCACAGAATGTGATTCAATGTCTTCCGTGTTACTTCTTCCCCCAAACTGATAATAAACTAGATTCCCATATTGCTGGGGAGTTGAAGTATCTCTTTTGAAAAGCAAATAAGGAGAAAACTCAGAAGAATGTTTGCTTCCAAGGAGGGGACTGAGGGGCTGGGGTGGGGAAAAGGGCTAATTTTCATTTTCCTATCCTTGGCGTTTTGTCGCTTTTGCAAATATTATCAAAAAGTAAATAAAAGTTTTCAAATTCAAAGCAAACTTTAATGCTTATGGGCTGGATTAATTTAAATTCTATAAATGGAAGTCATAAGACTCTCTCCGGATAATTACGTGGAAATTTGTATTAAATGAATCCCAGAATCCGGACAGTTTGAAGACTGGTCCTCAGCCTTCCTCCTATCTGCGCACTTAACGGAGAAAGAGTGTGAGTGGAGGTGGACAGGAGGGGCGTGCGGGTGGGCGCTGTTTATTTCCAACAGCCCCTTTTTGGAAAAGGGCCCGAGAGGCTGGGAGCCGGCCCCCCTGCAGAGCGGTGTCCCCGCGGCCCTCTCTCCCTCCCGCCGCCTTGAGAACCGCGGTGTAAAACCAGCCCGGGAGCGGAGCCATCGGCGTGTGCAGGGAGGGGCGGAGAGCTGCTGCAAAGAAAGCAAAGAATCCAGGTCACAAACAAGACAAGACCCGGGGTCAGAACACCCGAGGTGCTACGGTGCAGACTTCCACAGCCGCCCCGGCGTCACAGAAGACTGTGTCCCGGAATTCTCAGGGACACTTGCCGGGAGGAAGAGCTCGGAAACCGCGCAATCACAGAGATTTGGCCGCAGCCTGAGCTGTCGGCTAAAGTCTCACCCAGTTGAGTCCCACTCTTAACAAAAACAGGATTAAAGTGAATAGCTTCCGCTAGGGTTAGAAGTAAAATATCTGATTTAAGAATATTCAGGGGAAATTCCCTAATCATGGCGATTTTTTGTTTACAGCTTTTATTTTTCCCCAATTTTTCTCTTATTCATGTTCCTCATTGTCAGAGTCTCTCCTGAATTTCCAACCATAGTTATTACACAAGAAATCATACATAATAAACTGAAGGAGAGGGTTGGGAGGTGGGATAAAACCAAAACTATCAACAGCTAAGTCTCTGGGTTATGAAATTATGGGTGATTTTTATTTTTCCTTAGTGTTTCTGTATTTTTAATTTTTATATGTGACACGTTAATGTTTTTAAATGTATGTCTATGCATGTGTGTACTAGGTAATGATTTTAAAATTGGTGAAAAGATTTTTTTTAAATAAGAAAGCAAGTCATCATTATAAATTGTCATCATGGGATTATCCAAAGTTTTCTGAGACATACATCATCTCTCCAAGAGTAAACGGAGATCCTCTCCGTAGATAAGCCAGTGGTTGAACTCTGTGTCCCAGACCCAGACCAAGAGTTGGCGCCTTCTGTGGGTGTGGGGCTGCCACTTGATGAAAATGATGACACGGAGTCACTGCAGGAAGAAATGGAAAATAAATAACATTTACTGGGAAGAGGTGTATATACTGAGGACTGGCTTTACCTCTCTGAGCCTACGTTCTCTTTCTTTAAATATATTGGTTAATTTTCACAGTGCTCTGATTTTAGAAGATGTATGCAGTGCAACATTTCACTAGGCTAAAAATAAAATTGCTTTTTTTCCCCTCACTTTTACAAGTTCACGGCCTGTCAGTGACTTTGAGTTCACGCCCATCAGTGACTTTGTGTCCCGTATTTGTGATGGGCATGTTTTGATTTGCAATAGGAAGCATTAAACAGGCTAATTCTTACCTGGTGTATTTATCAATGGCTTTCTGTACATTTCTTGTAAAATGTGTAGGTAAAGGATCTTTGCTTTTTTCAGCAAAACTCTGCTTTCCAGATCCTTCTGACAGTCCTCTTCTGAAAAAATAAAATATGAAAAGTATCTGTACGACATAATTTTACTAAGACATTTAAAATTCCCTTTTGTAGAAAGTTGTCCCTCTCCTCCTGCCATGCCCCCCTAAACACACATGTGCGTTCCCATGCGGGACGGGCTCCCGCGGGCACACACACGCCCCTCAGGACACCAAGGTCTAGGACTCTACCATTTTTATTTTTCTTAGAATCAAGGATGTCATCAACCTAGACACCTTTATGTAAACTGGAAAAAAGCAACTTGTGACTCCACCAGACTGGTCAAAGTTGCCCAAAACCTAGGTGGGTAAAGCCTCACTCTAAAACTTGGCAACTGAAAGTGAGCTGGGTTTCAGGTCCCGCCTGTCCCTCGACCAGGCGCCCTTATGCTTACAAAAGCCAGTCAGCCTTGGGGGAGGGCATAGCTCAGTGGCAGAGCACATGCTTAGCATGCGTGAGGTCCTGGGTTCAATCCTCAGTAGCTCCATCAAATAAATAGACCTAATTACCCCCCAAAAAGCCAAATAAACACAAAAAGTTTTAAGCCAATCAGCCTTGTGAGCACACACACAATTATTCCATGTTAATTGTGAAATAATATCAAATTCTTTTGAATTACTAAACACATAAATAAATCAAAGAAATAGCTGAAACACACAAGCAATAGTGCACTTTAGTTTGGTGGCGTAGCCTGATTTGCAGGGAGTTTAAAAATATTAAAATGAATGGAAAACTGAAACAGAAGAAAATTTCTCAATTTCTAATAAGGTATTAAACCTGGCTGGTGCAGCCCAGTTAGTGTTAATCATTAAACTGCCCTTTCAATGGACCTCATAAAACATTTACTTTCCTCTAGTCAAAATACTTTCTTAACGTTTAACTGTAAACAACTTCTGTTCATTTATAGAAATCATATTTTCCCATACAAATAACATATTTTATATTAACTTAAAATATGGTAGTCATTTGGGGAAAAAAAGTCAACTTTCAATATTTTTAACAGGGACACCACTCCAGCATTCATTTTAAAAGTTTGCTTTTGCTTTCAAATGGTACCTAATTTTCAACATTTGTATTTCTGAATGTAAATGGAGTTTTAAAAAATATTAATATAAGAGAATCAATTTTGCCCTTAGTTATATACCTACAGTACTCTACAACAAAGGGAATTTTAAGAACAAATTAATTACTATAAACAGAGGGTAGTGAGAACCTCTCACATATATGTCTTTACAAGAGAGAATAACAGAATTATATGATTTTTTTCCCCCTCTCTTTATTGCTCAGTAGTCTTAAGTACAACTAAGCAATTCTGAGAGTAAAGGTAGCAGAGAAAAGAATAGAGGACAAGCTTTTATGCTAATAAACTACTTTACCTCTCACCCTATTCAGGTGTTTCAAAATCATCAATTATTTGTCGTTTCCATGTGACTCAACAATTCCAGGTAAACATTAAAATACTTAACGACATAAAAGAGGCATCCAACAGATCTGCTTTGAATGTTACAAAATATATACTGGTATAGGAGTTAATTTGCCTGTCATTAAGAAAGAATTTTAAATCTCAGGTGGTGAGTTAGATAAAATAATGTTTCTTTGCCATATTTATAGAATAATAACCCAGATTAGAATCTTGCTCTGCCACCGACAGGCTGTGTGCTTGAGCAAGTTACTTCTCCTGATGTTTGAGACTCAAATTAATGTTAAGTGCCCGCATAACCAGGCGAGATGAATCGGGTTACTCTTACTGCTGTTACTGGTAGCACTTGCCACTCGATAAAAACAGTCTTCTTGCTTCTTTGCGCCTCTCACGGCATTTCCTATCATATACATCTCTTTGCTAGCTTTAGTTTTTTATTGGGATGACCTTGACACTTCGTTAGTATTTTCTATCTGTAGCACCTAAAATACTGCCTGTCACCTAGAGATACTCTACGTTTGTTGAACGAATCAAAAGGCAACGATTAAATTAGGGCCTCGAACAAAGAATGTGCTTTTGCTTACTCTGAATGTCCATGCTTAATACAAAAGATGACGTTGTGACCGAACATGGAAATATCCTCCACATTTAAGACATTTCTGGAGTTTTTTTTTTTTTTTATCCTTTATAAGGAAGGAAAAGCCACAGCTCTTAGCATAGCTGATATTTCCAAAAATGACTTTTACAACCAAATAGACCTTTAATCCACTCACGTCCACCTTGCTTGCTTCGAGCTCCCCTTCTGCCTTATATGCAGCTTGAAAACGAAATTCACTAACCAGACTCATGCCAGCTTGTTTTGTTTTCAATGAACAGTCATTTCTTCCTTCAGATAATTCACCCTTTTTCTAAGGGAGGAGGAAGGAGACCTTTCAGACTAAGAAGAAAGTCATGTACAAAATGGAAAAATGAATTCCTCTCTTCACATTTTACCATACCCTTGCAAAGATCAACGCTCCCACCCACTTCCAAGTGTGGCTGAGGACAGGGGTCTTCAACATTCAGGGATGGTGGTGGCAGTAGTGTGAGAGTGTGTGTCGGGTGGGGGGTATTACTATAAAACAGATGTCTGAAAACACTATCTACTTCCACACCATTTCTCCAGCTTTTTCCTCCTCTGTTCTTCATATCCTCATCTCCTTCAAAGTTTCCATATTTCTGTAGAATGTATTAAACTTCAGAGTTCAGCTTACTAACATATAGATTTGACCACAAAATTCAGAGGAATTCTAAAGAAGAATTTGACCACACACCACACCCCCCACCGCCAAACCCTATGACGGCCCAAGGTCACAAAAAACAATAAGGCTGGAGCTAGTCCCAGGACTCTAGCCATTTGACCTGGATGTCTCTTCAGAAACCATGAGTTACTGACAAAGTCAGCTAAGAACAGAATGCTAGAACTTGCCTTTTTTCTTTGTATGTCTTGTTTTGAATCTTGCGGATTCTGTCCTCTAACCATGCATGGCACAGTTACTTCAGGCATAATACTGAACATCTTTAATTCCCTGTAAACTGTCAACTCCTGTGTAATCCATACAGTCTAGGTAAGTGTACACTAATTACTGGATGTGTCCTACAGATATCTTACAACTTTTTTTTTGAGATGATAAAATACTGCTAGTCAGTACATTTAAGGCTGTTCATTTGGGGACGGGGTTTGGGTTTTAGGGTGGACTGAAGTGCAACTGTGAACTATATTGCAGTAATTTGCTGGTGCATCAAAGTTAAATTAAGGCTGAGTTCCAATCTCCCTAAGTCACCCTCCTCCAGTTGTCAAAAAAATGACTCAGTGATTTATTTTTCCTTTTTAAAAGTTGCCTCTTGACAGCTCACAGACTTCTGCCACTATGCCGTACAGAAATTCAATGATTAAACAATGATCTCAATATTTTATATTTCTGCGTAAAAGGATTGTCTGAAATGAGAACTGTATTCTGAATGGGTTGGAATGCAGGATGGCAAACCCTGACTTATGTGACGCATCCTAGAAGCAACCCAGGTGCCTGGCTCTTGGGACTGATGGAGAAGTCATCTCAGAGCAAGTGAGCAATTGGGCTTGGGAAGGCCGGAAGATGTCAGCATGAGAGATTTCATGAATGGATGCAGGGAAACAGACCAGATGGGTTCTGGCTTTGCAAGCAGGAAAATATCACGCACATGGCACAAAAATGTGACAGGAAGGCAAGTTCATCCCCCCTCCCTTCCCCGATCAGGACTTACCCAATCACCACCAGCCCCAGGCCCGGGCTCGGGTCCCCCGGGCCGGGCCCCGCGCCTCGAGGCCTGGGCGCCGCGGGGCGCTGAGACTCCGCGCCGGCCCCCCGCAGGCGGCGCCCCCGCGCGCCCGGGGCCGGGGCTCCGCGCCCGCCCAGCCCGGCGCCCCCGCCCCGCTACCCCTGCACGTGCCACCGCAGCGCGCCCGGGAACCGCGAGTCTCGAGCGGCGCGGCCAGGGGCACTCCCGGCCGGTGCTGCGGGGCCCATGGGCGCGGCTGATCGCCGGGCGCCCCGCGCGGCTTCCCCCTCCGCCTCCCTCGGCCGCGAAAGCCCAGATTCCGGCGCGACCGGGCGACGCCTCCTGGCCCCGCGCCCGCCCTTCCCTCCTCCTTCCCTGGTCGCCGCGCCCCTCCCGGAGGTCGGGCTGGGCCAGGAGGCCGGTCCCCGGCGGGGTCCCCTCTTCCCGAGCCCGGGCGCTCCCCGCTCCCACCTGCCGCCCCCTGCCCTCGGCCTGCGCCCCGCTGCCCCTGGATCCCGACCTCCGGAAAAACACGCTGTGCCGCCCGCGGCCACATTTCGTAACCCGGTGCCCCGAGCTCTGGCCGCAGGCCACTGCCCCCGCTCGGCCCCGCCCCACCGCCCTCCCCGGGCCTCCAGTGCGCGATGGCCTTCCCACCCCTTCCCCGCGTCTGCCCGCACAGGTGTTTGCTGGCCTTCATTCTTTAAATAGAATTTTAATGAATAGGAGAACTACACAGACTGATTTCACCCAGCCCGCTCCTCCCATCAAAGCATTCCTAGTTGGGCGGGGGTGAGGAGGGGAGGTTGGTAGAGGTTAAAAACAACAACAAAACTGAAGTCCCAACCTGGTAAATGCAAGATGCTAATCTGATTAACAGGGACTCTAGGTCTAATTAGGCGCCGAAGATTTGTTTCCTGTCCTGTCCTGTGTCTCCATCTTCAAATACATGCTCTATCTCATGCAGTCCAATAACTACAAACCAGAGAGCATACCTGCGTTGTGGTTTATTAGCATATGCTTGTTGCAACCTCGGAGTCATGCAATTATACCAGGACCAGAGTCACCAGACTCTATGCTGTGAGTTGACAAAATGGCCATTGTCATAAACTAAAAGAAACAGGAGTGAGTTGGCTTAAGTACAATACATTTTCAAAGCAAGGTGCCCAAGGGTGGACAATGCCTAGGGCCGGCCTTTCCCCACCATGAGATTCTCAATAATCACAATGAGTCAAGTGGCCACCTGAACAATTCCCAGTCCCTTCTCCTTTGAGATCTTAGGCCTGCTAAGTCTGAACAGGTACAGAGAAGCCGACCTCTCTCTCCTGCTCTGTATCCCACAAAAAGGAATTCTGCCAGCAGATTGCCTTTGGTCTTGAATTGCAAGTCTTCCCTGGGTCTCCAATCCCCCCTGCAGATTTTGGATTTACCACACTTCCACAGCTACATGAAACAATTCCTTAAAATAAATTAATGTCTGTGTCTATATTAGCTCTAGAGAGACTAGATACAGATACAGTAATACATTCACATTCTGTTGGTTCTGTGTCTCTGGAGAACCCTGACTAGTACACTGATAAAACTGGAATGAAATGCAGAGCTTACTTAACAGTAATGCACCAGTGTTGGCTCATTGGTTGTGACAGATACACCATTATTACAATATAATGTAATATAATAAGATGTTAATACTAGGGGGCAACTTGTCTGTAAATTAAAAACTGTTCTAAAAATTTTAAAGTCTATTTTAAAAAATGCTTGCATTAAACTCCTCTACACATTTAAATATATTTTACAAGTTAGTAACTACTTTTCAAGAAGACCAGTAAAACAATGTAATGTTTTGTTAGTTTAATGTGAAGAGTATAATAATCTTAGAAAGTGCTAGGTAAACTATAAAGTACATAGATTATAAAAATTATAGAAAAATATAGAATTAATATATTTCAACATAAAAATTAAAAAAAGTTTTTACCTAGGTGATGAAATTTATAAGGACATTTTTCTTAACGGATTTTAAGAAATTATATAACATAGTATAATGTGTGATATTATCTGATAATATCTGCTATTAAATAATAACATAAATTTGCCTTATATGAAGTTTTTCTAAGAACAATCAATGCAAAATAAAGTACAACCACAAATGACTCATTTGGGGATTGAAATGTTTGCATGCAATACTGCTGGAAAGCCACTAGATGTCACGCTTTACCACTTTGAAAACCATGACCAGCTGGATTTTAATCCCATTATGTTTTTGCAAGGATTAGAATTTAGTGAATTTTCATTCTAGTACAGACGTAGAACCCTGTTTAGATCAGAAATTACGATTTCAGTAAATAATACCTAGCCTGCACAACCAACAGAAAGTGTCAAGATGATAACACCCTCCATGGAGGGAGTGCTTTCACTCTGGCAGGCAATTAAGGTCAGGGACCTACGTACCTTGCTTCCAAACTCACAACAACTTCTTTGTACAGGAAAGAAACCCAAGGATGAGAAACATTAAGTAAATTACCAAGGGTAAACAATGCTATCCAGACATGTCCAGCCTGACTTTAAAAGTTTACCCTTTCTGGGGTTCATCTCAGATCTAATTTGCAGATTTCTGTTGACGTTCTTTTAAAGATACTCTATGAATACTTTTACACACAAACTATGTTCTATAACAATATTCGCCAAGCACTGCTTGAATACTTAACCACATCCCCAGTCCCTGTTTAAGCACCTGATGTATGTTAGTGCATTTAAGCTTCACAGTCATTTTCTGAAGGGGGAATATGGTTAGGACCATTCTGCATATTCGTAAACTGAGTCACAGAGAAGTTGATGGCAGGGCACAGCCAACATTCTAACTCAAGCAGTTGGTGAGAAAGCTTATTCAACACCATACTTCAATCTTCTCTGCATAACTCACACTCCTCCAAATTCCCCTGCAGGTGATATGGAGAAACCAAAGCTCACTCATATTTAGCAAAGAATATTTAAAAGTTTTAAAATGTAGAGAAGTGCTGTATCTGGAAAAGAGATAGCAGGAAGAATAATTATTAGACTTTTCACGTGAAAAGTATAAAAATCGTAGACAGTCCTAAGTCATCTATGGGGTCAACAGCTTATGTAAAATTACAGAAAGATACAGCATTAGTATGCAACTCAAAATAAAATACCTAAGTTGGTTTTTCAGAAGCCCAACAATTTCTAAATGTGCTGAAATCTCTCAAAGACAATAATTTTTTATGCAAGATCATATGAAATGGCCAATACTATACTATTTTGAACCAGAAAAACAGAAATTTTGTGCTTTAAACTAATATATTGGACGAATGGGTTCAAAAAGCTTCTTTTACATCCAGCACTTTTTCTTACTTTTAAGCATTGACTTTATAATACTTTTGTCAGTAGAAACTGAAAGAAATAACAAGCTATCAAAAAGTGTTTTATAAATATTTTTTTTTATAAAAAAATCAGGATTTTGAAGGGAAAACAACTACCTAAATCCAGTCTATGAAGAGCTCAAGGTCCCAAATGGCCCCATCAATATAGTAAAATTTTCCAAGAAAGTGTTTTCTAATGTTTGATTTGACTTCTTTTAATAAGCAGAGCAGAAAATGAAGACTTTGCAGTCATTTCTAGGCCACTATTATAAGTTTCACTTTATGTAATTGAACTATTAAAAATACAGTTAATCATCATCATTCGTGAGTTTCATATTTGTGGTTTCATGTACTTGTTAAAATTAATTGTAATCCCCACATCCATCAACACATGCAAAACAGTAATAAACATGGTAGCTATTAATCCATCTATATCAATAATCACTTTGAATGCCAGTGGTCTGAAGGCACCAGTTAAAAGACAGAGATTGTCAGAGTGGATCAAAACAGAAGACCCATCTCTATGTTGTCTACAAGAAAAACTCTTTAAATAGAAAGACACATATAGGTTTACAGTAAATTGATGAAGAAAGATACACCATGCTAACACCAATCAAAAGCTGTCTTGGGGTAGTTAAAAACCTTCCAGTAAATGGTCTTTTTTGATTAAGTGAAGTTTTTGATTTTAACATAGTGGAATTTAACAATCTTTTCTTTCTGGTGAGCATTTTTTGGGTCCTACTTAAGTGATCTTTGCTTACCCCTAAGACAAGAAGATCATCTCCTATATTTTCTTATATTTAGAAGCTTCACTGGTTTACTTTCATATTTAGATCTACAATTCACTTGAAATTTTTTTGCATGAAGTATGACATAGGTGATCCAGTTTCTTTCATTTCCTTAAGGCTATACAATTGATTCTGCACCATTATTGAAAAGACTATATATATATAATAGCTTTATAATAAATTTCATATCCTTTAGAGTAATTATTGTGTTGTTCAATTTTTTTTCTATGTATCTGCTATCAATTGTTGCAAAAGGTATGTTAAAAATTTTTACTACCATTTTGGATTTGCTTATTTCTTCTCTTAGTTCTGTCCGTTGTTGCTGTAGACATCAATAGATCATTGTTTTTGTAAACTCAAAGTTTAGATTGCTTTTCTGGAGTAGAATAAGCTCTTCACTGTTTACAAGGTTACTTCTGAGTGGTAAATTTTCTCCCACCATGTATGATAATTCCTGTATTCCCTCATTGAATCTGGCTGCCGCAATCAGACAGAAAGCATGAAACACTTTTCCACTAGAGTGGAAACCTTAGCAGCAGATGTTAGGTGCTACAGCTCTGTCAAAAATAGATCTATCTTTATATATTTTGATAACGATTTTATTGGTGCCTACAAATTTGTAATTTTCATATCTTCTAATAAACTGACCCTTTCATCTTTATAAAATGGCCCTTGTTACTTCCACTAATTCTTCTTGTTTTAAAGTCCATGTGGTCTTTAAAACAAGATATTATTAAAGCTACCCCAGTTTTCATTAGGAGTTGCATGTACAAACACTTCATCTACACGTTTATATTCAACATTTCTGCACTCGTATTTAAACTATGCCTTTGATGAATAATATATAGTTATAGCTTACGTCTTAAATACAGCAGGGGATAAATTTGGTTCTTATAGCAGACAGGGCTGGGGGCTCTAGCAATCCCACATCATCTTAATCCAATCAAAATTAAGAAGACTTAAATCTGCATTTCAAGCCCTGGGAGGCTGGTCTATTTCCAGTTTACCATAACTCTTGAGTGTGTGTGTGTGTGTGTGTGTGTGTGTGTGTGTGTGTGTTGTAATTTACTGTCCGGCTTTTCTAGTTGCACTCAGGTGGTGGTTTTTTGGAAACAATCCAGTTTGCCATTGTGGGAAGTAGAATGGAGAGAATTTTTGTATTGGACTATCACACAGTGTGTGATATAAATCACCATTCATCTCCCAAGGGAATCTTCAGTGACATAAACATTTCCCCCTAATTCCTTAATGCAAGAATAATTCACTAACACTTAATGGTGAGAACAGCGCTGCATGCTGCTTCATGGTCAGCGTGAGGCGAAAACAGAAGTTTCCAGTGGGAACACGTGTGTGGCTTAGAAGCGTATTCGGAGTAAACACACGTACACACACACACACACACACACAATGCTAAACTCAAAGTGCAAATGAAGAACTTAGGTACATTAAAAAATAAACATTCCCATCTAAGATGAATTTCACATCAACTTTGAATTCACAAAAATCATGAGGTCTGGAACCCAACAAGACATGTTTCCATTAAGCACAGCTAAAGTCTTGGCTGAAACAAAGGCAAAAACTACCTCCTCGGGGACTTCGAGGGTTAAATCAAGAACCAACTTTACTCATCAAGTCCAAGGTTAAACTCCACCCCAAGGTCAAACCAAAAACAAAAGGATCAGAAGTAGAACTTCAATGAAGTCATAGGAGGAAAAGACGGACAGAAGGACAATGGCTGGATATAGAATGACAGACAAGGTTCATTTTTTTCAGCCCCAAACCAGGTGGTGCGCATGTGTGAGGCAGCCCGGAAGGACTGGCACAATCAACGTTTGCATAGTCAGAATTCAGTCACTGTCGTCAGTACTTCTTTGACATCTAGCATAGAGTCCCACCATTTTTTTCAATGTAATTTTGATATGCTCTATTAAAAGAAATTTCATTGTAAGGAATTGAAATCACTGATTAATTTTAAAATTGCCACTTTAATGAATCTTTAAAAAAATAACCAATATCTCATAGATTTTTTTAGATTGTCAAAATTATACCATTTCTGTTAGAAATTAACAAGCAAGAAAGATCCAAAATGTTAAAGGTTATGTGAAAGAAACATACTCATTAGATAAACACGAATGCAAGTGCCTGGCAAAGATTACAGTTGTCAATATTTAATCATAAGACTTCTAAAACCCTTAAGTGCGACATCTAATTAAGAAAATGCTCATGTGTAGGTATACCCTTTTCCCTAGCAAGGGCCATATCCAATCGCTTATTCTCTATTTTTTTTTTCTAGTAAGACAATGCTGGGTAATTATCTGCCTTACTTGTACGAATAAAATATTTGATTTACTATTAAATATACACAAGATAATTGATAAGAAACACATATATAATAAACTAGAAGAGAGATGACAAACTTCATGTTTTAAAGAAGTCATGAATTTACAATAAAAGCCATTTGTTATCTGTCCTTCAAAATGGACAAACGTAAGCTTTAATTTTGGCCTCTTTATCAGTATTAATAGGAATAGCTTCAGGAAGATACTTTTAGATTAATTATTAACATGATTTTTATTTTTCAAACCTATTTTCATTGGAAAGAGTATAATTTCTTAGAGCCAGTTTGTTCCAGGAAAAAAAAAATACTACCAATTACCTTAGAAGTAGATCCTTATTACCATTTTAATTCATTAAAAACAGTTGGCTACACATATATGTGGATGATAAAAATGGATCCCCTGGATTTGAATCTTACATTTTCCCACATGTTAACAACGTGGGATTAAACCATTTCTTATTCTTTCTGAGCCTCAGTTTCTTCATATGTAAAAAGAAATAAAATTCCTACCCTGTATGTTTGTTTTGGGGATTCATGCTAATGACTATAACGTGCACACAGCATCTGGTACCCGGTAGACATGGAAACACTAGTTGTTATTTCAAATGCTAAGAACCTCAGCTTTGTAGAATAAAACATATTTGAGCAATGTTCACATCAACCCATGAAACACATACTAAAAATATTGAAACTAGTAAGTAAAACCAAGACCTTTTCTTGAGAAGTGGAGGCTGACCTAAGACAGGTTTGTGAGGTAAGGGATCAGAATGCCCTGATCCTTCAGGAGAACTCAGGGAAGGTGGTTGAATCCCAGAGAAAAGACAGGCTGTGTGGTGGGTTGGCGCCATCCTGGAAGTCCTGTGACCTAGAATGTTGGTATAAGAGCAGCAGGCTGATCCCAGGGCTCCCATTAGGACCACCGGAGTCAGGGAGGGAGACCCCTAACTTGAAGGGCCTTTGTGGGTAAGGGGGTAAGACCTGGGTTATAAAGAAGGACCAGACAAGACTGTGGATATTTCAGTGGATTCAGCAAGAACAGAGGTTCTCAAAGAACACGTTCCCCGCCACAGAATGTCCTGGTCCCATGTAAGCCCCCCAGAATGAGGCTCAAGTCCAAGACAAAGATGAGAGCCATCCCAGACAATGGGGTTTTCATTTCTACCAGTGGCAGAATGTGAGCTTCAAATGAAAAATAGACCTAAAATACGGGAAAATATCCTGATGGAGCAGCAGGCTCACTGCCCTCATCATGACATGATTCAGAAGGGATAAATACACTACGATCACCCATTAGTCATAAGTAAGGGACTCTTCCAAAGAGACTACGGACTGGCCACAAGAGAGTGGGTCATGGCCGTAAATTTCCTGTCAACAGTTCCTTTTTGTTTGGAAATGACCTACGTTTGCAAGTTATGCTTTATGAGAGAAATTGCCGTCAAGGGTTGTAGTGGATTATGAGAGCTCTGATGCGATGTAGCTGTTGGCGTGCAAGTTCCAAAAAAAAGGCAGTAATAGGTATGAGAAAGCCCCTCCTTTTGAGCAGCGGATCTTGGCCCCAGGTTACATCGCCACAGCCGTGGCTCCCAAAGACACTGTGAATGGAGTGTAATGTCACCTCTAGATTGTGTGAACAATTCAGAGACTCTCATCTTTAATCAGAGGCTACTATTCAAATACTGCTTAGCCTTGTATTTTAGAAAGAGTAAAATGGTAGTGTGATCATTTGGATTTTTATTTTCTCTCTTGGTGTCCTGAAATGTGTTGCTCATTGTGGTCCAAAGGCATCTAAGTAATGTCTGCTTCAGTGCTTCTCAAACTTTTGTGTCGTTTGATCATTTAAAAAGTTTTTTTTTCAATTCATTGTGGATATATAATTTTTGAAGTACAATAAAAATAAATTACTAGAAAATAAAATGGGAAAAATGCACGAAAGTGAAATCTAAAAGTTTTGCTATCAATCAACAGACATAAAGTTACTCTGTCAATTGCTATAAACTTTTCTGAACACTTACTCTTACTTTCTGTACTTATGGATTGGTGACAGGTAACTGCTAATAGTTAACGCATGTTGAGAAGCTCTGGTCTAGCACAGAGAGAAGATCCCTCTTATTTCAGGAGATCTTAAATTACCTAGCAACAAGGACAAAGAACACTATGCATCTTGCAAAGTAGGTCATACTGTAATGTGTGAAATAATTTGTAACTGCTGTGTCTTCACCATCAACTCTACATGGAAAGCTGCCCCATTTGTTTTTCCAGTCCTGTTTTCTCTCCCAAGTTCCACTCATGCATGTCCAGCTCTCTGCCTGACAGCCTTCTTCAGATGTTTACCTAAGACCTTAACTCACTGAATCCCAAAGTGAACCCCTCACCTACCTGATAGACCCACTTCTGTGTTCCCCACTGTGTCAATGACATTCTCCTGGCGGACACATGAAATTATCTTCAACTCTCCCTCTTGCTTCTTTCAGCCTCACCAATGCGTTGCCAGGTCTTGTGATATTACTCATTTCAACATCTTTATTTGTATCATCTTTGTTCCTAGGTTCCTGTACCTCGCACATAGATGGATTTTAGCTAGAGCGTGCCTTCTATCTGTGTTTACTCTCTCCTTTGCATTAGTTTAATCCTGTTAACGCTCAGTGCAGTTCATGCCACTCCTCTACCTAAAAACACTCAGTGGCTTTCCCAGTGTTTACTAAACAGAGTCTGGTATCCAAGGTTCTCCCCAGTTTTCTCTTAATGCTGCTTCACAAATAGGATGCTCCTAACAAATGGAAATCCTCATATGACATGTAGGTCTGTGCCTCTTTGCTTGTGCTCCTCCCGTTTAGCCTCCTCTTACAAGAGGAGTGTTTTCATCACCGCTCTTGGTGGTGAAAGGATAGTGTGTGTGTTGAGGGAAGTGTCCCCCATGTCCCAGTGAGGCGGTTCCCATGATGTCAGTCAGAGCTGCTGGAGGACCTCAGGGCCTAGTGGCAAGAACTCAGGAGCTCTAGGGTATATGATCAGAGGTGTCCTGAGTACTACAAATGCCTTTTGTGTCATATGTAAATTAACTGGATGTCTCCCAGAAAAAAAAAAAAAAAATCCCACTTAGGATAAGAATTGGGGCTGATCCTGGAAAGGAATGGAGACACGGTGCCTCATGGTTTCTCAGAATTGTAGCTGCCACCGTAGGTATCAGGTTACCCTACACATCTTGCAAGGCCTGCATCCGAGAAAGGGACTGGAAGGCTCCTTTCAAAGTCCTTAAGAAACCCAGACTATCAAATGATCTAAGAGCCAAGCCTTCAGCTAGAAAAGAAACAAAGTTTTGTCCTCCTTCCCTGCAAGGCCTGCTTCCTCGCCCCTCCCGCCCCGCGGGCACACAGCAGAGGATTATCTCCAAGAAAATTGAGCAAATGCGTATCAAAGCCTACGTTTGAAAAGAACAGAAAGTCAAGAAACAAAGGACCTAGGAAAAGAGCAAGGAAGGTGCTCAGGGGAGTTAGTGAAGTTATTGCAAATAGTGCAGTTTTATAAAAGACCCCTGGCCAGGCCGGGGTCGGGGGTGGCAGGCGGAGGGGTAGGGATCCCAACCGAGGAAGGACCTGCCTGGCCCCGTGCTGCCTGCTACTCACGCTTCCCCGCCGTCCTCCGAGCTGCTGTCCGAGGCCCATTCCTCGCCGATGCCCGGAAGGGTGAAGAACAGGGTCTTGGGGCCAGGCCCGGGGGGCACCCAAGCGCTGGGCTCTCTGTCCCCGGGGCCAGGCGGGCGAGGGTTCCGTGGGCTCGCGGTCAAACTGCTGCCGCCCGTGGGGCCCCCGATGGAAGGCAGCGCCGCCCAGACCCCGCCGGGGCCCGGGGGCGGCCGCGCCACGGCCACCAGATGTGCGGGGGAGCCCGCGGCGCTGCAGCCGCCGCTGGAGGGGGCCGGGGGCACAGCCAAGGGCTGGGGCTGCGGCTGCGGCTGGGGTGAGGACTGGACTTTGGCTGCTCTCGGGCTACTGGGCCGCGAGAGGGGGCTCCCTAGTGCTTCTGCCGCGCGGCTGGCGACCGAGACCCGGGGGTAGGAGGCGGTGAGCAGAGGCTGGAGCGGCGCCCCCGGTGAGGCGGAGAGCGAGTCGGGCGCCGGGGCCGGGAAGAGGGTCAAGGTCGGGGCCGTGCTCAGCGAGGTGTCTGCGCTGGAACCCGCCGGCCCTGCGGTGGCAGCGCCTCGCGAGTGGCTGGGGGAGGCGACCGGCGAGGGAACCGTCGGGGGCGCCGTCGAGGACTTGAAAATTTTGGCAAAGAGAGACCCAAGGTCCAACACAGCGACCTTCATGTCCTGGCCTTCCAAGTGCTGTCCTGGCTGCTGCACGAACCTCAAGCCCAGGGGGAACCGGGCTGCGGGGCTCCATCCACCGCTGCCTGCAGGGATCTGGACAAGGAGACCTGGGCGGGGGCGGGGGTCGTGGGGTCCCCGCACACCGCGCACCCCAGGGGCCTCTGGTGCTCTCTCTACGCGGAGCAACGCTTCTGGGCTCTGGGCCCCGCGACAATTCGGCTAGACCCTCCCTGACGCCCGGTTGGCCACCGTCTGCAGGGAGCAGTCCCTTCCGTACCCTAGTGCTGCGTGCGAGACCCCGAGGGCCAGGGGTCCGGGAGCCCACGGAGGCGACTGCTGCAGCTGCCAGCGCCACCCCGGGCTAAGGGTGGAGACTGGGGCCTCCGGCAGCCGCAGATACCCCGACCGGCCCCCGGGACCGCGCAGTCGGTTGCTAAGCCAAACAAAAACCCTGCTTAGCTCACTGCTAATTGGGCCCCAGACTGCAGCCTGGAGCTACGTATACAATAGATACCCTGGCTCCCCTCCTTGATCCCTGCCTTAAAGAAACACTCTCCAATTTCTCCATCACCCTTAGAGCTTCCCCAGATTCGCAGAACTCTGGGCTGAGGGTGAGGAGTTTGAACAGAAACCTGGGAATGGTAACCCTGATTCCAAAAAATCTGGACCTTATCAAGACCAAACGAGCCATGGCCAGCTTTCTGATACGAGGGAAGGTTAGTCAAAACATACATTCAGGTGAGTAGACTTGAATCAGCAGTGCCCTTCCTCCCACCTCATGGCCAAGTTCAACGTGTGTCATTAAGATGACAGAGGGGAACAACAGGGTGGCCCCTAATCCAAGAACTTGGAAATAAGATTGAGTTCTGAGAGATAAACTGGTAAAATCCACATACAGTGTATTTATCCGTTAATGTTCAGTGGAGAGTTTCTGTTTTGATCTCAGAAAATATGTTTTCTGATTGGGCAGAGAAAGGAGATGAATAGTCTGGTAGTGAATAAATTAACTGGCATTCGTGATTATATACATTAGTCTTTTGCAAGTTACTGGACTGGATTCTGAGCCACAGTACATTTCTATGGTAATGCCAAACTTTGCATTGTAGACAACTAACTGATCTATTTATGATACCACATCTTGTCTTGATCCCTTTTCTGCATCCAACTACCAGGAACAAACATGTGCTGGGATTTTCTATTTTTCTACTTCAAAATTGGGTTAAGTACTGAGACGCAAAAAAGGTGTTTTCTTGCCGTGGCATGGAATAACCAGCTTCATCTCCCAGGCTAAGTGTCCGTGAGAGCCCCCCAGAGAACAAGTACAGCTGGGCAGCCATCGAAGTCAGCAGTAGCTTGAGGAAGGAAGACTGTGTGTGTGCTTAAGAGAAGTAAGAAACAAGCCAGTCAGGGTCAGATTGTAAAGGTCCTTCGATGTTGGGAGACCGAGAGCATGCCATTGTCAGCATGTAAAGCGCCTGCGAACAAGGAAGAACCAAAATGAGGGAAGGGAGGATTAAATAATACTCATCCGGGAGCAACTATGGAAACTAGAGGCAGGGGTCTCAGGGTCAAGTCAGGGAAGCTGTACCAACTCCATTGTCTGCGGGGGCACCAGAAGCAGGCTGGTGTCGAACCATTACCATTTCTTATATTCTCATTGTCCCCTGTTCATAGCAACTCATCCTGTAGGCTTAGAGGTCTGTGAGCTCCATCAGAACACTGGACCGTTTTCATACAGCACTCTGGCAGGATTGCAGAGCTGTTGCCTAAAGATTTTTTGTTTGTCTTTTTCATAAGGATCTTGATTCTGATTCATAGGACAATTCAATCCTCAGTGCAAGTAGAGAACACTTCTGGAGTATGTGCTTTCAGCGTTTAAGCTGCTAATCACCTGATTGACTCTGAACAAATATAATATAACTCAAAGGGACAGGCAGCAAAAAAGGGTCACTGCCAAGCGAAGCCTGATTCAACTCACCCAGCTCCTTGGGAACAGCTCTTGTCTGCTGCCACATCTCAGGGTTCCGGATTTTACAGACCCATAATCTTCATAGCTGACCAGCCTCTTAGGGTGGTGCCCCACTCACTTGACTTATAAAATACTGATGCATAAGCCACAGCTCAAGTGTGTTAACTCATAACCACACAACTGCCATGTTGGCCTCTGCTCTTTCTCTCCGAGAGGAATTCCTGTTGAGGTCAAATGAAGTTGGAAGATTGTTAGGTGAGCACAAAATCAAAGCAATACATGACACATATTCACATACAGAGGGCAGTAACCCTAGAAGTAAATCACCCCCCTCCATCTTGGAAGAGAAACTCTACTTGAACAGTGGGCACTCACCCATCTGTCTTCAGCTCTCTAACTTGAGCTATTTCTGTGCTTTGATTACCAACCACTTCCCTTCTAGGCACACACTTTCCTTTAAGTATGTAGATACAGTTAATAAGGCTACGGAAAAGCTCATACTCTTCCAAATCCCGCCTTGAACGCAGTCTGTTTCTCAGGTGTGTTTGCGTGCATCCCATCTGTTACGTATGGGTTGAATTGTGTTCCCCATAAAACTACAGTGACGTCCTAACTCCCAATTTGTGTGAATGTAACCTTATTTGGAAATAGGGTCTAACAGACAAAATCAACACAAGACAAGGTCATCAGCATGGCTCTGATCCAATCGTCTTAAGAAAAGAGAAATTTGAACACACACACACAGAAAGAGCATCATGTGATGACAGAGGCAGAGACTGGAGTGATGCACCTGCGAGCCAAGGGACATCAGTGATTGAAGGCCACCGCCGGAAGCTCGGAAGAGGCAAGGGAGAGACTTCCTTACAGATTCCAGAAGGAGCATGGCCCTGCTGGCATCTGACATCAGACTTCTAGTTTCCAGAACTATGACAGAAAGCATTTCTGTTGTCTGAAGCCACCTGGTTCGTGATGGTTTGTTATGGGAGCTCTGGGAAATGAATGCACTATTGGGGTAGTAATTAATTACTGGGGTGCAGCATGATCATAGAATCTTTCTGGTACCTCCCTGAAAGTCTTCAGTGGGCGTATGTGCTCTAAAAAGCTGGCTACAGATTGTCTAAAAAACCTACACCGAGGAAAACATAAAAAGGACGGGGGACGAAATATCATCGCTGGTTAAACAGTGATGTAAAATCTGGCCAGCTTCCTGAAGGCGGCGCGATGAATGAGTGACTGATCCTTTTGTCTGAAAGGCCTTTGAAAACGATCTATTAATTGCAAACGTGATAAACAATTCCTCGCAAGTTGCTTGGTCTTTTATACCCACTGTTCATCTGTCAACAGTCTTTCAGACAGATGTTAGATGCTACCAGGCTTTTCTGTTAATTACCACCAGTGCGCCATTCTCATAACATGAGCCCAGGTGACGTACCACAATGGTCTGGCCCAGAGTAATGAAATGAAAGTAAATGCAGCAGTCTTTGCTTCTAACTGTGACCGTGTTGATTTTAGATAGGTTTTATTAGAAATGTCAAAGCCGTGTTTTATGTGATGAAATTCTTCTGCTTATCTTGCTTAATTACCAATTTGATGAATTGTTTTTCTGATGTGTATAATCACGCTGGGCTACATTACTGAGAAAATATTAGGAAGTTATGACCACGTTGCTGTGAAGGAATGTTATGTTTTGGAAACCTGAAACTTAAAATAAATAGCCTGAGGAATTAATCTGTTTAAGGATTTAAATTGTGTCACTTAGCATGACACCAAGGCCAAGGAAAATACTGTCAAATTTGACTATAGAAAAAGTAAACTCCTGAACAAGGGAAGTGGTATGGTAGACTCTGGAGCTGGACCTCCTACCTTCATGTTGTCTCTGCCACCAACCAACACCCTCTCTGTTCCTTAGTTTCCTCAACTGTAATCCAGGAATGATAACAGTTCCTACCTCAAGTGACGGGACTTTGTGAGAGTTACACTCATCGATACATGCATGGGAGCTGGAACAGAGCCTTGAGCAGGGTAAGTTCGTTTTCATTACAAGTGTTGCAAGAAAATGGGGCATGAGAGGATGATCATGTCCTGGGTTTTGGGTGAGTCCCTGGGACACGCCCTGTCAAGTGAGGGTCCTTGGCTTTGTGCAGAAAAGAATTCAAGAGTGAGCCACAGTAAAGTGAAAGCAAGCTTATTTAGAGAGAGACACACTCCATAGACAGAGTGTGAACTTTTTCAGGTTTCAATTTATTGGTCTTTCACAAGACTGGTAATTATGGTCAAATATAAGTTAAAATAAGTTATTTAAAATAATTTCTTATACAATATGGACGAAATTTCAGTTAACGACTGTCCAGGGTACATGTAACTAAATTTGCCTTTAAGAGGCTCATAAATAAAAAATAATTATATATATTAGATTATTATAATACGTAATATATAATTATATTGTTTCTACATTTTGGCTATTGTGAACAGTAGCTGCAATGAATCTGGGAGGGCTAATGTCTCTTTGAGATCCTGATTTTAACTCTTTTGGATTGTTGACCTGAAAGAAATAGACAGCCAGGTATTTCTCCAGCAAAGATGGGCTTACTTGGGATCAGAATAGAATGGCAGTTGGGGTCTGTAA
This sequence comes from Camelus ferus, assembly GCF_009834535.1. Lineage (NCBI taxonomy): Eukaryota > Metazoa > Chordata > Mammalia > Artiodactyla > Camelidae > Camelus > Camelus ferus. The sequence goes on from NC_045721.1 coordinate 17,024,328, forward strand.
CCATGGTGAGCCACATGTAGGTCCCCCTGTGGCAAGGGAAGGAGTGTGCCTTTACAGGGAAGTTAAAGGAGGGGGTAAGGGGGGAGCTATGGTAAACAGAGTCCATGGCTTTTCGCTGGCTGAGTCCTTGCCAGGAAAGAAGTGGAGTCTTTCTTCTCCCTGCTTGGCTCTGCGATCATCACTGGGCATGAGAGCTCCCCCTTCTGGTCTCTGTTTATCACTTTTTTACAGAATAAATACTCTGAAGTGGGATTGCTGGATGATAAAGTCTTTCTATTTGTAATTTTTTGGAGGCACCTCCATATTACTCTGCGTAGCAACTGCACCATTTTGCATTTCCACCAATGCTGTGCAAGGTTTCCAGCTGCTCCACAACCTCACTTGTTGTCTTTTGGCTTTGTGAGAATACCCATCTTAACAGGTATGAGGTGATACCTCATTGTGGTTTTGACTTGCATTTCCCTGATGATTAGGTAGGTTACATCAGAAGAGGCTGCAGGATCACTGAGCTGCCGGGCCGGGAAGTTGGAACCATTATCAGGGAAGTCCAGAGGGAACCTCTGTTTCTTAACACTGCGTAGGTAACCAGGTTTCTCCGAAGAAGGAAGAACTCATCTGACCCAGTGTTTATCCCCAAAATTGCTTTATACCAAAACAGCTCCAGCAGAAGAATAGCTCTTTAAATCCTCTTGCACTGAAGGGTTATCTTCAGCAAACAAGTAGAATGTAGAAAAGTCTCCCACCTGAGAGTCCCTCCAAGGCAGAGCTGAGGCAAAGCCCTTTCTCCTAACGGGGTTTGTACAGATTCTTGCATCGGCAACAGTGGGCCTTAAGGTTACACATTCTTTAGACTCTTTCTAGGCACTCCTACTGTTCAAGAGACTGACCCTTCCTAACCAGGAGTACTCGGCACAGGGTCAAGTCCTACTAAGTCATCCTACCGAGGAGGTGTGTTTAGGAAGGCTGTAAGTTTCCAGGGTTGGATCAGGTTGAGTCGAGGGTTAGGTCTCCTTATAGAAGCCGATACCTGACCTAACACTTGAAGTCGCCAAAAGTAGTCAAGAAAAGAAGGAGCTAGGACAGCAGTGAAAGCAGAATCACATTGACATAGGGATGGAAACTGCAAAGGGCCAGGCATGCTTGGGAGCCTGCAGGTAGCTCTGGGTGACTGAAGTTCATGGCCTATTCATTCACTTAATCCTTCAATCAACAAACATTTTGTGACTGCCTACTGTGTGTCAGGCACTGCGTAAATATTAGGAAATGATTGGCGATGAAGCATGAAAAGAAAGAGAACAAGATCACAAGAAAACTTAGAATGTAGACTAACGGTATTTAAGTGGGGACCTGGCACGCCTTGGACCATTCCTGCACAGGGTACTGGCCTTTTTGGGTGTAGGTATTGCAGAGTTAGAGGAGGCTGGAGGGCATTTTGAAGCATCCTCATTCTCTCTTGTTTGTTTTCTCTCCCAGAAATAGAATTAATAAATATGAAATTTCCTGGCGTTAAAAATATATTTAAAAAACATCTAATGTGTCTATTTCCTTCTTCTGTCCACTGCCACGGTGCCGATGTAACATTTTATTTTCAATAGCCTCTTGTTTGCAAAATTACTATGTTCCAGTCATTCCTCTAGATATCAAAGACACCAAGATGGATAAGATGGAGCTCTGTGTATTCCAGGTGCTCATATTCCAGGGGTGCAGGGAGGAGTCAGATATAAACAGTGTCCAAAACCCAATGTACAGTTGGACTAAGGTTGTGAATAAAGTGCTGTGGATGCGGAAGGAATGAAATGATTGACACTCTGCATGGTGTGTGGGGCAGAGGTGGCATAGCAAAGGATTCCCACAGGAGTTGCCTGGACGGGAGTGCCAATATAAAAGTAAAATAGGAAACTCTTTTTGTTTCTTTTTCACCTTGATTGGAAGGAACAAATATCGTTATGCTGTTAGCATTCTGAAACATAACATAACGCAGGAGGGACCATGCCATCTTCTTTAATACCACCCTCTGTGACTCTAGAAGTGTGAGTTGGTTCACGTCTTTCTGCCTCTTCAAAATCCACGTATCAGGGCAAATTGATAATTTCTGGAAGAGACTTTATTTTTAAAACTAAAATGGCTGCAAGCTGGCAGAAGTGCTTGCAGAAACCAACTGAACTGTCAATACCTTCGGAGGCGTAGTGGATGCTGCGGGGAACCACCAAGATCTCCGCTACAAGGGCCCAGGCAGCTCCTCTTCCAGTCGCCCCCGAGCGTTAGTTCCTGCCATTTCACAACTGAGCCCCTTCTTTGGAATTGCTTTGTGGCAAAGCTTATCGCTTAAAGTCGCACTTCCTTCCTGGGACTGCCCACATCCGGGGACTGGCTGATGGAGGGCATAGCAGTCCAGCCCCTTTGTGTAGTTCTGCGTTGACCCTGTAGGGGGCTCTGGAGCTCCCCGTGGTAACAGTATCCCCTGGTATAATTAGTGACTGATAATCGATTGTCATGCTTTGTTATTTTAATACAGATTTATATATTTATAGGAAAAAAGAAATGCTTCAAATCCCCTTCTGTTTTCTCAGAATAAGCCTGGCTGTTTGGACCATGAAGTTGTAAGTCATGCTCCCTCTCTTCAGCTAGGTGTCACATTAATCTAAGTCACAGACCCAAGAGGGAATTTCATTATAATTTCTGATTTTGCCAATGGAAACCCATAAAGTTACAATTTCAGAATACCTAACTCTTTAAATCCAAACTCCTTTGCCACGCTCTCTGCAACACAGTTCCATCCTCTGCAGTATCCCTGCTATCTCCCAACGCCGAGTTCATGCCTCCCTCCCTGCCTTCCACCTTGCAATTCATTCTGCCATCTTCTTCCTCACTCACCAAAATCTTCCCCGCCTTTGAAAGATCTGATCCTCTTCCAAGGAGCCCTCCTGTGTCCAGGCCCATCTTTGACAACCCCTTCCTACTCTAACGCCTCTTGCCAATTTCCTACGATGCATCTCATATCCAATTGTACCTTTTAGTGTTTAGCACAGGTCCAGGCACATGTAGCTAGCTCCTCAAAGAATCCTATTTTTTAACAGATTTATTAATATATAATTTATGTACCAAATGTTTTACCCATTTTAGGTGTATGATTCAATGATTTTTAGTAAATTTACATAGTTGTGAAATCATTACCACAGTCTACTTTTAGAACATTTTCATCACTCCAAAAAGATCTCTGATGCCCATGGTCTCTATTGATTGCAAGAAACTTATTTTGAGCTCTAGGTTTGGAACATCTTTACATTTTCTAATGATCACCATCTCTTACGATTGAGACCATTTTACAAATAATCTAAGGCAGACATTTGAATAAGTAAACGTTGTTAAATAAATGGCACTGAAAACTCCCTTCCTCATTAACAAATTGACTGCGCTACTTCTGATTATAGCCTAAAAGGTGCCATTTTTAGGTAAAATCTAAATACCTAGATTTATTTTAATCTCCATGTTGTTGATTCAGCTGGATTTTGTTTTGAAAGTGAAAACAGGACAGAGTTGGGGTGAACAGATTACATGATGACATCCAGAGAGCGTTCAAACAAGTCAATTCACATGTGGAAATTAAATAGGTCAGACAAACATCCTTTTCTGCACTCCCTTTGTCTTGAGCCCAAGGGATCCGGACAACTCTGAGAACAATTAGAAAGCCCGCAGAAGTTCAGGATGCTGCCTCCTGTGTAGGTCAAACACGAGTCAAGGTTTAGACCTTTTATTAGTCTTACCTACATTCAGTTAAACGGGCCATCCCTTGTGCATCCTAACTTCTTGAATATTAAGCAACTTTAAAAAAAATGACATTGGAACTCAGTTTAAATTGTGCCCATTTGATCAATTATCTCATTAAACAAGCAAATAAGAGAAAGAAGGCAAAATTACTTCCCGCTCTGCTTTTCACAAGTGGATAATATATTGATAAATTCATAATAATTTATTTAGAAATATTTTAATGATGTTGAGAGTATCAATAGATAACAAAGTGCATCAAGAAAAAAGTAGTTGTGATTTTTTTCTGTGATGCTAAAATAAAACAGGATTATTTACAGCTAGAAAACAAATCTGAACAAAAAAAGCTATAAAACAAATGTCTCATGTGTGAGGGTGGCTTATAATGTGAGAGTAAAAATTCTCCAAATACTCACATTATTGGGAGACTATAGAGTCTTTCAGAACCAGCAGTACTGCAGATATGACTTTTTTAAAGGATTATATGAGCTTAGTTCTGAGAATACTGAACTGTTTAAAGTTCCAAAATGTCACATCTCAAATGCTCTCTAAATTCAGCAGACAAATGAGTGCCTCAAGTATAAAAATTATCTCAACATTATTACAATTTCAATTCTCCCTTATACTTGAATGCCAGAACTATAAAGTTTTTAAAAAGTTATTCACATCTGTTTCCAATAATTACTCATTTTATTTTAAAACAAAAATAAAACTTAAAATAATCATAAGGACTAATGTACACAAAGCATCCTTTTTATGGTACAATCATCTAGTCTATGTGAATGTACTACACCAGGGTCATTATCACTAAGAATCATGGGAATAGTTACGATTTTGTTTGTCACCGTAATTTTTGAGATCAGCAGTCAAAAAAGTCCTAGTGGAACCAAGTGATTTGGCCAGGGTCATCTCCTGAGTCTGTGACCAGGGGAAGGCAATATTTTGTCTACACAAAGCTAATCTACTAATTAACCTTCAGGAAGCAAGCCTTTCTGCAATACATTTAAGTAAAAGAATTGTTTCTCCTAATGCCTTCTATAGCCGAAATCTAAATAGCAGGAAAATAAAGGTATTTATTAAAATATTTTTTATTAAGTAATCAAAATGAATTGCAAATGTTTTCTGCCCTTGAGTATATTTATTAAAATATGACATTTAATAAAATCAACACTGAGACAGGTACCACTAAGATAGAAAGATTTTCAATCGAAAAACTACTGCTAATTAAACTTTCAAAAATATGGGTGTATGTATTCTTCTGTCACAACTGAAATAGCATTGTACACATTAAAACAGTTGTATTTTATTCTGAGTGCGTCCAGGAAAAACTAGAACATAATTATCACAAACTCTTATATAACTCTAATTTTTCTTTATATGGGGAATATTTTGAAACTCTAAGTTTGCATAGGCCTCAGTAACTAACTGTGTACTCATCAGTAAAGGATATTCTTACATGTTTATTTGGGGTTGAATTAAATCAACTGGTAATGAAAAGCCTGAAATGTCTACGGAAGAGATATAATTGTGAGACAATACTCCCACCTATAAATACAAAGAAACAGGTTTACGTTACTTCCAAGTAAAACATCAACTTACCAAGGAGCTTTTTAAATTAGGGAAGTTACTCCTTTAATTTAGTCTTTAAATAAATTTAATGTGCTGAATTTCTGGATCCAAGTGCTACTTGCAATTTATGATGGAAGGCATCTATCCGTTCTTTCTGAACCGGCCAGTTCAAGATACAGTGAGATTTAAACATTCCTCTTCGCAAACAGAGTGCATGGTTCAGTTTATAATCTGGAATCTCCTCGAGAAAGATCAATATAATGGAATCCAGATTTTGTTCAATAGCTTGCTGAACTGCATGGTGCACCTTGAATCTAAGTTTAAAAAAAGACTGAATTCAGTTATATATCAATATACAGTTTTTAACAGCCCAAAGCTCTAAAATTTAAAATTCCCCTTCCAATTAACTTTAATCTGTCACTAAAAATCAGGTTATTTTTTTCTTAACTTAATTTTAAAAATTCTTTGAGTTGTGAGTAATAACAATAGTAATATTTAAAAGCTCAATTTAAAAACAAGTAGACACTTCAAATTTCACAGTGTTCACCTACCTTTTGCATAATGGATCTTTCAAGAGATGCTGTGTGATAACAAAAATAATTTTTCTGCTCCTTTTGATGCTATTAACGATTGCCTCAAGTTCAAGGGCACCTGCCTCAAAGTCCCTTTCTTCCAGACAAAATTTGAGAGTTTGATCATTTTCCTCCATTGGGGAGAAGTGTTCCCAGACCCAATCCCTATCTTTATAGGCATGAATTATATATGCTGCATATTCAAATTGCTCTGGCTGTCTGTCTATTTCTTTGTAACCAAGAACTCGATGCACTGAAACATTCCAATAAAAAGATATCCTCCAGCCTTCAAAATGGATGAGCAGGACAATAAAGATGAAAATCAAGAGGATACTGGTATTTATCATGAAAAGGAGTTCAAACGGGGCACTGTCTTTGCAGGGTGATAAATCAAAAAGCATCACTGGGAAGCCATGGTATTGAGGTGGAGTATTGCAGAGGTAGTGGCTTGATAGTTCAGAGATGTTGGTGTGGGTACCATTAATCCAATTAACAAACCAGGCAATGCTTTCACATGTACAATCAAATGGATTAAAGCGCATATCTAAATTGCTCAGGTTCTTGAACGCTGGCCCAAAAACATTTTTCTCAACGGATGTTATGAGATTCTTCTGAAGATTTAATGACTTCAGAGACACTTGATTATCAAAGACAGATGGTGGAAGGATGTTTAAATTATTCAATCCTAAATTGATGCTCTTCAATTCAAATAAGTCCTTGAAGACTTCTGCTGGAATCTCATCAAAGCCATTAGACTCTAAGTTAAGGATGTGGAGGTGAGAAAGACCTTTCAGAAACTGAACAGGACCACCAGGGTTTGCATGTTTCCAGAGCCGTGCTAAGTTGTTATGCTGCAAATCCAGAATTTCTAGTTTCTCAAGTCCTTTCAACAGGTCATCGTTTATGTTGGCTATGTTGTTGTTGCTTAGATCCAGAATGGTCAAGTTAAGAAGAGGGAGAAAAGGGGAAGGGGAGCTAGCCACATTTTTAAGGGCCACCCTCCGGAGCATCAGTCGTTGAAGGCTGGGAACCAAGGCAAAAGAGTTGCTAGTCAGCTCTAGGTATTTGTTGTAGGAAAGATAGATTTCAACAATATTTTCCAGACCTCTCCATTCCTGGCCCGTGAGTTCTTGTCCAATTTCATTAAGGCCAAGGTCAAGCACCCTCAGGTGGCCCAACCAAGAAAAGGCACCACCCTCTATTTTTGAGATTTTATTTTTGGTGAGGTTGAGTATGAGTAGAGGAGAACCAGCAAGCGATACAAATGTTTCATTTGTTAAAGTTCGCAAACTTGAGAAGGCGTTGGCTAGACTTAAGTATTTTAGTTTTTTCAGTCCTGTGAACATATTGCTTTTTATGCCCGCAAAGTTGTTATCTTCCATGTTGAGATACTCCAAACAGTTTAGCCACTGAAAGGAAAAATCATCTGTCTTGGAAAGCGTAGGCAGGGAAGTGCTTTGTTTAGCAAAAGAGCGTCTCAAATTCAGGTATCTCACATTGGCAAGCCCGTAAAAAGAGCGAGAAGACAAATGCTGTATGTTGTTATATTCCAGAAAGAGATATTCCAGATGTGGAAGCCAAGCAAAGGAATCATTACCGATCACACTTAAGCTGTTCCGGGAAAGATCAAGCATGGTGAGATTTGTCTGCTTTAGTCCAATGAAAGTCGTGTTGCTGGTTCTGTACAGCTGGACATTGCTCAGGGAGAGATTCTGAATGCTTGTGTTTGATAATTCCAAGCAAAGCTTCTCTGTGAGACTGGGGCCCAGCTGGGCATTGTTCAGAGAGAGGCCGAATAATTTTCCAATTGCGTGAAAACACCCTGGAGAGAACTAAGAACGGGATGGAAAAAGAGGTTAATGGACACAACAAGGTAGAGTCTCTATGACCTTGGAAAAGCTGAAACACAGTTTTTACCCCGTCCCCTCTCCCCTTTCACAACCTTCTCTGGGTTTTCTCTCCAAACTGCTATTTCCCAGCTCTTTCCTCAGTGCCTGTATCACCCACCTCCTGCGCCAGCCCTCACCACCCCCACCCCACCTCCCCGGCCACTGGCTAACTTCTACTCAGCATCCACGTCTCAGCTTAGACACCACTTCTTCGCGGGTCCTCCCTGATCTCCCAGTCTAGGCTAAGTCTCCTGGTACTTTTACTTCACCGAGTATAGTCGTAATCAATACACTATTTGTAAAGTCTCCTTTGGGGCAGATCCTGTTTCTGTCTTGACCACTGTTCTCAGTGAACATCCTGGAACGCCCGGGTGGATTTTATTACGAAGCAGCGGCATGCACTTTTCTTCTGTAACTCTGAGCTCCAGCGATCCTCACTGTCTGCCACCAAGGTTTTCTCCTGACTTTATTCCACTACGGTGTCTCCTGCTCCCTTCTGTTCTGCCTCCACTCCCTCTCCGGAAGCCCTGGCTGCTCTGGGACTTGGCGCTGGGACGGAAGGCAGGAGAGAAGGAACCCGGAGAGGAGAGCGGTTAAGTCTCCCAGGGGAGCGAAGAGGCTCTGATGGCTGCTGTACCACATAGGAGACGTTAGGGCTAACAGAAGAAATGACAGAAATGTGGAAGGAGGTGCGCTTTACGGTGAGTAAAGAGAGTCAAAATACCAAGCAGGAAATGATTAATTATGGTACATCTATATGACAGGATTATTTTGCAGTCACTGAAATAAAGCTTTTAAATAATTCTTAATGACACGGAGGATGTTCGTGACATGATATTCCTTTTACATGGCAGGGTACAGAGCATCCTCAGAGAGGCACTACAGTGCAGCTGTTAAGAGCCTGGGTCCCGGTCTAACACTGCCAGAAGCTCAGCTTTGCCGCCATCTGGTCACCTTAACCTTTCCTCATCTCAATTTACTCTGGTGTAAAACAACGATAAACATAAGTTGGTTACAGGATTATGTAAAATTATGCTAAAAAATAGCTGGTCACTGTGCCCGACATGAAGTGCTCTGTGAATTTCAGCTGCTGTTGTCTTTTTTCCCTTTGTTACAAGCTGGAGATAAACATACCCAGATGCTGACATCGACTGGCCTCGAACTGTGGGCTTTTGGGTGATTTTTATTTTCCTCCTCATTATTTATATACTTATATATGTTATATATATATATATTTTACTTTAATTTATTTATAGATTTCTACAGTAGATGCTCTAAACAACAACAAGAAAATGCTGTTCAAAAGTTAACATGAGTAGCTTGCATAAAATAGTTAATTATGATCTCAGGATAATTTAATTCACAGTCTATTTTTATGTCTGAAAATTAATACAGCCTTTTAAAAAATCTGAATTTGTTTAGAATTCTCAGCATTCTTATTCTTGTCCTGGAAAGGAATAAAATACAGACATACTTGGATGCAAAAATAATTAGCAAATTGAGCATCGTGGACCCAAAAGGAGAAGGTTAGTTAGGTTTATTCCATTATAGGAAGGTTTCTGTAAAAATATAATGCTAGTTATTGTTTACTGAGCATTTACTATTTGCCAGACACTGCTAAATTCCTTACCACATAATCCTATGGGGAAGTGTTATTATTATACCAATTTTAAAGCCAGGGAACTAGAGCAGAGAGGTCTGGAATAATTCGCCTGATTGCACAATTATTAAGACATAAAGCCCAGATAGGCAGTCAGCTAACCTAACTCTAAAGCCTGTGCTCTTAACCATCATACTATTTGAATTCTTCCAGAGATTTTGTGCAATAGATAAAATTATTTCCCCTTGACAAGCGAGGAAACTAGAACCAGAGAGGCTAAGTAAATTCTCCAGGATCAAGGTTCTGGTCTGTAATGGAACGAGGATTTTAATCCCTTCTGCTTAACAGCAGAGCTCCGGGTCCTCATTGCTACCAAACTCCCTTTCTTGGGAGGATGACGTAACTGACCCTGAGTAGTAAGTGTGAAGGATTTCTGGGAGACACGACAAAGGTTATCACCCCTTTATCTATCTCTGTCTTTTGATTCTTATTCCTGTGACACGTTAAGGGGCGGCCCACAAGTACAAGCACACAGACATTTTTACCTTACCTCTGTGATTTTATTTGACGACAGCTCTAACCTTTGCAGAGAAGAATTGCCAAGGAAATCAAGTTCTTCACTTCTTAGTGCATGTATTTTATTATTTGATAATAGAAGTTCTTGAAGATTTTCCAGTTGGAGCTGAGTTCCCAATTTAGTAGATGATAAACCATTATGAGATAGCTCTAACTTGACTAAATTCTGAAAGAAAAAAAAATGTATACAGATTAGAGTCTTGCCATCAAAACCCGTTCATCGAATGTACGTGAATCTTAGAAATAACTCAAGAGCAATGTGTCACATATCTATTACTCTAAGAAAACTGACAGTAGGAGTAAGAATAAATCTTGGTTGTGACTGCAAATACTATTATTACAAAGATTTCGTTTCTCACTTCAGTGAATCACTTTATTTCTCTTACCAAAATACAAAGACTTAAGCTTATTTATTTGTGATATAAGGACTATTCATAATAAGCATTTATTTATTTACTTATAATAAGCTTTTATTTATGATGTCATGAATATTCATGTGGCTTATCAAACATAAATGCTTGTCACCATCAGCCTTGAAACTAAAGAACAGATAGAGATAAGAAATGTTTTCTTAGAAAGAACAAGGCAAACCTTGCTGTCCATGAAATCCTAAAAAGATTTTTATATTGAAAAAGATTGATATTTATATAAATTTTGCATCATGTCTAGTAGAGATAACTAATTTTTGCCTGTTTGTTTTGTCAGTGCTGTGGGACGTTTTATCACTTTGTGCTACTTTTGAACATGTCAACTTCCACTCAGGTAAAACATAAGGAAAAACTGATATATGTTAGGGCAAAATCTTACGTAATGTCTCATAAAGAGAACAACACTTCTATTTATGCTTTAAAAATAAAAATAACATTTTGCCACTGATTGACTAGATTCTGAAGTCTTTGTGTCTAAAGACACTTCATCCACATCAGAATCTAAGGCACAAGAATTTCAGATCCCTAGCTAGCAAGCAAATCATTTCATAAATGTTTCTAAGCATATTTAAATTTGTATGTTTTTCTTGGTAATTGAGGTCAAGGAATGCTCAATTTTTTATAAGTCCACAAAACGAAGAAAAGAGTTTTGAAAATAGCTTAAAAAAAAAAGCACTTAATAATTGTCTCAGACTTAGAGACAAAAGCATACATTTTCATAGATTTAAAATTTGAAGTACTGACAAGAAAAAGGTGGTAGCCAGAAGCAATATTATAGACGACTTCTTAAATCAAAAGCAGATCACTTTTAGTTGAACAATTTGCTTTATCATGCATCAAACTGTTCTGTTAAGTCATAATTCGCACTTCTTTTTTCATTACTGCAGGTGCTAACGGTAGCACTGAGAGGTTATTTGCTGTGTTCCTCATAGGGTATTCTGATTCTTCTCTGATCTCTACCTCTTGTTCCTGAGTTCCACTTCCAGTGGGAGGACGCCAGAGAGGAGATTTCTTTAAAATTAAAATTGGAACTTGATTTAAGGTGATATTTTCTCTTTTGAAAACGTCTCCAGTCATCATGGCCGTATTTGTGTGGGGCCCCCTACCCCCTATTTGGGGAGATCTGGTTTCTTATTCTTCACCTTGATACTTACATACGAAATCTAAGGGTGAATAAATGACTGGAAAACAACATTCGATAACGTATTTTTCATTTTTTACATGGAAATGTTTATTTCCATCTTACCTTCAGGTTTTGAAAGGGATTGTTCTGGATTTTCTGGATTGAATTGGACATTAGATGGAGTTCAGCCAAATTCATGCAGAAGAGAAAGGTTTTATCAGAAAGTTGAGACAGCTCATTGTGTTGGAGGTTCAAAATTTCCAACAAAGGCAGACTTTGGCACAATTCTGGCTCCAGCTTTGAGATGGAGTTAAATCCTCCATCCAAGACAATTAGTTGACTGTATCTTGTGAAATTGGCAGGTGGTAATCTTCTGAGTTGATTATGGGTAAGATTCAACACTGTTATGTTTGCCGGGAGGTCATCAGGAATTTGAGTCAACTTCAGGTGACTGCAGTCGGCTACTTGGTGTCTAACAGCACATCTAGAAGATGTACACAGTATCCAGAAGGGGAACAGCCCCAAAAGGGAGTAGATATGATATCGCAAACGCCTGCTCATGACTTTGCCTTATGAAAGGAAAACATAAAAAGTAATGGACAACATTAATAACACATGCTTTCATATGCATTGGTTTATTCCTTGTAATATATGTAACCAAATGTGACTACGTGTGATCTCATTACTCGTGACTTTTGTGATATACAGGTAATACATCAAATGGAAATAATTCAAACAGCACAAAGAAGTAACAAATGGAACAAACTACCTCCTCGCTCTTCACCTCCACCCTCGTTGCAATGTTCCTAAGGTAAACCTCTTGACGGCTTCTGTTTTTAATTCTCATGGTCACTTCCACAAACCTAAATAATATACTCATGCCTCTGTTTCTTCATTTCCTGACTGAATGCCTGTATTTTCTTGCTACTGAAAAGATAAGGGACTTACCTGTACTATTTCCTTATCCTCTTCGCATTTTTCTTTCATTATTTTTGATTTCATTTAATCATATTACATTTCTAACTTTAAAGACTATACTTAAAATTCTGTCTCTTGCCCAACCAACTTTAGGTAAAAATCTCTTGACCACTCACCTTGAGATACAGGAAATGTGCGCCCCTGTATTTTTCTACACATTTCCTCCATCCTTACATTTCCCCAAACCATCAGCTGTCACATTGCTTGACATTGTCAAGATGTGAAATGTTAGCATTTTTATCATGAAACTATGCCTGAGTCTGACATACGTCATCGAGATCAATTCAGAAAATCTCAATCATAAATATCATTTGCAGTTTTAAGATGATATAAATAAATACTCCCTGCAAAATCAGGAAGACTTAGAGAAACATAGTGATTAAGAGGATAAACCCTGGAATTATGCCCTCTGTGTTCTGATCCTGGCTTCTCTGCTTTGTAGTCTCTGGTGAGTTCATTTTTCCTCTTCTTGTAAGTAGAGAAAATCATGGTAGCTCCTTCACAGGTTGTTATGAAGATTAAAGGAGAAAACCTTACAGTATCTGGGGTAAAGCAGCATTTAACATCATTACTCTTCCTATTAATCAGTACAATGATCCCATGACTTATAAATGGATAATTACAACTATTTTATAGTTCGCAGATTTTTCACTATAAAGAAAATCTATCCACAATGAAGATGAATTATATCATAAGACAACCAGAGCCAATTATTAAACAAGAAAGAAAGAGTAGAGGGAGTCAGGCATGTGAAATAATTAAAATTCCAGGAAACTCATGGATGTTTGGGAAGATTCCAGAAGTTCCTTAGTAACTTAACTTTGTGTTAGGTGGGGAGTTACAGCGCAGATTCTGGCGCTGCTTTCAAAGCCAAAAAAGCAATCATTATCTTCCCTGAACAACTACAATGGTCTTATTTAAGGTCTGACTTCTTTTTTTTTTTTTTTTTAAGAAGGTCTGACTTCTTTAAAATTGCTCTGCTTTTCTCTGCTCCTCAATTTCATTTTAAAGAATAAAAGGGAAGTCCTAGCTTGTGAGGTATCCACGAATCACTTTATCATATTACTTGTTCTAAAGATTGAAAGCAGTAAGTTTAATCATTTGCTAATACATCATTCACAGCATCCAAAGGCATTTAAAAGTTTTAGTAAGGGAGGCACTTCAAGATCGCAGAATCAAAGGATGCGGAGCTCACCCTCTTACACAAATAAAACTTTTAGTAAGAACCTTTTATATATTGTATAATTAAGATAGCTTATGAAATATTACATAAACTACTTTGATTTTTGTGTAAGTGATTCCTATAAATTAAACAACCATGTTTGGTGTATTAAATGGGTGATTTGAGAAGCCTTAATGCTTCTATGACTCTCTTAAAAATCAAATGAGTGCTCAACTGTGTATTTAGCCCCTCTACTCACTTCTACTGAAATATTTGTCAATTCTTATGCCAGCACACATCGTTTCAATTATTATAGCTTTAGAGTAAGTTTTGCAGCCAGAAGTGTAAATCAGCTGCTGTCCCTTTGGAGATGGACCTCATTCTTTCAATGAAATGTGTAGCTCTCTAAATAAATTTGCTTTCACTTAAAAAAAAAAAAAAAGAAGAAGAAGTGTGAATCCTTCCACTTTATTAATTCTTTTACTAGGTTGCTTTTTCCATGATATGGCTGATAGGAATTATCTGAAGTTATTTTATTTATTGTTTACTTAATTATCCCTCCTCACCAGAACATAAAGCTATAACGGTAGAGGCCACACTTGTTCTCATTCTGTGCAGTGTTGCCTCTGCCTAGAAAAATAACTGGAACATAGCTGGCATCGAATACTTGTATGTTGGAGGACATTTATCCCACGGGCAGTTAATCAGCTCAAGAAAACACTCTTATCTCCATATTATAGTCACAACTTTATTTTGATGGGATGTGTACCTGATGTGGTCTTCTCTGCTATGATCATTTACCAAGTTTCCCTTTCAGATATTTTAAAAAATTGAATATATCCTCAGTGCATGGAGATGAATCAGTAATAATGATAGTCAAATAGATTTTCCATAAGATCTAAAAGACCAGAAGAATTCCAGGTAAGTTTTAGAGAATAAAATCATTTTAGAAGATTAATTCTAGGAAAGTAGAGCTAGTGTATTTAGAACTGTTCGAATATGCTTTAAAAATTTAATGGTCTTACTTATATTCTAATTGACTTCTCAGAAACAGGAAAAAAATCAGCTTCCCATCTGATGCCCTTTATAATACTGCCATTAAATATTTTTAAAGCTATACATTTTCCTATGCATAGGCTGTGAGGAACATCATTGGACACACCTTGCCAAGTTACTCAAGTGTGTGGCTGGAAATGATTCTGGAAATCAGGACCAGCTCCCTACTCTCCCAAACCTCTCTGCCCAGCACCATAAGGGTACTGCCTCTATTTACCAACTCACAGGACAGTCCCTGCAATCACTCCACTCTTTGTTCAGGCGACACTTATCTCTCTTGGAAGGGCTGTAGATAGAGATCAGAATTACTGAGAGGGACTCAGCCATTTACAAAACATGAAAGGAATGAGAGACATTCCCAGATCTGAAGATACACTGGAGAAGACTCACCGAAGGCCAGACAGGATGAGTGAAAAAGGAAACACACACAGAATCTTACAAAACTTCAGAATTGTGACCATTCACAAGAAAAAAATTCCTAAACCCTTCCAAGGGGAACATACGGCCAATTGCTTCAGAAGGAAAGAGACCATAATTGCCATAAAACTTTCCCTCAGGATCATAAGCCACGAGAAAACAACAGTGATGAGCTTTCAAAACGTTCAGGGGGAATAATTTTGAACCCAAAACTCCATCTCTAGCTGAACAAGTAAAGATAAGAGGAAAAGGTATTTTGAGATACACACAGACTCAGTAAGTTTATCCCCAGGCAACCTGTAGGAAAAAGTTACTCTAGAATGTGCTTCAGTAAAACAAACAAACAGAAAGACAGTGAGAGAATGAGATGAGCATGAAGAGGTGACGCTGCATGAGACAGAACAGAAACAAAGAAAGCTAAAAAGAGATGAAAAGTAGACTCAGTGGGGCTTGCAATTTTGGAAAGCCTAGGATCACATTTCTTTGTCCAAGTGAGAGACAATGTTGCATCACGATTGGGACGTGGGGTCTGGAGCCAGGCTGCTTAGAGTTAATCATTATTTACAGTTTGGCTTGTAGAGTTTGGTTTGTAAATTCACAATATTCTGACCCTAAATTTATTCAGACACACCTACATGCAGACACGCACGAACACATAGTCATGTTAGGTCGGGAGGCAAATTCCTGAAACCAGCGCTGCCCAAGGCTGCCCAAGCCACATTTGCCGGTGATCATTTCTGACCTTCCTACACATCTGAACATCCTTCCACTTCTGATCCTCCTCCGTTTTCCTTTAGGGGGCCAAAGAAAGCCATTTTCTTACTCCCAGGAGCACCCACAGTGTTTTCTACTTTTCAACCTCACCATAAAATGCCAGCTCGCGTCTCCTCTCCAGCCAAGAAAACTGAGAACAGGAGATAAGCGCTTTCAAGTTCACAGGGCTTTGTATCTTTAAGGCAGAGATGTGATTTTTTTTTTTAAAGGCTGATGGAAAATGATTTCTGTTGCTTCCCTAATAAGCTTTTCCAGTCACAGAACACCACAAAGGGAAAGAAAAACAAATACTGCTTGAAGTGTTCTATCATGTTAGTTAGAAACTGTTGCAATTTCTCATCCTCTGAGCTCTGTTCACTTCTCCCACACCTGGACCATCCCCCTTTCTTCTGCTCTCCTCGTTGAATGATCTGACCTCAAGCACCAGATCAAAGACCAAACAATGCTGAAACCCACAAGGTGCTCTCTAGCTTTACCCACCGTGAGAGATCCCACCCCAATACGAGTTTAAAATATATATCTTTACTTACTCTGACAACAGCTGACCATTCCTTTTTCATTAGTCTAAATCCAATTGTTTCCATCAGGAAGTGTGGCAAGTCTGCTGCAGACTCGAAAGTGAAACTACAGCTTAAAAAAAAAAAAAAAAGGCTTTTCTAGTTAGTGCATTCTAAGAAGGGCAAAGGGAAACCCCCCCCCCCCCCAAATCTTAGCAAGAGATGTTTTACAAATTGCTTCTTAAAAATGTCTTGTTTTTCCTTCTTCAGGTACAGTCCCTTGGGTTTTATTAAAAGGGTCCCAGATTGAGCAACAGAGAAAGTTTAAAGCGTAAGATCGCTCGCTTTGATGTGGGCAGGGCTGATCTGCCACAGGTTAATGAATATCTGAGTGTGAATTCCTTTTTTTTTTTTTTTTTTTTAAATCAAAGCCTGATGCCTGGCTGTCAGAATCTAGCAGAGTGTGGTTAGAGGGACAGAAAACACTCAGTCTCTAATCCAAGCAGAGGACTTTCACTTCTCTTATCTCACTTTACCTTCTTAGCAATCCTGGAAGATAAGCAATGCAGAAATTAACCTTTTGCTCCAAGGAAAGACCAAGTTTCGCAGCAGAGAAAGAGCTGGCCTTGGCAGAGCCAGGAGCCAGGCCTTGTTCACGCCGCTCACGCGTGACTGCGTCCCGGACCGAGACACCCATCTCCATTCACCTCGGCGCATCAGACAGACGGCCGTTTGAGCTGTGCTCACCAGTGTCCCTTCACAGCCACCATTCAGAAGGGACATGGTCCTGCTCTGTGTTACCTGAAATTCTAGCAGACCTTCCTTTTTCTTTGTGAAATCTTTCTCTGCAGTAAAGGTACAGCCTCTCTTACCAGTGTCATTTCCATTTCTGCTTATTGGGCTTCGGCTGACTTAAATTAGGTCTGTTGTCACCCAGACAACAAACTCAGCAAGAACTTGACTGAGAGAGGAAATCACACCGTGCCCTGCCTGCTCTGCTCACTCGCATCTGCTGGGCAGCACTGACCATGAACTTCCCCTCCGAAAAAGAAGCCAGCCTTTGACACTCAGAGCTTCTACCTTAGCTTGAACCTTGATTTATTTACTTATTTGGTAATTTTACCTGGCGATTGAAGAGTGGTGATATCTTCCTACCCCTTGTAAATCTGTGAAGTGGGTCTCTGTGAATGGGGTCTTACTCTCCTTCACTGACAGACTCATGATAGGGCGAAGGGCTCTTTAAATGCTATGCCAAGCTGGATATTCATGTACTACTATGAAAAATAAAATTCTAGACCCAACTTCACTATCATCCTATGCTTTAAACATCTTAATAAAATTTGAATGAACTGATGATGCCTGCTGGGCAATGAATTGAGTCAGAAATGTCAGACAAACCCATTAAGCAACCACACTTAGTACAAGAAAGTTCTAAGTACAAAAGCAAGTCATCATCTACGGTTATCAGGCTGAACTGGTCCTTGGTGAGAGTTTAATGTTCCTGCAGGTTGATCTGCATTTTATAATGCAAATTTTGAATCAACACGGAAAATTACAGAGACAGCCCTGTGTTGAAAGGAAAAGGCAAATGCTTTTGAACATGTTTCTTGCTTTTTCTCTAAGAGGAAGCTGTATTTGTATCTGGGATGATTTATAATAAGAATATGAGAACTGGTCCTTAAAAAACAAGAAGTAAAAGTGGAAGGGAGGTGGGGAAGGGGAGGTTTACTACGCTAAAGATTTGGAAATAAAGTACATAAATCAATGAAATTCAGAAAGGTGCAATATAGGGTTTACAGTCTGTATAAAACGTTAAATGTATTCTTTACTTTAACTAGAAATAGGCTTATGTAACAGTTGAAAATGCACTTCAGTATCACCAAAAGATATGGTAACATTTCCATCTGTTTAAATTTCCGTATGGCACAGTGGCTTGGAGTGTGAAAGCCCTACAAGGGAAGTGGTTGAATTGTGAAGTTAATCAGCTCCTTAAGAAGAGGAGTTGGCAGCCCCCTAGTCAGGGCCTCGAAACTGGTTCAAGATAGCATTTTTTAAAAACTATATTGCAATGGACCCCTTGATGCCTTGACATTAGTTTTGAGTTTTGTTTTTTAGGGTACTTGAAGGCTCTAAATAACAGAGGAGAAGTCTAGAGCAATTTATCATGAGACTGGAAAGGAGGAGAAGACATTTATGGAGTCTTGGTGGTCAGCCCAAACCAGTTCCTCATTTATCCCATTATCAGCCAAGAAAACAGGTCTGAAATTTCTGGGGTCTCTAGAAATATCTTGGCAGTGTGTTAAAATATGAGTTGTATCTTGGTGATAATAATATCCTGGTGTATTTCTTGGGTCAAGGTGGGAGGAGTTACATTGTCAGAAGGCATAAATTAATCATTTAGGAAAGTATATATGAAAGTTAATGGTATTTGTTTATAACCAAAGAGAGGGTCCAGCTGTGGTGGTCGTGGTCAGAATGCGGAGTGGGAGGTCACGGAGGAAAGCTGGAGAAGGGAGTAAGAGAAGGCACTGGGCAGCGGGAGGCCTCTCTCCAGGGACTCGAGGGGTGAGCTGGTCATTTTCATTAATTTGTAGAATGTCACAGATAGCAGTGGCCTCTGTAAGATTTCCCTTTAGGCATGGGAGTCCAGGGGTTTTGGCAGAGAGCAGCAAGGTATGTGCCAGGGTCGTGCAGTAAGCAGGCAGTGAGCTCAGGGAGTGTGACAGCATCTCTAGCATCAAAGGTAGAAAAGCAATCAATGTCCTATGTACAATTTGTGGGCAGCTTAAAGAGGCAGCCATGGCAAAGGTCTGAGAGCCCAGGATGAAGTTATCTCTGACGAAGGGAGCAACGTTATCTTTAGCAGCGAGCTCCTGGGCCAGGGCAGTGTTGTCTGGGATGTGGGACCAGGGTATCCTTCCCGCGTGGATACCCCGTAGATGTTGAAAGCAGGCAATGTTGGGCCTGGGAGCTTGTAAGTACCTTTTAAGTCAAGGGACTTTCTGCGTGCACAGCCAGCAAAAGGGATGCTAGCGCTGGTGACCCAGCACTCCTGCTGCCCTAGCGTGGCCCCCACCTGGGCTGGCATCCAGTAACCCAGCTTAGCCAATTAGGACTGCTCATTTTGAGTATTCCCCCGTCCAGGACATTTGCATAAGGAGAGATGCGGCAATCTCTGACAGACGCAGCAGCAAGCAGCGAGCTTCAAGGGCAAGCTCATCGTCAGGCAGTGATGATGCCCTCACTGGCTCTCACAGCAGCTTGGCACCGGTTAGTAAGGCGAGAGCAGTCCCTTCACAAGGCTACTCAGCAGTTGAGGCCACGCCATCCTGCTCATAGCGCTAACTGTTCTGTAAGATTCGAAGGTTCTTTTGACAGTGAAGAAAGACACAATAAAACTCAGATTAAAGGCATCTCCAAACATGAGAAGGTTGACAGGCAGGCCCACACAGGGAGTTGCAAGTGGGGGCAGGGTGACAGCGAGCTAGGCCATGGGGGCAATATGTATACGGCCGGCTGGGTGGGCTGAGCCGGTTTTGGGGGGCTCCCTGTGGACTGACTAATTTGAATCATTCCCGCAAGATCTGGGGCACAGGGGCTGTCCCTACTGATCTGGTACCTAACTCCCAGGGGAATAAGGGCAGATGTACAGTAGCTTGCGTGTGGAAGCTGAATAAGGGAAGTGGTTGGGGTGTGGACTTAATCAATTGCTCAAGAACAACTGACCAGCCTTTAGCCAGGACCTCAAAGCTGGGCCAAAACAACATTAGAAAACACACAACAGAACAAAACTATATGACAAACTAGGAAGAGAGGAAACTTCCTCAACGGAATATTATGAAAACCCCATGGCTAACATCACACTCAATGATGAAAGACTAAAAGCCTTTCCCTTAGTATCAGGAACAAGACAAGGAAACCCACTCTTGCCACTTCTGTTCAACATAGTATCGTATGAACTTGGACATTCATTTGCTCCCTCTGGAATTCACTTAGTAAGAATATCATGTTTAGCTTTCTTCGAAATTCATTGCAATAAAATTACAATGTTCTTATAATAAAAGTAGATATTTTACTGTATGTGAATTCTAAAATATGATTCATAACTATTGAAAAAGGCATCTACAGTTATAGAAATAATGTGAACTTTGGAGTTAATCAAACCTAAATTCAAATCATGATTCCGCCACATACTAGATTCAAGATCTTTGGCAAAAATGTTTTCATATGAGCATGAATTTCCTCCTCTGAGAAAATGTAACCAACTGACAGAATTGCTGTGAGGATTAGGGACAATTAAACTAAATGTTCAGCACACACAGTGTACTCACTCAATTACAGCTATCATTTTTACTATTAAGAGAAAGCAAGTAATTCTTACACGAAAAATACATAGGCAGTACCTGTGAGTTTTGAACACTCAAAACAAATTGTGTACAATAGCTTGTTAGCATGTAAGAAGAACTGCATCAGATTAACAATGTAGTATTTCTCGAGGAGTAGACACAGATACAGTCTAGGAAAATAGTACCTGATTTGATCTGTAAAATCACCATCTGGTGGCACTCGGATCCCATTACATCCAAGTACCCATACGTCCCAGGGCATGCCACCAGCACATCAAAAGGGGAGACTGGTTAAGGAGATATCATTGACAAAGACTTTACTTAAAGATATTAAGAGACTTAAATGTTTATGCTTTAAAAATAAGGGTATGCTGTTAACATTATGATAGCAAGTGTTCAATCTTCATTCCAAATGTTATACCAGTTACAGAATTACAGTCCCACCAAATAGATCTTCAGAGTTCCTGCTTTCAGATAGCCTCAAGGACATTTAAACTTTGACAATTTGATAAATGGAAAATAGTACCTGGCTGTTTCATTGTGTGTTTTAAATGTTATGAGTGAAACTGAGCATTTTTCTAATCTTACTTTTGTTTATTTGTATTTCTTTTTCACTAAAGTGTCTGACTGTCATTTTCCAGTTTTTCTATTGTTTCTACCCTTTTTCTTATTACTTTAAGAAGCTTTCTAATATTAATGAAATTAACTTTTTGTTATATACTCTTTCATTTTTGCCTGGTTTGTTATTTGCTTTTTTTTTTTTTTTTTTGAGTGTTGTTTAGGCCATGAAAAAGTTTAATCTAATTATATTTATCCATTTGTTCAGTGTCTGAACTTTGTTTCTTGCTTAGAAAGACTTTTCCATTCCATCCTCTTTAATTTCATTTCAGGGAATTTGGCTCCTAAATATACTCTCCAAAATGACTAAAACATTATGTTCAAAAACTCACTGTACCAGTAGAGGAGTGAGTGGTCAATAACATTTGCTAACGCAATAAACAGACTACTTGCAGAGTAGTTTAAAAACGAGATGGAGATACATTTACCATTAGAGAAAGATTTTCAAGTTATGTTGTTTAATAATAGAGCCAAATTGTAAAACAATGGATGATATGACTCCATTCGTGTAAGAAGGAGAAAAAAAAAAAAAGACCTAAACTATCTTTCTTTCATATCCTTAGGAAAAGTCCAGAAAGTTCCATAAGACTACGTGAACAGTAGTTACTTCCAGAGAGTGGGGGGTGGGAAAACTCCAGGTATGTGTAGGAAGGAAAAAGGATTTAACTTTCATGGTAAACTCTTCCATGTTCTTTAAACGCTTATCACGCCCAGGCTGTTTTTACAATAAAGAATGGATATTAAGGTGCACAGGCTTTGAAGTTACGGCAAGTGCTCTTCGAATCTCCCTGAATCATCATATGAAAGACAGGTAGAGCAACTAGCTAGCAAAACCCCAAATCCACGGACCGCATCAAAACCAAAACTAGATGGCAAAGTGTCACAGGGCCAGGATAAGCGACCAGCAACCATAAGACCAGCAATACATCAGCGTGTGTGTGGAAGAAAGTCGAGCGCTGTGGCATTTGGCAGACCTAAGTCAGCTTTCAGCTTTTGGTGTGCAAAAAATCCAGTCAGGTCCCTAAAATTCTCCCTCCTACATAAACCCAGGAATAGTAAAGAAACAAACCTTTCCTTGTTTTCCTGCTGACTTGAAGTTACCAATGACTTTATCCTTAAAGTATGAGAAAAATCAGCTATAAAGTTCTAGAAGGGGCAGATGAGATCTTCCAACATTTCCCTGCCGTAATAGTTCCACCTACTAAGCTTGCCTCCTTTAGCAATAAAACACACTTTAGGCCTAAATCAAACTATGCTCGGATGCTTTGAAGACCTGAAAAATGCCCCTTTGGCCTATCACTCTTTTATGTCCGTTCATAGAGTGTTTCTCTTTTTTTGTTCCAGACTTGAAGGGTTTAATGACCCAGAACATTATGGAATGGTTGGTCCTTGTACAGAGCAAAATTCTCAGCAGGAAGATAATGAAGCAACTTAAGACAGTTGAAGGAGTGCTCGTGAACAAACCACACGTACCTCGTGAGAACACCCCCCTCCCCCATGTTTTGGTTTATGTTTTCGAAAAGCTCTTGACAAGACCTAGCAGGAGACACACGAGTCTTAGGAACTGGCTTCTTTCCTAAGCAAGGAGAGAGTGTGACAGGCTTCCCTCGTGTTGAGGCTGCAGATCTGCTGCTCCCTAATCACGTCAGTGGGCCAAGGTTTCTGGAGAAAAGACCGCCATTTGGAAAGCAACCGCTCCTCACACGGCCCATGTGCTGGTGTTGTTCTTTCCTGGTACTACCAGCCACTCATGTGGAGGGATCACTGTGACATTTGCAAATGTCAAAGGAAGTTATGAAACGCCTCTTCCCTGGCCTCCCAGTCTGGGTGTCTTCCAAGCTTTAAATGATCATCTCAGCCATGTCGCCCTTTTTGCAACAGTAAGTCATTACTTCTGGATATAGTTTTAAACTATTCCAATGGAAATGACAGGAAACAGATAAAGAGGAAGTTGAGCTTTTAGATTTATACATAGTCATGAATTTAAAGCACTTCTGACAGAAAGGGGGCAGCAGAGCACAGCCGTGAAAAGCAGAGTTTTGTAATCAGAAAGACTGAGGTTCACATCACAGTTCTGTTAATGACTACACGTGACCTTGGGTGGCCTCAGTTTCTGCATCTGAGTAATGGTTACAGTGATCTTATCTTAGAGGACTATTGTGAGGAGTAAATGAAACAGTGTATGTACACGTCTGGCATAGAGTAAATATTCAATTAATGGTCATTACTATTATTAGCATCTTTCAGCAATAATTTTACTTTCCTATTTAATGCCTTTTTAGCAATATGCTTATTACAATGAAATAGCCTTATGACCCTGTATTTTATGTAATGTATTTATTTATTTTCAACAGATATGGTTACATGGGAACGATAAACTCTGTCTCCTTCCTTCTCTTCCCTCTTCTCTCCCCCTTTTCCTTCCCTCCTTCCTTCCTTCTATCCTTCTAGAATTGCACATAAATTTCTATAGTCTATGACGTAATTGTCAAGAAATCTGATGTTCAGATAACCCGTAGGAGTTACATTCGAGGCTATGTTTATTCTCATTGGACGGGGAGCTGGAGCTGTGTCCTGTATCTGAACTTTCGAGTCAGTAATTGGATCACAATTACTGCCTTGCCTTAGGTTGGGCAATTTCCTTGGATTCCATCGAGAAAATTCCTTTGGTGCTCGGAATGCATAATCTTCTGCTTTGGAGCACTTCCCGGGGTTATACAGCAGAAGAGGCTCGCCTTCCCCGTTGCCTGCCGTTGTGTAACACTGCCGTTCCTTTGGGGTGTGACAGGTGTCAAGGAGCATGTCATTTCAAGATGCAACGCTAGATGGAGCAAAGAGACCAATTTTTTTTTCATTTACATCCTGAAATTCCAAATACTGGCATAATTAAATTTCGTCTTAAAGCGAGGTGAGTATAAGGCTACTCCGAGATTAGAGTAAGTAGACACTTGAGTTTGCTCTTTGTTCCTCCCTTTCCTCTTCTCTCTCTTCTCGTTTTCCTTGTTTGGACGTGCAGCAGCCTTGAGACTTGGGCTCCCTTGCAGAGCTAGAAGGAGACGGTCCGGGGTAAGTGAAAGACACACAGGGACGAGCTTCCTGTGTCTGTGGAAACGCAGGGGGCTGAGATCCACGTTTGCTTTACATCCACGTGTTGAGGTGCTTATCCTGTAGATTCTGCAAGGCTGGTGTGTTGTGCTTGTGGCCAGCCTCTGCCCTCAGCATCCTTCCCCTCCCCTCATGGGGTCAATCAAGGTCAACGGTGTGCCTCCCTGTCGGTATGACAGCTGTTGCTCCCTCCCATTATTTCCCAGCCTTCCCCATACATCTCCCCTGTCCTCTACAACTTCATTTCTCTTATCCACAGCCCTGCCTAGAAGAACACAACTTTCCATCAGTTCCCTCCTGTGTGTAATAGACAACCGAATCAGATGACACGACCACCACTCTCCCAGCTCACAGAGCTCATAATCCTTGGTCAAGGCCAGTTTATCCCTTCGTTCTTCTCCCCTTCTGTTCCCTGTATTTCACCTCTTGCACAACCTCCTACGAAGTTTATTCTAAATAAGCACTTACTCAGTCCATGAACGCACTGCCAAGTGGACGAACGCCTTGCTCCCTTGACCTCATCCATCTCCAACACTTCCTTTCCTGTTCTCTTCCCCACCCAACCCCCCACCTCCCATTCTATTTACTTGTCCCAATCGTTTAATCGTCCTTTGCCAGTAATTGAATTTAGGGCCCTCGTTCAAATTCCTCCCTTTCGAGTTAATTCATTCGTGTAATCTTTCCTGTTGCTCTCTCATCACTTCCCTGCTGTGTCATTTTAATTGCCAGTGTTTCGGTATTTTGTTTTTCACATTTATCTCTGGCTACGTGCGTTAGATTTCTGCTCCCCAAAATAGAGGGACTGAGATAGTTATTGAAATGGCAGATTTGGCTTTGCCTTAGCTTGCAAATGAGATTTGAACCTGGGTAGTAAAGTTATAAAAATAACACTGAATTGGTAACTTGGATAGTTGGGGAGAAGCAGGGAAACAGAGGAACAAATTAGCTTTACTTCTTTGGAGAATAGTCCGTGGGTCAACGGTCTGAGATGCAAATAAAAAGACTACAGAGTTGAGACTGCTGCTCACCTCCACCTGGGTAATTGCTGGCCTCCACCAACAGGTAACTGATTTTCTGCAACGAAGAGAAATATTTCTCTACCGGTTTCCCATTATTTATATTAAATGTCGGGAGCAAAGTTTCTCCCAATACACGCCAGTCCATGAAATTAGCCACTGAATATGTTACAAAAGCTTATTTACTTCTTTATATTTAAAACTAAGAATGACTGAGATTTTGATAGGTAATTGTATATTTAAGGATTATTCTTTCAAAAGTTGATATATGTAAAAATAAGTTTTTCCACACCATCAACTGTTTCATAACAATTTATTTTTACTTGAAATAATATGAATGGGTAGATGTTTAGTTGTTAATTAGGAAAAATAGCTAGAAATTTTCTTTCTTTATTTTTTTTTTAAAGAATCGTCATAAATCTTTAGAAGAATTTCCTTACTTTGGGGGAGTGAGAATGGGATGTACCACAATGTTACAGCAGGGGCCTGGGAATCCGTATGTGCATCAAGAATTATCCGTACACTAAATAAATCGTAACTCTTGTAGCTGCATGATTGAGCCACTCAGGAGGCCTGCCCTCTTGCTCTGGGTACCAGGTCCTGCTCTACCAGTCCCTGCCTCACCTACACCCTTGCTCACCTGGCTGACCTTCCCTCTTAATCATCGAGCCTGATCAGTATATGCTTATATCCTCGCCCCCAGCCCCAGCTAGGGAGCCTTCCAATCTTCAGATCAGAACTATCTCCACTGAGATAGTTTATCAAAGGGGCAGTGAGGGACGCGATAGTTTATCAAAGGGGCAGTGAGGGACGCGCTCCTCTGCTGGTTTCCACTGTCGATGGACGTGCTCCTCTGCTGGTTTCCACTGTCGATTCCCTTTATAACTGGGAACCTCTCTACCTGCCCCCTACACACACACACACACACACACACACACACACACAGTCTGTCAAACCACTGATGCCTCTGTCACTGATTCCGGGCTCTTTCTTTGGTCTTGAGGATGGGCAAGTACTTCGCTTGCAGCCTGCACGGTGCAGCCCAACACGTGTACAAATGTACACAGCAATCTTTACCTACATAGGTGCTGTTTTACTGAATGAGATGACATTTATTTGAAAGAAATAACAGCTTTGGGTTTTTTGGTTGTTTTGTTTGGTTTTTGCCTGTTCACGTAGTTTCCACTGCCGTCCTAATGAAAGATTTGTGTACCTCAGGGGGCACTGGAGCCCTTGCTTCAGGTAGTTGGCTCCATTTCCCTCAAAGTGTGTTCATCGTCCTTCAGAACCACCTGCTCACTTCCTTGGGTACCTTCTAGGCTTTACAGCAGTCTGCACATCACAGCAAAGAAGCCAGTGATGAGCCGATTGCCGACTGTTCTGTTGGTTCATATAAGCCTGGGAATCCTCAAAAAATAGAAACAAAAGTTGACCAGCTGCTATTCCAAAGCCAGGTCATTTCAGATGCTAAAAATGATTAAAGAAGACAATTTAGCTGATAGAAGCAAACTTGAGCACTTCGTGAAGGGGGCAGTCTCTCTTTCCATGTGTCCAGAGAACTGTAAAATGGAGCAGAAGGCAGGAAGCTTTAATAGGGTAAAGAATAAGAAACATGGAGGAGAAAAACAGAAAATGAATAAGGAACAGGAAGTCAGCATAGAGCCCAGAGCCGCCTTGGCGTTTGGGGCTTGACCGCCTGGATGAACTGTGTTTCTGGAGAAGAGGAGCGTCTACAGGGACAGAGAAGCATCTATAGGGACAGAGAGGTTATTATCTAAGTTTCGGTTTGCTGATGTGGCTCCTCGGTGCAAGCGGCTGCATCTTGGGTCTGGAAATTAATTTCAACACATGTCACGGCTGAAAATAACTCGAGGTGCTGGACTGACTAGGGCTTGACTGGAGTTCAGATTGATAAAAAACTTCGCCTCCCTGTGGTGGATTATGGGTTAGGGGGAAATGGATATGCCCAGTATCTTTTTTTTTTTTTTTTTTTTTAAAGTTTCCTGCCTCAGTGCCTTGTAGTCAAAAGAAAGGACCTGGTCACCAAGATGACTTCAGGTGTCATTTCATGGTCTCCATTTGCCTCCCACAGGATTGTTCATTGACAAAGGAGACATGTAGTCACTGGCTACGTTTAACTGTGTGACCGGGCAGCAGAATTACCCACACCACACTCAGGTGGGTAAAGAAAATGTGGCTTCTCAACTTCTCTATAACTGATCACATCTCACAACAAGTGGCAATCTGCTGGGGTTGGTGGTGGTAGGGCAGGATGGTGAGTTAACCTGATTTTTTAAATTTAAATCCCCCTTCAGTAGATGCTCAGCTTCCAGACTGGCTCTCTCTCCTCCTTCCCACCCGTGCCCGACACCAAGGGAACAGATGCGGCTGTTCGCTCCCCTCCCTCAAAACTCCCCACATCCATCACATCCTCCCAGTAGAGCGGGGCAGGTCTCCCAACCATGCTCTGCTCGGCACATGGTAACTTCTCTACCACCAAGGTGGAAGCGCTGGGACCCCAGCATCTTTACATGCTTAAGAGATTCACAAAATTCTTCCCCGCCCCTCCCCGACCTTCGTCTCTCCATCTCCTTGCCTTTCTCGCTTCCCCTTACTCATACTTTTTTCTTTCCCGTGCTCTTCTCCCCAAAGTCGAGCCTTTGGTCTTACTGTCTTGCTGCCCACAGCAACAGAATTCAAATTCTATTGTCAACGCATATTGCTGCAAGCAGGAATCCACTTTTCCCTGGAAGCACCCTACCACCCCCAAAGGATGGGATGCCCAGGCATTGAGATTTGCCAGAAATGGAAAGATGTCTACAAGGAAACAGCTTGGAAAAAATACACTTCAAAAAACATGGTGCTTATCAGGAACCAGCTCTCCTATGAGGGGCGATGAGCACAAGGAACTTTCTTTTTCCCCTCTTTCCCCTCTGTCGTGGCTATCTTCATATTTCGTATGGGGAAAAATGAGTCTGCAAGGATGCCTAAATTGTCCAAATGACACAGCTTTAGGAGGCAAAGTCATCAGGAAGAATGGCCATTGGAAAAAGAAAACTAATGCAGAAAGCCGATCGTTGTCAAGAAGTTTGGAACAATCTTATTAACTTGCTGCTCACTTGTCTGTTTGTTCGCCCGTTGCTGGCTCTCCTTTGAAAGATGGAAGCCCGACAGATTAATCACTTGAAGGAGTCCGCCCCCATGCCAAGGCCAGGCTTCTCGGAGGCACCAGAACGTGTCCTCCCTCCCTGGGCGGCTGAACAGAGCAAAGCAGGCCTCCTCCTTACTCTACCTGGAGGGGTGGGGCTGGGAGGCTGCATCGTGGTGACCTTGTGACTGACCTTGACTTCGGTCCCTTCCTAGTGAAAGAAAAGGAAAAGCCAAGTGGGGGCTCCTGAGATGAGCGGTGGGCGATACCAACCGAACTAGGAAGTTGAACACGCAGGCAGTGCCCTAAGTTCTTCTCACTAAAACCCAGAACAGTCCCAGCGCCCTGGAACTCACATAACCTTCATTTCTTCTTCACATAACCCTCCCTCTCTGGCTGTTATTCAAGGACTTTGAATCCCTTCTCAGGCCTTGAGCCTCGTTTAAGCCGCAGGAAGAGAATGAAAAAAATGCACCCTAAGACCTAGGATTTCTTTTCCCTCCCGTCCTGTTGCCCGGGACGCGGCCTGAACGGCGAGCTGGCCCCGGTCCCGGGAATGCGCGCGCGCGGGCGGCGCGGTCCGCGGCCCGGAGGCGCCCGGCTCTTGCGAACACGGTGCGAGCCGCCGCCCGCGCTCCCAGGGCAGCGAGCGGCCCGCCAGGGCCACGCTGAGCTCTCCTTCCTGCCCAGGGGCCTGACACGCTTCAGACTCGGCCTTTCCACTTCACTGCGGGCAGAGGGCTGTCACGTACATTTTAATCACTCCGTGAGCATAAACGGCGCTTTGACAGCAAGGGAACGAGGAGGGGATCTGTCACCGCATCCCAGTCTCCTCCCTGCACTTCCCTCCTGTGGACGCTCAGAAAGTCGAATGTAAATGTTGTGCCTGTGACTCTAAGTAGTTTTCCATGGAAAGACTTGTCATTTGCTTTTATTTAATTCCCGAAGGGTCTGCTGATTTCTTCCCCCAGTGTTTACTGAGGGTCAGCTATCTGCTGGGCACTGTGGTTTCCAGTGAGCCCACAGCAAAGGGCTAAGGGACAGGGTCCCTGCATGAGTGGAACTTATAAATGAATGGGGTAGAGGCAGACATTGAGCAAATAAAAATAAACAGATTTCCATGTGTATTTTTGTTTTCATTCTGAGGGGTCTGGCGCTAGAAGGAAATAAGCAGGGTGATGGAAGTCTATCTAGTCGGGTGGAAGGCGCGGTAAATATCACGGACTGGCTCTTATGACTCCTATTCCAACCCACTCAGAGAATCCCTTCCTGAGCTATGGCTAGCATGCATATTTGAACTGCAGAAGCAGAAAAGCCAAAAAATAAGTAATTCAAACAATCCCCAGACTCCCTCATCACTAGGGTCTGACTGAGGCCCCACAGAGGAAACAGGAGGTGCCAGGCAGTGGTCACTTGGGAGGAGGTGGGTTTTGTAGCCAGCCTGGTGGCAGAAGCATTGGATTCACCCAGATTGCTCTTTGCCTGATCTCCACGCTGTAGATACGGAGATGCAGGTGGTGGCAGCGAGATTAGCACAGACACATCTGTGCTGTGTCCTTTCTCTCAGCTGCTGCTCCTGACAGCAGAGCTCCCAACAGCCTTGGCACCTGAGACATCCCCACCTCTTTCCCCAAGGGAACTACCCCAAGGCAATTCCTCCCATTTTTAAAAACCGAGTTATAATTAACATGCAATATTATATTCGTTTCCAGTGTACAACATAATGACTCGGTTATGAAATGATTGCCTCAATGTCTAGTTACCATCTATCACCATGCAAAGTTGTGCTCACATTGTTGGCCATGTTCCCTGTGCTGTACATTACATCCCCGGGGCTTTTTGTTTTTGTAGGTGGACATTTGTACCTCTTCATCCCCGTCACTTAATGCGCCCATCCCCCGCTCTGCCCCAGCAACCGCCCATTTGTTCTCTGAATTTGAGTCTGTTTCTGTTTTGTTTTCTGTATTTGTTTTTTTTTTAATTCCACATATAAGCGAAAGAAATCATACAGCATTTGTTTCTCTCTGTCTAACTTATTTCACTTAGCATAGCACCTCCAGTTTCATTCATGTCTCTGCAAGCGGCAAGACTGACCACTCAATGTCAAAAAACAACCCAGCTGAAAATGGGCAGAGGACCCAAACTTTTTTCCAAAAAACACATACACATGGCCAGCAAGCACATGAGAAGTGACGCTCAACATTACTAATCATTAGGGAAATGCGCATCAAAACCATAAAGAGATACCATCTCACACCTGTCAGAATGGCGCTCATCAGAAAGATAAGAAATCAGTGTTGGTGCGGATGTGGAGAAGAGCGCCCCCTCGTGCACTGTTGGTGGGAATGCAAATAGGCACAGCCACTACGGAAAACAGTATGAGGGTCCCTCAAAAAACTAAAAATAGAATTACTATATGATCTAGCGAGTCCACTCTTGGGTATTTATTCAAAGAAAACAAAACCACTAATTTGAAATGTTCATTCCAGCATTATATACAATAGCCAGGATATGGAAGCAACCCAAGAGCCCATTGACAGATGAATGAATAAAGTAGGTATGGAATATTACTTGGCCATAAAAAGAACATCCCTTCATTTTGTAGCCAGTGCAGGACTCTGCACCTGTGCATTTTCCACCCCACCCCCCCCCCAGGGGCAGCAGATCTGCCTCAGCTCCTCCCCCAGAAGCAGAGCCTGTGTCAGGGACTGTTTCCTTCCTGTCCTGCCCCAGATCCTTCTCACATGTGCACAGCGGGAAAATGATGGGGAAGGGACGTGAGTGCCCCATCTCCCTGTGTTGGAGGCTCCCAGGTGTTCTACATTCTCTCACTAGCCTGCCCTTGGCTTCTAAGACTTTGTGAAGATGTTAGCTGTTTTCTTCCAACCTGCTCTCACAGCAGTTCATCCTCCTCCCGGGCTCTGCCAAAGCTGAGACTTGTCACCCCTTTTCCCTCTGTGGGCTTGTCACTCTTCAGAGCTGAGTTCGCTTGGTTGCCTGACAACCTCGGCTTTCTGACGTGCTCAAGAAAAGTTATGATTTTGTAGATTATCTGGCCTTTTCTCATCCCTAAAGTGGGGGTGGGTGACATCTTCTTGAAGCTACCCATGTCCTATGTGGACACAGAATTTTCTACTTCTGTTTAGAGGCCCAGCATTGGGGGTCTGGAGTACACGTCCCCCTCTGGCACGTGATCAAGGTACTAGCGCAGCTAAAAGCTTCCGATGCGCAGCGTTTGTTAATTTACCACGCATTTATTAAGCATCAACTGCACTTCACCATAGGCAGGGCTGAGGCTGCAAAGAGGAATAAGGCACAGTCTTTGTCCTAAAGTTCCACACAACCCAGAGGGAGCAAAGGCACATAAACAGACACTGGAAAGGCGAGTGCTGAATGCCATAATAGGAGTGGAACGAAGCCCTACGGGAACACGGGCACGAGGAAGCAGGACACAGGGGAATGAGGACGTTTAATTATTTGAGTTATTGCTGAAATTCTGTGCAAGAGTTTTCCAGATGGAGAAGGTGAGCTGACAACCACAGAAATGTGTTCCTTTTCTGTGGATGTCTCCTTCACAAATAAGAATTCCATTTCCTGGCAGGGTTAGCCCTGATCCAAATTCTCTTTCTGAGGTCTAGTAGGTCATCCCCGTCTCAGCTGCAGTCCACACTGTGCCCGAGTCCTCCCGGTGGACTCAGCACGTCTGTGTGGGCAGCAAGTTCCAGGTCGTCCCGACTAGTAACAGGGAATCTAGTAGATGGTTTTTGCTTAAAACCAGTATATATATATATATGTATATATATGTATGTATATATATATATTTTTCAAAAGCAGAAGTTTGAAGCCAATATCTAGGATGCTGTCACACTTGCCCTCTTTATATTTTTCAGAACTCCTAGATTGGTTGTACCCCAGGTGGTGGATGTCTGGCTGTTGGTTTTTTGGGACCACTGGGAGGAGATGTCAGCATGGCTCTGAACAGAAAAGTGATGCCAGGCGGTTGCCAAAGCTCTCCTTTTTGGGCCTCTCTGAGCCCAGGACAATACATCAGTGCCCAGACAGGACTCGTGGAGCCAAGCAGGGACTGGCTAGAGTCAGGTGCTTGTGGAGAGCGTGTGATGCAGGCCAGCGTGACGCAGAATATTAGCAGAGCAGAAGATGTCAACTCCCAGGCACTTGAGCACAGCGATCAGTCTGTGGACAAATCCAAGACCAGAAACTGGTGACAGAGACAAGGACAGGAAGCTAGGCTCCAAGGTGGCCTCAGGAGGTGGGTGAGCAGGTGGGCAGAGTCTGTCTGAAGGCCTCCAGACTCAGCCCCCTGTTCTATCTCCACCGGCATGTGCGCATGGTTTCCGAAAGCCACGCGCAGCAGAGACCTCCAGGCCGTGCGTCCCCAGGGAGGAGAGCAGAGAGCAGGCAAAGCACCGCCCGCGGGCACGAGTCCCTGGGCTCGCCAAGCTGCTGGATGAGCTTTAAAACATTCAACTTGATGACGAGACACGCTGAAAAGTAACTTTCAAAAATGAATAGTGAGGCATAAACATCATGATTCTAAGAAACAGAGAAATTCTTTGGCGTTTGAAAAATTTCTTTTCTTTAACTACTGAGTAATGAAACAAGCTGGAGAGAGTATCAGACTGTAGAAGGAGATGAAAAATTGATGTAGAAAACTCCGCACTCTGGCACCGCACACACCGCCGGTCCTTGTTCCCCAGCATTTAAGGTTCCACCTGGTGGGGTAAGCTGAGCCCCACAGAGTGAAAATTAATTCCACATGCAAATCAAACAGCTGGTTCGTTCTTGACTGTTCAACATCCCTTTGATCTCTTTTGCCGTGATTTTGAACTTTCAAGGAAGCATGAAGTGAAGTAAAATAGTTGTCACATTTGTCAGACACGATCTTAAGTATCTTAAGGGTCATTATAAAAGAACCCCCCAAATTAAGTAACTGTTCCCCGTGTTAGAAATGTTTCTTCATACCCCATCTTCCCAGCACAGCGCATGAGAATATATGTTTCCTCTTGTTTTGTATTTGAATTTTCACTGAGAATGTTTTTCTGGCTGAGGTGGAAAAAAAAATTACCACCACATTATATAATTTGAACCCAAGTGTCACCACCCAATTTTTAACCCTAATGTAGTGAAAAATTCCACATTCCAAGCAGTAATTTAAGATCATTCCCTTCCTTATATTTTAATGACCTGGAAGTGATTTCAAGCAAGATCATTTGGCAGTGATACTAGGTGAGAAACTATGCTCTCGGATTTAGGGCGAACTGTCCACTTTCCATTCCTTCCATACCGAGCATGTGTGTACTTATAGTAATGGCTTTGCAAAGGCACTGTACTGTGAGGATGCTCTGAAAATGTGGGTTATACAGTCATTAAAGAAAATCCCCTTGGGTGAGTCATAAAAGGGTAAGGACTTATATCTCTCAAAGTTTAAAATTGTAATAAGGTGTCTTCTTCATAATGAGACTTTCATTAGTAGGTCTAGAGGGGAAGTAACTGCATAGAATATAAATTACGTTTTATTATTTATGTGTATATATACGTATGTATTCATTATTATGTTGTATTTACAGGTGAAAATCCTAAAACACAGGATTGAATTAGAGAATTGTTTTCAATGATAACAGATAAACATGCATTTTCCTCAATAATAATGCTTGTTCAGAAATTTATACTTTTAAACTGTTTTTATATGCTTTTACTTGATCCTCATCAGAAGTCTCTGAGGTGGCGAAAACAACATTATTTCCTCATTTAACTGATGAAAAACTACATACATATTTAATGGAGATAGAAACATCCTGAATTTGCCATTAGAGAAGCTGAATTATGAATAAAATGGATACACAACTCACTGCCCCAAAGGCTGGCTAGGACCATGCAGTCGCCACTACCCAGACAAGTCAGACAAAACCAGGATTATTTGGGCCTGGATTTAATCCAGTAAATTGTATCAATTTTTCCCTCACTTTGGTAGCAGTGGATTTGCTCTGGGAGTTACTGACAACATCAGGCAGAAAAATAAAAACAAGTGTCTTGACTTTCAAATCTTGCTCTGACCACTAGAGGGCAGTATTGTTCTCTGCACATCTTGCCAGTCACTGTTCTAAGACAAAAGATTAGAACCCTGCGATCAGTCTATCCCACACCTTCACAGGGTGCACCTTGCCAGTAAATGTCAGGGATGGGGCTTTGAATCCCCAGTTCTAGACAGTGTCTCATTTGCCAGCCCTAAGCACTAGCAGGTCATTGGCCTCTATACTAGGTGGTGCAGTTTGGGTGGAGGGAGGAGACAGTCTCTCTTTCCATGAACAGGTCTCTGCATCCAGGCTCCAACTAAGTCTTTAAAACCCAGAGGCCTCTTCCTAAGTGTTAAGTTATCAATGAGCAATTGTTATCTTAGGCTCATAGATTTTCAGCCTGATTCATTTCCTAGACAAAAGAAAACGGTGAATGGATTGCTTTAATCACACTAATAGGCATCAAAAAATTATAAGGGGTGGGGAGGTGGAGAGAAAAAATTCTCTGCCCCTGTGATTAACTACTCTATAAAAAATACTATATAAAACTACTACATAAAAACATATATTGCACTACCTTAAGTATAATGAACTTCCAGTGATATTCAAAATGCTTCTGTGGGTGTGTAGGTGGAAAGATGTCTTTGGTGATTGCAAGACAATTGAGTGTTTCCAGGAGGATATAAAAATAGCCTGTGAAAGTTTTTACTGTGGATAGAAATGGTCCCTAACTCTGCCTGGCTTCATGGTCAGGATGGCTGGTGCTCGTTACAATGCAGAAGATGGTAACTACTGGTCCTCGAAACTTCTGCCACAAGATGAAGCCACACATGGCCCCATACCCTGTCTTACAGGTGAAGTCTTCACTCCTGTTTGGAGTTTCATGGTTTCTGCCTCCTCTGAACTGAACATCTACAGCCTTCTGGTGCTTAACCTACTGCTACTTTGTGTATTAAGTCAATTTCTAGAAAGACTAAGTTGGTAATTCTTTTCAATTCAATAAAGATTTACTACAAATGACTCACACAGCAGCTGAGCTATGTCCTGAGATACATGGATGTGTGACGCTGGCTTCTCCAGAGCTAACCAGGCTATGAGTTCCTCGGACAGCCCGTTCACTACGATGATCTGTTTCACCAGTCAGTCCTTCTTCCTGCAGACACACGCTCTCCAGGCAGCCTCTCCTTGCAATGCCCAGTGCTTCACTCACTACTGCTGGGAATCCTTGAGATGGCTCACCAGCGCCCTCCCTGGGTCTGCCGTGCACACCCACCCTTGTTCACGTTTGTTACCCTCAAAGCCCATGACAGCCAGGCTTCCTTCTGTTCTACTGCCCGTGATCCAGAAGAGGACGGTGCCAAGGGAGCCGTGTCCCAGGGAGCCCGAGCTGCCGATCCCCCGGGGACTTCAATAAACCAGGACTTTCCTCTCCCACAACCCTCCTCTCTATATACATCCCCGCAGATGCAGGTTGAGGGACCAGCCCATCAAAGCTAAACTCTCCTCCTCATCTCTCTTCATCACCACATATCTGCGACAACCCCTGGCTCATTCTCATTCAGCCACAGACCTCCCCCCAGCAGTCACCTCCGTCACCTCCAAATTCCACCACGACCCTATGCCGAGCCTCCCCTAACGGGGGACAGAGAACAGAAGATACCCTTCCTCAGGAGATTCTCCTGCTTGGCTCTGCCTGTTCCTGATACTCAGCAGAGTAAACTGTCGCAAACACCGATGAAATGTTTGGAGAGAGGCATGATGGTGAGTGTGGGGATTTGCCTTACTTTTAGGGGTCCCCAAGCCTGTCTTCAGGTTAATGATTATTCTGGCAAATGCTAAGATAGGAGTCAGGTAGTATTTTAACCCAGAATCCACTTGCTTGTGTGAACCGTACAGCAGAATCCATCTTTAATTACCAGTTTCCAATGATTTCATGTTAATCAACCTTGTCTCCTTTTCTTCCTGCCTTACTTATAGTCACGAGCCCCCTCTCTGTCCTCTGCTTCATTTACCCCATTGCACTTACTGCCCCCTGGCAGGACATTCATTTTTACTTCATTTATTGCCAGCCACCCCCGCTCCTGCCCGCCCGCTGCCAATAGGAAGTAAGCTCCAGACAGGAGTTTTTGTCTATTTCGTTTGCTGCTGTAGCCTCAATGCCTGCACAGTGTCCAGCACATAATCAACACTCAGTAAACATGTGCTGGATAAACTGGTAAACCAAGCTGTTAATGCAGCATCTCCCCAGAGTGGCAGTTAAGAAATGCTTGTGTTTGTGTGTGTGTGTGTTAACACAGCTATGTTGTGATCCGTTCAGGAAAACGGAAGGTCAAGGGCCACTTAGGGATAGATGGTGCCACAGGACCCTGTGGAAGCTCGCTGCCTGTTAAAGTCTCCAGAAATGGTTCTTCTGTGGCAAAAGAAGCAAAACATGCTTTGATACGAAGACTTTGGGATTGGAATCAAGGAAGGCCCGGAACTAGCTAAGCTTCCAAGATGATGAGTTCAGGGATTTCAGAACATTTTGCACAGCAGGACACTTTCAGTGGAGTCAGGCGTTTCAACTGAAGATACTTTACAAGTGCCGAGAAGCACCTAAGGGAAACTCCGCAGCAAAAAATCCGTCAATGACATGACGGTTTTGATCACCAAGGCTCCAGGTTACAGACCAGGGACAGTGTTTGGTGGGAGAATACTTTTCCATATTAACTCTTCCTAATATTCCCCTTTTTCCTTCCAAGTGGGGAGATGAGATGTGAATTTTCCATTGTCTTAAGTGTTATCTGATACTGCAGAATGCAGGTGTACTAAATGTGTCTTATTTTTTTTCTTTTTTCAGCTTTATTGAGACATAACTGACATAAAACATTACAAAAGTTTAAGGTGTACCATGTGGAGATTAGATGTGTGCATAGATTGAAAAATGATAGCATGTTTAAGTTAATGCGTCCGTCACCTCACATCATTGCTATGTCTTGGCTGTGGCTGTGGCTGTGGTGGCGAGAGCATTTGAGATCTACTGTCCTGGCAGCTTTCAAGTCTACAACACAGGATTGTTGACCACATTCACCACATTGTACACTGGATCCCCGGGACTTTTTATCCTATAATTGGAAGTTTTTACCTTCTGTATTTTCTGTATTCTGGTGCTTTGCTGACGCAGGAGGGACTTGCCCTTCCAGGGTTAACCAGTCCCTAGAGATGATAAACAACTCACCCTCAGGCTCTCAACAGCCTCACCTTTCAGAAAGCCAGCCAGCCATTCCGGAGCCCACAACCCCAGCCACCTCCTCTGCCGGGTTCTCAGACTCAGGGTGACTCCCTGCATGAATTACCCAGAGGTCACCAGACCACCCAGGAAGGCCCCTACAGAGCCCACCGACATTACTCAGACTAGCCAGTCCTGAGACTGCTCACCTTGTCTTGCCTACTCCCTCCCGGGAAAGCCACGGGAAAGGCTCTCGCCCACGTTTTCCTTTGCCACCCCTGCCTCCTGACCTACCTTAACGTGCCCCTGGGGACCCTGCGTGGTGTGATGTGCCCCCTCTTCTTGGGGTCCGTGAGTAACAGACTATCTTTCCGTGGTAACCATTCCCTGATTGAGAGCTTGCCATACCTACATAATTATAAACCCTCTATTTTAAAACAGTAGAGAACAAAGTAACTTAAGTCCTGGTTTCTGAGGGTGTCTACAGCCATGGTCCTGGCATGTAACACACAACTCCTACATTAACAACAAATTAGGTTTGAAAGAGTGAAAACTGATTTGGGCAAGAGGGAAAGAGAAGAGCAACAGATGAGAAGAAAGACGTCGGACTCCGAAAGTGACCCCCAAAGTCTACATTTTCACTTGCCCACCTTCCCCTCCCCTGGCTCAAGGTGAGTGAGGAGATTAATAGAGGTGAGGGCCAGGGTTGGGGAAGCAAGATGAAGACCAGTCTTCATCCTGCCTCCTCTCTGGGTTCCAGTACATGGTGATCTTCAGACATCTCCCTCGTTCACACAGAAGTTCTTGAAGCTGGGTGTTATTAATTTACAGATGAGAAAAATGTGATTTATGGAGATGATGCCCACACGGTGATCAGCTTCATGGTGCTGAGTTACAACAGCTGTCACTTACCAGCCAGTTCCTACAGGCCAAGTGCAGTGACGCTGTTTTATTTCATTCGTTCAACCAGAGACGGAGCACGAGGACTCAGACTCCACGGAGCCTGGGCTCGAGTTCTGGTTCTGCTCGGCAATGGCAGAATAGTTCATCCTTTTGGTAGGTCCTAAGTCAGTTTCATCAAGATCTAATTTTTCACTTTAATCATTTTTTTTACATCTTGTCTTTAAAAGCAAGAGATACACAAAGGTTTTGGGGGTTTTTTTTTTTGTTGTTGTTTTTTAAATCAAATGTCCCTAAAGGCTTGCAATGCAAAAACAGCAGTCCCCAGCCTACTCTTAATCTTTCATCGACCTGCTGTCCAGGGGCAAGCACTGGTTACTTTTTCAGGTGACACTCCCAAATAGAATGTAATATGTTATGCTGTTATTTTTGATTCATCCGTGTTAGACAATCTCTATTACCTCACTGTTACGGACGATGAGGATTTCGCGGCCAGACTCGCTGTCTGATGCCATGCTGTGCCCTCTGCATCACCAGCTCCGCCTTCACAATATGCATCAATTACTTACTAATCGTATAAACGCTGTTCACATGCTCGTGGCATGGTGGCTTTGGCTTACTGAAGAATAAGCATGTTCTATGATTACATTCCTTGTCTTGGAAAGTGTCCCTTTTTCTA
Organism: Camelus ferus; assembly: GCF_009834535.1. NCBI lineage: Eukaryota > Metazoa > Chordata > Mammalia > Artiodactyla > Camelidae > Camelus > Camelus ferus. Next base: position 17,063,789 of record NC_045721.1, read on the forward strand.
GGAGTTACCTATAATCCATCTACCTTTTTTTTTTTTATCACCATGGTACTATAATCACTTTTATGCTTTCACTGATGTGTTTTTCTGCCTCCTCTCTCTGGAATGCCGGTGCACGGGGGCCAGGACACATGGCTGTAACACTGGCATCCAGTAGAGGCTTAATAAACCCTACCGAATGAATGAGAGTCTGTGAGAAAGAACATTCTAGTGTGGAATTAACAAAGCTGTGACCAATCCCTGGCTGAGAAAGGTAGAAATGTGTGTGATCTCCCCGAGAGGACAGAGGAGGAGATGGGGCAGAGGCAGTGAGTGGTGCGGTTCCCTGCGTGGACGGCTGTATGGCTCTGTGAGCCCAAGGGAGTTGGGGAGGCTCCAGTGAGGAGGAACGGTGATACCCTTTAGCAGGGCTGGGGTGATATTTATTGCATACAGGTGAGCTGACGAGCTAGCGGGAGGGAAACACAGAAACCACTGAAAAACAATCTGCTTCCCGCTGTTTGTTTATCTGAACCACCCTGAATTAGATGTACTAGGTTAATACCCGTGGTTTTGCCTGCAATGAATCAAATTTTGAATAATAAGAATACTTAAGAGGCAAGTGTTTAGATTAATTGATTTTTCTATTTAATGGGTTTGCCAGAAAATCCTTTTTAATGATTCCTTTGTTAAAAATAGTTTTTAAGTATTTAAGTAGACACCTTTCCTTAATAGTATAATATGCTGGTGTGGTTAATTCATATTTGGATAATGTGGTAGTAGTTCATCAGCATTAACCTGAGGATTAACTGCAGCGAGATAATCCCACGTGGAAGAAAGAGCTCTGTCTGGAAGGTCTATGTTCCAGTCCTCATTTGATCTTATCCAGCCGGAGGTGACCTTTACTGAGTCACTTTATTTTAGTCTTTACTATTTTGCCTCTAAACAAGAGGCTGGGACTAAGTGATCTGACAGTCACTGGATCTTAATAGTTTTTTTTTAATGGAGGTGCTGGGGATTGAACCCAGGACCTCAAGCATGTTAAGCATGAGGTCTGCCACTGAGCTATACCCACCCTCAGTCATCGGATTTTAATAGGCTATTATTCTGCAATAGTTTAGACACAGAATATGTGAGAGGAGAGGATTTTTACAGGCTGATCAAACCAAACATTCAGGAAATAGTGGATTTAAAATATACGTTTTAAAATCCCTCTTACCATTTGATTATCATGATTTTTTAAACTTAAACGAAGAGCAAAATTTCTAGGTATTTGGTAAGCTTAATAATGTGCTCTCAGTTCAATTAGGTGTTATTGATTATAGACAGCTACCTTCCGTACTCCCAGTGAGGGTGGAACTGTACATCTGATCATGATCAGTGATGAGCGATCCACTTAATAAAATTCCAGCCTCTCAGTCTCAGGACTCTAGCTATCATTTGGTCGACTCCTTATATCTTTAGGTAGAAAAAAAATGGAGCTAAAAGTGTGTGTGTGTGTGTGTGTGTGTATAAAAGAGAAGAAAATAAAAGATGATTTCCCCCCCTCATTTTAAACCTTCAAAAGAATCTAACCTACAGCTATCCAAATTAGTATATTGTCTGTCCCTAAATTCTCAAAAGAATGAACCTGTGGGAATCCAAGCAAAACTTGAAGACCATTAAGTTCTTGTACGTTACCAGTCTGTCGGATTCCCGTGGGACAGTCACACGTGAAGGAAGAGCAGTGAAGGTGCTGGCGAGTCTGTGTGGAACCCACGTCAACTTTGCGGATGGTGAGAATATTATCGGGGCTCAAAACCTGAACATCTAGTTAGTCATTCTCATGAACTCTGATAAAAACATCTTTTATCTCTTTTTAGCACAGCAGGCAGCTGATACCAGTTTCTTTGGTGGGAATAGGAAAGGAGGGAGTTGCCAGTTAATAAGCAAACAGAAAGTAAATCAAATTTCCCCATTGTTTGAAATTACTTTTTCTAAATGCTTGAGTGTCTTCCCTTAATAAAGAAAAGCTCATGATAAAATACGTGAGTGAGGGCCTGTCCTCCCTAGACAGCTTGGAAAGCGAGCTCCACACAAGACGCACATACCCGGAGTGGTTCATCCCCAGTGTGTCGTTCATTTCTAGGCTTGATGTTTGAAGTTACGGAATTTCAAAACTTCTTGCAGAATTTAATTCTCCCAAAAATGTCCCAAAGGAGATGCTTATTTAGCTCTGACTCCTTTCTCTGCACGTACAACCCTGGAGAGTTAAACAGTAAAAGCTGAACAGGAAGACCAGGGTTTCTGGCACTGAAATTTAGGAAGGAGCGTAGAACCAACATCGCCTGCAACATGGGACAGAAACCTACAGAAAGGATCTAACAGGGAAGTGACTTCCTTCTCACCACAACTTAGGACCATCTATATGTAACCGTGTCCTGTCACAGTTCACATGGAGAGAAGACATTTCTGGCTAACTGGCAGCTTTGAGAGACATTTCGTTTGTCATGGAAGGTGGCAGACCTACTTTGGTCAGTTTACCAACTGCAGAAGTGTGGGGCAAAGTCTGGGTATCTGTTCACTTTTTAGTTCTTCCGCCTTCACTCTGTGTAGGTGTCACGTTACACTTGCAAAATTCATGCATCCGGTTAATTATAGCTTGTTAAGTGATTATGTTACGGAAACGACAGGCCAGTCAAGAAACAAGCACCACTCGGAGGGTTGGAGTACTCAGATGTATTACGCCGGCGGGCTCAGAGGGGCTTCTGCTCCAAAGCTCTGAGCACCTTCAAGATGTGCACATGAGGTTTTATAGGGTAAAGTACAAGCTTGGGGTATTCGGCCAATAGGCATGGAACAGCTTTAGCAGCATTATCATCACAAAAGTGGAGGCGGGGAGGCAGCAAACCAACATTCCAAAGCCAGATATGTATCTTTGAAAATCCAGCTGGCTAGCAAAAACACATAAACAGCAAAGCAACACTAATTAACCTAGATTTACAAGTTAGTCTAGCAGAACTCAGATCAGTATTCCAATACTTAGATTTGTGAGTTATCTTGTTAGACCAGCCCAGCCTCTCCTTCACATTCCGAGACTTGTGAGTTATCTTGTTAGACCAGCCCAGCTTTTCCTTCACAATTAGGGAGAAGTCCTTTCAAGATTGGGAGCGTAAACATTCTCTTCCACGCACAGCAGAGAGTATGTTTAAGGCTAGCTGGCAGTGACAGGAATGTAAAGAAAAGAAATAAAGTACAGAATGTTCTATTGGAGTAAAGAATGATATGATAGATAAAACACAGAAAGAAAGCTCATGATATATGTTCCCAATGAATCAAAGTTATTGGAGGGGCATTTAATGTCAATCAGATGCATGGAAAACAGGAGGGTAGAATGTTAATCACAGAAAACAATGAGCTGTAAGATTGAAAACAGACAAATCCCATTCCCTTGTCAATCCATCAACAGGCAGGAGGCATTCAGAAGACGGTTTTAGAAAGAGCAGACCTCCTCAGAAGTGGCAGATGTGGTACTTCAAGTAGGCTTAAGGTAGGACCAATGCAGAGGCCGAGACTCTTCTGTAAGTGACATCCACAAAGACACGTCCTGCTGCACACTGATACGGGGCAAAACTGGGACTATAAACTGAGGATGAGCAGAGTCTGAGCCAGGAGAAACAATGAGGGGTCCTGCCCAAATCAGAATGGAGATTAACCTCTTAATCCTTTTCCCCTGATAGTTCAATAAAAATCCCAAGGACAACTCCCCTTAGAACAGCTTAGGTCACGTGACCATCCTTAACGCCATCACTGTAGGCAGAAGTATGGGATATGCCCCTGATCCAGACCAGGATTAACCCCCACGCCCGGAGCTTGGGGATGACAGTGGGAACGCCCAGCTCACAGGACTGAGAGGAAGGAGGAAAGTCACGGCTTGCCAAAAGAAAATCAGGACACTGTTATCAAAGGAAGGTGACTGAATGAGCAGCAAAGACAATAGATCTTTTCAACTCAAATTGAATCTTTCTTTCAATCATTGAGAAGAGATTCTGTTTAGGGTGTTTGGATTTGGGCTCACTTCACCCACAACTAACCATACTAATCTGCTACAGCAAACCTGATGGAAAACCCAAATGTTTCATAAATTACTCAGTAATATTTTGTTTTCCACAGTTATACATAAAGCAGATTTTGTAGGCCAAAGGCAATAGTATAATGCTATAAATAATGATGCTTAAAAGTCAATATGTTTAATTGAAAATCTGAACATAATAACTGATCTGGAGAAAAAAAGCAAAATATTTAGGATTTTTATGGGCATGAAGAAAAGTGGTTGAGAAACGGCTCCTAGAGTTTTATACATCAATGCAAATAAAACAGCTTTGTAAACTTTAAACACAAGCCATCCAAGGAACCTTTGGCATTAGAACGTGCCTTCAGTGCTTGACTGGGCTGGTGAATTGATGCTAAATGTAATTCAGCCCTAACGTGTCCAGTGACCCAGATCTGAAACCTGACAGCTCCCACAATATTACTATAACCGAGGGAAAATTCAGAGCATGAAATCTTGTGTTTATGAGTGAAGAGTTTATCTGAATCCTTGTTTTTCTGACTCTAAGCAATAATGCTGTCAGCTTGAGAATGTGGCCCCTAACATCTTAAAATCAGCAATAGTCATGGTCCCAAACAAGAGTGTGTTAAAGTTACTTTGCTGAGTTATAATCCAGTGTTCATTCATTCATCCTATGCCTCTTTGACACGTGAATAAGGGCTTGGTTTATGACCCGAACACAGAATAGAGCTAGTTGAAAGAAATGAAAATTTAGTGGACAAGCAATAACATTTGTGAACAGTATTTTTTTCCTAAATCATTTGCAGAGCTGTGGACAATTTCTGACTCAAGTAAAGATTCAATAGTTTGAGATGAGTCAATATGTGAACATCTGGCAGAAAGTGATGTACAACTAAAATGTAAATTTATGTTCCATAAAAATTTTCAAATTGCAAACACCATGGCTGTTAAAAATATTACAGGTCACTAATTTACAGCATGGGACTTAGAAAGTTCTACCCTGCTAGTAAATCAGGTGTTAGATGCCAAAACTTCTTTTACATGCAACAATTACACCAAGAGTAAGACAGGGAACAGATTTGCTGAATGCCAAGCACTTCTCATCTCGTTTTGTCACCAACCCCATTACATAGATGAGGAAATCAAGGATCAGGAAGATTAAGAAAATTGTCTAAGGTCATACAGAAATGCGCTTACCTGACATAGACATGAACAGAGGTCCAGCTGGATTGCCAGGCTATGTCCTTCTTGCCACACCATGTCACACCAACGTGTGACACCTTTCTTTTTGTCTTTTACAAAGAGAAAACTCAATTTCTGTATGCTGATTTTTTTTACCCTACACTTGTTACTTTTTCCATATATATATTTCCATAAATACTTTAGACTCATTCATTAAATCTTTTCATATGAGCATGCGTGGACATGCCTGTCTTTACCATTCCGATCTAATTCTATAGAAGATATCACAGGGTCCAGCCTATTACAATTGACACATTATAATTCTAGGATATTTCAAGATATAATTTACTCTTGCCTTTTAATGAAGTCAATATACTGGTGATGTTTTTGAAGTTCATTTTACCTACAGATATTATTGGTAATTTGTTGCAAATAAATTCGAGTAGAATATGACGCAAGTCTTAATGTATGTTCTGCCACATTTAAATGACCATTTTATGGGCAAGTTGATTGCCATTAATTTGGCTTAACCCAAATCTAACACTTCTGTATTTGGTAAATTTTTTTTCTAACCAGTCAGTCCATCTGGAACTGCACTACCTGTTAACTGGTCTTAAAAAGGGATGCCAAATTCAATGCTGCGGTATTTTCATTTATCCACTCTACAGTCTCTCTCACTTATAGTCTGGTCTCCCTAATCTCCTTCCCTCCAAGCTGTGGCCATTTTGCAGAATTCAATTTCTGGCTCAAGCCCATGTTTTAGGGGAATGAGGTCACTCAAATATCATTTGCCAGATCTTTCCACCAAAGGACAATAACCAAGGACTGGATGGAAAATCTCACACAAAGCCAGATTAGAATTTGCGCTAATGAGACTGTGGTATTGGTTACAACGATTGGTATCTCTCAAAGGCAGCATAGTTACCGTAAATGCTCCAACCGTCTTTCCTCCTCTTCAAGCTCTCCTGGGCAGACCCAGTGACTCCAAGTCGAGAACTGACCTTGTTTTTCAAGAGCTTCATTTTCTTTACTGCTCGAAGTGACCAGTGTGGTGAAGTGACTCCTAACTTCTGAAAATTAAGCCATAGCATTAGGAAAAAGTGGAAGTCTCTGGTGCCGACTACATTCCACGCAACCCATTGCTCCAAATTACTTAGTTTATTATAATTTTGGTACATTGTAGAGGGACTTCACTGGAAAATAACTGAACTTGGAGACCTGGATTTTAATTCACCATTTACTTGCTAGATGGTTGTGCTTAAGTCTCTGAAGTCTCTGCGCTTTGCTTTCTTCATTGTTAAAAATTGGAAAAGAAATAATACTCGTGCCTGCCAAACTTACCTGTGACACGTGGGAGCAACCACATAAAAATATAAACAAAAAGACTTTCAAATGCAAGTTACTGTTATGTGTAATGTTAAATTAGAACAACAGCAAAAAAAAAAACCCCTTCAACCTTCTAATGACAAAACCAGCAGTAACAACACCCACGGCGGTATGACCAGTAGGATGAACCAAATTAATCTTTCCTTGAGGGGCGTATCAGAAAGAAGAACTAAACTGGTATGTTTTGTACACATCTGAACAGGCGTAACTCCCATGAAATTATGCTTTTCGTGGAAACTTTGACCATATTAATCTTGGCAGGGTTTGGGTAATATTTTTGGAACTCTGAAAGGACTCTTTCATTTTAATTCCCATGAAAGGCTTTATTTTTATATACTGTATTAGGGGAATCCAAAAAGGAAAAAAAAAAAAGGCACCGTCATACTTCTGATAATATTTTATGGAAATAAAACAGCAGGATCAGAAGGGCACCCTCAGATGTCACCTTTACCAGGACTATAATCTATGTATGAAAGTCAGCCTTTCAGCCTTCATTTATTAATTGTTCATGTCACACTTAGTAATTTCACAAATTCATGTTTGTGCAGTACATTCATAAGCTGGCATTTTCACCTTTAAGTTGTTTTGATGCCAAGTAATTTTCTCTCTCTTAGCATGACAGCGAGCCAGACCCCCTCTCCCCCAGCTGTTTTCTACTTCTAAAACTCCTAACTTCTGCAAAGTACACGGGCTTTTCCAGGCTACCGAGGCAGTGACCTAGTCTGAATGCTACACCGGCTTGCTCACTCCAAGAGTTAATTGACTTCCAGGCTGGAAAATGTGCCCCAGAGAAGCTAAAGGAGAAGCAGCATCTTGCTGTCTTTGATTACTCTGCACTTATTATTCCACTCACGTGGTGATTTCAGGAGGCAGTTGGAGCTTCTTTTGTTCCCAACAGTAGCAATGGAGCTGGGCACGCTGAAGGATTAAGTATCAGAGCCGAGCTCGGCACCCTCAGAATATGGTGAAATCGCCCAGTCGTCCCTACTCCGTGAAAACTGCCTCTAAGGGGTTTTGCCAAAACAAGGCTCTCTGACAGTAGGAGACCGTCAAGGCTCCAATTAGTAAGTCCCTAAGCCCCAAAGTTAATTATGTGGGTAATGAAAGGTGCTGGGAAACTCTCGTTCTGGGGGAAAAGGACGAATCAGATCAGCCATCAGCACCACTGGGTGTGCAGAGGGATTAGAATCCACCGCGAAAAGAAAGGTTTGTGCTCCCTACTAAGATGGAATTAAAAACGATTTAATGACTATTACTGTTGGATAAGTTTTGGTAACTTTTTGAAAGCAATGAGAGTCAGCAGAGTACAATGGATGCTGACTCCTCTTAAAATAGCCCCTCAGCTCTTCTGCACTATGAGGGAAAATATAAAATATGTTTAAGGTATTAGGAAAAAGAGAAGGGTAAAGCATGATTTTTCTTCGGTAGGAAAAACCAGGATTCTCTTACTGATGTAATAATAAAGATTTTTATTATTAAATAGTTGAGAGTAATGTCAACTCCCCCCCGCAAGAAAAGAGGAAGTCATCTATCAAAGACAGACCACCTATCAAAACATCACAACGCTAAGTATAAGCATGAAAAATAATGGTGGAAGATCACATATGACAGTAAGTTAGGGCCTGAGACACTTCCAAACCAAGATGAAATGAACTGGTGTTTATAAATCCAGGTAGATTCCATCATAGAGAACTCACAGAAGTCTAGGAACATGAAGAATTTCACCCTTAAATTGCAAATGAGGGAGTAATTCCTCTTAAGGAAGACTGCTGTTTTGGGGGAGGCTGCTGGAAATCCATCAGAATCTCTCCTGCATTTTCCCACAGCCCTGGAGTTGCTGCTGGGCCCATAACTGCCCAATCAGACCCCACATTTCTGAGTCTTATTTGCGTATAGGTTTGACCACGCAACTCGGTTCTCATCCATACAAATGTGGATGACGTGACTACCACTTGGGCTTGGTCTAAAAAAATATCGGCCAAGCCTGCTTCCCTACTTCTCTTCCTTTCAGGCTAAATCATTGAGGAATCATCGAACGAATGAGGACAGCGTCCTGTAGAACGAGGTGAAAGAAACCAGAAGGAACCTCGCTCCCGAAAGGCCCTCCTGGGGCTCAGAGAGGAGTCACACTGCTGCTCCAGACCATGCACCTTAGTCCTGTCACAAGAGACAGAAACAGACTTTTCAACTTTAAAAATACTTGAACTTGAAACAGAGCGAACATAGTCCTAATTTGCTTAGGACAGCCCTGTCTTTGCCTGTGGCTTTGGTGTAACTATAAATGGATTTCTCTTTCACTGCATCGAAATAAATTACGTGATAGCTGCTTTGTATTAGTAGCTCAGCTCCTCTACGACGGACACAGAAACTGGCACCTGGAATTGGATGCTAACATGAAAGGATCTAAAATAGGTGTGATTAGCGGTCACGTGATGGGAGGTGAGGGCATGAGTATACCAGGTTAGAAGACTGGATATGGTCTGGTAAAATACTGGATAAAATTACCTGCTGTGATAGCTGGATAGGCAGGCCATGTACACCTATCAGATCTGCAGCCAGAGAGCCAGAATGTTCATTTGCATTGGTCAGTCCGTGCTGCTTTTAGCAAGGTATTATAAGAACGAAATAAACACAGGCAAGAATTGGCAAATTTAAAAGCAGAGATGAAGTAAAACAGATGAGGTTGGAAATAACCTCCTGCTTCCATCCTTCAAATAGTCGTAGATTCATAACTTGTTTCTCAGAACCTTTCTCAAAGACTTAACATTAAGCCAAAGCAAAAAAAAAAAAAAAAAAAAATCAGATGAAGAGTGTTGCCTTTACACATAAACTCACTGTTTCAAATGTCATCAAAATAGGCACCTTTAAAAAAATGGAAAAGAAGAATGGATCCCAGAAGCCAGAAGAGGGTTTTATGTATGGTGACTGGAACCTGCGACTGATGGGAAGAAATAAAACCACATAGAAGCCTGCTGAATTTTTCAAATCGCAAACCTGGCTTACAAATGCCTGTGACGACTTCAACCCCAAGCAAGCGTCTACTCTGTCTCTACTTCAGGTATGAACGTGGAAACAATGAACAAGGAAGACCCTCCCCGAATGGCATGGCCAGGGGCCAAGGAAGAGGACCTAGAGTCACTCTGTGAGAAGCAGAACCAGAGGCGACAGGATGAAGTAGCCAAGGACTCATTCGACTGTCAGGATAGAGAATCTGCAGGACTCCTGCCCAGCTAAGAACCATCAGTAAATCTGTGTTTTGCTCCTCCCCTTTCCAAACCAAAGTCTTTATTGCAGGAATGCTGTTTGTGCTCCACCCCTGTGCAGGTGTGTGGATGGGAATGGGCCCCAGAGAACTGGCCTTTTGGTTTATAGGACATTGGATACTGAGCAGCTACCTCTGGACCAGATCAAAGAGACTGCCCCTTGCCTGGAGAACCTAGATCTTGAGCTGGGCCCAGGACAGGTGGGACTTTGAGGAGTCCCCTGGGAGAACGGATGGCTGTGTCGTGTGAATAGGAAAATCACACACAAATATTTGGATGATGCTTGGAAGAATCTGAGGGGGACATAGCTAGCTATACACCAAGATTTGTTCCACATTTTTCTTTAAAAATTATACCATATCTTGGCTTGTGGCCGCGCTTATATGGTGACATTTCTGAGCCTCCTTCGCAGATAGCGGTGGCTTTGTGACTAAGTTCCACCTGTGGAATTTGAGTGGAAGTGACATTTGCCTCTGGATCAGGCTTTAAAACATGAAGCCTATGTTCTCTCTCTCTTCACTCACACTGGTGCACACAGGTGACTTAACCCCAGCCCCAGTTGTGGAGAAAGGATTCTCTGAAGCTTCCTTGCTGGGCTGCATTGTTCACTAAGGATTGTTACATAAGAGAGAAGTAAACTGAAAGGTCCGTCCGTCTGTCAGGTAGAGCAGTGTGCAGTGAGCACCGACAAGGTGTCGATGCCGCGCTGCACTCCCAGACCCAGCTGCCTGGACCACCGGCCAGTCAGTAATTCTGTACACTGAGCCTTTGCCCATATCCACGGCTTCCTGACAAGTTTGCAGTCTCCCCATCCACACCAGTGCGGAAAATCACACAGAATATGAGCGGTGGAACCGGAAATGGAACCCAGAACCGTCTTGACTCTAGAACTGTTTATCTTTCTATTTATAGATGCTTAATTTTGTACCTATTTTTCAAACATACTAAAATCTCTCAAGAAGGTAAGGGATTTAAAAAAAAAAAACAACAGAACAAACATGTTTATTTTGCCTTTCCTATTGGATGTTAAAATTATTTTGCCCATATTTTGATAACTTGAGTTTTTGATATAAATAAATAAAAGTACAGTATACTCAATGCCAACTTAAATTCATAGGCTTAAGTTCTGGGAATTTTCCATATACTTCAAGCTGTAATTGAATTTTTAGTAAAGCAATATTTCAGGCAAGTATTAGAACTCTAAGATTCCATGACTGCAGTGAATGGTGGGCAGAATGTGTCATTTCATCTTCTCATATGTTAAACTTTGAAAAGAAGCAGGCATTAATAACTTTAAAGAAAAATATACTTCAGAAGGAATATTCTTTGGTTCATCTTGGTAAAATCTACTTGGTCACCTAAAATCTTATACACGTTTTTTATACACATTATTTCTTATACACATTATTTCTTTAAGAAGGGAAAAGCAGGAAAAAGGCAGGGGTTTTTTATGTTGTCAGTATGCTAATCTGAAGATTATATCACTTTTTATAATTAGTATTGCTTAATGTTGGTTCTTATTTTATCTCTTGGGATCATGGATGTCTTGTAAGTAATGCTGAATAAACTACTCAAGAAACAAGATGCCTTCTCTTAGAAATTCTCATTGCCATAAGGGAAGTTGGGGAAATCACTCCTGTAGATTTTCATTTCATCTAAAACACGATGCTGCCCGTGTCCAGCCTGGTTCTTGGTGCCTTCCGGATTTGCTTCCCGGGCAGTTGTTTGTTACCTCTTTACATGGCATGTCTGTGTCTGAATTGTCCGTGATGGTTTCTAACTACGGAGGGTGGCTGTAGTGCAACATTTCATTACTCCCTCGTGTATCTTCTGAGCTGCTGCCTGGCTTTGGATGGCATCAAATTAGGCATCTCTAGGTGGGGGGCTAGGGCCACGAGAAAAAGGGAGTGGGCTTCTGTTTCTTCACCTACAATGGATGTGTAATATCTACTTTAAAAGATAAAAGCTTTGTCTATTGTCAAGGCTAAATTAATTTGGTTCCATTCCATTTGTCCCAATACCCACATCTGATGCCCTGCCTCCCTGGCAAATTCTCAAGTCAGTTTGTTCCTATTGTAAATACCAATGTCAACAATGAATAGTGCACTCCAAAGAAATCAACTACTTGTATCTACCTAAAGCTGGGGGCTAATATTGAGAGAAACAACTTCTACCACGACTTTATTAAGAATAAATATAAAAATTCACATTTTCCTTTGTCTAAGTTTTTTTTTTTTCAGGTGCCATGTTGATTACATAATCAGGAACAGCTGATCTTTCTGGTTATTTCCACTCATTCATTAACCCACTGTTAAATAGTTGCTAAGCAGTGGTTGTGCACCAGGCCCTAAGCCAGCCCTGGGATGGAGGGGTGAACAAAACAGATACCATGCCTGTCTTCCCAGACCTTACAAGTCTAGTTGCGGAGTCAGATGCTAACAAGAAGTGCAGCAAGAAACATTATTTTATTTGTGATTCTAACTGAAAAAACAATGGCTATGAAAGATAACTAACGTTGCATAATAAAGATACAGAGGAAACCATTCCTGCATTAAACCTGTTGCCTGTTTCCAGAAAGAAACTGCAGACAGACGTTCCTAACCCTTGTTGAAGGACAGGCTTCATGGATTCTTTCAGAAAAAATAATTCTACTCTAAAAATCAACAGAATGACCTGCAATTGATTCATTGAGATTAAATTCGATTCGATTCAACTCAATTCAATTAAACTGAAGAAACCTTCTTTGAGGATTGTATTAGTGTGGAAAGAAGTGATCCTTTCTCTTGGTGCCCTCAGCACTCCCTCCCCTTCCCAAGGCCCTAATAAGCTATAGATCTGAGCTCATTCCACCACCTAATGAGAGCTCAGAGGACGACGTCAGCGGCGAAGCATCACGCCTTAGCAGACCAGCCGGGCTGGGCGGTAAAGTTTCATGGCATTTTTTTTTTTTTAAATGAATCAAGGGAACGATTGATCGACCTGCCCAGTTGGAAGCAATTAGTGAAAAGTTATGCTCTAGTCTTTTCTAGAATAGATGGCAACAATTGCTCTCTCTCTCTGCAGATTCTTCCTCTTTTGAGTTCGAATATTTAAGAATGGTTTGAATTTTGTGTGTTTTTAATTTTTTAAAAAAAAGTCCATGGCTCCTTTCCTTTCCTTTCAGCCCAGCTGTACCTTGTAAGTTCGTTTTGGGGGCATAAATGACTTGCTCAGTTTGCTGCTGAAGAGCGCCAGAAAGGCCTTAGACAGTTTGATATGGATTTTCTAGGAACACAGGGCCAAAAGTATTCAGTGCTGATTGAAATTTCCATCCATTTGGAAATATTTTCTGCCTGTAAAACTCTAGTGAAACTGAAGCAAAATAAACTCCACCACTGAGGGTTCCAACCACGGTAACTAGAGTGGTTCTCACAGGTTGGCAAGGACTGGTAAATATAGGTGTGTGTGCCTTTCTGTCCAACTCAAAACAACCTCCAAAGTATGTTTGTTTTCATTTTCTGCAGAATTGGAAACTAGATTGCTTATATAAAATGTTTCAAGTGAAAGTTAAAGCTGATTTGATTGCTAATTCTCTAGTTGAGCTTTTGACCATCTTAATAGGGTAAGATTTCTAATAATATGGACAAGAACTGCTAATTTAGTTTGGAATTCACTGAAAAAGTATTTTTTCATATTTCTGGCATGTTAATTTCAACATATCAAGCACCAACATAGTTGGCAACATTATAGGAAAATAAGAGACATTGGAAAGTTCATTTAGTGTTTTCCAGTGCCTTGAGATTACGGTGATATCAGCTTGCAAAAATCAAGGATTTCGGACATAAGCCACATCAGACAGAAAGAAGGTCCTGGGTGGAAGTGGCCTTAAAAATATTTTGGCCCAATAATTTCATTTGATAGAACAGGAATCACCAGACAGTTTTAAGAGGCAGACAGCCATGTCTAGCCTACTTGACTAATTTAAATCTAATGTGTCTCTAGGAAATCTTGTTTGACAGACCATTAATTACTCGAGAAAGAACCTGCTTCTAACATAGGCCTGAGGGCATCCTCAATCCTGAGCCAATGTCTTAATTTCTCATTTGGAGGTTGGAAAGATCGTGGGAAAAGCACAAACTCTTATGAAGCCATACCTAAAACCACAATATATATATATTTTTCCCCACTCAGATCTGATGCTGAGGAAGAAGTGTCTTTCCCTTTGACAACAATAGGATTTTTTTCTAACCCATTCTTTGATCAAAAAAGGCCTAATATCTTAAAGACTTCAGATTTATGAAGAAATCTCAGTTCCAACTCTCCACCATGGGTTGACCTAAATAAAGCCTCGCCTCCCATCCCTCCTGTATTAGGGCTTGAAACTAACTTTGTGGTGTCAGCGAACAATTCCAGGGCCTCCCTATGCCAGCCCTTATTTAAACACCTAGAATTATTGTCAGGTCCTTCAGCTGAATGTTCAACGCAATGAATATATACATGTTCATGTATTAACTGAAAAATTGTGCTCTACACTGGAATTTGACACAACATTGTAAAATGATTATAAATCAATAAAAAAAAGTTATATTGTTAAAAAATGTTCAGTGAAGCATTTAAATATTTACTGAATTTTTTTCTGGTATTTAAAATGTTCTTTGAGAGGTGTTTTCTAGAATACCTAATCTATAGGACTCAGGGAAGTAAATTTCAATGTATTTTTTATTATACTTATCACAGGTCACAGCCCTCTCTGTTGTTTTCTATCTGCCCTTTTCAAACATTTATAACTACTATCCATCTAGCACCTTAAGGAATTTGACTCTGGGATTCCAGGTCTCAATGGGAGGGTGAGTAAATACATTTATGTCTTATTTAAATATATTCTGGAATTCTTAATTCCAACTCTACAGTTTCTTAATTTCTTACCCCTCTTTCTAGAAAAAAATATTTCACTTATCAGTTTAAAAAAAAATTCCACGTCATATGCAAAACTTCAAGGAGAATATTGACTGGGAAGGGGGAGAAGTTGTAGAGGTAGAGATTTAGAGAAGTAATTCATGTATTTAGTCCATAACTGTTTCCTGAGTTGCCTACAAGGTGCCAAGCAATGTGTTAGTAACTGGGAATAAAATCATGAGTAAGTCAGCTCTGGTCTCTTCCCTTATGGGGATTTACAATAAAATCGTATGTAAAATAATGAATAGGTGGTATAAGCAAGAAGTGTAATTAGCTTATTATAGTTTTCAAAGGCTATTTTTGGACATAGAGCCATACAGATAAATTAAAATACTATTAAATTAAAAGCTTCTCAAAGGCTTACCTGCCTTTAATGGAAGACATCATGAAATTTGGTAGGTAGTCAACAATTAGCATCATGGCCTTGAATTTCTGCTTTGGGCTCTGGATATCCTTTTTAGTATTTATCCTCACTTTTGCTCACTCCCTTCTATTTTAAATAATATTTTAGCTATATTTAGAAGTCTAAGTTGAGAGGTTTTTTTTTACCTCCCATCAGTTTGAAGATGTTATTCTATAATCTTTCCACATTTCTTCTTACTAATGAGAACGCTGGTCATCCAATTCTTTCACCTAGGTACGTAAACTGTCTTTTCCTCCTCTTTGTCTTTACAATTTTATTTTTAATTTTAACTTTATGTCGTTTCAATATGAATGTAGGTATGGGTATATTCATCTTGCTCAGAACTCAGTGTGCCTTCAATATAAATAACCATGTCTTTCTCTACTTTTAAAAAAGTCCACTTTTATCCAGCACCCATTATATTTTACTCAGCATAGGTATTCACATCAGCCCAAGTCATGCGTTAGAATAACCGTATAGCTTTATGCACTGTTGACCCCTATTCTGGCTAATCTGTTGTTTTCTAGAACTTCCATTGGACATAAGTTGGATATTCTCCTTTTATCCACCTGTGTTTTAACTTTTTTCCCACAGATTCCCATCTCCTTGTTTCTGCTTGCTTCATTCTGCACGACTTCCTTGCACCTCTACAGTGGACGTTCTTGAGGACCACCCTCTACCAGCAGTGCACCCCTCCTCTAGTTGTTGTGAGTGTTGGCTCCTAAAGGCCCCCAAATGTGCCTTCTCTGGAGAGCTGTTCTTAGATGACAGGAGACACCTCACCAGGAAATGTCTGGCAGGTTATGCCTCCTCTCTCAAGGGTAGCACCCAAAAGTGACTGGCTGCTCTGAGATTAAGAACCTCAGCATCTTTGCCTCAAGGTGAGGCAACTGCATGATGCTATTCAAGACGCAGAACTCCCTTTAGGCTGAAGCTGATGCTCTGCTCAAGACTCAAGGCAAGATCCAATTACATGGGAGATACTTCAACTATAAAGACACAGATAGGTTGAATATAAAAGAATGAAAAAGAATATGCCATTAAAACACTAATCACAAGAAACAGTGTGGTTATGTTATTAGACAAAGTAGATCTCATGAAAAAGGATGTTAAAAAAGATAAAGAGGGGCATTTCATAACTATAAAAGGGCCTTTTTATCACATTAAAATTTTATATATATTTGTAACTAAGAGTAGAACTTTAAAATACAGTAAGCAAAATTGACAGAATGAAATGCAGAAATAAAAAATCTATAACCATAGTGGGAAATTTTAATTTTTATCCATTAAAAATTCCTAGAAGGAGTAGACCAAAAATATCAGTAAAAAAAGAGAAGATTTGAACATCTCTATTAAATATACACTCATCCAACGACCTCACAATTCCACTCCTAAATATTAATCCAAGAGCAATGAAAATATATGTCATAAAAAGACAATCAGAAATGTCCTTATCAGTTTTATTTGTAATATTCCCAAACAGGATTCAACCCAAATTATATCAACAGGAAAATAGATGGTCAGTTTTGATATTTCTTACAATGAAATATTACTCAGCAATAAAGAAGGTATGAATTACTGATATATGCAACAACATGGATGAATCTCCAAAACATTATGATGAATGAAAGAACCCATACACAAGAGTGGCTATATGATTCCACCTATGTGAGTTTAAGAACTGGTAAACCTAATTATTAGTGATATAAATCAGAACAGTGATTGCCTTAGGGGTAAGGAGAGTTTAGAGGAAAGAGGAAAGAAGGTACTTTCTGGTTGATAGAATATACTGGAGAATGCAAAGGGTCAAGGAGAACATAAGGACTCTTGAAGCAGAAGACTTTCACTGTCTACTGGGTAACAGATGAGTGACTATCCACCTAATATCATTCAAATTCTTGAGGGTTAAAAAAAATAATATACTCGAATGCCTTCAGAGAGGCACCATTGGTAATAAAACAGAAGGTTCCATAAGCCCATCCCCAAGTATAACCAATGTTAATAGTTTTTTATTTTTGGTATTTCCATACATGTATCAAGGTATTATTTTTAATAAAAATGAGGTTGTACTTATTTGCATCATGTGTATAATGATTTAAAATCTAAGCTTCCAAGTCTAACATCTGAGTTGAATTTGAACCTGAACTTACTGGGTTTCCAGAGATTTCATTCCATTGACTTATTTGGCATGAAAAGTATGTACTTGTCAATGTGCTCACAACTTAGTGGAGAAGGTGAATCCAGATCAACTAAAATCACAAAGTAGAAATAAGTGAGCTCCCTCAAAATGTTTTTGGAATGGCAGTGTATAAATGTACTGATTTTATAGAAAAATATAGTAGCTACAAGGGTACATTTAGAGAGAAGAAAAGATAAAGCTTGATGTCGTATTGGTACTTCTCAGAGACCAGATATTTTGCCATTTAGATTCCAATGCTACCACTACTTTAGAGTTGTGATTTTCAACCCTCTTTTTAGCAAGAGACTCCTTCCTTCAAAGGAAATCCTGCCCGGAACCCCTGTTTATGAGACAGACACGACCACAGCGATTCTAGTTGAATAGGTTTGGCAAAAAACTAAAGTTTGTCAAGACCCACCCACTATCCGTCCCTCTGTCCTACCCATGTGCCTGGTTCCTCAAAAGAACTTGTAGGACTCCCGTGAACATCTTGAAAAACCACCAATTTAAAGGATAACAGTTTTTTTTTCTATTCTTTCACTCATTTTCCCTCTCCCTAATATCATTTATTTCCCTTTTCTTGTGCAGAAATTTGACAAGTAAGGAAGGAAGAAATCGTTTTAGATTTTACTGGTTTTGGTCATAGAATCAGAAGAATGGTTGAAAGGGCAAGGTGAAGTTACAATCAATAAATTAAAAGTGTCAATGAATTAATGTTCATTTTTGATAATTTCCAAACCAGTGCATTTACTGGCCTTCAGTTTTCAATTTCATAACCAGCTCCACTGTTGCCATCAGGGATTGATTTCCATTCTGGGATTCTAACCCAGGAAACCAGAACAGGGACCTACAAAAGTGTTCAGTGTGTTAAAAATATGATTGTCATTTTCCTGTGATGGAGCGGCAAGAGCTGACACAAAATCTTCAAAGTTCTTACTCTTGACTGGAATCATGTCAACTAACTAAGCTGGCTCGATCATCTCATGCTGATTTATGTTTTATTGGTTAGTTATATTTATATTTGATCTATTCAAGACAAAGAGAGATGAACTTTTATCTGATACATGCAACTCATTCACTTGAAATCCTGGGGTCCATCTGGGGGACACCATAAAAGAGGTCGTTGTGGGTACTATGGAAGCATTGACCCTTAATGACAGTTTTGGGGTTTTGGGGGGGGTAATTATTTATTTTTAAATTAATTATTATTATTATTATTATTTTTTTTAGTGGAGGTACTGGGGATTGAACCCAGGGCCTTGTGCATGCTAAGCACATGTTCTGCCACTGAGCTACACCCTCCCGCTCCTTAATGACAGTTTTGACCTTTACCGGCTTTCTTCTAGAATGTGCACACACTGAATTTTCCTTATTTATCCCCTGACTCTCAGGATCTGACTTGGCCTTCCTTACACTTCTTTCTACCCTCTTATTCTTGAGCCAAAGTAGAAGAAAGAAGGAAGACGCTTTGACAAAAGTGCATTCGGCTCAATTTCCACCTGTTTCCCCACCTTCCTTTGCTTTAGTCGGGGGGCCAAGTGTCCACAGCAGGTGGTTATGATTTAAACATACCTGAAGGAGATGGAGACAATAGGAAGTTTAGCTGAGGGATGACAATTTATTTTTATCAGGGATTAAATTGACACTTTGAAACACATTTTAAAGTAGAACCCTCAGAGTTCCCCAGAATTACTCATAGAGATATAAGTATTTTATTCCCTCTGCTTATTGCCCAGTGAGTGAAGCAATTTATCAGAATAATTACTTTTATCTGCACACTGGTCTAACGGATGACTTTCATATGAACGAATCAGCATCCGAAGTCTCCATTTTCATGAGAGTCAATGAATGAAGTAGGTCGAGGTGGTAAATCTAGACCAATACATTTAGATGTTAAGGCAATTCTGAAACAAAGCATTTCAGCTCTAGGAAGCAGACACCAGCCTTTCGCATTGTGCTTGAGCTCTGCGGCTGAATATGGCTTTGAAGTGAGCAGACAAAAGCAGTGACAGACTCAGAAGAACTAGACGACTGTAAACAGTGAGTGTGTGTGCTGAGGAAGGAAAGGGGCCACTTTGTTATGCCAGTGGTTAAGTACCAAAAGTTTATTCTGTATCCCTGTTTTGTGATTTGGAACTGGCAGTTAACATTTATATTTCAAAACTTCAGAGATTTCCGTACTTTATAGTAAAGTTTCTGTTAGAAATGTACACATTCCATTAGTTAAACAGGCAGTTTGCCATTTTAAGTTAGCTGTTTCACTTCTGCACTGCATAAGAAGTTACTTTATTATTCAATCACTGTCTATAAATGCAAAGATTTAAGAAAAAGGCTGAAATCACTCAAGGCAAACCCAAATTAAAGCTAGGAAGACAAAAAGCATCTGTGTGGATTACCTAGGCTGGGAAGACGTAAATAAATTAGAGGGCATCTCTGGGTGAGTAGTATCTCTGGGCAGGTCAGACGAAGTGGAGGGCACAGGATGGCTCAGTCTCTTCTTCCTAACACTGTTCCCTCCAGTTTCTCTTTCTATACCTTGAAATCCACAGTTCCACACAAATTCAGGTACCAGCACAAGGAGGTATCTAGTTTGATGTGTAACTAAACGAATGAATATATGATTGAATAGAAATATCAACCGTGAAAAGCCATCTTTCATAACAAGTTAGTCTTACAGATTACACTCTGAAGATAAAGGTATGTGCTAAAGCAATGTTTATTTTATTTTCTAACTTAAAGGTTGACCTAAAGAGGTATTTTCATGGCTGCCAAATCCTTTCAGATATCTGCAATTGGATCAAGAATCCTCGACCTTCTCAGAATTCCTCAATAGTCATCTAATGGGTATTTAATTTTTTGATTAACCTTACTTTTATTTGCTTAAAAATCATTAAGAAGTAAAATCGTTAACTATAAAACTATAATTGTATAGTTTCATAAAATGCATCTGGCGTTAAAGCAGAAGGGTAATTTATTTTATAGATGCTCTCATATTCATAAACTAGTTTTCCATTTATTTTTATATAATTGTAAATATTTTGGAGAAAAATAATCTGAACACATTTGCATATTTCTCTTGAATGCTGTTTTAGTTTATTTCACTTTTTCATCACTTCAGAGTTTTGAACATGCTATGTGCATGTTCTATCATTTATTTTAAGATGTGTTATTTTTTCTAAAATGCCTCTAACAAGAAAGTAACTGAAATTGATAAGTCTGAAACAGATAGTACCAACAAACGTATTCTACTTGCTGGAGGATTCCAAGTAGAATTCACAATTTTTGTCAAGCCAGAGATGATCTTGGGAATTAAGCAGGGACCGAGTAATAAAATACTTAGATACTGAGGACTTTTATTACCTTCCATAATTTGCAATTTCAAGCAAAGTATCCTACAAAAAAAAGATATTACAGAACCAACTATCACGCTTACTTGAGATTGAAAGAGAAATACACAAAAGAACTACAGTTTGAGAAAGGCAGGAATTATATAGTGTTTTGTAAAGCTCAGATATATCACAACATTAACTTATATTTGCTTATTTAACATTAAACATTTTAAGGATTTACAGACATTAGCTTATTATAGTGTGGGTAATGTTGTAGGTGAGTTGAGAAAGTTGAGATTCTGAAAGTTTGTATGACTTATCCAAGGTTATTCAGTTGGTAAATCATGAAACAAGCATTAGGATTAAGATTTCTGGATGCCAAAGTGTACCATCATAGTACAATTAGCACCTAGATTTCAAGGTTAAGGCAACGGGGTATGATAATTCACAAAATTTTTTAATATGGATGAAAGTGTTTGTGATGAAAAGGATGAAGATGTCTGAAAGCAAAGTAATTTACATTAAAGGGTTCTTGGAAATATCTCATGCCACTAAAAGCACAAAGGATAAATGGCTGGAAGCTGATCCAAACTTGGAAAGAAGTATGACCGTTCCCCAAGACATGGAAAAGATACTCATTTAGTACTGTAAGTTATATCCCAAAAAGGGGGCAAGCACTATCCTCAGAAAGAAAACACTTTGATTGTTAATGTTTTAAAGTACAGTATACTAAGTAAATAACAGTTTTTCATTTTTTATTTCCTATACGTTTAAAACTGTTAGAGTGAGTTTTTAATGTTCTGAGAAGCTTGTTAAAGTTCACAGAACACTTGTCATTTTCTCCATTCATTATTAAGACGGCTTTGCATTGCTTCAGCTAGAATGGTCATTCTTACAATCCCAAACTACCACGCAACTTATTGTATCTGAGAAACAAAACGTTACAAGAAAGAAATACATGGAACATAAAATGCTCTTGGAAAACTCAATAAAAAGATTGGAAGATAAAGTTGTAGAAATAGTCTTGAAAGTTGAGTAAGAATATAAAAAAAAGGAAAATCATGAGAATAAAGGTAAAAAAATTCTAGGTATGGCCATGGTAATTGAAATTCGAGCTGAAATACCAGGGGATGGGTGCTATAACCCAAACCGCGTAACTGACAATCACGCAGACTGGAACCATGCAAAGAGAGAAGGGCCTGTGCAGTTTTATTTCCACAAGAGCATTAATAATAGTCCTTAACTGTTCTCACTATGCACCCATCATTTCCTCTAATTAAGTTTTTTCATATTTGTCTGTCTGTTATTTGCCTGTTTCTTTTTGGTTTGTTCTGTTTTCTGCTTTGATATTAGATATTTGTCCGATCAACTCATACATAAGGATGGGGCACTAAAACCCCATGGGTAGGGCTTATTAATGTGGCTTCACTGCTGGGTGATCTGGCTGTGTCATTTATTAGGGAGTGACCCGTGTGAGTGCCTTTAAGTCTTGTCCTTTGGGATGATCAGCATCCCCAAAGAGCACTCTTCAGATGGCCTTTCTGGAGAGTCTGTACACTGCTACCTGTCTCCCGGGAGCTGACCACAGGGAAAAAGACCCATTTGCCATTAACTCTCATATTTTCATTTTTGGGACCTTTATTTTTAACCATGCCAGTCCAGAGACACTCTTTTAGTCTCTCCAGAGAATCAACCTCCACTGTCCTGTGCAGGTGAAGGATGGGTGGTCAGACCATCTGGTGTTTTCAGCTGCACCTTATCTCCACTTCCAAATGTTCATTATGTCACCAACTCCAGAGCTAATTCAGGCTGGCATGTTGTAAATTTTGTCGTTTCTTGACTTCCCCTGTTGCTAGTTTAGGATTCAGCTTCCCCTGTTCACTTACCTCCTAATCATCTGCTTTCTAGTTCTCTAAATTTGGTTGCAAATTTCCCTTGTTTCTTTGTCCTTCTAGGTTTATTTTTTTTTTAATAAAAATTTATTGCCATTTTAGTGTGGTCTTGCGAGGAAGAGGTTAAATATATGCAGTCAATTCACCATCTTTAATTTAAAGCCTCTCATTAAAAAATATAATATACTAATGGGTATTTTTTAATACCCTATCCTAAATCCTTGACCAAAGTAAAGTATAAAATTGAATCTAATATATGGATAGGAGATAATAAAAGTGTATTTTTTATTCTTATTTGGCTTGCTTTCATACAACACAAAGTTTTTGTTTGTTTGTTTTGTTTTGCTTTGTTTTAAACGGAAGTACTGGGGATTGAACCCAGGACCACACACATGCTAAGCACGCACTCTACCACTGAGCTGTTTCCCTCCCACTAGAATACAAGATTTGATATTCCTTTCTGGTACTTTTCTTCTAGAGATGTTAACAAAGCCTTTACCGTTTGTCATTGATCTTTATGTTTTCATTATCATAGCTATATAAAGCCAACCACAAATATTGTAAGACCGTTTTGGGTAAGTGATTTATAACACTTTCTTGAGATGGCTTCAGCAGCCTTATGCTATAGCTTCTCCTGGCATTTTTAATAACCTTCTTAATACAGTCTGTCATCCCCATCTGTTTTGATTTAATGTTGATTACACAGACTTGCTGTGCTGCAAGAAGCCACCTGATCACTCCAGGGCTGTGTTATGCCTGCGTTAAAGTCAAGGCATTGTCAGAGAGGAAACATAAAACTGCTATTGTTAAATTATATCCATTTTATTAGGTTTCTCCCGGGGAGGTTATGTGGAACTTTGGGAAATTAAACATTAGGCATTTTCATAGAAAATCATGTCACTGCTTTTGAAAACCAGCTCAATTTAACCTGCCTCTAATTCCCTAACCAGCAATTCTCTGACTATATCCCTAGGGAAAATATATTGAACACCGTAGAGGGTTAAGGCAGAGGAGTACAGTGAGACTAGGAAGCAGCCAATCAGACGGCGAGGGTCTAAAGATCTGATGCCGCGGGTAGGCAGCACCAAGCGGGGCTGGTGAGTCTCCTTTTATTGCGGACGGACACCACATACATGCTGTCATGCTCTCTGTGCTGGCAGCGGCCACCAAGCGGACCCTGTAGCTAAGAAGAGAGAGCTGTATGCCCAAGCAGCTCATTCTGCACAGCAGCCGGCAAGACGATATTCCTGTGCTGGAATGTTCTCCTTCAAAGGTATCGGTTCTTTATCATTGAGTTGTTCTGTTTCTTAAGAATTACGGAGACCAGAGATGCTGCTGTTGGAGAAAGAGCTCTCTGCTTTCTAGTGATGCTTTGTTCCTGCTCTCTGTTTAAATGCCAGCCTTTTAAGATGGTTAACCTCTAGAGGAGACGGTAATAAGCAGAATAAAGGAACACTTTTCTGTGGTTTAAGCTGACTGTTCAAAGGTCCTTTATTAGCTCTGACTCTTTGTTATTGTTGCTATTATTCTGAAGGTAAGCTTGCTAAAAATGTAGCTTTAAATCATCACATTCGGCTACAGTTATAACTGAAGAGACCCAGGCAAAGAACTGGGGGGCGGAGGGGAGAGTCTCAGAGAAAAGGGGCCACATTGCTGATCTCAGGTAGAGGAAGAGAATTCTGTCAGTATGAAGATTCCTCTATGCTTTAGATACAAGTTTTATAAAAAAGCGAACACTTTGCATATTCCCATCCTGCTTAATAATTAAGATACCTTAATGATCATTTATTACTGACAGCTGGTGTAATCACCCAAAAGTCATCAGCATATTAGGAGCTCTTGTTTTAGTTGCCAAGGTAATTGGGAGGATAATTTAATATGTTACAGAGTAACAAAAGACCCATGAGAAATAGATTGCGTTAGGGGAGGCATGAGATTGCTTTGTGGAGCATTTTTTTTTTTAGAGTGAGCCCCTTCTTTTGTCTCTTCTCTGCATCAATTATCTTGTTGGAAGGGATGGATGTAACAGGGACTTCCATCATGTCCCATATATTAAGGCAAGATTTAATTCATGGCTAAAACACATAGGGAAAGGTTTCACTGGGATGGTGTACGTTATCCTCTGTGGGACATTTGGAATTACACATTGGTGGGTTATCGGCGGTGGACTGAATGAAGTTGAGATAAAACTGTTGTCTCAGGGAGCAGAAATGAATGCAGGAAGCGCTTTACTTATTTTCCAGTTATCTCTGAAAAGCATGGCTCATTAAAATTCTAATCTGCCTGGCAGATTATCAGGTCTAACATTTTCCTATTACATCTCTGAAAACTCTCTTAAGTAATGCAGATTCTTTGTGCATTTTCTAAAGAGGGGAGCTATTAAGGCATTGGTTAAAGTTTCTAAATTTCTAGGCCAGTGGTGTTTTTTATCCTCATTTTTATTCATTTATTTATTGATTATGGTCTGTGGAGCTAAACACACTTTGCCTCTGGAACACCATCAATTATGTATTATGATATACGTTGTGACTTTCAGGTTCTATAAATATTTATAAGATGCATGATTTTATTTGTAGAATATCATAAACAATAAAAGTAACATGTGTAGCTAGTATTTCAAAATCACTGTTTAAACTTGAAAAGTCACCATTTGGTTATACGTAATATAATATGTTCCTTATGATAAACTAATATAAAGGTTAAAATTCTAAGTTTTAAAATTAAAAAATCAACTCTATGATAAAAATAAGAATATTTTTTCATATATGTGAAATTATTGCCTTTTTATTTCTACGTTTAAAAGACATTGCATTTGAAGAACACAAAATCAGCCAATTAGTTGGGTGGCCTTGGGAGTTCATTAGCAACTTTGATGCATGACAACAGGAAGCCAGGAATTATTCTGCAGAAGAAAATACAGAAAGTGATATCTTGTACTTGGAACTATTAGAGGCATCCTCACACCTGAGATGTAACATGTATTTTTACTAAAGAATGAAAGGAATAGGCAAAGTGTAATCTTAGAAAATAAGGTGAGAGTCAAACAAGCATTTCCGGACAGTAAGAGACAGGTTAAAGGGACTGAATTAAAGCGAAAGAAGGGGCATTTTCCTCTGAAGCATGAGGGCGTAAAATGATGGACGGAGACTGGCTTTTGGCTCCAGACAGATCTGGCTTAAATCTCAGCATTGCCTCCTCCTCTCTGCATAACCCGTGTAGATTAGCCCTACCTGGCTGGCTTGTGGGAGTTAGAGGGACCCACGCAAGCAGTTTACATAAATATGAGAAGGGTGTAATTACAAAGATAAGATATCGAAGTCAATTCTGACCTTCCTGGGGTTGACTGGGTGTAGACGTGTTATTCTTGACCCTCAGAAGAGGGCTTGACTACAGTGGAAGCAGAGAAGGGCCCTAGTTAGTTCATCGCTGCCCCCCTCCCAGTTCTCCTCCACCTCCCAATAGCGTCTAAACTTCTACCTTTTGAGGGCAATGCCTTCAGGATAATGCTGTGAATCCTATTTAAATGCAAATGGCCTTGGCAAGGCGACTTTAAGATGTTCATACACCTTGGTCTTGGGCAGGACCTGGGAGCAGTTGCTGATGTGGGAATGTTGAGTAGGAGATTTTTTTTTTTAAAGTGGGGAGATGAGGAGTCCAGGCAAAAGGGATGCTATTGCATTGGAGGCTGGGAAACATACCCTATCCTACCAAGATAACTACATAAAGGCCCACAGAAAGAACAGGTCTCCTAGGAACATGAAACTGGGCTGTGGGTCCAAAATAAAGCAGAAAGTCTAGGTGTGCAACAGTGTTGGTGGGAAACATGTTACAGACACACTTTGTTCTCCTCGGCCACCTATGAGGATGTTCTGCAAGCTGTGACTTCATGCTGTTTGTAGGAAGAACTTTTTTTTACTGTCTTAAAGAGAAATAAACAAGGGGAAAGAAAATGAAATCAAAGGGACAGAGCAAAATGTTTATTTTTATGGCTTAATTATTTTTGCCAGGGTGAGGAGATAATGTGAAGGGGGGCTTTGTTGAAAACGAACTCTGGCTGTACGCGTGCTCAGCTTAGATCTAAACAAGGCAGCCTCTGGAAAGGAATGATTGTCACACCCGTGAGGCCCTCCAAACGCTCCCCTTTCAAACTAACTCAGCTGGACCTCCTTGATTTTCCTAAGTGGAAAATTAACGCCATCGACTGCTGTGCCCCGACCTGTTCAGGGGTGCCCAGAAGAGCCTGCCTGCTCCCTGAGGGCACAGCCAGGCAGTGTGGCTAATGGGAGGGTCCTGACGGTCCCAAGTTCAAGCCCACCCACTGGCCAGCGTCTTAAATTCTGCCTTCTATACCAGTGCAAGGCAAACATCTCTGGATGAAGTAACGCTGTAACAAGCTCTTTTAACGTCTCTCTTCTATTACTTTTCATACTCTGCCTTCTTTTTAGAGTTTTGGGGATGCTTGTTTGCACTCCCAGATTGGAGTTCTTCCGGGAAAAGGATAAGAGTCTGACTTCAGGTCTCCCATTGCCTAGCAAAAGGCCCGTCTCATTGAAAGTATTACATGAGTATTTGTTCAGCTTCTTAACCCAATTCATTTCTCAAGAAGCTCATCGATGTATGCACGTTGAACTACCGAGCTACCGAAGTTATGTGAAGGGTACAGTGGCTGAATGAATAGCCTCCGTCTGACCTTGCAATAAAATCTGTGAATTAGGAAGAACTTACTTTTGTCCCTCTGATGCAGGGCGTGGAGAACAATGGGGGGATTCTGCCCCCGTGCTACCAGGAAAGGGTGTCTTGTTTTGTTTAGTGTGATGTCAGTAAGGGGTCATTTGAAGGGAGCATCTGGGTTTATGTATGACCTGGGAATCAGTCTAAGACACCATCCTTCCTTCCCCTCTTTCAACGAGACCATTAGAAATCGTCCTACTGGCAGACACAGGGAAACATTTATGTGTTCGTCTGGTGGACATTCACTTCCTCTTGAATCCTCTGGGACTCTGGTCCATTCATATTTTGTTCACAGGGACTTCGAGCTCCCTTCCCCCGGCACCATAAGAACAGACAGCCCCCTTGTAGAGGTCACTATACAACTTCTCAAGTCTCGAAATCACTTTCCACCTGTTCTTAGTGGAAAAACAAGGCAACACTAATGAAAAAACTCAGATTCTCAACAAGTCAAAATGTGTATTAAAAATTTTAAATATTCTTCTTGTATTTCAAGATCTTGTGTTTCTTAAGGCTCCAAATATGCATTTTTGAAAAATCATTGCTGGGATCCTGAAAGGGGCATTTAGCACTGCCCAGCCATGCTATTGGGCACACATGAGTTGATTAAAGAATCTCTGTGAAATAACTTATAAAAACTGCCTCCAAACCCTCAGTCTGCACATTAATACAGAGCATCTATAACCCACTCTGATCCCTCCTCTTCCCAACTGACAAAATCATAACTTTCTCCCTTGATTATAGCCTCTCCAGGAATTGACTGTTTGCCTGCCTCTAATTTCATTTTATTCATCAGCTCTGGGAGTGCTTTCTAATTTGTTATAAAAAATAGATTGAATTTTGAGCAGTAGCCTGATGTTAAAAGCCTCCTTCTTAAAATGTTCCTGATAGGACCAATTACCAGTTGTAGCGAAAACTCTCTTTTCCGTCCCCTCTTTCTGTCCTCCCATCGTTACAATGAGCTGGTTGACCCTCCATAACTTGGGTGTCACGTGATAAAATGTCAGCGAGCATTTTCAGAATGCTGATGTTGTGACTTACTTTTCCTAAATAGGTCTCAGATTCAGCATTTTCTTGGAATTCCTCATTATCTTTGCTTAGAGTCCTGCACCTCTCACCAATACAGCTTTAGGTTTTAATGGGCTTTTCTGCTTCTAGGTTCTTCCTTGTTCAGTCCATTCTCCACAGTCTGCAAAGTTATGATTTTAAAAAGCAAACGTGTTCACATTGTTAATTTGCTTAAGACGTGTCAGGGGAGTGGAGGGTATAGCTCAGTGGTAGAGTGCATGCTTGGCATGCACGAGGTCCTGGGTTCCATCTCCAGTGCCTTCGTTAAGGGGGGCAATAAAAAGACATGTCAGAGGGCTACTCCTCACCTCCCCACCAACTTAGCTCAGTCCCTCCCAAAACGTACCATAATAGAACATGAACTTTCTATCCAGTGGACCTTCGTTCAAGTCCTGTCTGGACTATCTTCTCCATTGACCCTTTAACTTTCATATCAATGAAACCAGACTGATATCTATCTACCTTGTATTTCACTTGAAGTTTAAATAGGATAGTGAATGTCAAGTATCTGTGATGCCATCTGTTGCAGAGTAGGCATTTAATAGTTTGGAAACAATTCTCTCTGCTCCAGAGTCAAGTCCAAGCGCAGTACTTGGCATAGTGTAAAGGAGCTTTTCACTAGCTGACGTCTGCCTGCCTTAGCAGCCTTACCTTCTGCCCCAGCCGGCCCACTGCCTCCTTCTCCCCTTATTCTCTAGAAATACTTGGAGTTGGCCAACCCTAGACGCTGTTTTAGTCTGCATCCCACCACGTTTGCCTTTATACGTGTTGTTTCCCTGACAAGGAAGACAGAAAGTCTTCCTCTTCCCATTTCCCAGTAATCTCCTGCCCACCACTGAATGCACACCTCAAGGATCCTATGCTGCTTCTCAGTCACATTCTTCATGCCTTGTAAGATGTCTGCAATGTGGTGACCCTTACTCTCTGCCAGCTGCTCTTTTGGGTAAGCATTTTACATGTTACCTAATTAATTATGAAATTATTATTCCACTCATCACAATCTATTGTCTCTCTTCCCCACTACATTTTGACTTTCACGAGAAAAATGTGATTATCATAGCTTGAATGAAAGGACGAACAGCAAGACAGATGGGGAGAAGACAGGGAAGACCGAGATGTATTATAGGATGTGAAACTGCTCTCTGAGATGGGCCAATATTTTAGGGGGAAAATTATAATGAAGCTCAGGGATTTTAGAGAAGAGACTATGTGAACAAACAAAAGCAAAGCAAAACAAACTTAAACCAGAGTGGACTGATAGAGACTGGAGAGGTTCAGGTAGGCATAGTTGGTCTGATAGGAAACATAAGGAGGAGAGGAGAAGCTAGGTCAGGAATTCCTGAGGAAAGAGTTGAGGACTGCATTCAGTATGCGTTTCAGTGTCCAAAGAACTTAACCAGGGATGTCTAGATAGGTAGAGAAAGAACCAGTCGCTTCCCAAATTAATAATATGTATTCAGATTAGCACTTCCTTAGTGAGAGATCATATACTCAGCACATTATATGAACTGACTCATTTAAATGCACTTTAAAACTCCCGAGGGAAAAAGGATCTTGTAATCCCCATTTAATAGATGAGACAACAGAGGGCTGGCAGGGGTATCTAAGACCACTGAGCTGGAAATTAGAAAGCTTGAGTTTGCACCTGTTCGCTCACCTCTAGGGGGCCTCCACCCTTTATTATTCTGTTGTCCTGGCTCTTTAAGTAAACTGTGGGAGACGGCACCGGCCGGAGGGAAAGGTGATTTACTTTGGAAAAAAATATACGGCATCATTCCCAAAGTTTGGACCAGGAGGAAAGTTAAGAAATTGAAAGCAGAGGGAACTTGGACACTAGAAAAGACAAAATCTTCCACTCCGTGCTAAAATATTTGAGGACTGTGAAATTTCCCCACCTGGAGAGTGCACCCTGGAGAGTCCCAGGACTGTGGACACTGAGGACTGACCGCACACAAGGACGGCATTCCTCCAGATGAGCGAGTGGGGAGAGGATGGGAAGGGAATTCAAGATAAGGAAATGGGGAGGAGCTACAGCTGCCTGGACCATGAAGCGTGGAGGCAAACATTCTCCTTTCTCCTTTGGCCCCATCCTCACCCTGGGTGTGTAGCTGTCGGAGGATGGGGTAGAAACTGGCGGGGTGATAGTGCCACCTTACAGCCCAGGGACCCATTGGGTTACTGCCCAAGGAAAGGTGTCTGATTTTATCCCTCTACCACATTGATGAAGGATAATTTCTGGAGTCAGAGAGCAGTTCAACAGGTCGTAATTTTGCATTTTATGTTACTGAAATAAGTATGTTTTATCTATTTGATAAAATAAAACGCTAACTGACATTTTTGAGAAGGGTTTTATTATCTTACTCAGCCTTTTACTTTTCGCATTTTAAAGATGTTTGCTGTGAAATATGTCCTGTTCACAAAATGAGCCTCAGCTGTGCATTAAGTGTTGACCTTCTTCCATTGATAATATGTTTTAAAGAATAAATTTGTTATTTAGGAGAGAAAACAAGGTGGATGAGGAGATGGAGGTTTGTTTTGTTTTTCATTTTGTTTGGTTTGGTTTGTACTCCCTTTGCTGACATTTTGCTTAGAACATTGTCTACCGAGGGAAAATATTTTGAAACATGACTGCTAAGAAATGTCATACGTTGATTTTTCTGGAATTCATGTCTATAGCTAACTCTCATCACCATTTGTATGCCTCACCCATTTTCAGATTTTTTCAGATAGGTAAACTGACAAACATACTTGCGGATTTATTGTTCTTTTCAAACCATCTCTTTTTTTTCCTTCATCCTCACCACTGCCTTAATTCACATTCTCAGATGTTTTTGTTCAGATTATAGCAAACTTGTACAGATCTCTAGTCCCGCCCAGTTCAGCCTGTACATAAAAGGCAGCATTATCTTTCTAAAGCCCATTTTACTCATGTTGGTAGCTTCCTTAAACTTTGTGAGATAGCTCTTTGTTCTCAGAACAGAGTCCAGTTCCCTCATGGGTAACAAAGGCTTTCTTGATCACCTCTCAATGTGTGAGATTTTCTCCTGACTGCCCCTGCCCGCCCCCACTCTTATACTCCGCGCATTTTGAGCTACATGTAGGCTGCCAGACATATCTTGTTGTTTTGCCACCTCGAGCCTTTCTGAAAGCTGCTGCTTCTGCCTGGTTCACTGTCCCCCGGCCCCTCCATCCGGTCACTTCCTGACTCCTACTCTTGACATCTCTGTCTTGGGGGGGGGGCACATCCTCTGCTCACTCTTTCTCGGCTCACACTTCGGAATGTGATGGATTAGGTGTCCTTCCTCAATCCCGTTCAACCTCTTGTTCATATTTCTAACATATGGACCATGTTTTATTTATGTTTTCCTGGTTCTCAGTAAATGTTTGTTGAATGAATAAATGAATGAGGAGAAAAGCAAGAATCCTCTATAAAGAAAGTGGCAAAGTAAAACATATTTCCTATGAAAATGTATTAAATGCAATATCATAAGAGGAGTTGTTTATGAAATCAAAGATACTTTTAGGGATTTGCCAAAATCGTGCAACGATCAGGGAATAACTTGGGATTTGAATTATCATTTTTCATTACAAAAAGCTTAAATCTCTTGCTTGAGAGATCCCCCATTAAATGGGCTTCCTTTTGACCTAACCTGAGTCAAAATTTCAAAGGCATAGTTTTAAAATTTGCTAATTATATGGTAAACCTTGACCATGTTGATGATCCTGTCTGTACATCTGGTTTGGCTTCCTCAGTGACTCAACATGATTCTGTTAGAGCTGATGGGTTCACAAACTTCTCAAAATGGTCAGCCTCTCATTGCCATAGTCACTGTCTCAACTAGTTGACAGAATCAAATAGGTGGAGTAAACAGCCAAGCCATCAAACAAATGCTGCTCTAGCGTCTGTCTTAATAATTGCTAAAGGTCAATATTCCACCCAATGTGCAGGACACCTTTCCAAACCAACACTAACTTTTGATTACAATGTGGAACACACCGGTTTATATGATTGCTTTGTTTAATGTGATTCACAAGCTCCAAGGTCTGCAGAGCGCTAATACATTCAGAGCATCCTTAAAAGCCCTTCTCCCCATGAATTGTTAGTTGCTGCATCTGAAGAATTCAGTAAGAGGGTGATTTGTTACAGATATGTGACACCGCATGTTCTAGCTGCTGATGGCAGTACAAATCCTGCACTTAGCTGTGTCATAGGATTAAAGGGAAACACGTTTTGTAATTGCTAGGTACACCAGATTTATTGGCCTACCAAAGACTTTCATAGAATTCACAGACTCATACTTTATACCTGTCTTCACTTTCCAGGACCTAAAGCCACTTGATCTGCCTGTCCAGCGATGCTTTCCGTGAAGCTTCAGACTCATGTGGTGCTGAACGCTTTTCATATGCCAAGTTTTTCTTGTTAAATATTTATGACTCTGCCACATTTCAATTTTCTACAGTGTGAAAAGAATAAATGCATCACAGGGCTGTGTGATTCCTGCACTGTGCACTGCAGATTCAGATTCTGGACATGCTATGTCTTCAGAGTATCTAATTTTACTGTATTATACAAATTCAGAGCCCGGACTCATCTGTTAGAAAAGGAAGACCATGAAATCCAGAATCTTGGAAATAAAATAAAATTTGAGGCTTAATCTATGCAGGTATTTAAGTGCTTTGGCCAACCTTATACACATGTTAATGGGAGTGTAAGTGTTGGAATCCAGGTCTGGATACTTTCAAGCCAGTATCTATAAAATGGCTTTGATTTTGCACCTAATGTCTCTTTTTGGGGCCCTCTCATACATTTTGGCCAGTCACTAATTAGAATTTGCAGCAGATTTGTAAAAGGAAAGTAGATGACTATTTAAATCATCTTACAGGATAGGATATTTTCATAAAATGATTCCTAAGGAAGAATGCAGACTAACCAATGTGAGTGGGACCTAGCTTTGCTGGGTAATTTCCCAGAACACCACCATTAGCTTTGTTTCAACATTTTTACATTCAACATTCAAACAAATAGAAAAGTTGAGAGCGACCCACTACCTAGACTTCACTATTAACATTTGCCATACTGCTACCTCCCCATGTGTGTGCATTTTGAAGAGGCATTTGAAATTAAGTTGCAGGCATCATGACATACTTTTATCCTAGATATCTGATACCCTAAGAATAAGGACATTATTCCACGGAGCCTTAATCCTACAACACAACGAAAAAAATCAATACTTTCCCAATATCTACTGTCCATTTCATTTTCAAATTTCTTTAATTATTCCTTAGTAATTATTTTATTCTTTTGTTCTCCAACCAGGTTATAGTTTAGGCTCATGCATTTGGTCTCTATTAGACAGTAATTTAGTATATTTCCCTCCACTATTTTTCCCCATGACATTGACTTTTTGAAAGGAGCAAGCCAGCTGTCTTGCAAAATGCTGCACTATCAGGGTTTGTGTGGCTGCTTCACCGCAACGAGGTTTACACTACGTCTCATTCCCATTGTTTCCTATAAACTGGACATTAGTTCCTTCAGCTTGAGTAGATGCTGTCTGTATGTTCTGGGGAAGACCGTGTCCTAGGTGACGCTTTCCAAGACATCCCATCTGTAGGCACACACTTTAATCATGTCAACCTTCAACATGCTACACTTGCTTTT
This sequence comes from Camelus ferus, assembly GCF_009834535.1. NCBI lineage: Eukaryota > Metazoa > Chordata > Mammalia > Artiodactyla > Camelidae > Camelus > Camelus ferus. Next base: position 17,097,840 of record NC_045721.1, read on the forward strand.
TTGGCTTAAGTAGTTGACTCCAGATCTTTCTGTTATAAAGAACGGTTTTCCTCTTTGAATCATTAGGTAATCTGAAGGATGGGAGTTTGTCACCATGTGGAATATCTTGGTCCCCAAACAACTGCTATTGAAATGGCCTTAAACAACCTAAGGGAGCTTTTCTGGATGTATCTTTCCTGAATGTGTTTAAATAGTGACCCATGAAGAAAGTATTCCACTAGAAACACCACTTATCCAATTCCATTCCATCAGAAAAAATGCCAAAAGCCTCTTAAAAATTATTGTTGGATTAAACCATCTACATTGTAGAACATACAGATGATTCATACAGGTTAACTGTGGAATTTCTTTCCTCTTGTCCTAGTTATTAAATATGCCACTGTCTTTTCACCATCTAGGTGTAAACCAAAACCACATGTCTGCCGTTGCACTCCCAGAAATAATCAGAACAATCTGGAGAGCCATGACCTGTTCTTCCAGTAATTCCCTCAGAATGTGAACCAGTATGAATTGTAAAGGAAGAACTAAGATAAAAACACAGAGTGTCTCTCATCTGTTCCAAACTTCCTAAGGGCAAGGACCATCATTCTGATTTTTAAAAAAATAAATCAGAGGCACAGGTGGAAATTATTCTAGATACGCACATGGGGACACATTGTCCTGAGGGTCAGGAGTAAAGAAAATATGAAACTGGGGAAATGCCATCAGCTAAATAAAGTCAGTACTCGACGTGAGGAAAAGGAAAAGCACTTTGCTAAGCTACAGAGCACTTGCCATCCCAGGAGCTTCTACAGATCATCTCCTCCCGCCAGCATCTCAAAGTTACATGCAAATTCCAAAGAGAAGAAAGAGGAATTGTACTTCTTGTCAGTAACTTATTTAGTTTTTCTGGACTTTATCTGTCTCACATGTAAAATGAAAAACTTGAAGTTGATGATCTCCAGAATTCTTCCCACCAGAGCACAAAGTGCATCTATGGACCTGATGTATGATTTGAGGTGAGGCTGGAGTTTGTGCAAGTGTAGAGGAGAGGTGTAAGTAGGACAAACCAGACCTGGGAGAGAGTGTGGGCTAAGTCCGAGGGAAGGAAAGCATGCCTCAAGGACGTCACCATCTGGGAAGTAGACTTTGTCTGAGAAGGTCACGGGGGTAACGCTGGAAGAGTACGTAGGACCCTTCACTCATTCAAGACTTCTGAGTGCCTTGTATATGTCCAGATAGAGAGCATCCAGGGAGAAACAAGACAGACAAGGCCCCTGCTCTCATGGAGATTATACACTAGGGGGAGAAGACAGCTAATAGACACATAGTCGAAAATGTAATCTCACAGCCCTGTAACAGAACGGCTGAAGGGGTAGGCTTTGGAGCCAGACAGCCTGCACTCAAATCCCAGCTCCCCTCAAGTTTGACCTCAAGCAAGATATTTAAGCTTTCCATGCCTCAGTGTCTCATCTATATAATAAAGATAATGATAGTACCTACCTTGTAGGGTTGGTATGAGGATCAATGAGAAAAATACATGTAACACTTTACCATTTGTATTGAACTTACAGAATCGTGTCTGGCACGTGGTAGCCCTGAAACAAATGCAAGCTATTATTACCCTGCTGGTGAGTGCTGTGACACAGGCGTTCAGTGTCAGCATTACTGACATCCGGAGCCAGCTGTGTCCTGTGCACTGTAGGATGTGCAGCAGGACCCCTGGCCTCTCCCCACGGGCTGCCAGGAGCCCCCTCCTAGTAACGACAGCTTTAACTTTAGACCCTAAGTGTTAAGTGTCCCCGGGGAGGCAAAATCACACCTGGTTGAGAACTGCCAGGCTAGAGAAGAAACAGGCGTGGTATTTTCAGAGCGGGTCATATAGAAGGGCTCTTTGAAGAGACACAAGAAGAGAACTCTGGGTGACGGGAAAGAAGCAGCCATGCAAAAACCTGGATGCGAGGATGGGAGCACCCCAGTGGCTACTGATCAAGGATAAAGGCCCCAGGCAGGAACAAGTGGTGTGGCCTGCGTGGCTGGAGACGGGTGCAGAAGATGTCAGAGAAGTAGGCTGGGTCAGAGTACAAAGGTCAATAAAGATCATGGTAATAAATTTGGATTTTATTCTATACGTGCCAAGAAAGCACCAGGGGATCTTAAGTAGAAGAGTGATATGAGTTGATTTCTGTTTTTTACGTTTATTCTTGGACTGCAGAAGGGCAGCGTGGAAGCAGGGAGACCAGTGATGAACGCATAGTCCAGTGAGAAGTGAGGGGCATGAGCAGGATACTTGGAGGTCCTGGTTGTGGACATGGTGAGATGTAATAGGATTCTCATATGTTCTAGTAGAAGAACCACAGGATGGGTTAAGAGTATGAGGATTAAAGGGTAAATGGGCAAGGAGCAAGTCTGTGGGGAAGGGGTTCAATCAATCAATAATCTGTCCAGGACTTACAGAGTTTGAGCTCCCACTAGTCATTGCCAGGGTAACTGGACTTGTTGGCTATACTGGAGATCAGGTGAGAGGTTGGGCTGAAGATATATGTTTAGTGACATTTAAACCCCGGGCCCATGTGAGATCACCAAAGGAGGGGGAAAGGTGGAAAACCAAGGACCGAGTTCTGAGGCATTCCTACACGTAGAGGGAGAGAATGAAGAACAGTCAGTGATGTAGGGGTGAAGCTCAAAGAGTGTGTGCTGTCCGAGAAGATAAAAAAAGAAATGCTTCAAGAAAAAGAATGTCATCTGGGTCAAATGCCCCTAAGAGGTCAAGGAAGAAGAGGGCTTTGAACTCATAACTGGATTTAACAAGATGGAGAGGGTTGGCGACTATGACAAGAATGGTTTCACTGACATGATGGGGATGAAAGGGTCTAGTGTATTATCCAGAGAATGCGAGGCAAGAAAACTGAGATGGAAAGTGTAGGCATTTCTGCTAGGAAAGGGAGTAAAGAGATGGAGGAGCAGCAGTTAGAGGGCAATGTGGGCCAAGGCAAGCACAATCTTTTCGTTAACATTGCAACATACTTGAACGCTGATGGAACTATTCCAGTGAAGAGGAAGAAACTGATGGTCCTGGGATATGTTAGAAATAATCGCATGGCAGAATTTATTGAGCAGTGAAAGAGTTAAAACCTCCAGTCCACAATAGGATGGCTTGTCTTGTATAGAGGGAAGGAGGGACACTTCAGTACTACGGGAGAGAGGAGAAATCTAGGTCAGGTGGTGTATTTGGGGTAGAAAATGATGTAATTCTCAACAGAATACTTCTGTTTCTTCAAAGAAGTATAAAGCAAGATCCTCAGCTGACAGCGTGTGGCTGGAGAGGAGAGGTTGAAAACTTGAAAAGGAGATAAGTCCTTTAGGCACGAACAAGAATATTTATTGGGGAATCTGTGACAATTGTCAGGTGATATTAATACCTATTTGAAAGGTGTCATTGTATATGTAAAGTCAGACCCATCAGCATGTTTGCGTGCCTTTCCTTAGTCACATTCGTGATTTGAAGCAGACATTAAGTAGTGAGACTGGAATATTGTCAGACAAGCACACACAGGGAAACGCGAAGGACGAGAGAACTTGGGAAGAACACAAGGGACGGTTGCACGAAAGGGTGATGGCAGCCGTGCTGTCGAGCAGAGGCACGGGGAGCAGAGCGGCAGGCTGGTGAGAACTGAGTAGTGCCAGCGCCGTGGAATTCTCAGGGAAATAAGTAATTCTTGGAGCAGCCAGGCTAGAACAAGTCATCTATTACAATAAGAGATCATTGTCAGAGTGGACACTTACAACTGAGATTTCAGAAATGGCCAAGTCATTGGAAACGAATGGTAGGTTATAGAGCGCTTTGACTTTAAGGGCAAGAAGTCTGGGCTCTTATCTTCTTAAGTAAGTGGCTTAACCTGGAGTTTACAGACAGGCTTTAGAGCACTGAGTCAGAATAAAAGCATGGTATGTGTGTACATTTTTCTGGGTGAGAGGACCCTAGGTTCTGTCAGATTATCCAAACCATGCCTGAACTGCAAAATGTTAACACTGCTTCTCTAGGATCTAGGAAATGAGCAGCCACTGAAAGTACCCAAGGAGGAGTAATTCAATGAACACGCTATTTAGAAAAATGGGACTGAGTTTGAAGGGGCAGAGAGAAGAGGAAGTATTCTAAGCAAAAGGAGACGAATTTCAGTTAAAAAAAAGAGAAGAGGTGAACAACCCTCCGCTGACACTGCACAGAAAGGGAGAGGTGAGGGGGCCGACAGCACCGAACGTCTCTGGGACTGAATTCCAGTGCCATCTGAGGCAGCGCCCCTCTTTCACATCATACTCTAGTCCTCACGTCCTCTCCTTCCCCCCCTCTTCCTTTTCTTACTAAAGCAAAGTGGTGGTTTATGGTTTATGGTTTTAAATATGCGTCACCTGGTGAGTTCTTGAATCAGAAGCGTGTAGGAAGACTTAACCAAAGATGTAGAGTCCTGCCAAATGTATCTCTTACCACTTTGGGGCAGGAGGACAGACTAGAGGTACTTTCAACAAAGCGGAGTGTGCGTTCTTGTGCTCAGGAGGTGTGGTTGGGGCTCCTCACCTCTGAAGGGCTCGTCATAACCGGAACCAATAAAGCCAATTGACTTTGAGATCAAGGCGTTATGGTGTCCTCAAGGGCAAAAGGTTCGAATTCAGGCATGTGGTTAAGCAGTCATTTTACTTAAGTTTTTGCAATATCTGTTTTAAAAATTTTATCATTCCTACTCCATAACTGAGTAAGCAGAAGTTGAGAGACGTTAATACCCCCACAAATGGACAGCTAGTCAATTGCAGAACATAGGATGTTTTACAGAAAGACACTGAGATGGACAGGAATGCGCTTCTCAAACGTTTAAGAAATCATTGTCCTCTAATTCTCTTAAAGCACTCACTCTCCCACTAGTGGAAAGCTGTGGAAGACTGGATTTTAGGGAATTTTCCCTAAAATCGGATTAAAGAAACAAGCAGACAGTAAATCGTCTCGTAATTAAAATCAATCAAGTTCCATATTAGAATAGAATAACTTTTCATTCAAGAAGATAACTGTGGGTAGAATTTTAATTAAATTTAGAATAAAAATGATTGTGCTGGAATTTTTTAGACTGTAGTTCTATTACCGTCTAAGTAGTCGAATGTACTTTTTAAAGCACGCCGATTAGACATTCCTGAGGAATTTTCACCTTTGGTGAAACTGATACGCAGTGCTGTGCTGTGCTGTGAGCGGTGAGAGCAGAAGATGGGGAGTGAGAGGGGAAAGAAAGCCCTTGCACGTTCTGGGACCTGGAGAGCAAGGGAAATCTGTAAATTGCATCTCTGTTAACTGTGATGACAGTACTTCCTGGCCCTCACATTGGAACATGTGGCTGGACAAAGAGACAGAATACTCAAAATTAGGACAGACACAGAAATATGAGCTTTATGGTTCTCACTGTACTATCAGCGGTGGCGAGAGGTCAGCTTGGAAAACGCAGGCTTACAGTTTAGGTTAGATTGGAGGAGATTTACTTGAAAATTAATTTCTGAATATGTGACACTTCTGAACATTTAATGCTCTGTCTTTAAAAGCCCACCGCCAACTTCTGCTACTGAATCTCTCCTTTCTGAGTTCCCGCACCTGCTCGGTACACATTTAGCAGCTTTATAACACTAGATAGTGGTTGTGTAACACTGTCCACTGCTTGTGCTAAACTCTATCAAGTCTTTGTAGGAGGGTGCTCTTTCCCTACAGGCCTTCAATAGATGTTGAAAGCATGGAGGTGGGTGAACCTGGAGCTGATCAGAGCCAAAATGAACTGCATTTAATGCTACTTTTTTTGTGAAGGCTTCATGCTTACTATTTTAGGTGCATCTCAGGCTCAGTTTAAATAGCAGTTGCCTCCTCATTAAAAATGCCCTCCCTTCCCACTCAATTTTCAGAGATAACCTATGTCTCTTTTCCATGTTCTCCCATAATACTTTGCATTAACTGTCAGTTACATCTCACTTTGATTGTTGGTGTCTCTATGGAAAGTAAATCATGTTTTCCACCTATGCACACATCTCAACAGCCACATGCCCACTTGACCAGTTTTTAACTGGATAGTTTCAAATGGGTGATAACTACCTCTATCAATACCCTAGTTAAAATCACTATGTCTCAAAAACTCATTCTTGCATGCCAACAATGACTAGCCGGTGGTAAAAATGCTGTGCTTTTTTGTCGTGTGTATTCTGATGATTAAATATCTTAACATTGGTGAAGCACTTGGAATCGGGCTGGTACCTAGTGAACTCCATTTATGTGTTTGCCATGATTTTTGTCTCTACGTCTCAACGAGCATATGAGGCAAAAGCAAACTGATGCAAAGTCAAGTAATCTTTTAAACACATAGTCTCCCATGGCTTTTGTTTGTGTTTTCCACTATAGATAAGTGGTGTTTAAGCACAAATCATAAATGGGAAATATTGCATTGACAGTAGAAACTCAGGCCTGTAGGGTCAGGCAGAGGGCCATGGACATGGCAGATACATTGGATTAAGCCCTCTGGGCCTTTAAGATCACATGAGCTCCTCAGTTATTAAGCTTGGCTTGGGTTTTATTACCCAGCTCATTGGGTAACTCGTACTTTGCCCATTGATTTGTGAGTATGAACTGTGTTTCTTCGGATTTTTCTCAAGAATTGGAGAAAGAACAATAGCTTTTGGTTATTGGCTGATTTTGATATCTGTAACTATCTTATCTGAGATAGGAAAGCTATAACTTATTTGATCCACAGGAGGTGCCACCAAAACATCTAGAATATAAATAATGCAAAAGCTGCTTGGCTCTGTATCAAACTATCTGCCAGTCATGATCAAATACCTTATTCTTAGTGGAGTTTAAAGATGCACATAAGGGGCCATGGAACAATTTTCAGGAACGGGGACCTAATTTTGAGTACGTGATCAGACTCAAATGTTAATTGCTTTGTTTCTTCTCTTAAAAAAAAAATTCCCATTACTATGTAAAATCTCACATCGCTTTGTAGAAGGGATGTCTTTACTCGAGAAGAGAACCTTTATTTGGCTTTAGCCCTAGAGGACGAGCCGGGAGAGCAAGGAGAGTATCTTATCCATGTTGTTATCCTTAAGGGTCTGCAGAGGTCATACGTCCCGAGTGGTACTCAAAACCATTTGTGGAGTGAGTAAGTGAAGGAAAAAACAAGTCCTTGTGTTCTCTAGACCCTCACTCAAATAGTGTTTGAGTTGCTATATTATCCAATGAGAGCATGAGGGACAAGACACAAGGGTTGAGGGAAAATTCAGCAAAACTGCCAGCGAGAGGGAGAGCCTCTAATGAAACCTACTGAATAAAGTTTGAGGATGTGTTTTCCTTAAAGATTTTTTTTTCCTATGGGGAAAAATGCTTTAAAGAAGAACCTTTTGATTTAGAATAAAACCAAAATCTTTGGAAAGTGTGCAGCATGGCAGGCTAGAGGGATAGTTAAGAGTCAGAGGTTACCTTCTATACCTAAGCTTTCTTATCTTTTTGAGAAGGATTCTAATTCTGGGTGGCCTACTTTCACCATAATACCACAGTTAGCCGTTAAATTGTGTCCCCTTCAAATTCGTATTTTGAAGTCCTAACTCCCGGTACCGCAGAATGTGACCTTATTTGGAAATAGGTTGTTAGGTCAATTAGTTAAGATGAGGTCATACTGGGAGGAGGGTGGACATCTAATCCAGTATGCCTGCTGTCCTTATAAAAAGGGCAAATTTGGACACAGACACGCACACCCATGGGAGATACCATGTGAAGATGAAGGCAAAGATAGGCTGATGCATCTACAGGCCAAAGAATGCCACAGATGGCCAGCAAACCACTAGAAAAGCCAGGGCAGAGGCCTGGAGCAGACTGCCCCTCACAGCTCTCAGAAGGCACTAACCACAGCTAGTCCCATCGACACCTCGGTCTCGACTTCCGGCTTCCAGAACTGAGAGATAATCAGCTCCTGTTGTTCAAGTTATACAATCTGTGGAACTTCCTGACAGCAGTTGTAGGAAACTAACAGGCTCACAGAGACTGTTCAATCATAGCCCAGCTACTCTAACGCCTCCTGCTAAGCACCACGCTTCGCAGGAATTCCTCAGTGGTGCTGGGGAAGTGCTGGGACTCCAACGCAGACATAAGATCATTGGGCGGATGGTGTTTTTACTGATGTGAAAATTTAATTATCCGTGCATGCTGTACCACCTTTGAAGACAGTCCTGGTGCCAGTGATTCAGACCTTCCTTGAGGAAACTGGCCAGTAGTAGTCACAGAGATGTTTCATTAACCTTGTCTTTCGGAGAGGCTAAAAATACTCATCGGAGCATTGGGTGCATGCGATCTATTCGCCTTTTCCATGTTGTAATGATAAAAACACTTAATTAGCAGAGGAAGATGTGTTTAGGAGGAGCGTTTTGAACCAGAAGGCTTAAGAAGCACCCCGTTGTCCCCAGGAGTGCTGAGGTGTTGGCTACAGAGAGTTGAAAATGTCCTACAAGGATAATTGATGAAGTGGTCCCTAAAGGTCTGCATTGCTGACGGATGACAGAAGTCTCAGGGAACTTTTCATGTGTGGCTGGGAAGGGTATGTTCCCTTCAGAGGATAAGCAGGAAAGTATTTCACACAAATATTTAAGTTTAAAAGAAAATCACTATAATTATGATACACTTCGGGTTGCAAACTGGTTGCCTGAATGTCAGCAGATTTTGACTTGGTCAGCAGTTCATGGTGTTTTTCCTGAAGAGACTTTAAATGCCCGTGCGTGGGACGTGCACCTCCTGTTTCACTACACTGCTCACCACGTCCCAGCACGCCACACTTTTAAGACACCTGCCTGATCCCTGCAGATGGCCGGAAAAGAAGAACATCGTTTTAAACGGAACCCTTGGGCTACTGGCTTAAATGATGTCCCTTCCATGGCCCTCGATGCCCGGCTCGCCCGCCGCGCCTTTGACTGGTCTCCATACCAGTTTTTCTCATGGAATTAGACAAGGAAGGAATGGTTTTTTTTCTTTGTTTCTTTTATCGCCAATAAATGACTCAAAGAGCATCCTCATGTATCACTTGAGAACTCAACTTTTCTCATAAGTTGAAGGGAAACAATGGGAAAGAAAACACTAGAAATAACAGAAACTAGGGGAAGTGAAACTAAGTTTATATTAAACTGAGAAAACATCATGGCAAGTAAAATGTATCAGACTTCAGCGCCATTTGGTGATAAAAGTCAGGAATTATGTATCCCTTAAGTGCTTAGAGTAATAACACTAAGTGTGCTGGCTTGAAAAGAAGAGCCAGTCAAAAGAAATCAAGACAATTTCGGGGGAAAAGATGACCTGTTTGATGAATTAAACAACCTAACGAAAAAATAATTAAAATGACATATAACCTTAACTTTATTTAATCAACATCCAAGCAATAATTAGAAATAATTAGGCTTACATTTTCCACTAAATATATGTGGTTTTCAAATTAAGACCTAATGGAATTTTGACTAACATTTTACTTAATCGCAAGCCTTCAGTTAAGTACTGAGTGCTTTAAAATATTTTACAACAAGAAAATTAAACAAATAATAACCCCTATATATAAATTAAATAACATGACTTTAAAAGAGTAAAACAGATTCAATTAAAAAATGAGGAGGAAAGCTGAAAACAAAAAGAAAGTGGGTAAGAAATGGTATAACCTTCTGTGTGAGACTTTTCCTTGGTTTTTGAGTTCACCTCGAGCAATTCCTTATTTCCTCTGCTGGTTGAGGATTGCTTTTTTGTGATTAGAATTACTGAAACAGTTAACATCAGGATCAGGAATGCATGCGTGTGCAAGGGGAGCCCACAGTGTACTCAAAATCACAAATTGATTGTCAAAGTCGCTTACTTAGAAATAAAGAAAAATTCTTATGATGCATCAAAAAACTTTAAATGTGCCAATGAACCTCGCATGTTCCCTAAGGAAACAGCCCGTGATATTGAAAAAGGCAAACCTGTAAGGATGTTCATCAGAGCAATATTTAAACTAAACTACCTTAAAATAGAAACAAACTATGTTCCAGAATTAGTAATTTGTTTTTTTAAAATTGACTCATATAATAGAATTCTATGTGGTTACAAAAAAAAAAAAAATGTAGTGTGGACATTTCAAACTCAACATGTCCAAAACTAAATTCTTTCCAACCAAATCTTCTCATCTCATCATCTACAAATGAGTCAGTATTTCCACCACCCCGAGACGATCATGCCAGCAACCTAAAAATTGTCCTCTCTAGCTCTCACTCCCTTGTTTTTCATTTCCCACACCCAACACTGCAGCAAATCCTGCTGGCCCCACGGCACTACCTCCAAGACGTACGGGAAGCTCATCCTCTTCTCTCCATCTCCTCCACTGCCATTACCCTAGTCTGAGACACTGGGACTTCTTCCCTGGAAACTATGCAGGAGCCTTTTACCAACACCCTCTTGGCCCTGTAGCCAGGATAATCATTTTCAAAATGTAAGTCAGACCACACCCACTCCTGTGTTTAAAGCCACCCATGATCCTCTATTAGCTTCACACAATATCCCAAACAAGGCATGCAATCCTGTATGGTGAAGTCCTGGCCTCAGTCTCCAACCCCATTTCACACTATTCTCCATCATACTTCCTGCGCTCCAGAAGTGCTGGCGGTTCTCCTTCAAGTCTTCGTGTCTGCTGTTCCCTGTGCTGGGGGTCCTTTCCTCCTATGCATCATTCCTTCTTTCTATCTTATCCTTGACCTCCCAGCTTCAACCCTGCTTTGTCAGAAGAAACCATCATGCTCTGTGATGTGGATTTGGTCCCTGACCTGTCCTTTCTTATAGTACCTTATAACCCTGCACTAGGGCTCAGTATTGCTTATACATTTTGTAAATAAAATGTCATCTGAGATCATATGAGGGTCTGTTTCACTCATTATATCGTAACCCAATGGCATGGAATCATGTCTGCTTTTTTCCCCACCTGTCTCTCCTGGAACCACAGATACAGTACAGAGCCTGACACAACTGTCGCTTAGTAAAATGTGTAGAATGGGTAAATGGTGTTTGATATTTGATAAATATCATAATATACTGCCAAAATGTATTTTTTAAAAGATATTAATAAACATACATATTTTATGTATTTTTTGAATATGTGACTATGACTTTAAGATCATCAAAGGTTATTTGAATGGTTATCTCCAAGTAGTATTATGCATTTAAAAATACAAAACAATTCCTATTTTCCCAATGTTAACTAGTATTTTGAGTGACAGGGTGGCTTAACGCAATGGGTGATGTTCCTGTAACAGGTAGATCCAACGGTAGAGCAGTTCGAATAAACTAATTTCTAGGAGTGAAGGCTTTGAAGATTGTTGATACTCGAGGTGCTGAGGACTGCAAGACTACTTCTTTTCAAGAAGCATCCTGTGAAGTCCTAGCAGGCTTATTAAGACTCTGCATTAAATAATTGGCTCCAGATAGGGACCAGCGTGGCGGTAGGCTGGTGGAAGGGTAAATGGCAATTGCTTTGTGGTAGTCTGTGCGCTCAGGACCTGGACAGACCTGTGTCTTCTCAGGGATAGTCTCTCCATTTCTTACTTTGCCAAAGTAAAATAGATCCCATTCCTTTTTTCTCTCCCGCTTTCTCCAAACTTCGTTGTTAGACATATTCTTCCAGGTTAATAGGGAGCCATTTAATAAAATCTTTTTCCAAAGCCACCATTCTGAAGCATTTGAGTTTCTCATCTTCACCATCCATCCACAACTCACTGTTTGGAGATAGTTTAACTAAATCAGCTCCATAAGAGATGAGATTCAGTTTTCAAGTGACATTTTCAAAAGTTAAAAAAAAAAAAAAACACAACTCTACACTGACTGCTTAGTACCTACAAATATGCTCAGCTAATCCTCATGGTGTTGGTGTTGTCCCCGATTTAGAAATGGCTAAGTGGAGAAGGATTAAGGCTGCCCAGGAACAGATTAAAGGGTAGCTGTCTAATGTCTCTGAGGAAGAGAACCATGGAAAGTTGAAACCCACAAATAGCACAGAAATAGGACTACTTAAGCCAAGAGCTATCTGGTTTACCTGCTTTCTGCCTCTCTGATCTACACCCTCGGTGAAGAGGAAGTCAGGCTAGCAATTGCCAAGGAAGGTGTCGGCCTTCTCCTCCAAGCCCTCTTCCAAAAGTGGAAGTCCCACAGCTTTCCCTCATATTTAATATTCAGACCCTCATGACAGCAAGTCTCATCGAAAAGACCACTGAAAAGCATTTTGATGACATATCTCTAGGACGACCATATTCTACAAATATGTGCAGATGACTTTCCTTAGAATTTTCTTATAAACAAAAGAGAGAACAGTAACATTGTCTTTTCTTTTAAGCAAGATTCAAAATTCAAAATGTTGCCTTGATTCAAAATTCAACATCCTGAATCAATTCAAAATTCAAACTGATTTTATTAAGTTCCAAGACTTAATGTATTGAGTCTCTGAAACATCCTAGCTTCTCGAGGGAAGCTAGTGAAAATTCATAAATACACTATTTTCTTGTAAATTTTGGGGGGGGTTGCCAATTAAAAAATAAAATAAAAACATTCAAGATTTAAGTTACAGTACATTTGAAATGTTGAGTGGCCAGACTCTCTCAGATATACACACTTGGTTCTGCTCTATTTTTTCACTTTCAATCCCTCGAGCACTTTTAGGAAGGATGGAATGGGGGTGCTTTGTGCGGCAGTGCTCGATGAAGCAGGATCTGTTACAAGTTCCCGGGCTGGAAAAGTAGACTTCTTTCAGCACTATTGTACATCAGCTGTCTCCAGTTACAGCCAGAGTAGGTGTGTAATATATGACTGGACTTGCTACTAATGCAGGTACGCAAGTCCTGGGACAGAGGCGCCTTGTGCTACAGTAAATTGATCTGCCCCAGGCTTCCATTAAGTCATCTGGCACACAAAACGGGAGCTCCCATCAGAGATGGTGGGAACTGGTTTGAGTTCTGATTTTTATCTGGCCACTCCAGATCTGTAAAAGGAGTGAATTTTAAAGTCCTCTTTTACAGAAACTACGAAGACCATTGAAATATCCCAAACATTCTGAATTTAGGTCATTGAGTCTAAAATTTTGCTACTTTATTATTTAAAACAGTGTGACATAAAAATCTTATTTGCTTATCACTGTTTTTATCTGGTTTTATAATATTTTCTCTTAGAATTGTTTTTCATCCAAGGTGAATGGCATGTAGTTTGCATTTCTTTAAGTGGAAATGCCAATACTATCAGTATTATTGAGGAAGATTACCGAAGAAGGTGACATCTGAAGTTAAGTCATTTCTTTGAATAATAGTTTAGAATAGTAGCTTTTTTTTTTCTTTTGCATTTTAGCAGAATCTAAATAAATGTTTATACTGTCAGAAATCATTTACCCTATTTTCTGAGTTAATATGAAGCTGGTGGGAAATTATACATGTAAAAGGCACCAAAGTAGCCCCAGAAACACTGTGACAGAAGCTGTAGATGTTGCGACTATGAGAAAAAGGTCAGACATGGGAAAGGCAAAGCCAATACCCCACTTATGTAATCCAACATGTAATTTTGAGCATCAGACATGTGTCATCTTGGTCTGGGTTTCCCAGAGATGCGTGGTGTGGAAAGATGACAGGAAGAGAATAAGACACCGTGGAAATAAAAATGAAAGAGAAGATAAAAAGCCTGCTAATAAGCGGTGGAGCAAGCCCCTCGTACCATCTCTTTCAAGTGATCTCAGTCTGATACCATGTGTCTGTGACGGGGTTTAACAGCACGTGTGCGTCAAACTGCTGCTTGCATAGCATGCATTTTCCTTTTCTCACCTTGACTACTTTTCCAGACCAGAAATTAGAATGAATTAAGAAAAAAAAAAAAAAACCCTACAGACAAATGGTCCGTGCACTTTCTATTTCCTCATTTAATTATTATCACATGCTTGGGAAGAGATATTAATTACATTGCATAGATCATGAAACTAAGGCTCAGAAAGATTCCCAGGGGGGTAACCACCATTCTGTTCTCTGTTTCTGTGAATTTGACTGTGTTGGCTACCTCATGTAAGTGGAGTCAGGCAATATCTGTCCTTCTGTGACTGGCTTATTTCACTTAGCATAATGTTGTTGTTGCAAATGGTAGGATTCCCTTCTTTTTTAAGGCTGGATGTTCACATATATATACATATATAACATCTTCTTCATCCATGGATCAATGGACATTTAGATTGTTCCCGTATCTCAGCTACTGTGAAGGGTGCTGCAATAAATGTGGCATGCAGGTATCTCTCTCAGATCCTGATTTCACTTCTTTTGGATTTATATGCAGAAGTGGGATTGCTGAATCATGTGGTTGTTCTATTTTTAATTTTTGAGGAATCTCCGTACTGTTTTCCAAAGTGCCTGCACCATTTGACCTTCCCACCAACAGTGCACAAGTGCTGTGATTTCTCTATATCCTCACCAACACTTAAACCTATTTTTAAAAAAAATAATAGCCACCTTAAGAGACATGAGGTGATATCTCATTGTGGATTTGATCTGTATTTGCTTTACTAGTAGTAATACTGATCACCTTCTCATACACTTATCCAATCTCATTTTAAGCTACCTGCCATTTCACTCTGCTATCTTGGTACAGAAATTCATATAAACCCCCCACCACAGGGCCTTTGCATATGCTACTTCTGCCTCCAACCTCCTTTCATCTAGTTGACTTCACATTCTTCATATTCCAGCTCAAATGCCGCTCCATATTAAGACTACCAGATGTCAAACATTCAGTTATCAGAGTTAGTTTTTTTGTTTAACTCTCTTATTGAGCTATGTCCCTTCCATTCAGAGATTTATTTTGCTCTGCAACTACACATTCAGTGGTGCAATAATTTGGTTAATGGCTCTCCTCCAGTAGACCAAAAGCCTGTCCAGGCAGGACCTACTAATTTTCTCTCTCTGGTATAAGTCTAGCACATAGGAAATTCTTAATAAATATTTCTAAAAGAAAAGAAGGAGGATAAGAGATAGGCGGAGGAAAGGAGGGAAAGGGAAGAAATGAAAAAAGCAAAGCAAAAAAAAAAAACAAAAAAAACCGATGTCAAAATAGTGTGTGACTGCAAGCCAACCTGTTTACCTTTACTCTCCTGGTCCATCACAGTCTCACTTAATAGATGGCTTTTTTTTCTTCAATGCACAATGATTTTTCCATTCCATCATAATGATCTGTTGAGCTGATTAGGCTTCTGGTCAATGGGCAAAATGTTCCCAAGACTTACCATTTACAAAAATACTTTGCTAGATAAAACACATATGGAGTGTATGTGAATGCCTTTCAGGAAGACTCATGGGAGAGGGAAATGAACACAGCAAAGCTGATGTGAAAACAGATGCTCCATTCAGCTCTCTCTGAAAGCCACCGCTCACCTGGGTCACTTGGTTACATAAAAATCTTGTTGAAAGCAGAATAAAGGCTAAAAACCTTTTAAAATAATGTGAAAAGCTGAAAAGTGATACCTGTGACCTTGTTCCACAGAACATCCTTTCAGACGAAAGTCCTTTGTTTTCCTTAACTGTCCTTCACGTCTGTCTTGAGTGCCGGA
This sequence comes from Camelus ferus, assembly GCF_009834535.1. Taxonomy (NCBI): domain Eukaryota; kingdom Metazoa; phylum Chordata; class Mammalia; order Artiodactyla; family Camelidae; genus Camelus; species Camelus ferus. The sequence continues at coordinate 17,113,454 of NC_045721.1, forward strand.
AGTCGTTACACGGTCCATCCTCATCTACAATCCTTTTGCCATGCACTGTCGCTGAAGGAGATGGAAAAAATCCATTAGACATAACCCAGGCTTTTTTCTAACAGCATCAAACAGCCCCATAAAGTCATTTCCCATTAATTACAAATTTATTGTGTATAAACATTTCAACACTATTTTTCAAGTGATAATTTTAAACAAGCCATGATTGGTTACAGAGGGCAGATAAAGATGGTGGGACAGGAAGAGGGGACGGGAGGGGCAGAGAAATGAGACAAAACCACCCGATAGTCAGGCTCTGTGGTATTTATAAATGTCAATTGGCCCTGAATGATGGATGTTTCAAAAACCTCAAAACCCAAAGAATGCATAATGTTAACTTAATAGATTCTTTCAGGCCTGGGTTACCACAGTATTTACAGTAATCGCACATTCATGGTAATAACATAATAGTACCTTTCATCCCCAAATCTCAGATATTTACACATTTATAGACTATCAACCTCCGAACCAGCTGCTGAATGACGTTCCAGTATGTACCTATATAACTTGTTATAAAACAAGGCTATGTGTGGCTTCTCTAAGGTCATAGAATGGCAACTCTTTAGGCTACATTATCAAAGCATACTTTTAGCAAAGAGTGAAACAGTGAAAACGTTCTGTAGATAGAAATTACACTGGAATGGGAAAATGATACTATAACAAAGTTTTCAACTGAGATTTAGTGAAACAAGGAAATGCCATGATACAAGATTATTTTTCTTTTTCCAAAGTTAAAAGGAGAGAAAATAAACACATTTCTAAGTTGCCCTGAGAAAAGCGGACATTTTACTTTGGTTTTTTTAATCTTTGCGTTTTGTGTGTTTCCTTGCTTATAGCTGGATGTGGCAACTTTGGCAAAGCTAGATCAAGCCTCTTATTGTCCACAGGAAAAACAACCCAGTTACTGAACCATGAAATTTCAGACTGGAAAGGGAAAACTTTAAGACGTATCTATTTTGATACTTCAAATTTTCTTTCTTTTTCTCTCTCTCTCTCTCTCTTTTTTGTTTTTCTGCTAACATTTGTATGTAAACAGTTGTACATGTTTGAATGTATGTGTGTTGATAACCTTGAGAAAGGTGTATGGTTTTATGAGGAGCTGCTATAATTAAACTCAGTGTGACTTAGAGTTAACCATCTCCCACAAGGGGATATTATAAAGATTAAGTTATGCTTGCTACATGAACTTTTAAAAAATTTAATCTTCAAAGCTCAAAAAAATTATTTTTCTGGGAATACATTCAAAGTAAATCATTGCAGTGAATGAGTCTTTGAAAAGTAGTTCATACACCCTAAAATCCAGAATGATGAGAATCTACTCTAGTTTTAAGATCCTAAAGAAAAAAGGCATATCTTTCTGTTAAGAAATCATTTCCTTGAACTGCTGCCTTGCTGGGATGACCAACAAGACATCGTGCTCTTTAGAGTCTGATCTAATTAAATCTTCCTGAAGGAATGAGAACATCACTAGCGGTAGGTGACTATTTAAGGTTTTTAACTCAATTATTGAGATTAGACAACAGCGAAGTACAGATTCCAAGTTTAAACTGAATTCTATCTTAACTGTACTGGTTTCAACTTGTCTTGAAAGAGTCACTTGGTGAATGAACCCTTTGATACGGCTTTAGCAGCCACTTAAAAAAAAAAAAATCCAGTTGTCTGGTTAGGTTCATCGAAATCAAGGTATACAAACATTCAAAAGAGTTTTGGACAGAATGGACATCAGTGAGAATACTTTATTGGATGCCATCTAACATCTTTTAAAAACTAGCTTTGTTTCATTTATGTTTATTTATTCCATAAATAGAAGTGATAATCATGACTGTTTTATATAATGCTTGTTTATGTAATAGGATATAACTGTGCAGTGGGTTCCAGGAACATTATTATATTTGTTTGCTCCTGTTTTCCCAAATAGATGGAAGAAGCAAAACATACTTGTACATTTTTAAAGCTGATTGTAGCCTTTGGATTGCCATTCAAGCTGAATCAATTTTCAAAACACAGCAAGACATTTCTAAACTCAATCCTACAGCACTTTAGGAAATGAAAACTATATTTTCCATGAGTCATTCTTTGAATTACAAAATGTTCATCATCCAGGAGGGTTTATTGTATCCACAAAACGAATGCAGCACCATAACAGGTGTTAATGTCCGCAGGATCCAGCTGTTTGTTTGGTACTATTCAGTAGTGAAAGGTTAGTGCTTAATGCTTTTATGTGTTGTCTAACACTTCCAAGTGCTCACGCTATCAAGCGCCTTGTCTGTGGATCAAGTTTGTTCCTTGCTATTCTTCAGAGCAAAAATTGTAAGTTTATTTTTCTTTGTCATCAACATGGTGAAATGGAGGACTTTAAAAATAAATAGCAGCCGCCAGGATCTCAGTGGTGATCATGTTTTTTTCCATCTAGGTTCAGCTTCTCATTTTGGATACGCTCCATTTCTCCTACTTTGACCAAGAAGAAACTCTTAAAGATGGAAAGTAGCCATCTTTATGTACCTATAAAGTATATCAACTAAACTGCATTGCAGAATATTTATATTCTGTAACAATACATACTGTCCTTCATGACTTTTAAGATATATGGATGGGACTTACATTTTAACATTCTAGCATAATCTAGAGGCTTCATCCTTCTTAAATCAGTTTCTTCCTTACCCCAATGGAGAAAGGATAAAGTACACAAAATATTTTTATATCCATGTTACTGACTACCACTTTTCCTAAACTGATACACTTAATCTCCAAGTAGAAACAAAATCAGTTCTTCATAAAAACAACGAAAGGTATTTTTTGAGAATTAAGGAGATAATTTTGTATCATTAATTATGTCAAACTTCACTTCTTTATTAATTTGTTTTGTCTCACAAAGAAATTAAATAAATAGGACTAAGAATTAAGACAAAAAGTTCTACATGCACTTTTATTATTGCTTGATCAAAATCAGTGCTCTTCATTTTCCTCATCTGTTTATTCAGAATAAAATACTTGCCCAGTAGATACGGCGTGGGAATAAAAATATGAATTTAGGTAGAAGCTTTTAAGAATAAAAGTATCATACTGTATTAGTTTTATCGTAAAGTGTATCAAGGGCTCACCAACTATTTGCCACAGTGAGTGATCCTTGGTTTCTAGAATTAAAGGTTAAAATCAAGGCTCTTTATTCTTAATGTATCCTTATAATAAGTTTCCCAAGTTATGTAGCTCACTCTAGACTTAGCATAGTATGGGCTTCTGAGTTCTGGATAAGATTTGAAAGGTTAAGTTTTCGAGAAAATGGATAGAAACAATCCTTCAATAAATGAAATAAGAATTGCTCAATGATTGAGAACATTGCACATACAGTAATATTCAGAGCAATTAAGCACAAAATCTCAACAGATTTTTCTTGAAGTTCGACAAAATAAATATAAAACATTTGGGGAAATGCATAAGAATTGGTTAATTTATTCAGTACATGTATTTTAGGATATTTAAAGCAGAAAGGGATATCCATTAGGACTGCAAAGTAGAGATGGTCTGGAGCAGAGGAAGATGGAGGTGGGAGAATGGAAGGGCATGGGGAATGGAGCTGATGGACAACTGCTACTAACAGATGGTAAACACTCCCAGGTCATTTAAGTGCCGACACCTTTGGGACCACACTGAACCAGCTGTCTTACACAGCCACGTGTAAGCATTTCACAGCACGTAAAATCCTGTGGGTGATGCCACTCAATATTTTGCTCTTCCATTCATTCAGTAAATACTTACTAATAAGCATCTACTGTGGGGCCAAGACTGGGCCAGGAGGCAACAATGCATAAGCCAAATAAGATTGTCTTAAAGCATCATTCTAGATTTATCTTTCATTTGGTTGGGAAGCCATGAGCCTACAATTGAGCATCATGGAATCACTGTTACATCAGTTGTAAGGATACTGTCCAGTCATTTATCCATTACTTCCCAGAGCGCCTTCAGTATGAAGGGCCCAGGGAGAAATATCCTCTGCGCTCAGATTCTCAGGTAGGTTATTTGCCGGCTTCTCAACACTTGTTCCGTCTTCATCGCAAAGACACTGGGGATTGTAGAGCCCTTTTCTGCACCTGGCTACTAGAAAGCTGAGATGAGTTTGTAATCTGCCCACAGCACCTGTGAGAACACTCTGATATATAGGTCTAGCTTCATTCATGGCTCCACTTCATTCTCACCCTTAGTGTGTTTGTTTATTCCTTTTGTTTATTTGTTATATTTTCCCTTTCCTTAAACCCATTTCAATTTCATGCTATTTTGTCATGTTCTTAATGCATGAAATCCTTTATGGAGACAGCCCAGGTGTATTTTGTAACACATAAAAAAGATCAATGGGACAGAAAATACAACCAAGAAATAATTTGTAATGCATATAAGAGAAAAATATATGGTAAACATAGCATCTAAAAACAATTAGGGAGAGAAAAACTGCTTAATAAAATGACTACTTAATAAATAGGATAAGAAATTAGCTATCTGAGAAACAAGTCACTTAGATTCATATTTCATATCATGTACTAAGTTTTAAATTGATGAGTTAAAAACAAAACAATATTTATCAGACTTTGCAAAACTAGAAGAAATCACAAAGACATTTAATTATCTACTTATAACTTCCATAACATGGGAATATGAACAAAATACAGAAATTAGACTAGAAAATATTTATAGAAATATGATATACAAAAAGTTTCTATCAGTCATGTAAAGAAGCATACAGATTACCAATATAACTCTTCATATCCTATAGATAAGTAATTAAATGAAAGCAGGAGTAATTAACAGGAGAAAATGTGGTTGATAAATAAACATGAGAAAATGTACAATTTTATTTGTCATCAGAGTAACGCTGATTAAAATAATGATGTTTTCCAATCTAAATTTTAAAATATTCTCTGTGAGTCTATTTCTGTCCTGTATTTACGCTTTGTTTGTTTGTTTGTTTGTTTTTGTTTTTGTTTTTTAGATTCCACATATGAGCGATCTCATATGGTATTTTTCTTTCTCTTTCTGGCTTACTTCACTTAGAATGACATTCTCCAGGAGCATCCATGTTGCTGCAAATGGCATTATGTTGTCCGCTTTTATGGCTGAGTAGTATTCCATTGTATAAATATACCACCTCTTCTTTATCCAGTCACCTGTTGATGGACATTTAGGCTGTTTCCATGTTTTGGCTATTGTAAATAGTGCTGCTATGAACATTGGGATGCAGGTGTCATCCTGAAGTAGGGTTCCTTCTGGATACAAGCCCAGGAGTGGGATTCCTGGGTCATATGGTAAGTCTATTCCTAGTCTTTTGAGGAATCCTCCACACTGTTTTCCATAGTGGCTGCACCAAACTGCATTCCCACCAGCAGTGTAGGAGGGTTCCCCTTTCTCCACAGCCTCTCCAGCATTTGTCATTTGTGGATTTTTGAATGACGGCCATTCTGACTGGTGTGAGGTGATACCTCATTGTAGTTTTGATTTGCATTTCTCTGATAATTAGTGATATTGAGCATTTTTTCATGTGCTTTTTGATCATTTGTATGTCTTCCTTGGAGAACTTGCTTGTTTAGGTCTTCTGCCCATTTTTGGATTGGGTTGTTTATTTTTTTCTTACTGAGTCGTATGAGCTGCTTATATATTCTGGAGATCAAGCCTTTGTCGGTTTCACTTGCAAAAATTTTCTCCCATTCCGTAGGTTTTCTTCTTGTTTTACTTCTGGTTTCCTTTGCTGTGCAGAAGCTTGTAAGTTTCGTTAGGTCCCATTTGTTTATTCTTGCTTTTATTTCTTCTAGGAGAAAATTTTTGAGATGTATGTCAGATAATGTTTTGCCTATGTTTTCCTCTAGGAGGTTTATTGTATCTTGTCTTATGTTTAAGTCTTTAATCCATTTTGAGTTGATTTTTGTATATGGTGTAAGGGAGTGTTCTAGCTTCATTGTTTTACATGCTGCTGTCCAGTTTTCCCAACACCATTTGCTGAAGAGACTGTCTTTATTCCATTGTATATTCTTGCCTCCTTTGTTGAAGATGAGTTGACCAAAAGTTTGTGGGTTCATTTCTGGGCTCTCTATTCTGTTCCATTGGTCTATATGTCTGTTTTGGTACCAATACCATGCTGTCTTGATGACTGTAGCTCTATAGTATTGTCTGAAGTCTGGGAGAGTTATTCCTCCAGCCTCTTTCTTTCTCTTCAGTAAAGCTTTGGCAATTCTAGGTCTTTGATGGTTCCATATAAATTTTATTATGATTTGTTCTAGTTCTGTGAAATATGTCCTGGGTAATTGGATAGGGATTGCATTAAATCTGTAGATTGCCTTGGGCAGTGTGACCATTTTAACAATATTGATTCTTCCAATCCAAGAGCATGGAATATCTTTCCATTTTTTAAAGTCTTCTTTAATTTCCTTCATCAATGGTTTATAGTTTTCTGTGTATAATTCTTTCACCTCCTTGGTTAGATTTATTCCCAGATATTTTATTACTTTGGGTGCTATTTTAAGGGGGATTGTTTCTTTACTTTCTTCTTCTGTTGATTTATCATTAGTGTAAAGAAATGCAACTGATTGGGGGGTGGAGGGTGGGAAGGGATAGCCTGGGATTTCAAAATTGTAGAATAGATAAACAAGATTACACTGTATAGCACAGGGAAATATACACAAAATGTTATGATAACTCACAGAGAAAAAAAGTGACAATGAGTGTGTATATGTCAATGAATGACTGAAAAATTGTGCTGAACACTGGAATTTGACACATTGTAAAATGATTATAAATCAATAAAAAATGTTAAAAAAATAAATTTTAAAATATTTTAAATGTTGACAAGTTAATTCAGTCGTAAAACTAGAATACTATGCTAGCAGCAGTGTAATTTGATTTTATTACCAAAACACAAGCTATAAAAATATTCATTTCTTCTTATCCTATAATCCTCCATCTGTGTGTTTTTTTTCATGAATATAGTACAAAAGAGAGAAACTATAAATACATGAGGAGGTTTATTAAAGTATTACCTATCTTTCATAGCCAAACATTTGAAAATAACAAGAATGTCTAATAATAAGAGACAGTCTAAATAAATGACTGCTTTAGCCCTAGAAGACAGCTGCACTTCTTGGGTGGTTGTGTCCTGGTTTAAAGGTGTGGGCTTTGCCAGAACTCCCTGGAAACTGCATGTTTTTGAGCTTTCTTCTCTTCTTGGTCCAATAACGTCAAGTTCACTCCACAACGTCAAAATCGGACTTGACGTTGTCCCACATCAAACTGGATGTTTATAAGCTGTGTCTTTGGGCTGCACGTAATGTTATCTATTTAATCAGAAATTTCACAGAAATACCAAGTCAGAGGACAGTGTTACATACAGGCAGAGAGTCACACAAGGGAAGGCTTTTTCCTTTCTCACAGAGAGACAGTGTCCCTCCACTGTCACCAAAGACGCCCCTTCCTGTGTCCCACTCTGGAGTCCGTCATCAGGGTCTACAAACTTAGACATTCCTCTCAATCTGTCTCCATTTCTAAAGCACAAAAATATAGTCTCCCTATGAGGCAGCATTCCTTCTTGCATACAGACAGAGGTCCTACTACCTTATGTTGAAGGGAGGTAGATATTTATGCAGGTCTTTTCACCTAAGAAGTCATGTTCATAGTTAATTAATACAGTTACGGGCTCATAAATTAAATTTATAACATCGGGGTTACAATAGGAGGTCACAGTTCTCAGGTAATAAAATTCCAGTCTCAATGTGGTTTTAAATGAATACATGATGGTTTCTAGAGTTTTAAAAAGTACATCATACTGTTGCCAAGGAAATCGGTTTCCAGAAGAATGGGCTATTTTCGCTCTAGAAGTAAATTCTCAGTGGCAAATAAGACAAGATCCTAAGGGCCAGTAATTTTCTAAATCAAGTATGATCTTGACAGCACATCATTGAAATTATCCTATAGTTCTCTGTATGTCCTATTGATTTTGATACTTTTGATACCCTCCATTGAACAATTCCCTTGAACGTGATTCCTTTACAACCAGAGCCAGCTTTGAAAGATTCAAGGTTATGGTGCAATTTGAGAGGCTCTGAGAAAGACTTCACAAGGTAGTTACCATGGCTTATGCAGGCCATTGCATTGTTATCTCGGCTTAATGAATTGTGTAAAATGTGTAAAAAGTTAGCTTAAAAAGAATATATGAAACTCAACTGTTTAACTTACTTATCTAATGCTTTTCCAAAAACATATCTGGCAGAGGGGGAAGGAAGAGGTGTGGATCAGCAGGTATGTAAGAGGTACCTCCTTCTGTGGGGAAAGGGAATTTAAAGAAAGGTTTATACTCAGCACAGACTTAGCCTTCTCCACAATATTGGAGCCTTGTCACCATAACTTCTGCCTGTGGGCCTCAATCATCCATGTGTCAAGCTACAAAGGACATTTATGTTTCTCTAAACGTACGAAATCATGGTGATAACAGTTACAATGGCATCTCTTACCACTGACTGACTATCTGGCACCATGAGACATGACATTTATTACTTCTAAACTTCGCAGAGCCTAAGTGCTTTCTCTAAGGATTAAGGATTTTGAATTCTGGATCCAGAAAGATGCCAAATCATTTCTTATGGCACACTGCCAAAGGGATCACTGCAAAAAATAAAGCTGTGTAGCATTCTCTTTAGTTCTTAGTAACAATAGTGCCGATGGCTGATACTTTCTGCATGCCTGTTGCGCGCCAGGCAGTCACCACGCTGAGGACCCGCCATGGATTTAATACCCCAAACACCCCATGGAATTCTCGAGTCACAGATGAGGAACCCGGGGCTTAGGGAGGTTAAGGAACTTCCCTGAAGACACGCACCTAGTTAACGGCAAAGTCAGATTCCGAATCAGCAATTACAGCTTCAGAGCAAGAGCTTTTAATTACTCTGCCACAGAATTAATAACTCATTGGGGAATGTCGCATGAGGCCCAGAACAGCTAAACTATTTGCTCTCAACAGAGGCCAGCTGAAGTAATTCACATAACACAAAACCAACAACTTAGGAGGTGTTAGAGCAGTTTTAGTAAGATACAAGGCAATTGAACATTGCGTGATGCATATATGTAACTGACTTATATTCAAGTTATTATATAATATTAATTTTATATTAATATATTAATAATAATTTATGTATGTATGTAATTCCAATAGCTACCAAGTTAGAATTTCTTCCTTCTTAATCTCAGCCTTGTCAAAGACTGTCTTTTTATATTGTCTTTAATAATCATTTGAGACCTTGTAGTTCTAATATAATCATTAACTCTTGTTACCCTAATATACTAGAAAAAATTGTAAATAAAAGATTTAAAGATAATTAATCCATCTTATTTGAAGAGAGACTCAGAAATTGAACTTTGAGAAATTAATGCTATTTCAAAGTGGCACTTTTGCTATTTCAAGAAATATTTTTAACCCAGATTTTGTAAATGGATAGAAGAATATCTAATATGCTCATTGAAAATATTATTTCAAGGGAAAATATTATTTCCTGATATAATTTTAAAAGAGGAGGGAAAATTACTCATAATAATTCTGAATGACAGGTAACCTACATAACAGTTCTTTATACAACAGATCTTTCCTTTGATACCTACACTTTTACTAAGGGGCTACTGTTTTACATTTTGTAAAACTGAGGATTTAAAAGTTAAAATAATCTGAAAGCATGAAGCTCATTTAACCACAAAATTCAGGTTTCCAATTATTTGGTTACACGAATTTTCTGACCAATTAAACTTTAACCTTGAGATCTTGTTTCGATGCTTGCCTCATAAAAATTGTCCAGTAAAGACATATTTCTTTCTATGCTAAGGAGTTTGTAATCCATTATTTGAAAACCTAATAAATATTTCAATATTTGCCTTAATAAGAATAATTTAGCAAACATAAATTCATCTTTGCATTCTAACCAAAGATCCAATAACCTTTCCTAAAACTCCAATTGTTAAAAACGCTATAGACATGAGGGTTTTAGTGATTAGTATGAATATGGAATAACCCCAAAATACCCCCTCAACATCTTAAAAAAAATTTGTGCCATAAATTATCTTATTGTCAATTTTTCTCTTCAGATTTTTGGGTAAGGCAAGGGAAAAATCTAGTTTGGGAAACGTATTTTACACACCATATGTATTCTGAAAAGATGGATGTGAATTAAATGTTATAAACGGCACCATCATTTTAGACTGACTAAGGGAATTCCTGGGCTAATTCTTTAGGAAAATAAATAGATACAAACTAATTTATCTATCTTGTCTCATTCAGCTGAGATTGCAGAAGCTGAATTTGTGCCAAGTGAGGTCAGCCTTGACCCAGAAAAAAATAGATGTCTATAAACGACGTCTTAGACAACTTGATAATTGCACTGTTTTCATTGGACTGTCCTTGGGCTCTGAATTAAATTTAGTTCTTGCTTTTAGTTACTGAATCAGATGCTCAGTCTGAACGGCTGTAATGTTCCTTCTCCCCCCCACCCCCTTCATCAGCATACACACACATACACACTTGCACACATGTACAGAATATTGCAGCAAATTGAATCAAAGTCTGGTACTGTTTGTGTAGCTCCATTAAAGAAGCCCTGGACAAGAGTGGCTCAGGATATTACCACCTGAGCCTGGTAATGGTAACAGGATTGTGTGGGGGTGTGCTAGATAATCGTTATTTAGATTTATGCTCAATGCCCCTTAACTAAATCACACAATGCCTCAGCCTCTATAGTGAAGCTTACAGCATCCAATAATATTCTCCTTACTTTTCCTAAAGATATGAAGTTGACGCCTTTTCCATGTCACTTTCCATTTTGTTCCTACTTCATCTTTGATTTTTTTTCCCAGAAAGACTAAGCAATAGGGCCAACATGCAAGTTGATGTAGTCACACGTTAGTTTACTTTTTGTTTTTCTAGACTTTGTTTTATATTTGTTTTGCCACCATTCACTGACTAACCCCAAGCAATAATGTCTCTGAAACACCCAGGAATTATTCTTGATTCTTCCATTTTTTTCTCACCCAGTCCATCTTTCAATGAATCATTAAGTGTGACGGATTTAACTCGTAAATTTAAAACAAAACAAAACTCCCTTTCTCTCCTTCCTTATACACATGATACTTGTTCAGGCTTTTATTATCTTTGACATAAACTACTGAAATATTTTCCTTTCTAATCTCCCTTCTTAGATTGCTCCCCTTTCATTTACCCACCGTTCAGCTGCTAGAATGATCTATTTAGAATACAAATTTTAAAACTTTCAATGGCTTAGGATATAAATGAGTTTCCTTGGACAGCACACAAGTAGAAGTAGTTACCAGAATTTTGCCCTAACATCTTTGCTCTATCTTCCTACAGGAATGGGATGTTAGCAAGAAAACATTCATGAAAGATGCAGGTTTATTTATATGTCAAAAAGTCATAGTATTATAGTCATTATGCTTCGGTAGAATGTTAACCTCTACTACGGGACTGTCAGAGCCTTCAGCTTTTTGAATTCTCTCATATCTTGGCTTGAATCCATATTCATCCATCGATGTTCCATGACTTTACTTACTCATGGCTACACAGAGCAGGTTGTGGGGTAGATGCTTTTCAGCCTTCAATATTTATGGTTGCTACAGATGATCACAGCTTTTCCCAGTGGTTCAGTAATACATACTAATCACTGACGTGTGCTAACATTTTCCCCCATGCGTAAGCAGCATTAGCTATGGAGGACAAGTATTATCAGCGTAGCTGGGAACTGTTGAGTGAAATTCATCAGCACGCTGATATTACTTCCCAGTGAAGTCATCCTTCAAATACGAACCCTCTGACTGCAGCATCTGCAGAAGATACGGCTCTTTGTTAGCGAGAACACACCGCAGACACACGTGCCTCGTTAAAGGGTACAGGGAACACCCAGCAGGGGTCACAGAACATCCCTTATCAATCATTTTTTTCTGCCACACAGTAGTTCTGTGTTTAGTAAAAGAGCAATAAATTGAAATAAGTAAGGAATTCCCATATCTCAAAAACCAGTTATTAGCTGTTTAAAGAAAATTATTCTGTAATGTGTAACCTCAGTGCAACTAACATAAACCGTTATCCTCCAAGTTAAATTTTATCTGTATTTCCGAAAGAAGAGAGCTGAGGAAAATTCTGCTGTTTGAAGTTTTATCTTATCAGCACATTAAGGTGCTAGTTAAGCTCAGTATACATAATATCTCAAATATTTCTAGTTCTCTGGTATCCTTCCCATTTTCAAGTTCTCATTCTGATAATTGTTCGAGAAAGTATAAAGCTCTGCTTTTCCACCATTGTGAGAACTTTCCTTTTGCTTTCAAAATTAACTTTCGACATTAGTGTCCATGTTTAAATGAAAACAGAACACCGTTGGCATTTCCTTTTCCCTGATCTTTGTTTCCAACCCCACTGAGGTCAGCCCCATCACAACCTGTTCTTGCTGTGAAAACTCCTTCAAGACACAATCCTTGCTCAGTGGGAGGGTGTTAATACAATCATCATTACCTATGGCCATTCCCTTTAATCCAACAGCCTATTTATTTTTGACACCTGCTGAATATACTAAGAGCAGCAAATGTGTCTAAATCCTTTCTCTGAGGTTGTATTGAACACAGAACCCATCAATGCATAAAATTACCCATTTTCTTTAAGTGGATCTCCCTATGCATGAATCTACTGGAATCTATCTTTTCCACCTGCTTCCCACAACGAATGCCATCATAAAATGGCTGTGGAAGCCACTGGAGCACTTATTTCACCCAGTTTCACTAAATGAGATCACTTTGACTAATCCAAAACTTTTTTTTTTTGGCTAATGAGCATTCAATTCTTCTTCAGAGATAAATAATTATGGCCACACCTTTTGTTGAGGTTTCAAATCACTCTAATACATTCTTTCGATCAGTCCTTACTGTTTACAATCCAGAGAAGATCTGTGCTATGAATTTGTGATCAAACTTTTTCATTCATAATTATTTTTGAAAGGAAAAGCCAAGCTATAATTTGTCTACAATTAATGTCTCTGGAAAAAGTATTAATGTTACAGAGTGTGCCGAAGTCACTGTTGTTCAAATTTCTTATTGTTATGGCCAAGTTCTCAGAGACTCCGAGTCCTTCATTCTCAGCTGCCTTGTCTGGGCCAGCCACAGTCAAAGTACTGTTTGGGGCCACAGCCAAGGAGAGCTGGACACTGAGCAAGAAAGCAGCCAGGCGCTGGGACCACAGGACAAGAGTTCCTGACCGGTGTGGTGTTACTACCATAGAACGCCAGATGCCACCTCTGGCACCAGGACCACTGCCGCCCGAAGAAGGGATGCTCACGCCACTGCCGCCCTTTCCTCCGCAAACCTCACCTCTTTGGGCTATCTATCCCTTACTGGAAGCCTGAGGCTGGAGCACAGGCTGAGCTAGGCTGCAGGGCTGGGGTAAATGCACACCTGGTTTTCTTGGGATTCTTTATTGGAATGGTTTAAAAGAGCAGGTGTTTCTACAGGAAGGAATTGCTCAAACAGGCATTGAGTTCGGAAGATGCCATGTTGCCAGAACAATGCCCACGATACCTTGACCTTGATGTAGCTTGTTGCCTTTGCTTCAGGGACGATCACACTCATAAGAGCTTGACTTAGGGTCAGAATTTTGATCTCCAGTGAGCCCTAACCCATTCTTCTTTCTTTTCTACGCCTTGGGTCCTTAGAGGCATGAAATTAGTAAATCACATTTTATCAAGTTTAAAATCAAAAGGAAATGTGCATGTGATTGGATGGAGAGATCACTTAAAAACTGATGGTGCAGTGGAGCGAGGTAGTGGAGAAATGGAACCGGCCTGAGAATCCGAGGGCGCGGGTGGGTCCAGGCTCTGTCACGAGCTCACGGGGTGCCAGCTCCCCTTCTGCCTCTTCCTCAGGAAAATGCCGGGCTGGGAGGAGACGGGCTCCAGGCCCCTTCGTTCCCTGACAGTCTGTGATTTTCAAGTCACAGTGATGTCTGCCGTAGCAATGGGGTGCAAGGTCGGGGATGGCTGCGCTTTGTTCCCTTAATGGGGACTGAGGCAGCAGCTCCATTTGGCATGAGCTGAGCTGTGTCAGCACAGTGGAGCTGATTGGCTGGGCCCCAAGAGCAGACCCCAGAGAGATATTGATTCTGACAGGCAGGCAATTAAAGGGGGAAATTGGTGCCTTGTGGATAAGACATCTGTGTGCTTGTGATATCCTTGACCAAGTCTTCAGTGTAACGTGCGGTTTAACCGGAATGGACAGGGCTGCTCTGGGTGAAGACCGTTCTCCACAGGAGCTGCAAACCCTGTCTGTGGAACTGGAAATAGACACTGAGATTTTCAAATCTGTTGTGATTTCTGAAGACTTCGAAGAGCAGAAATGACTATCTCTTTATGTTTCTCACTTCTGCAGCCAAGTAATAGGTTGGAAAATTAGTCAAAATCTAATTTTAATGTTATGTGAATGTGCCGGGGGGTACGAAGCACTTGGCAGGTTTTACTCCCACTTTCCCCCCACACCTCCTGCCAACATTTCCCTCCGCGTTTGATCCTTTTGCTCTGTTCCTTTTCATCTCTTCTCCTTCAACATGGTCCCGCACTATTTTTACTCTTTAAAAACATGCATATGTATTCCCATGACTCCGTCCCTCCCAGACTTTCATAACATCCATGAATGGGGTGCTGGGGGGCCCAGATCCCTCAGGATTGCAGAGAAGGATGAGGTTTTACAAACTCAAGGCCCTGAGTGGGTGTGTCCCAGCCCCAGCCCTCAGTCCCTGGAGCCTCGCCCTGGAGGTGGCAGTGGGTGCTGTGTCTGCTGCGTTTCAGCCTGCCCCTCCGGCTACAGCCAGGCGCGAGGGGGCAGGTGTCAGGGCCCGATACCAAGCCTTCTTACACCCGCGTCTCCAGCACATGGATTCGTCTGCTCGAGCTGCGATGACCGAATGCCATGGACCAGATGTCTTAAACAACAGAACTTCATCTCTCACAATTCTGGAGGCTAGAGGTCCACGATCAAGGTGCTGGCCCATTTGGTCCTGCATGAGGGCTCTCTTGCTGGCTTATGGAAGGCCACCTTCTGGCTGTTTTCTCACACAGCCTTTCCTTGGTGTGTGCATACAGGGATGGGACGGGGAGGGAGAACAGACTTGTGACTGACTCCCCATCCTCATGACCCTGTCTAGCCCGAATTACCTCCCAAAGGCCTCATCTCAAAATACCACTTTGCTGCTGGTTAAAGCTTCAAAATATGAATGGGAGAGGGGCACACATCAGGCCATAGTAGTACAGGACAGCACAGGACAGCCCGTTGCCTAAGCAGAGCAGGACCCGCCGCTTCATCCTTCTTCCTCATGACACAACACAGAAGTCACTGTGCCTTCTTCTGTCTCGTGCACAGCTGTCTCTCCATTCCTGCCCCTCCACATCTAGCATCCTGAGCAATTTCAAGGCCAGTCACTTCCTTAGGTCTAGATAACAACTGGTCAGAATATTGGGACCAGAGGAGAAGGTATTATATACTTCCCTCATGCATGTGTCCTGATACAGTTGTCCTTTTTACCTGCTCAAAGTTGTGTTTTTTGTGTGTGCGGGAAACTATAAATAACATAAAGTTTACCACTTTAACCATTTTTAAGTGTGCAGTTCAGTGGCATTAAGTACAGTCACACTGTTGTGCAACTGTCACCACCCTCCATCTCCAGATCATCTTCCAAAACCGCGATTCTGCCTCGCGTAACTCTTCTTTCTCCCCTACCCCACCCACCGTAACCACCCTCCTACTGTCTGTCTCTACGAATTCAGCTACTCTGTCTTATATAAGTAGAATCGTACAATATTCGTCCTTTGTGACTGACTTATTTCACTCAGCAGAAGGTCTTCAGGGTTCATCCACATTGTAGCATACATCAGAATTTCCTTCCTTTTTAAGGCTGAGTAATAGTCTATTGTATGTATATATTACATTTTGTTTACCTAGCCATGGACACTTGGATTGCTTCCACCTTTTGGCTATTGTGTGTAACGTTTCTATGAGCGTGGGTGTACAATGAAAGTCCTTCTTAATAAAACAAATTGTTTGGAATTCTGCCACTACTCTGAGGAATCACTAACACTGATTGCTTGGTATTTGCAAAAAGGAAATGTTGTAGTTGCCCGAGTGGGTATTTTAGATTATGTCCAACCTTTGCCCCTTAAGGATCCATGACACAGTTCTAAAACAACTTCAAAGTTCTTTCTTAGCTGGATATTTTCTTTAAAATCTGTTTTCTTCTGTATACTCAAGCTAATTTCCTAAGGCAGTTGAAGTGTTCCAGTTTACTTTGATGCGTAAGGATTTGTGGTATAAACCAGAGTAAAGAAATTAACTTGGCATCAAATTTAACATAAAATATAAAAAGGGGCAGAACAGTTTCTTAGAGATAAATTTCAGGAGATTTAAAAGTTCACTTTTTTTTGTTGACTGATGCAAAAGAGAAATACTAGAATATACAGAATCTTAAACTCATAGCATTTTAGATCTGGAGGGAATCTTGCAGACAATCTATCTCAATTCCTTTATTTGATATTGAAAAAACCCAGAGAGCTTATGTGATTTCTTTTTTCATTCTATTCATTTATTCATTCAATGTTTGAGTGTCAACTATATATGATGGGCAGTGTCTGATACTGCAAAACATGCACAGATTGCTCCTAGTTTTGTTCCTACCCTTCAAGAGCATGTATTCCAGCCAGGCAGACACTCTAGGCATTAGAACTCAGCAAATATCAAGTCACCACTATGCTCAGGTCAACGTGCTCGACATTGAAGGAGAAACAAAGACGAGAAGGAAGGCGGACCCGTACTCGGTGAGCACACGAGCCAACAGTGGGGCAGGACGCACATACGCTGCACTGCTTGTCAACAGGGGCCCAGTGAGGACCTGAAGGAGGTGGGGGATCACATCCACCAGGGAAAATAAGTGACTTCTTGAGAGAGCTAGCACCTGTAGCTGGCTTCAAAGGATGCGGATGAGCTGAATAGGCACAGATGAGAAAATTGAGGAGGGACGTGACCAGGACAGGACAAGAAGGCAGGAAAGTGAGGCTCTTGGGGGGACTCACAATGAGAGCATGTGCAGAGCAGGGCTCGAGGGACAGTCTTTCTCCTGGGCTCTCTCATCAGGCTGTGGAGATAGATATAAGGTCCTGTTCTCATCCCAGCTAAACCTCAGGATCCCCACTTAGAACACCCAAATATTAACGTCCCTGCCACACAGGGCTGCTGTGGGGATCAAAGGCGATAATGGATGTGCAGTGCTTCATAGTGCCTGGAACAGAGGAAAGCTCTGTGAATGCCGGCCATGGCGATGACTTTTGTACCACAAAGAGAATGTCAATGTCAGTTGAAGTCAACTGAATTGAATATACTTCATCCAATAGAAAATGGACAACAATTACGGGATTCTGTACAAAGGAATGCTATGCTAATAAGTACATTGTTAAAAAAAAAATTAATCTGTCAGAGCTGCGTAGTGACGGCTAGAAATGAAGGCGGGCAGGAGGTAGCATGCATGCCAGGTGGTGATTGTAACAGTCCAGGTGACAAGGAAGTAATGAGAACCTCATTATGTCTGATGGAGTGGCGGTCATAATGAATAAATTATATAGACGTTAAGGAAATCAAATTGGCAGGGAGGAGAGGGGGAGGATAGAGCAAATGGTTGGGTATCATGGAAGGAAGTTTAAAAAAAAAATCAAAGACGAACATGTAGCGTCCAGGTTAGAGACTTGGGGGGGACACTGAACGATAAACTGGGGTTCGAGGTGATGATATTGGCCGTAAAGATGTAGAATCTAAAAGACCAGTGGAGATGTCCTTTAAGCAGCCCACAGTAAAGTCCTGGGGACAAGGCAAACGAGGTGATGCCCAGAAGCAGACACTGAACTTTATATAACCAGGAAATCACTAGTGAATTTGAAAAGGCAGCAGATGGTAAGCATGCAGACCAGGTTTGAAATGATTTAGAATGAGTGACTGATGACGCATTGGAAGTGATCTTAAAAAAAAAAAAGGCAGTGGAGAAAAGTTCAGTAGGGTGGTAGACAGCTGAGAGCAGTTGCATGTTCTTTCTTTATCTTAACATGGATGGACCTTATTATGTTTTTCAGCATTGAAGAAGGTGCAAACAGCGAGGGATAGACTGAAATTGTTTTTCAGAAGGGGAAATGGTGAGAGCAAGGTCCCAGGGGAGGTGGAGGTGATTCAGAGTAAAAGACCAGACTCAAGAGGTTAGTGACTGTCTCAGTGTTGAGTGTTCAGTGGTGGAGCTGAGTGACTCCCCTGTGATGCTGGTTGGAGTGGAGACGGGAGGGTTCTCAGGCCACACTGTGTGAAGCTAAGCCTTGAAGCACTGGTAGGATTTCAGCACACAGTGATGGGGAAGGGAGTTCCAGAACATTGTGAGAGCAATTTTATGAAGTCAGGAAAAGGCAGCAAACCATACTTGAGAAGTGAGAAACACGGATTCCTGGGGATGCTGTAACAAATGACCACAAACTCAGTGACTTAAAGCAAAGAAAACATACTCCCTCAGTTTTGGAGGCCAGAAGTCCAAAGCCACGGTGTCAGAAGGGCTAATCAGCCTCTGGAGGCTCTAGGGGAGAATCTATTCCCTGCCTCTTCTAGCTGCTGGTAGCTGCCACCATTCCTTGGTTTGTGGCTGCATCAGTCTAAGCTCTGCCCTCGTTTTCATCGCCTTCTCCTCTGTGTCTGTTTCAAATCTCCCTCTGCCTCTCTCTTATCAGGACATACAGATTGCATCTAGGACCCACCCAGATAATCCGAGATAATCCCATCTGCAAAGACTCTTTTTCCAAATAAACACAGTCACAGACTCTGGGAATTAATACATGGACATATCTTTGGAAGCACAAACACTTTACAGATATGACAAATGCAATGAGAACTCAGAATAAATAAATCTGGACAAGCAATATATGGGATGCCAGAGGACACAAAATCCAGAATGGTAGATCTCATAAAATCTGTGCTTATCAAAATTATAATGAAAATGTATAACAATTCAAGGCATACCTGTGTACAGACTGTGTGATTCAGCCCTGTTAACTTAGTAAAACAAAAAACAAAAAATCAACTCTTTCTTTCTACCAGCAACACCTTATGGATAAAATTTTTGAGGAAAAAGAATTAGACATATAATAGAGTATTTGTTATTAAGGTCAGCAATCACACCTTCTTAGCAACCCTCGAGAAGACATGAAATGATGCTAGCGACAATAATAAAACTAGCTGAAGAGTATCTTCCTGTAGTAGAAGGTTCATTCCACTACTCAGGCTGCCCAAACCTTGCTGGTTTCGGTTTGCAGTATTAACAATGCTAACTTGTTTTACTTAGGTTATAGTAGCTCATTTTGCTAAAGTATCAAGAATAACATTTTTCAAATCCCTTACAAGAAAAATATTTTTAACAAACCACAGTGTCTCTAGTCCATAATACATGCATACTGCCTGGTATGAATTTACAGTGTCAAACTCTTAAATAATAAAAAACCACAGCCTGGGAGAGCTCAGAAGTTGTGATTTCCCCTTCCTGAAGCCAGACTGCGGTTCTTAATTAAGCAGTAGTTTCTCAGCTCTTCAAACAACCAGATCTTTATAACAGCCTCAGAACTGTGTAAAAGAGGGAAGTGTGTTTCTTCAAATGCTGTAATTTGGCTTGCTCAAAGACTTCCTCAAGCACAGAGCACCTCCTTTTCTCCCCAGCCCACAGAGCATTCTACTAACAGATGGAAACGTATTTTTTTCATCACTTGAACTCAAGTGTTTAAGTAAGTGAGTACATCTACATTCTCACTCAACAGCCACGCTTTGTTACAAGGACTCCATCCCTTCACTCCTTGACTGAGTTCTACTGCTCCTACCAGACGGCTGTCTAGCCTTCGCTAATGTGACCCAAGCGCACCGACACCGTCAACACCTGCCCCTCAAGCAGCCCATTCTAGCTTCAGATGGGTTGGAAGGTTCTTCCTCTTACGTAGGTTTTTCTTGTGTTGCTCGAGTATTTCTTGAGTTGCAATCTATTCCTCTCTAGTTCCCAACATTTGGTCAAAGTTCTACCATTTGACTATGCAACTCTCACCAAAGCACAGCTCATCAGATATTTGAAGATGGTGACAACATCCCTTCTTGTCACACTGCGTTTGCTCCAGGCTAAGTGACCCAGACCCCTCCAGTCATCCTTTATGCCTCATAAGCCCCAGTCCTCTCATCGTGCTCTCTCCTTTTCTTGTTACAGATGTTCTAAATCCCTCTGAGTGTTTCTCTACACTGAATCCCACGTCCCAGATTCAGCCTGAGCTGGGGATGGTGGCACAGAACCAGACCACACTGTGTTAATAGTACACATCTCTCAATACAGCCTAAAACACCCCAGCCTTTTGATGCCCACCTCACTTTTTCTTTCAAAACAGTTTCTAGCAGGGATTTAAAACTCTTTGGACATAGTCAGAGAAAAAGTCATTAATCGATCCAAATGCTTTCTCATTTAGTTCATAATTTTCCATCTTTGCCCATGGAATTGCAGTGTTCACTTGTGACACATTGTATTTGCTTGTAAATACTTGTGTTTATCTGCTTGTCAGGTGGTTTAACAAGGAGCACAGTCACTTAGAAGAGAAGGAACGTTTCATGCCATGGATTTCCTCAGAACTTTTAAATAGAAAGGATAGGTTGAGGAAGTTGCCTTTTGGCACCTATGCATTAAAATAGAGTTTTATCTGACATAAATCGTAGCAGTATTTTCTTAGATCAGTCTCCCAAGGCAAAAGAACTAGAAGCAAAAAATAAACAAATGGGACCTAATCGAACTTAAAAGCTTTTGCACAGCAAAGGAAAGTATCAACAAAACAAAAAAAAACACAGATTAGGAGAAAATATTTGGAAACAATGCAATCGACAAGGAGTTAATTTCCAAAATATACAAACAGCTCATACAACTCAAAATCAAAAATACAAACAACCCAAGTCAAAAAATGGGCAGAAGACCTAAATAGACATTTCCCTAAAGAAGACATACAGATGGCCAACAGGCATATGAAAGATCTCAAAATCACTAATTATTAGAGAAGGGCAAATCAAAACCACCATGATGTATCACCTCACACCATTCAGAATGGCCATCATCAAAAGGTCTACAAATAATAAATGCTGGAGAGGGTATGGAGAAAAGGGAACCCTCCTACATTGTTGGTAGGAATGTAAATTAGTACAACCACTATAGAAAACAGTATGGCGTTTTCTTAAAAAACTAAATGTAGACCCAACATATCCCACTAAAATAGACCTACCAGCAATCCCACTCCTGGGCATATATCCAGAAAAGAGGAAAACTTTAATTCGAAAAGGTACATACACCCCAATGTTCATAGCAGCACTATTTACAATAGCTAAGACATGGAAGCAACCTAAGTGTCCATCTACAGATGAATGGATAAAGAAGATGTAATCTGTATACACACACACACATACACAATGGACTACTACTCAGCCATAAAAAAGAATGAACTCTTGACATTTACAGCAATATGGGTAGACTCGGAAGGCATTATGCTAAGTGAAATAAGTCAGAGAAAGACAAAGACTGTATGATACCACTTACATGTGAAACCTAAAAAATAATACAAGTGAACTTATTTACAAAACTGAAACAGACTCACAGATACAGAAAACAAACTTATGGTTACCAAAGGGGAAAAAGAGGGAGGAATAAATTAGAAGTGTGGGATTAACAGATGCATATTACTATATATAAAATAGATAAACAACAAGGATTTCTGTATGGCTCACGGAACTGTATTTAATATCTTGTAATAACCTATAATGGAAAAGAATCTGAAAAAATATATATATGCATAACTGAATCACTGCTGTATGCTCGAAACTAACACAATATTCTAAATCAACTATGCTTCAATAAAAAAAATAAAATAGAAAGTTTTGAAATCCAGTATCATTTACTTTATGGAAACTTATATGAATAAGACCAAATTCTTTTTCTCTAAAAAAAATCCCCGAAGAGTGCAATGGAAAGTGGAGTGGGTGTGTGTGAAGCACGATTTGGCATTCATCGCACTACCCTTTTTCTCTCCACAGAGATGCCAAGGATATTCTAGAGGAATTCTAAACAAAGAGCCAAGTATTCAAGTTCAGGTCTACATTATTACATATTTTATCCTTTTGTAAAAATTTTGAAGAGCGTGATGAGAAGTCATAAAAATAACTGGCTAGTTCTCTTTTTTTTTTTTTTTTTTTTGAGTTTATATATGGTGATGGTGACGGCAGGCCTAAAGAGAACTTGAAAAGTAAACTATGAAATGCTAGCCTTTTGAAGTGCAAATGACAATGGAGGCTACTCCACAAGCCAAATGGGGTCTATGAGCCTGGAAGGGGTCTGGGGTAAGATTTGGCCCCTGAGCTTTAGTGGGTGGCCCTGAACAATGCAGCACTCTGAGCTAGGCCTTCATTTTGGTCTTGACCACCCTGAAAGGCTTGCTTATTCAGCAGCATAAACCAAAGCAACAAGTGCCCCAGGGGGCTGCGTCTTTTCAGAGGCAGGAATGTGAAAGGGCAGGAGCGGACTTTGACCTCACTCTCAGGTTGTGCAGTTCACATAACAGCATCTCCCCCATCCCCAGCATCCCATCAGAAGGCTGCAAACAAGAGCTACTTACTTCCAGCTCAAGTCTTAATAGCTGTAAGGAGAAGCCTGCGAACTGGTTCTGATTATCACTAAGTTCATTTTTGCTAAATGGCACCTTCTTTTCTAGCAACATTACTTATATATCTTGGGTTGTTTTTTTTTTTTTTCCCTTCCTATTGGTATTATTCCCAAGACAATTACAAGACAGGTGTCGAAGAGCTGGCAGATGGCAGACTTGATATATCAATTTATTCAGTGTTACCAGTTTAGTTGTCTGCCTTTTCTACAGGGAAATCAGTAGCATGACTACAACTTTATTACTAAAATTATTGTATACAGAAGTATATCATATATATTTATTTAATATATAGTTATATATTTAATATAATGTATGTGTAAAATATGTAATCATTTCTCCCAAGGACTGAGAAAACATTGTATTCACAAAATCAAAGAACTATCTAAAGAAAATGAGCATTCCAGGAATATGTGGACTTTATGGAAGACTCTGTTAGGAACATATTATGAGACAAGAGTGTGTTTGGAACTAAAGAACACTGAGAGATCACGGAGGAAGCCGGTCCTCACCTGAGGACATCACAATCTAGACGATGACTCACCTGTAAAACACCTGCTCAGCTCAGGACCTGAAACCCAGAAAGAAGTCTGATTCAATCCCCCAGTGAAATCCTGGTTTCCATCTCTGGGCCCTCACTGCCAGTCTGAATTCCTTCTATTCAGATCTTAATGATCCTTTCTATTTTTTGAACCTTTATTTTGAGCTTTTAACAAAAGACTAATGACTACTGTTTTTATTAAAAAATAGTACACACTCATATTAAAAATTAAGCAGTACAGAAATGTGTAAAGAATGTAAAATGTCACCCAAAGTCCCGTCGCTTTGATATATAATCATCATTAGTGTTAATATTTATTTCTCTGTAAGGACATCCAGATAGAAAAGATAAATGGGAACCATTTCCATATATAGGAACTATAAACATGTCAATTTAGTTTTTAAAGTCAGGTTTATTGAAGAATAATTGCATTCAATAAAATTCACTCTTCTTAGGTGTACATTTTTATGAGTTTTGGCACACACAGTCCTGTAAGTTCCACCATAATCAAAATAATAAAAAGAATATTACTGTCACCCCATAAACTGCCCCATGTCCCTTTCTAGTCGATCACCAGCCCTCTCTCCCAGCGCCTGGAAAAACTGATCTGACTTCTGTCCCTGTAGTTTTGCTTTTTCCAGAAAGTCTTGGAATCACACAGCTTGTAGTTTTATGCATCTGATTTCTTTCACTTATCATAATGCTTTTGAGAGTCTCCCTTGATATTGTATGTAACAATAGTTTGTTTCTTGATTTTAGTTGTTGAATAATATTTCACAGTATGATCGTAGCACATTTTGTTTATCCGTTCAGCAGCTGAAGGACGTTTGAATTTGGGCTATTATAAATAAAGCTGCTTTGAACATTTGCACTCAGGACTTTGGGTATAAATTTTCATTTCTCTTGAGTAAAAACCCAGAGGTGAAGTTGCTGTTGTCAGTATGTGTTTACACCACCAGAAACTGACAAACCGTTTCCCAAAGCGGTTGTACCATTTTGCAGTCTCATCGGCAGTGTGCAAGTGTTGCAGGTCCTCTACGTCCCCACCAGTACTGGTACTGTCGAGTTTTAAAATAATTTCAGCCATCTAATGGGTGTGTAGTGATATCTCATTATGGTTTTAATTTGCATTTTCCTGATGACTTACATTAAGCATTTTTTCCTGTGCTTCATTTGTTGTTGATATATCTATTTTGGTGAAGTATCTCTTCAAAGCTTTTGCCCATGTTTCAAACTGAGTTGCTTCTTTTCCTGTTAGTGAATTCTGAAAGTTCTTTTTATAGTATGGATATAAGCTCTTTTCCCAATAAGTGTTTTGCAAATATTTCCTCCCTGTCTCTGGCTTGTCCTTTCATTTTCTCAGCAGTGTCTTCCATAGTAAAGAAGTTTTTAATTTTGGAAAAGTTTATCAATGTCTTCTCTTATGGATTGTGCTTTTGGCATCGTTTCTAAGAAATCTTTGTTTAATCCAAGGTTGCAAAGATTTTTCTTCTGTACTCTCTTCTAAGTTTTATGTTTTAAAGATTTATATGTATGTCTGTGATCCATTTGAGGTAGTTTTTGTATAAGATGGCAGGAATAGGTCAAGCTTCATGTTTTGGCATAGGAATAACCAAAAGCTCCAGCAACAGTGTTGTTGAAAAACCCATCCCTTCTCCAATGAATTGACTTTGCACTTTTGTCAAAAACAATTCGAGATTTGCAGATACTAACTACTATATGTAAAATAGATAAACAACAAGTTTATACTGTATAGCAGAGGGAACTATATTCAATATCTTGTATAACTTATGGTGAAAGAGAATATGAAAATAAATATATGTATGTTCATGTATGACTGAAGCATTGTCCTGTTCATCAGAAATTGATACAATATTATAAACTGATTATAATTCAATAAAAATATATATACTTAAAAAAAAATTGGCATTTATGTGTAGGGGGCAGTCTTGAGCTCTGTTCTCTCCTATTGACCTACGTGTATTTCCCTTCGTCAATACCACACTGTCCTGACTATG
Organism: Camelus ferus; assembly: GCF_009834535.1. Taxonomy (NCBI): domain Eukaryota; kingdom Metazoa; phylum Chordata; class Mammalia; order Artiodactyla; family Camelidae; genus Camelus; species Camelus ferus. Next base: position 17,138,851 of record NC_045721.1, read on the forward strand.
GCAGCCCTCTGGTAAGCCTTGAAATTGTGTAATGAGTCCTCCAACATTCTTCGTCTTTTCAAATGCATTTCGTCTATTCTAGTCTTGCAGTTTTCCATACAAACTTTAGAATTGCCTTGTCAATATCTACAAAAAATCCTACTAGAATTTTCATTGAGAATGCATTGAATCTACAGATGAGTTTGGGGAGAATTGACATCTTAACAATATTGAGTACCCTCATCCATGAAAACAGTGGTTTCTGGAAGATTCTTTGGGAATTTTTATGCACACAATCATATTGTCTTTGAATAAAGAAAGCTTTTTCTTTTTTTCCAATCAGTATGACTTTCATTTTTTTCACCAGTTTAATTCTCAAAATGTAGTAAATGTAATTTTGCACTAACTGAAGGGAGACATTACATAAAACTAAATGAATTATAGAAATGCAGACAAACGTTTCTTTGTCATGTGAAATACTAATGTCTAAAAGATCACATCAAGATAATGAAAAAATATGTTCAAAATCATTAAGCAATTTGGCTTTTTAAAGTTTTTTATATCTCTATTTTAAATTTAGATGTTATTGATTGATTCAACAATGTGAAAGATTAAGGAAATTAACAACTTTCTACTTTCTTCTTCTTTTCCTTTCCTTACTTGCTGCTCTTTATGTTGTTACATTTATTTTGCTAAGACTTATAACACTTTAAATTCTGTCACCAAAATCCCCACAATAATTTACATTAGTGTTATATTAAGCAAAAATTCATCCTCATACCCATCCTCTCATAATTGCTTTTCTATTCCTGACATTTTTCTTTTCATTAATGACATATTTGGCCAGACATCACATGCAAAAAGTTGTTGGGGCTTTTTCAGGAAGAATTGACTGGTTCTATATTCCCTGAATTCTGAAGAGGTCTGTGACTAGTCTGAATTTTTCATCACTTTTAGATGACTTCCGTTTTTCCTATCTGGATGGCTGAAAGTTCTTTTTCATGCCTGACATTAAATAATTTTAAAAGAATGTGTTTTGCTATCAGTTGTTTTGTATGCATTGTCCCCAGAACACAGTTTCTGTCCCTCATAGCAGAGAATTTTCCTTGGTACAAAATTATTATGGAAAGAAATACTGGGTGCTTTGATAGTTTCTTTTTTCCAAAGTACTATTTACTTGGATCATTGTTGCCTAGTCTCCAAACCCATTATCTTCCCTCCATTTGCTTTAATCTCTTTCCCTGTGCTTACACTCTCATTATCTGTTTATTGCTGTCTCTAATGTACTGTTCGGCAAAGGGCTATTATTTTGTTTCTCAATTTCCTTAACTCTCAATATCCCTTTTTATATCACAGTTTTGTTATTTAACCATCTAAACTTTGTTTTACTGAAGTTATATGAGATCCTTTTACAGTGCTGAGAACTTGAAAGGAGTATCATTGTGTAAAGTCATTTAATTTTTACTACTTTTAAAATTGAGACTCACTGAATTCCTACTTTATTTTCCTTCCCTTTCCTTATCTTTCTTCTTCCTTTTCTCCCTTCCTTTCTTTCTTTCCTTCTCTTTCCCACCCTTATGTCTCCTCACCCCTTTTCCCACCTCCTTCCCCTCCTCTATGCTCTGTTTGTACAGCTACCATCCCATTTTTCATGATGCTTATATGTACCACAGACAGTACTTTCCATATCTTTTTTTGTATATATATATTTTTTTATTGAAGTATAGTCAGTTTACAACTGTGTCAATTTCTGGTGTACAGTATAATGCTTCGGTCATATATGAATATACATATATTTGTTTTCATATTCTTTTTCATCATAAGTTACTACAAGATATTGAATATAGTTCCCTGTGCTATACAGTATGAATGTGTTGTCTACTACTATACTATATACTATATATATATATTATAATATACTATATAATATATATATATATTATATATGTATGTATATAAGTTAGATTCTGCAAATCTTGAAGTCCCAATTTATCCTTTTCTTTCATTTTCCATCACAGAGTGAGGGGAAGGATCCTGAACTAGCTACCTCTTATCAGACTTTATCTGACCAAGGTCTAGACTACCAGTTGAAAATTGGCTATTTTGTCCTATTTGGTTTCCTGTAGTTTGAGAGCCTGGCAAGGAGGAAAAGTGCCAAGTGGCCCTAAGCACAATGTTTGTTAGAAAATATCAGTGAGAAACTTCCAATGATTCTAGTTGTTTATGAAAACCGTATTGCTATTTTTGTAGGTTTCTTTTCAGTGTTTAGAGTTCTTTGTTTAAAAATACGTTTTCAAGACATTCTCTGCCTTTAACTTTAACTGCCACAATAATAAAACAATGTTCTTTTCCTCAAGACACCATTCATGACTTCATCCCTGTTATAATATGACAGATCAGTTTTGACAAGGCATAATATTCCTCATTTTATTTTAATAAGATTGCTTTTCTCAAGAAATCAGTGCAATTATAGAACAGTTCAAATGCATTTGCAAACCATATCAAACTCCACATGCTCCCCAACCATGCAGAGTCAGGATTCAAACTCTGAAGAGTCAAAATACACTTACAGAGGGAGGGTACCACTCAGTGGAGCATACGCCTAACATGTACGAGGTCCTCGGTTCAGTCCCCAGTACTTCCATTAAAAAAAAAAAACAAGCAAATAAAACCTAATTATCCCCCCCCCAAAACGAACAACCAAGCAACAAAACCCCAAAATACACTTACAACTACCTAACCTAACATCATTAAGTGCAACTGGGTTCACTAAAAAACAAGATGTACAGGTCTCTTCTTCCTGTCCTGGAGGGACAGACTCTGAAAATCAAGACATGGATGGCAACGTGGTGAAGGGGTGGGTAGCAGCACGCACAGGGGAAATGCACAAGAATTAGAACTGATCTTGAGCCTGAACTTGGCCAAAGATTAGCTACTTAATCATGGGCAATTTACAGATCTTGTCAAGCTTCATGTCTTCAATCTGCAAAATGGGAACATTTCCAGTTTTCCTCATTCTTTCAGTTGCACAACTGGTATATTCTGAAAGCCCACTATGTGCTGTCGTACCTCTAGACACGGGGTAAAGCAGGAAGCAGGACAGACCCTTGACCTCCCTGTGCTCATGGTGCTTACTTTCTAGTGTTCGTGATAGGCATTTACCCAAGAACAAATAAATGAGATAATTTCAGAGAGTTGTAAGTCCTCACAAAGAAACCAAAAAGTGACTGGAGAGTTGGTGTTAAATTAGCTGTCGCAGTTGCAGACGTGAGCTTGGCCTGGTCGAGGGACAGAAAGTCAGGTACCGCAGCAGCAGCGTGAGTGGTGGTGGGGAGGTGGGAGATGATGTCGAGGTGGCCAGAAGCCAGATCGTGTAGGTTAAGACAAGAAGCTGGAATTTTATTTGACTACAGTGAAAAGTAACTTGGGATCTTCATTGGGGAGCAATAGGATCAGATTTGAGCTGTACATTACCCTGACTGCTAGATGGGAAACGTACTGCAAAAAGGAGTGTCAGCAAAAACACCAGCTCGGAGGTGGCTGCCGTGACCCCAGAGAGACCAAATGGCTTGAGTTAAGGTTGTGACACTGGAAGTGCTGGGAAGTGGTTCTATTTAGCAAGTAGTTAGAGACAAAGTCAACAGAACTTGCTGAGGATTTGGATGTGGGGTGAGAAACAGGGAGGAACCAGGTATGGCTCTGGATTTTTGGCTTAGGAAATTGGGTAGATGGAGGTGTTATTTACCAAGGTGGGGAAGAAGGAGGAAGAGACAGGGTAGGGTGGGAAGAGGGTGGGCTTGGGGTAAATGCTTTGTTTGTTTTCAGGATTTTTAAATAAAATTTTATAGTAATCTTCATATGTGGACGTACTGAAAATTTTATAGCTTTTCAAATTATGCTAATAATAAATTTTTTCACTTTCCCACTTCTACTTAATTGCTAAAGTAAAGCAAATTAACAAGTTGTTTATCTGATATACATGCAAATTCTTATAGCTTCTTTTTCAGGGAAAATCACTTGGTTTTTCTAGATATAAAATAATATCACTAGCAATAAGACATAGTTTGATCTTTTCTTTTTCAATGCTTATGCAATTACTGTACACCTAAATCATGTACACTAAAATCTTCAAGGGTGATAATAGTGGGAAATGTTCCCGTCTGGCTCTTTATTTTAGATGAAAATGCTTTAATGTCATGCCTTTTTGGACAATATGTGTTTTTGTTGTTTTTTTCTTTTTGCTGTATTTGGTTGTCTCTATTTATTTCTATTTTTAAATTTTTTAAAAATTTATTTCTACTTTTAATGAGCATTGACTGCTGAATTCAGCCTTTTCAGTATATGACTATCTGATTTTTAAAAAATTTTATGATTTTAGGAGAGAGAGCTATATTTTCAAAATTACCAACTCAAATATACGTGATGCTGATTCCTGGTTTACACTGATGAGTTAGAGAGGATGAATGTTTAATACGGTTTGTAAATGCCTTTGAACTGTTATGTAACTGCATTAATTTCTTGAGAAAAACAACTTATTAAATAACTCCTTTTTTCCTGCTTATCCTGGCTCTTTTAGAAAAGATAACTTATAAGGTTTTTAATCAGCCTTTAATTTTACAGCTAATGTGTTTAACAGATTGCAAATTGTAATAATAGGTTTTATCTTTCTGACTCTTTCACGGATGGTTTTATGTATGTGACATTATTACAGCTGCTCTTTATTTGTGCCCCCAGGAAGCCATTTTTAAAGGAAATGTAATTATGTTTCTATCCTTCATGATCCAGAGGTTATTACAGATAATTTTATTCTTTTAGTGAAGCAGAGCTCTGACTTTATGGTCTCATCATCGAAGAGAAATTGCGTTTCAAAACTGAAAAAAAACCCTAAACGACCATCATGACTAAAAAGAATTAACCAACTAAAAGGATACCTTGCTATTTTAACATCATCAGCATATTTTCTGATTCTTAAAGTTTGGTCTGGGGGGACATGAATAGTATGCTGACACTCCAGTTTGTCCAGTACAAATTTATGTCTATTGTTTCAGCATCCTCTCTGGCCTAGCATTTGTCCTGGAATTTTCATTTTAATGGAATTATTATCATTGTTGTTAACATAACAATGCATTAATATTCGCATTGCAATAACATTTGTTATTAACATTTGCACTTAAGTAAGCCAATAGTACTTGCACCTACACTTTATTCTTCCAGGTTCTGCCATGGTCTGGTCTACTAGTGTGTAAGATATATGAGCAGAAAAAGAGGGCTCATTTAGAACGGGACTAAATCTGAAAGCAGATCAGTGATAACCTTCTAGGAGGTTACCTGTCATTCAGAAAAACTTCTGGATGTACTAAAACCAGTCCTTTCCTTTCAAATATAGAATGAAGGGTACTCTGTGATAAAGTGCACCAGGGACAAAGGCAGACGGGGCAGCTAACTCCAGTCTTGGTGGAAGTGTGAATTCGTAAGTCCCCTTTTGAGTGTGAGGGCATTTAAGCAGTAACAATCAAAATTTAAGATGCATAAGAAGTTTAAATCTTAAAATAAAAGTTATTGCAATTCTTCTAGGATTCTGTCAGACATAAATACTTTATAGCCAGGCCAAAAGGTGAATGGAGAAGAGGAACAAATACAGAGGAATGTTTGTCATGAAAAAAACCAGAGAAGAGTGTGAACCACCACCAGTGGTTGGGCGGTGGTTGTTGAAGGACGGCAAATTCCATACGATGCCATACTCCGCCACTTTCAAAAAGAACTAGATCTGTGTATACCGAGGTTAAAAAAATATTCTCGTAAGTCGTGTTACTAAAGGAGAAAAAAAGCAAGGCAAAAAGCCGTACAGACTCTGGGATGACATTTATGATAAGCGAAGCAAACCCTGTCTGCATGTGTCACTGCGTAGTTGCAGCGTATGGGAGCATCTGCCTGGGAAGCTCCTGCAAGAAGCCAAGCACAGCTGCTCCTAGTGCTTGTGTCTGCAAGGGCGGGGGGTGGGGGGGGGGGGGAAGGCAGACGCCAAGAGGATGACTTTCACATTTATTCTTTCCGTATCTGTGGTGTTTGAAACATTTAACAGCGAAAATAGAATCATATTGCTTGTTATAATTTTTAAAAACGAAATGCAGAAGAAAGAAAAGCCACTCTCTATTAACTGCGGGCATCAACCAATACCCTTAACATGAAGGTTCACCCAGTTACAGCAACATGGATTGACCACAAGGGGACTTTCAGTGCCTCCAAAAGCCCCAAGAGACGCTTTGGTTTCGTTGCTGTTGTTGTTCCGTTGATTTTGTTTTGTTTTTATCCAGGAGAGTTTGAACCTCAGAGTTGGGTGGGTTATAAAACAAGTGGCTCAGCCCTGACTTCCGGGGTGAGAGTTTTAGAGGGTGTCCGAAGGACCGCCGCCCTCGCATACTCTCTGAATCAGCCCTACGCTTTCATGGTGAAGCCTGATTCCATTCAACCAGGTATTCAGTCATAAAAATAAAAAGACCCAGGATGTTTAAATACAGGACTGTTTGCACATGCAAAGCCTTATGCTAAACACAATACCCTGTCACGTGGAAAAAACAAAGTAGGGTAAAATGTGGTAATAACTATTTAACTTGGGAATTAAATAAATGGCCTTGTCCCTGAATTAGTAGCAAGGTCATTCACACAATTATAGTCAAGGGCAACTAATGGAAATCTAACGTCAACAAATAACTGAAAACAATAGCTGAAATGCTTACAGATATGGCAGGAATTTATTTATAATTAGGTCCTTTATTTAAAAAAAACTACCTAAAAGTAGCACTAGGGAGTTGAATGAGCGTGGGGAGACGGTATGAGAGAATGATGTGGCCCTAAAGCCCCTACCTAACTTTAGCAGGCCCCTAAAAATGCATTCTTAGTTACAGCAAGCAATAGAAGTTTTTAAAAATCATACATATGTAAAACTAAGAATATAAAGTCATTCAACATGCACTTACAGGGCTCTTACACTGTCCCAGGCCCTGTCCCAGGTGCTGAACAAAACAGGGCACAAAACTGACCCAAGTCCCTTCCCTCAGGAGGCTTATGCTCTAGTGAACAGATTCTCCGTAATTCCACCACTTACACAGAACTGAAGTTTATAGTTTGCGCTACAGCTTTTTCATCCTTTCTCTTTGCATTTACGTATGTCTTTCTTCACAAAATTGAAACTGTGGTGTGAGTGTTTTATACTTAAAATAATGTAGCCACATTTTCCACGTTATTAAATATTTCTCAACAGCGTTATTTTCCTGGCATCACTGTGTTCCAATGTCTAAGTGACTGTGGTTTTATTTAAGTGACTGTGGCTTTATTGTTTCAGATCATTTCACGTTTTCTTTCAACATTATAAGCAATATGATGGATGTCTTTGTAGATCAATCTCTGCCTGAGACTAAGATTACTTTTTTAGGATAAAGTATGGTGAAGTGAAACTGCAGAATTAGGGAGAACAGGATGCTCTTCCATTGCTGATGAAGTTAACACACAATACTAATATTTAAATTAATATTTGATATAAACCAGCAAAGTTTTACATAAAAAGGTATTTAAAATAAAGAGGAAATTATACTATGTAATGTATGCTGATTATTTAGAATAATATAAATCTACAGGTTATATTTTAGTTCTCCTTAAAGGAATCACTGACATAATTTGGTTTAAAAAGTCTATCATACCATGTTTTAGGGAACAAGTGATTTTGAAATCATGGTTTGATAGAGTTGCCTATAAAAAGGCATTGCTGGGTCATATGGTAGTTCTGGTTTTAATTTTTTGAGGAACCACCATACTGTTTTCCATGGTAGCTGTACCAATTTACATTCCCACTAACAGTGCACAAGGGTTCCCTTTTTTCTACATCCTCACCAACACTTTTTTTCGGATCTTTTTGATAGTAGCCATCCTATCAGGTATGAGGTAATATCTCATTGTGGTTTTGATTTGCTGCATTAACTTTCCATTTGGAAAATTGTTTCCTTTGAGTCACTAAAATGTACTGGGGGGTCTGGTAAATTACTATCATGATTATGGAAAGAAGCTAAAGAAAGAGACCAACCAATCTCACATAACCTTGTTTCCTCAAACCCTAACACAGGATAGGATCTTAGCAGTGCTCAGAAGTTTAAATGAATGAATGAGACTTCTTTCCTTAATGTTCATAGAATTATTTAGGGGGACAAAAACCTCTTGATTAACACTGGTTTTACTAAAAAGGACATCAGTGTACTCCTTCCAACCAATAGCATTGCCTCACCAAAGTGGAACCTTAAAACATTCCGAAAAGGCTTGGTCCCCAGATTCACCTGGCAACAATCAGGATCCAGAAGCCTTTTGAAAGGTGGTGATAATTTATTGCAGATGGCACCTGAGAAAGCAAAGCAGGGGTCCCTGTGGTCCTCCCTGAGTTATCAGTACAGCATCTGTCTAACCATGCTGACCCCAGAAACCAACTGGGCAGGGTTTTCTGATGCTGCCATCAGTTTGTTCTCATTAGAGGCACAGTTATTGTGATCAAACTTGAAATGAGATCAGAGACAAACTGTTTGAAATATCACACTACAGGAGCGGCTGTGGCTTCCAATTAGTTTGAATGAGTCTCCTTTATGGGGATAAAGAGTTGGGAAGCCCATGGTGGCTCATAAAAAGAAGAGAGGTGGGATCCAGAGAGCAAAGGGTTTTCTCTGAGAGCCCCGGGGCAGGCAGTGGGATGTTACACTGTGGCATCTCTAAGCAGGGGACCCGAATTTCCATTGATACCCACTTGAATTAGATCTTAAACTACTGGCATTATATATATGATGATTATATTTTCTTCACTTAAAAGGCAGATAAATGCAGAAGTTTAGCCCCTAGAAGTTTGAAAATGTCGCGTTTTGTTAACTGTGTAAGTTACTGCAGTGGCCAGCTGTTGTCATTATTTGATATCTAATGTAAAATACAGTGGATTGAAAGCCTTACTCTCTCAGTGAACAACTAAGGAAGACAGGTCAGTTTTTTTATTCCCAGGAGGCTTATAAACAAAATGGAACTAAGAGGCTTTACAGTTTATGGTTATCTTTTATTTGAAGAAAATGTTAATAAAGTAACTGATGCATTGAAATGATCCCTCAAAGAAACCCATTTTCCTAGACCTAGAAAAAAAAATTCCCCTTCATTTTCCAGCTGGGAAATTTGCCAAATGAGAAGAGTCAAAAGCAGAAATGAGGCTCAGTTTCCAGGTTCATGGCTCTGCCCGTGAGACTTTATTCCTGGTCTGGTGACTGTGGCGTGCACTCCAAGTTGTCTACCCAATATCTAGTCTCCTTTCTCACTAGGAGAACCCCAGTTGCATTTGAAGGGAAAACACGCCCAAGCGAAAACTACATTTCCCAGCATCTACTGCAACCAGTTTGGGTCAATGAAATGGGAGCGGCAGCCCCTGCATGGGGTTCACAAAGTGTTGGTACGTGCCTTACCCCTCTTCCTCCTTTTTCCTTCTTGCCCAGAGTGTGAGTGTGAAAGCCGAGGTCGCAGGAGCCGCCCTATATGAGCCAAGTACGAGGCCACAGACTAGGGAGAGCAAAGCACAGAGATGGAAGGAGCCTGGAACAGTAACCATAGCAGGGCCTCCACGTGAGTCTTGATTTGCCCACCTCCTATTTTTGATAGAAAAAATAAACCCTTAATATGTTTAAGTAGCAGTTATTCAGGTTTTTTCTATCAACTGAATGCATCTCCTAACTGAAACAGTATCCCAGTCAGAAAGACGAGAAAGATCGCGTTTTTATCGATTATTCATGTCATCTCTGTCCTTAGATTCTGCTGCCTGGAATAGAAAACTGCCTGCCTGGCATCGTCCCTGGATCTCTGATGTGGGATGTGGTCCCCACGCTTCCCCAGTAGGCTTGTCCATTGTGTTTTCTCCTATCCCACCAAAGGCAGATTCTTCCCCAGCAGTCTGAGGATTCAGAACTTTGTGGCGACTGTATTTATCTTATGCTCCATAAAATCAGCATTGTTCCTCCTCTAGATTTAACCCCAGTGGATTCTGTTTGTCTTTATCACTGTGTACTTACAGCAGAACATTCTGGCCTACCTTGAATGAGCATCAGATTTCTATCTGACAAATTGTCCAGCCACTGCCCAAGACAAGGGATTTTATGTACGAGTTTAGAAGCAAGGCTCTTTGGTGGGTATGGGACACAATGTGACATCCTTCTAGTTATGGGGACAATTTCCCTGCCACTGAATTTTGCCCCATACTTTAGCTTTTCTCACTGAGCAGTCTTTATAGAAAGGGGTCAATGTAGGGGAAAAAAAAAAACTACAACAGATAAAAAAACAAGAAAGATGTTCCTTAGCCAATAATCAGGATCTTAAATAGTGGGGGGGTAATTAATTGAAATATTAAATGTGTCTGTGTTCCCTCTGTTTTTTCCCTCCATGCCCCTCCCCCTACCTGAATTCCTTTCTCCTGAGATTTGAGGGTTTTGCTCTGGAGAAAGTGGAAGCGTTTCATTTCTACCCTACAACTCTATCCCCCTCTACTCCACTTCTCCGACCTCCTGTTGAACATTAGAGGTGTTTCCTGTCTTTCATAGGGGCGTAAACGAATTGAGAGAAGGCAGGTGTCCCAAAGGGAGGGGAGAAAGGATTTGGCCTTTGAAGGCCTCCAGAGAGAGAGATTTCCCAACAGGGAGATAGAGGTGGGGGTGTCTGCCTGTGAGTAGCCTGTGGAGTCAGTGGGACCTCAAGGCACAGGTACCCCAGCTTCTCCAGGGACTTTCAGAGCCAAGTGTGGCAATAAGCAGCAGAGTCCCCAGACCTGGGCGAGATACAGGGAGGCTGGACAATGGGTGGCATTTGTACCCAGGACTGGGGCCTCTCCTCGTAGTTTCTGGACCTAGAAAGACACCAGCACATCTGCAAGGCGGGGATGGGCTTCAAGAAAAAAAAGCTCTAGTAATGACGGAGGTTTCAATTCTTGACAGTCCAATGGTTAAAATCAAATTTAAGCTGACTTAAACGAAAGAGAAATGTGAACACTCCTCCTCCTCCTCCGAGTTCCTGGACCGAGATTCTCACCTACGATATCATCTCTAGTGGAAATAGAAGATCTGCAAATACAAATCTTACAGTCACGATGTGAAGTCTCCTCTGGCCCGCAGCACATTTTTAGCTCTGCTTGGGCCTGTGTGTCTTACCAGGTGAATAGGGATCATCCTGACATCATTCAGGAGTCTGGATTAGGTAACAGTATTTGTTTAACCCTTTGTGGATAGGAAGCACTATTTGAATCTTTAAAATAAACATCAGTATTTTATCACACATTGCATTGCGAATGAGATCTCTTCTCATTAAAGCACTGCCAGCATCATTTTCTCAGAAGTCAGTCTCCCTCCTTCATTCTGGCAATCCTGAAATTCTGAAGTTGAAATAAACCACTAGCTGAAACAAACAATTCAGATTAAGAAACATACATTTACTGAAGCTGGCAATTCAGGGGATAGTAGGACTAGTGATAAAATAAATTCTGAGGGGGCAGGAATCTGTGTCTTTCCTCGAGGTTTCTAGCCAGTCATCAAGATGGGAAACCAATACATTTGTCATAAAATATGATTTGCTATACAGATTAGAATTAAGGATTTTAAGATAGAGAAAGAAGGGGAAATGAGAAAAAAACGACTCTGTCTCTCCCAGAAATAATTTTTTTAAGTGATGTGAACTAAATGCATTAAAACAGAGCAGTCTCACTGTATTTAAAGCAAGCTCATAGAACCAATTATTACTTCAACTATATATGATGGGACAAGAAACAGGAAGAAGAAAAATTATGCCCCTGAATCAACTTCATGGCTTTTTTAGAACTAAATGTGCATTAAATGTAATATATGTGTGTGAGGATTTAACTGTTTGCATCCAAGAAGGGCAGTTCTATATAACTCAAACTCACTTCCAATGTAAGATATTTTATTCTAATGAAGTATTCATTTTTACTAACAACTGGATTAATTGAATTAAAAGTGAAATTTGATTCGGAGTAAGTCCTCCTTTTTGGCCTGTTTGCTGCACTTGGTTTGTTTGCTGTGAGGCTGGAAACACTGGCCTGTTTTGACTCAAGACTGGTACCGCCCAACACCAGCTTCCCCTAGCCGCCTGTTGGTAACACTTATCCGTGTCTCACAATGCCAACTGGCTGGTAACTACAGAAACCAGTGCAGGGATTAGCAAACATCAAAATCCTCTCAAATAAGGCTACATTTTTGAGATTTCCTAAACCTTCTGGAATTCCCCTTGGCAATTTGTTGGAACCATGACCCACATTTCCTGGGTGAGCATTTAAGAGCACACGTGGCAAGAAGCCTAGTTAATCAAGTTATTTGAGACCAGTTTGTGGGCAGTTTGTACCTCAGAGCCAAACCTGTTTCACTGTTAAAATTAAAATCTCAGCACCATGGGCAAGAGAAACTAAATTGTGTTTAAAGTGCTGTTTATCAAGAAAAAGCCAGAACTTTTGCATTAGGTATCTGATGAAAATTAGGTGCAGAATTTAAAATCTGATGGTGCTAGAGCTTGACTAGTGTTCTTGGAGACTAGAACCAGAGGTCACCTCAGAGATACCTAGAGACAAATATGAAGTGTTTGTGGTGGAAGGAGACTCCCAGGAGTCAAGGCAGGGGTACGATGATGCTTTCCCTCCAGTAAGGATGCTCTTGGAAATGGTGTGGTGGAACTGCCAGTGCTCCCTCTCCAGACTGTGATACCCTTCAAAGCCTAAAGCCCTCACTTATTTTTCTCTGGGTCTGAGGGGAGACAGGAAATAGTTAATCTGCTGATTTTTAGGTCTGAGATTTGTATATAGCACTTCAGCAAAGAGGATTATTTCCAACACAGTTAAGCTAATTAGTGGGTCTTGGTGAGGGCGGGGGTGCCAAGGGCAAGGGGGTGGGGGGACGACAGGGCAGAAGCAGCAGAAGCCCTGAGCCCCATGGGCTGTGGCTTCTCCACTCCTAGGCAGGGGAAGGGCCAGCACACCGTTGTTACGAGGCTTGCATTGCAGTCACTTGAGTTGGAGGTTGATAATTAAACTTATGTGAATTATTCTCTTTTACTGTTAAAGGCAACACTAAGTTATTCCACCTTGGCAGCCACATCAAAGACAGGAAAATACAAAACAGAAAGGTGCCTTAGGTCATGTATAAACTAAACATTTATTTGGGGAGGTCAGAGGGCTGCGAGAGTGTGGACTGGGCGGGGCAAGGTGAAGATTTATCCTGAAGCTCCAACCCTGACTTCACCTGTCCTGTACCAACTTTGATGCATCTTTACCTCCTGTTCTTGGTACATACAGCCCACTTTCTACAGGATGTTTGCTTTGCCCCCATCAAGCTGCTTTCTTTTGGTAAATTGTTAAATAATTCCCTTCCTGCCTCCACCTCCGAAGTCCTTAGAATTGAATCCAATCGAACAAATCTAGTGATAGTTAGGGGTGCTGATTTCAAATCTTCAAATGCGACAATAATCCAAATGTCAACTAGATATTTCTATCCTAATGTTTCCACTTTGTAGAAGAGTCTGCAAATCAACATGGAAAAAGTCTCACCATACAAGTAGTAAACAGAGCACCATGGAATAAACAACCTACTTCAATGCTTTCATGTCTGAGAGACCACGTCCCTTCCGGGCTTTATTTGTTTTTACTTTTTACTTATTGAAGTATAGTTGACTTATTATGTTAGTTTCAGGTACACAACAAAGCGATTCTCTATTTTTGTGGATGACATCTCATACTAAGGTATTATAAAATATTCACCCTATTCCCTGAGCTGTACATTCCATCCCTGTGACTCATTTAGGGCTTTTAATCTCTTTCTTTGATTCTAATGCTTTTTTTGGGAGGTGGGGGGAAATTCAATGTGATATTCTTTGCCTCAAAGGTATTTCATTGGTTGAATGAGATTTTTTCCTGAGGTATGTTTTCGCCCTTCTGGCTTTTTATAGCATGATAAGAACAATGATCTCATTCTCTCCGGCTGATAATAATGGCATACTTTTTATAACTTGAAAAGGCATCTGCTTATTGATAGGGGAGTTAAAATTAACTATAACGCAAGAGTTAGCCACCGCACACTTCGCCTTATCTCGTGGAGCAAAATAAATAGAATGGAAAACTTGGGAAGCTTGCCGTGAAGTCTTTGTAAGTGATAATCTGTTTTCCCGTGGAGACTTTATCTGCCTTTTATGCTTTATTTCACTTCTAAAAAATTAAACAAAGAACTCAGTATTGTTGAATGTAACCTTTTCTAAATAACACTAAAGTGGGGAGAACATAAAAGTCCTATTACAAAGAGGTCAATTTAGTTCACAACCGTAATAAAAATGTGAAAGTTGACAAGCTGATCTTCTTTGGAGGTGAATCCTACATTTCCTGTGGGATCCTATTCTGTTAAAAATTTACAAAAATACCGTTAAAGTTGTTTGGAGTTTCAATCCCAAGCAAAAGGAAGGATGATAAATGAAATTAAGGAGCCTGACTAAATGAGACAACTGGAGACTGAATAATTACAGTAATCTTAGGCAACAGCACTGATATTTATAAATTTATGAAATGACTTCACCCAAATGGATATGAAAGTAGTACATTTAACATGTGGTCTTTTGTTTGAGTTAAATCTGCAAGTATGGTGGGTTGTGAATGGTGATAAATTCCATAATGAGACGAGGACGGGACTTTGCACAGGATTGCAATCATCTATTCACGTATCTGTTCCCCTGACTAAATGAAAATATCCTCATAGGACCCCGTGTTATTTTTCTCTCTTTTTATTCAACCTCGGTACCCAGCACATTGCCTGGCACACAGAGGCACTGGATAAAGGCTTACTGCTATCTAGAGGACACACATTGTTGAAAGAAGGCAGATCCTATCTTTCTTAATCTTCCCAATGTTCTCTTTAAATGTTTTAATACCGCACTCCTCCTACTGCATAGATGCAAATGCCTCGTGGAGGGATTGTATGTTTAGTCTAATCAGCACTGAACACATTAGGATAACAGATAATTTAAGCTATTTGAGTGCTTTTTCACCACCCTCTCCCTGACCCTTCTCACCACTGGCCTGGCATGCAGGGGGCTGGTCCTGGCAGGGAGGAGGGGGTACACAGAGGACCGCGCGAGACCACTGAGCTGCGTGAGCTGCAAGATGCTAAAGGTTCTGACAGGTAGGTGGGTGGAAGAGGGATTTTACCAGCTGCCCAATTGTAATTAAATCGCCTGTCCAGAAGGTGGCAGGTATACGTGAGATGGGAAGACACCCCCCTATCACCCCCAAAGTAAGGGAGACACGAGGAGGACCCGGGAATGGGGACAGAATAAGAAGAGACAGTCTCCAAGCCTCACCCTGGAGCAAAAAAATGACCCTCTGACTGGGACAATCATTCAAGAAATATGTTTTCTGGCACACTGTGTGCCAGACACTGCACCTGGTTAAATGTTTTAGAAATGAGTCACGTTAAGCTGCTACCGTTAATACACAAGGAATTTAGTATGGAGGTTGAGGGCTACACACAGATAATTACACAGCAGGCAAGCAGTGATCGCAGCCGCACAAGGGATCTTGATGGACTCAGTGTGCAGGAGAGGGAAACCGCTTGGGAAGCGCTCCCCCCATCATGGTGAGCCCAACACCTGGTGACCTTCCAGTCCCACCTCTTCACTGGAGTCCCAGAAATGCAAATAGATGATAAATGTGACTTGGCTCAAAGTCACATTTATCATGTCGCTCTCCTGCTGAAAACCCCATCAGTGGCCATTCTTCACTGCTTTTCAGAGAAGTTAGACTCTGTACCACAGCATATAAGGGTCCGGGCTCAGCATAATCTGGTCTCAGCAGATCTAATCTGTAGTCACTGCCTAACTCCTGCTGAGCCTCCAGGTTTCAATCGCCCTTGATCTTAATTCCTCTCTCTCTCCTCCCACGTTCGTCTATTACACACACACACGTGGTTTTCTAGTCTACCTATACAATATTTCTAGAAATTATGCTCCTCTCCACAGTCTGTACCCGGTTAATTCCTGTGGTTTCTGCATTCTCTCTGCTACTGCCACCTGCCCAGTCCGCCAGCCCTCACCTGCCCTGTTGCTGTCCCTACACTGCTTCCAGTTGCTTCCCTATTGTCAAGACTACACAGCAGGCAGAGCGCTTTATGAAATACAAATCAGAGCTCTTTTCACTTACTCAATTAAAACCCTGCCATAATCAAATCCAGACTCGGACGCTGCATTAGCTGCCTCCGCCCTGTCTCCAGCCTCCTTACCCGAGTCACTGTTCCCCTGCGATGCTCTGCTCTGCCCACACCTGCTCCCTCTGCTCTCAGCGACCCACACGCCTTTCATCTGCCTGGAACAGTCTTCTCGCAGATGTTCTCATGGCTTCTCTAGGCACTGAGGTCTCAGCATACATGTCAACTCCTTCGAAAGGCCTCTTCTCATCAGCCAAACTCATCCTTCAGTTTTACGCTCTGATCACATGGCGCTCCTCATTATCTGAAACTGCTGACCATGGACTTGTTTACATGCTTGTTTACTTGTCTGTCTTCCCTGCGCTGGAACGAAGGTAAGGAGCCTTGTCCATCTTGCTGATCCAGTGCCTCCTATGGGGCTGGTGATTTTTATGGAGATTTAACAACTTTTTTCTGACTTAACAAGAAAATCTTTCTCCTCCTCTTCTCGGTTTTCATTCGCTCTTTATATTTCTGTGCGGTCCTATTTCATCTCCAGTGGAAAGTTTCCAAGACCCCGCAGCTGCTCATTCGAGTACCAGTGACCTTTTATTTCTGGGCTACCTTCAAGCCACCTCCAAAGTTTAACAGAAAAAAAAAGAGTTATTATACAAAAATCTTTAGCATTCGGTAAAAACTGTAAAGACTCAGTGTCATTCCTACATGCCATTCATTTCCCTCAGTGACTCACTGTATTGCTTTCTTTACCTGTTGGTTCTTTTCAAGCACCTGTTCTTGGAAATAAGAGTCACTGGCGCCTTAGGTTTTATTCATTGTCTACACTCCTCTTGCTTCAAGTTCTTATCCCCTCTACTCTAGCTTTTCATTTATTCGCCATCTTTTATTGGTCACCTCTTTTGCACTGGGCCCTGAGCACACAAAGGTGGCCTGAAGATGGCCCTGGCCTCAGGGAGCCTACCGTCTACTGTAGAAGAATGGTATGTAAACCAGCAAGAGCCGTGTGTCACAGGGTCTAGAATACACACACATGCGGGGAACAGTGGGGCTAACCGCAAAGGAGTGGCCGATTTTCCCACAGTGATGAGGCGGGTCAGGAAACGCTTTGGGGAGGAGCTGACCCCAGAGTGATCTTGCAGAGAGGAAACAGGCATTCCCAGCCAGGAAGCAAAGCCAGTAAAAGTAGGAGCTGTGAACTAGTCCAGCGCTTGGAGGAACTGTGCAGGGTCGGGACGTGTAGGGCATGAGGCGGGTGGAGGAAGGCACGGAGCAGAGCCATCAGGATGAGATGTGCTCTGCTGAAACACGTGAGTTTTACTCCTTGGAAAAAATGGTCACTGAAGGAATCTATTTTCCACCCTAAGGAATCCTAAGAAAACCATAGTCCATTTTCAGAATGATTTTTTTTTTTTATTGAATTAGAGTTGGTTTATAATGTTTTGCTGGTTTCAGAATGACTTTTATTTCTTCAGTCTTTTTGACTGAAGAAAAGTCCTATTAAGGCCAATACTGTGTTTCTTAGACTTGGGAGAAACCTCCTTACAGACCACAAAATAAACCAAGGTGGTTGCTCTTGTTTGGTTTGCAATTTCCTGCAATTTTTCTCATGTCTTTGTTTTCCACCAGTCTTCTGGGTTCACCAAAACCTAGTACGCATTCATTCTAATGCATAAATGGACTAACCTCAATATTGAGAAAATTTTTAAAGTTTTACTGGAACTAATAAATAAGTAGTAATTTCAAGTCATCATTGGAGACTGCTGTAAAGATCTAGACTCCTCTTGACAGGCTTAGCCTTGATTACTTTTATTGTAAAAACAGACGAAATTGTCCCAGGGAAAGAAAGAGGAACGTTGTCACATTTTTGCCCATACATTTTGGATTTTCTCCAGTTATTACATAGAGTAAGTTCACGAAGCCAATTAATTCTTTGGATAAAAACATTCAGTTTTCTGTTTAAAGTTAGAATTTGACCTTATTAGTCATGGTGGGTGATGTGAGCCCCTTTAAAATCTTTTCTGAGCCTCGCTTTTAGCCACATGCTCTGAAATGTGGGCTTGCCTAAGAGAAACCAGTGCTTAAGGCAACCTCAGCAAAAAAGCACAATTTATGGACCCAGTGGAAAGAAAATGTGTCAAATGGCAATCTGCAACCCCCAACAAATGCAGGGCGCCTTATTTTACCAAAGCATTTTCATTTCTGCTGTGTAAGGGAGAGTGGGAAGAAAAAAATGGAAGTAGAAAATATGAAAATGAGTAGCAAAGAAAACCAGAGTATTTTAACTTGTGATGCTAGGAGAAAACTGGCGGTGACACCAGTGAGAAATCTACAGAACGATCAAACTCACAGAGGTCTTTGTGTGGATAAGATTGTGGGTGACATTAACGGAAGGAGGTGGGAGTAAAGAGGATGTAACTTCTGCTGTGTGTCTCCTACCTGCCAGACAACGACGTAGGCATATTAATTCATAATCCTATTTATTATTTGCCATGATTTTGAATCACATGAGATGGCACTACTGGGATTTTACCTATAAGGAAGCCAAGACTCGATGAGTTAGTAACCTAAGCCGGTCACACAGCAGTGTGGGAGACGCGGTTGGGATCTAGTTTGATCCAGAATGTGGTCTTTCTGCTTCACGACCCTGCTGCTTGTCCTAAACGAGCAACAGCCTAGTTCAGATACATGATTTAAGCTGGACTTTGGACTAAGTGAGTAGCAGAAAGGAATGTGAGAAATGCACTGATCTGTATCCTAGTGTTAATCTGTTCGAATTTTATACTTTTTAATAAATGGCAGCTGGAGTGGAAATACAGAGCTGTAATCTTCTGTGCAGGCCTATGTTTGACACATTTAGTGAGTGCTGAGTTTGTGCTGAAAATCACAATGGCATATTTTTTTCATTACAAAAGGTGATTCATTTCACCAACCCAACAACCAAGGAGGTGCCTTATCATCTTTTGACAACTAACCATAGTCTACTTCAAGAGCCGAGAAGAAAATGGCATCTTAATGCTAGACGAGGGTCCAAAGCAGATGTCAAGGACAGCAGCGCAGGTCCCAGGCGGGGCCGGGGGGCAGTGAGCCCTCTGCGGGAGTCAGCGGGGCATGGATACTGGGGTTTTATTCTGCTTTGATTCCTGATGACTCGTCAGTGTTTGTATTTACCAAACACAAACAGACCTCTCTTAAGTGCGCTTTCAGAAAGTGCCTTCCCAAATGGTTTGTTTTTCAGAGAAGGAAAGTTGTTACCAGATCAATGTGCTTAAGGAAATGAAAAGCCCTTGATGAGCCGCCAAGAAGCCTCCTAATGAAATGACATTTCCCTCCAGGGATTTCAAGTGGCTAATAAAACGTGGCGCTTTCTGTGTAAAGTACTTCTGTTTGTTTTGTGAGTTCTGAGGTGCACTTCATAAGTGTTGCTACAAACATAAAGATGGCTCCCCAAAATAGATGAATTTGAATGTCCACATTAAGTACTGAAGCAAAATCTGTAGCGGCATCAGGCCCTCGGATTGTGTAGATAAAGCTAAGCTTACCCTGCGCACAACCCAATGAACTCTTCATAGGTCTTAGGAATTTCAGAGAGGAAACATTAGCCTAAGAACAGTTTCCATTTTGTCCCCTAAAATCTGGGAGAGAACTAGGAATGGAAGATGAGGCAAAACGATGCCCCAAATAAAATAAAGTCGTTTATTCTTGGAGAAACTGATCATCTACAATGATTTTTGCAGAGGTGAGGCAACTGTTAGATTGTGGTCTTTATTATGCCATCACGCAAATGGGTTTAAATACATTGAGATCGTAGTCTTTACGGTGTCTTCATACAAGTGTATGCATATAGAATGCTTTAATTTTAAGGATGAGAAACCTGTTAGTACTATATATTCTGAAACTCTCAGCAAGTATTTTAATGTTGTGAGAGAAGTTTCATTGCACCCAAGGGCAAGGATGCTTTTGGAATCAAAGACGAGCAAATTCTCTCTCTCATTCTCTCTCCGTCTCTCATCTCTGCTTCTTTCTTTCTCCCTGAGCAGCCACTTCATTCCTCTTCCTTACTGTGCGGGATTTCTCTGGCCATCACAAGAATTTCTAGCCATGCCTCTCTGTTATCAAGAGAATCAATCTGAGACTAGACTCTCTTAGCTTCAAATTTAGATTCACAATAGACACGTCTTATTTCCTTAAAACATGGTGATTTGTTCTGCCAAATGGATAACCAAGACAGTGCCTTGCCATCTTTTGACAACTGAGCAAAGTTAACCCCAGCAACTAAAAGAAAACAGGTAAACTAGTATCCCAGATGTAAATTACTGCAAGTGTGGCGTTCTAGCTTGGGACAGCTGCTGTTCCCTGAAGCAGTCAGCTGTGGCCAGGCGTCCAGGTTCCCGGAGGTGAATATGCTGCTCTGCCATTACAACAATACACCTTTGTAGGGGGGACAGGCTCACCCTCCAAAGGAGGATGTGGTGGAGAAAATTCAATATGTCTTCCTCAATGGCCTTATGTAATTAAAGAGATTTCAATTTAAATAGGACCACTGTGTTTTATAGCTAAACTTCAAAACAAAACATGATTACCATTAACGTTTTTCATGTGTCCTGTGAACTTGTCTCTGCCTTCCATCCCCTCACACTCCAACTACTGCTCACCTTCAAAACTCAGCTCAGCTTCTGACCCTCTCTGGGATGCCTTCGTCAACTCCTCCCCTCTTCACTTAGTAACATCTCATTGTTCATACTTGAAAAAAGCACTTGTCACACTTTTTAGTATAATTACCTGCTTCAAGCCTGTATTGGATGATTTACTTTTTCAGAAACTATTTTCTTAAACTCTTAGGTAAAGATAAACCTCAGTAGCACAGATGGCTGACTTCTATAAGTAACCTAAGAATAACACGTCTGTGTCTCTTTTTTTCACCTATTTGGTGCTTACTGAAAGCCTTACCAAAGGTCCTAACACATGTCAGTTACAACTCAATTAAAAAAATAATGAAGTCATTGAGAGTATGAAAAAAAAATCCAAGACACAAATTAAATACTCCATAATCTTGCCCTCACCACAGAAAATACAAAAATGATTTTCCTTCTATCTCCTCCCTAGAACTTGTTCAGAGGTACCAGGCTTCAGCTCCAGCAAAAGGAAATCTGATGTACAACGTAGGGAGTACAGCTAACATTTTATAGTAACTATAAAAACTGTGAGTAGCTGCATTTATTGTATACCTGTAACTTATATAATATTATACATCAACCAGATGTCAATAAAAATAAATAAATAAGGAATAAATCTGACACAGGCTGTTTCTGCCCTTCATGTGACAGTGCGATAATACCATATGCATGTATCAAGAAGAGTGCTTGAGAACCTTTACAAATACGACATACAGAGAGAAATCTCAACAGTTATTTTACGTTTCACGTTGAAAAATTAAATGTTTGCATCTTTCTCCCCAAAGGTGGACAGGAGATCTGTCTCATTACTGTGTCCCTCTCACGGTCTTCTTATTATACCCACAAGAAAGAAAGAATCAGACAGCGGCTTTAATCTGTCACCACTGGGCAGCCCTCCCAAGCCCACCCCACTGCACACTTTGGGGGTGCGGCAGGAATCCTATGTATGAACAAATGAAGCCAAGCTCGTCCCTCACAGAATACCAGGCTAATACACTGTCTGGTTCAAACATTAGGTGTTTGAAAAAATACATAATTCATCCTATAAAACTTTGGAGAAGTGATTTTATTTCTTTTCACTTCAGTTTCTTCATCTATAAAATGACCTGTATGACACCTGCTGAATGGATGGTTATAGCGTTTGATATTAGTTGTCTGAAACTCCAGTTTTTGGTTGGTTTTGAATTTGGCAACTACAGTCACTTTATATCAATGACAGGGGGCTACAATCCTCAATTAGACTGAACAGTACCTAACTCTGCAAACATCAGTTTGGAACCAAAAGCTGATAGTAAGACCAATGAACCTATTACAATGGGCCTAAAACACTAATTTTTAACCTGTTTTCTGCTCCAACCTGCCTGAGTGATCGGATATAGCGATTAGCAACTTAGCAGACGGCATATCAGAATGTAAGGAACAGAATTTATAGCTTTAAAAAGTGCCCTGGGAATGTCTATAGGGATCTACTGCCCGTGGCATCACTGTCTATATGGGTTTTTGCTACTATGCTAAATTTACCAAAAGCTTTGAATTGCAGCACACTAAAATGTTTATTCATTTAGAGAACGATTATTATCCTGATATGGACGGGCCCTACCTAATGTGAGGGTCTCTGTGGGTTTTTCTCTACAATCTTCCACAGGATGTCATTTAAAAAGAGAAGAGAAAAGTGAACATAGGGTCATGAGGACCCTATGAGGACAACTGTAGGCTATGATACAGCCTCGCTTATTTCTCATGGGAATGGTGAGGTTTACTCAGAAAAACGACCACAAATAAATCCACCTTTTCCTTCGTAATCACATTATTATTATATTCCCCAAAAGCAATAGGAAAAAGAGAACATTTTAAAAGACATCCGTAAATAAATACCAAATCATGATTTTTATGAGTTCTTCTTTTCTCAAAACATGGGCTTTCTGAATTTAACAACAGCCACGTTAGAGGAAAAATCTAAAGAAAAGCTGCCCGTCTTCTCAGCTCTGAATGGTTTTTGATAAGGGCTCTGAGCACGCCCCGCCCCCATTCGACAAAACTAGTCTTGCAAAATGTTCTCAGCACAGGCGGCTGGCCGGGTAACTACCGTTTCTCAAAGGAAGGAGGACAGAATTTTAGTCCCACTCATGAACCAAAGGCATGAAGTCCTTTTTCAGAAGTACAAGGACAGAACTATCATTTGGGGTAAGAGTTTTCTAAAACCAACGTGACGCCAGGATCTTAAAGAGCTCCACACTGTTCTTTGCTTTTGTTTCTCTGACAACCATGAAGAAACTGTCCTCTTTCCCTCCAGCCACCCTCTCACAAGGATGTTAGACTTGACATATGGGATGAGCCAGCCGAGCAGCATCTTAAACTTCCTGCGATAGCTCAGCATCCCGCAAGCCTGCTGTGAGAACCCGCGGCACGCGGATGCTTAGGGACTACTGTGTTTTTCCCAACTCAGTCATTACCAGTCGTACAACCCACACGAAAGCCACATTTAGTCCTCCTTATTTTAAAGAGGAAATGGTGACTCACGCCTGAGAGTCAGGACGAGAAACATGGGCTCACAGGCACCTTCATTTCAGATTCTTTTCCGCTCCGCGCTTACGCCTCGAATAAGCTTCATTTCATAACAAACCGGAAACGAAGTCTAAATTAGTATCTACAGCACCTTGAAGATCTGAGGGCTTCTGCAGGGCAGTGGTTGCCAGCGTTAAGTGTGGAGCAAAAAGCAGTGTAGAAACCCGCACGCCCTGAAAGCACATCGCCTTCTCCGCTCCAGCTGTTCGCGTAATTTTAACAGCCGTATGCTTGTCTTCTGTTTTCTGGCAACCTAGATCTGCTCTTTATTTCTTTTTCAGTCTCAATAGAAATTAAGTGGTTTTGGCCATCAACATTCCCGCCTGTCTTGTCTCAGTCTCCTGTGAAGAGGACCAGATGGAATAAGGCCTTTTATAGTTCCAATACATTCATTAGGAATTGAAATAATGGGCTGCTAATTTTCCATTTTCATAGGCAAAGACCCAGTCCTGCCCAAAGAGGGCTGAAGCATCAAAGAGTGCATCTAAAAGAGTAATTGTGGAGGCAGAGAGGACCTCCTTAGGAGAAAATTTCAGAGTGTATGAATAAAGAATTACCCTCATATTGGAGATGACTTATTTTGTCATGGGAATGCTACCAGAATCTAAAAAAAAAAAAAAAGAAAAGAAAAGAAAAGAAAAAAGGCAAGGGGAGGGACAGTGTTAAGTGACAATCAAACTCAACCACCAGTTTGAGTAGTCAATTCAGAATGTCACATTGAATTCACGAATTCTTTACTTGTCAACCGAACAGCACTAAGAAAGACTTTTCCATTAAGAAAAATCCAACTTCAAAATTCAAAGGGTTGCCTTGAAAAATCTCAAGCCAGAATTCACGGTGGCCTTGGGTCGCTCCCGTGCCTCCATCATATGGTGCCTGCTCTCGGGACTGGCAACAGAATCAGCAGGCATGTGCCAAGGTGGGGGGCCATTTACTAGACCCCACGTAGGAAGGACCCACTCTGTGGGTCTGACAAATGGAACATCAGTGGTCACTGTACTACAGAGGAGGTTCAGACACCATTCTCATGATTGAAGGGCCTTATCCAAAAAAACAAAACAGAACTTTTCCAGACCAACTAGCTACAATCATGATGACATGTGTGTGACTATTATTTGCTTCTTTGATATAAATAAGCCACAGTGGTCAAAATGCCACAGTAGATACTTTACTTCACTCCATCAGGGGGCATCTAATCATCTCAAGCAACTTGAAAATGTTTAGCATATGTTATCTATAAGGAAGGACCCTGGGACAGCACCCATCGGGGACCTAATAGTCAGAGGAGAGATCCAAACTCTTTGTCAAGAAGTGTCTTTGTAGAAAGGTTAGAGATAGGGATACAGATTTAGATATAGACATTCTTATATAAAGGACATTTAAAACTTGGGTTTAATTATGAACCATGAGAATCTTCATTCCTGTGACAATTTTCTTAATATTTTTGTAAAGTGTACTTCTCATAAATTTGCCTGTTTAAATTTCCCTATGCATTCAGGTTGATTTCTTGGTTTCAAAATCACAGAGTCACAGAAGTCATTGACATGAAAAAAAATTACCAAAGCAAAATTTAAGACTGTGTATCACTGCAGGAATTCTTGGGATTAAAACTCACGTCCACGCACTGACTTCTACTTCCCTTTTTATTCCATGATTTTAGGATATCTGTGGTTAAATGTAGGTTGACTGTCACCCACATGACACTTTCTTGGAATGTCCCCGAAGACCTGACTCACCATCGAGACCATTAAACTTGAACTTTATGAAAAAACTGCCATAGCCACATATTCTTCTCTGCCTCTATTTCACTGTACCCATATAATTTGGAAGTGTCTGAGACTAGAGCTAAATCATAACTCCCAGGGGTCTCTGAGGTTGATTAGATTCTCTGGACTGCCCCAATTCCAAGCCATGACCTGGGGACAAATTTTGGCATTCTTAAATTTCTAGGTAGTTCAGATCCTAGAGTGCAGACCAGGTCAGCCCTGTGTCCCAGCGTGAATGTGAGAAGCTTGTGGAATGCCAACGAACCAGCTAGCTTTACCGTGAAAGAGAAGTCAACTGTTCTTCAGTGAGACTAGCCATCAAAAATGATAGTATATATAGCACAGGGAACTATATTCAATATCTCGTAATAGCTTCTAATGAAAAAGAATATGAAAAGGAATATGTGTATGTGCATATAACTGAATCACTATGCTGTGCACCAGAAATGAACACAACATTGTAAACCAACTATACTTCAATTTAAAAAAAAAAGATAATTAAAACGCCTTTCCACTGTGTAGGAGATACCACTTGTTCTAGACATTTTAGTCATCGTCTCTTAAGCCAGTTTCTGCCTGATGAACAAGTCTCCTTAGATGTGAGCTTCCATAGTTCAGTCATCCTTCCGGGGCCGTACGGTACAATTCACTGCTCCAGAATAACACGTTACTGAGTAGTCTATGGGGTTTAAGCCGTCACATTCCTTAGGGGGTCAACGTTACTAAAATCACCAGTACAGCAGCTCTGGGAAGGGCCACAGAGTGGAGGGGAATGTCACACATGCCATGTGTCAATTACTCACCCTGCGAGGTCTGGCTTGGATTTGCTGCCATTGGGGGGTGGGGGTGGGGATGTGTCTGGACTATCCAAACACTGGGACCCCAGATCCCATGAGGATGGCTTCTGAGCTATAATTGGTCACCATGACTCACTTGTTCGGCTTGATTTTATGGTACCAGCCTTTCAGCACTCAGCAATCACCTCCATGCTGGGCAGGGTGAGAATTTGGTGCATCAATCCAAAAGATATGGAAGGTGTTTTCAAAGGGAAAGCAAATCAGATCATTTCTTCTAACCCCCCTCAAAAGTGACTTATCTCCACATTTACTCAGTAGACAGAAATAAAATTAGGTCTTTTTTCTCATCTTAAGACAAATTGTTTCTTGTTGGTCAATGATGAGGTGGTAAGAAGAATTAAAATAATATCAATATTGCATCCATTATTAACTACAAAATAAGTGTAAGTTTATGGGCAGAATTTCTCTAGTTGTCTTAGCCTAGGTTCCCTTTTGTCTTAAAATATCTCCTCTCCATTGTCACTCACTCCTGCCACACTGACGAATCCTCACAGGGAGCACGACCCCACAGTGAGTCTTTTTTTTGGGGGGGGGGAGGTATTTTCATCAAACAAAAAGCTTTTGTCAAGCTTCACTTGCCCTAGTTTTTTTTTGACAAATAAGGTTCTTTCTCCAAATTAAATATCATAAATAAGATTTTTCAAACACAAATGCCCTTGAAGAGTCTGAATCATTACCCCCACAGCCCCCTCCTTCTGTCCCGCCCCCCAAACTCTCCTGGTTTTGAATTACAAGCCTAGAGGAAAAGACACATGGCAGTTTAACTTGATTAACACAGCCCTCAGCAGAGGCCCGCTTTCTCATTCTCTGCAGAACGCCTGGCTTTCCACCTCATTGAATAAATGGGTGTTATTATCTCAGTCTTGCTTCAGGCTTTACCAGTGAAACTGCTCT
Source organism: Camelus ferus (assembly GCF_009834535.1). Classification (NCBI taxonomy): domain Eukaryota; kingdom Metazoa; phylum Chordata; class Mammalia; order Artiodactyla; family Camelidae; genus Camelus; species Camelus ferus. Next base: position 17,165,823 of record NC_045721.1, read on the forward strand.
CAATAGGACTGCTGATGGCCTTTCATTTGGCTTAACCAACTGGTATTCTCAGTCATTTTTTAAAGTCAGGTTTATAAAAGGATAATTTATTAGACAGTAAAATTCACCCCTTTTAGGTATACAGTTATACGAATTTTGAAAAAGGCACGCAACCATGTAACTCCCACCACGTCAAGAGAGAGAAAATTTCCATCACTCCAAAAAGGTTCCTTGTGTCTCTTTGCGGTCAGTGTCCTCCCCACTCTCCAGCCCCTGGCAACCCCTAATCTGTTTTCTGTCCCTACAGTTTTGCCTTTTCCAGAATGCCATGTTAATGGAAGCAAGCAGTATGTAGCCTTTTGTGTCTGGCTTCTTTCACTGAGCATTCCGCGTTTGAGATTCGTCCATGTTGTTGAATGCATCAGTAGGTTTTTTTACTTTTTATTGCTGACTAGCATTTTATCGTATGGATGTACCATAGTTGATTTATCCATTCTCCAGCTGATGGAGATCAGTATAGTGATACTTCATTGTGGTTTTCATTTGCACTTTCCTAATGACTAAATAATAATGAACATTTTATCATGCTTTTATTTTCCAGTTCTCTCTCTTTTTTGGTGAAATTCCTGTCAAAGCTTTTGCCTATTTTTTTTTTTAAATTAGGTTGTTTATAATTATTGAGCTGTAAAAATTCTTAATATATTCTAGATACCAGTCTATTATCAGATATATATTTTGTAAATATGTTTTCACAGTCTGTGACTTCCTTTTTATTTTCTTAGCAATAGAAAACACAAAGGTTTTTCATTTTCATTAAGTTCAGTATATTAATTTTTCCCTTTATGGCTAGTGAATTTTGTGTGCTACGTAAGAATTTTCTTTCTTAACACAAGGTTCCAAAGATTTTCTTGTTTGCTTTCGTAGCTTTATAGTTTTTTTTTTCTTGTAGTAAATTACATATAATATAAAATTTAGCATTTTAGCCTTGTTAAGTATACAATTCAGTGACATTTAGTGCAACCATCACTACTATCCTGTTCCAAACATTTTCATCACTCTACAAGGAAACCCTGTACCCACTAAGCAGTCAGTCCCCTTACTGAAACTCTCTTGACTTCTGTGATCCCAGACCCTTGTGGGTCTTCACCCTTCATCTCTTTTGCAGGAATCTCTTACTCCAGGTACCTTTATAGATTCCACAGAGTCTTCCCTAACCAGATGCTCTGTTCTTTCTACGTACATACATACTGGGTTATCTCATATGTGCTTAGAGTATCCAATGTCCCTTATGTACAGCTGACTCCTTCCTCCATATTCAATACCAGACCTTTTCCAGCAGGCTTATTTACCCAACTGAATGCCAACTGCATGTCCCAGAGGCATGTCAGATGTAATACTTTTAATATTTACTCAATTAATCCTACTGTCTCCATATGCCTCAGCAAGCTGTTTTCTCTAGTGGTATTTTTAAAACACAGATCTGACTGTGTTGCTCCTTTGCTTAAACCTTTATTTCAGGCTGAAATGTGACCTTCTTAGTCAAGTTTTCTCTAGTCAGTCGAAGTTAGCCTGTCCACTGCCTAGACATTGTCTTTCCTACAGCCCTCTTTTATTTTCTTCCTAACAGTTACTACCATCTGAAATGATATTGCTTAATTATTGGTCTTCTGTACTCTTTTATTATTTCTCCCTCTAAAAGGTAAGCTCTGTGAGGGCAGGCTCATTGATCATTTTGCTACTGACCTATACCAATGGCCCGAGCATACAATAAGTGCTCCATACGGAATGAGTGAATTCTACAATTCGCCATCTGCCTAGTTACCTAAGCCGGAAATTCGAGTACTGTCTGATTCTATCAGAATTTGCACAATAAAACACTCTAGACAGTTTAAGCAGGAAATTAGGGAATTACAGAATCAATCAGAAGCACTGAAGTAGCAAACGTCCAAGATGTCGCTGCCTGCCTTTAGGAAAACAAACGGCAGGCATTGCAAAGCCCCTCCAGCAAGGGCCTTAGCTGTCTGAACACCGAGGAGGGTGATCCTCTGGAGGCTACCCCAGAGTTACTCGCCAAACCTCAGATCCGCCCTCTGCCAAGACACAGGCTCCTACTCCCGCTGCTGGGGTAATAATAGGTTCTCCTGCTCTTCTGCCTGCTAAATCTTCGAGTACTGCTGGCGGGCACTGAACATGAAACCCTGCTGGCGAAAGAGTGAAATGTGGGGGCTCTGGCCCCTCTGATGTAGGGGAAGAGTAGAGAAGGAAAGGATGGCACCGGAACACTAACAGTCCAGCCCGTGAGCTCACCCACCTCCAGGACATGAGCAAGTGCGATGGTTTTACTGCCACGCTGCCCTCAAACATCTCAAATGTCCCTGCCTCCAGCTAGGCCCTCATTATCATTATCAAAACTGCAACAGCCTAACTGGTGTTCCTTTCTTCAGCCTTGTTTTCTTAAAATACTCCGTCTAAAGTATAACCTTGACCGTGTTATTCCCTAGCTCAAGGCCTTCGATGCTTTGTATCACCTGCAAGGTAAATTCAAGTTCCAGAGCCAGGGAGAAAAGTCTGGCCTCTTGACATCTTTATTCTTCTGCAACACCGTGCACACCACCCATTTCCTCCCGCTTGGCCTCCTCTACTTAATATCTGCTTATCCTTCAAGACACAGCTCAGGTGTCACCTGCTCCAGGAAGCCTTGCTTCACTGCTTCTCACTTCCCTCTCCCTCTGCCCTCCACCTCTAAAACGCACACCCAGTCTGACCTAGGAGCACCCCTCTGGTGCTTCTATTCATATGATCAAGTCAGCTTATGGAACGCCCCTCCAAGAGAGTGATCATCCTCAGAAGATGGATTCTGCCACCTTGTCTTGGCACCAAGTGTCTGACAATTCAGAGTGCACACAAAGCGAACGTTTGATGAGTGGCTGAATGAATGAACGAATACACGCACACATAAGTACCACATGCAATCTGGTCCCTTTACCTATTTGTAAAGACTGGATATATGCAAAGAAAGAATTAGAGAAACGAAATTAGAATTGTACAGGAAGAGGGACCAGGACTTACACTTCTCAGAGACCACCTTTGATTTCTTTTCCAAGAGTAACACATTTCTTTCCTGCTGCTTAGTTGTATTTGATGCAAAAAGAAGATTGGAATGGAACTAAAAGGGTTTTGTACACTCGGATAGCTTACAGACATACTTAGAGGAAATTAATAGCAGGGGCCACGGATCAGATATGCGCGATAGTAGCACTGCTATCCTTTTGAGTACAAGCAGTTGGCCACACAAAAGAGATGCTTGTGAAGGAACCACACCAAGACCCAGCCAGATTCCATCGAGCACGAATGAGAGACTTTTTTTGGTCTACAAATGAGCAGGTGTTCGGCCCTTTGGCCTTCTCTTTGACCCATTCACGTGAAGTTGCCTTTTCTTCTTAGAGCATCTCTGTAATACAGGAAGATCTGACTTTTTTTGTTTACCTAAATAATATGTTTAAAATGAACAAGGCCCTGATCATTCATAAAACACCCTGACTCTACCCGTATGTACAGAACCTCCTTATCAAGTGTCACACTAGTGAAGCACAGCTGTGCTCGGCGCCGCCGGCAGTTTCGTGCACACATGCAGGAGGCACTGGCGGAAGACTGGCTCCCAGCTGCGCTTCGCCACTCCTCCCATCTCACGGTGAGCACCAGCTCACATCCGACCTAATCAGCACACTTCACCTTGCTCCCTTTCTCCTCCCCAATCACCGATGCTGTCTTGTGTTCATCTTTTTAAAACTCCGACTAGTCACATAATTCCTTCTTATCTCTGCACTTGTAGGCGTTAAAAATCAAAGTAAGATTTTTTTTTTCATGTGGAATAATTTGGATAAGAAGAGCTTGATCCTTGATTGTTACTGACATTATAGTGTCAGGCTCTGAGCTTCATTCCCTGGGTTTGAATCAAGGCTCTGCCACTTAAACTTGTTGTGTGACCTTGGCAAGTTATAGAACTTTCTGAGGCTCAGTGTGCTGGTCTGTAAAATGGGGATAAATTTCATGCTCACCTCATAGGTTCATTATAAAGATTAAATGAGTGTTTTCTGTAAAGCACTTAGTGATGGGTACAAAGTAAGCACTTAATAGATACTGATTTTAAAATTATTATTATCGTTTAAATTGCTTTTAATAAGCGTATGATACAATTTTATAATATATTACTCTCAGAATCCCCAGCCTCTTCCATAAGTTGACTTTTATCTGCTCTGATCAGGAAGGACCCTGACAGTGTAGCTGCTGCATCAAAGCAGAAAATAAAGCACAGTGTGGAAGGAGACGCTGAGAACTGTAAAATGGGGACATTGATGAGGTTTCATCATTTACTTTACTTTAGTGGGTCAGTATGGATGTCAGCACATTAACTTTCCAACTATTTTAGTAAAATGCTCCAGGATCATGATTTTTAATAAGACCTCGATTCCAGACCTAAGCTGCAGTAGGCAGCTATGGCTCCTCCCCTGAAATCTTTTTATCAGCATCAGGCTGGGGCCCTGGGTCATCGTGGATTTTACTCTTGCTTAAATTTCCCAGAGTTAAACTTCACTATCATAGTAAGAGACCGCAACTATGAGTATGTCAAGAGGCTTTAGATTTACCTTTGGGTCTACATTAGATTGTTTAGGAAACTTCTTCAGGGCAACAGGTTGGGCTGAGTCTCTTCAGAGATGCCGCATCTTGTGAAGAAAGTTAGGCTCCCACCTTCAAGGGAGGCTCTTAAAAAGCCGAAAGTCGGTTGCCATGTTATTATGTTGGTGTCCGGGTGGAAGGAACAGATCGAAGTGTTTTTCTATTACTTAGTCCCCAGTAGCTGAATACTGCTGCCAACACACACCCACACGCACACACGCACACGCGCGCGCACACACACACACACAATTTAAATGCCTCCATTTTTATCACTTTTTTGGAGAAATGCTGATATAAATTTTTACTTCTGTAGGCACATTCTAATATTCTGTTGGCAAATTCTTTCTCTACTGTAGTCTGGATTCCTCAGGGAAAACATCAGTGGATCCCCAGAATATAAGGTGATATAGTTTCCATTCCTTTTTCCTACTAAGTAAGTCAATAAAATTTTGAACTCTTTTGGAATTGAAATATTTTTTAAATTTTCCTTGATCAAGCAACATTTTTAGAGTAACTTGCGTGCTTTATTTCATTCCACCTTTTCCCATAAAATTATTGAAGATTATCTTTGGAGATATTTTCTATTCTTTTTATAACTTCCATGGTTAGGCTATTTTACGAATTACAAATATCTTTATTTTGGGAATATATTTGAAAAACAGTAGTGCAATTGCTAACAAAAAAATGACTATTTCTTAACATGTACAAATCAAATCAAATATACACTTATATTCCGTAACATCCAAATTAAGTCATTTTTGGTGTTAAAATTTCTAAGGCCCAACCTTGAAATTATTTTAGATAGAAATATTTATATTCACTATTTTGGTTAACATGAAGAGTAATTCTCATTTTAGGATCTAGTACCATGTATCTCATAGAGGGATGGTATATGTACATTTAGCATTGATTGAATTCTGCCTGATTTGAGAATAATATGGGTATATTTTTCCTCACTTCATGAGTCTAAACATTCCAAGAGCAAGGGGGCATATTTTGTTCTTAAACACATTGTCGAAATGTACACATGCTAAAAGAACACTGTAAAATATATGTGTTTCTCTAACTAGGGTCTCGTGTATACATTTTATATTTTGTGTTTACTTATACTGTAGAAGCTGGTTTACCCATTATTTTATCATCTGAATAGCTATTAATTGCCATTTCCAATGTCATAATTTATATTCCTATCACCCAGTGATTAATTCTAGAACTAGCTGTTGAGCATGTGCTATGTGCCAGGAACTGTGCTCCTTGGTACAGACTTACACTCCCAAAACTTTCAATCCAGTTAGGGAATTAGACGTTATTTACTGATGCAAAAACATCAAGTGCCTTCTGAATCAAAATTTAAGAATAATTATTTCCATTAGAATTATAGTATTGAATTTTGTTACATTTTAGCTTTGTATTAATTGAAAGAAAAATTAGTTGAGAATTAGTATTAAATATTAATTGAAAATTGAACGTCAAAACTAAATATTAATTGAATTAAGTGCCCTGTGAAATCCTCATAAAAGCCTGTGAATTAGATGAAGTCATTTCCATCTTATATATGAAGAAACATTAATATTCCACAGTCATATAGTTTTAGACACTTTGATATCTCATATGTAGTAGTAATCTATTACTCAGAATATTTCTTCTCCAAACCATTTCATTTTAAAATAGTGTGTTTAAGGCATATATTAATTATGTGCTTTAGTAGTGCTAATTGCTTAACTTCTTACATTTGAAAGGATTTAATTAGGCAAACTTAAAAGCACAGAAGCTACAGTATTACAAGAAGATAATCCCAGGAGCAGTGGACATGGAGCTATTTAATTCATTTCAATGACCAGTTTCTGGAATGTTTAAGCTTTGTTGGAACTTTCAGGAACAAAGGGGACAGTGACCTCCTCATGAAAAGAATGCTGTGAATGAGCTGATCGGTTACTTATCAGCCCTGCTGTTGTAGCCGTGCCAACCAGACATGTCCGCGTTGCTTGGACGTGATGTGCAGTGGTAGTTACGCTCAGACAGGAGGGACAAAAATAAAGTCATGACTTCATTTTCCACGGATAACTTATCCTTTGTTCTTTGCAATTAGATGTTTTCAGACCATGTATGAAGAAAACGTAATTCCCAAAAATGTTTTAGCTTGTACAGTACTTTTAACGCTTTGTAACAGCTAGATAGCCAAGATCTTATAAATATCAAACCTGCTAAACTCTGTTATTGTGAGAAGAAAAAACTTTTCAGAGAGGTAAAGATGAGTTTCAAAAAATATCAAACCTCAGCATTACACTTAATTCAGACTGACGATTAATGATGAAGAGTTTCGCTTTGTTCAGCAATGATTCTCAAGTTAGATTTTGAAAATGGATTACAATAATTATAAGACTGGCTATATTTCTAACCAGAGAACATCAATCATGTGATAATATTTAACATTTATTGAATAGTTAGTGTGTGCTAGACACTAAGTAAGCCTTTTGTAGGAATTATTTCATTTAATCTGTAGCCCTGTTAGTTAGAGGCTATTATTAGTTCCAATTTAGAGATGAGGAAATTGAGGTCTTTCTAACTTCATGGTTCTGCTTATCTTCAGCCCTAGGTAGACACATGGGGAATGCATTTTTTTAAGCATCACTAACACGACAGAGTCTAGCGGAAAGAGTGGAACTTTGGGACTCAAGAGATTTGCATTCTAGTCTAGACTGTAAGCTCCTGGAGGACTCTGACTGGGCTAGCATTCTATGCCAACACCCATCCTAATACCTGTGACATAATAAATACTTAATCAGCCTTTGAGGATGACTGAACAAGTCAATGAATGAGCGGGCTGTGAACTCAGTGTCTAACCTTGGCCAAGTGGTTTAACCCCTTTGGGCTCCGCTCCTTGTTTCTTTCATTCCTATTTTATATCTTCCTTGCTTCCAAAGATGATTTCAGGTGTCACAGTAAAAGATACAACTGCATAAGGCCTTTAAAGTAAGGATAAAAGGTCAAGAGTGATGTGCTTTAAGAAGGAAAAACCAGACCCCAAATCAAGGCTAAGAATAGCTGCTTCACTTGAGCGTGGAATTCAGACTGAAAGCTGCTACAGAAAAGGAGCATTTGTTGGCAACCACTTCCACCTACCAATTCTTCTGCCACATTTGGACAGAGCATTCTGCTCCCGAAAGAATTCTTGGAGGAAAGAAGAGAAAGGCCCGCAATATCAGATTTGCAATAGCTCGAAAAATAAGGAAGAAGTCTAAGGGGCAGGTTCAAAAGATCAGAAAGCACTAGGTCCCAGCGAATCATGAGTACCAACAGAGCAGCACACATTAGTCCTGAACAGAATGGTTACTGGAAGCAAGGGAGACCATGAGAGAAAGAATAGAAAAATGTCCTGCCGCCATCACACATACCCAGTTTAACAAGATCACTAACTGTTCTAGGGAGGTTGTTTGTTTTGGGTTCCGACGTAGCAGTTTGATAAGAAAAGAATCTGAGCCAATGGTGAGAAGGGTAAATAATTAACCATGTTACTTCGACAAACAGTGGTAATCTGAGCGATTCAGGTTATGCCTCGGAAAAAGAAGAAATCTCATTAGTAGCAGTGAGGCTCCATCCTGAGACGTTTTTCTTTATCCTTTAGATGTCAGCTTCTTTACTTTTACTGCAGAAGCCACCCCCTTTCTTCAACTGGACCAGGTTGCACTTCGGAGATCAAGAGGCCTTTCCTACGCACTGAAGATAGGCCCCAACGTCTTCAGTGTTTGGGGTGATGTTTGTTCAGCTGTTGCTCCTCCCATACTGTTTTCTGTTTGCAGACTCAAAATCAGATACCGGGTAATTCAAAGAGCAATTCAGCAAAAATGTGTTTTATCGCCTCGTAGCCCCTCATACGTGTCCTGCAGTTCCTGCCTCTAGAAGGTTATCCTGCAGATTCATCAAATGGGAAACTTCTGATAGCTTAGTGTCTCGTTCTCGAACTTTCAAACTACGGTCAGAGAGCATGTCGATGGCCAACCAGAATGTGAATATTTTCTCACTATTTTGCTAAGTATTTTTCAATTTGCTACATCTAGGTTAATAATAGTAATCAGAGAAATGGAAATAAGGAAAAAAAATGCGAAGAAGTGAAAAAACTACAACTTGACTTGCAAAATTGCCAGTATAAAATGTATAATCAAGTGATATGCAATTACAATTGTGCCTCTTAAAATTATATCATATATGGGGTTGGAACTCTTGGGAAAATTATAGTGAAAACCTCTGAATTAAAAGATACAGAACAAAAGTGTTAGTTACACATCCCACCCCCTTCTTAGTCCAATTCAGTAAAGTCATTTCAACTGAAGATTTAAATCTGAAAATCAAATTATTTATTTTGATCTTCTTTAGCAATATATCTTTGGTACCACTCAAAAAGTTAGGTGGAGAAATTAGTAAGTATGAATTGTACAAAGCAGAAGGATGGAATTAAAATAATCAATGAAAAAATATCTTGACATTCTTTATGAAATAATTTTTTTTCACGGATGTTTTATTCCAATACGTAAGTACAGAGTAGTTGTTAACATTTTATAAATAAAGGACTTGTGAGTGAAATCAGGAGTAAAACTTGAAGGAAAACTCACTTCCCTACCTTTTGGTAACTGGGATGCTCAACCTGTGTCTCCTAGTCCTTCAAAGTCAGCTCTTGGTTTGTGTGTCTAGTGGGAGTGAGGATGGAATAGTGATTACTTTTTCTCATTCTCTCTCTCTTTCCCTAAATGTTCAATGTTGTTCTGTCCAATATTTTTTTATTAATTTGTGTATTATAATCACCTTAATAGTACTGAGAAAAAAAATCCCCAAACAAAATTAGGATCCACTGAGATCTAAAATAGTTGGAATGAGAGACAAAATTAAGTTTTACTTAGGGCTATGCTGAATTCTACAGTAACATTCAAAGAAAGCCAGCTGCATTCATGCAAGGCTAAGAGACAAATGGTTTTAAAACAGAGTTTTATTTAGCAATCGTATCACACTTCACACATGGAGCTTAGAGTCTAGTATTTTAATATTAGGCCACAGGAATAGAGGTCCAGTAGCAAGAATGAAGATTGTCCCATCTTTTGCCTGGGTTAGAGAAAACTTAGAGCCATCTTCACAGTTTAAGTAGAGAAGAGAAGATATTCAAAGGGTAGAGGCCAAGCATAGGTTTTAAAATTATTAGAAATTTGGGGCAAGTTTTGGGAACTAGGCACACTTAGTTCAAAATGAATTTGTGTATGGAACATATGGAGGATAGATTAAATCTGGTCTGTTGTTCCATAGCAGCAATGGAACCGCTGGTAAAAACCAGGGGAAGGTGAACTCCATTCACATGTGGAGAGATCCCTGCTTGGAAATGTAGGAGCCCTCATCACAGGAGTTAGTCTGCCCAGTAAGGGCTGGCTGGCGTTTGTCAGGGTTCTGAGGAGAGCTCAAGCACAAGGCAGCACTTAAACCAACTGACCTGCAAAGCCCCTTCTCACCCTGAGACTCTATCATTCAATGAAAGAAATGGAGATTGAAGGGCGATCAATGTGGAGACAAGAGATATTCGATATGGAACTGATGGACTGTGTTATGTGTCTGCTTCTTGGACCACGTAGGACCTGATTTTTTGCCATGACTGTGGGTGGACCGCAGTTCCACGACTTTCTAAGGATGCTCTTCAGGTTCAGATATAATTTGCTGCTTAGCTGTTATCAGGGCAGCTCTATCTTTTCTTTCTTTGTCGTGTTATAGAAGAAAAATAAAATGACTGTGCCGCCCAGGATTTCTTTAAGGCCATTTCAAGGCCCATATCATGAGGATGATGACGAGTTTAGTGGATGCTGCAGTCTCTCATGTCTCCCCTTCAGGATCAAATGCCCACCCACCCAGCGCCCAGGAGTGTGTACTGTTGAAGGCTCACAACTGAGTCTCTTTCCAAGTATGGCTTCACCCAAAGTTATGCCATGGAGGCAGCCTGCATGCAGTGAGTGAATGTAGGGACACAAAGGCCCAGACCCCTTATCTTCATTTGGGACAACCTGGAAGTGTTATCTCAGCACCAGAGCTTCCTCTGTCCTCTGTTGAAACTTCACCAGAGTTTCACCTTCTCTCTTTCACTTTTCCTTCTTCCACTCTCTGACAGCTATTATAACCAAGGGCAACCCCCAGCGAACCTCCTGGAGGGGATCCCTTCTTTGACATCTATTTCTAGAGAACCAACCATACTGATAATGATGGTGATGGTGACAGTGACAGTGATGATGGGGGGGGGGGCGGGACACGTAGTGGTAGCGATGGAGAAGGAAAATCAACTGCCTTTCATTTGCATGTCCCTTACACTATAAACTAACAAATAAAAGGATTCATTTGATCCTCATAATAACGCGTGAGTGGGCAGGAACCCAAATCTTTCCCAATCTATAAGTAAGGGAACTGAGAAACGTAAAGTCAGTGCTTTGCTCGTGATCATATAATTAGGGATAAATTTTACAGTAAATCTTGTTTATGGTTCTCATTTTAATGTTATTTTATCTAATGATAGTGCCTGGCACTTCTCAGAACTCAGAAAAATATTTGTTGGATAAATTAGTGTGATTTCATTGGCCCTTTATCCTTCCTTTTCTCCCACTGACCCTGCAAATCAGAGGAAAATCATGTGTTAATGGTCTGCTTTTGCAAGACGAACATAATGTCAAATATTCTGAATTATGTTTTCAATATATTTGCTTATACTTAGCAGCTGACATGATGAACTTCTTTTGTTTAGAAAATATGACATACTCAAGAAAGATTTCCATGACATGCTGATACATTGTGCTAGCGCCTGAATTTGTGTTTCTCATGGACCAGTATAACTTGAATAACAGGTATTAATGGTCAATAAGTGTACATACCTCAGGTGGTGAGTGTGCCTGATGGGTCACTTCAAGTAAAAAAAAATACTTCTACCATATCCTAGACAGAAAGAAAAACTTTAGAGAAAATTCCCAGAGTGCTGAAGAGCATTTGAGCTCTAAGACCTGTTTGTTTTGACATAAACGCACTGACGTGGCAAATGAATTTACAAGAATTTGAGTCCACATTTGATGAGGTGTCGCTGATTTAAATTTTGCTGACTGAAATGTTGCTCCGCTACTTTGATTTTGCTTGAGTCAAGTTCTTGTTTCAAGAACTTGAATCAAGTCATGCTTTCAGGCTAGCTTGTTTAATCAACTACCGAAAAACTCCCTGTGGTGATCTGGGATATTCCACTTTGTAGGAGTTTTAGGTGAAGATATTCTATAGCAGAGAGAAGAAATCTTGAGCAAGAAGCTATGCACTGCAGCTGACAGAAAATCAAAACCACCATTCTTCTTTCTTCACAGTGGACTTAGACCCAGTGTCTGGACAACCGGAAGCAGAAACTGTTTCATTCATGTCAGAAGCAACTCTAGTTTGATATTCAAGTGATAACTCCTGCTAGGTATTTAAAATTTTGATAATGCTTTCCCCCTTTTCACAGTCCTATGTGCAGTACCCCAAAGCAACGAAAAGAAAGTAATACCTTATTCTAAGATGCAGAAACTATACTGAGAACAATCAAAATGACTTATCCTAGATAAATGGCAAAAACATTGGAAAGTCACCATCCCTTTAGAGTTGATTTCCAGTAATCTGATCCAAGTAGAACCAACAGGAGTCTCTACATTTACAGAAAATTAATTTACAAGTGCTTAAATAAGAAATTTAGTATGGTGGAAAGATTATGTGATTTTCTGACCTTGGAAGTCATGATTTTTCAAAACCTCATTTCTCATCTTTCAAATAAAAACAATTCTGACTTGGCAGGTCGACTATGAGGAATAGATTTAATATTTATGAAACTTGTAGCATAGTGTCTGGCACATGTTAATCTGCTAAATAAATTACACTCACTGACACAGCAGTGGGACCATTACACTCTGCTTTGAAATTACAAAAGATTTTCAGTTCAGTAAAAAACAGAACAAAATGAACAACAACAAAAAGATATTCTCTATGAGCCTAATAATTCTGAGATTTTAGGCCCTTTTGAAAGCTGCAAAAGCTGCTTTAGATTATCAGTGGTCTGAAGCCTGCTAAAAGTACTTGTCCTATAACCAGTGAATGATGGAAAGTCTGGGAGAGTCTGAATTAAGCCACAGTGCCTGCCGTTGGGGATACAATGAAATCATACATGTTTTCTCAGAAATTAATGGCTGAAGAGAGTATGGAAGCCCACCGAGTGATCTCAGAAGCCACGCCTGGGCATCAGATTGCCCACCACCCACAGGGAGGGAGGACGTATTTTGAAGTGAGAGTAGGGGTTGGGAGAATTTTGCTTTGGAAGATTCTTCTGGCAAAAGCAATCAATCTGGAAAATATTTGGTAGGATCTTTTCAATACATCAGATATACACCTTTTCGCTGTTGTAGGCAACTTTAGAATGGTGGATTCAGTCTCTATCCAGTAGAAGAATCGTCTAGTCAGGTCAGTACAGGGAAAAAAGCATTTAAATAAACATTTTGTTTGACATTTGTCCATAAATGCTTGGGAATTCACTCATTTATCAATTCAGTTCAGTAGCGTTGTTCATGCTTTTGCTCTTCGCAGACCCAACTCAGGGTGGAGAGCAACAACTTCTCCCTCAAAAAGAATGATGACCGTAGCACCGAAACTGTGATGGGTTGGATTGTGTTCCCAAAAGACATGTTGAAATCCTAACCTTGAATGAGACCTTTGAAAACAGGGCCTCTGCAGATACAATCAAGTTAAGATGAGATCCTGATGGATTAGGGTGGCCTTACTCCAATGACTGGCGTCCTTAGAAGGAAAGAGGAACTTGGACACCGACGCACAGAAGAAAGATGATTATATGATCGAGGCAGAAGTTGCCACTAACCTTCCACAAGCCAAGGAATACCAAGGACGGGAGCCACCTAGAGGCTGGAAGGAGGCAAGGAAGTCTCCATCCCCAGGGGCCTTCAGAGAGGGCGTGGCTCCGCCAACGTCTTGACTTTGGATTTTAAGACAGTAAATTTCTGTTGTTTAAAGCTGCCCCGTTTGTGGTACCTTGTGACAGCAGTCCTAAGGAATGAACACAACCACCATGACTGTTTTGTTGTGAAATGTGAGGCCCGTGAAACTTAAGCAAGTTGTCCGAGGTCACCAGCTAGTGAGGGCCACTCCTCACCTCCGATGAGGTGTAGCCTGTAGACCCTTCATTTCCGGTTATTTCTCTTCAGTAGCTGAACAAACATTTGAAATCCAATCCACTGAATTCTCTCCTTGGCCTTTATATCAAGCCACAGACAAAACAGTCTGACTCATTTGTTTAGAAATCAGTTCCATAAATATATGACCTCGAAACTGACCGAATAAAAATTGCACATGATGCCTATATTCATTCTGTTCCTCTCTCTTCCTACAATTTATGACTAATGCTTTTTTCCTCCAGTTTCATGTGAACTAAAAAAGCCTCAGAAAACAGGTTCCCATCTTCTCACTGAAAATATCTTTATATTCATCAAAGCTTCCCCTGAGATGATAGCAGTAAAACACATATCTTTCTTTGATTTTTTTCCGAAAGTCAGTTAATTATTACTATTTTAACAACTGTTTTCTTATAGAAAATGTCAGTTTATTGAAGAATATATAATTAAACACAAGCAAAGAAAACTTATACATAACCCAATCACTCATTATTAAACATGGTTAATGTTGAGTGTAAATGCCCACTGCCTTTCCCCCATGACAATGTATCCCAAATTTTACTTACAAAAGTGGAATTGTGCAGGTGAACATTTTTATGGGTTTATTGTTGTTGCTGTTTACTTAAATATAATATGAACATCTTCTGTGCTATAAATAGGAAAGCTCTGTATTAAAAAGTCAAATAGGGTCTTTTCTCCTGGCATTCTCAGAGCTTTCAAAATGTTCAAGTACACCAGGAAACTAAGAAAAGGATATGGTTTTTAGGGTCTCCCAAACTTTTTTTGGCCTGGGGTGCCCCTTTTGAATAGCCTCTCATAGAACATATTTTGGAAAATATCATACTACATAATGACTTTTAAACACTGAACCTCTCTCGCAGAGTGGAGGCACCTCATCTGTTTCTTCACTTCCCTATTACAGAAATCTATAAACATTATCTTTAATATATTCCCTGCCTACTTTGTTAAATTCCCATCCTATTTCTAAAAGAAAACACCCTATTTCAGTAACTCTAAGATGCACGTTTTCCGCCAGCTGACATACCAGGCAACGATCTGTTCCTGAGCCAGGCGGCAGCCATGACACCCTTGTCATGTGCGTGTACATAGAAACTCACCGAATGTTTTGAAAACAAAAGATGTGCACCTGCTTTAAGCCGAGCTCCTGTGACAATAGCTCTCCTGATGGCACAGAGCATTGCTTCTTAAACTTTGGGCATCTTAGAAGGTTCTGGAATAACAGCAAAGGCTACAGAAGCCCAGGCTTGTTGGAATGAGGCATTGCTTGGACCTCTATTTTTCCAACTTTTCTAAGTGAATCTGAAACGCGCCAAATTTTGAAAACTACTAAATAGATGATAATACTGTGTGCGCTGCGGGGAGAGAGGGGGTCTAATTGCCACTCGGCAGAGGTGAGCGCTGAATGTGAAGGAGTTTAGGAATAGCTGAGCCACTTTCTCTTCTCTCTCTTTCTTTCTTTTTTGTATGCCCAGCGTGACATGATGAAATTTAACCCACCTACATTTAAAAGAGCTCTTCCAAGAAATAATAAAAATTTGAACATAAAACAGAACGTAGTGGTAGAGTTTTATTGGCAAGTGTTTTTTTCTTCGTAGTGGAACGTAAAATATTGATATGTCATGACTTCTGGGCCCTTCGTTTCGCTGGCATGTCTTTTGGCACCTAATCTAATACCACACCTAAGGAAGCGGCTCAACAAGTGTCTGATAATAATGAGAAATAAAAACCAATCAAAACGTACCGCCCTGTGAGTTGCTCCATTAAAATGTATTGCCTAAACAAAGGTGTCCCAGAGCTATCTTCCTAAAATACATATGTGATCACATCTGTGTTCTTTTTAGAACCCTATGGTGGCTTCCCATTTCCTGAAAGATAAAGGCCAAAGTCCTTAACCCAGAGAACAAGGTATTTCACAAACGGTCACATGTCTACCTTTTCAGTCTCCTCTCCCCTCATGTCCGCCCCAGCCTGTGCTTCAGCTGTGCTCAACCTCTCGGGTTCTACAAACTTCAAATTTACTTTCCTCAGCCTGGAAATCCCGTCTCTGGCAACCCCCTCCTGACCCTTTTGGCCCAGTTCCAGCACAGCTCCTTATAAAGCTCAGGGACTAGTCATTTTCCTCTAGTTCCCTGGGTACAACTGTACTGAAGAGCAAACCACACTGTGAGAGAACTGCTTGGGCCACGTGTGTTTTCCCCCCACTCAGAATGTGAGCTGTAAGTTAGCAACCTGACACCGGAGGAGGTTCTTGGCAAGCAGTACCTGTAAAGGAATGCCTGTTGGATTGAATGGAGAGGTGGCCATGGAGGAAGATACAGTTCACTCGCCACCTCCCCAGCCTGTTCATTCACTCATTCGTTCATACATCATGTCTGCATCTGCCTGCCAGGGGGCTCTGCTAAGCAATGGTAATGGGGTGAAGACGAAACAGAAATGATTCCTGCTCTCATGAAGTTTATAACCCAGCTGAGCAGACAGAATTTAAGTACATAAATACGCAAGCAAATACAACCACACAATGTGCATAGTCTGTAACTGGGCTGCCCCAGGGCGCTGTCTGGGCATAGCTTCACTTTCAAAGTCCAGCTATAGAAGCTTCGAAGAAAAAGGTGGCTCTTTCCTGACAGGGCCACCCTGAGCGGAGCCATTGCTGAGGACCCCTGACTGACGTCTGCAGGTACAGTCTGTGGCCAACCCTCTTTCATTCTCCATTTCTTCCCCAATAACAGAACACTCATTATCTGGGCCCTGATGCCCAGCTGAAGGGTGGCATTTCCAAGCCTCACTAGTAGCCAGGAATGGGCAATGGCATATCAGCAGAAGAACTGGGTGGGAGTGGTGGGAAAGCTCTTCTCAAGAGGCCAACTCATAATGCTTCATGTCAATTAAAAAAAAATAAAAGAGGCAACTAAAGCGGGAAATGTACGCCTTTGCCCTCCTTCCCTTCTTGCCTGGAACAGGGACATGATGGCTGGAGTACTAGTAGCCATTCTGGACCATGAGGATGACTTGAGGATAGAAGCCATTTTCTAAACATGGCGGAACAGAGAGAGGAACTAAGTCCGGACGACCATGGGGCCAACATTCTACTAGCCTTGAATTCCTTGTCTCTCACTTCTGAAAGCAACAGAAAAATACACTGTCTAGTTTAAGCACTGTGGTTTGGGTTTTCCCAGGTATGTAGCCAATCCTAATTCTAATAGATACTGTGATAGGACTCTTTCTTGTGTCTTACCAAAAATTGAACAGTAACTTGAGTTTGTTTACAATGTTGAGTTTTTCATGTATTATCTTATTTGATCCTCATAAAGACCCTGCTAGACAGTCAAGGGATATATGCATTTCAGCCTAATTTATGGAAGAAAACCCACGAAGGCCACTCACATATCTTAGACA
The DNA here is from genome assembly GCF_009834535.1 of Camelus ferus. Classification (NCBI taxonomy): domain Eukaryota; kingdom Metazoa; phylum Chordata; class Mammalia; order Artiodactyla; family Camelidae; genus Camelus; species Camelus ferus. The sequence continues at coordinate 17,183,102 of NC_045721.1, forward strand.
TGGACTCACGTTACTGTCTTGGCTTATAGACTTTTTTCTAAGCTTTGTCCTCATTAAAACCTCCGTATCTTTCAAGATACAGTTTAGGTATCAGCTCTTAGAAGAGTTTTCTTTATCCCCCCATGTGCCCATAGTAAAGTTGGTTGTGAAATGGTATTTTGTACTCATTTAAACCCATAAGGACTGTTTACAGAGTTAATCTTTGATGTAGATGTAGGCCTTTCCTTTGATGCAGAAAAGGTCCAAAAGGAGAACATTCTGCCCAACTATCAGCTCAAGGTAACTACCTAGCAATTAGCACCTCTGAGCCTGACTTTTGACAGCATGGAAAGTGAATTCTGCTTTGGATAGATTTGATAAAACAACTACTATCCCAGATTACGGTCCTACCCTGATAAATGGAGCTCCCCTCCAGGATTCTGCAAGCGCGCATTGGTGGGTTACTTTTCCTAGTTGTCTGTGTTGTCGCTGGGAGGCTTTTAGCTGTGCACCTACTAAGTCCAGTACACTTTTGTCTCTCTTTTTTAAAAAAATTTTGTTTGTTTGTTTCAACATTTTTCTCATTTGGTATCTGACACTTGGATTCTAAAACACATACCAAATCACATATTACTCATTGTTCATTTTGATGAATAAATCTCATGGAACAATTATGCCAATTATATCAGAAGTCCTTCTAAAGGGCAAAGGGTGACCCCTCTAATTTTCATTCTGCTGAGATTTGCGCATTTGGCTGCCTCTTCAGAGTTTACAGAGGCTGCCAAGTTTCACCTTGGGCCTCATAATTTGTTTCAGCGGCTCAGGTGAAACCAGCAGCATTTGTTTTAAAATGCTTCTCGCCGGGCATTGTTTGCTGAGGCTGATGTGTTTCGTTACTAATTCAATAATGTGGTGACGGCAGAGCCCGATGATTTTCCTGTGGGGTCGGGCACGGTGCCACGTCCCCCGAGGTCCCTGGGAGCCACTGTTTCCATAGGAAACACTGGTAAGTGGAAAAGGTCCCTTAAGATACACTGTTAATTTGGTCAGAGTGCCTCTCGGAGAACAAAGCGTGGCCCCTTGTAGGAGAGTGAAAGCCACCAACCTCCCCTTTCTAGGTAGCTTTTTAAGCTTATCATCGTGAAGTACACACAATCAAATTCCTTGGGAGCAAGTGCAGCCTTTTCCGGATGGCCAGTGGGATCTCTCACACCGCGGGCTTAGCAAACGCCAAGCGTGCTTTTCTTTAACAGGAAACAAGCCCTGGTTACCAGCGCTGGGGGACTGGGAGGGGCGTGGATGAGTCACTGCAGGTTGACTTTCTTCTTTGTTTTTGGCTAACACTACAATTTTCCCCCACCTGGTACTGACACAGTATTAATGTACATTTTCAGATAAAGTCACTCTTGAAAGCTCCCGCAATTAGAAGCATCTGCAAGCCCAGAGCTTGATAAACCTGAGATGTTTAAAACAATGTTGTTATTAGCCAGGCAAGACCAAACTCTCTGGCTTTAAGCCTGGCCAACTCTTCTTTCCGTAGCTACTGTTTCAGTTCCTCGTTCCTCTTAATCTGGAGGGGCTGCAGAGTTTCTAGTGGGTTCTGGTAACTGCTAATGGAATTTACTTCCGCGGTGCACATACAGTATTTTTGTATTAACAGATTTCACTTTATATTTGGCTTTTAAAAACAGTTTTATGTAGCTGGCATTTATAGTCTTATTTGCCCTCTGGTAAGGTTTTGTTCTTCTGTAATCATTTTCTCATTTGTAATTCATTCAGTAAGTGGATTTCCATAAGGCTTTCACTCTGCTGGGTCTGTTTTGGTTTCAGGTACCTCTGATTTATCAAGGTCATTCTGGATACTTATCAAGGTCAGACTTCCTCAGAGGATGGGAAGGCATTTGATTAATAGCCTGTGAGTCAGTCGGCTTCCCAGCATATATTTCTTGGAGTGTGGAATCTTAGAAATAAACCCAATTTGCTCTGCAGAGGTACTCCCAGCCTCTTTCTAATCCTGTCCAAGGTAGTTGTCACACTTCCCATCTTGGTCCCAGTTAGCAGCACATTTTCCATGTTATTGCTAACGTAACGAATTATGCAAGATTTAGAAAGATCTCTGGCATATCTATGTGTTCTTAGGACTTAGCAAACTCAGTCTAAGCTTTATAACAACCTGTACTGCCCCATTAAACAAATCACGCTGGAGTTCTGTCTCCAAGTTATACAAAGAGCTCCTTTGTCATACGGGGGACTAGAGCCCTTGCAGGACAGTCACCCAGCAGTGGAGGCTGAGGGACAGGGTGACTGGAGAACATATTGCTTCAATCAACAGTGACCTTGTTGAATTTTTACAGCAGGGAAGGAACCAGATTAAGAAGGATTTCCATGTGGGAACCAAGGGATAAGTGGCTTATATCAGGACCAGGGAAGCAGTAAATGTAAGGAAATAACAAACTTCTTTAAAGAAAGTGCAAAAATGTTTCGGATACTCTCTACCCAAGTAGCCTCTTCACAGTATTAATCACCATCATCCCAGCTAGTCCATAACCTGTCAACTTCAGTTTTAACTTCGACAAACAGGCCTTTATCAAGTAATCTTTCCTTAAATCTGTGTTTGTTTTGAACACTACTTTATTCTCATTTTATTTCACTTTTTTAAACTTTTTATCTTGAAAACAAAGAACTCCAAAGTTACGAAAAGTGGAAAGAGTAATAAAATAAACTGGAGGAATACTACTCAGTCATAAAAAGAATGAAATAATGCCATCTGCAGAAACACGGATGCACTTAGAGATTTCCACACAAAGTGAAGTAAGTCAGAGAAAGACAAAGATGGTATGTCACCTACATGTGGCATCTAAAAATATACATATGAGCTTATTTACAAAACAGAAAGAGATTCACAGACAAGGAAAACAAGCTTATGGTTACCAAAGGGGAAAGGTAGGGGGAGGGATAAATTAGGAGTTTGGGATTAGCAGATACTAACTACTATATATACAACAGATAAATAACAAGGTCCTACTGTACAGCACAGGGAACTATATTTAATATCTTGTAATAACCTATAATGAAAAAGACTATATATGTATAACTGAGTCACTATGCTACACAGCAGAAACTAATACAACATTGTAAATCAACTATACTTCAATAAAAAAATCCCTCATTGAAGACTCACCAGGTGTTAGTATTTTGCCACATCTGTGTTATCCTTTGATAGACAGATATAGTTGTATATAGATTTATATAGGTATAAATCTATCTTCTATTGTTATAAGACCTAAATTATACCATTTTACACACACATGAGACAAATGCATTATTATGCATTATTATTCTTTCTGCTGAATCATTTGAAAGTAAGTTCCAGAGCCCACGACCCTTTACCCTAAATACTTCAACGTGTGTTTCCTAAGAATAAGAACACACATTTAAGAAACCATAATATAATATAAAATGGAGACAACACTGTTATATAACATACAGTCCATATTCAAAGCTCCACTGTGTCCACAGTGGACTTCAAGGCATCCTTTTTCCTGATGCAGGGTCCAGCCCAGGATCACATGCTGCTTTCAGTTTGTCTCTTGAGTCTCCTTCTTTCATCTGCATCAGTTCCTCAGCCCCTTTTTTTTTTTTTTTTCATTTTTAAGGGACATTTACTGTTTTCTCCTAATTTTACAAGCAATACATGTGCACTGCAGACAACAGTTCCCCAGCCTTTCTTTTTCTTTCCTGATACTTGCAATGTGTAAAATACACACGTTAGGGAGATACGATTTATACGATCTTAGGTTTTGTTTTAGAAAATCATTCTTCACTTTACAGTGTGGTGGTATAAACTTTCATACTGAAAGAAAATTTCTGAACAGGGATTTTTACCCACATTCTGCACAATAAAAACCAAAACAATTAGCAGCAAATTACTGGTTTTCCTTTATCTATCAATGGATAACTTAGTAACTTTTAATTATGTAACAAATTTAATTGTGATATTTAAATCTACAAAAATTTTGAAAATACTTTTCATAGCCATTTTGTTTAAAATTCTACACTAAGACAACAAGCCTCAATAGAGAAAACAGACCAGAGCTATGAACAGGGTATTTGCAGAGGAGATAACCCAAAAGGCCATTGAACATGAAGAGAGATTCAATTTCGTCAGTAATTAGAGACATGCACATTAAGACAGTAAAGAGCTACTACTTTGCACCTATTGTATTGGCAAAAATTTGAAAACCATATAATGCCAAGTGTCCCCACCAGAGCTAACCAGACCAAAGACTGGAACCTGACATTGGGCAGTCCCAGTACACACAACTGCTGGCAACTTACGAGGGGTTTCATCTGGCTCAGCAAGATGAGTGGGGATAATCACATTTGTTTCTTGGGAATTTGTATTTAGCAACAAACAAGTTCGAAGGGAGAATAAAAGTCAGATAAACAGAGGTGGAGCAGAGCTAGAGGGCCAGAGCCACACTGCCGGGCTAGAGCAGCCGGCGGACGAGGGGAGAGGCTCAGGATGGGTGAGGACGCCTGAGCACGCAAAGAGCACAGCCCCCTGCATGGAGTGATTTATGACGATTAACAGAGATGCCGTGAGGGACACTGTGGGAGCAAAAAGATTAGTCTCAGTTCCTGCCAGCTTCCAGTTCCTAATCCTGTGCAGCTCTGGGTGTTTTCCTGTTCTCTTCTTTAGCGGAGTAGAGTTGGGGTGGGGGGTACTGGGGCAAGAAGATAGAAGATAAAAGAAGACCTTCAAAATTCCAAAGGAAAATGACCTCAAGATTCTTAAATCTAGCCAATCAATCACGTCTGAGGGTAGAATAAAGATATTTTCAGACATACAACAAAAAACCACCCCCAAACACCAGATGAACTTAGGATGTTTCTTGATAACTTTTTAAAAATGCCAACATTTAATCAAAATCACTTAAATTCTTCTGAGTTGTAGAAAGTCAGAAAATGTGTGGTATTGAAAAGATGAATGAAAACACAGACTTCACACTCTCCAGTCACTCAGCACCTGTTCAGACAGTGTTTTAAGTCCTCGTTCAAAATGTATTGAGAAATTAGAATATTCCAAGCATGGAAGACAAATGAGACATGGACCAGGTTGGCTTTCAGGGAGCTGACAGAGCAGTATAGGAGTCAGACCACAGGGCATGACAAAGTGTGTCATAGCAGAGGCAGAGCCCCGGGACACTGGAGGCACAGAGCAGGCCACTGCTGACTGCCTGGGACGGTCATTAGTGAGGTGGTCTACGTGAGCCAGGGTGGAAGGCAGGTTGGGATGGAGGCAAAACGTGCTAGAGGCATGTGATCTGACTGAGATGCTTTTAGGTAGCAGGAACACCTGCAAGGCAAGGAAGCAAGGAATGGGATGTCATTCAAAATTGCCGAAACACGGGGAGTGAAGACTAGAATATGAGGCTGAAGTTGAAGGCAGGGGCAAGTTTAGGAGTAGCAAACTCAAACTAACTGAAGGGATGGTCACTTAAACCAGAGCGGGCTTAAAACAATAGGAAGTGGTACCACACGGGAAAGGCTCACCCTCTTCTCCTCAGCAGATATGCTAACCTGAGCAGGCTCGAACCAACCAAATGTGAATCTGACCGGAGAGAGGAGGAAAGTGGGGTCCCCAAATCTGCACCCATAGGATTCTGATGCATATAAAGGTCGGGGAATTGCTACCGAAGGCAGGAGTCCTAATGTGGGTAGGGAAATGCAGTATTTACAAAAGGGTTGATTTAATGACTACCAGCAAAGGAAGCATCTTTGTTTACAAGTCCAACATATTTAATACAACAACTTCAATCAAGTTACTAGAAACAAAACTAAACGGGATGGTGTCTGGGAAATATATCAAATAGAATGACTGGTGACAGGATTAAAAGGTGAGGATTTTGCAGAAAGTATGAATGGTTAATGGGGTATATTATGGGAAATTCCCTGGAAAGGTGAAATTTTTAAGGAAGGGTAGGATGTGACCCATCTAACTGAGAAAGTAAAATTATTCCTAGTTTGAAGGTGATTTTTAAAGCAAAGGACTTCTAATTTGGTTTGGACTTTTTAAAGTATTTTAATATTACAAATAAATTGTAATTGAGTTAAAGACTCATTTTCTGCAGTAGGAAACAATAGGGATCTTTAACATTTCATTTTAAATTCTGCAATACATAAAAAGTGTATTAAAATAATTAAATACATGGAATCCATAGGTAACATCTTATTAAAATATCCTATATGATTTGGTTATTTTGGCCACATATAATGAGTCATAGGGCTTTGTTTTAGTTAAGTGGCCATAAGAGTATCATTGAAAAACAGAAAGCATGACTGCCCACGTTTGCCGGTCTCCTCGATGCGCACCCTGTGACGTGAAGGTACCACCTGTTCTGACAATGGTTCCAGTTACTGTCTCTACAGTGATTTGCATGTTATTAACCTGGATAGACCCGAATCCATCTAGTGAGAAAGGCTTCCCTTTCTCTGTTTCACATGAATCCCTGGCTCGAATAACACAAGTTCCTCCTGAAAGCTAAAAACTCAGAGCACTTGTACTATCGGTGAAATATTTAGAGCGATAACAGGAGCGACCCTCCTCCAAAAACGATGAGTTTGATGAAAAGAAATTAACAAGCCGTGCTGGTGCGCTGCACGTGATCAGCCACGCTTGCGAAGTCTGTCTGTTGGTTGTTGCTATGACTACGAAAAGCCGGTGGAACCCAATGAGCTGTCTGCAGCAGGGCTGGGAGGGCCAGCCATTTTACTTATGGAAAACAGTGTGGCATATTCTGCTGAGCTTTACCCTGGAAGAAGCATTTTTTAAAAATCTATTGAGGGAAGAGAGAAGTAGTGGGCATGCTGGTATTCAGTTAGCACAGCCAAGCATGCCTGCAAGCTGCCATTTGGACGAGCTGTTGACTGCCTTTCCTGGTAGCTGATTTGAGAACGTGGAATGCAGGGAGATAATGCTGCATATCTGCTATCAGACAGCAGAGAAGGGTTTTGTCTGGGGAAGGCAAGCCTTCCCTGCAATGTAGCTCAGCAGCTCTCTGGCTGCTAACCCTGAAAACTAGTGACCCCAGCGGAGGTGTTTCCATCTGTGCTCCCCGGTCCTGTGCGCGGCTGTTGCATATGAGTGGCAGGTCTGAAGAAGCAGGTGTGTGCTCGGACGGGCACTGGACTGTAACTCAGGCGGACGCTCTCGGGTTTACCTGCTTCCTGTTAACAGATTGTGGCTCAGACAGCATCTGCCCGCACGCTGAGGCAGAGGCTGAGAAGGAGGTCCCTGTGTCTCCACTTGACTGACAGAGGTAAGCTTTTTTGTCCTTTTTAAAGCCCAGCATAACAGTAACTCGGAGCAAAACTTAACCTGAACATTTACATTCATTGTATTCCTTGGTTTGACCAAGGCAACACACACACACACACACACACACACACTCACACAAACACACAAAATAGTGTCAGACACACAGAGTTGTTTCAGTCAGTTCAGGCTCTAGAAATCATATGATTTTTAAAAATTACAAATGTGCCTTGGGGTTTAAAATAAATAGTTGCTGTTTTAACAAGCCCTCATGGCTTATCCTTCTGGACAGCCTTCATAACCAGCAACCTTTCTCCCTTACAAACAATGGATTCTTTTATGACCTGCACTTTGACATACATTGAGAGAATTACACGGAAAATCAGCGGCTCAAAAATTGTGAAGCATTTAATTTTAAGCCTCAGAAATGATGTTATATTTAACTCCTAACACACCTCTGTATATGCTTAAATTAAGCAATTCCGTTCCCTATATAGGTCATAATAGCCAGTGGATCACGTCCTTGCTTATTCTGAACGCAGATTCTTGGTGTGCTGTTTGATTTAGTTCGGGGTAGTTGTAAAGCAAATAGTGTAGGTATTGGAAGCTGCTCACCCGTCCTTTCCAAATATCATGCATGCCACACTAGCCCAGAGCACAACACCCTCATTGTGCTCCCTGGCTTGGAATCCAAGGAAAGAAAGGAAGTGAATCGCTGCATTGAGTTCAAGCATAGCTATAGTATGTGTCGGTAAGAATGCTTTTATTGCACCATTTTTCTCACAAGCAGATAGGTTTCAGAGATAGAGAGTGAAACCCAAAACACTACACTCCTCCCACAAATGTGCTAATATTTGCAGTGGATGTTTGCTGTCCATCGCTACGTGATAAAAGCACAGACTTTGAATTGCCGTACGAGTTGCCCCTGACTGAGTATTTCTTTAATTTATAGTCTCTTAGGAACAAAATTACATTGTTACTTGGGATTGAAATTGGTCAGTCAAATTGGAAACCCTGGTAAGGAAACGACCGAATAATGATTAAATTCTGTTTCAGCAACATTTCAGCTTTACGTAAATCAATTCTATTGTTGGGCTCCCAGAAACGGCAGATCATTTACAGTGCTATGGAAAATCTTTAAGGAAAAATATTTTGTTGCAAACTTTGACTAAAAGCCTCTATGTGCTAAAGATGGAATCTACCATGAAAAGTAAAATAAATAGTATCTGAGATCTACTTCTAAGAAATATATTTTTATTTGCTAGACTTTTCCTCAAAATGCGGATGACATAGGAGTCACTTTTTAATTTTAAGTATAATAATATAATTTTCATTGCTACATATGAGCATACATCACCTGTTTCACATATATAGCAAAGTCAATATGCCCTTCGATAAGATAGTTATTGGGAGAGTATTTTTCAAAACTCTGTTCTAAATGTCAGCAACATCCATGGTATAAAAATATTTTAAAAAATCAAGATATAAGCAGTCTTGGTCCAGAAAATCATTTCCACGTTTAATGATAAGAGCTTTAAACAGGAATACATCTATTTATGCATGTGAGACACCGTATAAGATAAAATGGTGAAATGATAGCATTGTACTTCACATAGTTTAACTTGCAAAGGAAAGCTGAATGAACTGACTTAGTGTTGAGTCAAATTCTATAATAAAAATATCAGCCAAGGAAGTGATTCTGTTATAACAGAACGAAAAGTGGAAAAAGTCTCTCTTCGATTTAATTTCTGTCAAAGCTTTGCACGGCGAAAGGAATTCTCAGAATTAACGCAGTTGAGAAGTCCAGCAGCAAGAAAATAATTTTGTATTCGTTTTTCCTGGGGGAGCTTTTAGAAGAACCAGGTGTGGACATACCTGAGTCTGTGTCCTGATCCTTTTGTCATACCATGTGTGACAGGAACCTTAGCCCACGGGAAGAGTGACACATAAACTTTATACCTGTGGGGTTTTTCCCCTACATTAACAACCTTTTAAGGGGATATGCTATAAAAGGTTAGCTTCCGAAATCCACTTCTGCATGGCACATCTACATGGTTATTAACACAACAATATTGAAAACCAGACACAGATATAATCCCTATCTTTCAAGACTTTGCATCTTGGCTTTTATCTATTTATGTACTCTTATTTTCTGCCACTTCCCAACTCACCTGCTAGCAATAGCAAGTACTGTGTAATTTCCAAACACACTGTGCTGAACTTGCAAAAAGCCAGTGACTTCTGTATAGACTTTTTCTCCAAATCTTCCCCACAGCAGCAGCCACTTGCCATGCATCCTTCAAAATGTAGCTAACATGTCTCCCCAGACACTTCCTCACCACCTGCATTGGCTATCGCTGAATCTTATGTCTGTAGCTCTGACTACGGCACCATATCGCATTTGTCTCTCTCACGGGCTTCCGGAGTTTTACTGACCTCTGGACGTACTTTGTCCAGGGTCCAGAACTTGGCATTCAGACATTGTGCTGGTAGCCTCAGACTTCACCATTTTCCTATCAGTTACCGTAAATACAGGCTTGATCTCAAAATAGAGGTTCTATTATCTATTACACTGTCTTTGACTGGAGAAGCTCAAAACATTTAAAAACAGCAATGAGGCTTTAATTTCTCTGATATGAAGTTATAGCTTCAAGATCACAATTTGATAAAAGCTATCAATGTCCTACACTACAACAGAATTTTCAGAAGAAAAATTTTATAACCTATAAGTTAAACAAAAACAGCTTGAAAGATTTAGTATCTAGAAGACGTTGTTTTTCTACTACAGCTATTATCAAATTTTCAGGGGAAAATGAGTATATAGTAAGTATCCCCATTGGAAATGTGCTCTACAATCAGGTCATTTAAAACTAATGTTGAATTGATGGTGATTGGTAGTCAATTATAACAAAGTTATGTATGGAACTGTTTTTTGAAGCCAGAAAAAAGTAGAGATCATGAATTAGAAAGAGACCAAATGATTAATATAAAGTCTACAACAGCAGAATTTCTTTTAATTTTTCTAAATAAACCTGAAAGTTTACTGGTAATAACTGGTTACATTATATATGCCCCTATGACTTGAGTTCCTGGGTAACAGAGAGAACAGACTGTTGGATCACTCTCGATACAGATATGTGTTTGGCTGTAGAGACTTCCCCTTCTTTTTTCTATATTAGATGCCATGATTATTATTTTGTAAAGCCTAAATTTTGATAGTATTTTTATGGAAAAATTATCATGATGTTGGAGTCAAAAATAAGAATGTATCAAAAATGACATGATGAATGAATAAACATACAATCCCCACGTCTTTAAGATACCCATCTTGAAAGCAAAAGTTGGAATTAACATAGTATGAATTTGTGTACATAAAATAGCAAAGATTAAAAAATTTTAAATATCCAAGTGTTTGGAATTAGAAAGCAAAATATTTAGGAAACTATGTAAATTCATATTTCTAGACATTTTAACTTTGTTTTTCCAGGATTAAATTTTATAATCAAAATAAGATGAACAGTAACTCTTAAGTATCACACTGTCCTTTAAAGGTTTAGTTTGGCCTATCTTCCAGCTGATTTTAATGTATAGCATGCTAATTAAATAATAGCTCAAATTGAAATTGGTTCTATTCATCTTAAAAACTAATTAATCATGTTTATTATTTTAAGTTGTATATGGTAGATTTTAGGAAACATGATTCTACCGTATTTCTGCATATTTTTAAGATTTTCTGTTTTAAGTAAATTATAACATTTTGAAGGCCTAAATTATAAATAACCATGTTTGATATTCAGATGAAGTGAGCGTACTCTTATTGCATTTTATAATGAAATACTGCAGTATATAATTGTATTATATAATTTTCTAAAAGTTCCTCAAGCTAATAATTTAATTATGGACGTCTATTAAATTCTAAATTATCACTGCAAAGAATCACACGGAGATTTTCAAAATCTCTTTACATACATCATTTCTGAAAAAGTTAAGATATATACATTCATCTATAAGGGAACACTTCGATAATTACTGAGTTCTAATATTGACAAATAAGAACCTCATTCCAGTCTAAGCTCACTTAAAGTGATCTTATTTGAATAAATGACAGAGAACCAGCAAAAAGAGGTTTTTATTTTGAGTTCTGGCAACATGATATATTCACATGGAACTATAATACACTTTACCCTAATCTTCAAAACAGAAGTTTTGCCAACTAGGAATTTTAGCCACAAAGCCAGTGGTTTCCTCTTCCCCGTACAGGTCTGATAAGCATAAATGCAACATTAATTCTGCACCTTTAAGAAGCATTATTTGAGCAAAAATCCAGAAAACTTTCACTTTTCCTGACTCTAACCAAAGGTCTCACTTTAAAGGAAATTTTCCTATCTCAAAAAAAAAAAAAAATCTAGCAATATGCTCATTATTTTTCCTGATTTCTTTTTCTACCCATGTTAGAATTTAAGGAAATTTTATTTTTAATTAGAACATTATTTGAAAATTTTAGTGATATTTTGGTTTTCTAATTTGTACTGTTGCCTCCTTTTAAAATTTTTGATTTTTTGTATAACCTAGACATTCAGTTCTTCTAACTTTCCTTTGAGATATTTTCTCAACAGTTGGTGTAAATCACATATCAAAGATACTTTCTTATAATGAATTGTATCCTCTGCTTTAAGTAGCAAAGTTAGTCCAATCAATGTAGAAATAATTCTTCTTTTTAGATTCCTTTTCCTGGTAAATCTTTTCAGGAATGGCTGAACATGAGGGGCAGCATAAACCTCTCAGGCTCCAAACCTTCTGACCTTCTACTCAGTTTGGTATCCTCTGGAGACAAATGTGATTTTAAGGATCAGCCATAAGGAATCCCGAAAAACTGTAGCAAAAAAATAGGCTTCTAACCAAGAGCTACAGCACTTGTTACAAAAATCTTTAAGACCAAGCAGGGAATAGCATCACAAATGGGAAATTTTTAAAATGCGCGCACACACACACACACACACACACATGCAAATAAGACCTTTAAGGAATAACTGGCCACGTCGGAGGAAATGTATTATTATTAATGTTCATTCTGTCCTCCTCGACAAAACTGAAGTCCCTGTACCTACTTTTAGTTGGGGGTAGCCAGCGTCTTCAGAGACGTCTGGTCCTCCATGAAGGTGACCATTTGTGGAGGCAGCAGCCTCACTGATGGAAAGAAATATGCTTAAGCTTTTGACTGTGTGGGGACTCATCCTCCACCTGTTACACGTCAGCTACTTCTGCCTCTTTGGATCATATTAATGGCAGATCGTAACGCTTTATAAGGCCCTCCACTTTACATTATTAACCAAAAAAATGTAAGAAAGCAACATTTGGTTGCTTGAAAGTGAGCTACATTGCAGGTTATCGAGATTTCTTCACACCTAATGATTTCAATTCTCTGTGCTAAAGTTAACAAAGGAAAAGAGATTAGATAACAGTTTCAGCTGTTCCTGTGCTGTGCCATCCCGGGAACAGTTTGAGCACTTTCTGAAACAAGTACACTTAATCTGTCAGATATATAATTGCAGTACAGTAAATGCTATGTATTATATCCTGTGTGGATAAATAACTTTAAAAACTGCCTCTCAGTATCTAGATTTGGAGATGTATAGAACATAGCATTACTAGGAGTGAAGACAAAAATTTTCCAACCACTTAGCTTTTCTGGGACAGTGTGCATAGACCTCAAGCACTGGCTTGAACCAGTTCAAGTAAAGAGAGATCCTGAGAGTAGCAAGTAGCCAGAGGACAGGAAAGGTACAGGTTGCTTGGGCAGATTTAAAATTACAAGGAAAACTCAGCTTGCTTTAGAATAGTAGCCAGAACATCGTAGGCACGTAGCAAAGTCAATCTACTAAAGATTCAGTTGGTATTTGTTGAATGAATAAATGGCTCACAGTTCTTCCCACGACCCAGTGCTAATGCTAACACATTGATTAGAAGACAGTGCTTGAATTTAAAGACAAAATGGTAATTTACAAGTTTTTCTGATTTTTTTGGAAATCAGAAGTCAGAAGGAGAAAAAGATGAAAATTTTAGAAAACATTATTATTTTTAAAAATAAAATACAGTCTTCCTGGTGAGAAGCACTGTATTTTAACATGATATAAAACAAGAATATAACCAGAAGCTTAGATAAAACTCAAAGGTAGCACATTATTTAGTGAATAATTCAGACACCAAGAAAAATTGATTTCTACTCTTAACTTTATTAAAACCTCAGGTTACCACCACAGTCATCAAGTAATATGATCAATGCTAAAGAGTTATATTTTTCCTTTTTAAATAAGTGTAAGAGGGAAAAGTTTAAACCTAGAATTACAAAATTTAAGAGGTTTATTTTAGGGCTTTAGAATATAGTTAAACAAAAATTTCTGCATAGAAAAAGGTATCTATCTGCAAGATCTTTCCAAGTTCAAAACCATAAGAATTGGAAGATCTTCCATAGACAATCAAAATATCTGCTCTGGTTAAACTCAAGAAAACAATAAAAACCTGAATAACAAGATTTCAATAAACTAAAGAAAAAATTACTCAATTTTTTCAATACAAAAGATATTGATAATAATAAAAAATAAAGAAAAAAATTACTCAATTTTTTCAATACAAAAGATATCGATAATAATAAAAAATTTCTCTGTGCTCGCTACTATCCCAAGAGACTTACATATACTTTTGTTATGTTGCCATACAAAGATATTACATAATTATTGACTATTTTCCCCACACCATACATTTCATAGTTGTGACTCATTTATTTTGCAACTGGAAGTTTGTACCTCTTAATCTCCCTCACCTATTTCTTTCCTCCCCCCACCTCCTGCCCCTCTGGCAACCACCTGTTTGTCCTCTGTATCTATGACTCTGTTTTTGTTTTGTTACGTTGGTTCGTTTGTTTTGCTTTTTAAGATTCCACAAATAAGTGAAATCATACAGTATTTGTCTTTCTCTGTCTGACTCATTTCACCTAGCATAATACTCTCTAGGTCCATCCACCTTGTCACAAATGGCAAGATTTCATTTCTTTTTTATGGCTGAGTAAAATTTTGTGCGTGCGTGCGTGCGTGTGTGTGTGTGTGTGTGTGTGTCTTCTTTTCATACCCTGGCTATTGTATATAAAGCATAATCCGTGCTAGTTACTATCCCAATAGCTTTACCTGTATTGACATTTAATGAAGGATCTGGAAAATCACAAAACTTCTAGAAGTATTTTTAACTGGGATTTTCCAGAAGGATTACATGTGGTCTTAAATTAGTTCCTGAAGAGGGACTGAGTGAACAGCACATTTAGTTGCTCCCTCTTAGATACTCTCATACCATTTTGTAAATTATATTATTTTTTATCTCATGTTAATGAGGTTTTCCTGTGTGTCTAATATGAAAGTCAACTCTATGAGAGAGCAATAATATTTACTTCTGTTTCACCCCATCATCTTGTCATGGGAATGGCCAACAGTAGATGAGCTGGATGGTTAACCCAAGTAGGCTATTGAATCAAATGTCAACAAACAAAACTGACACTGAGGAAAAGAATGAGGTCAAGGTAATAAAAACTGTATGTGATGCCATGTAATCATCATGAGAAAATTAATTTGTCCACATATCCTTAAATGTTATTTGGTTTTGTTACAGTTTTAGTCTCTGTTTTTGGTTAGTACGCTTTTCATGTAAAACACTAAGCTAAACATCAGAGCTAAATCCTTTTTAAGACATCAGACCTCCTCAACTGAGGAAATCATGACACAACCAAAAATGATCCCCCTCATTTAAGCCACTACAGGCTTTTCCCCTAGAATTTAATCTCCTGAACAAGTTAACTATATGTTAGTTATCTCTGACAATCAAGGAAATAATAAAAATGTGGGAAAGCATAGTTATCTCCTTTTCCAAAAAAACTGTCATTCATTTGCTGAAAATATCTCTTTTGGGAAAAGGGTTTTCTTAGGTCAATAATTCAGATGACTGATAATTTATCCTGAATTCTCTGACACTGACTTTACTTAGAAATGTAACATTTTAGGATATGTGGTCTGAAAGCTGATTATATCACTGACTTCCTTTCTACCATAAATTTAATTTTGTAAGACTAACATAGCTGATCGATGTATATAATGAACATGACTTTTTTCTTGAAAAAAAAATCCTTCTGAAGTGCACAAAGTGCTTTTAATAGATTTTAAATTAATTTTTAGATTTATTGGCAACAGAGGGGAGTTTCATCACTCCCATTTTATAAATATAAGTGAATGACAAAGCCATAAATAATCTAATTTAATTTGAAAATCACCTTCCTTTGACCCAAAGTCCCAAATGTCCTCTCAGTGCCTCATATTGACAGTTCTCCAGTAAAATAATTTCACTTGATCTATGTATTACTTTGTGGTGTATTAACACATCGTAAGCATTTGGAACCCTCAACTTTTGCTTCTTTTGGAATGAGTTGGGAAAACATACCCCTGAAACTCTGGTTCACTCTTCCTGGCACTGATATTTAGCTTTGCAACTGTCAACAACGAAAAGATTATGATCATAAAATTAAGTTTCCTGGGAAATGTTCCATTCATGAACTGCTCGTTCCCAGACTCCTTCGTCATTCACCGCATTCGGCTTCTAACCCAGCCTGTGAGAAGAACTGCTGGCTTCCATAGTCCAGATAAAGCCTGTTTGAGGGAGGGGACAGGAGCTTGACAACTCCAGGGGCCCAAAAGGACCCTAATCCTCCAAGGATTTGTTGTTAGATGGGGCCATTCAACCAAAGGAGCTCTGAGTTCAGTAGAAATTTGGAAGAAGTATTGGTTTGAAAGTTGCATCTTCTGATTTCCAATCAAAAGTAAAGCATTTTTTAAGAAATCTGTACACACTCTATGTAATGCATCTCAGAGAGTGAGTATTTTCTCTGGTCAGCAAAACAGAGTGGCCCATGGTTGACTGACATTGAGAAATGCCACTTCCCAAAGGTCAGATCTTTAATTGGTCAGTGCATTCTTTGGCAAAATAAAATCAGAATCGCACCTGAAATTATAAAGCCAGGGACAAATGATTTTAAGGCTCCTCAAACTCTATTGCCCAACAAACACATCAGAACCAGGAGTTCATAACTGCTAAGTGGACTAGAATGTACAGAGTCACCTGTTCCTGGAGATGGGCTTGGCCACACACCGACAGACCCTCTGCCTCTCTTTTTTCCCAGACTTTGAAGATTGTTATCTCAGTCGTTGGTATGTCAATGTAGGTTAGCTGGCTTCTGATTTCATCTGATATTGAAACGAGGGCTTTTGGTAGGGAAAACAGAATGAGAAAGACCCTAAGTTCTGGGAACAATGTAAGGAGAGACCTGACCCACATACAGATATCAAAGCTGTCACTGTATATTAAAAAATTATTTTTGAATTTTCATATAATTCATATTTTGCACACTTATCAAATATTTACTATGTGTTTAATATTGATGAAAAGATAAGAAAATGAACCAGAAAGCTGTTAAAAGAGCTTCCCCTTTAGAAAAAAAGATGAGACAGGAACACTATAATTGCTATAATTAGAAGATGGAAGGTGACCATGAACTGTAAGGGAAGTATTATCAACGCATTTATTTATTCCTTCAGAAAGAAGTGCACAGAAGTGACTTTCATACAAGGTATATGTAGAATTGTCTCAAGAGATACAGTTCTAGAAGGTGGTAATGAGTAGCTCAAGGAAGGGAGGTATTTTAGAAGATTAGGGACGATGACTCAGAGAAAATGGTATTTGAATTCGACCTTGAATGAGGTGGGATTTTAACAACAGCTTGGAAAAACAAGCTTTGTAGGCATTCTGGATTGTTATATTCCACTAACTGAATTATTCAGCACTCCCTCACGGCTTTCCCATAAATTGTTTAATCTGCACCGCCATCCTGTGAGGTATGTACTATCATCACCATTTCACATGAAAAAAGAAAAAACTGAGGCTCAGTGAAAGGCCTGTCGTATTTTATTTATATGGGTTAGTTGCTGACTTTGAGATGCATTTCATCCCAGGGCAGGGATAAAGGCACGTCCAAAGATTAAGAAATGAGTATGTTTTTAAGGATGTGGAAGTAACACGTACAGCTAGGAAATAAATGCAGAAGACTCCAGATGAGACAATAGGAAAAAAAAAAAAAAAAGAAGAAGAAGAAGAAGGAGAGAGAAAAATGAAGAAATTAGTTTGTGTCAGCAACCTCCCCACAAGGTAGTTTCTCATCTAAAAGGAACATAAGTACACACTGCGCATTGGAGATAGGTATTTTGTGTGGCATATGTAGCCCTGTCTGACGTCGAGAAGGGTTCCATAAATGTCAACCACTACTACAGTTTTCAGTTGTTCATGGATTGGAAGTTTATAGTAAGATTCTCCTCCTAACCTGTGGTCAAGTCACTTAGCCTGAGTCCTCTAAAGTCTTCCGACAACATGTCTACGGTGTGTTTTGAAGGGTTGTGGCTACTTCTGCTCTTCTGTGGGATTGAGTCACCTCCACAAGGTGTATTTTGAAATCTAAGATTCAAGAATCTCAGAGGAACTCTATAATGCTCATCCAGCAATTGATCAATTGAGGCTGTTAAAAGATATGGAATTCAAGGGGGATCGGGTAGCTGGGTAGATGGTGATGCTTTTAACCAAAATGGGAATGGAGAAGACCTTTTTTGCTTTGTTTTTCATGTGGGAGAGAAGAGTATGGACATGTTGGACTTGACATATTTGTTGGAATCATCTAGGTGAAAACGCCTAGTAGGCGGCTGGAAATATTTTTTTAGCTATCAGTAAAAAGTGAGGCAAGATCTGGAACAAATCAGGACCTTAGATGTAGTCTGTTCAAGGTAGGAATGGACTGATGATTGTATATAGCTTAAGAATATATTACTTTCATTAATATCATATTATTACTTCTATTAATATTACATATTACCTCTATTGAAGCCATTTTTCTGACTACAATATGTTCAATTCACAAAAGTTTAGGGGAGGGTATAGCTGAATGGTAGAGTGTGCACTTAGCATGCATAAGGTCCTAGGTTCAATTCCCAGTACCTCACTAAACAAACAAACAAACCTAATTACCTCCCCTTAAAATAAAAAAAGAACTAAAAAAAAGTTTGTAATGATATCTTCTTAGCCACTCTACAGAAAAAGATACACATTTCAAAAAATGCATAGTTTGTTATTTTTTTAAGCTATTGAACATGGTTGCTAAGTATACTCAGGTCAAAATGTCTAAACTGCCTCTATCAGTTTGTTTTTTTCATTTATCTTCACACATGAATTTTTTTATTGAAATATAATCAGTTTACAACACTGCATCAACTTCTGGTGTAGAGCATAATACTTCAGTCATCCATATACATACATACATTTCTTTTCATAATAGGTTACTGTAAGATACTGAATATAGTTCTCTGTGCTATAGAGCAGAAACTTGCTGTTTATCTATTTTATATAGTAATTAGTATCTGCAAATCTGAGTCTCAGTTTATCCCTTCCCACCCACTATTCCCCCTGGTAACCATGTTTGTTTTCTATGTCTGTGAGTTTGTTTCTGTTTTGTAAATTTGTGTCTTTTTTTAGATTCCACATATAAGTGATACCATATGGTATTTTACTTTCTCTTTCTGGCTTACTTCACTTAGAATGATGATCTCCAGGTTCATCCATGTTGCTGCAAATGGCATTATTTTATTATTTTTTAGGGCCAAGTAATATTCCATTGTATGAATGTACCACAACTTCTTTATCCAGTCATCTGTTGATGGACATTTAGGTTGCTTCCATGTCTTGGCTATTGTATATAGTGCTGCTGTGAACATTGGGGTGCATGTATCTTTTTGAATTAGAGTTCCTTCCAGATATATGCCCAGAAATGGAATGGCTGGATCATATGGTAAGTCTATTCTTAGTTTTTTAAGTAATCTCCATACTCTTTTCCATAATGGCTGCACTAAACTACATTCCCATCAATAGTGTAGGAGGGTTCACTTTTCTCCACACCCTCTCCAGCATTTATCGTTCATGGACTTTTTAATGATGGCCCTTCTGACTGATGTGAGGTGATACCTCATTGTAGTTTTGATATGCATTTCTCTGATAAATAGCAATATTGAGCGTTTTTCATATGCCTGTTGGCGTTTTGTATGTCTTCACTGGAGAATTGCTTGTTTAGGTCTTCTGCCCATTTTTGGATTGGGTTGTTTATTTTTTTCTCATTAAGTTGTATGAGCTATTTGTATATTCTGGAAATTAAGCCCTTGTTAGTTGCATCATTGGCAAATATTTTCTCTCATTCTGTGGGTTGCCTTTTTGTTTTGTTTATGGCTTCCTTTGCTGTGCAAAAGCTTACAAGTTTAGTTAGGTCCCATTTCTTAATTTTTGCTTTTATTTCTGTTGCCTAGGTAGACTGCTGTAGGAGGACATTGCAAAATTTATGTCAGAAAATGTTTTGTCTGTTTGTTTTCTTCTAGGAGGTTTATAGTGTCTTGTCTTATATTTAAGTCATTAAGCCATTTTGAGTGTATTATTGTGTATGGTGGGAGGGAGTGCTCTAACTTCATTGATTTTCATACAGCTGTCCAACTTTCCCAACACCACTCTTCCTGGCTAGAGGAAAAGCAACTTCTCCCCAGGCAGGGGTGCTTGGGCTGCACGAGTCCTGCGACCCCCTTCCCACACCCCACAGGCAGACCTCGGTCATCCAGCACACCATCACCCGCATCCCTGCATCACACCAAGGGGCCCATGAAGCCCCCAACCCGGCAGGGATCTGGCAGCTCCTCATTTTCCCCCATCTTCCAGAAAATCCTCTTTCACCAACCTTCCCATGGTAAAAGAGCATCCCAACCTGGAAGTGTAGGATGGAGCCTTCTCAGGGGATGAGGGAAGGAGCGTAGGGCCAAGGAAACGTAACCTGGAACCCCCTCCCCACTGATGCGCAGAACAGCTAGAGAGTTTGGGGTGAGTGGTGTGTCCGCAGTCTCAGTCCCAGGCCAAGACCTGAAGACACATTTGAATTTTTGTATGTACGGCTTTCTTTGAACGGAACTCCCCTACTTTAAAACTCTAAACATAGTGATCAATTTCAGACTTTCCCTGTAGTCCGTTATGTATGAAAGCAGGGATCTCTCATCGAATAGCACCAGGCGCTAAGGTGGCCACAGACACTCAGGCATGTCAGTGTGCCCCTCACCCCGCTACTCAGTCTAGTTCCGTCCTTCCTCCTGCTCCGTGTGTCTCTCCCTCCTCCTTTCCCTGTCTAATGTCGTTTCTTTATGTGGTTATTGTAAAAATCCATATTATAGTTTGAAGTGCCATTTATTATATTTAGTAAACAATTTTATGTTATTTATTCTTGGTTGCTTAAATTTAAAAGTCAGTAAAGAACAATCTTTATGTTTTGATGGCTTATAATTGATTTTCCCTTTGTATGAGCCTTGTCTAAGACAAGTTTTCTCCAATTCTGTATGAAAGGTCCTCTGAGTTTCCAGGAAAGGAGGGAGCAGGCAGGGGAGGAGCCTATGGGAACCACAGAGTGAGGTCCAGTCGTGGACCTGGCCTTCACAGGGAGGTAACCGCTGGCATGTGACTTAACATCTTTCAACTGTGGGTTTGGAACCAGAAAAATGAGGATATTATGCCTATATCATAGGCCCATTAGCTCCAAAGTACCCACAACAGTGCCTAGCATGTACTTGGCTCTCAGTAAATGACACAGTGCCATCCATAAAAAATCTCCTGGGATGAAAGAGAAATGGGGATCTACCAGAGATCTTGACATAATAAAGCAAAAATGACATAAAATAAAAACAAATTTTCACAATAGGTAAATAAATGAATTTTAAACTTAATATAAAACCCACCAGACTTTCAATGATCACATAGTCATTAAACTTGAAGTTTAGTTGAAAACTCAAACTTGTAAGGAAGTCTAGCCACACACTTCTGTATCTTCTGCTCTTGACTGAATTATTTCACACTAAAGCAAACTATGCCGAGTATTAACTGCAAACACAATATGAGGATAGAATGGGGGAGATCACTATTTTTAAAGACCCCAGTTCCAAAGAAGAGCCATGCTGCCATTAACTAAGCTAACAGAGAAGAACTGTAATTAATCCTACAGTCCTAAAGTACTTGCTTAAGAACGTACAATATGGTCTTTTGCCAATACATTTACCTGCTTAATTACATTTTTCTTGGGCTGATCTAAAATTAATCCTCATGCCACGTGGTGCTGAGTTTTGTGACCTGCAAGGTCAGTTAGGAACGTAAAATAACAGTAAGTATTCTTATAAATAATGATATTAGCCACCATTCAGTGAATGCAGACCATGTCAGGCAGCTGGCCAAATTCTTTAAATACTTCTTACTGACTATTCACAAAAACACTCTGATGAGGGTATTATTCTCGTTTTACAGAAGAGGAAACAGGCTCTGAGCAGTTGAATATCTTGCACAGGGTCACACTTGTGGGGAAGCTAGGATGCACACATGGGTCGGCCACATACCACGCCCGGTGCTCGAACAATTTTCTAGTCTGCTTGTTTGTGGGAACTTCAGGTTAATGGCCCCCTCGAAACATTATAACTCCCATGTTACCGTTCTCTCTATATTTTGGGGCTCTAGAGAAGCATTTATTTAAAAGAACTACCTCAAGTGTCCTTATTCTCAAAGACCAGAAATAGCACAACCGATAGAGGTAGGGAGAAAAAAAAACATCCAGAAAGCCAAGAACGATTATCTCTTTGTGATAAGATTGTGGATGACTTTTCTTTCCTTCTTTTGCTTGCCCATATTTTCTAAATCAACTTCAAGTTATGAAAATTTCAAAATAAGGAGATGCATAGAGGGGAGGACCAAAAGAGATGTGTGGGGCACCAGTCATGTTTAGATGTCTAATTATGATGCTACAATGCTAAGCAACAGACATTAAAAACAAAACAAACCAATCTCTGGATATAAATATTTTATCAATTCCCTTTTACTGTTATAATTTGCCTCCACTTTAATTTGGGAGGTTATTTAGAAGATGTACCACTGGAAATTGACCACTGCCAGCTTGATTTTCTGTGCTTGGTGTCAGTGGGTCTGTTTACTGGGCAGTTATGGTTTTACCTCTGGATTAAGAATGATTATTTCTACTTTGGAACCAAATACAGTTCAACTGCAGTTCGAAAAGAATTAAGAGTCTTGTGGCTATGTACATGGGGAACAATTTCCCTTTGTTAACTGTGGCCCTCTGATCTAAAGAAGAAGGTGGCCACTCTGCATGCATGTACTTTTGGGGGGAAAAGTACACATTTCTAAGAGAATTCCTAGTACGACAGACAGCCAGTAAGAGCCCTGACGTGTATGATAAATTACATTTCACAGGCAAGTCCTAACATATGAGGTGAAATAGAACATTCGAAGCATTTAAAGTAGGATAAACAAGGGGGAAAAAATTTCAAAATATCATTTTCAAAGCATCCGTTGTTCAATATACAACACATGGCCTTCCTTGCCTGACTTGGTTATTCCATTATTGCACCATTCACTTTCCATTGGCATCAAGTAAGCTTTTTCTATGAGTTAGGCTTCACCCTATATGAACAAAACAGAAGGCCTTGCCCTCATTAAGCGTACACTCTCGAGGTCTATTTGTACTTTGTATATGAAACGGAATCGCCCAGTTCATGAATACATGAGCCGGTGCAAATAAAACATATGATGATATAAATGTGGAAACGTTTTTTCCTCAAGCATTTACTGTACTCATAAATGTAGTTTCCATATTTTGTTCTAATGTAGATGGTGAATTTATGCATACCATTGGATGATAATTAAATGGGGCGTTGTCATTCTAATTTAAATAGATGTTTCTAAGTTGCCTTGAAAATGAGCATACTTTTCAGAATTAGTACTTCAAAACATCTTTAAAGTTGTTTATAAAAAATGCCATTTTAATAAGTATCATTACAAGCAGTGCATTGTTACGCTTTTAAATCACATTGAGATTTTTTTTATTGCTTTTTCCCACACTCACAGTTTTCAACTCAATGTTCAAACTTCTTCAGAAGACAGACATTATAAATATTAGTAACCAAGCACCAAAATCATCTCTTCTTTGCATTTATGTGATGTGAAAAAGGAAAGCAATTTCAATGATACAGAATTAATGCGGAGTTATAAAAGTAATGCATTTCAGGAAAAAGTGACTGGGGAATCTTGAGTTCTGCCCTAAGTGAATAAAGTCAGTTGTTAAGTGATAAGTATATTTTAGAGTATTTATCTGTGAAATGAGAGATGCTTTCTACCAGCCCAAGGCACTATTGTAAGAATAAGGAAGTTAACATTCTGGACAGTAAAACGTTAAAGTTTCTTTTACATGAAGAGACCGTCTGTAAGGGTGACTGGCTGGGCAAATAAATGGAGTGAAATGTGAGTCCACAGATTACTTGGCTCTTTTAAGGTGGAACTCATTCCAGTTTTAGAGCCATTCAGCTACTCAGGTATCTTGTAATAATTCCTAAAGTTTATAGTCCTTATCCATTTGGGGAAAGCCATTAGTACATGTCCAACAGATGAATGAACAAAGATACATTTATTTTCCTTGTAGAGCCAAAGGGATTATCATGTAAGTGAGAATCAGGAATGTTTTTAGTTTAAATGTGTCTTTGTGTGTGAGTGTGGGCACAGTGTATGTGTTAATAGACTGATTTACTTACTTCATTGTTCTTGTGTTTTATATCTTAGCCCAATGTTAGTTCCTCTCAGAACAAAGTTAACAAAACCCTTGAAGCAGTGAGTGGACATAAGTAATAAGAAATAAGACCTCGAGTCTCCTGCCTCCTGAAGCATGTTTCATCAGCGTAGAAATTAGCAAGGACTGTTCACAAACCTTTTAATCGCTGTAGATATATTGTTTCTCATCGAAATGGAAATGGCAAACACAGCCCTTGAGGAACTGCTCACTTTGATTTGGAAACAGTGCAAGAATTTATATGAATTTATATGTGTAGGAAGAAACTTCAAACTCAAAATTAACTTCTAAAAATACTAAGTGAGAAGATGGTTGAGAACCAGGAATAGCAGCCAAATTACATAACCATTCCTCACCTTGTATGCTTTCAAGATTCTTTAATATTTAAAAAGGAGATTCATGAAATATTCTATTAAAAATCAAGACAACTTCAATATTATATCTGTCTTGAATGACTCTCTTGTAAGAAACTAATATATTCTGAAGGTACCACGCAAGTTTATCTTTATATAAATACATATATTTATATAGGTATATAATATATAAATTATAATTATAAATGTAATTTATTACTGATATCTTCGTATTCAATTAAAATCCAGGTAAGATGAGCTACAATGAATGAGATTGAGTTCTTCATGGAGGTGGTTACTAGAAGGAAAGCAGTACGATTTCCTGTCAACAGTGAAAGTACCTAATAATCATCTCAGGGCAGCCCAAAAGCAAGCTTTAAAAATGGACCTTAAGCTGAATTTTGAGGGTTAAAGGGGGAAAACAAGAGCAATGTTATGTTAACTGGAAGAATAAAATCATCACAACAAAGATGACCTAACCTGGTCTAAATCTGTAAGTCAAACACCCCAAAGAAAAATTGGCGCCCACAGCCTGGGTGTGCTCTGAAACCCGGGTGTGCTCTGAAACCCGGGCATTTATCAGCTCGTGTTCTTCAGTTTGCAGGTTGTGGTGTTTGTTACTATCTGAAATTTCCAGCACCTTTGTGGTTACCCAAAATAGAATGTGGTGCAGAAGTCTAGTCTGGAGTCTCAAAGGTATGTTCAAATGTGTACAAGTCTTTTAAAAGGGGCCAGTGGATAGATCTTAATCAGCAACATGAAAACAGAGTTCGCGTTACATAACAGCAGAGCCACTGCAATTTATAGCTTGGGTTTGGTTTGGCCACAAGTGAGGGGACCATTTGTTAAAATTCCTTTCCAATTCCTTCTTCTCTTACCCAACGTTGTATGTAAAGATCTAAAGGTGACCTGAATTTAGCCCTCTTTATCTGTCTTTGCAGGTAGGATACATTACAGAGTATAACTGTAAAACCGGACAAGTGTAGCCTAGTGAAATGCTATAAAATGAACTCAGCCACAAGGTTCTATTTTTATAAAAGTTTTACTAAGCATGTCCTGCATTAAGCAAAGTAATCTCTTACTGAGCATTATCCCATTTTTGAGTGATTTTTATAATGATCTTAAATGATGTTATTCTCCTTTGATGATTGATTTTGAGATCACTTTATTCTACTTTAGTCAAGTGTGTATGACTATGCCTTAGTTAAAATATACCAATATTGAACTTTGAAGCTCCAAATTTTACTGATTTTTCTCTTTAGCATATAGTCTATTCATTTCTTTCCCCTGCTGAATCCCTACTCACTAGAATTACTGCAAATCTCATCTCTACTGTTCATGTCTTTTTTCTTTTCTAAAAACCTCTTTTTGTTGCAGTTGAAGCTATCACCTGATACTTTAATGAGTCTACTATTGTAGGCAGCATTCTCTCTAATTTAGTTCACCAGGGGTTTGAATAGCAAGTCTCTATCAAAGCTGCTCCCAGGTAGAAGAAAGTAGCAGTTGGTGATGGAGTAGCCCTGGTGTTCACGGTACAGACTGACAGGACCCAGTGGAGATTCTCACCCTGACTCACATCTAGAACATGCTGTCAATGCTGTTCATGCCCTCTCAGCCCCACTGGGACAATGTTTCTCAGCCCCTGGTCCTAGTGATAGCTTTTCTATAAGGTGATCCCCTGTACCCCAACTTTCAAAATGTAAATTAGGGGATAATTAGGTAGGTTTTAGTGGTCCTTTCAGTTATGATTCAAGGTTAAATGAAATATAAGCAATATGGGAAGCCAAAATTGGTGCCCCAAATCTCCAGGCTATACCATATCCGTGGATATGTATATTGTAACAGAGACCTAGGATAGGACCCCATACGTAAAGCCTGCCCTCCGGGGTTAGTGTCACTAGATCTAGGCATAAACCTTATTGAGTCCCGAGGTGGGGACATTCACTCAGTGTAGGGAGGGAGAATGTGGAAGGGGGTGGGGGGCTCAGAGAAATCAGAAGATCTGAGTTTTATATAAAAACTCATGTGAATCAAAAAAGAAATCAGGCAACACTCCCAGAAATCATGGACTAAGGTCATTACCATCTTTCTACAAAGGAAGAAAACACAGGTGATACACAGAAACAGTCTCATTTTAAAGATGCTATTAACTCTCCCCTCAGGCAGCAAAATGACCACTGTGACAACTTCTTTGTCACAACTTTGTCCCTTACAGCTGGCCTTTCCCTCCCAAATACATTGTGTGAAGAAAAGGTGGTCTTTTACTTACTTTTTACCTAAATCTATTGCCTAGAACCAGTTCAACTGGTCAGTGCCCATCACTCTCAGCTCTCTTTTCTTAAACAAGTCAAGCCTTCTCTGCATTCTTGTGGTTGCTTCAGTTTTCCATTCAGGGTGTCACTGTCTGGTTTCATTAGATGTACACTCACTCAGTACATTCTGGAAGCCAGACTCTGTGCTGGGAACTGACAATACTCGTTTTTAAAGGGAGGTCTGTCCTTACAGAGCCTACAGTCTAGTGAGAAAATGACAGCAACAATAATCTATCAAACTCCCTTCTGCAACAGGTGCTTGACTGACTTTCACACAGTCTCATGTAGTCCTCTCTGAAGGCTCCCCAAAGGGTAGGGGATGTTGTCTGCATTTTATAGGTAAGAATGTCAGGGCTCAGACAGACTACTTGCTAAAAGTGACAGGGCTTGCCCCTAGGCAAGCTAAGCCTGATTCCAAAGCCTTGATTCTTTTTTTCTGTAATATAACTATTGCTGTAATAGAGGTGCTTACACTTCAATTCTCATTCATCAGATTTGCAGTCAATGGATAAAAGTTAGTAAAAAGTTTGTTTTTAACAAAGATGGATAGAATTGTAACTCTGTTCCTCCCACCTGCTAAGGGAATCATAGGCTCTTACAGGGACTTACAAAGTCAATTCTGTTTTTGCTTCTTCCGGGTAATTCCTTTTAATGCTAATATCCCTCCTCTTCTACCTTCTACTCACCAAGTAAGATGATGATAATGCTGTTGCTTTAAAGAGGAAATTATCAACTATCAATATAGTCATTAGCAAAGATGGGAATTTTTTTAATCCAGCTGTTTGACAATGCCGTGAATTCTTATTTAGAATTAAAATTGAAAGAAAACCCCATAAAAGTCTAAATGTGAGCTATCTGAAATAAATTATAAGGAAATTAAATTCAGTATCTCAGTGTGTCCCATCCATTTCAGTTTCCCCATCAGCAAACTAAAAGAACATACGTTTGCAAAGATCAATTAATGTATTTGCAAATTTTTTTCTGATTTTTAAAAATAACTGGTGATTACTGTGTACCAGGTGTGGTTTTCCATGCATTAACTTCTGCAATCCCCTCAATAATGCTCTGAGGTAATTAATGCTATGCCGCACTCTTCAGCTAAGGAGACTGACACTCAGAGATCACGCCCAATCCAAAGAGTGAATAAAGGGCAGAGTCAGAAAATTAACTAAGGACTATTTACCCTCCAAGTGCATGCTTTTACCTATGTGTGCTGTGCATCATTGCAATAACACCAACACTTACACCTATTGTGTACCAGGCATTCATTCTCTTAAGAGCTTTGCACGTATGAATTCATTCAATCTTCACGCCGATCATTTGAGTCAAGTACAGCAATGGTTCTTATTTTCTTACTACGAGAACTGGAGCTCAGGGAGGTTGGGGTAAGCACTCTGTGCGGAGCAGTGGAGTCAGACTCGATGGTGCCAGACAGCCTGCAGAACCTTGCTCTCCGCCACCATGCTCTTCACAAGTATGGATGGAAAGACAAGATATTTATACGTGACTGCTTGTTATAAAGTGGAATGTATTATGATTTATATTCATTTTTTCCATTTATGGTGCTTAGCAGAAGCCATGAGACAAGAATACTGAAAATAATTTCCACAATATAGATGTCTCTTTAGTTTTATTTAAAACTGGAAAATGATTGGCTTTCTAATTCAACACACCTTTGCCGCAATGCTGATGGATAGCATTTACCATTCTAAGAAATCATAGGTAGAAATCCTAAAGGTTATTTAATATTCAAACTCAGTACATTACTAGCCTTGAATATCTTCTCAAAAAACACTTTTTCTGTAACAAGGACAAATTCCATTATTCAATTTAGATTTTAAAAGCTCAGTAAACTGCATTGAAGTGACCCTGTTCAAAGTCTTCTGAACAATGCCCTGGCAGTGCACACTGAGAACAGGATAAACACTGGGTTCCTGTTTTGCATTTCCTGTAGGTTACTACGATGCTCTTATTTCTCTTGGTATCACTGATCGTTAAATGTTAGTTTTAGGAAAAAGAGCCGACCACTTGACTATGTTTAAAGCCCAAAAGATTCAAAGATGCAGCTCCTAGGGCTTCAAATGTATTGGCTCTGGCTTTCATGGCAGTTTTCACCCCATTAGGAAATGATCATGGGGCTAAAAAACAGAATAAGGCAACTATTGTGAGGACTAACTGTGGGTGTCCAGAAGCACTTTCAAAACCGAAACTATTTTGTATATGAGATCCTAATGGCCGGCCTTCTATCTTTCAACCAAATGTTGAGAAAGTCGTTCTTAGATGATTGTGTCAGGTAGGTTTCTAGCTTCAAGCAACAGGTTACCTTTAACCAGGTGAGAGGTTGGTGTCCCTAAGAAACCCAGAGTGGGTTCAACTCTACCCTGGCGGGTGCCTCCCAGAACAGGATCTGCATCGCCCCCAGCTCAGAGAGCAGGGGGAGGTTAAGGGGCAAAGGGCAGAGAAGCCTCCCCCTCGGAGGTTCTGTGTTGTTGTGCGTGTCAAGTGTCTCGCCCGTAGCTTATCGGCCAGAACAAACTGTAAGGGAATCTGAGAAGGCAGGGTTTTGAACAGGCACGCCAGCAGGGTGCTGTAGCAGAGCTGAAAGCAGAAAGGGGTCCTCCGCAGGGAGAAAGCCATGTCTGCCACCACTGTGTCGCATGATTTATTTACTTTAAAGAAGAATGAGGCTGAAAGCAGTGACTTGATTGTAAAATAAAACGCATCAGAGAGAAACTTCAGTCAAAAATGATCCGTAAAGAAATCCCTGCTGAGAAAAAGAGAACACTCTCTTGAAGGTGAAGATGTAAGCATTCACTGTGACTCCGCCATCCCTTCCCCACCTCTGCCTGAGCACAGAATCCCCATCACTGCAGGCAGGGCAGGCCCCCCACCACCTTCCTCTGGAGACCAGGCCAGTTCCAGCTCAGCCTAGGGTCTGAACAACGATTCTCCCCCTTTTTCACAAAATTGAGATCTCATTACTTATTTCTTGACATTTCTCACATGCCTCTCCCATGCCATCTTATTTCTTGTGTTTCCTTTTTGTTAATGAGACTATTGTTCCTGTGTTTAGCAGGTTGACCTGCTGGTTAGACCATTCCTTTGCAGATTTTTCTGTGTCTGGCACATGTGGAAGTGAGAATATTTGTAGGCTCCGGGAGGGACACAGATGAGGTTGCTAACAGCCGGAGGTGACTGGTCCAGACGCCCCAGCCACCCCAGGCCTCAGTGGGTCAGGTGATAGCTGAAGGGTTCAATATTGCGGCAACATCTGTAACCCACTTGGGACACACCAACAAGTCACACAAATAGGTAGGAAGGTCTGGATTAGAGGACAGATAACACAGAAAATATTATTCTGTCCAATAGCCAAAGGTTTCCACTTCTGCATTTGTTCTGGGAAGACATTTTTCTTATGCACTTGATAAAATAAATCTATAGTTCCTTCTAACCCTTGAATGCTGGTCAGCTCTTCCTTATTATTATTACTCACTCATCTTTCATCTCTGTGAGTTTCAAGGACACTTTTCTAACATTCTGTGGCTTATTTATGTGCAACTGTCCTTGCAAAATTAACTTTTGTGGGCATAGTAACGATGGAAATGTGCCATGGATTGTTGGGTTAATTAGTTTATTTTTTGAGTGCCTCAGAAAGGACATTTTTCATGCTGTGCCTTGGTGATTTCAAAGTGTTTTACAAAGGTATAAAAGGCATGTACAAAATAGAACATCTTCCAACATTCTTAAGCTATAACCAGCGTCCCTGTGCCCCTGGTGGAAGAAAGTGTTACACAGACTCTTCCAAGGCAACAGGGAGAAGACCAGCCCCCAGTCTCTGACTCTGTTCTGCAACTCAAGCCACATAAATGTCTCCTTTCCTCTCCTGCTGAAATCACATGGCCCTTTACCAGAGAACAAGATTGCAAAACTCCTAGTTTCTCAGTAAAGGGCTCAGAATTCATTGTATGTTTATAACTGATGCACTACATGGACATGAGAAAGGGTTTCATGCTACAGGAGTCATAATGGCCTGTCCAGGTAGCACTGATGGTGTGATACTTCATGTCTGTCTGTCTGTTCATAAAGTACCTAGAAAAAAACGTCAGATATGGCCTGCAGAAAGCCAGGTGGTGTAACTGTCTAGCAATGTACAGACAAATATATCATTCTGTCAACAATCCTAATCAAAAGAAATTTTGATCAGGGACCCCAACTGAGTGATTAATACACCCTAATGGAGTATTACACTGTTCTGAAAAAGGTTTGGAGATATGGTGTAAGAGTGCAGGCAACTTGGTTTATTTCAAATCTATTTTTAGGAGATAAATGGAAATTATTAATGATAGAATATATTACATATGGAGGCGGGAAACAAGTGCTATCTGATTCTTTAACCAACTTTTAAACCAAATATGTAGCTTCAAAGCAGTATAATTCACAGTCCTCTTAGTTGGAAACAGCGGCCTAATTAGAATACCTTTTTTTGGCTTTTTACAAAAAAAAAGATATTTTTTATTTTTCAAGTTCTCATAAATATATAACAAAGATGCTATCATGTATTACTCATTGCCTTCTGTAGAACTAATTTCATGGTTGCCGGGCACAAATACAATCCACGTGTCGGGGTACAGGGTGAAGGGGAAAGAGGCGATTACAAGCTAACAGCGGAGGAAGACATGAATCGATCACTCAGAGAAACGCAACTGAGTCTGCCACTGGAGAGAATGTGGGGAATATGATTCTTCAAGAGTTAAAAACCAAAAGGCTTGACCTTGGCCGGATCAGGGAAGGCCCTCCTAAGGAACAGGCACTTCAGCTGAAGGTGAAGAGGGCAGGGCAGTTACTGCTCAGCAGGGAACGTGGACCAGTGAGAGGGAAAAACGCATGCCAAGCTCATTCCAGAAACTGAAAGACCAGAGAAGCTGGAAGAAATGGAGCTAGAAAGAGGGTAGGGAGATGTGGGTGGACATGCAAGAAGACAGCAGATCGTGCAGAGCCTGAAATAGGCCACTCTGAGAAAGCTCATCTTAAAGATGTTTATGCCATATGTAGCAACTGTTGCTTATGCTCAATTTCAATGGAACAGAAATATCAAGAAAAGCTAAGTCATGGTTATATAAAACAGCAGCGATACTTAAATGCATACGGAGTTCAGACAGTAAGCTTAAAAAACAATAACTAGAAATGGGAGCTGTGACAAAGGTTTTAAGAAGTTATTTCTACGGGATCTCCTGCGTTTGATAATAGTTATTTAGTCGTTCATTAAGATTTTCACCTTATTTGGTAAAACCCCGTCCCAGATTGCACAGTGGCACACGGGATGGCAGATCACCTCCTAAGACACAATCGCTCCACATGGGTAACCAGGAAGCAGAAATCAGTGGACATACGATTTGACAACTTTAGAATAATTACACCTGCCCATGTAGATTATGGGGCCAAGCGGGAACTGCCAAATGAAAGCTCTGTAAGTCCAAGAAAAAGTAGAGATGTTAGTGTCAGGAAGGGGTTTGCAGCCCAGTTCCTCTGCCTGTGTTTCAGGGCGCAAGCACCGAGGGCTTGCATGATTGGTACGGAATCACTTAAGCTCTAGGGCCTGGGTTTCCCCACTCGGTGCATTTATTCACTGTTTAGCACGTGACACACTGAGGTCCTCAGGTGGCCCCGCTCGCACCTGCTAAGTGTGTAATGCTACAAGCATCATCCTTTTGGTTGCGTCTGCTTCACTCTGTTTCATGTGGTTGAAGCAGACGGGGGTAAAGATGTTATTACACTTCATCCAGACTTCATTTTGCATCCAACATGCCTGACTTCAGGGGTCCACCCCTTCCTGTAATCAGCATTGTCTGATTTCTCTCGTCTCTATAGTACGAGACTCTAACTGCCTTTTCAATACATCTTTGAAACTCACACCAGTGTTTCAGGCGGTCTTGCTGCCTCTCCCTAAGCACTAAAATATCTGACTAGGAGAATGACGCATTGTTCTCCTGGAATATTAGACAATGCTACCAAACTGACATGGCCACAAAAGCCTTCAAACATTTGTCGTGCAACTCACTTTTCAAAGGACTTCGTGGGGGAAAAATGTAACCTAGAAAACAATCTTCATGGGAAAACTACACTCACTTCCTTCCTACTGAGATCCTCTCAAATAATAGGAAGTGATGAGGAATCAAATGAGAATTCGGAGTTCTCTTGGGAAAGAAATGCAAACCACTCTCAAAGAAGCCCTCAAAATACATGGATTCAAGAAACCACGCACATAAAAGTCCCTGGAAATCATCGCGGTATCTCAAAACAAAGTACTACATTTGGCCATATATGGAAACCTGCACAGTTAGTCTGCTCTATTTTAATTATTTAACCAATCATAGCATTTACAGCGTGCCAGATTTTTCTACATTCCTTTCAAATGACAACTCTTCGAATACTCACAACAGCCCACGGAGATAGGTCCTATTGTAGAGGAGGAAACTGAGGCGCAGAGGTGCAGTAACTTGGCCCCAAGTCACGCAGAAGTAGCGGGACCCGGGTTCAAACCCAGACACACTGGCTCCAGACCCTCTGCTCTTCAGTGGTACACACTTTTTTTTAAAAATTTTTCTGAAACAACAAACCAACCAGGGAGACATAAAGCTACAAATGGTCGCTACATACAGAATTAGGCGTTTTAAACGTTACCAGCGTGGGCGCCCATTCTCTCTTACAACGAGGATTTTACCTTCAGGAAGCCCTTTGGAGCACACAGCACTTTGGTGCCACCGAAAAAGTGAGAAGTCATTTGGCAAACTGGTGAGATGATTCAACATAGTGTGCTCATTTATTTAAGGGTGGGGCAGAGCATAACAAGAGCCTCTCTACTCCAAAATACCAATCTTTCTCATGGTTCTAACAACTGGAGTGTTAGCTGAGTTAAAAGAGCCTTTCTTGAGATAGAGATGCCCTTTAGGATAGTTTGATGCCTCACAAAACATAGTTTTATTTAGACCATACTTAGCTGAAAACAATTTAGGTTTTTCTGGTGGGCTATGGAGAGACAGAAGGTAATGTACAGCTTACATATCTGTCTATCTTTACCCTCTCTTCATCTCTGAGAGGTTACTCCTGCTCAAGCCGCTGAAACCAATCGGGTCCTCCTGGAGAGTTTAAGAGCCTCCGTGAACACGGCAGATGGTCCCACTCATGCCTTGCACCAGGGTCCTTGGAACTAGGTCCCTATCTTACTCTTCCGGGCCTGCATCTCTGCCCAGATAACTTGCCAAGTTTTCTAGTTCCTCCAAGATCAAGGATATGCCCTGCTTTATCCAATCTTCCATTCAAGTCCAAACTTGGAGCTTTTGGGGACCTCCGTCAGACCCACAAATTCATGGAGCGCCTCCTGACAGGCGCCCCCTGCTGGCTGCGACACCCATCCACCCACCCTTGCTGTGTGGTTTCCACCTTCGCCATCTGCTCAGATCTTGTCTTCCCAGCACCTGACAATCCCTAAGCATCTGCCCTTCACTGAGAGGAACATGTGGCTTCTGAATCCTGGTCCCTCTGCATCTGGTCTGATGGACCCCACTGCCTCTCACACTCTCAGTGTGAATCACTTTTACATGAGAATCCCCTGGGGCGCTTTTTAGCTATGCAGATGGTTGGGTTTCATCCAGATTAAAGAAAACTCTCTAGAGGTGGGTCCTGGGTATTTGTATTTAAAACAATTTTCCAGATGAGTCTCATGCATACCCACGGATGAAAGACACTACTCTACATCAGTTTTTCTCAAATTTCAATGTGCATACGTGTAACCTGGGGATGTTGTTAAAATGTACTTGCTGGTTTCAGTCGGTGTGGATAGGGCCGGAGATTCTGCATTTCTAACAAGATCCCAAGTGATGGCTTAGATGTTGATCCACAGACCACTCTTTTAAGCAGCAAGGATCAAGACCAGTGATTCTCAAAGTGTGGTCAAGAATCACCTGGGGACTTGTTAGAGATGCAAGACTTCAGGCCCTTCCTCAGAACTATTAAATCAGAAACTAGGGGTAGGACCCAGGAATCTGTTTTGACGAGCCTTCCAGGTGACTCTGATGCTTGGTATAATTTGACACCCACTGGCCTCGATGGCACTGCCCAGTAAACATACACTGCAAGCCACACATGTAATTTAAAAGTTTCTGGTTGTCACATATTAAAAAGTAAAAAGAAACAGGTAAAATTCATTTTAGCACAATATCTTATTTAACCCAACGTGTCTGAGTACCGTTTCAACATATAATCAATTTTTTTTTAAAAAAACTGTGATTGTTTACATTCTTCTTTTTCATACTAAGTCTTCAAAGCCTGGTGTACATTTTACACTTACATGACATCTCAGTTCTGACAAACCACATGTTAAGTGCTCAGCAGCCACGTGCACCCGCCATATTGGACAGCCAAACTCTAGACTTACAGAGATAATAACTTTTGTGCTTTCTATGTGTCAGGCATTATTTAGTTAGGCATTTTATGTGCATAATCATATAAGCCCTACCAACAATTCTGTGGATTGGTACTATTATTATTCTGATTTTATACAGGAGAGGGGTTATACCAAAGCCATATTTAGAGTTTCACCAATATAAGAAGCCTGCTCTAATGTAAGCATTTCCCAATTATTTTAAATCAATTTATTTGTAAAAGGAGAGAGAAAGAATACAAATAAAACCATTAACAGAAGTACAGTTGGTATAACTGCTAAGGCATTAATAACTTACAAAAGTCATAGTAGTTGGGTAAGTAAAATGTCCAAATTTACTATCCTATAACTTTTTTAAATATGCCTCAAGTCCAATTTATACTTTTCTGTGACATCAAATCTGTTGAAAGGCGGTTATGGACAGGCTGCTGGGACAGTCGGGATCTTTGGGGAACAAAGGAGACCTGGGTGAGTCACGTAGCAGGTAGGACTCACCCCAGGAGGAGAGCAGCTAAGCAGCTCACAACCTGCTCCTTCAAGTGCAATTGATGGGAAATGAGTCTAATAATAGTTAAACATGAGGCAATGGGCTTCTCCCAGTCTTGGTGTGGAAAGCAGACAGTTTGGAATTTAAAAATAATAGCTGACTTAGTACTCAAATAGTTAATCTTTATCTGTTCCCTTAACTTCCATAGTTTCTCAAGGAAGGCCAATTTTTAAATATATTTTCCTTTTCATTATAAACTGCTCTAAGGAGGAAAAAGTTAAAACAATTAAAAAAAATTTTTTTCTGAGGCTAGGCTTCCAATTTTTTGCCAGAATTACCATTTATCATTTTGACCAAGTAAATATCCAATTATAAACTGACAGGTATTTAAGACATATTCAAATGTGACCATTACAAAGAAAACAAACTTATGGTTATCAAGCGGTAGGGGGAGAGGGGCAAGGGATAAAGTAGGAGTTTGGGATCAGCAGATACAAACTACTATATACAGAATAGATAAACAACAGGGTCTTAATGTATAGCGCAGGGAACTGTACTCAATAGCTTACAATAATCTATAATGAAAAAGAATATATATGTATAACCGAATCACTATCTGATACACCAGAAACTAACATAACATTGTAAATCAACTATACTTCAATTAAAAAAAAGTGACCATTTTTTATTCACGTTCATTCATAAATGAGCATAAAAATGTATTATTTTAGAGATTTTTTTTAAAGCCCTACTGTATTTTTAAACAAAGTTAATCGCATTTTAAAATTTTGATTAAATATTTCAACAGTAAGTTATAATTTTTAAAATTTATATATCTGCATAGTTTTAACGTAAGTGTACTGCACTGAAAGATTTACTCTTTTACAGTCATAGTCGAAATAGCAGTCATGTAACTGTTTTTTTAACATATCCTGCATAGTCTTCAGTATCATCTTTTTTTCTTCCAGTTTTATGGAGATATAATTGACAACTAGCACTATAGAAGTTTAAGGTATAATCATTTGATTTACATATACCATGATTACCACAGTAAGTTTTGTGAATATTCATCATCTCATATAGATACAAAATAAAAGAAATAGAAAAAAAATTTTTTTCTTGTGATGAGAACTCTTAGGATTTATTCTCTTAACAACTTTCAGACATAAAATCCGGCAGTGTTGATTACATTTATCATGTTGTACATCAGATCCCGAGTACTTATTTATAACTGGATGTCTGTACCGTTTGATTGCTTTCTTCCATCCCTCCCCTCCTCCAACCCCACCCACCTCTAGCAACCAGATCTGACCTCTTTTCCTATGAGTTTGTTTGCTTGCTTTGGAACACTATGTTAGTTCTCGTTATACAACAGAGAGATTTGCCATTTCTATCTATATGTTTCAAAATGCTCATCATGGTAAGTCTCATGACCATCTGTCACCACAGAATATTTTACCTAGTTACATACATTTCATACTTGTGACTCATTTATTTTGCAGCTGAAGTTTGTACCTCTCAATCTCCCTCACCTATTTCGTTCCTCGGTATTTTTTATAATCAGTTCTAAAAAAACTGAATTTGATCCGAGCCTCTAGTAACCAACCTTCATAATACGAACTATAAAAAATGTCAAGGTGTTTTTTTCATACTGGACTAAGATCAGAGAATCTTCTTTTACCTCCTTTCCCCTCTCAGCAGTACTTTCTGACTGCTTAAGCATTCTCTTTGTTATGAAGAATAGGGATTTGAAAGGATTCAGGGATTTCATCTACATGGAATAAAGGCTTTTATAGGAATGCTTAAGTGTTTCCTTGGTAGGAAGTTACTAATTTTTTTTCTTAGAGGTGTTGCAAAAGGCATAATGAAGTAATGGAAGTCAGGAGTCGGGTCGATGACGAGTATCTTCCTTCACTCTTAGAAAGAGATCTCCGTCTCCAGTTGCCAAGGTGGAATAGCACTGGAAAAGTCTGTAACAAATTCTGTCATTATTCTTGCTGAGTTTGTGTGCTGTAAACCTTTGGAGGCAAAGACACTGTTAATGTTGTCCACGACTGTGTTCTCAGAGTGCTTGGCGTATAGTAGCCTCAGAAGTACTTTCCACAGAAGTATTTGCTGAATGAATGAATGAATGAATGAAAACAATTTCTAGATCTTAATTCATCACTCTAGAAACAAAATGAAAGCTCAGAGTTTGCTGTCATTGTTAGTGACCCAATCTGAAGTATTGGCCTTCAGAGGGAGAAGCAGGGGATGGTGGCCTGTCTGCATCTTGTCACCAAATGGTCCCCAGTCTCGGCCAACAGATAAGAAATGTCAACAGCTTAACCCAGTAGCTTTCAAAAATAGCACAGCTGATGAAACTGG
Source organism: Camelus ferus (assembly GCF_009834535.1). NCBI lineage: Eukaryota > Metazoa > Chordata > Mammalia > Artiodactyla > Camelidae > Camelus > Camelus ferus. The sequence continues at coordinate 17,221,129 of NC_045721.1, forward strand.
AAATTTGGGTGCGTGCTAGAAATAAACCATTTGTCTTTGGTCTTAAGAAGGATAGCTGACAACAGCTACTCTGCCCAGAGAGATCTAAAATATTTTTTAAGACCCATATATGCCAGCCAGGAACTATCGGAAGAGTCTTTCCTCTCAATAAGGCGTTAAATAGAACATTTTATTCTCAACAAATCAGGTAAATCACTTTGAAAACTCAAGGATTATGGCAAAAGTACTATGTGTCTTTAAGATTTCAATCAAGTTTTTTGTTTTGTTTTGTTTTCAATAGTGCTGGCAGTTTTCCTTAAAATTTCAATGAATATTTGCACAGTGAAGCAAGTTGTTGTGGGTTTCCTGGTTTGTGCCTCCCCCTCTGCCCCCGTGGAGGGGGGTGTGGCGATTCGGGCAAGGTTTCTTCGTCCCTCTGCAGACAACCCCGGCTGCTGTTAATGCTGAAAATAGCTCAAATGCTCTCTGAACAGTAGCACCACCCAGCAGCTGGGATTCTTTTCCTCTCTCATTTGCCTTCTCTCTTGCCTTTTTTTTTCCTCCTTCAGACACTTGGATTGGACTTAATCTTAAACCTCTGGAGTTCAAGACCTTTTAAAAAGGGCTAAATAAACAATCTCCACATGTAAAAGGCCACTGACTCCTACTTCCTCTCTTCAGAGCAACTGTGGAACCCGGCTGCCTGTAGGTAAGATTTTTTCATTCCGGAATTATTTCGTTGGCTTATGATATGTTTATGATTAATGTTTTTTTAAATAACTAATTAATCATGAAAATAAGCGGGAGCTGTGAATGATCTCCAGGTAAATACGGTGTTCCAGAATACAGCAGTGGCATCTGTGTGTTTCTGTGGCTGTAATTTTAAACTTTGCTGAACGTGCTCTGTAATGCTGACCTGCTCTCCAGACTCTCCTGTGATTGAGCTGCATCAGAACTTTAATTAAGCCTGACTGCCAGCGTAGTCCCAGAGCCTCTCAGACATCATAATTTGGTTGTTTAGGCTGCTTGCTTATTTTTAACTTTCTAAGGGCACTTTTTTTTTTTTAAAGGAATAAGATGCAAATACCTGAGTAAAGGAGATATATTACTAAAGATTCTTTAACGACAGTGAGCTCACTCTACCTTATTCGTCATTTCATCACTGTTCTATTCATTGTTCATGTGGAATTAGAACAGTTTTGTTTGTTTGGTTGGTTGATTGGTTGGTTGTTTTTTTGTATATTCCCAGCACAATTCCATGACTCGGTTTGGAGAATTCCTTTCCTAGCTGAATGTCTTTGGCTAGCAGGTTTCTCTAACATGACAATATAATAATAGAGCGTTTAATGGGCCTTCCCCTTCCCCCATGGTTACACTTGGTCTTGACATTTTACAAAGTACTTTGATCTGTGGACTTTAACTTCAAACACAACATTTACTTTGATTGTGGGTATTTACTAGGTTCAGTAAAAAGTCTTTTTTTTTTTTTTTTTTTTTTTTTTGGTTTAGTGCTTTTACATCATTTCCTTTGAATAATCTGTTGGGCTTTGGTTTTCCCTCAGTGATATGTCTTAGGTTTTATTAGTACAGGGACTCCCAACTGAAAGGCAAAGGCTGTTTTACGGCGAGCTCCTCTGACCATTGTAGACTTTATGACAACCCTCTGCTCCCCACCGAGCAGATGTCTGAAATCCAGCAGCAAATCACGGTGAACAGAACCAGATTCTATCAACCCCTCACTTGATTGCCTCCCAATTACCATGTGCCTGAAGGCCTCACTGTTGCTTTTTTCACATGGACACTGAAATCCTTGGAATTTAGAGATTCCTGTTTCCAAAGAAGATTGCTGGTATCACAGACCACATGTGAAAAGGAAACATGCATTTTAAACATGCAGCGATCTTCTGGGAAACTTTTAAAAAGAAAAGAAAGAAAGAAAAAGAAGAAAAGTTAAAAAGAAAGAAAATTTTAAAAAAGGAAAACTAGGGGGGGAAAAAAAGGAAAAGAAAAACCTTCTGTAGCCAGAAGTCTGTTATGCTAGTGAAACTTCTGCTGAATGAGGGGTAAGGAATGAAAAAAATGTATTTCCTAAAATAGGCAAAGAGTAGCACTTTCTAGCCATTCAATCAACGTGTAGACGTTCTCTTTCATTTTCGAGAAAATTCGTGGGTGTATTACATTTGTTTGTTACTCTTTTCTTCCTACCCCAAGCAAAGGATATTTTCAAAGTCCTCAGCCAGATACTGAACTTGACCTTTCCTGGCAAGCTGTCCCTGGGTGTCCTGGTGAAGGTTAAGACAAGAATGAGCCTAATCCTATCAGGAGACAGTTTAAGTCCCAGTCCAGGGCTGTGGGGCACAGGGCGCTCCCGTATTCTGCACCTTGCTCAGAAGGAAGGGAACCGGGGGCCGCAGGACACACTTTCCGAGAGGTGGGGCCAGGGCGCAAGGCACGGGAGCGGTCCCTCCAGATCAGGCGCAGATGCAATACGGTCTCTAGAATTGGGACTAATATCGTAGGAAAATCTAGAGCTGATCAGTCTAATTTTTTATTTCCAGAAGCTGGACATTTAATTTCTAGTCTCCTCTTTCAGATCTGCTCTATAGAGAGGTTATGAATTATCCCATTTCTGTGATGTGCATACAGTCAAAACCTGAAATCCCCCAGTTACTCTGAGCATCCACTGCACTGCCTTTGGGGAGTCTAGAATACTCTCCCCCCAGGACTAGGAAGGCTTGCTTTGGCATCGCTGAGGACAAATGCATTGCTAACAGGCAACACAGGTTCGGCTGCAGAATCCAGTGGCATCAGGATGAAATGGGTTTGGAACCCGACAGAGGTCATTCCATTCTTAGGCAAGCCATTTTTCCTGTTCTGTTGAGTTTTTAAATTTTGTTTGTTTCTTTGTTTCCCTTTGCTCCTTAATTTTACTCTGAAACTTTGGATTGTTTGAATGTGAAACTCAAGGAGAAATCTAGCCAAAACCACCGAGTTTCACACAGGTTCCACATTAAAGAAGTATTCTACCCAGCCTTGCTCGAAACTTGGCCCATGTTTTGCCAAAAGTTTCATGAATGTCAGTGAGCCTGGAGCTGAAACATAATCCCAAACCAGGTGACTTCTGGCGACTTTGAGGCTGTCCTGTAGAAGTATAGAATCCGTCCAGCAAGGACATGTCTTATTTTCCTAACTCCCGCTGTAATTTCATGTGTACACACATTTCCCCAATAAACTCCCTTTTGCTCTATGGTATTTTAAAGCCAGGTTCAATCCTAATATGAATTTTTATAGCTGTGGTATTGAAACATTGGCAAGTCAAAGTCTGCGTTTTAAATTCCAACACAGTCTGAACCAAGCGGTGGGAACATGTTGGTATAATTCAGCTGAAGGAAGTCCCAGGAGAGTCATGGAATGTCTTTCTTTGCTTAAATATACCTCTGTGCTTGTGCGGAACAAACAGTAACATTTTGTCCTGGTCTATCTGCTTGACAGTATGCCTTTTGTTCGTTCTCCAAAGGTGGTGTCAAATATATCGGTGGAAAAATAATAATAAACGTCCAGATTTTTTTTTTTTTTTTTTTTGCCTGCTCAACTGATAGACTCCTAGGGAACACTGTAAGCATTGAAAAGTTCGGTGCTGTTACTTGTAAAGTAAGGTATACTGAGGATAAAGGAGTACTCAGCAGATTTCATTCAGGAAAGTTTGACCTACAGCTATTGTGGGTTAAAGTCAAATGGGCCAGATTGTGAAGGTGTGTGTGTGTTGAGTGGTTGGAGAGGATTTGTAAGCTTTGTTCAGCAAATCTGTCACATTTAAAACAGAAAATAATCCTGTCACATTTAAAACAGAAAATAATCAGGTCCAGGATCTGAAAACATTCCTTTCTTTTGTTGATCATACAAATTTGTATTGGCTGACCACTGAATTTTGAGGGGTATTACTTCTCTCATTAAAGACTCCAAGGATTACATTCTGATCATTAAAATTCCAGAAATGGTAAAAAAAAAAAAAAAATCCAATGAAAACATGACCTGTTGGGAGACCTACATAGCTGTAGATGGACTTACACGAACCAGTCTCAGACATCTTCACGTGTCTATGGCCATTATAGATGCTAAGCCACCATATAGATGTCATTTTATTAGTTACAGGATTTCTGAACTCATCCGAAGGATTTTCATAAAAATGAATTTGTGACCTCGCTAAAGATTTGGTCAGACTAAATTCTGTGAGATTTGTAGATAGTTATTCATTATAAAATTAAGCTGCCATCAAATTTCATTTCGAAAACTTTATAATATTATAAAATTATTTTTATCTTATTTTTACGTAATACGGTATGAACTTTTTATTAAAGATATAGTTTCCATTTCAGCAAGTGATTTGCGAAATGACTGTAAATGATCCCATACTAAGTAAAACATTTGAAAAGTTAAGAGTGACAAAACCTGGGGGTCTTATATGCAGGAGTCGCATTTTAACACCACCTTCACTATTCATAGTGTGCATTTATCAGCCTATATATCTGATTTTGATTTTCCAAAACTAGCCCAATAGAGCGGAGGAAAGGAAGACACTCAGTGGGAGGTACTAGGGAAAATACAGAAAACAATTCAGGACCATCCTACAAAAACGTTCTCACTAAACACGTCACAACATAAAGAGCTCAGTGTTTTTTTAAAACAATCATCCATATCGATTAAAAACAATTGTCCATAATAAAACAGGAGAAGGGAAAGGCTGAAAATACCATATTGAAAATAAACACCAGACTTGTGCATAGGCAGGGGTTCCTTTAAATAAAAAGAACTTCTTTCAAGAATGGCCTGACTAGCCATTCGAGAACACAAAAATCAGTCACTTAAAAAAAAAAAACTTCTCTTGTGCTTAATTTACTGTCAGAAATACGCAGTCCACCTTACACTTATCCACTCCTCAAGATTATATTATTATAGCCTGAATTTAGATATGTACTGCATTTGTTTCCTCAAAAAATTAGTATCAGTCTGATCAGACCATGATGACACAGAATCGGGTGCCTCCCCTGACAGACCGAAGAGGATTATTTGACTGGAGCAGACAGAATACTTATTTCCAAGAAAGTCAGCATTCGCCAACTGCATTTTTGTGTGTTATTTGGATACTATCATTTTCTCTGAAATAAGAGGTAGTACTTAAAGTACGCTTTAATAATCACAATGCCAAACGCCACGATGATCTTAAAGCCTTCTCTCACTTATCTAAGATGGACTGTCAAGATATGTGGGCGTTTCTGGAAGGTTTAAATGCAAAGACTGCTGTCGGGGGCTACGTCAGGTCTCCTTAACGCACTCCCAGTCCTGGGCTCTATCCTGGGGAATTGAGGAGTCACCCTGATACCCGCCGGGGAAGGGCAGGCCACCTGGGCCACCAGTGGAGTTAGAGCAGAAAAGGAAAGAGAAAGACTCTCCTGTTTATCTTTACCTGTGCAGAGGGCCTCTCACAGTCTCTTGGTCCAACTTTTTTTTTTTCCTTTTCTCATAGCATTATCCCCTTTCCCTGCTATTGCCACTTCTCTTTTCCCAAAAGAATCAAAGGCCTTCCTTGCAAACTTCATTCTTGAGTTGCTGATGGAGGAAGAAGTCCTAAGGTATTTAGCTCTGGGGGCTGCAAGATTCACACACATTCCAGAGCTTGTCCGTGGCCCTCTGAGCTAGAAGAACACTTGCATGTGTGTCACAGGTAGAGTTCTGTTGCATAATTCATAGCGGAATAAAAATAAAATGCACGCGACGGCAGCCCTTTGCGTCAGAACAAAATAGTCCATTTTTAAAAACCAAACTTTTTGTTTAAGAACAATTTTAAATGTGTAGAAAAATTGTGAAGACAGGACCAGAGTTCCCGTATACCCTACAATAAGTTTCCCCTGCCATTAACATCTGACGTGAATATGGTAACTTTGCGATACTTAATGGACCAATATTGGTACATTATTAACTGAAGTTCATGCTTTATTCCGATTTCCTTAGTTTTTATCTAAAGAGCTTCTCCTTTTCCAGGATCCTATCCAGAATCCTACATTACATTTAGTCATTGTGTTTTCCTAGGTTCTTCTTGACTGTGACAGTTTATCAGCCTTTCCTTTTTTTTTTTTTTTTTTTTTTTGATGGCCTTGATAGTTTTAAGGAGCACTGGTCGGATATTTTGTAGAACATCTTTCTGTTGGAACTGTCTGATGTTTTCCTCATGATTAGACAGGGGCTCTGGGGTAGACGGAAGACGACCACAGAGAAGAAGTGGTCTCATCACATCATCTCAAGGGTCCGTGCCGTCCACGTGAGGTACCACTGCTGAAGCTGAGCTTCAACACCTGGCTGAAGGGGTATTTGTCAGGTTTCTCCACTGTAATGTTACTCTCTCTCCCGTCTGCATACTATACCCTTCAGGAGGAAGTAACTTTGCTTAAGGAGTAGGAAGTTACTCTCCTCCTCCAGGTGGAGTATCGACATGATTTTCTAGAATCCTTCTGCAAGGGAGATTTGATTATTCTCCCCAGTGTAAAGTCAGTCATTTATTTATATCAGTATGAATGCAGGGATATTTATTTTATACTTTGGATTATGATCCAATACTGCTTTACTTACTTTGTTGCACAAATTGTTCCAGCTTTGGCCATCGGTAACTCTTCACTTGGCTCCTCTGTCCCTTTGACGTAGACCCTTCATTGCGAGGGTTTCTCAAGGCTCATTTTGCATATTTCCTGCTTCAGTCCTAGAATCACACAGCTCTTCAAGGAGCCCTCATTCCTTTTATCAAAGAATGGTATTAGAAACCAAGACCAAGGCATCCGTTTTAATTTTTGAATGTGACTTTATCAGCCATCTATTTTTTTCACTGGAAGAAAATTTTCTTTTTGTTTATCGATTTTCAGTCTGTAGCTGATAATAACTTGATATGGTATATAAAGATAACCTTTCTTGACTTTTCAGAATAACAGCCCACTTGCTATTCTTGCAAATGCCTCTTTCTGACATTTTGACACAAATTCAATTCTATATGATCAAATCTGTTTTTTATGGTTAGTTTGGTGAGAGATGGAAAATCATAGCTATGGTCTTCTAAAGTCTTAAATGCGGTCTTGAAAGATAGAAATCAGCTTTTTTTCCCCCTTAAATAGGTATAAGGATATTTGCATTATTTAAAATATGATCAATCAAGACTGTTAAAAGAATACAGAATCCTGTTACCAAGCCTTCCACTTACTGTGTACAAGAAATCGTGCCACATGCAGATTAACAGTCTGGTGGGAGAGCCAGACAGCGCGCCTAGATAAAAATGCTCTTCAGGAGAAGATGGATGACACAAGGGTCCACAGTGCTGCTGGAGCACAGAGCTGGATTGGGAATCAGGCATCTACAAAATCAGAGACGTTACCACAGAGAGAAAAACTATTTGAATTGGGACTTTGTGTCCGATAAGAGGGCATTCAGATAGAGGAAAGTGATCATGCGTTAAGGAGGAGAGAAAACTCAGTACTCAGAGAATATCCAGAAATCTGGTACAGCAAAAACTTAAGTCTGAGGGGAGTGGCCCTGCAAAGGTGTACTGGGTTGACATTCATCTACTGAGGACAGAAGTCTCACAGTTGGGTCCATATGTCAGTGTTATTGCTGAATCATGTGCAAGATGATTAGAGAGATGAAACAGTGGACAGTTAGGCAGTTATAACTGAGAACCTTCTTTAACTAGACTTTGTTCTAGAAACTACACTTCTACCTGCAAAATAACTGCACCTGCAATTTTATCTAATATTCAGGATTACCAGAGATAATAGGTTGTATTTTTCTTTTACCCAAAGCATAGCTCTCACATTCAATAACTACTTTGATTTCCTGGGTCATCTAATTTAAGGTAGGGTGGTATTACTGCAAAGATGCGGTTGGTCATGCAGGCACTGTGTTCCCGATGTACAGGTGAGGACACTGCCCCCCAGGTAAGTTGCTGTATCACCATTTTACATCCCTGGTCAATAGCAAATGGCAGGTTGGCTTTCGTGTCCATTCCACCCCATTACAAAATGCAAAGATATAAAACAGGTTAAAAATAAGAGCCAAAGGATAATAAGAAAACTATTGGCCCAAGCAATGAAAGCACTACTCTGAATCATAACAACTTTTGATTTTCTATATTTCACTGACAGAAAAACATAAGCAAGGGGGGGGTGAGGATTACAGAGAAAGACATGCATGTGCCAGTGGTATAATGAACTGAAAATTATGACTTGGTTGATCAAAACAAAAGATGCAGTTCAGCAAAAAGAATCAGGTTAGCAACTTGATACAGTTTAAATAAAATAATGTACTCTCTAATGAAAGGTCAAGTCAATGTTAGAAAAGACAGGATAGAAACACTAATCTCTTGTTCTAAAGATAAATTTGGGCTTGGAAAAAGAAATTGAATTTAGTTTAATGGAAAAACACATGTACAGCATGTGTTTTTAAAGCATTGTGTTTTGGTTACTTTGACCCGTTGCAAATCCTGGTCCAAGTACAACTTCAAATTGGTTTAATTCTAGTGGAGCCGTTGCTCTTGACAAGCATTCAGCTCAGTGGTACTTCTCTCGTCCAATTTTGCAAACCTAAGAAATTTGGTTGGTTTCGAATTTAGCTCTAAGCAGTGTTCAGAAGTTTTGTGTTTGTCTGAACTGAGCATTTAAATATTTTAAAACTATGCAACACTCAATTTTAGAACAAATTCTTAATGTGAAAAACACCAATGAATACTGAAAAAGTTATAAATAGGTAAATTTTCTGTGAATTTAATGAACATACAACCAAGTATAGTTAACAAGTATGGTTTTGATCTATAGATAAAAAATATTTTCTATTCCACCCGTATCTGTTTTATTGTGAAAGTGTTTGCTTTTTTAAAAAACTGTTACTACCCTGAGATTGAAGATCATGGCTAAGAATGGAAAACTACCCCAACACAAATATGGCTATGTAAATGAGCAGTTAGAATAGAAACCACACCCTGTGGTACCAGCAGAACCAAGTGCTGGAAGGTATGATCTGGCATCTGGTTGACCTTCATGTCCACATCTGTGAACAGTCCAGACAGTGAGCCTGGACAGAAGGACTCATCCACAGAGTGTTGGAGACGAAGGAGGAAGTTTTGTGCTAATTCAAGAAGGATGTTAAATGTCAAACTAAGAGATGTAAGCCTCATTCTGAAGTAAGATATGGTCATTATCCCTGACTGTGCAGGGCAGTAAAATGATAACTTTTAGAAGTAAATAGCTTACAGAGTATCACTTCTTAGTGGTTGAGTTTAAATAAAAAGTCAAATTGCTTTCAATAAAAATCCTTTAACAATTTGAAATATATATTTTAATATTATAAATTTTTAATAAAATAAAATTTTAAATAAAATATTTTATTCTATTTTCTTTATAAATCATTTTTATAATTTGAAATATAAATTATTTACTTATAACATGTAAACAAGTGTTTACAAATTGTTTACTATAAAAATAAATAATTTACTGTTGCTTTTGAACATAAAATCAAATCATTTAAATTTTCTTTTTATATCAAGTATGATCATTTTCATTCAAGGCAGAATAAAACCAAAAGTAGATGTGAACAAGTCTCTAAACTTTATATTGATATCACAGAAGACTGTGGTTTATGATGACAAACTTTCAAAAATCAAGTAAAAGACTGAAAAACAGAGTGAAATGATAAATTCAGTAAGAGATGATATTTTTGTAGAAAGAATAATGAAAATTGATTTTGTTCAAAAAAAGCTTTTTTAGGATGACTACTGGTCTTCAATATAAAATATATTTCATTTTAGTTTGTGTCTGAGCTACTTGACTTTAAAAATAAATGGATGAATTTCATATCCCAAAATTAATTTAAAGTTGGCCCTGGGGCTTTTTCTCATGTGGTGAGATCCATCATTTAATACCCACAGCTTGTGTAAAAACTTGTAAAAACTTGTCTGGAAATAAAGTGACAATATTTATGCTAAGGTGAGAAAACTTGACTGCAGTAAGGTTTTTATCCTCCTTCCAATATTTTATGTATTTTGCATATTGAAATTAAACAAAATGCCTTGAGGGTTAAAAATCACTTGTGCCTAAATCATAATTTTATATATTCACATATACCCTTTCTCTAATCAATATCTGAACAACTATTTAGAACATACATGTAAAAACACTTGGCAGAAGACCAGTTTGTATTTTTCAGTGAATATTACAGTTGGTGCATTTAATACTTGACTGTGCTTATTAACTTAAGAAGAATGATCTTACATACAAGTCAGAAAAGAAGGAAATTAGTTTACTAGTAAAACCATATAGTGTTTTAAGTGACCACATACAATTACTTTCAATATCTTAAGCAATTTCATATTTATTGAGTGAAATATTGCCATAAGGATCTTTTTATATTGCTTCAGCCTTTTACTTCCTAAAGACTCCCTTCACCATTAGAAAAATGAATCATGCAGGGCTTGAGGTTCAAAACAGTACACTCTGACATTCTGACTACAGATCAAGCTCAATGCAGAAAACACTGATAAAATCCAAAACAACTTTAAGATAAAAATCCACAACCAGACCTAGGAAAAAACTGTTTTAACTTAGAAAAAAAAAGCATCAATTAAAAACCTGATCATAGAAGTGCACTGAAAATTATGAACCTCAGATACTGGTTACCTGTGGGGAGGTAGGGAAGATATTTCAACCAGAGGGGTGCACAAGAGGCTTTAATTGAATTCATAATGTCATATTTAAGATGAATGGTGGGTACATGGATATTTGTCATATTATTATTCCTTTTGAATGTACGAATAAAGACCTGCATCTCCCATGCCTTAAATTTAAGATACATTCCACATACCAAACAAATTTTAAACGCATTTCTCAGCAACTAATATTGAGAGACAATATTAATTTTAAAGCAGCTCAGATTTTCTGAAAATTTACAAAGAGGAAATAACACAATAGGTGGTATCTCACTTAGCCTATATTTCTATATTTTAACTCGGGCCCAAAATGTCCATAAATGGTAACATAGAAAAGAAAATGAATTTAGTTCTTTCACAGACAAATATCTATTGTAAACTTACATTCAAGATCACTTTTGTAGTATGTATTGCTCTAAAAGGCATCGTTACATAACAATTCTTAGAATCCATTAAATGTGGTATTTATCCTTCAAAATATTAAATAATCTGTCATTTTGCCTTATGAGAATTTGCAATGGGCTTTAAATCTAGCCATGAATAAGCATATTTTATTTTATTTCTTTAATGTAGATTTTAGAATAATATATTGAGATGAAAGAATTTCTGTTTTAAGATACTCTGTGCAAGGAATATATGAAAAGTGATTTTACACCATACAGGCAATCCTCTCAGTGGCTGCAGGACCATGGTCATGGAAAGCAATAATGTGATTCAGTATGCATGAGTTTCCAGTTAATGTGATATTGTGCAAAGCGAGGACTACCTATATTTGACACAAAGATTTCACTCTGTAGCTTAATAATACATTTTTTTAAATTTAACTTATTCAGAAGATTTACATACACACAACAGTTCCTTAACTTTCACACTTAACACTTTGATATCACAGAGGAAAAAACCCTAGTGATTTTTCATTGCCATTTGGCAAGAATCAATGCTTAATTTTGAGAATTTTTATTCTGATTTTTTTTCGGTTTGTTTTATCTAGAGTTATTACAATATGCTGAAATGGAAAAGCTAGCCGACATCACTATCTTTTTAAGAGGTTTGATAAATAATGGATAATATTAAATAATTTTTTTTTATTACAAATAATTTTATAGTAGTCTGAAAATTTAGTACAAAAGTTCATTATTTTAAATCATAAGATTCAAAGAAAAGATATTTCCTAGGTTTCTAGGCAAAGCCCATGAAAGTATATCCAAATATTTAAATAGTAAACAATAAACACACTGAAGAAATTGTGAAGTTCTAATAACATAAAAATATTCTGAATTTCTTCATGTCATTGTTATTAAGTTGAGAGGCCAATTATTACATAATTAACACAAAGAAATACTTGGAAAAAATGTGAGAAAAAGGCTTTCAGATTACTGGCATTAAACACTGTCCATTCCCTGACCTTCATTAAAATCTCTTCTCCTTTGCCTTCTGTAACAGTGGAAGATTTTCCTTCAACCTCCTTGATCACTCCTGAGTTCCACTCACAGGTGCCTCTTTCTTTGCCTGACCTTAGAGGTGTTCCCCTGGGTCCTGTCCCTCTTGTCTAATCTCCCCTGAGTTCACCTGTTCTTCCTTTAGAAAAATCTTAAAATCTATTGTCTCCATCTCTGATCTTTTTCATGAGTTCCAGACTCACATTTCCAAGTAACTGGTAAAACATCTCATATGCATATCTTTAGTGCGCTTCAAACGCAATACTTCTAAAACTCATCATCTTCCAACTCCCAGCCTGCTCTTCTTCCCCAGGGCTATATTTTAATAATTGTGTTATCATAACCCGGTTACTCAGAATTAGAATCTTCAAGAAGCATTCAAATTCTCCTTCATACCAACCCAGTCACTGTTTGTTGCTTGCATCTACACACGCACCGTCAGTACCCCGCCTTGCCCTAGCTAAAAGGCTGCTGCAACAGTCTTGACTAGGATTTCTCAGTGCTGTCCTGATCACTCTTGACATCCATTCTCTCTGCCTTCCAGTCTAATCCCTTAAAGCCAGAGCTGTTTTACCAAAATAAACAAGATTTGCATGAAAACTTCCCATCTACCAAACTCTCTGATCATAAAGCAAGTACGTCCACTTTGCTCTCTCTTCAGCTTTAAGGACCAGGAAAGATGACCATGTCAACCAATGGAAGTCAATTCGGTATATGGTGTTCAGACATAAATAGCACTGGTTTCCCAGATAGCAGGCAAAGCTGGCAACCTTTCCAGACTCATTAGTAAGAAAAGGGTGGGGCTCACTGTGCCAGCCGTGGACCAGAGATTGATGTCAGACCTGTTACTTCTCTCAAAGGCCCTTTTCCTCAGATTCTCCTTCTAACAGAGTAATGACCATATTTGCCTATCACCTGTTCCACTGCCATGATTTATCTACTGATGTGATGGCTGTAGGCAAATGCTCAATGATAAACTGTTTGGTTAAAAAAATCGGATCCCAGTCAGAACACAAAGTTTTAAACCAGAAACTCCATATGACTCATAAATGACAGGGAAAGTCTTTAAGAAATAAATGACTAATTTTTTGAGGACTCTCTATACTGTTTTCCACAGTGGCTGCTCCAGTGCACAGGGGTTTCTTTTCTCCACACCGTCGACAACACTTGTTATTTCTTATCTTTTTGATGATAGCCATTCAAGTCTAAAAAATGTGAGTATCTTCAAAATGAAATGGAAAAAAAAAAGACTGAAACAATATAAAAAGGTCCTTACGACAATATTTCACTGAATAAATATGAAGTTACTTAGGGTATTTAAAGTCATTTACCTGTGGTCACTGAAAACACTAGTTTTAAGTGTTGATTTTACTAGTAAACTTCTAATTTCATTCCTTTCTGATTTATATGTAAGAACATTCTTCTCAAAGTTTAGCAGAGCCAAGTGTTAAATGTCCAAGCTATAATATTCAGTTAAAACAAAGCAAAACAAAACAAGGGATGGAGTTATATTCTGGGACAGCAGGAAGGTCCCACTCGTTGAATTACTGCCATAATTAAAGTAAATCTAACTTTATCTAAATAGCATGATATGAGGGATGAAGTTCTAAATACCAGTCTTCTGGGTCTTTTAACATTTCTGGCATCCTTGGTCTTCATGTCATTCAGTCAATCATCATTTGTTACGAGTCTACTCCATACTCTGCTCTGGCCTCTGTGGCAGTCACTGTGGACTCGTCTTTCCCTCCTCATGCAATGGGAGACCGTTATTGAAAGGTGATCAGCCAAGTGGTCACACAATGAAAACTGGAGTAAGAGCCGTGAAAGAAAGATGAAGGAGACTGTAAGAGCAGAATCTACAATTTTGAAAACCAAGAGTCAATGACAAAAAAGACTGCTAGATTTGAAACTTAGTGAAATTGTCAGGAAAGTGACTTCCTTGGCGCAGCCATCAGAAGCAGCAGTTTTCTGTGCTGGGAAAGCTAGTCCCTTATGTCAGTCACTGAGGATGAAGGATAAAGACATACAGGCATGATTCCTCCAAAAACACGTATGTCAGGTATGACCACAAACACCCACTCTCTACATACACGTGAGTTTATGTGATGGACTTTGTCTCCTGGGGAAAATATCTTTAGAAAGATAGGTAGCTGTACCAGTATGTATAAATTCTCCATGGATTACAGACATAGCGTTTTATTTGTTCCTATTTAAATGCTGAAGGCGTGTGATCTCTGAAATGATCTATGAAAGATGAATGTGACTTTGAGAAAAACTTATTTGAGCTTTGAGTAGGATTTTCAAGATAAACATCCAAGGAAAAATCCAACAAGAGGGATATTGAAACAAAATTTCTCAATGAATAAAGACCTTACTGATTGCAGCCATGAATTCGAATATTTGGACATATGTTCAGGTGTTTGTTTTGAGGCACGTAAAGAGTTAAAAGTGAAAGAAAATGTTTAAAAGTTTTCTTCCTCACTTTTAACTACATTTCAAAGAAATATGTAATTTTAGCATAAAAGATGTATTTCCTCCATAGACCAACACAAACGTGTATATGAATTAAATCTTGTGTTTGGGGTTATACCTGTTAATTTTTATTATGCATCTGAAATAGCCATTATTTAAAATAAAATAATACTGCTTTAATAATATTATTCAGAGTAGGATTAAGATTTTCTAGATTAGATTTTTTAGAAAGCACATTTTACCTTTTATTACAATGTAGTACCTCTTACTGAATCCTTATGCAATTTATAATTCTCCTGATAATGTGTATTGTCTTGTTTTGTTTTTTTACCACAACCTAACTTTTAAAAAGGACTTCCAGACAATTCATCATAATCATGAAATGACTTAGGAAAATGAAAGATGTTAGTGCTGTTGTTAAAATGGCCATAGTTCTATACCTACACCCCTCAAACCTTTTTCTGTATTTGGGGGTCGGTGTCCTACAAAAGCACAGTGGATACAGAATTAAAATTCATTCATTAGGTCTAATTAAGATCAAATATGTATTATGCACCAGTAGCTACACTAAGTGTACTTCCTAGGATGGAAATTGTTTGTGGCTAATGTGCTGTAGAAACCCATAAAGTCCTCATGGCTGTGTTAACTGGTCCTGAGATCGGTTCCCCCTTTGTGGAATGTCTTTCATCTCAGTAGCCACTTTATATAATTTGGTGGGGGGGTTCCCCATATTTAAGCATCAAATATTATGAATAATAGACATGCAATTTTTTTGTCTAATAAATAACCATTAATAACCTCAAAAGGCATACAGATTCTTCAGGACACATATTTTGTCGTGACTAAATGGGTCAGAATTCATTAGCAGTTTGGAAAGACAAATATTAAATGGGACCAGTAGCTGAATTTAATTGTAACTTCTTTCCATGTTTTCTTTAAGCCAATTTTCTACTCATTGTATCTGAATTTTTTACTGAAAAGGATGGTGCTCAGCATATCATTGCTTTCCATTGGCATGATTTTGTTGGAAGTATTTTCAGCTTATTAAAAAAGGGTGATGAAATTGAATGTATTTGTTAAAAGTCTCGTAGTAAATGTATATACTAAATTCTAATCACAATAATAATTGTTGCTTAAATTCATGTTTAGCAAAAGCATAATGTTAACCTTTCCAACTGTACAGTGCTAATTTGCAGCTAAGCCATGGAGTTTATTTTTAAGACAGTGTTCTGTTTTCACCAGGATCCTTTAAATTAGGTGTCTTGGCATTATTAATATTTGGGGCCAGTTAATTCTTTGTCATAAGGGACTCTCCTGCACACTGTTGGATATTTAGCAGCATCCCTGCCCTTTAGATGCCAGTTAGCATCCTCCCCCTTTGCCCAGTTGTGACAACCACAGATGTCTCCAGATTGTCAAATACGCCCATGTCAAAGTCGTCATGGCCTTAGAGAATAAAGCCACTGTGTTACGTAATAAAACACCCCTAAATTTCACCTCCAGGTAAAGGTGATTTTACTTGTTGGTAGATACGGACTCTAGTAAAAGCCCTTCTCCAGAGCGTCTTGGACTTGCCCCGATTGCTCCAGTGCCTAAGCTTTTTCTGGGGAATGTCAGGCACCTTTCCTTGGCTTCCCTTCCCGTTGCTCTCAGACGCCCTAGCCTCTTATATGCATGTGTACGTGTGGACACTCACGCTTTGCCTCTCTTGTGGTCAAACGTGTATCTACTGCATTCAGAAAGCCTCAACTTCTTTCTGAGGACAGCTTGGCAGCTGCCTCTCCTGCCCCTCCCAGCCCTGAATCTGTCCTCCTCGAGTTGGGCAGAGACTGACTTTGTCTAAGGATGCCTATTCTTGTCCCATTGCCACCTAATTTAGCAAAATGTCAAAGATGATCGCTGTTCACCTCACTTGCTCTCGGGCCCATCTTGTTTCAGTCTGTCTTTGGTCTTCCTCCTCCCCAGATCCTTCACCCTGGTTGTTACATCCAGATCGACTGTACTACCTACACTGTTTACAAAAAGTTCATTTTTCCCCTAGCCTCTCCCTCAATCTTGACCAGAAAGCCACAGATTCCTCTCTCTTCCAAATTCAAGACAGTAGTCATGAGCTAACGGGATTCCTTTGAACAGTTAAGTGCCCAGGTTATATGACAATTTGTCTATGATTTGTTTGAGCCCTTGCTGAAATCCTACATCATGATCTTTTCCTGTGGTATGTCTTGTCTCTCCAAATAAGGCTATAAACCTTTTGATACAGAAATTACGTTGTAAGTTTTTTGCATCCCTTGAAGTGCCTGATGTATAATGCCTCACATACAATGGGAGTGTGATTGCTGTTTACTCTTGTGATTTGAATTTCAATACCCCCAGAAGGTCAGGGAGAAGAGAGAGAAACAATATCAAAAGAGAGAGAGAGAAGTTAAGTACTTCTAACTAGCTTGAAGTTTACCCCCAAGTTTCAAAATATAATGAAAGCCAAAAAACAAAATAAGGGGCCACAATTTCTCATTCAAGTTCTCTGTCACTCTTGAACACTACTCATGGTAGGAAGAGGGAGCATTTAATCCTCAAATGAGTAACTCTGGAAATGTGGGTGAACGTGGTATTTGTTTGTTACTTGGGAATTGGCTCATTTCTTTTCCGTATGGCACAAAATGACAATGCAAAGAGTGCACCAGCTTCTCAACAGACTCCAGTAAAGACCAAAAGTATGGGATGCCACATCCGCCATATTCTGTTGTGCCGTACGACCAGGTCAGTGCACACAGATCATCTTAGCTCTTAGGTTATGACAGCTAATATGATGCTGGTGAAGTTGAGACATTCTTTTCAAATATATGATCTGGGGGTTTGGATTCTGAATGCACATGTGCTCTGTGTCCTTGACATTTTCCAATGGGAAACAGACCGTATTGGTGGAATCATGAGGAAGTTTAAACCCACAGTTTTTGGTGATGAATGAAGCTGGGTTTTATAATTTGGATGTAGTTGATACACATAGTTGACACTTTAAAAAGATACTGTGTATCATCTTTTTCATTTACACCTGGGAACAGCTTCAAAAGAGTTAACTTCCTCAAAGTCACCAGTGAGTGGCAGAGCAGGGATTCTAAGTGGGTCTGTGTGGCACGCCAGCCTCCAGACGAGTCCACTACAACCTGGACTCTCTCCGCAGTACGCCGAAGGCTTAAAGGAAGGTATTTGCAAGTCTCCGTCTAAGTGGTCACATTTGAACAGTTCACTATTTCCCCAGTGAATACACTTTGCAACCCGCCCGAGGAGTGTTTGCAGACAGAAAATGAAGCCACAGCACCCAGCTGGGGCAGCAGGTGAGCAACAGTCCCCAAAGAATAGCTTCTAGTTTTTTGTTTATCAGGCACTTAACGGGTGTACACTTGGTAGGCATGCAGTTTCTTTTTTGGGTTGCATTAAAGGCTTCGATTTCCATTTTCGTGTTTGTTTGCTCTACACAGGCAACTGAAAGGCTTCCACTAGAGCCATAAACTCCCGATAAGCCATCTCCCTGGCCCCTTCTGCTTTCACCTCTGCAACATCTCCAAACTTACTTCCTCGTGTGTTAATGCATATGTTAAGAAATTTATCTTTACAGGCTCCTTTCATAAAATTCCACTCACCTCGCAGTCCATGTACCCTAAGGTTACACAACTTCACACGTTTGTCTCTGTAATTCTGACCTGGAATGGCCAGGAGTCAGGGGACCATGTGCTTAATTAACCGGTATACAGCTAGCTTTAATATCCAGTCCCGTCAAGATTTCAGGTGAAAAAGCATCCTCTTTTCCTTTTCTTTCTTTTTGTTGCTTAATACAACATGCGGATCTATCTCCTTCTCTCTTAAGGCTGGGTCTCCGTGGGATATCAAGAAGACAGGAGCTCAAAGCAATTAAACCTTCTCTGACTGTCTCTGCTGTTCCTGGAGGTGGTTCAGGGCAGGGGCAATTCCTAGGAGCTGCTTGCTCTTGGCAACGTCAGGTCTTCCTGCCTGCTGGCTATGACACTAGGGTCCCTCCCAGAGCTCACTGGTTTTTGCAATAGCAACTTATGCTGACCGTTCCAGCGTTCTCTTCCCCTCAGATGGCTGGGAGCAGCTTCTGCCTCAGGGAAGGCTGGCTAATGGCAGTGGTCGCTGATTCCTACTGGTGGCTATGGAATTCCATGGCCTTACCAAGGACGTTTTATTAAGTCTTATTCAATGTTTCCTAAATATGCATTAAAAAAAAAAACCCATAACCATAACAAGCAGAGCCACATTCCTAAACATCTTTTTGGTCTTTGTCTGCTACCCTCTGAGAAAAGGACACCGTCTTTGCTTAGAATTCTCCCTCATTCTTCCTTAAGTTCTCTTCCAAGAATAAAGAGGTGAAACCCCTCATTTCTTCAGATGAAAGGTGCCTTCGCATGGGATGCTGCCTCTTGCAGTAGGGCACAGGAGCTCATCAATAAATTAGGCTCCAGAAACAGCCCAGGGATACCCTACAGTTGCCAAAGGTAAAAAGTAAGCCGGCTCTGAGAATAAGCCAGGCTTAGCTCTCATTTTTCAGTACATTACTTGGATTACAAAAAACAGACAAATAAGCTCACTGACAAAATCTAATAGGATCAGAAAATTACTTCGAGGTGGTTAACAAATCAACATTATTTATGCTTAAAATGTTGCTAATATCAAAACTGCAGGTACGAAATCCATAATAATTCTCTCCCATCTGTTATTAGGTCCTTAAAATTGCCCAAGGGGCCTTCCCTTGACAGCCTGGACTGTCTGTGGAGGGTGCCTTTGCTTTAATGTGCAGGAAGGCTGTACAGTCCTTGAAGGGTTTCAGCGCCCTGCACCCCTTACTCCAAACCCAGAAGCAGATGTCAATACAGAAGGGTAAGACTGATGGACACTAAACTCTGAGAATATTTTCAAGAACAAATTGAATAAATCAAACCCGGCATGATTTCAAAGAGCTTCCCTGGAAGACTGTGTGTGCTCGGGTGGCATTCGTGGATGTACAAGGTCCTGAAACCCCAGCCAGTCACTCCCAGTACCCTGCATCACACCCTGAGGCCCCGAGCCACAGATCACTTCATTAGAGCTCAGTCCTCAGTGACAAGGCCAAGGCCTTGTGTCTGGATGTTGTAGGGTTAAATGCCAATTTCCCAGTTCCACAGTGTCACCAAGAGCAGCCCTCTCTACCTCAGAGGGGACCACTCCAGCACTCACAGAACGTGCCTCAAATAGAAGAAAGCTTTGTTATCAGCTCTTACGACATCTTAGACCAAACCAGAGAGAAATGCAAAGATCTCTGGTCCAGGAGGTGGCAAAGTTCACACCAGTCCCCCTCCAGGCACAGAGCAGTGCATGCTGGGAGAGGACAAGGGGAAGCCATCGCCCTGATCACCTGGGGGGCCTGACTCACCGTCTGGGGCTGAGGTAGGGACCAGCAATGGCACAGTGTGGGACCTCTGGCTGTCCCTGAGACAGGACAGAATGTTCTCTCTTCTATGGGGCTCTTTCTGAGAGGGGTCAGGCAACCCTGAACACATTGCCCATTAACTAGTACCTTCCAGGCCTTTCCTATCAGATCATCGAAAGCTGTTTGAGCTCACATCCAAACACGTGCAATAAGTTCAAAGTACTGCCTCACAAGAAAGGTGCATCCGTTGCTTATAGCTTAAAGCCTGCAGGCTGCAACTAGTTTAGGAGACAATCCGGTTGACTTGGGGAAAGAAGATCTCCTTAGAAAGCGGCGTTTTCTTACAGGGCCTAAGCCCACACAGGAGTATTTTCCTGGGCATTCCTAACCGCATGTCCATCCAGGGTGAACTTAGCTTGTCACAGCTTGTCATAGTTTGGTCTGGCCTGTAGCCACAGCTTCCATTCCCTCTTAAGTAACTCTAACCAGGTCAGAGAGGCCATGTGGAGCCACAGAAATCCATCACACTTCTGCAAATCAACCCCACAGACATGCCTCGTAACGATGGCAGTGGAGGACTTTTCAGAAACTGAGAGAGGACAGAATGTTCTCTCTTCTCTGGGGCTATGCTATTTGTCTGTTGCTGCTTTGTTTTTACCTTTGTTTATTAAACTAACATTTAAATTCTCCTTAAGTATTAAGCTAGTATTCTACTAAATATAATGTAGTACACTCTAGAGCAGTATGTTCACTGAGTGATACAAGGAACTGGATTCAGTACCCACCTACTATTCTTGGGGGCCATGGAAGGCTGTATGGAACTACGTTTCCAAATCCTACAGGAACACAGTAACTTACACACTGAGGTGTATTGTTCTGAAACCACCAGCACTCATGTGATCTCGGTGTAACTGTTGCTGTACAACAGCAACCAGCCACATGAACTTACAGGAAGCAAAAGTAGGAGACAAAAATGAAAAGGAGAAGGCGAGGAGGGGCAGGAGGAAGAGGGAGATGAATTAGGAGGAGGAGGAAGAGAAATAATACAAAGAATCTTAAGCTTGCCTTGTCCAACCACCCATTTGATGCCGGACCCCTCTCTCATACTGAACCTGTGGGAGTGGGAAGGCAAAGTAACTGAGTCGATGATGAAGCAAAGAAACTAGAGTTCTCAACTCCTGGGCGTGCATACTGAAAGGACACAGTAAATCATTGCACGTCATACTGTTTAGCTCAATGTCTTCACTTCATCCTCAGGACTGAAGGACGACGTGGAATAAACTATTACAAGACCCACAGCCTAGTTATTAGTCCTGCTCATCATTCTAGGTAGCAGGCAGCGAGCAGGGTGAGCAGCCTCTGCAAAATCAGCAGCGATATCAGGGACCTAGTGCGTACACAAGACAAAGTTCAGCCCTCAGTTTTCCCGCTGTGCCCAAACTGAGTGAGGTCAAATGACTCATCAATCAAAAATCCCCGCTAAGCAGCAGGTTGTAAAACAAGCTTGCTCACTAGGATGCTACAGAAAAGTAATAAAAATGAATGTGATTGTAAAACTACAGTACCTTACAAAGGAAAGTGTATCTAACAAAGAGTAACAGTACAAAACCTCAGTCTCACCCACCATCTGATCTTGAGATCTGAGGTTCAGAACTAGGGTGCTCTTGTAGATGGGTGTAAAAGAGATACCTCATCAGGAAACTGGAGGCAGGGCCAGCTACGCCCAAAGGGCTCAGAGCAAATGGTCACCATGCTCTCTGTGGCCCTTTAGAGTTAAGGGGGTGGGGGGACTTACGTGCTGCAGGCTGTGCACCTGGGAGTGCTGTCACGGCGTGCTCGCAGGCAGGGCGTTATAAGGGCACGGTCCTGTTTGTGTAACGCCCCATCAGATAGCACCGCTCACCATTAGGAAACACTCAGAATCCATGTACGGCCAGATGCATGAATGATTTTAACAATATTCCTTTTTCCTGCTTTCCCTATATTTTCTCTCCATTTTACTATATCAGATACATCTTTATTTCCCATTTTTAAACCTTTGCCAAAAGTTTATTGTTATTATAATAGCTAACAACTCTTGAGTGTTTTCTATGTCAAAGGCACTATGGTGAACCCTTTCGGTGAATTATCTTATTCAATCCTTGAAGTAAACTGCGCTGGGTTATAAACTTCATGAGGGCATAGACTCTGTTCTGGACTCTTCTGGATTCCTTTTGTCTGGAGGAAGGGGTAGCAGGTACTCAGTAAATATTTGCTAAAGGAGTGAACGAATGGATGAGCCAGTGGAAGAGCAGCCTGTCAAGTAGGAACTATTATTATTCCCATTTTGCGACGGGCAAGGTTAAGCAGCCAGTCGATGAGGACGGGGCGCCAAGGCCGGCAGTCTGCCCCACAGACGGAGCTCCCGGGTGCGCAGGCGCCGCCTTTACCTCCGCTGGGCTTGCTGCTGTTCCGATTCACCACTTGCTTTAAGAGCTGAGTTGCCCTGAAGTGTCAGCTGACAGGCGTGACAGATAAGATTCCCAAGGGTTGTTTGAACCCCATACCCAAACTCTTAGAGCCAGGATTGGCCTCCAAGACGTAGATATTATTTTCCTCACCAAGAACAAGCAAAGCAAAGAAGCCAGTGGGGCGAGTTCAATCAGAAAGAATGCAAAGGGGCTGAGATACCAGTTTCAGAGAAAGGCAAGTGGGGGAGTCGGGAAGGGCTGCCAGCCTCGGAGGGACCAGAGGCTGCAGCAAACTGGAGCGGTTCTGAAATGCAGGAGGTAAGATGGGCCAATACAGACCCAGACCCGGTGGAGGACCAGGTAGGGCCGGGGTGGTGAGCATCCTAATGATCACCTCCTAAGTCGAGCATTCAAGTTTGTTCTTGTAAGCTGGCCACGGTATGATTTGTGGCTGGGTTAGTGCAACGCAAAGGACCAGAAATCAAGCAGATAACAAAAACAAAAATGTATTTTTCGTTTACTTTGTGTAGAGTCTAGTGCAATGTCCCATCAGGGCCACAAAAGCAAGAGTGCAGAGTGAAAGGTGAGAAGGGGGGGTCTCAGGCTAGACCCTGGTTCCAAAGCAGGGATAACACTGGAGAAACCAAAGGCATTTTCCCGCATTTCTCTCCATTACTCTCTGCCTTTTCCCCTCTTGACTCCTCTTGTTCTCCCTTATGTAACATTAAAATTTTCAAACTATGTTTCTCTTTCGTGTCTTGTATTCATAGACATTGTCACATTCAGCAGAGACCACAGGTCCTAATTTTGCAATTTTTAGTTAGACTTTTTTCTACACATTTTGGGGTTCCAATTCTATGCCAAGGGACCAGGACCTGCAGTGAGAACTGGTCTGAGGCACCTCTTTGGCATTTCTGGCCTCTCAGCATCACTCCGTGCTGCGGCGCAGACTAGTTGACCTTAAAGCCTTTATTTCGCTGACTTCCAGCTTTCCTTATGCCAAAGCCACAGATCACTCTTGTGTTTAAAATTACCTTTTTTTCACAAAAGCAAAGAGGAAAACCCAAGCACCATAGATAACCTGGCTTGCCCACTCCACGGTGATATTCTGTAGGCCGCAGTGTCCATGCTCCTTGACTTCTCTCAGGAGTGAATGTGTTTAGCTCTCAGCCATTGATGTAAATGAACCCAGCGTTGCCCGCAGAGTGCCCTGATGAGTGCTGCGTGCACGTGTGTCTGCTGGCCAGCACAGGCGACATCCAAGTTCGATGTACAGGCAAGGCCACCACTTCGCTCTGCTGCAGTCCAGTAGAAGTCACACACAGCAGACTTGTATTTCTGGTCAGGGCTCCGGTTTTCCATCATCTATTTTTTATAGCACGGATACTAAACCAATTGCAGCAAATGAAGGGTATTATTTCTGGCTTGGGTGCATCGCAATTGCCATTCCTAGGAAGCAAGCTCGCTGACTTGGGTTTTATCCTTTACCATGGGGGACCCAGTTCAACAAACCGTAAGTGTTTTAAGATGCCTGATATTTTCAAAATGTAAATTACTAATTCATCATGCACGAGGGGAAAGGGCCATGTGATAACAAGACGGAATTCATTTGGTGCAGTCAGTGGTAGGATGGCAGGGGGTTTGAAGACAAGCAAAATAATCTGCTACCTCCTGCAGCTTCTCAGTGTATCACTAATCTCTGGGGGAAATCTTAGTTTATCCTGAAGCAGCTTTGTGACATTTCAAAGTCATATTGTCATGTGCTCTCTGAAATGTCTGCATGTTCTCACCTTTATATGAGCTCCAAATAGAATAAGCTTGCATTTTCAGACTTTAAAAAGAGTGATAAAGGTTTAAAAACCAGGACATTTAGAGAGAACCATTTATAAAGGACCATAAGCCCCTTTGCCCGTCCCCCCCCCACACCCCCTCACACTCTAACGAACACAAAGAGATTTTAAAAATTAACCAGCTAACTAGCAATAACATTATACATCAACTTGGAATGCTTTTTGCTTACAGGAGATTTACGCAGAAAGATTCGTTAAATGTCAATAACAAATGACCATTTATTAAGTTGCCTTATGTGAAGCTTTAAACCTGCAGTGTAGTTCACCAGGTCGTTTGTGGTTTTATGAGAGCTAATGCTGTTTATTTCTCTGTGAATATTTCTCACACTTCAGGTGTATAACTTATTCCTTTTCCCAGCATGTTTGTGCCCTGTCCTGTACGGTCGACTCTTAAAACGTTATTTAGCTTTTTGACTTTGGAAATGGAATTGCCGTTGTCAGCCGATAAAAAAAGAAAATGCTAAACCAATCCATTCGAATGGCTATTTTTCAGTGGTCCTGTGTGTTTGTGCTTTACCTTAACCTCAAGAGCAACAGCACACCAGGAATGGAAACAAGACAGCTCTGGGCTGCATAACTCACTTTCTATTAAATTTGACAGCTAATTTGCAAGTTCACACTTTTTTTAATGCTAGAGTTCTTAGAACCTTGGCAGCTGAACCCTTCTAACTCCAGCTAAGTATGCAAATAGAGAACAGAACCTGGACGGTTCCCTTGCACTGGTATACATTTCCAAGGTATTACTTTGGTCAAAGACAGAAATTAATTCATATTTAATGCTTTCTAGTGAAAGGAAAGAGTATGAGGGCAGTGAGAAAAAAAAGTAGAACTGAAAATGTTGCAGAATAAGCCTGAACATTCCATGAAGAGTCATAAAGACCAAGCATTTAATCAAAATTAATTTAACAAAATCTTATTAAGGAAGGATCCTTCCTTAGACCTACTGGTAGAATGTTTCACATGCTTTTTCTATATAAAGAGATGTTTAATCTGATAGAACAAGTGGCATTTTTATACCCCAGAAAAATTATTTATTCTTAGAAAAGAAGAAATCCTGGACATGTAGCCAGATATGGGAAAAAATATTTAAGGGGGAACATTTCTTGGCATGAGATAGAAAGAACATAGTTTTTGGATTTTTTTCTGAAACACTTGGCAAAGCAGAAAGCTGAAAAATATTTTTCAACTTGACCAGTTGCAAAACCACATAGCATGTTTTGCTCTTCTGTTAGGGAAGGAGGAATATCCTCTTCTGGGATGATCTTCTGAGTGCCATCACTTCCCTTCAGACAGGGCTTGGTTAAATTAACTAAACTCTTGTCAGAATGCCTAAGCTATCATCTGTCCTGCACAAAAACGAAACACATGGCGTTCTGAGAAAGAAGTTAAAGCAGCCAATTTCTCAGAAAATATTTGAATGACCCTCAGAGGTTAAAAGCACAATCATTTATACAAAAATTGCTTCAAATGTGGCTCATGTGTTCCTCCAGGGTAGGCAAAGTGTCTGCGTCTGCTAAAAGCTGCACATAAACACGCTGTCCTGACTGCAGCGCAGGCAGACGCTTGAGAAGAATGTGCCATCACCATTCCTTCTTAACTCTGTGGGTTTTCTCTCTCCATGTTTTTGTCCCCTGGTGTGCTGTGTTTCCTAAGGCAGTTTCATTGAGATGATTAAGCAGCTAGAAACTAGCTCTTGGAGACTAGTGAGCCGTCGTGCTCATTTGATCTCATATTTGGAGTCAACAAAGTGTGTTTGTAGCCTCTGAGGGCAGGGTGGGGAGGTTTGTCCACTGGAAGGAAACTTCACTGTATTATTAAATATGTATATATTTTTCATTTTACTTTAGAGTTCAACAGGAGGTTGAACTAGGTCTTAGGCAGCCGACAGAAGCTGATTTTGTAGAGATTTCGCTTTACCTGGGGGAAGTCCTTTAATTCCTCACACCTGCCTTCTCATGATGTAAAACGGAAATCCTCATAAATACGCCCAACTCTCTCTGATGCTGGGATGACACTGAATGCACCTGTGCTTCCTACCCAAGAGTCAGAACCTCACACTGTCAGGAGTCTCATAGACCATCTAGTTTTTGAAAAGATGTTTTAAGTTTGTTTTTTTTTTTTAAGATAGAATTTCCCTTCGCTCTCCTTCCCCTGACTTTAAAAATAAAAGCTCATTTCTTTTAGAATTGCACCTGTATTGTCAGCACAGGTCCCCCTTCTAGAAAAGACACAGGTTCTAAAGCAGGAGACACAGCTCTGAGACTGACTGAGGAAAGAGGGGAGCCCCCTGCCTGAGCATCCCTGCCGCCCTCTCCGCCTCCCCTCCTCCGGCCCCCGAGCAGCCGTCAGCCGCAGTCGGGCTGGACAGCTACTGCTCTTCCTACCAAACCTCCTTCAGCCCCAAACCTGAGACGTGAAAGCAGTGGAAATTCTAGGGATAAATGCCAAGTGTAAATAATCATTGGAAAATCAACCTCTCCTTCTATTTTGCCCTGAAAAACAATGAAAGAAGTAGTGCTTTGAAAGCACTACTTTAAAAATTGGTGAAAAGGGAGAAGACGTGGGCGATCCCAACAGCAGTGGGTGCTGCCTGCTCTTCCCCTGGTTGCTCCGCTCTAGGAAGTGAGGCTAGAAGCTCGGATTCCCAGATATTGTGAAGAAGAACCCAGGACTCAGACACTTCGTGTAACTTGAAGCAGAAATGTTAGCAATGGAGGTAAAGGGAGAAATCATGATATTGCTAAGTAAGTATGTACTGTCAGGCACAATGGATCAGCCTTTCTTGTGGGCAAACCTTTCAGTTTACCTCAACATGAACTGTCAGTCCCTGGTTCCAAGTCACTGCTGAGACCGAGTGCTGCGTGGATGACACCTTTGAATGAATGAGCCTTGAGCCCAGGCATGGAGCACCCTTGGGTTGAGTGGGTGGTGTCAGAGTGGCCCTGGGCTGAAGAAGGCACCCAGGAACAACCCTGGAGAACCCCATGGGGACTGGGTGTCACCCACAGCACACACCCTGTGCCTGTGAGTCATCAGCATTGGCTCCACTTGGGAAAGGCATTTTGTCTGAAATCTCATTTTCAGACTTCAAGTCCACAAACAGAAACCAATGCTATGATCATTGAATATCATCATCTTCAACCTCGCTGTAAATAGCTCACCTTCCCTTCCTCCTTTCTTCTGAGTCCCAGGTCCACTTCATAACCTCCAGAATACCTAATTCCTTCATGAACAGACTTCTGGTCCCCTCTTCAGGGACAAGAGTCCACCTTCCCTGGTTAATCAAACACCCCGGGAGGGAATGTATGACAGCTGAGCTCCTTTTGGAGCCTCTGTCTCAGGCAGGTAAGGGGAGTTCAGAGAAAGCCTCTCCCTGCATCGTTGTTCCTGTGCCTATAGCTCAAAACGATGAAAACACCAAAGTAGAATACTGTGGGGTAGTGTATTCTGCTTCGCTTCACTTTTAAATGACAACACCGATTTGCCACTTGTTCTAAGCCTATAATTGCCTTAGATGCAAAGCATCCTTGTTCTTTTAGTTTAGTTCAAACCCAGACTTGCACTAGAGCACCTGCAGGAAGGCCAGGGACTGCTGAGATGGACACAACTGCAGAGTTGACTGAGGTTGCTCTTGACTGACTCAAGTGTCCAAGCCCTCAAGAAGCCATGAGGAGCGAACTCTCTGGGACTATAACAACCAGCCACTTCTCATGCGGCCGCAGCAGAGTATATCTGAGCCGCGCCTGGGCTCCCCCAGAGGCCCGGTCTCCCCACCTAGGCCTGGGGAACTTGGCACCTGTCAATGGCCCCACCTTGTGCATTATTGGGAGGTTTACCTAAGTTGATATAAGAGCTTGGAAAAGAGCCTGACACACAGTCAGCATGGTAGGTGTGGCCGGCACTCGTTGCTACAATTGTGTTGCTGGGAACAGTAAAAATCAAATTCTAAATATTTTCTGATATCTTTGCTAATTGTAAATAATCAGAACTTCATCAAGGCATATGCACAGGATTTTGGTTATCTGCAGGTAAACCATTTATTCTGATCCATTATAGACAAAGAGGACAAAATTATACACACACACACACACACTCAAATACTTTGCAGATATAGGTCAGGAATGGCAATTTAACTAAAGTTTAAATGAATGCAGATGAATTTTTCAATGAGGTTTTCATTAGATATTATTTATAACCAGGTATTTTAAACAGAATGAAGACTTGAGAGATTTGGGGGGAGGGTTGCACACGTGTGTGTGTATGTGTGTGTGTACAGTTTGCCTTTTCCTTTGCTGTCAGAATGGTTCCATTTAGGAAACAAGCTTTCTTCCCCAATTTGCAGATGTCTGCAAACAGTATTCTGCCCAGAAAAAGATAGCTTACTATGATTCATTTGAAGCAAATCCCCTAGAATGTCAAAATGGAGTATTTATTGCTGTGAGAGGATTGATTTATCTGTAGAAACAGGTATTGTTTCTCACCCTAAAATCAGGGCCATCCCTTGAAACAGTATGTCTAGGCAACTTCCCCCTAAAAATATATGAGGACCCCCACAAGTTCCCACTAGCCACCAAGCAGCTCCCCATGTCTCATGACCTCCACTTTCTAGCTGAAATCCTTGCCCACAGCATCAATCTGATGTTTCAAAGATACAGATAACTCACTTAACATAGAATTAACCTGAGAGAGGAGAGTGTGTTCAATGTCCGTTAGCATCTTTTAGAGTCTTAAATGGTCAGATAAGCTACTGCACCCCTTGAAGGTACAGACAGCAGTTCCTGAGAGGCGATTTTCAATTTGTGAAAAGCATTCGGGCAACAGAAATTTGAATTGTAAAGAAGGAAACGATCAAGAGTTAGTGCACCCATCCATTTGAGGAGGGGGACCTCATGGGGCCTCCTGGCAGGATGGACTGGCTGTGGGTGGAGGGAAGGTCAATGGGCACTCAGTGAGGGGGGAGGGCAGAGCATTCCAGACAGCTGGCTGGATCCTGCAGGAAACAAGGTTGCCTCCTTCCTACCCTTTATAGCTTCCTCCTCTGCTATCCTCCTCCATGCACATTTGGAAAGGACTAGAAAAGCAAAGAGGAGAAGGGAATTCTGAGTATAAGATATAATAACGCCATGCTATTTGCTCTACTGCATACATCCAGTCTAATAAAATGCTCATCAGGGGTCATAAAGCTCTGTTGGAGAAAGTCTGTTTCAAATAAAAGGGGAGGGAGTGGGTATAGTTGGGTGGTAGAGCACATGCTTGGTGTGCACAAGGGCCTGGGTTCGATCCCCAGTGCCTCTGTTAAGGGGATAAATAAATAAATAAACGAGGCAAGAAAAGCAGAAATGAACCAGCAAAACAGCTCGGGGCTGCCAAAGTCACACTGCCCGTGTCTCCTGCACCCGAGACTCACCCTGCGGAAAACAGCCCCCATCTACCCTGCTCTGTGTAATTCTGGTGGCCAACTATGGTGTGTCACAAGCTGAAAATAATGACAAGGATTAGTACAGTTTCCTTTTTGTAGTTGTTTCCTGACAAGTAGGTATCAAATTTGTCAAGGAAAAAGTCTACATACAATGATAAAGTTACATTTTCCTCGGTTTAAGCTCATCGCTATTTTGGTTGTTTGGTGGGGCCGGTCCCAGGCACCTATTTATTGTAACGTTTCTTTTCTAGAGCCAGAATAGGACAGACTCATATACCATTCTGATCTGGGTGCATTTCTTCAGAAGGTACGCTGGACTCGGGGGACTGCGGCTGCCTGGGCTTGGGGCTGACGAGGCCAGGGGAAAATCTATGCATGGATTTTAACAAAAAAGATTTCACAGTGCAGTGAACAAAATACAGTGATGGGCACCAAAGAATATGAGGATACTCTGACCTCTCACCTCGCCTTGACATTCATTCCTATCATGTCCCCGCAGAATTTCTGTTGAGATTCTGCAGAGATTCCCTTGATTTAAGCTGACTGATTTAAAGGAGGCCAGTGGGGAAATCAGAGGAAGTGAGGCAGGAAAGGCTAGAGCGATCAGTTTGGAATTCTTTGCTCTGCCTTATTTCACAAGGGAGTATTTTGCTGGGGGTCTTAGGAATCCAGCGGGGAAACTACACCTGGGCCCCACCTCGTCCTAAGGGTCCACCCATCCTGCTGCCTCTCAGCTCCGGCCATTCCCGTACGGTCCCCCCGTGTCGCAGCCAGCAGCTGCCTCTTGCACACTGACACTTCCTGGGGCACAGAGAATGCTCTTATCATCACGAAATCCCCTGAGAGCAGGGCTCCTAAGACCCTCCCGGTCACCTACCTGTGTGGAATTTTCCCTGGCTTTCCACCGGGCTCAACCGGGCTCAGTGGTGGAGAGGAAGTGAGGCCCCACCTCTGGATGCCAGCGCCGGCTGCTTCCGGCGAGGGGGGCGGCCCCACCTGCTGATGCCCGGGCATCCTGGCGCTCTCTCTGTTTCTGACTCACCCTGGCCGAGTAGTATCTGGATCTGATTCCACCGTATGCTGTTCATCTAACTTCTCATGGAGGAATCTATCCCCGGAAAAGAGCAAACTACATAGTTCCCCCACCCCTTCGGGACAGACCGCTGCAGCCCTGGACCGCAACAGAGGAGATGCCTCAAGGTCTCCTTCAGTCACTGTACTCGCTTCCTAGGCCTGCCGCGACACAGTGCAACAAACTGAGGGACTCAACCCAAAAGAGATACAGTCTCGCGGTTCCTAAGGCTACAAGTTTGAAATCAAGGTGTCCCCAGGGCTATGCTGCCCCTAAAGGCTCTCAGGAGAACCCTTCCTTGCCTTTTCCTTGCTTCTGGTGGTTGCCAGAAATCCTTGGCATCCCTTGGCTGATGGCAACATTGTTCTAATCTCTACTTTTATTGTCACATGATAGTGTTCCTTTTCCTTGTGTGTCTGTCTCTGAATCTCTCTCCTTATAAGGACACCAGCCATTGGATTCAGGACCCACCCTAATCCTCTATGACTTCATCCCAGCTTGATTCCATCTGCAAAGACCTTGTTTGCAGGTGAGGTCACTTTCACAGGCGCCAAGATCGATTTCAACGTATCGTTTTGGGGACACAGTTCACCGTATAATCAACACTGCTGGGCACTGGGTCATCTCCGAGCAAGAAGCAGCTTCCAAGTGTGCATCACAAGCTCAAAGCACACCCTTCAGTCCCCAGACTCAGCACTCACCCCCTCCCACACCCATGGAACTGACCTGCCCTGCGGGGGCCGCTGAGGGCTGTGGCCTAATGTCTCACCGGCAGGACTGGCCCACCTGCTCCAGACTATTTCTGAGTGAGGTCAGATCCCGGAGGACTAGTCACCCCTCACCATCACTCAGGCACTTTGGTTGATGTGAACTTTAGAACCCACAACTTCCTTCTTCCTAAGCACTCTGATCATCCTTGTAATAGAGATTATCTTCTTTTTTTTCTCATGCTTTCTGTCACACTTTGATGCCCTCCCAATCCACACACAATATTGAGATTATCTTCCGAGGGATGAGTTTCCTAAAACCTCGTGAGTCCTCTTGATTGATCTGAATTTGGAGAGCGGCAGAGTGCCCTAGAGTGACTTGTCCCCATGCAGACAGTTTATAAGGTCACCTATCTCCACTGAACTTCCCATTTTCTACTCATCTATTAGTTTTAAAAAGAACATTTTGACTTCCTCAATTGTAAATCAGGTCTTAAGTGTGCACATTTTTCAAAAAAGCAGATATCAGGGCACAGGTATCAGACTGTGGAATTTATTATCCACAATGTACAGTAATAATCTCTGTGACACTTTTAGTCCCCATCTGCACACTGATTTGATTGTACATCTAGAAAAAGACAGAGACAGAGGCAGAATGAGAGAGAGAAAGAGACCACTTTCTAAAAGTCGGTGCTTAATCATTGCATCAGACTTTGTGTAAAGACAAAGAATCCTACTGAAAAAGTAAATACCAAGAGGCTTAGGTATGACAGTGCAGGGCATTTTATAAACGTTTTGATGCGTAGATACAAGAGGAAGTGATCTGTGAGATGGTTACTTTGCATTACGCTGTGTTCAAAGCCAACTGAAATTCCTCATTTGCATTAACCATCTGAGCTGTTTTCCATTTGGAGGAAGGTTCTATTCCGAGTTCCAACTCCTCCCATATTAGGTGGGCAGCATTAGAGTCTCTGTTTTTGAATCTGTCCAGATGAGACTGTATATCCAAGTTAAGTTCTATATATCGTAGATGAAGGAAGGATTTAAATTAACAATGGGACTGGGTTTTTTAAAACAGACATTAAAATAATATGGCTTCTTGACCATGAGAAAAACATGCAAAACAGTGAACGGCATGAATCATTCGTTCCCTGATAGAAGGAAATGACCTGTTTCGTGGTTTCCATGGGAAAAAATACTCAGTAAGCAGATGACATCAATTTTTAATAAGTACCATTATGACATTTTATCAGTAACAGTGGAATTTGGGTAAAACACTGATGCACAGCTAAGCAGGATAAAGCTCCTTCCAGGTTTCAAGATGGGTGACACTTGCTCACCTGTTCCAGAAGGCAGGCCAGGTGCCTGGGGCTGCGTTTAAAGCCTGGACCTCCTCAAGAGCATGACTTCTGGGGCAGGGCCCTGAGCTGGGCTATTCCTGGGCTATTCCTGGGCTCTAGGGTTTGAGCTGCCAACCCAGGCTGCAGCGGCTCACATAGGGAATCTCTGACTGTCTTTTTTTGGAGGAACTTAAAAGGGACTTGCTCAAGGACTTCTCGGCAAAAATGCTAAGTCATCAGTATTCTAATTTGTTCATAAGAGCTGAAACATGACTTATTAAAGTTTGTTGATTGTCCTGACAGTGTCCCCACGAGCAGGAGAAAGCAAGCTTCATAAAAGAGAAAAAGAGGTGACTTTTACAAAAATTCAACCCACCCTCGAGATGACGAAATGAACATTTGGGAGTATTTTTCTCATGTTCTTAAAAACATTTTCATAGTGACCTTTTTAAAAAACGAAATTGGAATTACACTGTATTGATTTGCATCTTCAATTTTACTTGATTGTTTTGAGAATATTTTCCCACTCATTAAGTATTCTTTGAAAATGTAAATTAATTAGCTGCACAGGAGTGTTATACAGTAAACAAACACATTACAACACAACCCCATGATAAATACTCAAATGTTATACCTCAGTGTTAAAGGAGCCAGAAATTCCGTACTGAGTGTTATATTTTTTTCATTCCCTGGAAAAAAAAATTTACATATGTTACACTGTACATGAAACATTATGGGGTTTTTTTCCCCCTACAAAGTAGATCATGATAATTCTAAAATTGGGCAGAACCACCTGGACTGTGAGTCACTAGACTAAGTAAGAAGGAAAAGAGAAAGCATAATAAAGTGTCTTCCCAGGAAAAAAAGATCTCCATTATCCCTTGTATTTCACAGTCTGGAAACTAGGGATCTGGGTAAACGTTAGACTGGATGATTTTCTAGAATTAACGGGCCAGGAGCCTTCATGATTCAAGCACCTACAGAAATGCGGCCATCAATCGGCCGGTTAGTGAGGGGTGTTCTCCCCAAACCAGTTTAACGTCAGGACGAGGCAGACAGAGAAGGCACTAAGCTTCTGGCTCTGCTCTTTACTTATTCAGATCCTGGAAGTACGGAAGAAAATCCTGTCTATAGCCCCGCAGAGGGGAGTTCTCTGAACGCGTAGAGACTCGCTCAGGTGGCCCAGAGAGAGCTGGGTAAAAGGGCAATGAAAATCTAGAGTCCTTTTGTCCTCCATGAATACAGACTTCAAAGTTTTATCGGCTTTATCCCGAGTATCCTGGTTTAATACTGGCAGGACTTATACTTTACCATGTAAGAAAACAAGGAGGGGGGGAAATAAAAAAGCAGTTTCCATGAATCAGAGATACGGCCATGATGTAGGAAGATAAGCAATTGCCAGTCATGGAGTTCTTATCATATGCTATTCCCTGTGCTAAACACTTTACGTGTAGTATCTAATTCTCACACAATCAGGGGTAAATAGATGTCATCCTTCTACAGCTGAGGAAGGAAAGATTGGAGGGCTGACTTCATTCGGCCTCTCCCTTGCTCCCTCAGAAAATGTGTATTTGGTTCCTGAGGTGTGGCCGGCATGGTGTGAGCACGGGAGATGTGGTTGGGAACATGGCTATCATCTCCGCCTCCACCCTGAGCGGACAAGAGTCACAGCTGGAATCTGCAGCTGCCTGCCCATCTCCAAAGCACTCAACCCAACACTAACCATGCTATGTCATAAAGAAATCTGTGAGATCTCACAGGAGACCAGTAAATAGCACTGCATCTTCTTCCTGATTTGAGAATCACCATGATTAACTTTAGAATTTGGAATTAAAATAACAAGTGCTATTGTGCGTCCTTCTGTGATGATGAGGTGAACGCAGGTGGCATTGGCTAACCAGACTTAGAACTAAAGCCCTCTGGTTTTGCTCCATCACCAAAAAGAGTCTTATCAACCACTACAGAAGAGATAAGAATGCTCACAGCAAAAGAAGTATCACCAGTATTTACTTAAAACAGAAGATTCATCATGATGACCAGAATTAGATAGAATGGGAAAGACAGAACCTCAGCAAGATACTTTCAAGTGACCTTCATCCACGAATACAGTTTTATTTGGAAAGCCAAGGAACCCTCCTCCCAGACTGGTGAAAACCCACAGCAGGTGAAAACGTTTGTCTAGGTGACTGATGGGAGACCCAGAGCTTGAAAGCATCAATTCATGGCCACATTCCTTCCATACACCATGCAGTGGGCTTTTTGAGGGAATGCAGTCACTGTCATTATCTTAGAGCTTCTGGTCTCCATAATGGAAGAGAGAACCTTAACTTAGTCCTATTCTTGGGCTGGCTGGATAAACTTACAGACCCAGAAAGCAAACACTTTGCTTTTGGCATAAAAATGTTTTTTGAACATTCCAATAATGTCCACAAAACTTATTCTTCATAGGTTTACTAAAACTTAAATTAATTATAAGACATTGACCATGTATATTTCAAGTTTTTTTAATATCAGACCCCTAGTCAAGGATTATACCACCAGGATGGGTTTAGTCTTAAAACCAAATCATATTCCCATGAGAGTCATCAAAAAAAGCGTGTAACCTGTCTGGAGCAGATTCAGGGATGAACATTAATCAGTAATTCAAAACAGTGATCGAGGTAGTTTTACTTGGGTTTAATTATTTTTCCTAAACAAGCTGTTCCTCTTGCTTTATCTTAAAATGTATAGCAAACCTGGTTTTATCAAAATAAAATAAGCCTAACCATGGAACGTTATTTGGAAATCAAGTTTTATTGTTGCATAATGGTTTAATAACCTTGATAAATGAGGCTTGTGTCCTAATGAACACATTTATTTAAAGGAGTTTATTGGAATGAAATGAATCCCTTCAGACTTCTCTCTTAATGTAGGAATGCTCTCATAAAAGCTTAATTTGGTAATCTGTGTAACAAATCATTAATTTTTCACTAACTGAGAAAAAAACCAAAAGTATTGAAATAAACAAATAAGGCCAGCTATTTAAAAATGCCCCACACAAGAGAATAATAGAGCCAATTACTGAATTTACTAAAATCTCCCTAACTTCTTCATGTATGTGAGTATTATTATTTTGATAGTAAGTCACTAACACAGTATGTTGACTCGGACACCTCCTTAGTTAGCGGTAATTGTGTAATTGTGACCATGGAAGTAGCAGGATTGTTAATGCAAACCGAGGACATTCCTTAATAATCTGTCGACTTTTCAGAGGGGAAGAGAATCTGCTTTGATGAAGCTATTTCTATCACATCAGTGTTGACTGAAGTGAGTGACTCATGTAGTAACCATGGCAACAAGGCCGAGGCGCAGGAAGAGGCGAACATGTGTGCACAGGCCGCTGCTCTCGTGGATGCATCTGTTCAGGGGTCCGTATCTGTTAGAAACATACTTAATGCCTCAAAACACCAAGCTCATTTGGTTCTGCTTTCCCATCACACTTTTGCTGATTCTCTATTACAGCCGCAAGTAAATATAAAACAAGGCAACTCAATACTTCCCTCACAGGACCGTCTGTTCTTTCCAGAAATGTGTCTCATATTTAAAGATGTGTGTCCAAATGTGCTAAAAACAGACCCTCCTCCCAGACACATTTCTACTACTTCTATTTCTGAAATCCCTGGTCAATCTCCAGACTCCCATACTATATTTATATTTACATTTATATTTATATTATTTATATTTATGTCTTTCTACTTATCTTGCATCTGTGTCCATAATTTTCTAATATATTAGTACATATATACTTGCAGGACAGACAAGAAAAGAACATCAAGAAAATAAGCAATTTCCTTATTCACTCAACCGAAGTCTAGTCAAGTTATATGTGTATGTATCTCTCTCTTTACTAAAGTGGTTTCCAACACTGTCATCTGTTCAGCTTAAGTACCACAGAGTTCCTATCCAGTCAGCTTTGTTAGATTCAGTATCTTTGGGGACAGACCTTGGAAAAAAAATGACCCACCAAAACTTCGGGTATTTTTCTATTTAAAATCAAAATCTAGTAACATGTTCCTTTGATATTCAGCTGGGATCTACTGGAAGCCTACTATGTGCAAGGCACAGTGAAGAACACAAAAGTGAATGAGGCATGGTCCTTGCCCTCAAGAAAACAGAAACACAAACAACAGAAAGACAAGATGAAGTGACGCAGACAAGGAACTGTATTCGTTTAGATGAAAGAGGGCAATTTATGTTGCCTATGTAGCAGGCAACTTTGAGGTGGACCTCGGAGAATGGGTCTGATTTTTAAGAGTGATTAGGAGTGATCCCCATGGAGGAAACACATCGTAAAAGATGTGACTCAGAATCGTACCTGCCTCGCCATGCCAGCCATGCGCTCCTGGAAGACAGGGGCTGGTTTTGATGATCTGAGCACCCCTGAGACCCAGAACTATGTCTGACACATGGCAGGCGCCCAGTGAAAATGTGCCAATCAAACTCAAGTGAAGGCTAAAACGTAAAATGTGCCTAAAACAGAGCAGCAAAAAAGTACAGTTTGACCAAAGAACAGAATATGAGAATGGAAATAGAATACATCATGTTGAAAATCAGGATGGGAACGTATTGGGCTGGGCTTGATTTGGAAGTTATTGTTAGATAATCTGAAGTCACCAGTCCTTTTCAAAAGATTAACCTCGCAACAGTTGCACCATCAAATCAAAAGAGAGGGAGAGACTGAGAGAGACCCGGGTGGGAGAAGGCTACCAGTTAAAAGATTATGGTAATAATTTGCTTGATAAAATGAAATTACTGTGACAGAAATGATGACCCTGAAATTAATAGCGGCAGTTACAAGAACTCTATGAACAACAGCAAAAACAATGATAAACACAAACAGTAGCTAATATTTAATGCTCAACACTATATTCAAGCACAAAAATAAGAATTTCTATTAATTTACCTCTTGAGACTCCTACTACAAAGTTGTAATTCACAAGTTTATAGGTGAGAAAATTGAGATTTGGAGATATTAAGTAACTTCTTCAAAGAAGCTCTGGACGAAATTTTATTAGGATGTCACATTTTGTTTGATTCTCTGCAATACATGGTAGGTGTCAGAAACACACATGGAGAAGCTCTGTCAAGTACAGCTTCTCCTCTGAACACAAACGATTAGAATATTCAGCACCAGTGGTAATAACTCCGAACTAGAATCTCTGTAGCATGGTGCCTTTTACAGGATAATTCCCACCCTTTTGTAGCTACTGGATTAGAGCAGGCTGTGATGGTTTATAGCTGTTGACCCACAAAAGGCTGAAGTTCACTGTAAATATTAACAGGAGAAATGCTCAAAAATAGATGTCTAAATCTTTTTATGGAACTAGTCAAAGATTTACTGTAATTGCTTTAAAAAAAAAGAGCTCTCCATTAAAATATAAACTGGCAACACAATCTTTTATGTGATTCACTTGTTAAAAAGCGTACTAAGAACGTAAGATGTACAAGGTGCCGAACGAGATGGAATGAGAGATAAACCATGAAAAAGAAATTAGCCTTAATCTCACAGCTATTATAGTGAGAGAAACAGACAGACTTATGAAATAGATAAGTACGCTAGTATTGCCAAAGGACAATGTTTTGAGATCACAGAAAGAATGATGACAGTCAATACATCAGGCATATGAACAAGCCGGTTTTAGAGTCTCTTTCCGTGTTTGAGGCTGTAAGGGATACATGCATGATTTCAAAGACTACTTTTGACTGGGGGAAAATAAATTGTATGTTACAGGATTTGCATAGAGTAAAAGCATTTTTAAAAAAGCACAGAAAGAAAGAGTAATTAATTTGGGGGAGGGAAGCCTTGAAGAATGGGGTGGGATTTGTGGAACCAAAAGGTAAAGGAAATTCTATACCTGGATTGGGCTAACAGTGTGAACACCTGTGGTGGGTTTCAGGAAGAGCAGGCAGACATGGCTGAAGGAGGGATGTGGTGGAAGACGAGACTGAAAAAGGAGAATGGAGTCAGATCAGGGGATGGCCTTAAGGTCACACTAAATTGTTATAAGTTGACCTCTCGGACAACAACGGAGAGCCCTGAGAAGTTTTGGAAGAAGGGAGCGACATAATTGGGCTGGATTTTAGGAAGAGCCCTCAGGCAACAGTATACAGCATGGTGAGGAGAGGTAAGGGGTTAAGTTAGGTACCTCTACCTGAGATCTCAAAGACAAAGTATGAATCTGATCATCAGATAAGGCATTAGGAAACTGTGAGGTCAATAGTGCAAATATCACAGCATTCCAGGAAATACCTGTTGTTGAAGGATAACTAGCTCCCTTCTAGGAGCCATGAAAGCTATTAATGAGTTGCTCATTCCTCTGTCTTCTTTCACTCTCTGTCCAGAAAATACCCCTAAGTATTCAATAAAAACACACCAAAGTGTCCCAGTATAACTTAAGCTCTAAATTCATGATGACTTTTTTCCTTAAAACATCCAAGCATCCTCAAAAAAGAAAAAAAGCCAATGATGTTATATATAAGTCAAGAAGGCCAAGATCTCTCTCTTTTTTTTTTTTTCCTCCAAGATCTTTTTAATACTAAGCTTCTAGGATCGTTAACTTTACTAGGAAGTTGAAACAATGAAAGGTAACTTACACCCTGGAAACTGCTTCCTGCTGTCCAATTGTAAAGAAATTGGCCTTCAGAATAGAGGAATGAAATTACCTGGAGCAGTCAAATAATTTGCTAACACTTAGCATCTATAGAAATGCTAAAAACACTGAAAATTGTTACTTCTTGGGTATCCGCCCTTTGTGTATGTAGCATACCAGGAAAAGTTTAAAGTGATTGAAAATATGTAGCTGCAACGCAGCTGGAATCTATGGATTAACGCACTGCTGCTTATGAATCCAGGACCATGACATTCACGGAAGCAAGATCAACATCCTGCTCTGTGATCATGACC
Organism: Camelus ferus; assembly: GCF_009834535.1. Classification (NCBI taxonomy): domain Eukaryota; kingdom Metazoa; phylum Chordata; class Mammalia; order Artiodactyla; family Camelidae; genus Camelus; species Camelus ferus. Next base: position 17,260,957 of record NC_045721.1, read on the forward strand.
TCTACTGTTTCTTCCTCAACTCTGTAGAGATTATGGAATTAGAAAGATGCATGCTTAAAAAAGAAGCATCACAAAACTCCCCAAAGCTATAATGTTTCCAGAGTGAATAAGACACACTCCCCACCTTGAGCCTCCAGATTCTGTCTGTCTTAACAAATACTGGAAATTATTCTAAGGAAATGAACGGTAGAAGGCTCAGAGTAATAGCCGAAGCAAATCAGAGTCTCTGCTCCTTCTGGGTATTTGAGCACACTTACACTGGTGTGTGGGATCTTTTTTTTTTTCCCCTCTTGGCTTCCCGTAAAGCTCATAATTATTTTCTCATGATCCTCATAGAAACAGATTGCTCTGTTAACATATGTTGCTTGGGTTTAAGCTTATTAGAACATACCCTGTTCTATCTGATCTGTAATTCAAACTAAATTGGCACTTATTCTCCAAAAACACAAGATTGTTTTCAAAGTTCTTAAGGGAGATGGAGCAAAAGAGTCCTTTTCTTTGTGTTTTCAGTGAAGTTGCCGCTCCGCTCCAGCAAGAAGGCATCTGTGTTATTTCAGGTGCTCACCTTTACGGCCAGAGTTGTGCCCAAAATACAATGTACCTTTAAGTGACTCTGGGATTGATTCATTTCTCAGATGTTTCCCCTCTTCCCTCTGTGGTGATGTGAAATTCAGCACTGGCCTACTTCAGTTATTACACAAAATAAAATTATACTGTATCTTAGAATACTGGTTATTTTCTTGGCACTTCGGGTGCCCATTTTGGATAGGGCTTTGGGTAACAGTTAAAGGAGTGTTAAGAAAAGCTCAGGTGTTTCTGGTTAGTGGACACTTAATATCAACAGTATTATCCATGCTTTGGCCATTAATTAAAGGGAAAAGGAGATGAAGTTCTCAGGCCCAACATAAGGATGAAGGAAAAGGACACTCATGGTCTCTTCGAGTCCTACTCTCTCAACAGCTTTCTCAAAATTCTGTCCCGGAATAACTAATGATCCATTCCTGATTTTTTTTTAATCACCAATCACATGCCAGAAGCAGATTCATTGAAGAGCACCATTCTGCAAAACCTGAAGTGAGAGTCAAGATTCCCACACCTCTAAAAATACCCAAAAAGGCAACATGGCTGCTTCCTGTTAAACTCAATTAGAATAAATTGCAGAAACAGTTTGCACATAACACCACTTCCAAGTCAAATACCCACATGAATAATAATGATACTAATTTAAAATAAGTCTAATTGTCCACAGCTGATTAGAACTGAAGAATCATTATGAGATGCAAAGCATTTGGGCCTCTCCTGTTTTACGACACTGTCGTGGATGTCTTCCATATACAAAAAAACAAAATCAACAAACTAAAACAACAGAACTCAAAAAGTAATACGTTCATCCCTGACCCCATTCTCCAGATAAGTAGACACAGCTTATACATGATAATAGCTGTTTCGCCACCCTGTCCGGGCCCAGTGATAAAACATCATCTCCTTTCTATTTTTTTGTGGATTATTCTGGAGTACGACTTTTTCTAACATCTGTTACAGAACTTGTGACCTTTTAACAGGTATCAATGGTGCTCATTTATATAATTACATGGGGCTTTAATTATTGTTTTGGCTAAAATCGAAAGAACTTCTCATTTTTCTCCCTTACTACAGCCTGCTACCACTTAGAAGGTTGTTTTGGAGAAAAATTATAATCTCACATGATAGTTTTCTCTAAATTATTTGGAAGCTGAGCAACACAGGGCCTAATTATAAGGAACAAAAGTCTATAATTTCTAAGAGGAAGCCCTCAGTTCTCTGGAACAGGGCTCTTCCTCAAGGATTGACTTAGTCTCCTAAAACGGTTCTTGTTTTCTCCTTTTTTCTGATGTATGTTAAAACAGAAACCATTTTACTTTCCAGAAAGATCTGCGTATTTTTTTTTCTTCTACTTACGGTAAAATACTTGGCTTTTTGACACTGTGGCCTCAAGTTCATCTTCTGGTTATATTCCCAAATTTTTCTCCTTAATTGTTTGATTCTCAACCCCGTTGGCATTTCACATCTGGATCAAAATTCCAAGTAAATGTGAGAAAATGGGGACAGGGGCAAGACTTCCACTGGTTGCTCCAGAAAGTTTGCTGACACAAGCTTCAAAGAGTCAGCTGTTACCTGTTCTGTTATTCTTTGAGAAAGCTAGGGCACAGATTCAGTCACCATGGTGATTTTGTGTACAAATAGGTAACAGATCAAACATTTCTATCATACTTAAAGTGGGGGTGGGGAGAAGGAATTAAGGAGGTAGTTTTCATTGTAGTTTGTTTCTTGTTCACAGTGTCCTTTGTCCTAGACTGGCTCCCTTTAGTCTCTGACCAACCCCATGAGGTAGACAGATAAGGAACTTGAGCATCACTCCCACTGCAAAGGTGAGAAAACTAGAGTCCAGGGAAACAGAGTGACACACGTCCACAGTCATGTGGATAATCAGATGCTGGAGTTGTGATTGGAGCCTAAGCTTTTTTTTTTCTCCAGCTTTGTAGAGGTATAACTGGCAGACAGAATTGTAAGATGTTTTAAATGTACTCTGTGATGATTTGATATATGTATACATTGTGAAAGGCTTCCTCTAGCGAGTTAATTATTACATCCATCACCTTACATATTTACCCTCTTTTTAAAGTTTTTCGGTGGGAACATTTAAGGTCTGCTCTCTTAGCAAATTTCAGAATCTAAGCAAATTTCCCTGGTTCCACGTTCCTCATCCCACACTGTCTGAGTCCAAAGGGAGATTTATCAGAACCTCTGCTATGAAAAAAACAGTAATTTATTCTTTGGGATGATGATGCAAATATCTTTCAAAAATTCAGTAGATGCATTCTCTAGATCTCAAAAATCAAAGGCTAATAGACAAAAATGCTTTCACATAAGGCGGATTAGCAAGGTGGAACCTGGGCCCCAGGTCTTAGCTACATGGAAGAGTTTGCCTTTCTTGGCCGAGAAATGCTTCTGAAAATTTTTTAGAAAATGTCTAGAAACCTTCTCATGGTCCCTGTTCCTGCACTGCAAAGACAGGGTGCACCCTACACCCCGTGCGGTGCACACCAGGGAGAAGGCGACTTGACTCATCATCTGGTGGTAGCAATCCTCTCACCTGCAAACATGGTTTACATTACATGTGAATAATCAGAATCCACCGTTATAAGATCAACTCAGGAAAAATGAAGAATTCCGGAAGAAATGAGGAATTTAAGGCATTTAAAAAATTTGTTTTCTAAACCTCAGGATAAATCATTTTGTTTCCCATAAGACATTCCATGGATATTTTGCCTTTTATGGTTTTTGGCTTTCTTAACCATTAAATAATTTTTACTGGAAATGATCAATAAGGGAATAAAATAATGGATCTGAAGTGTGTTAAACTTAATGGCTTTATGGACTTAAAAATTCCATCTTATTTATTACAGCATGTTCCTGTTGGTTATGCCTACGGCTATTTCTTGAATCACTTAAAGCTCCAATGAGATATTTCTTTAAATGTGTTACCACTAGTGATTAATAATATTTGTCTGGAAACTTAGACATTAATTTCATATTTAATTTAGACACTTGTTTTTAAATTGTTCATTTCAGGAATTCGATTAAATGCATAGAAATGTTAAAAATTAACAGCTCTGTGCATGTCTTCGGAGTATTTCTTTAAACAAAGGCTCACTCAGACCTTTTTATGTATCAAACATTGTGTTTAAACTATGGGATAGTAAACACTGGAACAGGGATTGTAGGTTTTGACCTCAAAGAATCTATAGTCCATTGGAGATGATAAGACATTTAAGGAAGAGTGGAAGAAAAAAAAATGGAAAGAAGTTAGAAAGGAAGGAAATAAGATCTTTGAAAGAGACACAGGGGTTATAGTGCCACCAGGAATATGATTGCTAGCCAACATTCCACCCAATCTGTGACAGAAAGAAAATAAAATTTACTATAAAATTGGAGACCTTCTCCTTATAACTATGCATGAATATAAATTCAATGAGAAATTACAATTTGCTGGATTCCAATTCTGGTAGTCCATCCACTGGGATAAAAGCTCAGTGAGGTTAGAGACCCCAAATAACAGAGGCTCGAATAAGAAAGATGTTTATCACCCACACGTGCGAAAGCGCAAACTGGTTGCTGCTGGGGAGTGTCTCCATCATTATCCGGGGCCTCGCCTCTTTCCTCCACACTCAACATACGGCTTGGCTTCCCTTTTATGGTCAAGATGGCTGCTCCAGACCCTAAACAGCAGGTCCGCACTCCAGCCAGCAGAGGGGAGACAAAGGGGGAGCAGAAGGCACCCCCTTCCCTGAAAGAACCCGGCGGCCCCTTGGAGGGAGCACATGGGATTCCTCTCCCACGCACCAGCCAAACTTTGGTGGCAAAGGAAGGAAAACTGAGAAATGTAGTCTTCACCTGGTTTAAGCCATGTGCCCAGCTAAACCTTCGATTATAAGTTAAGAAGGAGAGACTGGTACGAGAGGACAGCCGGTTATCTCTGCCGCGGGCAGGGACCGTGCGACAACCTCCGACCGCAGAACTCCGCTGTTATATGTGAGGAAAGTGTTTGCTTATCACATATTACTAGAGCTTTCATTTTCCAAAACAAGTGACAAATGCATCCTGGATGATTTCAACAATCAAAGGAGGATTTCTCACCTTGTCAAGCACTACCCTTTTGCAGCTGAAAGCTAACACCTTATGCTAAGCTAGTCAGAGCCAAACACAATTAATTAGATTAAGCTTGTCACTAAAATATCAAGACGAATGTTCTTGAAACATGGCACTTTCTGCCCTTTGCATTTTTTTCCTCCCTTGTCTGGTTTATTTACAATAAAAAAGTAGGTTGAGGGATAGAGTTGCAGTAACTGATCCTTTTAACTGTTACTCTACATATCACATAACTGATAACCAAATGCTGGAGAGAAAAAGCGTATCTGAATTGTGTTAGCATAGTCTGCCTGACCCGGATCACAGTTAATAATTAATTACAGTGTATGGTTCACGCTGGTTTGAGAGTCTCTATAAAAACCCTCCAGGCAAGTCTGTATACGTCATTCTCCAGGGAGCTTTCTCTATTTAGTACCAGACCTGTGACTTTCATCTCTTGCTTCTCCAAATCAAAAAGATTGAATTTTCCTTTTCTTTCTTTTTTTTCTTCTTTTTTTTTCAGTAACTTCTCTCTAAGAGAATGATTTGCCAGAGTAGTTTTAAAAATGCACCGTTTAACAATGCTGTGGCATATCTTTCTTTATACAATAAACAACAGACAAGATAGTTTTCTGAAAACCAGATTCTCTTTTAGATCATTGGGCAAACTTGCTATTTAACGGAATTTGATAATATATTTGTAGAGAGTATGACTCACTCGCAGAGCAAAAATAAATCATCTAACTGTTCCTGATTTATAACTCCAGGTTTCCTCATGGCAGGTTTGCTTAGAGCTAACCTTCAAAGGAAACAGGACTGCTCTTATAAAGACAGGTCGTAAAATTACAAACTGCGGAGATCAAGGAAACAGTGTCTAAATGTCTGACTCTCCTGTTTGCAAATGAGGAGACGGATGTCCACAAAGGTAGAAAGATTCCTAAAGACACCAGCCAGTTAGCATCCAGAACCCAGACCCCAGGTTCTCCCAAACCCCAGAGAAGTGCACTGTCTGTTGCTTGACATTTGAGAAAACATGACTTTGAAGTGGAATAAACATAGATGTCCTTGTGCACAGAATCCAACTAATATATAGTTAACGCTAGGTAGCCTGGAGCACGTATACACCAAATTTGTGTCTGTCACCGGGAATAAGGTGATAATCAACAGCTACGGAGACAAGAGATTTAAGGGAACTTCAGCTTTCTCTTTGCTTTCTCGAGCTTTTCCTACTTTGGTTAGTCTGCCCTATTTAAAGTGTGTGGCTTTTTGATCTTTTGAAATTTCATATACCTGGTCTTCCAACTCTTGGGAGGTAATGAGCTGTATTCAGGGTGCACCAAAATAATGCTCATCATCATAATGAGAATGACAGCCTGTATTCCTGCAGTCATTCCTAGTGCCAGGTACTCTCCGAAGCATAGTATTTTCTACGTGTATGACATATATTATTTCATTCCCTCCTCACATTGATCCTATGAGGTATGTACTGTTGTTTTCCTGCATTATATGGTTGTGGGAAATGAGGCATAGCACATGCAAGTAAGTCACCCCAAGTCACACAGCTAACAAGTAGCAGGAGTCATTGTATAAGTCCGAGTTGTCAGTTTCAATCCCTGCAACATGCTGACTCTCATAGAAAAAGAATTACGTAACTCATGACATACACAGCTGTATATATGTAGTATGGACAGGATACAGTGATGAAGTGATGGTCGTGAAATAAGCCCTAGTCTTAGGGGCCAGAGGGTGACCGTCTTTTCTCTTTTCACTTCTGCCCAGAGGACTGAGCTAATTATCCTCCCCAGTCGGTGGCCCCTACCTCTTTTGACCCAGGTTGGGCTCCCACGTCTATGTGTAAGCACTTCTTTTGAGCCATAAACCACCCACCACACCTATGCATGATACTGTTTTTTTTTTTAATTCCTAAGAATTATGATTCCATTTGATTAAACAAATAATATGTTTTGAACATGGGTAACGTGCCAACCACATTGGAGAAATACTGGCCCTGCTGAGATAACAGGTCTTCAAAGTCTACTCCATTCATCTTCGTGGCTCCCTTAATCTCCTCCCTTCATGCAAAAGAGTCCAGGTTTCAATACCTCACTGCAAGTAACAGGAAAAAATTATTCTTAAGCAATCACTGCCTTTTTTTTTTTTAACTTTGGCATTCTGACAGTGGGGCGGTTATGCCCTATAATCAAAGGAAAACATAAACCAGCCATCTCCTAGCAACTCACTGAAGATTACTCCCAGGGAATAATTTGTGTGGCTGAGTCTAAGCACATATAACTTTGAACTTTGAAGCCAGCAGAGCTCCTACCCTGGCCATTAACTCTTTTCAGGATCCTGAACCCGTTTTTGATGACGTTGCAGAAGGAATGGGCACTAAAATGTCGCAAGTGTGGGCAATTTTATGTAAAAGAAAGAGTTTTAGCATCGTTTTTGCTGTCGTTAAAATCTAATTGCAGTGCAATGTCACTAGTCATCAGCATCACTTTGCTGCTCTGTGGTTCCCCTTTGCTGAAGCCCGTTCCCCAGCTCTCTCGTATAAAGGGACATCTGTCGCCTAGGGCTGGACTGCATCACGGCATCCTCGCCTTCCCTGATGCTTCCTCCCAGCAGGCTCTTTTATCTGCCCCCACAGTCTGGTGTGCTGATGGAACCAATCAATCAAAACCGGCTCTTTGTCAATCTGGGGAAGCCACTGCTCTTGGATCCTTCATGTGCCAAGTGAAGGTGTAATCAAATCAGATTTTATTCAGCCATCTGTGCCTTAAAGAAGCAAACGTGATGCTAGAAGAATTCATTTCATCTCTTCAAACCAAGAGTTAGTAAGCACCTTTAAAATTTTAGTTTCTAAAGCCTGACTAAAGAATGCATTTGAATGAATGGCCACAGCACGAAAGGGACCCATATCTGAAATGATTCAGCCACTAATCACAAGTATCAACACCAAAGAGACATTCACTTTTTAATAACAGTAGTAGTGACATTGCTAGCATTATGTGCCAGACCCACTCTAAGTGCTTTATGTATATTAATCATTGGATCCTTCAAAAATGCTAGCAGGTTGGCACCATTGTTATTCCTATTTATAAAGCAGGAAAACTCAGTTAGGTTCAGAGAGAGGATAAGTAAGTTGCCTGAAGTTATCCACATGGACATGGTAGAACGGCTTTTTAACCGAGTTGGCTTGGCCCCAAAGTTTTGATCACCGCACTAGCCCGCCCTGGCAGCAGGCACCATCGGGTACCAATCCCAGCTCCCCGTCTGGAAACTGAGGGCAAGAAGGTGACGATGCTACAGTTCTTGAAAATGCTCATAATTCAGATCATAAACATTAGTTCTGAAATACTTCTTCTGTGGAAATCCTCTGATATAGAAATTATGTCTGTTTCTGTTTATTACCAAGAGGAAGAGGACTGCATTCTCTGAAGTCTCTTGCTGGGTGGTTTGCATATGGAAAAGTGTTCTTGTTCTGAGCAGACTGAGACATGTAATCAACTTTAGGATTCCTCTGTGCCCTCCAGTGTAGTAGCATCAAAGGACATTGAGCAGTGAGCATGAATATTCTGTTACATATTCTAAAAATATTTACTTAGAGGTTAGTATTTATTATTTATCTATTGAGCATTTAGTATTTCTCATCTATTATTTAGGATCTCTGTCTTTAAGCCGTTCATAGTCAAGAGAGAAACATGACTGGGGCGCTCACTCATGCATACTTGTAAAGGATTCTGGGTCTGTCTGCATTTTCAGTCTTTATATTTCAAATTATGGAGCCACAGAAATTTTCTACTCACTACATAACATAGTGTTTCACCTACATTTATCAAAAAAAGCTTTTGAAGTGCAAGGAGTATCTTTTAATCCTGCTAAGGTAGGGCTTAGAGAAAAGGCAGAATTATTCTTACCAGTGCTTTCTCTGATTTTAAAATTTGAGTCCCATTTTTATTCAGCCTTGATTATTCTGGGATAAATAACAATTTTTTTTCTTTAATCTGAAAAGTTATTTGTTTTACATCTGTCCCTTTGACCTTGTTATATGCCTTATCTCAACTTTATCTCTTTCTTATAGTGCAGAAATATTTCTTGGAAAGTAAAACTATAAATTGCTAGAGACTAAATTAATATCAAAACAAAACGAACTTTGTTAAGTCCCTTTTTTTGCCTTATTGTCCGGGATAAGTCCATTTTATGCCTGTTAAGTCAGCATAAATAATAACAACATCCGCTTTACTCTTAACACTGCTTTCTCCATTTAGACAAATTTTATGGACATGCTTTCCAAAAGCAGGATAAAGCTAATGATTAAGTAAAATAAATTTGTTTTTATTTACAAATGAATTGACATCTACTGACTAGAAAATCTTGATATTTCCTAAAACCTTTTGTGAAAAATGCCACTGTAAAGTAGACCTTTTTTTTTTAAAACAATGACTGACAAGGCTTTAACTTGTGGTCCAAAAACACAATTCTTATCTTGTCATAGGATCATGTGTTCCAAAGATGACTTAAGTGGAAGCCAAATATCATCCAAAATACACAGTTGTATCTCTCTTGCAAAATGTATTTCTGGGCAAATTTTAGGTTGTAAGTTCTGTGTGCTAATGAGGTAGAAAGGGACTTAAAGCGAATTTAAATAAAGATTTAAGTAAACATTAAGCTCATGCAATCTGCCCTTCTCCTACATGATGCCAGCTTAGTGTATCCATGAAACTCAAGTATAGACCTGGTATGGACCATATGTGCCTCAGTATTGAATCAGAGGGCTAGCTCGGGGGACCAGTGGTGCTTTGAGCCTCATTATACATCATTCCTCAAAAATATACTACATTTCAGCTTATTGGCTCCTCCCCATTATCTGGGATACTCCTTGGAAAGAAACAGAAGACAAGCTATTAAAATACAAATGTGTTATTTTTTATAAGGCAATAAATACCTCATCACTCATAATCTTAACAAAACTTGATGTTTTGATAATGTAAGATAGGACACCAATTAAATACTGAAGGTTCTTAACACCAAGAAAGTAATTTTTTCATTATACTTAGACTAGACGGTAGCTATACTATCCATTTCATAGAATTGAAAGTTAAGATCACAAGTAGAGGTGGCGATTCCAAATTTCACTGAATTGCGTCAGCATTGTTTGGAATCTAATGCCTGTGATCAGAGTCCAAAGTTAGATTGTGATTGTTTGTCTAGTTTCACATGGAAAGACACCAAAGGCAAATAACAGTGTTTGGTGTGAACACGTGGCAGCACTGATTTGTGCAATGCTGCAGCATATTGACAGTGGAGCAATTAGCAAATAATTATGATTATAGGTTCTGTTGATCCAATTAGGGAACACTGACTTGGTCCACTCTTTGACTTTCTCTTGCCCTCTCGTCTACAACAGTGATATTTCCCACTGCTGCCTAAGTGGTAACGTTGACTACCTCTTTGCATTTACTAAAGGAGGGGAAAAGGTGGGTTTCAGGGATCTGTAACACTCATCCCTTCCCCTCACTGCCCTGTGTGGAGCCACAGGGTTCCAGTGTGTGGGCAGAACCTCTCTGGAGGCTCCACCCCATGACTGCATTTCCTGCCTCTGAATCACATTCTCCTGATGAAAGTCCCTGGTCTTCTGAGCTTCCATTCTTGGGGTGGGAAAGAGATAATAAACAAGCACGTAAGATGAGAGATAAGAAGGATTCCGAAGGAAAAAACTTGTCAAGGGTAAAGGAAATACAGAGGAGGGGATTTTTATATGGGGTGGTTAGAAAAGATCTCTCTAATTTGAGCTTAGACCTGAAGGGCTAAAGGAGAGAGCCAGGGATACAGAGGGAGTGTTCTAGGCAGAGGCAAAGACCCAGGGGCCGTTCAGCTTGGCGTGTTCAAGGAGCAGGGAGGTGGTCGGCAAGCCTGGAGCAGGGTGAGCAAGAAGGGGTGGTAGGAGTGAAGCCTGAGGGATCGTGAGGACCCTGCAGGCTGTGGGAAGAATGGGAAGTGAGAGGCCATTGAAGAGTTCGCAACAGGGCATGGAGCGATTTTGCATAGGTTTTGGAGACATCATTCTGAGTACTTTGGGAACAGTAGGATGCAGATGATGTGAGTAGATGAAAGGAGATCAATCACAAGCCCACTGAAATAATTCACATTTGGACGATGGTGTAAGAACCACTCGAACCAAACTCTGAAAAGCAAGTGAGTGTGGTTTCAATGAAGGAAGATGGGATTTTGAGGTCATCAAAGATGTTAAAGAGTACATGAAGGTTTATGTTATGGAACAGGAGGTCCATTTTTCTGCCAGTGTATGGATGTGTGGGTGGGCTATAATTTACTTATATGCTTATGTTTATTTCGCTTTAAAAGTAACAAAATGCATCACAAATTCTTGGAACATTGCAGAAGGAAGTCACCAATAATTATTCCTTCCCTAATACCAAAGATTAGTCTTTCTTTGAAACCTGCCATTTAGTTTCAGCAAAATGTAAGCACCTTTATTGTAAATTTAGTTTCCTTTTATTAAAAAGAAAGATGAAGAGCTCTTTGGTTCACAGGAAGAACTAAATTGAAATGTCTGATGAACAAAAGAAGAGGAATTCAAGTTTAAACATAATCAGCTCTGACTTTTATATTAAATATTGATAAATATTAAAAAACCTGCATAGAGAAAAAGAGAAGAGAGAGAGGGAGACATATTCATACACATGTAGAGACACATACAGAAACAACTAAAGTTTAGAAATCCAGAAATAATGTTTGAACTCAGATTTTAAAAGATGGTATATAAAAGCAGTAATAAAGATAATACTAAACTGTTTAGAAAGCATTTTATCTGTTTCTTTGAAAGATGCTCACTTTGAAAAGATTGCAATGGCGGGGCATTTTCCCTCTCGCCCTAATGATGTAAAGGTTGTCAACACCACATGTTTCCTCCTCCTTTCCTGTTTTATTGGCAGCATGAGCAGGAAGAGAACCAGGAAAGGGGAGAGATGGAAGCAGGCGTCATGGAGGGTGGAAAGAATGGGTGAGATAATTCCAGGGAGAACTCAAAATAGCCAATTAGTCTTTTGCCAAACATATATGAAGTAATTTACTTTTTATAAGGTTTGTTCAGCTAAATAAAATGATTTCATTTTTGAATGTTCCTGTGATTATAACTAAAATATGACTCATCCATCTGATGCCTCATTTCTTCCTCTTGAGATTACACCTTCAGAATTAGGATGAACGAGAACTTCATGGAGCCACACAGGGTGGCTCCCTCAAAGCACAGAGAGCTGAGGGACAGGGAACTGTCAGGAGTAAACCTCAAGCTGTGTTTACTCAATGCTTGGCTTTCAAAATTTTTGATGAATGAATTAAGGCATTAAATAATGAAGGAAAGGTGCCATTCTCTGAGTTAGGGAATGCTAGAAGATGGGGTGAGATTTGGGGAGAGGGGAATATCATGATTCCTGCATGAATTGGGAAAGACATATAAAGTACATTTGAATTATAACTTAGATGCCTCAATTTACAAATGAGGATAACTGGATGAGGGTCTAGGCTGCCATTTACTTATGACTTATTAAAAGCTAGGTTATTAAGCAAAATGCTAGCAGACATACCTGAACTACATACAATAAATCTTTTTTGAAACACTTACTACATGTAAATTGATGTCATATGTACTAATCATTCTTATGTGTTTATTAAAATAGGATCCTGAAGGATCCATTTTTGGAATTATTTCCTGAACCTAGGGTTAATCTATATTTTTAAAGGAAAATAAATAGTTTCTTCACAAACATTCCCTAATTCATACTTCTCCCTAATTCGACTGTCTTTCTCAATTGTTTTAATTTAATGACACATTTATCACATAGTTGCCAGACAAATAATCAAGTATATTAAATCATAATTTCTGTTAAGTAAAAAATCTGAAAAGGGGAACAGGCAAACTGAAATTCTTGTGAATCGTAAGACCCAGCAATTTGTGAGCCCAATGCCAGACTCTTCCACAGTAAGCAAAGCATAAAACAGCAACCATCTACATGAAAAATAACTTGAAATACCACTGTACTTCCCATGCTATTATAATTTAGCAAGTGATGACATGACTGATTCAGCCAGTAAGAAAATGTAATGAAAATACTGGTTTGGAACACAATGTGCTTAGATCTTTTAGCCTTCTGTCTACTCAAAGGTCAATAGACTTTACTCTTTGAAACACAAGATACACAGAAGAATGTAACATTTGGAATTCGAAACCACAGTCTTGACTTTAATGTTTTGAAGACCTCCAGTGCAAACACTAATAGAAAACCCAAAAAATCAATGATTCTTGTCACCCTCAGTGTCCCTTCCACCATCACAACCCCCCCATGATGAAAAAAGGCTTTAAAAAGTTGATGATTTATTGACTGAAGTTTATTTTTATACTCATTGCTTTGGATGTATGTTTATAAAATGGACATTGCTTTAGGCAAGATGAAATCCTAAAAGTGATCGTCTTCAGTGAAGGACACTTGACATAGTATGGAAAGACATGTTACACAGAGAGAGTTCTGTAGATCTCATTTCTGGAATTAAGTAAACTAGGCAGCTAAGAGGAAGACAGCTTGGATGACGGCTTGGACTTGTACTAATAAATACCCATCTCATTCTGATGCTATCAGAAACACTGATCTTTAAAAATCTCTTTCTTTTGAATTTTAATGTGTATGTGAGTTATTAAAATATTGGCTTCCAGTAAGATTCTGCTTGATATCATATACAATCATTTTAGTAACATACTGGTTTGCACTATAAAGGCTCAATAAATATAAGTCAACTAAATAAACCCTTCTTGGACTTAGGAAAATTTTCAGACCATAAAAGGACCATATATACTTCTGAATTTTAAAACAAGACTTCTATTTTATAAGTTAACACATTCAGGTCCAAAGAATTGCAGAGATTTGCCCAAGCACACATTCACACGTAAGACTAAACACTGACACCCCCTTTAATACAATGAAGAATATAATGGGATGTTAAGAGCACATAGTGAAAGTTCCCTACAACGTGGCTGTTGAATCCTGACTCTGCCCCTCACTAGCTGCTGAAGAGGGTATACATATATTTCTGAAGTTACCTATCCCACAAGAAAGAAAGCTGCTAACTTTCTGGCCCACCCATTATCTTTTGCTCCCTCCCAGTATCAGCTCCATTTACTTTTTTTCTTTTTAATTGAGATAGAATTGACACATAAAATTGTGTAACTTTAGGATGTACAACTTGTTGATTTGGTACATTTACATATGGTAATAGGATGAGCTCCACTTTCTTACCCTTACACAGGAAGGCAGACAGCCAACACCCCAACAATAATGAATTCACATTAGAAAACAGAAAAGTGATTGCTCCCCTCAAATGTATTTGCCAGAATCCGTGTAATGGCACATAGTACGACATGCCTTCTAGATTTCCAAATGCTGCAAGAGAAACGAGGGAAAGCTTCTGCTCTCCGTTAGCAAAGAAGAAAAGATGCTGAAGTCAGTGAGTGTCAGATTTTTGTCACAGATGGTCCCTGCAGACACAGTCTCTGCCTGTGAACTTGTCATAGAACAGCAGAGTCCATGGGAACCAAAAGCCCGGAGTGGGTCTGTAAGGTCACGACCCCATGCCACAGCTCACTCCGGAGGGGAACCCAGCCTGTCCTGAGAGAGCTCACATTCTCACGCAGTTGGGAAGTCAAGATGAAGTCTTTTCTGCCTTTCAAAGAGTGGTGGAAGTCCAAAATAAAAGGAAGAAAGTGGAGAGCTTGCTCCCATAGGTAAAAGGAAACAGAAAGACCAATAAAGAGCAGCTCAAGTAAGATTTAACTACATATGTTCAAATACACCCAACAACCATCTTAGAGAGTGTTCCAACCATTTCTAAATGTAGTGACTATGTCAAGCAAGTAAGGGTGTTATGAAATAAAACCTTCGTTCAAATAATTTTCACTGTTCTCCAATGTATAATTTAAGTATAAATTTGTATGTTGTTTTCTTTGCCTATTTTTGGTGGATTGAGTGAAAGTTTTAGCTTTAAATAGTGGCAGGGTATGAAGAACTATATTAGGTATGAAAAAATGAGGAATGCTGGGAACATGTGAGTTGGGTAAAAGTGAGGTCATTAGGGTTGGCATCTGGCTGAGCAAAAGAGCAGCAGATATCAACCCCAGTTTTGCTGCATAATTCAGAGTTATTAAAGCACTTCATTCCAGGACGGAGTCATTTACAGCCTTTCTGATGAAAGCTGCAACCCAGACTGTTAAAAGCCCCCACATGGCTGTAAAAGTGGGACCATACACTTTTGTAGATTTATACGACCACTGCTCATTTTTATATTGACATAATTATATTTCTAGACAACTATATCACACTGAACTCATAGTCCACTAAAGCTTCCAGATGCATTCCAGATAAAGTTTTGAGAAGTCAATCTTTTCAACCTAATCATGAAATGATTTGGTTTAGCTGAATTGCAAGACTTCTTATTTATTCCTGTTAAAGTTTAATTCAGCCAGTCAAAATAACACCTTTCTACTTATTACTTATTCCTCTCATGTGTTTTCTTTCTGTAGAACTGATAAGCATGCCAGTTATTTTTCCCAAGAATAAAAAGCTTGAAAACACACAGCCAGGGAAAGTTGCTCTTGAAAATGTTTTTTTCATTCACCTATAACTCCACCTAACACTTCTACAATTGGTACATAGAGATGTTGTGAAGAATTTTGCCAAATTTCTTGCTAAAGTTCTAGTGGACTACTTTTGCCCTCTGAATATTACATTTCTGGTATTAGGAATAAATCCTTTTAATAATGAACATAGAAAATATGTACCTTTATCATTTATTTTCATTGGATCCAAATGATCAGTGTCATAAACTGTCAGCTCATCAACAAAAACACCAGAAGTTTCATATTTTAACAGGTTCAAAATTTTTCAAAGACAGTATTTTTCCCCCAATGGCCTATTATTTTCTTCCTAAGATTTTCAAAAATTAGTCCAGTTACCTTAAGATGTACGTGAAGTGATGTGAGACACGTTTTCATTCTAGATAAACTTTGCAAGAGAAATATTTAAACGTTAAGATTAGATGACCAACTTAGATCAAGTTTCTTACCACCACCCCTCCAAATTCAAATTCCACGTAGCAAGTAGAGTTTCACCATCTCATATCTGAGACACATACAAATGCAGGTTTGTAATAACATGGGCAGTATACAACAGGCTTTTGACCTTGCTAAGTTATGTAAACGTTATTTCAGGTGTGCAGGAAGCAGGTGTGTTCAATCAAAAGAAAAATGTGACCGTTTCTTTAATAGTCAATTAACAATAAGCAGGATTATTTGACCGTAGTCATTTCATAAAATAACATTGCCATGGAAATACATTAAAATAAACATTCTTACTAACTTAAAATTCTGAGGTTTTCTGAAAAAAATAGCAATAGCTGTTGGCTTATGCTTAAATCTAAAGAAAGCTTTCTACCCGGGCTTGTGCAGTGGCTGAGCCAAAGAAATCCCTGTTGTAAGCAACTATTATTTCCATGTTAATTCTAGAAGAATAAATAGATGGTCCACAGTTAACAATCCTTACTTATTCATCAGCCAGGTCTGCCCTCTATTGTACCTTCTCCTGACATAATCTTTCCTATAACCACTGCCACATACGATTCATCACTCAACTAGGCACTATGCTTAATGTAATGTATTATAATTAATTGTAATGTGTTGAGGGGAATTACCTTGATTCCAATTGACATTTTAAGGTGCCTAAAAAGAAGATGCCTTTTCTTTGCTAACAGGAGAGCTAAGTCACTTCTGAGTTACTATTTGCTCGTGGAGCAGTCATTTCTTTTATCCTCAAATACCTAATCTCAAAATCAAGATGATTGATCCAAGGTTATCGTAATTGTTAATCTTCATTAATAATTAATACTAAATTTTTGATGAGAGTTTAAGTTCTACTTTCTTAGCAAATTTCAGTTACACAGTACAATGTCATCCATCATAGTCATCATGTTTTACATTAGATCCTCAGAACTTACTTACCTTACAGCTGAAAGTTTGCACTTTTTTACCAAGCTCTCCCTGTTTTCCCCAGCCCCACAGCCCCTGGCAACTACTTTTCTCCTCTCTGTTTCCATGAGTTGGACAATTTTTTTTCTTTTTTAGAGTCCACATAAAAGTGACACCATGCAGTATTTGTCTTTCTCTGTTGTATTTTGCTTACAATAATGCCCTCAAGGTCCATCCATGTTGTCACAAATGACAAAACTTCCTTCTTTCTCAAGGCTGAATAACATTCCAGTGTATAAATATACCACATTTTTATCCATTCATCATTTGATGGACACTTAAGTTGTTTCCATACCTTGACTACTGTGAGTAATGCTGCAATGAGCATGAGAGTGCAGGCATCTCATTAAAATTCTATCTTCATTTCCTTTGGATATATACCCCCATGTGGGATTGCTGGATCACATGGTAGTTCTATTTTTAATTTTTTGAGGAACTTTCACATCTTTTTGCATAGTACCTATACCAGTTTATTCCCACCAACAGTGCACAAGGGTTCCCTGTTCTCCACATTTTCACCAGCACTTGGTATCTCTTGTCTTTTTAGTAACAGCCATTCTAACAGGTGTGCGGTGAAATCTCACTGTGGTTTTGATTCGCATTTCCCTGATGATTAGTAATGTTAAACACTTTTTCATGTACCTGTTGGCCACTGAAGGTCCTTCTTTGGAAAAAATGTCTATTCAGTCCCTCTGCCCATCTAAATCGAATTGGCTTTTTGGGTTTTGTTTTGGTTTTTGGTTTTTTGCTGTTGAGTTCTTTATATATTTTGGATATTAACCCTTTATCAGATATATGATTTGCAGACATTTTCTCCCTTTCTGTAGGTTGTCTTTTACTTTTGTGATGGTTTCCTTTGCTGGGCAGAAGTTTTTAGTTTGATGCTCTTACTTGCTTATTTTTGCTTTTGTTGTCAAATATGAAAATCCATCACCAAGACCAATGTCAAGCTTATGCCCTATGTTTTCTTCTGGAAGTTTTACAGTTTCAGGTCTTACATTCACATCTTTAATTCATTTTCAGTTGATTTTTGTATGTGGTGTAAGAGAGGGATCCAGTTTCATTCTTGTGCATGTGGCGGTCCCGTTTTCCCAGCACCACTGAAGAGACTATGTTTTCCCCATAATACATTCTTGGTTCCTTTGTTGAAAATTAACTGACCATATGCACATGGGTTTACTTCTGGGCTCTCTATTATGTTCCATTGGTCTATGTGTTTTGATGCCAATACTATACTTTTAAAATTTCTGTGGCTTTGTAATATAGTTTGAAATCAGGAAGTATGATGCCTCCAGGTTTGTTGTTCTTTCTCAGGATTGCTTTGGCTATTCATCGTCTTTTGTGATTCCACACAAATTTTAGAATTGTTTCTTCTACTTCTGTGAAAAATGCCATTGCAATTTTGGTAGTGATTGCACTGAATCTGTAGATTGCTTTGGGTGGAATGGGCATTTTAATGATATTCTTCCAATACATAAGCATGGAATATCTTTCCACTTATTCGTATCTTCTTCTATTTCTTCCATCAGTGTCTTAGAGTTTTCAGTGTACAGATCTTTCACCTTCTTGGCTTCATTTATTCTGAAATATTTTGTTCTTCTTAATGCAATTGCATTAAATGGGATTCTTTTCTTAATTCCTTTTTCTGATATTTTGTTAGTGTATAGAAGTGCAACTGGTTTATGCATACTGATTTTTTTATCCTGCAGCTTTACTGAATTCATTCACTAGTTCTGACAGTTTTTTGGTGGCGTCTTTAGGGTTTTCTACACATAATATTATATCACCTGTAACTAGAGACAGTTTTACTTCTTCCAAATCAAAAAGGAAGAAGTGGTTCTTTTAAAAGATCAAAGATTTGCTCCTCAAAGTAAAAATTTATGGTACTCTCTGCAGTGGTGGAAAGCAGGGGAGATACTTTCACTTAGTGGACTAAACAGGAATGGCTGTCATCAGGATGTTATCACTCTGCAATTTATCACACTGTCATTATGTGACATTTTATAGACATCTGTTTCCTCCAACCATCACCTTGGGTTATAAACTGTCAATGGTAATGGAAAGTCTTTTTCAAAAGGCTAATTGTCACAACCTTTAAATGTCACTTTCCTGTCGGTTTAGTAGCAGTGACTTAGCTGGGGTGGGAGGCAAGTGTTTGATTCAACTATTTCTTTAGGTCTGTCTCCTCTTATTCACTGCAATGTGTGTGTGTGTGGAAAGGGGCAAAAATCTCAGCTAAAAGAAAGCTCTGTTTAAGGAAGAAAGAAAAGCTGCTTGGAAAGCAGAATTCCTCTTCAACTCCAATATGTTGCTAAGTTGGTTGGGCACAGGATAACTGGGTAATGGGAAAATACATACAAATTAATCTTACAGACTGTGATGGCTCACTTCAATCTAAAGCAATAAAATACTGTCTGTGTATTTTCAGGGAAGTCTAGATTATTTTCTCATGACTCAATCAAAAATAAAAGTCTGTCCCAAAATGCTTGAAATATTGGTTAATGGGAATGATGCCAGTTAGCCAATTTGAGGATGGCTTGCTGCCGTCGTGGAGGGGGTTTGATCCTGCTGCTGTTGCTACTGCTGAAGATGTTAATAATGCTGCTATAAATCATTTAGAGGGCTGGAAATGGGCAAAACTGGATTTGAGTCCAGGTCAGCTTGACTTCAAGACCTATCCTTCCAACGCTATTCCATTCACCTATAATATGTGTTTCTACAGTCTGATTAGTTCTTCACACGTCTCTTTGATGATGTGTCTGACTCACCAGATCCACATTAGGATTTTGGTTTATTTTCATTAGGAAAACATTTGGCTTTTGATTTGCAGAGTAGAAACCAATGGAATTTTTCTAGTAGTGTCCAAATTGAACAATGACTTTGTCTTAGAAAAAAATGCATGTGTAAGTACTTAGATGGATCCTATAATCATCCTTAAGTGTTACAGTATAAAAGTAAAAGATATCATAGCAATATTAAATTACATGACCATTTAGTGCAAAAAAGAAATTAATACTTTTTTTATAACTAAGTATAGTATGAGAGTAAATCATAGATTTTGAGGCTTTGGAATAGCATCAGAAAGATAATCATGTACCAGGTGTTTGACTTCTAACCAGTATATTTTTTAAGGAGAATCTGTACGTATTTTGACTAGCTTGCATTTGAAAGTCTCAGAAAGGAAATTGCTAGTTTCCTTGAAAAACATGGTGCTTTTCAGGAACTTTTTTTCCAGGTATCATGAAATTTGGTATAATTAAAAAGAACATTTTGTATATTTTTATGAAAATAATCAATGGCTTCATGCCCTTTTGTTCATCACTATTCACAGTAATGATTTTGCCTTATGCCTAGAAATGACATTAAATGTGTTCTGACCCCAACATTCATGTATGAATGTCGTGGATAATTTGGCTTCTGAATACTAAAGACCCATTTGCAGGCACCATTAGCTTAGTAACACTGGAAGGGATGGAAAGTTCTTAGTGGAGGCGTAGCACAGACCACATGCCCTCATCATTGACTGTGATGATCTGTACACCCACTCAGAGGCAAAGGCATCATATAGTGGCTGTCAACTGAGAGAAACCATTCAGAAAAGGGGTTGATGTGGATCCTCATTTTTTCTAAACTCAGGGCCTGTAAAGAACATAATAAACTACTTGGGGTATTTCCTGTGAAAATTTCAAAGCAGCATATTAATACATTAGAAAAGATAAAGATAAATATCAACAACCTAAATTAAGTCATTTGGCTATAATTGAAAAGTGAAATCATTTGACATTTCTGAATACTTCTAATCCTACTCCAAAGAGAAAGAGGAATGCATAGACCACTCAGGGTAGTTTCTGTGGAAAGAGTGGTACGTATGATCCCATTTCAAAGTAAATTCAGGCTAGAATATAGTGCATAACATTAATAGACATATTTTTATTTCTGTGTTTAAAATATATCTCTAAAAACCTAACATCCCTCAATGTTTTCTACCACTTTGACTATCTGTGTGTCGCTTTTTCTGAAGTATATGTGAACTGTGAATAGAATAACTTAAAAATAACCCTAGCAATTTACTGGATTAAAACTATTCCATGGAAAATCTTTTGGGCTCCAATCTTAAACTCCTCACATTAACTGAGCTAAAGTTTAGTCCTATAGTTGCCTTGGTGCTTAAATTCAAGTCTACAAAAATAAAATGACTAACAGAATTCTTGGCCAAAGTTGAGGAGAGGATTTGCCTCTGCTCCTCTTCAGAATGAGCAGCCCAGAAATCAAAAGAATTCAAGCAGAATTACAAGATTATGGGCACGAAGTCATGTTGGTGTCCATGAATGAACAATTAAACATCTTAGGATCCTCATTCAAAGTTAAATTACCCAATCTGTTGTCATATGCATGTTGTAAATAAAGGCTACTCTGATCTATAAGGAAAAAATTGGGATGTATGATCACTGAACAAAATTCAAGCAGATGAGATTACAGACACAAAGTCATGCTGTTGCCCATGCATGAAACCAGCACCATCTATTGCCGTATGAATACCGGGAAAGAAGCCTATTCCGACCTATAAGAAAAACAAATCCATGGCTATACACAAATTAGATTACATATAATGTTGCCTTTTATATAAAAACTTTGGCAAGAACTGAAGTAAATATAGCTCCACGCCACCTGCTTAAAATCATTTTGACACTCTAATGCATAGAATGTTCTTTGCTCTGTGGATTATCTGCTGAGGTTCAAGGTTGTCTGCATTTTATGGTCAGTTTTCATAGTCTTGGCCCTGGTTCAATTCCAACTCAAGAGAATGCTGTCTCTCCTAGGAGCATGCAAACACTCTAGGAATTTGATGCTTTCCAGAATGATCTGTGCTTGTTATGTAAGTACAATCAAAGACACTTTTTCAGAACAGGACAAAAGAGATTAAATTCACTTTAGTTTAAACCTTCTAAAGAGAGTTCTCAGTTGTGGACTTGTTAATGGCTTTAGGACAAATAGTGGAAATAGAATCATGCATTTTTATTAGTCACCCAAGAAGCCTTGGGTTTCGGGTTCTTGTACAGAGCTCAATCACTGTTGCTCTTCTTTTAACAGCTTGGAAAATGTCTTGCCTGATTAGGAAGTTAGTCATTTCACGTTTTGACGTCTAGAACAATGCGAAGTTTAAACACCTCACAAATTACATTTCTAAGTAACAGGATACATCACTTTAAAGGTGAAAAGCTCAAGGATTTGTGGCGCCTTTCTTTGTTCCTGTTGATCCTATTTTTCTTTTTGAGTGTCAGATATTTTGTAAATATATGCATTTGAGTTCAAACAACAAATGCTGAAAATCAGCTCCCTAACTTGGTATGAAAATGTTACTGTAGCAGCAGGCTTTGTGTTCTGAGAGTTAATCTTCCTTCTGTTGGATGTTTTCTTTATCAATCAGTATTGTTCCAGCTCAATCACTGTCTTTGTCATTCAGTTTTAAGACTTAAAACCATTTTAGACATCTAGTGTTTTGACAAGGAGGGAGGGATAAATAGAATCGGGGAACTGTCTTTACAGTCCTCATTTTCTGAAGACTTGTTTATTCCTTCTTGTTTTAGCAGCCCTGGTCACAGACATCCCCTGAGGCTTTTCTTTTCCATTTATTTTGTCCATTTAAGGTTAACACATGAGGAGTTTTGCTACTGAGACATTAAAATAAATACATCTGATGGAGCTTTCTCAAGGCTCCTGCACTGACCACTGCCTTGACTTCACTGGCATCCATTCAATCCAGGCAGTATTAAGGCAACCAAGTAGAGTTCCTCAGCTATGTGCCACATTTATTTTTGTATTCTGAAAAAAGAAAATAGAAATGTGCCTCTTTATTTGTATTAGCTGAAAAATAAGAGATAAAACTCACCGTAATAAAGTTTCCCTCATTCGCTATTTAAAAACAATTGGCCTGTGAAATGTCACTGTCAAGTTCAGGGAGACAGTGTGGTGACTCTCTCAGTGCTGGACGGGGCAGTTCTACACATTATCCCTGCCCTGCTCCTCCTGCGCTGCAGTGCTGTTCCAGGGTGGATGTGGCACTAACACAATCAGGTGATACCCAAACACTACGCAACAACGGCCTCTGTTGTTGTTTCATCTGTGTTGTTTTTGGTTTATAGCTCTAAAACAGAAATTGGGTGAACATCAGTACTGTGATTTTATCCATTCTACATGTTCACTGCTGTGGTATGTACTGAGTAGCAGGGTATTAGTAATTCAATCTAGGCACAGAAAAGATAAAATCCTTCTCCTCTTGGTTTATAATCACATCTCATATAATTTAAGTGTATTTTTTCAAGCTATTTTATTTCTCTATTTCTCTCCTTACCCTGGCGGAGAAGATAGGTATCAATTTATTTAGCTGGTATTCACATTTAAATTTTTTTTGTGGGTTTAAATAACTTTAAATTTTTTTTCCAGTTTATTGAGATATAACTGACAGACAGCATTGTATAAGTTTAAGGTGTACAGCATAATGGTCTGACTCACATACGTCATGAAATGACGACCACAGTAAATTTAGTGAATATCTATCATGTCATATAGATACACAATTAAAGAAATAGAAAAAAAAATTTTATTTGTAATGAGAACTCTTAGGATTTACCCTCAACAACGTTCACATGTAACATGTTAACTATACCATTTTGTACATTACATCCCTAGTACTTGCTTATCTTATAACTGGAAGTTTGTACTTTTTGATTGCCTTCATCCAAGCCCTCCTCTCTCTACCCCCTGCCTCTGGTAACCACAAATCTGATCTCTTTTTCTATAAATTTGTTTGTTCATTTGTTTGTTTTTGAAGTATAACTGACCTACAATACTATGTTAGTTTCTGTTACACAATATAGTGATTCCACGTATCTACATACTTCAAAAAGTTCGATACATTAAGTCTAGTTACAATGAGTCACCATATAAACATATTGCATAATTACTGACTATGTACCCTACACTGTATATTTCATACTCGTAATGCATTTATTTTGTAGCTAGAAATTTGTACGTCTTAATCTTTCTCACCATTTCTCTCTTCTCCTGACCCCTGCCCCTCTGGCAACCACCTATTTGTTCTCTGTATCTATAACTCTATTTCTATTTTGTTATGTTTATTCATTTGTTTTGTTTTTCAGATTCCACGTATAAGTGAAATTATATAGTATTTATCTTTCTCTGTCTGACTTATTTCACTAAGCATAATACCCTCTAGTTCTACCCATGTTGTCATTCATGGTAAGAGTTCATTCTTTTTCATGGCTGAGCAATATTCCATTGTATATGTATACCACATCTTCTTTGATCATTCATCTATGCATCAGCACTTAGGTTGCTTCCATATCTTGGCTACTGTAAGTAATGCTGCAATGAATATAAGGGTGCATATATCTTTACTAATTAGTGTTTTTGTTTTCTTTGGGTAAAAGGAGTGGAATTGCTGCATCTTATAGTAGTTCTATGTTTAATTTTTTGAGGAACCTCCATACTGTTTTCCATAGTATCTACACCAATTTACATTACATTACCAACAATGTATGAGCACTCCCTTTTCTCCTCATCCTCGCCAACATTTGTTATTTGTTGTCTTTTTGATAATAGCCATTTTGACAGGTATGAGGTAATATCTCATCGTGGTTTTACTTTGCATCTCTGATGATTAGTGATGTTGTGAATCTTCTCATGTGCTTCTTGTCCATTTGTATGTCTTCTTTGGAAAAATGCCTATAACATCATCTGCCCATTTCTTAATTACATTGCTCAATTTTTTGATGTTGAGTTGTATGAGTTCTTTGCATATTTTGGATATTAACCTCTTGTCAGATAAACTGTTTGCAAATATCTTATCCCATTTAGTAGGTGGTCTTTTTATTTTGTTGATCATTTCCTTTGCTATGCAAAAGTGTTTTAGTTTGATGTAGTTCCATTTGTTTATTTTTGCTTTTGTTTCCCTTGCCTGAGAAGACAGATCCAAAGAAAATATTACTAAGACTAATGGCAGAGAGTGTAATGCCTCTGTTTTCTTCTAGAAGCTTTATGGTTTCAAGTCTTACATTTAAGTCTTTAATCCATTTTAAATTTATTGTTTGTGCATGGTATGAGAAAGTAGTCCAGTGTGATTCTTTTGATGAAGCTGCCCAGTCTTCTCAACTGGACATTTTGATTTTATTATTAGAATTTCACAGCAGTAATGAAGAGAACCAGGCTTTCTTTAAGAAGTGAACTGTGGAGGCCACACTGAAAGAAAATGATGAATGATGACTACAGCAGAACACGTGAGGACAGGAGAAATGGTCAGAAAGGAGGAGAGGGCCAGAACCCTGACAAAGTCAAGAAAGTCAGGAAGCTCATTTGGTGCTCTTTGTAGAGGATGAAGAAAAAGCATTTATTGAAAGTCTTTATTGACAGATCATGACAGATTTCATTTCAACCCTATCCTTACTCATTCATGATATATAAATAAAAATTGTTTAAATCATCAGATGTTGGAGTGCTAATGCCCATGGGAACCGAATGCGTGATGAGGGGAAGTTCACGCTCATTAACAACAGACCCTACTCAAGGCAACGTTGCCAGGGCTAAACATCCCTCAGAGCTCTTCCTCTTTAAAAGATTTGCTTCCTGAAGAGCCTATCCTTTCTCTTTGGTTGCAGGGTATGGATAAATAAGAAACTCTAAAAACAGGCTAAGAGAATATGGCTGGGGAAAGAACTAAGTCATCTCACATATCCTAAAATAATACAAATGTTTTAAAACACTTTTCTACAAGTACCATTTTCCCAACTATTTCTAACGTATTAATCTCAACTGATACACAGCAAACACTTCAATGGGAATAATCACCATATCTGATATTGAAACAGAAATGGGGTTTGCAGTAATCATTTATTTCTTGCATCTTAATAAAAAAGATGAATCTTATCTTCTTGGAATATTTGCTCAACATATGTACTAAATACATTAAATATTCCCCAATAATAAACTGACTCAATAACAAATTGAATATAATAAATTGATTAATAATAAGGTAATATCTCAAATAAAATAAATTAAATAATACAATAAATCGAATAATGGAAGGTAATGCTTCAAAGTACAAGGGTGCTTTTTAAAATTCCAGAAGAGGATCCTTTACAACCTTTCTAGCTTACAAAATAACAAAAACTGCTAGTATGAATGTTTGTGAAAGAAATTTAATTTTTAACAATGAAAACTCCTCTCCATTTTCATCCACTAATGGTTACCATTAAACAAAAACAGAAATTTCTATTTATGATAATAGGATCAATAATAATTGAAGTTTAACTTGAATAGAATTATAAATTCTGCCCACGTTATTAAACTCTGATTTAAATAAGATGAATAATAATGTGATATTAACTCACAGGTATACCAAAAAAAAAAAAAAAAACCCACAAAAACAAAAACCCGCTTTCATGGTATTTTGTTCCCCATGCTAGTGAACAAATTAATACATCATTTTTTTTCTACAGGAAAACTGAAGACTTTAATAACAAACCCTCCAAGGTCAAAATGAATACAGGTATGCTGTCTCTGTTAGTTTTAAACCCTTGCTCTCTAAAAATCATCTTGGCTCTAAATCATTAGTTTAGCAGTCTGGTGATCCTAAATGTGATCCTAAATCCTGAGTTTCTGATTAGATAATCTAAATTCATTACTTGATTTCTTTGTTTTTATGCTTCAATCTTATCGGTATCAAAAGGAGAATTTTCTGTTTTGCTGTCTTTTCTTACTCCTTTTTTTCTGTAATCATATCTTGAAATTCACTCCTATAAACCCTAGGAAGAGGTTAACCTAAACCTAGCATGCTGTTTGATGCATACAAATCTCTCCCTTAAAAGAGGCTAAATTCACAAGCAAGTTGCTCTAGTAGAAAATATTTAAAATCCCCCATTCTATAAACATTTTGTGTTGAGAAAGTCAGTAGAGTCCCAAAGCTTCACAGGAAATCATCTTAATTAATCCACAGACACAATACACTTAAAGTCCTAAGCATTATATTTTTAGATGTGAGAACAGTGTCTGCAAATAGCTTAGTAACAATGGTGCTCTGAACTCTGTATTGTGCACAGATTAATTGTAAAAGTGCTTCTCATGCTTGGTATATATGATTCTTTTTTCCATTTCATATAAGCATTTTAGCTTATATTTTCACCTTTTCCCCTCTGACAATTTTATATTCTCTTTTGAATAATTCTGGAAAACAACTTTCTCTCTGAAACTTTGTAACATGTATTTTTAAAATATCATTTCCTATCCACAAGTGATCGCTGGCAAGTTGTTTTAGCCAAGTCCCTCCATGGCAAAGGGGAAAAGAGAGTGGGAAGATATTTTCTCACCTGGAGCTGGTTGCCTTTTTGCTGTCTCTTGTTATCAAAACGCCTCGAGGAAGGATTAACAACCGCTGGTGAGAACCTGTATCTAAGCCCTGTAGACACGCAGCTAAACCTGAGTCTGCGGCTGCCCCTCAGCAGAAACCTGCTGGAACCGACCTCAGAGAATTCAGGGTCAGCTGGCCCCTGAAGATGCCATCCGCTCACAGATCTGTGATGTGCAGCACAGGCAGATGAGGATACTGGAGGCGGTCAAAACATACAAGGAAGGCTTAGAAATCAAGAGAAATTATAATCCTGGAAATGAGCCAAGTAAAGCCACTTGGACAACTGGAGGTGTTGGGATATTTACATGGGAAATGAAAGAAGGAATATTATTAGGCGAAGGAGATTGAAGAAAGCAAATAGAATGAAGAGGCCACAGCCGAGCAAGGGTAACCCACACTGTGAGACTGCAAAACACCCCAGCGGGATGTGCACAGAGGAACTTAAATATTTAAGTCCTGGGGGCTTAAGCTGAACATAACTTCCCAACTTCATTTTGTGGAGTCTGATTTTCCTATTTATTACAACCCTGTTACAACAGAGGCACGATACCTTACCATACTAAAGATACCATATTCATTACAGTGCATTCAATAATTACTCTTCCTATTCATAGAATTCAATCTGTAATAGCAAAGCAGGCAAATGGAAGTTTGTAAATTTGTTTGGTTCTCCAGGTCACTTGAGCCAAGTTACTGCTACAGAAGCATGAATGTAACCCTCTAAAGCATCCTCTCATTAAACGGAGTGAGCTGGCCTCCATATGGAATGCTAATTTGCATAATTATTTTGATTATATGAGTGAATTTACACAACTATGTATGCATGTAAAATATGACATTCAAATACACACACACAAAATTGATTAGAAGTGACTGGAACCCTTTGTTTTTAAATTCTGAAGTAATACTATTTAAACCTACCACTTTTGAAAATTAATATAAATAATACTGCAGGAAGTTGAAGAAAGCTTTGTCACTGTATCTCAAAATGAAGTAGAGATTAGTTCCCAAATATCCAATAAATACAATTACTCTTCATTATTTACCTATCAATCATTAAAAACATATATTACTATTTCAATGTTTGTGCGTCTCCGTCACTAACATTTAAAAAAAAAAGGTTCTTTTAAATCAGCACTTGGTTTTCAGTCAAATACAAACTTAATGAGCCAAGGGAACTGTGATACATTTTTCATATTAAAGTATCTACGTAATGTATAAAAATATATAAAACATGCAATATTTGTACTCAGAATTTTTGACCCACTATTTTCTAAGGCAAATCCTAGCTATGGAAGAAAGGAAAGAGAGAAATATATCAGAGGAGTCACTGTATGTGGTTTACCCAGGTGAGTGTTTTCTGGCTAGAAAAGCAACCTAGAGTCTTGCAGCTGCGTGGAAGACAGGGCAGGCCATTAATGGGTGTGAGAGTAGCACTCAGATTCTTTAGGATGACCTAAACATGCCAGACAGCCTCCTCATTGTGAGATCTTACAAATAACTTTAAGAAATAGCAGAAAGTATCAACGCATAACTAAGTAGAAACACAATACAATTTCTCTGTTCTGACAATTTCACAAATGCCCCAACTCTTCAAGTTAACCTCTTTATTAAACTGTTAATAAAGACAGATTCTCCATTCATTTTATCTAGTTCTTAGAATTACCCAGAATACAAAAATCATTTAACCTAGAAGTTCCCACACTTTCTTGGTTCACAATGCCAAGACAGCTCAGTAATTTTTCACTGCGCTCTCCAGCCAGAAGAAATACCAAACAGTTGTATTTATTAAGCAGTTGGGGGAAAACAACTTAATAAGTACTTATGTTCTATCAACTCAGAAGCAATTTGAAAAAATAATATACTTCAGTTGAAAAAATAGTCATTTTATCTCATTCTTTATGACCACAGTTACTTGTTAAGGGTTGTGTATGCTTACTGGGCACTGCAAAACTTCTCAAGACATGGAATTAGAATGTACATCACCACTCTCATTTACTGGTCCAACATTATTTCACAGGGTACTTACTTTGCATCACAGCAATCACCAAAAACTCAGCTTTTCAATGCTATGGCATCATCCAAAGGCAGACAGCATCAACTCTTATGTTGAAACTGGGAACTACCTCGGGCTAGGTGTGCATGCAGTGCCTGACAGATATCACTGTGCTTTCCTCAAAAAATGTGAACTATGTCCCCAAACGCTTGTGAATCCACTGAAGTGGCCCCAGGAGCACCTCAACACAAAGTTTTGGAAACCAAGGGTTTAGCCAGTGACTAGGCTCTCCTCATTCTGAAGTTTCCCTTTGCATCTCTGCTTGTTTTCAGATGTTCAGAATTAAAACAACTAGAAAATTAAAACTGTTAGCCTTCCGTTTACACTTTCAACAGGCTGGACTGCACAACCTTTTGGGACAATGATAGGGGCTATTTACTGCATATTCAGTAATACTACCTCCCCTCGATCAGAAACACTCAGCCCCTGTGGCTATTTTCAGTCTGTAGAGTTTGCTAAAATTCTCTTGGTGCCTCTCTTGAAGATATCTTTAGTTGCATGTTTCTTTCATTTATGTCTTTCTATATTTGGTCTTTGATTTAATTTATTTGATTTCTTTTCTTGTGTTGTTTCAACTCATTTTTCTGCTTTAATTATTATCTGCATTATGGAATTGTTACTTTAAGCATACATTTAAGAAGTTGTATTTTGACATGAGAATCATTCTACCACTTTTAAGGTCTGCTGACCCAACTACTTGTGATTTTACCAACAATTAATGCAAATCATGCTTTCAAAAACTCTTAAATTCCTTCATGTCCAATAAACAAAGTGGATACACTCCTTCAGAAATAAAAAAAAATGTGAGACTAGCACATGACAATATATAATGATTATGTTACAATGTTGCTGATGATAGTATTTGTGTTTCTTGTCATAACTTCCAGAAAGAATTAAATTTAAGTTCTTTCGGTTTCAGGGGAATGAGCAAAACTATTTATTGTGCATTCCAAATACAAAGGAATGTGGGAATGGAACTGGAATCTGTTCATAAATAGAACATTAACCTTCCTATTTTAGAAGCCTTGTTACACTAAACTTCTCATATCACATTAAAATATTTGCTGAGTGTTCACATATTTTGCTTTGTGGTATGATTTGCTTAAGTGTAAATAAATAGATCATATTTATATTATGCAAAAGTATAAAAACAAATTAATTTTTTAAAAACATGGTCATTTCAGTACTGTATATATCAATATTCTCTTTCATTTCAATTACACTAATTATTCCCATAACTAACTATAGGAAGACACAGAACTTTCATAATACCATATGTTTCTTTATGAATCTTATCTATCAAATATATTATGCCTGTATCAGCTAACAACTTTTACTTTAAGCAGTCCTTTGAGTTGTCTTCAGGAATCATAACAGCTAGAATACAGTAAAATCTAAATGATGGATACAAAAGTATACCATAGCTGTTAATCCTGAAATACAGGTTATCCATAACTCTAAAAGCTAGTTGCACTGCCTGTAAATGTAATAATTGAATTTAAATGGTATAAACAAAGTTGAGTTCTATACTTGTGTCTTTTTAAAGAAAAGCCATAAAACGCTAAGTATAAAATATGAGTTTTTACCAAATCATTGGCATCTATCTCTAAGACAGATCCCTGGCTTTTTCTTCTGTTTTGTTTTGTTTTAAGTTTGGGGTGGATGTACATTTTGCAGACGTATCCCATGGTTACCAATTCTGACTGTTCATCTTTCTCATAGATGTCTGACACATTGCACCGAAAATGCATGATACTGCATGTGCTTTCTCCTTTGCTGTGGCCTCTGCTTCATCATTTTTTTGCTTCCAGATAGCGGTGGGTGTGCTCGCAAACGTGCCGCCATGTCTGTTACATTAACATCTGTGAAGAGAGTTCAAAGTTCTCCAAACCTATTGGCTGCAGGTATAATATCACTAACTCACAGAATGTCACACTTGAATGGCTTTCTCTGACCTTTCTCTCCTTCCAGAATTATCCTGTTTGGATGACGAAAGTGACCATAAATACCTTTCTAATGCCCCACGAGTTCTTATTTTTCTTGTCTCAAGAATAGCTCCCATCCCTTATGACTGTTTTGCTCTAAAAATAAAAAAGCCAAAGGAAGCTGATATCTTGTAGAAAACATTTAAAAAATCTAATTAAAAACAACAGTCACTGGCCAAAAATGTGTTAAGTAAGTGCAAATGTTAATAACTATGTAAGTTTTTGTATCCCATGAACTAAAGTAACATCATATTTAATTAAGATAATTCATAGGGACTTTTGTTGTTTTTTACCTAAAAACTGTTGGGGGTGGGGGCACAGAGGGTCAGGGAATGGGATTTGTAGGAAATTGAATCTTTATTAAATTGCTTCTTTGCCAAAGGTTGCAAATGTAATGATAGCATATTAGTTTTGGGGAAAAAAAAACCTTAAACCTTCCTTTAATCCAATCAGCAAAGACACTTCCAATATTTATTTTTAAACATCTTTGTCCAATTAAGATTAACCTACACCCACAAGTATATTTATACTCTAGAATGTAATTGGGAGTGTGATATTGTAACATCCACTGAAGTGAATCTCTTTATAAATAAATGTCTGTCATGACTTCAACCCTGGTCTCTCTAGACTCTGAAATATACCCACACCTTTTGGTGACTGGTTGGCTGTTTGACTGGTTTGATTGTTGGTTGATTAGTTGGGGATTCCTTAGTTTTTGGGGGGTTTTTGTTTTTTTAATAATATTTATGGGTTTTGGAACAGAAGTGGAAAAGGGATGAAAAGTGTTTAAGTAACTCTAGTTCTCATTGTGTGTATTTATTGTCTTTTACACACATGCATTTAGTAGTTATTTAAATATTCAGAATGTCCTTGGCTTTAAAGTCACTCGATCCTAAACTACCCAGCTTTGCTGAGGAAAAAACAAGCTTCCATGTGGAGAATCCCACTCCTGCCCACCACCTCCAATCCATAAATGGATTTTAATGTCTAAGTTTAAATGTGAGGCCAGGTGGTTCCATAATATATATTTTTAAAAGTAAACTGCATTGCAGTGTATGTTGTATGATCTCATTTTGGTTTGAAAAAATTTCTCTTTATATTTGTACATGTTTGTTCATGTGTACGTGAGTATGGAAAATGTTAGAAAAACTACAAATGTGTTTACATTGGTCACCTGAGGAAAATGGGAGAAGAGAAATAAGAAAATAAATAAAATAAAGTCCAGGGACATCAGGTAATTGGTATGTCTATACCATGAGTAGCACTGTCATGTCAACCAAGTAAAATTCTAGCCCACGCTACTCAGATGTGGACCACGAAGGCACACGCTAGCGGATGTGGCACTGCCTCAGAAATGCCTCGTGGTTATCATTCATAAAAGTAACCACAGAAAGAAAAATATTAGATTGAATAGAGATTGCCATTTTGGAGAGTCAAATCTAGAATATTAATCATTTTGTATCATTCATCTTAATAGAAAATAATGCTTCAGAATAAAAAAGAATAGAAAAGATTTAATACTTTAATATAAAATAATCTTCAGTAATAAAAGTAGGCAGTGACTCCGGACCATTTTAAATTTTGTTATCACTCCTATTATACCAATAGGATTAAGATTTCTAGAGAATGAGGTCCCCTCAATTTTAGATCTAATTGTTGCATTAAAATTGGATCTGTTTTGTATTAATTAAACATGTAAGGTATGATCCACTTTTCAAAGACGTTTTAATTACCTTTTGAGGAGAGAAATCAGCCTCTTTGCCCACTCAACCTATATGCTAGCCTTCATAAAGAGAACTTATTTGGCATAGAGACTTAAGATTAATAAATATTTATTGCTTTAACTTGATATTTAGAAATTCATATATCCAGCTTAAACAGTAATAAGATAAAACTGACTGGTTGCGGTATTACTGAGGGGAAAAATTGGTGTTTGATAAATGCATTAATTATATAGTATAGCTATTCAATGAATTATATTCTAATTGAAGTAAAAATAACTGCACAAACTTCTTTTAGTATGCTTCACGTACCCAGAGTCTTAGAACTGAGGTCATGTTTGCAAAACAAAAAAAAAGTACATGGTTCTTTGCCAACTGATCTTTACTGGATTGTTTCTTTTCACCCAGAGTATTAATTTCAACATTTCTTTCTCTTTTAGGGCGTGATTCTCAGTCACCAGACTCAGGTACAAAAGAACTATTCTGAATAACCACTACATTTGTTGTGAGTTTTTTAAAAATGTATTCTTAGCTACATGGTTAACCCTACAGTAAACTTAAATTACATACACAGCTACGCATATTTAATTTCTATAAAGTAAACTTCACTTTTGGAAATAAAAATAAATTTTACTTTAAAATTGTTAAAAGTGAATGTAGATATTTTTGTATCCGATTTGTTTTCCCTTAATAAAAGCTTGGAGATGTTACAATGATCGAAATCAAGAGACACTGAATGGAGACGCTACATATTCCTCTCTTGCAGCAAAAGGTTTTAGAAGCGTTCGACCAAATCTACAAGAAAAAAAATCACCAACTCAGGTAATCCTGCACACTGCTGTCTACAGTGTGATTTTTAAGTACAGTTATTAGACCACTGCCCCGCAGCCTCGATTTTAGTAA
The DNA here is from genome assembly GCF_009834535.1 of Camelus ferus. Taxonomy (NCBI): domain Eukaryota; kingdom Metazoa; phylum Chordata; class Mammalia; order Artiodactyla; family Camelidae; genus Camelus; species Camelus ferus. Next base: position 17,294,801 of record NC_045721.1, read on the forward strand.
TGTGCATATTTTGGTGTGTTTTACTTTTAATATGTTGTTGCTTTTGTATTTGTATTGCTTGCCAGACTTGTTTTAACAACCTGGAAGACAAGTCTTCGTTTCAAAACAGGTTTTGGTTTTTGTTTCTGATCCAGCTGATAAAGGCAGGACAGTTGCTAACAGAATTTTTAGGATATTTTCTAATTCTTCAAAAATTGTCAGCTGATGATTTGGGTTTCAAAGTTATGAGGTCAGCAATATATTATTTACTCAATAAACATGAGTTATGCAACTGTTTATTATATTAGCAAAGGAACTCCGTGTTGGAGATACTAGTAAAGCTATGTTACAGTCATAAAAAGTGCTATCAAAACGATGTGACTAAATACTGTATGTATATCCCTCAAGGTCTAAAAATATGCCAAGAGAACATATTTTCACTTTTTTTTTTTTTTTTTTTTTTTTGGCAGGGGAAGGTAATTAGGCTTACTTATTTTTAGAGGAGGTACTGGGGATTGAAACCAGGACCTCGTGCATGCTAACCATGCACTCTACCACTTGAGCTATACCCTGCCCACCCCCCCAAATTTTCACTTTTAACCTAATTTCCCAGAATATAGATGGAGACAAACTTTATAATATATTCTTTATAAAACAATTTTCCCTCAGAGGGCAACCATCAATAATAAATTAAAACGTATTCTAAACAAAATTTAAAAGATCATTCAATCTGGCCAACAAAACGTACAGCATAATAAGAAAGTATGATGTTGTTTTACTTTCTTTAAAGGTAGAGTTAACACTGGTTTCTTTAATGACTGACTTTGACTTTCTCTCTGTTTCTCCCTCAACATTATTTCTTTCTCCGGATGCTTTTGGTAATGCAGGCACCCCTTCCACCACCCAGAAAAGAGAGCTTTTGTAGCTCCTTGATAACCAATCACACAAAGGGTGACATTTTAGACCAATTAGTAACTAACACACCAATCCCCTCCTGTGCAGAGTACTTTACTAATAAAGCACCTCTTCAGGGAACTATGCATTCTAATGACGACCCCAGCCAGACAATTGTATATTCTGAAGAATCTAACACAACTGTGTCATATACGCAGAAAATCACTAATCCGCTACCACCAGCTTCCAGCACAGGGCCCTCACCAAAAGCTGACATGAGTACCCCATTTCTCCAAGAGGACTACATGCAAGACTCTCAGACTCGGAGAATTTCTACATTGAAACTAATCCATAACCAGGATCCGGGAAGCAGCACCCCCTTTAATCCTCCACACTTTTCCAAATCTGTTGAAGTACCACCATTTCTCAAACGGCCTTGCTCACCACCCTCTAAACCAGTGCCTGAGATACACACAGCATCTCTTTCCATTCAGATAGCTCCCCTTTCGGGCCACGATCCTGAAAGCCACAAACAGCCACCTGAGCTTTCTCCAGAGACTGCAAAGATACCTCTTCCGCCAGAGAGACAAAAACCTGCAGCTGGTGCGGCCTCTCAGTCCTCAGACTGCCAAGTGGTACCTTACACATTCCAGTCTCTTCTTACAGGCATTCTGTAGCGACCCTAACTCCTTTGGTTTGGGCTCATATAACCCAGTGCTTTGTTAGCTTCCCATCAGAAAGGGAAAGGAGAAAGAAACCATCTTCGTATTCAAAACCCTACTAAATTCATCAATAAATTTCTAGGTATCTTTTAGTTTTAAAAATCTACAGATCTTTTATCCAGAAATAATGTTTCAAAAGTTTCTTCCTTCTAGGTATTTATTAGAAATCACTGATGATTGGTTCTCACTTAAGATTGAAAAGCACTTTAAAGCTATGAAGAAATATTTTTCATGTCAGACCTTTGAGTGCCTAGATTTTACTTTACTTACATGTGTAAAATCTCTTAAAATAATTCTCCATTATAATTCACTTTGGCAAGAAACATTTATCTTAACTTAAGCAGAGCTTATTTTTTTTGTGGCTCAATATTCATTTTCATTGAAATTTGATCAAGCCTACCCTTTAAAATGTATCATTTCAGAAAATATGTAAATTAATTTTTAGTATTCAGACTCTCAAGAAGGATCTTTTTTTCTCTAGATGTAAAATTCTCCCATAGCGTCATTCTGCTGACATTTGTTAATCTAGTTAAAAGAGAAAACTGTCCCTCTTCTTGGCTTTTCCACAAAATGTTACAATGTTAAGAGCACAAGCTTTAAGGATAAAGTACAGATTTCAATCCAAGCTCTATCATCGGCTCTGTGATGAGGCGACCATCCTAACTTCTCTGTGAGTGTGAACAAAGAAATGAGAATATTAATTAACCCCTAATTCATAGGTTGTGTTAAGACCAAGGACATAGCAGAGGTCAAGCACTTAGGACAGAGCAAGCCCTGCATAGACGGTAGCCATCTGTAAAGATAAAATACTAGCGACTGCAGCAGGAATGGGAATCTTGACAACACTAGTACCTGAGTAAATAATCTGTGTAATACTATTTCATGTAGCTGTGCTATCATAGATCATCCAAGACATATTGTTGAAGAGATGTATTTTTTAACTACGTAGAAAACCTTCAACAGACGTCTGCCTGACACCAACATCCTCTCCCTTTCCCCAGCGCCCACCAAGCAGAAGTGTCAAGCTCAGATGAATAAAAAGACAAGTGGGTGTTTTCATACTTCTGCTAAAACTTCTCCTTCATCAGCTAATCATAATATGCAAAATCCATTCATTAGAGCAAATTCTTTGAATTAAGTTAGTATCTTCTGAGAGCCCTTATGAAATAATACAATAATAATAATAGCAGCTAACAAATACTAAGAGTTTACTGTATGCAAATGCTGTTCCAACTTACTCATATTTATCACTAACTCCCATGAGCCCATGCGGTGGGGGGAAAAGTCAGGCTGACACACTACAGACAGGGCTGCGCTAGTGTCAGAGAGCTGACTTACGTGTGTCTCAGGGCACATGCCTGGAAGCAGGTGTAGGGGACGTCATAGCAAACGCCACCACGCTAACAACTCAGCACACTCATCTGACGTGTTCTGGTTCTTCTCAATCATTTTATTATGCTTGGCAACTGTCTTCCCTATGGTTTTGTCACTATCCAGGCTGACTAGAGATGGCTGGTTTCATTATACAGTCCCCAGAGAATCAGCATGATCCCCAAGTTAAGATCTGAGACGCTGTCACTTTTATTCATTCAACAAATATTTATATGTGTCAAGTCTGTTCTAGTCACAGAGCTGGATTTGAAACCATTGATTTGATTGATGATTAAAGTCTTGTCGGGGGTGGAGGGAACAAATATTAGCAAACACTTAAATAAGTAGATCACATATGTCAGAAGGAGGTTATGTAAATAAGCAGCCCTGAGCAGGGATGTGGGAGGGCAGAGTCCATGTTAAACAGGATAGTCAGGGTCCTCACTGAGTAAACGGAACAGCTTTGAAGGCAGAAGAACATTCCCGGCAGACAGCGCATCTAGTGGAAAGGCTCTGAGGCTGAAGCACGCCCGGGCTGCTTATGGACCAGCAAGGAAGCCGGTGGGAAGGACGGGAATTAAGTGAGGCACAGAGTAATAGGAGGCCAAGGCAGAGGTGACAGAGGCCAGATGACAGAAGTTCCTAAAACCCACTGCAAGGATTTCAACTTTTACTCTCAGTAAAAACGGGAGTCACTAGGGGATTTTTGAGGCTACCGTTATTCTTATTTGACTTACAGTCTAACAGAATCATTCTGGCAGCTCAGTTGAGAACAAACTATAGCGGGGCAAGAAGGAGAGTAGGCAAGCCACTGAGGTGGCCATGGCAACACTTTCAGTGAGGAATGGTGGTGGCTCTGAGCAAGGGGGAAGCAGTGGAGGTGGTGAGAAATCGAATTCTGAATGTATTTTGAAAATAGAGTAAATAGAACTTCCTGACAGATTGCATGTAGGAGGCGAGGGAAAGAGTCAAGACTGACTCGAAAGTTTTGAGTCTTTGCCACGGGGAAGGATGGAATTTGCCATCCTTTGTCCATCGAGACTGGAAAACTGCGGGTCAGAGCAGGTTTGGGGAAAGATCAGGGGTTCTATTTGGGACATGGTGAGTTTGACGTGTCTATTAGACACCACACAGAGAGGTCCAGGATGCAGCTGGAGTTCAGGTGAAAGGTCCAGGTTGGAGATAAAAGCCATTGGCTTACAGATGGGTTTTGTAGCCATGAGGGTGAATGAGATGACCAGGGCTTGAGTACAGAGGAAAGAGGAGGCCCAGCGACTGAGCCCACGTACATCCCAACAGAAAGAGGAGTGCACTAAAGAAGTGTCCACTAAGGGAGGAGAAAATCCAGAAAATGTGGCATCCTAAAAGCCAAGTGAGAAAAGGATGAGGAGAAAAGATGGTTAACTGCACAAATGCCTCTGACAGGACAAATGTAAGATGACACTTGCTAACTTGTCACTGACTTAGAAGCGGGGAGGGGACTTTTTTTGGAGTGAGCTTAGGAGAGACTGAGAGGAAGACGATCTGTAAGGGATTATTAATTTAAGACCTTTCACCTACTTATTCCCCCGCTGACCCTCAGCTCCTTCATCTATAACATGGGGATAATCACAGCATTCGTCTCACACCATGGCTGTGAGGTTTGAATAAGGTACCGCGTCTGAGGAGCTGGGCGTCGTGCCTGCTACAGAATAATCTCTCGACATAGAGTAACTGTTGCTATTTTTAAATAATACCCTTTTTCAAACTATGCATCTGATTGGGGAAAGGAAATGTATTCTTTCCAACAATACAGTTTTTGAATGGGTGGATAAAAGTTTATTTCATCTGACCGGCAGTTTGCTCCAAGCTGACAGCGTGTAGTTTTTATCACACATTGTCAAAAGGCGGCATAAAACTGTTGCAGTTTTGACTTTTTCTTTCCATTGTGGTAAGACTACTTAACATGAGCTCTACCCACTTAACACGTTTAGAGTGTACAATAGAGAATCGTTAGCCGTAGGCATGAGGTTGTACAACAGAGCTCTAGAACGCGAGCCCTTAGTCATCTTGCGTAACTCAAACTACACCTACTGAGACGCCCCACATCCCCGTCTCCCCGCCAGAGGCCACCGCCATTCTACTCTCTGATGTGAGTCTGATTATTTTAGGTCCCTCACAGAAGTGGAATCATGCAGGATTTCTCCTTCTGTGACTGGCGTATTTCACTCAGAATAATGCCCTCAAGGTTCAGCCCTATTGTCTCATGACAGGATTTCCTTCCTTTTTAAGGCTGAATAATCTTCCGTGGTACGTATACACCACATTTTCTTTATCCACTCATCCACTGATCGGTGTCTAGACATATTCCCACATCTCGCCCATTGGGATATACGTTATTTTAAAGTCTCATTTTCCACGTAACATTTCACAGTGGTGACCTTTTGTTTTAAATACTGACATTCCACATTCTTGCAAAAAAAGTCTCAGCAAATGCCAGGATCTGTCAGCTACACACCATGAGTCAGCCAAATATATGCTCTATTATAATGAATTATCCTCCCAGGAAATTAGCAGTTTCAAGAAGCAAAAACGCTCTACCCTGAGACGTTAAAAGGAAACTTTAGTGTTCTAGAAGTCCCATTTACATATTTTTGCTATTTTTATTAAAGTCTGACCATTAGTGTAAGAAGAAAACTGTAGCCTACCATTAGGAATTTTAATTCTCCCTGTATTTGATAATTTAACATATTTTTAATAAACTGCATATGTTTTAATTCACCTCTTACAAATTTACATTTAGAGGGAACACGAAATGAGGTGTGTCATTCTTCCGTCACTATGCGAACAGATATCCTGTTGCTAAAAATGTCACATTGTTCTCAACGTCAGATAAGTGAAGGTCTAAGCCAGAAGCTCTGAAAGACAGCAAAATCTACACCCTAGACATTTGCTCTGACATTTGTTAGTGCTGTGCCCTTTGCTTCAGGAGGATAAACTTGGCCCTTCTAGTATGAAATAATGTCATCGCTCATTTGCCAAAGCCTCACTCTCACAGCTGCTGCTGCACGTAGGCTGGGGACTCAGAGGGGACTTTGTCTCAGCGTCATGTAAAGAGGGAAATATCCCAACCCTTCTGCTCCATGGGATCAAGATGTGGAAGTTAAGCAAGGCTGAATAATGAATAAATGTCAGCCGTGTGGGATCTAGAAAAGGTGTAAAATGCAGAGTGTGCTTTCTGGACCAATCCCATCAACGCCAGCCCCAGTCACTCCTAATGGACCAACAGCTCATGACTTCTTTTTTGTGGGTTTATTACACTATTTATTGATCAAGTCTATGGCAATTTCTCCATCTGACCAGTGTGTGTCTGCCTAGTGTTCCTATGCCTTCCAAGCATTTTAATTCTCCTTAAATGGCTGTCACTTACTGAGAGCCATCACAACGCACAAAACTCAGTACTAGCACTTCACACACATTTTCTCACTTAATTTTCAGAGGTTTTAGGAGATAGGAGATTTTCCAAATGCCTGTATTTTTACACGCAAAGAAACTGATGCCAAGGAAGGGTATACAACTTGCGATTTTCCCTAAGATTACATTAAAATAGTGTTTATGTCTATTACTGAGTTTTTGTCACTCTGTTAAATATGGCACCCAAGAGAAGGGCCTTGCTCACCTCACCTTCGGCCTGGCCCTGCCAGACTCTCCTCCCTTTCTCTGTCCCCCAGCTCCAAGCCCACATCCAACTCCTCTCTTTCCACCTCCAGCTTCTACATCTACTGAGTCAACAAACAGATGGCTTAGGGCTTATGACTATAGATATGCTTTGTTTGGTTGCCACTGAGTTTATTTTTAATTTCGCTGCCTTTAGGGGAAACGTGCCCTTTCCCTTCTACCAGCTTTTACCATTTCCTCTCATCTAAGGCCTAGCCTGATTTGCACATTCTGGATACATTCCTGGCCCAGGGTCAGCACTTGAGTTTGCAATGCCCACATCTAACCCAATCCAACTTCTTCGACTGCTGGAGCACACCTTTCCTGAGTCCCCTCGCTCCCAAATCCCTCAAGGAATCCAACTTAGATTCAGTGATCTCTTTCGCCACAGGTTCTCCTTAACACTTTGGGTTGAATTCATTTGGGCCAAGAGGATCAATGCTATTTTGAATAACTAGGCATTCTCTCTTAGAACATTAAGTATGTTGAGGTATAAGCATGGTCCCTTTCCTTTGTAGAGACCAGACATCAGCAAGCTGGTGTCTCTGGCTCCTCGCTCCCTTACAGCTCAACAGTTGGAGAAAGTAGAAAGGAACTTACACTTACAAAAATTTGGTGACCTTTGACTTATATTCAAACATCTTAACCTTACATGGTCGTGAAAAGACAGACATGAAACAACCATGATGATTTTCTGCAGTCATCTATCTGCCACCAATTTGGCAGGAGGAAAAATAACTCCTGTTATTTTAAATTAGTTTTTCCTACTTCAAAGTGGTCCAGATTGAGAAAATTCTTCCTTTCTTCCCACTTTTCATCCTAATCATCTCACATTCTCTTCAGGGAAACATGTATATTGTGATTCTCTCTTCTCCTGTGTCTAAGAGGGTATTTCATTCATGTAGACATCAGGGTCATGGTAGAGGGGCCCCAACTAGTCTAAGAGGGGATTCACATCTTAATCCCAAGATATTTCAGAGCTTTTGTGTGGCTGACCAACAGACTGTTGAACTTCTGAGTTTTATCGACGGATATTTAAGAGTGGTACGACCCAACAGGAGGCATTTAATCTGTTCCCTACACACTCATACACGTGAGCACTGTGAGTGTATCAGCAGGTGGTGAGAAAAATTCAGAAAGTGAAACAGCTCTGCTTTCTGTAGACACTCTCTTTAGAAGGACAAATGAATAAAGACCATTCCTAGACACAATGCTATACAAACAAACCGATCCTGTTGCCCATCAGAATGGCGGTTTCAGAATATGCTTTGGCTTTTGACATGTTTCGAGTCCAAAGGACATGGGCAAGCCAGTCCCGTAAGGGTTACAGTCATTACATTTTTCTTTCCATGTTAAAGGAATAAAAACCTTCCTTGAAGCAGATAATTCAAAATCTTTGGAATGACTTATATTATTTAAGAAAATTTTCACTTAGCATAAGCAAAACTAAAGAGATTCATGTTATGTGAAAACCTCTTCAGTGAAACTGCACTGTTAGGAGACATGCCATTGACACTGCTTCGAAGACTGCTCTGTACTGAATTCCATTCAGAACCGTAGCAAAATTCTAACCTATTAAGTTGTAATTATTATAGTTTCATAATATTATAGTTTTATTTCCAATAAAATCTGAACTCATGATAAAAACTTTACTAATAAAAAAGAATACATTCCTACTAACACCTTTTAAATTCTGGGCAACTTTAAGGTTTCTGTCAGTTAATTCTAGAGATCTTAAAACCATATGAGCATCAAACTGTAAAGTATCATATTTAAAATGAGTGTCTTTAAACAACAACAAAAGCTTATTAGATAAAAGTAGAATAAGAAAATCTGTCTTTTTATCTAGAGCTGGAGTTTCTTAACTTGTTCAAGATGTGCCTTCAAGTATCCATGAACCCCTAAAGCTGATGCATAATTTTATATATACATGAATTTGTGCATTTTTTCCTAAGAGAAGGATCAATAGCTTTCAGATTTTAAGGTAGCTGTGACCAAGAGAGATCTTGGTATATAATGGAAATTTTAAAACTCTTCAATTAAAAGTCTGAGGAAAAAAATTATAACTTTTTATGAGATCAACAGTCTGCGTGACATCAACTGTTATGAAAATGATGACTGGCCAAGAACCTCTTACATCTTTAGTAGGCAAGATTTCTAAGTTTATATAGTTCTCTTTAATACATTCCCCATCCTTGTCTTAATATCCTATAATACTTTGGCTATCTGTGTGACAGTCGGCATCCACGTCAAACACTCAGAAAAACCCTTCTATTCTGAAGATGCGGGGTGGGCGGTGAGGAGCAAGAAAAAGAAATTACTTGCGAGTTTCATTCACTCATGTTGAGGTTGACGCTTATCATTATATTTGACCTGTGTGGACAGACAACACCTTTACCAGGCCATCCACTCTCTTCGTTTTACAGACGACTCCTCTGCCATGTTTAGCCTCTTGGGCTGAGAGCCTTTTAACGTTTTCTAAGCCTAATTAAACCTTTTCTTCCTTCAGTTTCTTTCTCCTTTACCTAAGATGTAGAACCAACAGTAGTTCTAATCAGCAAAGGTTCTCTAACAACATCAATGGCTGTTTTTGTTTGTTTGCTTGTTTCTCATTTCATTTTCACACAAGGGTACCACTATTTGCACTGCTCAGATATTTTAAAGCTCAATCCTTTATATTTTATAGTGAAATCAAAAAAGAGATCAATGAGCAGAAAGGGAACAAAATTCCCTTTGTTGTTTTTAGTTAGATCTCTAGATCTGTAAGCCAGATAAACATGAAGGCAAACTGATTTATATCTGGGGGACACTTTCCAGGAAGGAGGAAGTAGGGAGAAATCTGCTATAAGATTTTTCTGATGAAGGGAAAAATAATTCTGCCAACAATGGATAATCTGATATTAATTCGCTATCACAAGCATAAAAACTAAAACTTCTGAGAAAAAAATTCCATTATGCCAACACTCTTAAGCTCCGACCCAAAGTTACAATGCAGTGCTGTGTGAAAACTGGACTTCTTTACAAAAAAACACTTACTGGATTTATTTTCTGCATGTTTTCATGCTTTTCCTGTACTGTGTGGTTGGCACCTAATCTTTCTGAATGCATTTCCTTAAAGTGCTTGCAAATAAAACTGATGCTTTGCTTTCTCTGCCATATTGCAAAAAGAGATGTTTTTATTAAGTGGATAATTCATATCTCTTCTCATTATTTTTTCCTCAAACTCAGCTTGGAAACCAGAACTTAACTGCCAATGTGCTGGAGGTAAATGCTTCACAGGCACACAGACAAGTCCCACCAGAAGCCTCTTCTTCATGCCCTCCTTCCATGGTATCTTTTAACAGAACCACCTTTTCATCAGACAGTGGCTCCAGCCCAGCATCTCTTACCCTGCCACCACCTGAGGATTCAGGGCTTTCACAACTGCAAAGACCCCCAACCTTTCACATTTTTTTATAAACCCCTTCTCCTTGCTCCTGCCCCCCTATCCAGGGCAACACTGCAGGCTCTCTCACTGCAGACTTCTCCCAGGGCAAGCAATCCTCCTGCTCCTCCAGGGAGTCCTGCCCAGCCACCCTAGATGTGCTGCAGACAGCTGGCTCTGACACCACTGACCGTTACGAAACACCTTCCCCCACTTTAGGTCACCAGTCTGCCGTGACAGATGGCACCACCTTAACCACCCCTGCTATCATGCATGTAATTATTCTTCCTTCCTTTGCTCCATCACTTTTAAAACAGATCTCCAAAGGCTAAAAGGACTGATTTCTTATCTGCCATCTGATTTTACGGCTGAGCATTTTTATCTGCCTGGGCATTGATTCCATCTAGATCAATTCTGTACACTGTCAGGGAAATCCATTATAGTCATCCTCATAAGCCTATTTTGGGCTGAAAAAAGTCAACGTATTCTGTTCACTCATTTTAGAATCACTTACGTTTACACTGTGTTGCTCTAGCTAATGAGTTGTACGAATTGCCTTAATAAGAAGTTTTCTCAGAAATTCAGATAGGTATACATACAATATTATGATGATTAGATTACAGAGAAAGTCTAAAATTTTAACCCAGTATTAAATCCTGATAGGTAACAGTTTACTTCAGAAATTCATATGAATGTGCCCTGTGTGAACTGTTCATATCTCCTTGTTTGTCACAAACATGATTATTCACTGTATGATGTTAATTCTTCCTGCTCCTCTCTCATTAACAGCTGTATCTTTTGAACCCATCTGTCCAATAGGAGTGAGTGATGTAAATACTCTTAATCTACATTGCAGAAATGTAGCTCTATGATTTTTTGGAATTTTTTCCCAAGCCTTTCCATTATAGAAATTTATAAATATTTATCATTTTATATGTCAATAATACATCCCATTCAGAGTAATATATAAATATCCCCATATATATTTATATCACTTAAATATGTCTATTTGACAAGCAGTCCCTAATAAATGATTTATGAATGACTAAAGGGCTTCAAAATTTTGTGGCGCAGATTTTTAACTGCATGCAATGTATAGATAATGGCTTCAATTTGAAAGGTACATAACTTTGGGCAAAATAAAGGGAATTTTTTTCTAAAGTTGATTTCATAATGAAGTTCTAAATATGCACTATCATAGAGAAAATTTTACTCATGCTACATAATTTTTATATTGTAGCAAGGTCATAAATCTGTGAATTCCATGCATGGAGAAATATTATAAACCATATGTTTTTTAAGATACTGCAATTACAGAAGACAAAAGGTACTTTTTAGTATCCTTACTAAATACTTAATAACACTTTCAATGGGCTTCAGTATTCATTCAACAGCTGGGTATAAAACTTTGCACTGAAATGTTCTATTCAGTGACTAGCTACAGAAGGAACTTCGTTTTCCACGGCTAACACGTCCTCTGCCACTTGTGCTAGAAGCACAGCAGGCATGAGCCATTCCATGTTCTACTATGCTTTCAATAATTCTTTACTTTTAAAACTTTAAAGAATGCCTTTAACCAAAAATACAAAATGGTGATAATATATCAGCTTTCGTACCAGCCTATTTAATTTACTGTTTCTAAGTTCTTCAGGAACCTGAGAAATATACACATAGCCTGAGAACCAACCCCCTTCCTCTTGTCAAAGAACATACATTCTAAATCCCACACACAGCAGCATGACAACGTTCTGACTACTTACGTCATGACAGAAGGGCCAATTCACCCTCCACATTTATTTTATACTGACTCCTACTGGTATCTTTGGACCTAACTGTTGGCGGAGTGGCGTGCCCACTGGTCAGCTGCTTCCTTTCTCCTGATCACTTCTTGTGCCCTCTGACATATACAGTAATTTTCAGAATTAAAAAAAGTAGAGAAGATTGGAAAAAATGCCCCATGGCCTTCTCGACATCAGTCTTCAAAGTAAATAAACACTTGACAGCTGATTACTGTCATGTGAATGGAAGTCTTTATTGTCACCTAAGGCAGTGATGTTTGCAAGGGAACATGTGCTTTAACAGAATGTCTTTGCACTTTTCTCAGAGCCAGATAACAGTGAATGGAAACTCTGGAGGCACTGTGAGTCCAATGAGTTACTATCAAAGGCCGTTTTCCCCTTCTGCTTACTCACTACCAGGCTCACTCAATTCAAGCATTATCATGCAGCATGGCCGGTCACTCGGTAAGTCATCTGACAGTCATGATTTTCATGACAATTTCAATATAGCAAGTACAAACCGCAGGAGAAAAACATAAAGCATCAAAGTAATTTTTGAAAAAGGAAGCAGAAACATTCAACATTCCACTATTTAAAGAACCTATCCTAGGGGAGGAATTAAAGGCAGAGGATTTAACACTGGAGAAAATAGACACCCAGCTATTCCAAGATGATGACTGCACCTTTATCTGAGTCTGGAGAAGGCTAATAGACATTTGAGGTGATGGGATAGAACAAAAACATGGCCAGCGAGGGGAGGAGAGTTCACACCACTGGGAGACATTCATGTAGCACATTTCCAGGGATGGCAAATACTGTCCATGATCGGGACAGCCCTTCTTCGGTGGAAAAAATTTTATTGTGGAAAATTATTTTGATATGTCTAAAGAACTGTTTAACAGTTAAAACAGTCTAACAAGGGGATAGGCTGCTTCACAAAGGAGTCAACTACTATGCAAACTGAGACCAGAAGACCACCAGTCAGGGATGTGAGCTCCTTTAGATGATGATTCCAGAATTTTATAGAAAGATAGATCTTAATCCTTTGGGAATTAAGAAACAAACAAAAGATAGAGCTTTCCTCTAGAAAATAAATGAACATTAGAACATTCATATAAATGTTTAAAGATATAATTTCATGGGGCTCATGAACTCTGTAATGCCTTCTGGAAAAGACGCTGGGCTGTATAACGCTAGAAATGTTTTTCTGCGGCAAAATATATTATGACAATTTAGAAAATAACTTAATATATATTTCTTAGTTTTTAAAAATGTAAAAAAAAAAACCCAAACATTGAAAAGTAGACCAAATTGAGCCATCATCTGAATTCAAGCTGAAAAAGATTCCATGATATCGAGCAACTAGAAAGCTTTCAGGGCAGCAGGAAGCAGGTAAAAGGCAGGGGACCGCGTGCCCGCAGCATACCTCTCAGAAGAGCAGAAGACCGATCCTTGGGTCACCATCAGCCAGCACCCAGAGAAAGAAACTGGAACACGGGGCTTTAACTCCCATTTCCTCCCTGACAGCAGGCAGATCTTCTCTTTCCTGACACTGTGGATTGAGAGAAAACGAGGCTATTAATTTTCCCAGGAACATTCAGCATGTGGACTGTGGAACTCAACTTCCGTGGCCAACAAAACCTCTATAACTAAGACTTCCATGTAGCCATGAGGCCCATTTAAAGAAGAGTCTAAATATACTGGCACCTTCTCTAATGCTGCTCCTGGGATCATCTGTGAATCTTACAATGCTGTCCGGTTAGAGTATAAGAAAGCTCAATGTCTTGGTGCCAAAATATTGCCCTTATATCATCAGCCCATGGTGCAGTATTATAATGGCAGGCCATTATACCTAGATGTCTTATGGAGCTATGCATGATCACATATCCATAGTAAAATTCTACAAGTTATTCTAGCCATAATATTTTCCCAAATAATTATTACCAAAGTTGGATTATTTGTCTCCCCCCTTGTTAGTCCTAATGAACACAATTTTGTCCCTCGCACTCAAACAAACAAAATACAAAATACTTGTATGTGGACAGGCTTTTATATTAGAACACTGTCAACAGGTAGAATTCACCTATAAACTAAACCACACAGAAAGAAATTCTGTACATAAATATTGAATAAATTCCAATTGGCCAGTGCTCAGATAGGTTCTGAGGAAGATATACAAATCTATTCTGCCCTAGAGAAACTTTATAAATATAAAGTTGATATAAATATAAAGTTGAGGGCAAAAGACTGCAAAAATGAGAGTTAGTGCACCATATAAGAGTAGAATAAATTAAACAGCTAACTTGTAATATGTAATAAGTTCAAAGAATCTTCTGAATCATATACGGTAAGAAGACAGTTAACATTGTTTACGCTGGGACTTTGCACATACTGGATATTCAAAAAGTACTTGCTATTTGATAGAAATACTAGCATCATGGTTGCCCACCCACATCCTCTCTGTAATTAAATGGAAAACCAGAGTCAAATATCACATTGTGTCTTAATTTGGAGTTGCTTGGAAAAGATACTATTTTTACATATAATCGCACATTAAGCAGTTTTATTCCTAGCCTTATTCATTCTTTATCAGAAGTGGATTAGAAGTGCTTTTCTGTTGCAAACTAGAATATAATCATAGTAAGAGCAGTTATAAATATTATAATGGATTTTAGTTTACAGGGGTCTCATCGCTACTTATCCTTCTAATGATGAGTTAAATTTTTAAAAGTCTTATTTATGAAGTTTTCCATAGATTTGCTGTAAAACACAGTCCTATCTTTTTAGATCTATCTGTATTTATATTTGTATCTGTATCTATTTGTAATCAATGGCTGCTACCCTGACATAAGGACTTTTCCACATTCACATAAAAAGAGACCTGAGTGACAGACCTGACAAACCATGGCTAAGAATCATTCTTGGTCAACAGAGTTTTGAAATCTAAAATTTTTTAAATTTAAATTTTTAAAAGAATTTAAGTGTATTTAAAAAACAGGAAGTCATCTTATCAACTGTACTAAATAAATGATAATAATGTTGATTTTCATAAATACCTGTACCTATGAGTAAGTGGAATGTGTAATACACGTATATCCTCTCTGTTTCTTATGTAAGTATAGCAAAAGTTACCAAAGATGGCATGAAGATAAACGGCTGATAAATCTCATCTGAAAATGTACACTTAGGGCAATTTTTACATTCAAGGGGCAAGAAGCCATGGTTTTCCTACTTCAAACTAAAAGCAAAGCTATTACGGCCATCGTGGAGTCTTCAATAAAAATGAATTACTAACAGTTTAAAATCGTTTCTTTACCTATAAGCCTTCACATCCAAGTACATGTTTGGATGTGAAGATTTCCTAATGTGATTTTTGTTTTCACTTTATTTCTATAAAATCACTGTCGTAGACGCAGGAGTCATGTTCTTTCATCCTAAAAGTACATTTTAGTACTTTAAAATAACGGTAGTCAGCAATTTCACAAAAATAAGATTAATGTAAATGGTGACCTGAAGGAAATTACTAAATCTGTCTCAGCTTCTGCCCCTTCACTTATAAAATGAGCACCCCCTCCCCCCACGGCAAGATTACCAGGACAAGATGAGGTATTGTATGTAAAGTGTTTTCTTAACACTGTGGCTGCCATGTGGCCCCGTGGTCTGTCAACAAATACTATTCTTCCCCTCACCCTTATCACTGAATGATAAGGATCTTGTTATAGGTCTGTTCCATATATACCTACATGTTAATCATGAGTGGCTCAAATTTAAGGTAAATTACCTAAAACAGTGAGTGATGGAAATACAATTTATAAATATAATGTGTTATAATATGGTATTATATATTTACATATAATTGATTACATAATTATACATTATTGCACACAATTATAATATATTATTATTACAGTAGGCATAAATTTACAAGAGGCTTCATTAATTTGATTCCTTGTGTATCAAATACATTACGCCAAACTTCCTCCCCAGATTCCGCAGAGACATATCCCCAGCACACACAGTCTCTGGACGGCTCCCTGGGCAGCTCGATACCACTGTACAGGTCCTCAGAGGAGGAGAAGAGAGTGACAGTCATCAAGGCCCCGCACTACCCGGGGATTGGGCCCGTGGATGAATCCGGAATCCCCACAGCAATTAGAACGGTAAGAAATGCCAGCGCACGCCGCTCCGGGACTGTGCACAGACTCCACAAAGGGCGGATTGTCAATGGCTTTGTGCATTCCTGTGGTCTTATATAATGGAGATTGCCCTCTGTGCCATCTGAGTTCTCATGAATATTATGCTGTGCGCGGCAGAGAAAGGGAACTGTCGACTGAAGATAATGACCCAATCTGTTTTTCCATTTCAATTAAAAATCACGAAAATTGTGATTCTGTTAAATGATGAACGTATACTTTGTTTTGTTTTACCTTTTACAAAACAAGGAGTACTAGGGCAACAGAGAGAGAAAAGAGAAGGAACAAAAAAATGTGAATTCTTTGGCTGCACTGAATTCCCATGCGCATTGCGAATAAACCAGTGATTTGTTTCTTGCAATGGGTGTGTATTACACCAGGAGACTGGGAGCTGTGAATTGGGAGCTGGGAACTGAGACGACTGGAGGGAAGGGAGTTCATGTCATGGAAGGGAAAAGCTGTCTGAAGAAAACACACATCACATTTTAGTGTCCCTCTTCAGCTGTGCCTGCTGAGAGCGCTCCGGGGACAAGTGAATGTGCTCGGATTTTTTTTTTTTTTCCCCAGTCTTTAAACTTTGCCAGAGCATTGCTCAGTGTGTCAGGGCAGCCCCTTCTGGCAAAGTTCAGCAGCAGCAGCAGAGGCCGATCTTGGGCAGGCAGCTGCTTGCTGATCCAGTCCAGTTGGAGAGGAGGTTTGTGCTAGCCGGCGGGAAGGACGACTGGGGGCCCCAGCATGCGAGCCGCCGCACCTCTGCAGGTGAATGTGGGGCAGGGCGGGGAGAGTGGAGCGCAGGCTGCAAACACTCGGTCTGCAACACCCACGTACCTGCGGGGCTGTTGCCAAGAGCTGCCTGCCTGGAATGCAAGCCTGGGGGGCCAAAGACAATAATGGACAGAGGAAAACCACGGGCAAGAGATCAGAAAAAGAGGTCAGGTACGATTGGAATTACTGGAAAAGAACGAAAGACTAAGAGTGGGGGTTTTCCTCTCTTCTTGAATTTGCATTTGTTCTATGGGGATCCCGTGCTCAGAGAGAAGAGTTAAAAATGGATTATTCTAAGCATCTGTGTTAGAATTGGAAGCCAAAAATTAAACCTGCAGAGCAATTGCTGGGGCTTTAGACTTGTTAGATTCCAGGAATGTTGAGTGTGACTAATTAAAAAGTCCTAAAAAACTATGTTGGAACTGATGATTGTCATATTTAAGTGACATGAAAAGTTCAGGGATTGTGATTAACATTCCTAATCTTATGGTGACTATGTGCTTCTGGTGGTGGCGCTTTGTTGTTTGTTTCTCTTTTAAGATTTCAAAATGGTTTAATTTGACATTGTTTCCTAATGATGGAAGGACACAGTGTCAGACAGGTGTGGTGTCACTGGTTTCATTTAATTGACCTTTTAAGCATAATAGATACCCAAATTAGGAGATCCTGATTCTATGTAGTTATAGATTCTGTCTGAAGGGATTTTTATCCGAGACTTCTAGGTGTGTTTTTAAGTCAATAAATGTTATACAAAGATGGACATGCAAAGCTGGAGCTGTTTTTATCCACAGGACAATTTTCTTAAATAACAGGGCCTTGCTAATTATGTTTTACAAGGAAAAAACTGAGACGTTATAGATGGTTAGTGAAAATCAAGAAATATAGCATGTTTATATTGTTTATCTCCTGCTAAATCCAAAGCATGATTAGACATGCATAAACAAATGCATACACTAGACATTCAGTGCTAGTTCCCCTTCTATAAAATAGAAAATGAAATACGAGCAACCCAGAAGTTCCTTATAAGGAACCATCAGTTTTATGTACAGCTGTGCTCTTATTTAGACTTTTAAAAGTTTGAGGAGAAGGTACAGGTCTGAAGTCTTAGTCACATTTCCTCCTTTCCAGCCCTGCAGGGCACATCCCCAAGTATAGCTGTGTTTACAGGAGTGGAGTCAGGCCATCTCGGAGCCGCAGCATGCCAAGAATCTCCAAGGTTGTTTTTCTTTCCCATCCACACAGAAAGTAATGATTATCAGACGTACATTGCTTCACACGGGCTTTCTGCTCAGTGTATACACCACAGGCAGTGCTGTCTCATTTTAGACAACCAGCATACACCAAGGACACAGAACTTTGTAAAGTAACCTAGAAACTCGCGGAAGCCAAGAGTTAAACAAATGTACCTTTGAGCTGTTTGAGCGAAGGGAAGCAGCTCCCGAGACTGCCCTCCCATGTGACCTGGGACTTCTGGGGTAGCCTTTTACTGCCGTCCTTAACAACAACAACAGAAACCGCGAGGGTTCAGATCCCACGAGAGTGTGTAATTAAGGCCAGCTAGTTAAGTGAAATACAAGATTCTTTCCTTCTAGTTCCAATATAACACCATTCGAGCCTTTTCAAAGCTAGAAAGGGGTGAAAATAGAGTAATAATGTATACTGCTGTGTTGAAAATATGTGTCTTTTCTCTTTTTGGAAATCTCTGCGTAAGTCAACATAGAGTTCTGCTGTTTTGTAAACTACAGGAATATAAAATTTCAGGTTTATTCTGCCAAGGTTACAGAAGACAGCTGAAGAGTGCTTTACTGGTAGTTACTGTCCATGCAAACCCATTTTGAAGGACACATACAAAAGTAAACTCCTCAAATTTGAGTAGACGTCTATTTACCTAATCTCAGTATTTGCCGTAACAACCTCCATAATGGCATTTATAAAAGGAACTTTAAATGATTAGAGGATTTCACTTGGGAAGGGACGGAGAGTTTTCATGCCCCTGTTGACCAGTTTCATATTCCTCTTTGCCAACTGACTTGGGCATTTCCTGGCATCCCTGTGCTCACCATATAAAGCTAGCAGACAGCACAACTGAGATCCTGCCTGATACGTGCCCTCCGGCAAGTGAAGAAAAAAATCCTGTCTGTCAGGATACACTGCCATATACAGCAGTATAACTCACTTATTTGGCTTCCTCGTGGCCACTGGTTGTGTCCAGGTATGGCTGGGAAACACTTCTATACAAAATTATGTCTTATTTTCTTATTGCTAAAGACTGCAAAGGAATTAAAGTTTAATGAAAGAGAAATCCACCTTTTATGAAAACAAATGCCCCTTGAAGATACATGTTCAGCTACTTTGTTTAAACCAGCAAATAATAACTAGACCCTCGCTTTATCGCTGCCTTGCCCACCAGCTCCCGTCACTTGAGTACAAAGTCAATCAACAATCCACTCGATTCTTCCCCGGTCGAAAGAGCCTAGAATGAATGAAGAAGTGATTCCCAACAAGGTCCAGTAGCCCCCGATGTTACTGTGTATCTGTGGTGATCACTAAAAGCAGATATTCCCAGAGATCAAAATAAATGTAGATATAGCACAAACCCCTCACCCCTCAGGTGAAAAACACAATGACCCCATTGGAGAGGAAAATCAGGACATAAGATCTGCACCAAAACTTAGTCTAACAAGTACAAGGATATTTTTGTGGCCGTCCTAACAGAATATTTTATATGAAAAGAACTGTCTCAAAAAATCTGGAATATTTAGTTACCGTATACAGAATGGTCGAGTTTCTTACCAGAATAGCTCTGGAAGAGTTGAGATGAAGATCTTGCCAAGCAAAATCTTTAATTACGATTATAAAGGCATATGTCCACTTTCACAGGTATGCCGTAAGGCAGCCCTCCATCCAATAACCTGGATTCGTTCGTTATCTTGTTCCATAAATATCTGAGGCTCGCTACTATTATTATTTATTGAGCATTTCTTCTATTCTAGGCATTATTCTAGGCCTTTTTGTATATGCTTTCTCTTTCAATTTCCATAACAAGTCTATGCTGTGGATACAACAATTTCATCTCAGAGAAAAGAAAACTGAGGCTCTAAGAGGTTACTTCACTTGCCCAAATTCACTTTGCTAGGAAGTATCAAACAGTAATTAAAGGAACCAGGATTTGAATCTAGCTTGAGCTGACATTAATCTCAGTTTTCCACCTCAGCCGACTGTTTACATTATGCCAAAAGCCGGGGTGGATAAGGAGCTTCTGCTCTTAAGGAACTTAGGACAATTCAGCACAGCAAATGTTGCCAACATTTTATTATCACGTTAAAGGAATTTTGAAACAAGAGCTACAATGTTTGGACTTGCTCTAGGACCCTAGACTGTTTACTACATTCAGTATTTTAGTAACTCAGACTAGGAAATATCAAATTTTTATTTCTCTAATTCCAAGCCAATGATCAGACTACAGTTTGAGTTAAAAATATTCCCTAGTTAATTTTTAAAGTAATGTCCTGAACAGTGTACTCACTAACAAGTTTTTAAGAATAATGATAATTACCACCAAAAGGAGTGAGGCGAACTATTACAACACTATTACTTTCATTCAGTTAGTTTTATATAAATAAGCTTGTGCAGATATCAGCCACCTAGGGCTGAGCACAGCTGCGACCTGGAAGAAGTAAAACCATAACATACAGTGTTCCAGCTCAGCCTCAGCTCCAACAAGAGGTAACAGGTTTACCAGCCACACGCATACCTAGATAAATGACTGATACTGTCATCATGAAATAGCAAAGAGTCATAAATTTTTATCGCAGAACAGAAATCTGTTATTAAAAAAAGATAAAAATGTAAAAAGAAAATCATGGAGGAACAATGTTTACTTGGAACCCGTTTTGTAACTGTTGGACATTCTCTTTTACAGACGGTTGACAGACCGAAGGACTGGTACAAGACCATGTTCAAGCAAATCCACATGGTGCACAAGCCGGGTATGTCTGCATTCTGGCCGGGTCCCAGTGGGCTGAAGGATGTATACTCTTTTATGCAGTTTTGGCTCACACAAATGTCAAGACTCCAGGAAAATTCACAGCCCTCCCTTCTCTCCAACATCCCTTCTTGTTCTTATATCACCCCTCAACTCCCAGCCCGCCGTGCTCCTACCTCACCCTTGAGCTGCCAGGAAGCCTCTTGGAAGGTGACCCTGGAGGACTGCCAGGTGCTCTGGTCTCATCCCTTCCTCCTTCCCCACCGACAGTATAAATCAGTGTGGTGTGCTGTCTGCTTAAACAGACTCGCTATCCTTCGGTCCACACATATCTGTGCCTTATCAAGGGAGTGAGCCTCACTGGGTCTCCCTGAGCTGATGAGAGACCTTTAAAGCCCTTTACTAAAGGAACTTCATGATCCAGAACAGGTGGAAATGAGGATAAGGGACTGATGTTTGTATGCTGTGAAGTGGGCCGCAGAGTCAATCTCTTACAGACCAGAGAAGTCAATCTACAGAAGTCCAGCATTAAAAACAAAACAAAACAAAACAAAACAAAACAAAACAAAACAAAAAAAACACACAAAAAACAAAAAAAAAATTGAAAAATGGTATTATAAACTCAACAAAATATGTTGGTTTCTTTGTCTCTCTGAAGCTGTTACCTTGTTCGGATGTGCTGACCGGATCTGCATTACCATAATATTTATGTTTCATTTTCTAGATGATGACACAGACATGTATAATACTCCTTACACATACAATGCAGGTAGGATGGGTTTCCTTGCTTGCCTTGAGTCTGCTCTGCCCTGCCATGCTTGGAAGCACCTCCCAGTCACTTTTTTTTAACCACTCTGTTTGAGTGCACGTTTTGCAGTTTTTACAATCAGGAAGGTGCTTGCTTTCTTTCCTCAGCATGCATGACAAAAGGTTTGATATTTTTCTCATGGAAATGAGGACTGATAACGTTTTTATCCCATTCATCCCCACTGTTAGTTTATCCTGGGCTTCAGGAATGTTTAACCGAAGTGTGAAGGACAGCATGAAAGACAGACTGTAACAGGAGGTACAGAATAAGATAAAGAGCTCCTTTTATCAGCAGAATGATGACAGTTGCATAAGATCTTTCAGATACACTTCACAAAAAACAAGTCAAGCAGAGTATTTTGTGACCCTGTCCATGCTTTTGGCTCCAGAATGCAACCATTCATTGAAGGATGTTTTAAAATCCCACTTTGCTGGGCCGCTTTTCTGACTCAGAGTTGCCAGTGGTCATAATGGAACGGCTTCAATTCCGGGCATTTCCCTACTCGTATTTGAGGGAGCTGGTGTCTTGTGAAGTGGTTGCAGCCTGGAGGGAAGGACTCCTAAAAAATGTTTCCCATCATCGCTTTCTCCTAAATGCCACATGGTAGGAATCCCACACTGGGGCTCCTGTCACTTGCCAGCCCCAGGCTCAGGACTGTGGCAAGTGTCTGTCATTCCTTTGTTTAGAGCGGACTCCCAGGCCCACGTCACCTTCAGCAGCTTTAACGTCACATCAGGGTCCCCTTGCCAGCCTGGCCCGGAACTGGATGAAGTCCCCTCCGCAAGGCCGGAAGGCCAGCACTCAGGCCTTTCAACTGCTTAGGGATTCTGCTACTAATCTCCAAAGACAAACAGAGGGGACAAAACCAGCAGGACACACTTAGTAACCCGTAAGAATCTGGCTTTCAATTCTTGCTCTTCCAGATGAGAGCAGGAGGCCTGCTAAGATTGCCTCAAATTTTATTCCTGGTCACGGGTACTGCGACCTCCCCTCTCGTGTTTAGCTTGGCAAAACACAAAATTCAACTAAGTAAATTTTAAGGATCTTATTGGCTTTATTCAATGATTCATGAATCGGGCAGCATCCAATCTAACAGAGAGAAAGGAGCCCCGAGGACCTGGGAAAAAAAGTGGAAGGATTTAAATAGGCAGAAGGGAGTGGGAAAGTTACACTCAGCAAGTAGGCTACTGCAGGATCACTTTTCCTCATGGGTCTCAGGGTCCATCAGGCAGAGAATCTAACACGTGCTGATAAGGTGACTCCTGATTAACTGGTTTAAGGGTCCCTCTCCAGTTTGGAGAGCCAAAATTGTAATTAAGTCTCAGTTTGGTGACGTGGGGCTGAGGATAAGCAACTCCATCTTGGGCCTGTTGTCTTTCTCTTTAACAAGCTCTAAAGTTGAAGTCTGACTGTAGAATTGAGGCCAAACAGAAGTACAAATTTTGCCTCTTATTTGTCATAGCAATTTGCATGGACCTTTGGGAGAAGCAGATGAGTGAAAATAGACTTACCTCAAAAGTAGCGGGAAATTTGGAATTCTTATAGTTATTTTTAATATTGAAGTTTGCATTCATTAGTAATTAGCAAATTGAACAGTAATTCCAGAGCTCTTTGCAGAGTTTTACCATTTAGCCCTTTGCAGAGTTTTACCATTTAACCCATTTAACAAAACGACTGCAACTAGTCTCCTCCCTTTCTATTAACCTTACATCCCACTGTTCCAGGTCTTGTACCTTCTGCCTCTTTTTTTTTCTTCTACACCATCTCTGTGACCATATTCCCCAACCCACTCCACTCTAGTACCACCGGTTCTATAATATCTTCTCTGACCAATCCACCACCTTCTAAAATCTTTCATTCCTAATATAGATTTTCTGCATGTGGCCTTTATCATGTTTTATTTTCAATTATTTTCAATCATAATTCTATTTGTGTCTCCTCTCCCGGATGCTCTATAAGCTTACTGAGGGTTTACGCTTCCTTAAGCCTTGCACAGCACACATATAACTCGCTCAATATTTTGTTTGATTGTAACTAACATATGAATTATCATATGTCAGTCAGAGCTTTTAAAGCAATGGAAGACATCCAGAAACAGTCCTATTAAGTATTTTTAATCTTCTGAAATCTTACCTTTGTGATTAGTTTACACTATCCAGGAGAAAATTTGCTAAGTATCTGCAAGTTTATTTCTAGTCTGAATTATTACTTATTCCAAAATGATTGATGAAGATTTACTGTACCCACTGCTTGTGTATATAATCTATTAACAAATTAATAGATTAATAATGATCGATAATTATATTAATAAAGAGCACAACATGCAATGCATGCATTATGAATATGCTTGCTGATGATAATCTTGGTTAAAATCATTGGATATTTTGTGGGCTACAAACAGTTTAACACACTTTTAAAACGTTATTTGCTTCTGTTCTGTTTTTGTCGTGTTGTGCTGTTTCCTGGCAGGCCTGTACAACTCACCCTACAGCGCTCAGTCACATCCTGCTGCAAAGACCCAGACCTACAGGCCCCTCTCCAAAAGCCACTCTGACAATGGCACCGATGCCTTTAAGGATGCTTCCTCCCCCGTCCCTCCCCCGCATGTCCCTCCTCCAGTCCCACCACTTCGACCAAGAGATCGGTCTTCAACGGAAAAGTAAGGCACTTTTCCCCAAAGTGTCCTATATTTAGCTTAGGGTAAAAATAAGCCAAGACGGCATTCCACAGCAGAACTGGAGCTTACCTTACTGAGATAGTATGTGTGTAATCTTATTATCAGTCTTAGATGTGCGATCTTATTAGTCAACACAGGTGCCATGTTGACCTCTTCTATTAAGAGTGTAGTAAAGCTTTTCACAACCTTGGTTCCTAATATTATAGTGACCTAAGTTAGACGTGAAGTGACCTGAGCACCATCCCCACTCTTTGATCAATAAATGCATTAAAGAAGACAAATAACTGGAAATAACTAACACGTGATCCCTTTGGCACAGCAGGTCAGAGACTACACAGTTAATTTTCAGTTTCCTCAGATCTGAGATGTTAGACTATTAATAACCTAAAATTTCCCCTCTGGTACACAAAAGTATCTTTTTGAAAACAGGGGAGGTTACTCATAAATCATAAATAAGACATTAGTTAATAAGTGTCTATCTGTGACTCATTTCCACAAACTAATTTGATTTCCCCACTGAACTATTTTTATAGAAACTATTCACACAAAAATAAAAATTTATAAACATATTTTTATTGTGCCATTTTTATTAGGATAATGACTAATAATCTTACTTATAGGGAACCCTTTTTCGAGACCTCACTATGAGCCAAACACTAGGCCAAGCACTTTTCCTGTATTATTTCACTTAATTCTGAGAACAACTCAATGAGAAATGTTCTAATTTAAACCCATTTTAGAAAGAAAGAAACTGTAGTTTAGGAAATTCAAGTAACTTGCTCCGCTCATACAGCCAAAATGTCCAAGCCAGGATTCAAACTCAGCTCTGACTAAAGTCATAGCTCATGCTATTCTAACAATCATAAATAAGAATATAAGAATTATTCAATGTTAATATTGGTTATTAAGCATCCATCCATCATACACGTCCCGGAAATATTATAGTCAACACCCCGTTGTACCATTAAGAGTAAGTGATGTTCACATAAAGTAGAAGATGCCACAAAAATAGACACACACTATGTATAGAGAGGTTCTCATTTCAGTACCAATTGCCTCATGATGAATTATACGTGTGATGTCTGAAATTTGAGAATTATCTAGACGTGAAACAGTATCTCTGCCATAAAAAAGAACCATTATTAACTGAGATTTAAATTATTTGTCCAATGTGTTTTAGTAAAAATAAATCTTTCATTAAGAAACATGATAGTTCCTTAAAAATTTCTACGCTTTCATATACATTGCCTTGTCTAATGCTCAAAATACCTCTGCTGAATATTACTCCTCAGTTTACCAGAAAGCCAGGGACCTGTCCCTAAGTCTCCTGTCTTGTAGGGTACTTTTATTTCCAACGTGCCATGGAGTCAGAATTCCATCCCAGCCCAGGAGTGAGAATTGCCCCCGTCTGTAAGTCAGAAAATCCCTCTTCCTCAGAGACGGTCCCCCTAAAGGAAGCCTTCTTCAGCCTCAGCTACCCAGGAAAGCTTTATGTTTTAAGTCCCTCTTTGAATGCCTCTTGAAGGATATTAGTTCAGAGAAAATGGCTGATTTCAGGGCTCCTGTGCAATGGCAGGCGAGAATTCTACCACTGAGCCACCAATGCTCCTATGCAATGGGATTAGATGTCTCGCTCTGGTTTTTCAAGGGTGACCCCAAGGAGGGTCTCCTCTGCCACACAGCTTGCTTCTATGGATGGCAACCCAAGTGAGACTAAGGCACTTTTCCCAGACAAACTATGATGCCACTTGCAAGATAAACAAGATCAAACATGATGTGTACATTACTCCTTGTCACTTTGGATCAAGGATGGCAGGTCACACAGCGGTGGGATAAACTCACATAGCTTAATGGTGCATAGCCGCCACTTACACTAAACACAAACGCACACAGCTGCTATCTGTGACCCCGGGTTTACTAGCGTGTCACTAGCCACAAAGTTATTAAGCCAGCAGGAGGACAGTCCTTGTATGGAAAAAAATAGAAGAAAATATGAAATAAAAGAAGTGGCTTTCCTTAAGTCATTTATGTAAAACAAAACGTAAATGTGGTACTTTCTGCAGGCTGACATTTTATCCTGAAACACTTTAAAAAAATCTATACTAAAAGTTACTTTGAAAACAGATAGCGAGTGGTTTTATACAACCGCTTTAAACATACAGAATTACTTGAACATGTAATTTGTTGTTTATTCCTAGGCATGACTGGGATCCTCCAGACAGAAAAGTGGACACAAGAAAATTTCGTTCTGAGCCAAGGAGTATTTTTGAGTATGAACCTGGGAAGTCATCAATTCTGCAGCACGAAAGACCAGTAAGCACTTGCCGTTCAATAGAGCGCCAGTTCTCCAGGCTTCCTGGGGTTCCCAAAGAAACCAGAATTTCATATCGTTTAGTAATTTTTTGTCACAAAGGTAATTTATTTAGTTGGCACTATTGAGAAAGCATGTTTATTTTGTGTCATGATTTGTGCATCTTATCTCAGAACCGAAGATGCGCTCTCTACTATGTGGTCCCTACCCACCAACCGTAGGACTCATTTGCATGTAACCAGAATTGTGCCTTATCATGACCCTGAGTTTAATTTAAAAAAAAAAAAAAAAAAGAACAACACTCAAATGCAACACTGAATTGCCAGTTCACATTGCTAATGAGAACAATCATTCTTTGACCTCTCTGACACAAATGGACCCAGGCAGGTCCATCCCTTGGTTTCCAAATTGATTTCTTAGTATTTCTTTGGCTTACAGGGAGTTTTTCCAAATGCCTTTCTTATAACAAGTCATTTTAATTGATTCTTATTAAATCTCTCTCAGGTTACCAAGCCTCAAGCTTCCTGACTGGTTGTCAATATAATGGATCAAGATTATATTTAGCTTTGCAGTATTTTTTCCAATTATGTATTTTAATTACATGCAAAGGGAAAGATACATAAAGTGAAAAATAACCGCTTGCCTCCTCAAAGAGCAGCTGAACAGACAGGTTCTTCCTGGGCCCTCTTTGTTTTGATCTCCCCACTCCTCCCTGAGACCTGTGCTTTCTCTCCTAGATCAGCGCCTTCAGGACCTCTCTGAAATTCTGTCACTCCCTCGCATCCTCTCTGGTGAAAACTGCCTCTAGAGCAACAGTTGATGTCGCTTGCAATTTACTCTCATCCTTGTCTTAAAAGAATTTTACGTGTCAGTGAACAGGAAAAAGAGTTTTCTGCGTTAGTGCCTTTAAGAGTATCCCAGAAACCACACTATTATATATATAACATAAGGTCGGCCCTGAAGTTTGATTGGAAACCGTTGCTCACCACACCCAACACGAGCGTCCTTGATTTAGTTTTTGAAACCCTGTGTTTATGGTTATGTTCTTGAGAAGCATGTTCAAAAACCTTGTAATCACACAATTCATACAGGATATTTACCTAAGCCTTCTTTTCCTTTCTTCAAATAACTTATCTTTTAGAGCATCAAGACTTCACCAGAAAAACTGAAAGAAAAAAAAAAAAGGAACAACACTGATCTGCAGGTTCCCCTGCAAACGTATAACCCATTTACTAGGTTACATGACTGAATAGCATGATCTCTGACATTTCTAGGAGGAGAATTGAGTGAACCGTGATGTCACCATTGCATAAAATTGAAAATAGCAAAGTAATCATGCAGAGTAATGAGTCTCAGATTTAAATGTAAATAACAAAAGGTTAATGACCTTTTGTTCTAACGATGTATGAGACTTTGAGGACGATGAGGGTTGTAACTGTACTGGAATGCTTCTGAAGCTGTGGTGTCAGGAAACAGGACTGATTTTAGAAGCCATCCCATTAGGATATTTGTAGTATTTACTCATGCAACAAAATTTATTAAGTACCAACTATGTGCCGACATTGTCTTAGGTGCTAGGGACACGGTAGTGAACAAGACACAGTCTTTACCTCAAGGAACTTAGAGCCTATCATTCAACCAGTTTGCAGAGTAGACCGACGTTTGTGTGAAGTAGACCATCTCCTGGGCGGTGAAAATGGGGACATGCTGGATGAACTTGTCCCCTCAAGAGCTTATTCATGGGCCCTGTCATTGTGACTGAGAGTCCACTTTACTCATGTTTTTTTAGTTCAGGCTTTGAAGGCTCCCACTTTAAAACCAGTGATAATAATAATAATAACAACCATAAGAATCGCTGTAGGTCTTTATTGAGCACTTTCTATGGGCCAGGCCCTGTAATTAGTCATTTATGCCTTTATCTCATGTAATGGTCCCAACAGCCCTATGAAGTAGGTGTGCAGAATTCCCATTGTACAGATAGACAAACTGAACACTTGCTTAGTAACCCTGCCCAGGCTCATGTGGTTGGTGAGTCCTGGATCTAGGAGCCAGGGCAGACGCACGCCTGGTGCACTGACTCACCACCATACTGTCACCCCATCAGGATTAGCTAAGTCCAAACCCTTTTAGCTAGTAGTCATTATCACCTAAGTTAGATTTGATTATTTAATTATTTTGCAGGATATAAGTTAATTTACTTGTTAACTGACAGTAAATTAGTGCACTTGGTTTATTTTACCAGTACCCTGGGCCCTGAGTAGTTGAGACACAGGCCAGTATACTTAACTAGCCCTCAGAAGAATGGAAAGATCTAGAACACGGCTGAAGATTTGGGTATGGATAGATCTCTGTTGCCATGGGGAAAGAGCAGTGGGAAGAACCTAGAAACATGGAAGGAAATGAGAATGGATATCTTACGAAGAAATGGAAAGAACCAAAATGTTTATCTCTCCTAAAAAATTCTGCTGAGGGTCAGCCTTAAGCAAAATGATTTGAGCTAGTCATCTGTATCATTCTGACCAAGCTTTGTATTATAGGACTCAGCTATTATCTTTTTCTTTTCATCAACCCTGAATCCATTCCAAGTGCCTCTCTAAATCAGAAAAAAACAAAGAGTGCAGGGCATGATGGTGTGGCAGAGACTGGCTCTATCTTGGTAGAGTTTACATAAGATTCAAGAGTGTCTTGGACACATAGAAGACAGAGGATGGAGAGCAGATTTGCTAAGTAAGAGCAAAGGAGTAGCAAATGGGTAGCACTCTAGGAGTGCAAGGCTTAGGCACTCTCATGTCTTTTTACTTCAAGATGATTTTGAGCATTCCTTTCCATCTTTAGTTTTTTGTAAGTTATAGACAACAGCTAGGTTATTCTCTGTTGCTCTTTTGCATTCTGAGATGATGCCACCATCTGCCCAGTTTTTCCCAGTGTCATCTTGGTTTCCCCTCTCCCCAGCAATCTCAAAGTCCTGACTCCCAGGAGAAATGCCACTGCTACCCCTCTCTTCCGGTCTACAATTGTCCATTGCCTGGATTAGAATGCCAGCCACTACCTCATTTCCCTAATTCTCCAAACTAGTCTCCACACCACAGCGAGGGCAATCTTAGGAATCCTCCTGCTCAAAACTTTCTCCTGGCTTTCAAGTGTCCTTCTTGCAAAACCCGAATTCCTTAACATAATATACAAAACACCTCGTGGTTTGGCCCCCGCTGGCCTCTCCAGCCGCAAGTATCTTCCTGCCCTTCCTGCCTCACTCACTATGTCCCAGCTCTACAGAGAGCTTTCAGTTCCTTCCTTCCTGGACCTCTGCACAGGCTGTCCCTCTGCCAGGAATGCTCTCTCCACCATTTCTGTCTTCCCATGGAAAGTTCCGTCTCCTCCTCAGCCTAGTCTAACTTCCACCAGGGCACCATCTCAACTACTGGACACAGCCTCCCCTGCTGTGAGCCAGAGCACGCTGCACTGCGCCCACCACACTGAACTGTAACAGCCTGTTCACTTGTCTGTGTCCCTCACTAGACTGTAAGCTCCTTGAAGGCAGGGACCATGTCTGGCGCACCACATGAATCCCCAGCACCTAGCACAATGCCTGGCACATGGCAGGTGTTCAGTGAAGACTCATTGAATTAACATGTAAGTGAATGAATATAGGTTTCACCCTTGCAGTTAGTGGGTAAAGTCGGTGGGATGGAATCCTTGTTCGGTAGCTTATCTATGAAGTCTGCACACTTCTAGTGACAAAAGGCAGCATGGGTCTCCATCAAAGCACGCAGGAGGGACTCCACATACTGCTATTAGTAACCGTGGCTCACTAATTCCATGATTCCCTAGCGCACAAAGGGAGCAGAGGAGGCAGAACTGTTTGAATGGAAGTCCTCCTCCAGACCCTGGCCAGAAGGATAGCCCTCTTAGAAATCAATGCAACATGCATTTATATTCTTTAACAGAAAAATAAAAGTGAATGCAATTGTTTAAGTGCTTAGATATTCATTTGACTATAAATTTAGAAATGATGATTACATGGGCCTAATGTCTTATCTAGAAAAGTACTTTGCAATCACTAAGGATTTACCTTAAACTAACTTGAACCACAATTTATTCCATGAGACAATCATACAAACTGTCTGCTGGGATTATATTAATAAAAATTTCACATCCCATCTGGTTGGATATGTTTATAGGTGAGCCACATAAAAATAAAATAAAATAAAATAAAATAAAACAAAAAACACTTACTTAGGACCTCTTGATGCTTCAAAATACAAAACAATGAGATGTTACAACCTTTCTGTACAATAACTAAACCCATATATGATGATAAAAGTGAAAGAAACACTCACTGAAAACACTATGCAGAGTTCAAATGTAATTTAAATCCTCAGTGAACTTAAGCTTCTTTATCAGTGAAGATTGTCAATCAAAGCGTAAGCTATAAAAATATTGAGTTTCATCTGTTGATCTGAATCATAAAATATTATCCCAACCAACAACATGTAGAGCATTTACTACAGAATCTCAGTAAATGTAAAACATAGTAGCCAAGGCAATTAAAGCTTAAAAATCAAATGAGCATAAATTATAAAGAACCAAGGTATGCTGGCAATATTTTTGTGTCTGAAGCAGCAAATAGAAATCACATGCCTGCAATAAGAATACTGGGAACAGTAGAATTTTTATGACCTGAAAAGCAACGAAATGCTTTTAAACTGTGGAAAACAAAACTTTAAAAATGGGTTACCTTGAAATAAGAATCGTGTGTAATTTACAGTTTTAGGTTTTCCTAAACACTTCCTCTTGTGCTGATGCCCCTGACGTTAGTTGTAAGCACAGGGGTGCTGAGTTTTTAAAAAGAAAAGAGCAGGGACCAAAAGAGGGTAGCAAGACATGCAGCAGGATCGCTGCTCTTTTGTTGTCTTTTCTGAGCAAATAGAGTAAATCCTAAATGAGTTTCTGAGTGTTAACATTCGTGTCGAATGACAAAAAAAAATTTTTAAAGTCATTCATGAAAAGTGCTGATTTCGTGAGACTATGCGTACGTATGCATGTCTGTTGGCTGATCATCTGTATCACTGCCTTCTGTGAGGCCTCTGTGTACCTTAGAGTGAGTCTAGATTGCTGCTTAATACCTTTAATTGTTGCACGACTAAAGGGATTCAAAAGGTCAAATGCAGCAGAGAAAATTCTAGTTCTGCCACTTACCATCCTTTACCACAGACGCTCTGCTTAAGCATGTGCCTTTCATTACGTTCCAGGGTTATAGATAATTACCAACTGTGGCTGCTGGGGAGGGGGAGAGAGGTTCTCTTCTCATTTCTATTGGCATGGATTCTAGATCGTTGCCCCTTGAGATGATAAATTGAATTTTTAATCTACAAAATCGTAATTCATGGAAAACTGCCATTCTAAGGTGGGGTGCAGGATAGTCGATATTCTGATCCCGTTTCCACATCTTATCATAGAAACAGATTTCTATAAATCAGGAATTCGTATATTTGTTTGTTGTATATATTTTTTAAGGCGGAAGCCCAAGTTGTAAGCCCTGGTAAATATACTTGTTTAGTAAAGTTGCTGCCCTCTACTGTTCAAAGTGTTTTTTAAACACATTTTCGTTTAAGAGAAGTTTCTCTCTCTCTCCTTAACAAAATAAAGTACCGTACATGAAAACAGACATTATAAAATTGAGAATTAATAGTATTATTAAGTGAGTAACGTTAGAAACAGCGAGATTTGAAAGAGCCAAAGATTAGTTTTCCTGTAGAAGCAGTAGTGGGCCTCTACAGACAGAACAAAATTACTGGAAAATTCTCTCTAATGTCAATTACACTAAGAATCAGCTCCAACCAAACTATCCCATAAAATAGCCATATGCCGCAGCTATAATCTAAATGATAATTGGAGAAAAACAGTATTTTACTACAACCAAAATGTCAATTA
The DNA here is from genome assembly GCF_009834535.1 of Camelus ferus. NCBI lineage: Eukaryota > Metazoa > Chordata > Mammalia > Artiodactyla > Camelidae > Camelus > Camelus ferus. The sequence continues at coordinate 17,327,335 of NC_045721.1, forward strand.
CTACTTTTGCATTATTGAATCGGATATAAATTGAATCAAGTTTTTAAATTAAACAGAAGATGGTAAAACAGAATATTTTGTATCAATTTCACTGTTACTTCTGAAATATAAACCAAATAGAATGTTGACATAAATAAGAGACTATAGCTCAAGATTTCTGCAACATTTCTCATAGTAATTACGGGATGTTCTCCACAACGTTATGACAGTAAAGGAGAATCCTATTTTAAAAGAAAGAAAAGAACAATCTCAACGCCGTGCTTGTCCAGACACAGGCTTTGTGACCCCACCAGAACTGTCATCGTAGTCTGCTTTTATCACTTAGCGCCCCATTGTAAACATGTCCCAGGGTTACGCAATCTTTCTCATTATGATCACCACAGATTTGGGATAACGTAGACCCTTTCACTCTTGTGTCATGATGTCTCAAACTTTTCTTTCACTGCCTGTGACTACTATTATAATCTCATAAAATATTGAAATAAAAGGCACATCTCTAAAAAGACTTTGGATAGAATTGATCATTAAATACAGACTATGTTGTTAACAAAACTATCGGGAAGGCAACAGGTCAGTTTCACACTCGGACAAGCTACTGTCAAAATAATGGCTTTTGTTCGAATGTGGCGTATCTCAAAACATCCAATATTACAAGATTGTAGGGCATTTCTTCCAGAGTGGAGATATAACTACTCCGTGGAAGTCCGTGAGCTCTTTAGAAACTGTAAGGGAATGATACGGACCTGCTTTGAAGCAGTGAGCACGTAACAGATCTCCTGGAATATGTCCCCTCCCGGCCAAGGTGAATGGCTTTGAGGGAACTGGAGCTTTTTTTTTTTTCCCCTTGACTTAAAATATTACCATCCAGTTGCTCCATGTTTAATTAGTGTCATGTAATAAATTCTCAAAGAAGTCATAACCCATATTAGCACTTCAAGCATCTCTTTTAAATGCAAAATCAATGGCTTGAATCAATCTGGTCAGGCATGTATTATTCAAAGGCATTAAGGACACTGCTAGGAAAAGTAAATGCTCTTGTTTTCTATTACTAAAGCAATTGCATATATTTTCTCAACTTGTTTATATTAACAGTCCTGGTTTTCATATCTTAAATATAACATTCAGAAAAAAGTACACTGTAAGTCAAGTATAAAAACTGGCTTTTTCTCTAAAGTGTTAGCCAAACCCTGGTGGGATTTTCTCCCCCTCTCTTTCGCAACCTTGACCAACCACAGCAATCTGAAAAACCTAACCCCACCCACACCCATTTCTCTAGCTTAAGGTGGACAGGTAGGTGACTGCTGGGGTAGCTCATAAAATGTGACCTTTCTTCACTTTCCAAGTGGCTTCTTGTTGTCACACCTCTTCAGTGGTCCAGGCCATTCCTAAGTTAGCGGGGACCCCAGGGGACATTTTATTTTTCTGGAACGTGTCCTCCCGCCTTACCTAAGGCAGCCCGCAAAGCGCTGCTAGCAGGTGTCCTCTCAGTCCCATCAAGAACGTCTACCTAATGAATCAGTTTTCCCTTCACCCCTTTTTCTTACAGCCCCCTCTCCCAACCACTCCGACACCGGTTCCAAGGGACCCTGGCCGGAAGCCTGTTTCCCTGTCACCACATGGAGAAGTAACTGGTAGCCCCTCCCCTCCGCCCAGGACCAGCATCCCCACACCAAGCCCGTGCACCCCGGCTCTCTCTCCCATCTGGGTGAGCTCCTTCCCCCTCTACCGTAGCAAATGCCGCCAGGAAGTTCAGGTGTCGCCCTCGTTCCCCAAAGGTTAAGATAACCAGAGGCTGGCTACTCACCGTCACCACCACCGTGCTGCCCTTTTCTTTCTCACCCAGACCCCAGGTTCTTCATGTCAACCAACCCCCTAACAGTCTCGCAGCACCTCTCACTCCTCCCCCCACCTTGTATCTCTTCCTGCCGTATCCTTCCCCTCCCCCAGGCTCTCCAAGTGCCTACACCTGAGCCCACTGCCCAACGCGTGCAGGCTCGCACGCCGGGGCCAAGGAGGGTGTGCGCATGGAGCCACTCACCCAGAAGAGCTATCTGGTGGCTGAGTTGAGCCCATTTTGACACCCTGCTGTGCTACCAGGCTCATTCTCACTGTCCCAGGGAGTTTGTCGAAGTTTATGCAGCCAGCTAAGGAGAAAACCAGACAGGACAGCAGAGGAAGCAGAGCCAGGGGCCTAAGTGGTGACACCGGAGCTCGCCTCCATGTCCTGAGTTTGCTCATTTTACTTTACTTCCTTTGTTCTCTCTGGCTGAGATTTGTCGGATGAGAGTTGATGCATGTCTGCGTGCGAATGTGTGTGTTTTTCATGCCTCACAGCGTTGCCCTCACTTAGCTCAGTGTGACTTTTCCTTCCCTTTTCCTTCACATCTGCTCCAGACTGATCGCATAAATCCAGATGACATAGATTTAGAAAATGAGCCCTGGTATAAATTCTTTTCAGAACTGGAGTTTGGACGCCCGGTAAGTGAGGCTAGACTGTTAATATAAGATGATTAGGGGAATGTTGTTTGATTTTTAAAGCATACCATTATCAGAAGAGATAGGCGTCACTTAGAGAATAAAAGCAGAATAGTATATACACTAAAAACACACTGAAAAAAGTGTATCCTACATACACAGATTTGGTACAGCTTAGCCCACATTCACTTCTCTACCAGTTAAACGTGCTCAGACGCTTCCTGTAGAGTTTTTCTTTACCATCAAATCATGCACTAGGATTACTTTATGTGTAATTGATTGCAAATTCAAAATGTTAAGACAGTTTCTGTCTTAGAATAGTCTGACAATCATTACAGATTTATAGAAGATTTGTATTTGTTTACAGTCCGTTTGGGTCTAGTTCAAGCAGAGGAACACTGTGAAATTTACAATAAAGATAATTACTATTATGATAGCTCCCGTTTGCTGAGAACTCACCAAGCGCCTGGAGAGTGCTGGGTTCTGTACTCATCCTCTCAGTGAGTCCTCACAATGTTCCTCCAGGAAAAAGAAACCGGAGGCCAGAGGGATTAAGTAATTTGCCCAAGATAGTAAATGGCAGAGTCAGAAGTTAAACCATGGCCTATCAAAAAACAAAAACAAACAAACAAACAAACAAAAACCTCTCGCAAATCCCCACTGTAATACACTGCCTGAATATCTCCGCTATAAAATACCTCACCTGCTCTTAGGGATATAAGGAAAAGGAAAAAGAAGGAAACCCTATGGACCTTGATTTCTGGTCCTGCTACTGAAAACCACCACAACATCTGTAGTCCCCAAAACCCAACCAAAGGTCAGCCTTCGAGAATTGCTTAATCTGTTTGGGATAAAGAGTCAATCCGAGCTTCAAATAACAATTTCCATTATTAACTCAAGTTTTACCAGGGAACTATATCTACCAACAGCAGTGCATTTGATGTCTGTCAATTACATATTTTTTATACTCTCACCGGTGTTTCTGAATTTTCAACACGTAAAGAACATACTGAATACACTGTACAGAAGTTTCATGAAAGATCAGAGTGTACAATCTTTCTTTTATCATAATCATACACTGATTTACATACTCAAGTACTGACTATATATTATATACTAGGTGGTTATAGTTGTTAGTCCCTTTTGTCCATTAAAACGCAAAGCAGACTTGGTTAGATATGTTACATCTTACTGAACTGGATCAAAAGTCACTGTAAATGAATATAAACCAAATAATTTTTTTTAGAATTTCTATAACTAATAGGAAAAATTTTTTTCTAAGTTGTATCCAAGCAGTCACATAAATGCATTTTATTTCAGAGAAAAAAAATTCCCCAGCTTTATTTTATATGTATTGTTATTTTTGTTTAGATAGTTTGTAGAGACTAGACCAGTTTCTGTTCTGAGCCGAAATTATCAGCATTTTTCTATAGTCATTTTCAACCACACGTGGAAACTCACCGGCATGCTATCCACCTGCCCTTTCAGTGTTTCTTTAATATACCTTGCATTCCTCTGTGGCTAGAGACTAGGAGTGCTAATTTTGATTTGAAGAAATGAGTTTATATATATACTAATCAAATCACTAGTAATTTTGCCCAGCGCTTGAGAATATTTACAAACATTGGGCTCTGCCTCCTGGGCTACCCCCATTTTGCTCCATTCATGTCACTCTTTGTGTGTATCCAATGCTATCAGCACTCAGTTTCTAACTGTTGTCACCTTTTCCACATGTTCATTCCTTGCTGCCATTGATTCTCCTCCATTCCATCTCCACACTCTGCTTATGTGGTGCATCTACACCCAGCCTCCTAAAAAGGCTCTGGACTATGTTCAAGATCATTCTTCTGGTGTTTCCAATGAGGTAAAAACAAATTATTCTCTTTTTCAGATTTCTCTCTTAAGACCTGTTACTGTGATTCTGAACATCCGTGTTTTACAATTCACTGTAGTGTCTAAGCTGTTTTGAGAATCTATCTTTGCATCATTGTGTTGTATCCAGTATCACTGTTTGTACGTTAATTATACCAAAGCTGTTGGCCCGCTCGGAAACATAGGTGAAAAATCATTCCAATCATAACTTGTAGTTGAACTATCCAGTGCAGGCTGGTATCCAGAACGTAATCAGAAATCAAAATAGTAGTGTTAGTGCACATGTTCAATTAGACAGAATAAAATACTACTAGGAGTCTCCTCAGAGCCATTTAATCACCATGCTTGCAGGTGCAGAATGACAGTTTACATTCTTAGATAATCAGATTTTTATGTACCATGTTTGCCTAAAATTTATTTTAGTTCTTTCATTTTCCTAAATACAATTTGTGGAATTTAGCATCAGATAAAATCAAGAACAGGGCTGACAAATAACTGGCACATATGTCACCACTTCCCAGTTCCACACCCTTAACAGACATTACTAATCCTTCTCAGCACTGTAATCCAGGTAGCCATTATACTAGATTATCGCTCAGTTAAATATGTGCAACCAGAAAGTAAAACTAGTAGGATATCTATGTTGCAGGAAGTACTACTGACACACGGTGGTGACCACTAGAATTGCAGGCATGGTCTCAGGAGGAATACTCAACTTACCAGAGCTTCAATTTGCAATTCCAAATAATTTCTCCCAAGGAATGCATCAGAATGTATGTTAAAATAGGGAAGTGTCTAAATATTTATATATTAAGTAAAAAATAATCGGGAACATTCTGGATTATTGAATTCAATCATTTGTAAAGGCTAATGTGTTGTAGATAGGCATATAATCTGAAGAAAATCAAATACAACAAGCAGCTCTATTCTGAGCATCATGTTCCCCTCACATCTGAAGAAAGAGTATCACCTCAATACAGGAACAGGCAAAGAACTGACTTTGGCATTCAATTTGGTCAGATATTTCTCTCAGATATCTTGATGAGGTATTTCCAGGATGTTTTTAAGGCAATTAGCTCACTGAGAACTGAAATGGAATTCAGAGATCACCATGTCCAACTTACTCATTTTTCAGTCAAGAAAAGTAGAGCCCAGCAATTTTAAGAAATATGTCCCAAATCACACGGTAAGATGGTGGCGAATTAAAAATAAAATACAGATCTCTTAACCTTCATTTCAGTGCTATTTTCTTTATATCATACTTCCGAGCACTTCTAAGAGATGTATTTAGAGTTCAAGTATTTTGCTTAATACTATTCCTTATTAGCTATTGATTTCTGTGATATAAGTTCTGATAGTTAACATTACACAATAATTCCTGGGACAAAAATAGTAGAAACTTAATTCTATGCTTTCTATAACGTTATAGTTGTGGCACAAAAAAAAAAAAATCACATAAAAAGCACTTTGCCAATGGTTAAACTGATTTTCCATTCTCTCTCTGGGATTGAGAGGGGGTGTCGTATGTTCTGATAGTATATCAACTATGTTACTCATTTCACATCACAGTTTTTGGAGTGTTAAAAAACATTCTGATAAGGTACTGACTCCTGTCTCTAATGACCTTATGTAAAACATTTCTAGTAAAATCTATAATTGAATAGACATTATCTTGGCTACTATTTACCAAGTGCCTAGTATATACCATGAATAACATACTTTTTACATACTTTTTAATCCTAAATATAACTGAGAAATGGCATTAATAAAGAAAAATTAAGGACTTTTAAGCAAAGTTTAAGAGCATGATCACTTAGCAGAAAGACCGATTCATTGTCTACACTTTATTAAAATGAGCTTCATTGAGATGTGTTAAAATGACGGTAATATGTAAATACTCAGTAAAGCACAATAGGTAAACATGTACCTCTTTTCTGGAGACAATTTCCATTTCAGAATGAGTATCATTCACATAATTATCATACAAGTTTTTCTCTTAGTCATCTATCTAGACTTTTTACTATTTCCTTATAATTTAATACTGAACCTTTTCCTTTGAGCATACATAAAAATCACAATAATGGTTTCAGTTTATTTTGGATTGTGGAAATCAGCAAAGGAGGAACAACTGTAGTTTCTTAGCCTAAGTCTAAAATACAGTTAACTTATCAGCATGGAACCTTCACTTCTTACACTGTGTTTAGTTCATATTACAGTATTGCTTAGCTCATGCTGGTGATTCAAAATTTCTGATCACTCTAGGGTTGTTTTAAGAATGTTCTGAAATTGACACATTTTGATGGCCAACTGTGGTTTGTGGCTGGGTGTCTCACGAAAGCCACAATCAACACAGATGGCAATGCTCTGAGTCACTTTTGCGTTTCTCTTCTGCAAACATGCAGAATTAATATTTCTAAATCGGAATATGATTATCCAGTTTTATTTATTTACTTATTTGCCTTCCTTCTTATTTAGTATTTATCTTTCCACCTTTCCAGTGTCCAATTCAGAATTCAGCAAGTTAAAATAGTCATGTAAACTTACCCGATTAGCAGACGAAATTTTTTTCTAACTTTATATTTGTTGAGAACTTAGGAATCTAAATATTTTATAGGAACTAAAAATACTATATGCTTTTTTCTGTTTAAAAAGAGGGGATAATATTCTCTTGCAAAGAGGTGCTTTTGTTTGTTTCTGGGCAATTTCATTCTCCTCATTCAGTAAAGACAGAATTAAGTGAAAATATTAGTCAAAGTAGCAATTTTAGAGTTATGCGTAAGGGGACTTGTCAGACTGATCTACATAAAGAATGTCAGAATTATATACTAATATTTCAATTCATTAATTAGTGCTAATTTACAAATAGAAAATAAAGCTATAGAAATAGTTTTTAAATTGTGGTCTAATTTCCACTAAGTAGGTTTATTAAACTCAAGTGAAATATTTCTGTGTGATGGGGAATTTAAGATAAAATTTGTCAAATCCTGCCTTTCTGGCTGACATTTTTAAACATTCATACAGAAGAACATTTTCAAACTAGAATTTCAGTTCTTCATCAAACTGCAGTTTAGTTGTGATGAAGAACTAATCATCAAATATGACCAAAGCCCAGACTTTATAAACACTGTGTGTGCATATATATACACACTTGGTATGCACCCTATACATTCTAGACATCATACAACTACACTCATCTTAAATTTGTATCTAATATTTTTGCTCAGTATCTATTTCGTTGTATGTTCAGAATGAAAGAGTATGAAAATGGTGTGTATAATACACACTTGGAATTATTTATAAATTTGTATTATTTATTTTTCTTTATTCCTACAACCGTGGGTAACTGAGAGTTGATTTTCTGATTAAAGTGTTAAAATCCACTTTTTAAAAAAGGGTTATATTTTGGTTCATTAAATCATTTATTTTAAACTAACTCTGAACTTAACTAATTTCAAAGATATAAATATGTACCTGATTTAAGTACCAGATAGTCTGGTTTAATTTCAAACCAAATTCTGTGGCTTTTATGAAAATGTCATGTCTATGTTGACAGATGAAAGTTCTGCTTAAGTTTTATGCCTATCTAAAGATAACACCTGGCCACATGACAAAACATTTATAAAGAAACCTTTTATAAGGATTGAATGATGACTACAAATATTTCTTTAAACATCAAACCATTCCTTTATGTAAGAAGTTTATATTTACAGCCTATTTCTACATGAAAGAGTGGTTATTGATTTTTCTTTTTTCTCCCCAGCAGTGTTTGGGTTGTGGATATTTTGAGTTACACAGAGAAATGCAGGGCAGTACAGCCAGCCCTCCATACCCATGGGTTCTGCATTCACAGATTCAACTGACTTGGGGACAAAAATATTTTTGAAAAAATATTTCCAGAAATTTCCAAAAGTCAAAACTTGAACTTGCCATGCCAGCAACTATTCACATAACATTTACACTGTATTAGGTATTATAAGTAAGCTAGAAATGGCAGATTACATGCAAATACTACAACCATTTTATATAAGGGATTGGACATCCTCAGATTGTTGTATCCTCGGGGTGGGCGGGGGAGTGGTCCTGGAACCAATCCCCCTCAGATACCAAGGGATAATGGATATCAGAAGCGAAAGTAGATAGGAAGAAGTAGAAATTAGATTGTATGATTTCTGTTTGGGAAGACATTTTTATGACCATAGTAAATGGTATTCTTAATCTCAATTTTGACAATATTCTTTCTAGGATACCTAATTTAATGTCCAGGGACAAAGGAAATTTTGCCATGGTAAAAATTTCTTATGGAACTATCTTTCTGTCTTAACAGGCCTCCTTGTATCAATCCTCTATAGACAGGAGCCTGGAAAGACCTGCTAGGTAAGCATCTCCTTACATTATGCAGCCAGAATATTCTATACCAGTGGTTTCTTTTTCAGTGAAATGGTAATGAGAAATTATTTGTTCCTCATCTTTATTTTAAGCACCATAATTCATAAAGTTGTCTTAATTTGCCTCTGCATCATTTTATATCATCATATTCGAGAACGTATAAAAATTAGGTGAAATAATTCTGGATTCCTTCACAGGCTGTGAAATTCTGGCCTTCCTCATCTCCTCTCTACCCAGTTTTCGTTTTCCTTGGATAAGGACTATAGACATCTAACTTTCAATATTGTTAGATGACACGATGACAATACATTGGGAAAAACCATGATAAATTATTAAAGATTTTATAAATTTTGTCCTACATACGTTTGTTCACTATACTCTGACCACACAAATCAGAAATACTGTTATAACCAGTAAATGAGGACTTCTTATATACCAGACATTCTAAGTACATAAACATATTCAATCCTTAAGAAAACATTATGAGTTAAGTACTGTTATCCCAATTTTATCTTTAGTAAGCTGAAACCTGGGCTCCGTAACATACCAAGTATTTACAGTTGGCAAGGGACAAAATAGAATTGAACCAAAATTGCTTGTAAACACTGGTCCTAACTACCTAAGAGTCTACCAAGGTAAATTCTATTCGTAGGCTTTGAATATGACACTTACTTAAAAACAGTACAGAAGTTCAGACATAGTTCAGTAGCAATATTGAGTAAAGCAAACTCCCAGTCATATTGTATCAACAACAAATATCTGTATAACAGTAACTTGTTCTTCCACAGATTTCCATCAACATAAGTGGAAAACTTTGTAAGTTGGTTTCGTGAGTGCCATTCAATGGCATTAATGTCACTAAGAAAGGAGCTCCCCAAACCCTTCCTTTTACATCTTTTACAACTATATATGCACCTAAAATGTTCAAATTTTAGAGTTCTAACCTGGCCTAAGGATTGCTGTAAAGACACAGAGACTCTCAGGTGACAGGATAATGACAACAAAAACAGGTGCAAAGGGGCGTCCTCTATAGAAGAGTACAGATGAATTCTGAGGTCTGGCTACACCTCTATACTTGCAAAGCGTGTGGGTTCCATTTATTTGTTTGTAAAACAGTGACAGCAGTGTATACATCACTGTGCAAGCTGTGAGACAATAATGCCAGTAAAGCAAATAGCACACTGCTGGCTCACAGGAGCTGGTGCCGTGGCTGCAGTTGGTGGTGTAATTTTATCTAATGATTTGACAGACAGCATGCTGTGTGGTGTATATAATCATTCACTAATGTTTGTCTTAAATGACACTGTACTCAGATCCAGAGCCATGATAAAAATCCCCTGCCATTACAGACTGTTGACGCCTTTTAATACACCTAGTGAAAGAACTGTAATAGTTTATTTGATAACCAGATTATTGGTCATTCATTATTTAAACAGAAATATACTGGCATTCCAGTGCAAGGCTTTTAAAGCTAAGATTATTAGGAAAAGCCATAGGGAAGGCTTGAGGTAAGAGAAATTGGTCTTACCGGATTTCCTCCCTTTTTCCAGTCATCTCTTCCATTTTGGCATACCTCCTCTGGACATATTCATGTCGTTGAAACTCTTCTACATAGAAAAAAGACACATGGTACAAATCATAACACTGAGCTGCCAGTAATAAATTACACCAATAAGAGAATTTTTATTTAAAAGGTGATTGTAAACTTATGTTCATATAAAAACCTGTACATGAATGTTTATAGTAGCTTTATTCATAATTCCCAAAACTTGGAAGCAATGAAGGTGTCCTTCACTAGGTGAATGGATAAACAAACTATGGTACATCCATATAATGGAACAGTATTCAATAATGAAAAGAAATGAGTTACCCAGCCACAGAAAGACATGGAGGAACCTTAAGGGCATATTGCTAAATGAAAGAAGCCAATCTGAAAAGGTTACGTACTGTTGATTCCAACTATATGACATTCTGGAAAAGGTAACACTAGAGACAGTAGAAAGATCAGTGGTCATCAGGTGTTCAGAGGGAGGAAGGGAGGGAGAGGCAGAGCAAGGGGATATTTTATGGCAATGACATGACTCTGTATGATACAGTAGTGATGGACACATATCTGTCAAACCCATAGGATGTTCAACAGAAAACATGAGCCCTAACATAAACTATGGACTTTAATTACATTTAATAATAGTGTATTGATATGGTTCATCAATTGTAAGAAATGTACCACACTAATAGAAGATGTCAAAACAAGAGAAACTGTGTGCAGGGGAAAAAGGATATATGAAAACTCTCTGTACTTTCCAATCAATTTTTCTGGAAACCTAAAACTGCTCTAAAATATATAAAGTCTAGGAAATCCTAGCGACAGCAATCAGACAAGGAAAAGAAAGAAAAGGAATCCAAATTGAAAAGTAGGAAGTAAAGCTGTCACTATCTGCAGATGAGTCTATTAATTTTTAAGAGTGATTATGAAGAAATCATTTTTAATATCAAGGAATAAATTCCTAAAAATGCAGCTTGGGCCATGGGGGATGAGAGTCATACTACGGCCACCAGCACCTTCCACCAGTCTTTCTGGTTCACATGCGAACCCCCTGCAACAGCAGCCAAACTGAAGGTGATTCCTTCTTTCAGTTCTGCAAGCATGGCCAGCGACTTTAGGAAAAGGCGGAAGAGCGAGCCTGCGGTGGGGCAGCCGAGGGGCTTGGGGGATCCAAGTGCAAGCAGGACCAGCCCAGGTCGAGCGGACCTCCCAGGATCAAGTGCCACCCTGACTAAGTCCTTCATCAGTTCTTCTCCTTCTTCCCCGTCAAGAGCAAAAGGTGAGCAACACTAAATGACATGTAGACAATTCTCTGGTTTAAGTTTTAATCTAGATTACCCCGGGAGAGCTGATCCCATGATAACTACCCAGAGATAGTTAGCATTTAAATTCAGTGTCTTAAAGAAAATAGAATTTCACAACAATAGCATTCTTTACACATAGACTAAATCAGGCTGGTGAACCATTTGAGTAGCTTAAAGGACTCTCATTATCGTATATTGATGCTTCCTTTTCTCCAAATACATCATTTGTGTTTTTCGGAACAAATTTAAAGTGTCAAATAATGTACTGTCAGACTATTAAAAGATTACATTTATAAATACTTGCATATTGTCCAATGCTAATGTTACTACAACTAGCAAAACTAATCAGATTTATAGAATAGAAATTAGAAGTAGCAACAGAGAGCACTGTTGCCTAAGACATAAACTGGTTTGGGGTATTTTTTAATTATTCATTTCTAGATAAAAATTTATCTAACCTTTGAGAGTTGGTATATTTTGGTCAGTATTCATACATAGAATAGAATATCCATGTTCAGCATGTAACATAGTGTTCAATTCACAACAGTCCGCTACTAAGAACTAACCGGTTTCAGGCCATAATTGTAAAATTTAGATACCATCAGGCCATTTTCCTGCATGGCCTGTCTCCTCTCTGGAAATTTCAGTGAGTTGTGTTGAAGGGGAGCGATCACTCCTTCAAGTCTCTGAAATACTATTTAATGCATTACTGCAGCTATAACAGAAATATTCCTAAGACAGAGACCTGGGATTGAACCAGCATCCATAAGTACCTGGGATTTGGGGGCCCAAGGTCTCCTCCAGTCCTCTGGAGTTGACAGAGGAGAGAAGAAATCTGAAATGTGTGAAGAAAGTGAGCTGTAACTGACGTCTCCCTAAGGCAGCAAAGATTGAGCTACACGTATCAAATGTGGGCACCGAAAGTGTTACCACGTAAAAGCAAAGCTAAGAGCTGGTTTGTGTGCAAAAGCTAGGCTGGGCTTGATGACTGGGCTCGGGATGGCACTGGCTTTTGTCCCCACCTAGTAAAGCTGTGAATACTTCCTGGAAGGTTCAGGGGGAGCGATGCTCCTTCATTATACCATTCCTCAAATTAACAGAGGTACCCTTATCAGATTCTACTCATTTATACAAACAAATATCCTAAGGAAACCAACAGGTCATGAAATGCCATTGATGCATTATGCTCAGATACCACCCCAAAGTTAAAAGGATTCTGATTAACTTAGATATTCGTTTTTATCCTAGGGATTGTTAAGTCAACCTCCTTTTCCAAACACTACATAGCTACTCGATGTGCTTACCCACTTCTGAAGAACTTGGGGAAGGCAGGAGATATTAGTAGAGAGATTTTCCTCCACTACGCTTATTTCTAAGAGGAAAATGTCCCATTAGATGTAATCTGGCCTCTTGTTTATAATCAACTCAGCAACACAAAAGACTATTTCCATAGATACCTGGAATTGAGGTCAGCTTTAGCTCTACATTATTAAATTGCACATGAGTTTTTTAAAAAGATCCTTCCTGGAAAAAAGCAAGTGCATTTACCTCTGAGGAAAGTTTTGCATTATATCCAGGTATCCTTATGAGAATCTGCCTAATAAGAGGTTGAAGGCAGAGAAATTTAAGAGATAAATTATTTGTTTAAGGAGGTGCTGGTTTGGGGTTTTTTTTCCCTTGAAAAAACATTAGCAGCAATAGTTCACAGCAACTGAACTTGATTTTACAATTCTGGAAAATATTTTGTCTTGTTTTTTCTATCTAAAGCCCATGAAAAATTATTTGATATGGTTATGGGAATATTAATTAAATGTAAATTTATAACTTACTCTTTAATTCTCTATTATTATAAATCAAATAAGACTCAAATCCTGACCCTATTGAGCTGATTAAAACTCAACATTTTTGGTATTAATTACAAAACCTTTAAATTACTACAGGTCATGCTATTAGCTTACAAGGTAGTGTTGTGTTCTTGACATACCAAATTTGCAAAAAGATGGATGAATTATGCAACAGAAATAGGGGTATTAGCTACACCAATTACTTTTTATACATGGTTCCATTAACTCTAATACCTACAAAGCTACATTTATTGAAAAAGTATTACCTTGCTTTAGAATCAGACTTTTTCCTCTAAAGTTGAAGCTACATGTGTAACAGTCAGTGTCTGGATTGACCCCCACTAACTGCTTTCTCTTTGCTGTGCTATCTGATGCTAACTGACACGCTCTCCTCTTTCTGAGCCTTTTAACTTCTCCAAACGTCTCTCTTCCACCACGCTGCCCTGGATTAAAAGGTGGGGACGATAGCAAAATGTGTCCACCCCTTTGCAGTTACTCAGGGCTCAACGGCAACCCCTCGCACGAGTTAGATTACTGTGACACTTACAGACAGCATCTGGACGTCCCCCATGACTCACAGAGGGCCATTACTTTCAAAAACGGCTGGCAAATGGCCCGGCAAAACGCAGAGGTCTGGAGCAGCACTGAAGAAACGGTTTCCCCCAAGATCAAATCCCGCAGTTGTGATGACCTCCTAAATGACGACTGCGACAGCTTCCCTGACCCGAAAACCAAGTCGGAAAGTATGGGTTCTCTGTTATGCGAAGAGGACTCCAAGGAGAGCTGCACCATGACCTGGGCTTCCCCCTTCATCCAGGAGGGCCGCGGTAACAGCAGATCAAGGCTTCGACACAGGTCCGCCCACGACGCCCCAGGGTTCCTAAAAATGTACAAGAAGATGCACCGCATCAACCGCAAGGATCTGATGAACTCGGAGGTGATCTGCTCTGTGAAGTCGAGGATAATGCAGTATGAAAAGGAACAGCAACACAGGGGTCTGCTCCATGGGTGGAGCCAGTCCTCCACCGAGGAGGTGCCCAGGGACATGGTGCCCACCCGCATTTCTGAATTTGAGAAGTTGATTCAGAAGTCAAAATCCATGCCGAATTTAGGAGATGAAATGTTATCTCCTATAACCCTAGAAACACAACAAAACGGTTTGTGTCCCCAAAGGCGATTTTCCATCGAGTCTTTGCTGGAGGAAGAAAATCAAAGCAGACACCCTTCTCAGGTCCAAAGAAGCTACACATCCACAGCCCTGGTGCCAATCCACATTGAGGTCACCAGTGATGAGCAGCCCAGAGCTCACGTGGAGTTTTCCGACAGCGACCAAGATGGAGTTGTATCTGATCACAGCGATTACATTCATGTAGAAGGATCGTCCTTCTGCAGTGAGAGTGATTTTGATCACTTTTCCTTCACGTCCTCTGAAAGTTTTTATGGATCCAGCCACCATCACCACCACCATCACCACCATCATCACCGGCACCTCATCAGCTCCTGCAAAGGCAGGTGCCCTGCCTCCTACACTCGATTTACCACAATGCTGAAACACGAAAGAGCTAAACATGAAAACATTGAGGAGCCCAGAAGACAAGAAATGGACCCTGGCCTTTCTAAGCTGGCATTTCTGGTCAGTCCTGTGCCTTTCCGGAGGAAAAAGAATTCGACTCCCAAAAAACAGACAGAAAAGTCAAAGTGTAAAACATCCGTATTTGAGGCTCTGGACTCCGCCCTTAAAGACATCTGTGACCAAATTAAGGCTGAAAAGAGAAGGGGAAGTTTGCCAGACAACAGTATATTGCACCGTCTTATCAGTGAACTGCTGCCGGATATTCCCGAAAGGAATTCCTCACTCAAAGCTCTAAAAAGGAGCCCCGTGCACCAGCCTTTCCACCCACTGCCTCAAGATGGTGCTATTCATTGTCCATTGTACCAGAACGACTGTGGGAGCATGCCTCACAGCGCCTCCTTCCAGGACGACACCAACAACAACTACCACCCCCAAGACCATGAGAGTGTGCTGAGCCTCCAAGGTGGATGAGCTTTTCTTTCTTTTCCCTTGTGGTTCAGATACCCACCCTCCAGCTCTCTCATTTTCCATTCCTCCATCTCATCATTCTTAAGCTGTGAGACCATTTGACATCATTACGTGTTGTGAAGCAAATGCCTGTTGTGCAAACATGTCTTACTGAGTAGATCTCATTTGCTTGTGGGAAACTTGGACCTGATGTGGCTTAAAGTGCTCCTCAATTCACAAAAATTTACTCATTCAAAATCGAAAGGGAAAACCATTTTGTAGCTTGACATTAGGGTTGAAACAACTGTTACATGAAACAACAAACTAAACTTCCTTCACCAGTTTAAAAGGATTTCAAGGCAGAAATTATAATTGAGTATCAGTATCCTTAAGAGACTGACAACTTTGCATTGACTCTTTTTTTTTGTTGTAAAATGAATCAAAACCAGTAGTTTAACAAATAGTCTTTTCCTGATTCTTATATTAACTTTATAGTCATCCACTCAATAAATAATTTGCTGGCATTCTGTATAGAAGACACTATATCAGAACACTTAGGAAGCAAAACTGAAATATGTAATATAGTAATTGATGGATGATTAAAAGAGAATAGGACTTGATAAATAACTTCCTCCATTTAAAAGACACAATTGGGATAAAATTTTTGTGAATATATCTTTAAGCTGTGTTTATAAAAGTCTCGTTTCCGTCATTCGGTGTATACATGTTCTCTTCCTTTTCATTATTTAATTAACATATTTTCTATTTCTGCTAAAACAATCCTATACTGACATTTGAATTAGACTATTTAGGCTAAAAGTGACTCTCAACTTCATTTTCATAGATGGATTAACCCTTGAAGTAGAACACAAGGACAAATAGCAATTCAAATTCAGAGAACATTTTTTTTTTGAGGTTTACATAATTGAAGAACAGAGGATGTTTTGATATTTTATCCAGTCATTTTCATTAATGCTTAAAGTGCATCTGTTTACTATGTAAATTTCCAGAAGCTAGAATGAATATTGCAGGCTGAAACTTGGCTTGCCAGCAGTCTTCTAGGCACCAGACATTGCAAAGTGCTTTACATACATTCTCTACTTCACACGGACCTAAACCTATGTGACAGGTTTTACTGTAAGCACTGTTTTACAGTGGAGGAAACTGAGACCCAAAGAGGACAAGAAATCTGACCGAGGTCACACAGAGAGTAGGCAGCAGAAACAAGATTCAAACTCTTGTAATTCACAATTTGCAGTAAAGAATATAATCTCTATAGGCAAAAAAGAAATGTAATTCAGGTTTCATATTAATATAATATATATGGCCCCAGTTTTTAGTTACCAGTCAGACTTTTTTATCTAATTCGTACTTCCCTTTGCTTTCATTTATACTACACAACATGTTTCAAAAACAATAAATGCAAATTTTTAAATCAATGTCAACAATTTGAAATTTTCACTGATTGAGACATGTCGCAACCTAATTTTTAAATAAATTAGCTACCTTTTCCAGTTATTCAATATCCTAATATAATCGTATCTAAACTTTCTGTACCGATAGAGTACAATATTGAAACAGGATCTGAGAGGGTTTTGAAATGCATTTAAAGGGTATTTTGTTTTTTAATAAAATATTTAATTTTGAATTTTCTTTAGCCCAATCCAAAAATAGTTTAAATTTGAAGGATTACTAAAAATAATTTGAAATTTATGATCACTATGAAAGCCCTCACAATCATAAATGTATATTAATTAAAAATGGAAAATATACTGCACATAATCCTCTTGCATTTGTGAAAATAACTGGTTAAATTTTACTTGAAATATCTGTGGCCATGCTGCCTCCCTAAACCTAAAGACTGTGGAATTCACCACTGACAGGGAGGCAGACAGTTATCCTTATATGTCTTGTAACTGACATCCCAGCTGCTAAGAGCAGACAATTCTTCCTTATAGTCGAAGCAGTCAAAACCTTTAAGCAATGTTTTCTTTTAATGGATCAGCATCAGTCATTCTTTTATAGATGGGTGTATTTTATTTTTAATGCTTTTTAAATTTAATACAACTAAGTTTATTGAAGGAATAAGAGAAAAAACTTACAAATTTTGATCGAGTTATACTGGTAAAATTCTGTAACATAGACTACTCGAATACTTTTAGCCTTTAGTTAACACTTCCACATATAAATGCAAAAGATACAAGATATTATTAAGAGATAGTCTGCAATCATGATTTTGTAATGTAATTAATTATTTATACTTTGTTTTATGGTGAACGAAAACAACGCAGTAGTTAGGTCATAAGCAATTTGACAACTAATATGACACCTTCTGTTGAGAGACTCTTTATCCCCTTGTTTCTCGGAATAAATATTTACTTTCTGATAAGACAGCTGAGCACAGAGGAAAGCAATAGATAATGGCCTTTTAAGTCTTAAGCCTTAAGATGACACCTTCAGACTCAGTAAGTAGTTAGAAACAGGAAAGGAGGGACATGACCATAGTTCTGTCATCACCACACTTTCTTTTTCTCTCTTTTTCATTACTACATTCTTAAATTGTGCCACAAAATGTTTCCGTTTTCATAAATTGTTGCTATGTTCTCCATCTTGTATAGGCCCTATTACAGCCATTATAAACTGGTGGCAAAAAGTATAGAAAGTATGGAATCCTTGAGGTGAAAAATCTAACTATGAACTGTCTATACTGGGTACTCAGTAGAATTATGTCAGCAGCGTAACAATTATATTTCTATTTACGAGCATAACACTTCTGCAACCGTGGGTATTTATTCTCTTGAAATGCTCTGTTTTTGTGTCTGATACCACAACTTTATAGTTACCTATGGGTTTTAGACCCATGTTTTCCAGTGAGATGTCTCTTCAATTTGAAGAGGAAAAGAGTTGCCACCAAGGAGCATGGCTAAACAAGTCTGCTTTTGATTAAGTGGATACTGACTCTGGCCCTGTCCTTTCCAATAGACCATGAGTCCCCTAGAAGTTACTCATCCGCCCTGACTGACCTGGGGAGAGGCGCCCCAAGGGAAAGAAGAGGAACTCCAGAAAAAGAGGTAGTCCATTTAATAGCATTTGAGTCTCTTTCAACAATATGCTTGATAAAGCACTTGCCAGTCAAAGTTACATCCAAAGCCAGATTAAAAACACCAAATGACAACGGAGAAACTACAAACACTTTCCCCTGGAGCCTGAGCAAAGGACTTGCAGCCGTTTGCACTTGGAGCCTAGTTGTAGGTCTCCCCTAGTTGTGGTCCAGTTTTGACAGTGAGGTCTCTGTGGGTGTTGACCTGACACCCAGGGATTAACAGCTGGGTCTAAAAGAGTCCTGAGCTGGGCCATCCCTTGGAGGAAGAAGGTGTCCCCTGTACGAACTTCTGGCCCAGTGATGTAGGGGAAAGCCCTTGGTCAGCTATGTTACAAGTCAATACAAATCCTACAGAAATAATTTTTGCTCACCTGCTTTTGTTGGAGAGAATCCTGGGAGGGGAAAAAAACACCGTTGCCCCTGAGAGCCACCTACCAGCTAGCTCTTTGTCCACTGTCCTGAGCCAGGGCTGGAGGTCTGGTTCTTACTGTCTTGGACCCACAAAGGTGTGATAGAAACTGAAGGCTGGTCTTAGACTGGCAGCTACTCCAGAAGGATCTTTACAGGTGTCTGATGTAGTCCCTACCTTTGGGACTCCCAAAGAAGTCAGGAAGTTGTCCAAAATTCACCAGAATCACAGGGAAAGAGAGTGAGGTGAGGGCATTAGTGGAATCAGGGAAAAAGAGCAGAAGTCGTAGCCACAGGTGCCCGAGGCAGATCTGTGGGCCCCAAAGCTTCAGAGGGGCACGTGTCACATCATATCCTGACTCAAAGTGAGCAGCTGGTTTCCCACGTGCTGAAGAACTCCTGAGCTCTCCAGGGAATGCAAGGTGACCAAGCCCATACTTCTGGCCACTGTCTAGCCTCCCATTGACAACTGGCTAATAGTCCTTTGCTACTATAAGTGTTCAGTAAAAGAGGTGATGATTTCCCTCATGACTTTTTCCAGTTCTTTTTTTTATAATTCAGAAGGAGTTGGGTCAATACTTAGGGCATACAGCGACTGACCCCCAACAATTATCCCAGGAAAAGCCAAAATTATCCTACGACCAAATCCTCTGCAGGCATCTTATTCCCATTTTATGGGATAAATTACCTCAGTTCCTAAGACGAAATATGATGTTCAACAGTTATGTCGAATATTACCTGTTATTTTCCTGTTATAGTTTAAATATCTAAATGAACTAATCGATTTATTGATAAATTGCATACATGATTTACACTGTATATGTTTAATCACTCCTTGAGGTTTCATTTTTCTTTAATTCACATGAAAATGCTTTCCTATAGGAAACCCAAATTTTAAGTTATTGCTAACCATTTCCTTCCTTTCAGAAACTGCCTGCAAAAGCTGTTTACGATTTTAAGGCTCAGACATCCAAGTAAGTAAGATAAATCATATGATTTAAGTTGACTTTTAATACTTTAGTAATACTTTAAAAGATAAATATTGCAATGGGATGTGTTAAGTTTGAAAGAAGACCTAATCTACTCTAATTAAACGGTTCCTTCTGAATTAATTGGGATGCGGGTAATTTTATTTTCATTTTGAGTTTAGTTGTGAAACACTGGGTTTTAAATTACACTAAACATCTTAGAACACAATGAGTCCAAAAGGATAGGAAAAAACAAAACGAAATTAAGGATCTTTGCTTCTAGAATTTTCGTGTCAAGAATGAAGTAAAAATAAAGTGTGGGGGAGTAATTAGCGCTGAGTGGGAGAACTTGATGCTATCCAACTGCATCGAAGATAGTTTGCATTTAAAGACTAGAATGGTGCACAAAGACTTCTGTAGGAAGGTCTCCTACTTCTCAATACTCAGAGCTTAGAGATGCCGAACAAAGTTCTATCCTGTGGTTTTTTGATGTTGCTGTTTTCACACTCCTGTGTTGCAACTTTTTATTTTTCACCCTTTTTCTTTAGGAAGTTAGGCATGTGGAAGGCCAGTAGTAAGCACATGAGTAGGCTTCAACAGGCAGCAGTCTTCCAGCTCTGTCGTGGCCCATGTCACAGACCTAAGAAAGTCTAGTCTCCATTAGAATTCAAGCTACTGGCATTAAATTAAACTGTGCTGTTTAGACTGGATATATATAATAACCAAAGCATTTATTCATAAAAATGCATGTTATATTAATGAATAGTTGTAGAATCTGTCTCTGGCAGATGTATAAAAATAAAATCACTCAGTTTTTGGGAATGAACTAAATAAGAAAATGCTATTTAGAAGTGAAGATGTTGAACATGGCTGAAATCTGGGGTTAAAAAAAATCCTGAAGGAAAGCATACATCTTTTTTGATGGGATAAATAACGTCTGCTCTGTTTCTACTACACTCTGATCCTAACTACTATTCTTTGCATATGGTGTGATAATTCATGCGAGGCATGTCGGTTTTATAAAATAATGATATAAAACATATAAATTTCACTTCTTCTTTGTGACAATCAATCAGAAGTGTCCTTACGTGTATGAAGCCCTGAGGAATAGGTGTTTTGAGAAACCTTAATTAGAAACAAGCATGGAAAGAAAGATGAGGTGCAGTGCAGAGGAAATGTGTTTGTAATGTTGACAGTGTCACTGGATTTCGTTTGCTCCAAGTGCTAAGCCCCTCACCCTCCTCCAAGGCCACGTGCTCATCGTGAATGCCCGGAGTTGGCAAAAATTCAGGGAAACCCACCCTCCCACAAGCTGCCCGCAGGGAGGGCACAGCCTGTCTGAAGGGTTGTCTGCACCACTCCTCCCTTTCACAAAGGTCTTCCTCAACCAACAAAATCTAATCGTATAAGCTTTCAGAGAAGTGGACTGAATTATTGTCCATGGAAGCCATCCCATAGTGTTAGTGAGGGAAAAAAAAATTGTTTCCCTCATACCATCAATAAATTTATCCAATGGCAGCTTAATCACATTCCTCTTGTCCTGTTCTCAGGACATGTAAAGAGGGATTGTCCATCATCCCCACACCGCTCCCTGCCTGACACAAAACTCAAGGTTATGCATGACTCATGCAGCTCAAAGGCTCACACACCCAGAAGCCCTGAAAGTTACAGGAAGACTAGCTACACTTTAAAGTCATTTCAATCATTAGCTAGATGTGAGGGTTAGCAGACATTGGTCCTGCCCAAAACATCCATAAGACATTTGGTCCACGCCACGTCCTTGAAATTTGGTCCTATCTCAAATGTCTATGAGCATATTTGGTCCATGCCAAATGGTTCCGGACAGGATGAAATATCAAGGACCTTTTGTCATGGACCAAATGTCTTATGGATGTTTTGGACAGGACCAAATGTCCCACAAGAGATGTGAGTGCTTTTTGTGCCTGACATCTTATGAACAAGAGACAGATATGTCTGTTTTAAGTAACTGTCTGTTTTAAAGGCTATCCTTCTTTACCTTATACAAGAAGTTTAATTTTAAAAATATACCTAAGGAACTCACTAAACATAATGTCTTGATTGTTAAATAGGAAAAAGAGGTACAATGCCAGCCCCAAAGATTGTCAGTGGCCCTATTCAGATGTGGTGGGGGTTGGGGTGGAGCAAACTTATCAAAATGGGACTCAGAAATCCTGAGATGAGACAGACACAATTTTGAAAACTGGAGAGTAAAACCCCTGTCCTTTTTCTTGATGGCTTCACAAATTTAAATACAAGTCTTCACACATAGAAAAGATTTCCTTTCATATTTAAAAGAAAAATAAATTAGTTGTCTCTTATTTACTTTTCTTTTTTTAAAGGTAAGCTTCCTAGTCTCATTTCCAGAAACAAACCGTAACTAGCATAAATAAAACTGCTGGACTGTAAATATTAAACATTTTGGGTGTTATTTTCTACATCAGGCACTTGCCTAAAAGAGGGAAGTATTGTGTTTGAATGTGAATCCTTTTCGTTTTGAAGGCTACTGAAAATTTAACACATTTTCATTGTGAAGGTTTTAGCACTTCTAAATGTGTAATAATTCTTTTTACTATGCAGTGGTATTTTTTTCAATTAATTCTTTTAAGCAATGAGAAATATTCTACATCTGATATAAACCCCTCTCCATTATATATTCTGCACACATAAATGAGCCAGCTCAAGATTCTGAACTAAAAAAATATAGATTTGGGAGTGGGAAGGCAGATGTGTGGGGGAGTGGGGCTCTTGGCCAAAGTAAGTACCCTCCAACAAGATACAATTGTGGAAGCAAAATAACATGGACACAATTACCTGGAGGATGAAGCCATGAAAAACTGAAGCAGTGAGGGTGAGAATTTAGGCATAAATGATTCCTGATGAATAATGCCTTTATAATCCTAAAATTAAATACCCAAATTTACCCACTGTCTCCTTAGAAGCAGCCAAAATGGAAAAGGGTAGTTAATATCTTGAAAATATTTTTATTTTTAAAAAACAAAAGATGTAAAGGAGGCCACAAGCAATCTGTGCATGTCTTTGCACTTTAAACACATTTGTCTCTGTGACTGTCGTCAATAATACTGTATTGCATAATTGAAAGCTGCTAAGAGAATAAACCTTAAAGGTTCTCAGCACAAGAAAAACAATTTGTAGCTACGTGTGGTGACGAGGGTTAACTTGACTTCTTGTGGTGATCATTTTGCAATAGATACAAATATTGAACCATTATGTGGTACACCTGAAACGAATGTAGTGTTACATGTCAACTATACTTCAATTAAGAAAATGTTTATCTTTGTGCCTCACTGAAAAATAAAAGTACAAAATCTCTTCTGTTTCACAAAATAAATTCATTATCAAGACATTCTACTTAAATGCCTGTCAACCAGCTTCAAGGATCCACAAATAAAACTTTTTCTCAAGTTGGCACTTCTGTGCTAAGGCTAAATGATATTGATTTCCCTACTGTAAGCTTCAGCATATCAAAAGAAGACAGAAGAGAGAGAGAAGTGAGTAACTAGCTAACTAGTGCAGCGTAACGAGTAATCAGTGCAGAATGAATCTATTACTATGTCAAGCTTCACAACTCCTATACTACACACCAATGAATAGTTAGCAATAGTCTGTCCCCGCCTTTAAATTTCATATTAATCTGCCTGTGATTTAAATCAGACGTGACATTTATACTTGTCCTTTATGAAATCATTTCCTAAGTTAAAATGGTACAAGTGAATTCTAAAAATGTTCAAGAAAAATCCTTATCTAATTGGGCTTGACAGATTTTTCAATATCAGAAGTATATTTCCCAGCCAAAATACAGATCTAGTGCAAATACTGATCTTAAGAATAATTGCTATACATCAAGAAAAACATTTAAACGTATTTCTTCCAGGGAGCTGTCATTTAAGAAAGGAGATACTGTCTACATCCTCAGGAAAATTGATCAAAATTGGTATGAGGGAGAGCACCACGGGAGAGTGGGCATTTTCCCAATCTCGTACGTGGAGGTAAGTCCTTTCCCCTTCCCTGTTACGTGGTGGTTTCCAGAGTCACCACAGGTCGAGAATAAATAACTGTTCTCCTTTGTAGAAACTCACACCTCCTGAAAAAGCGCAGCCAGCGAGACCACCTCCCCCAGCCCAGCCCGGAGAGATCGGAGAAGCTGTAGCCAAGTACAATTTCAGTGCTGACACAAACGTGGAGCTCTCGCTGAGAAAGGTAGCCTGCTCTCTTCATTGGTGCATTTGGGAGGCTGTGTATTTTCAAAACTAAAATAGGTCGTTTCTGCCTTAGACGTGTTTGTGTCTTCCTCATTTTCTGCAAAGGAGTCTGTGAGGCTGCCCCGAGTCAGTTACCTACCGCTCCTTCCCGATGAGGCCGCCTTGGGAGGCACAGCTTCTCAGAGACACCTTCCCTCCATGGTTTAGCCTGGGAGGCTCCAAAGCCTGTCGAGGGGAGCCACGGGGTGAATGTCAGGAGCTGCACATGTGAAAACAGCAAAAGAAATAGCACTTTAACACACTTCCAAGTATTTTTGTTCTGCTGCCTTATTTTCAAAGTTTAAAAAAAGAGATGTACCAATATTTACTTCTCTTTTATCTTGGAATCAAATGGTCCTAAAGTAAAGAAGACATTTCTTTCTGGGGAGAATAGAAAAGAGTTTTATTTGAGCCAAACTGAGGACTAGCCCAGAAGCCAGCTTCCTGGGTTGCTCTGAGGCGCTGCTCGGGAGAAGCATGGTTTCCAGCACAGTCTTCTATCTTGTTACCACAAAGAACATTAACAAGTCAGTACATTCCTTCAAGGTTTCAAAAAAGAAAACCCAGAGATCAGCACACATACGGTGAGTCAGCGTGGCCTTGGCACCTGGGAAGGGGGTCTTATCGTCAGGGGAGGACTAGCATTGGCGTCCTCGGAAGAGACATTTAATCTTTTTTTTTTTTTAACCACTACTCTGTCCTCCTTATCTACACATTTGTTTTTGTGTGGTTTGTTTATTTATTTTTTTGCATATGTCAATAATTTTATTTCTTAAAAGAAAGATTTTTAAATGCTAACATTTTACCACAATGCTTCAAATTTTTGAAGAAATAAAATGTTACTAGGTAATTTTACTCCATAAATACCCGCAATATACTCATGCATACCTACACAGATACATATTTTTATATTTAAATATATACATTATTCAATGAGTAAAATTACAGAAAACTTTTATCATTCAGCAACTTTATTCTTTTCCTTAACATCTATTTTTATAATTTCTGTATATTGATACATGTAGGCCTGATTCACTCTGTCTAGTTTCTGTATAATATTCCATTATATGAATAATGCATTAATCTACATAATATATGCATGTATGTGTCTATCTTGATCAAAATCTTTAGTTTAACATGTACATTCTTCTAGTCAATGTGCCCTTTTCTTTAATAATTAAAGCAGATGTACAACGTATGTCTGATGGGCCACAAACACACTGTTTTTAGTTAGCATAAAAATCAAGTTAACGCATGTGCAAGCCAGAACAACGTCCCTAAATTTCAATATGTGAAAACAAAACAAAACACCGGAGGTATAAGACTTTCCCAGGTGGAAAACTATTGTTTATTAGAAAACATCGACAATTATAATTTTTATGTTATCATATCTCTATTTATAATGCATTTTCCTAATATTCATTACAGGGAGACAGAGTTATTCTTCTTAAAAGAGTTGATCAAAACTGGTATGAAGGTAAAATTCCAGGAACCAACAGACAAGGCATCTTCCCTGTTTCCTACGTAGAAGTCATCAAGAAGAACACAACCAAAGGTGCTGAGGATTACCCGGACCCGCCAATACCCCACAGCTATTCTAGTGATAGAATCCACAGCTTAAGTTCAAACAAGGTAAGAAGACATCCTAGAATATTAATATAATATTTAGGAGCTTGCAGTAAGATCATCAGTATGTGATTTTAGAGCATTAGACTACAACATCGTTACCTACCGCAAAGCGAAGATTTACACGTTATGTTTCTAGGTGTGAGTGCCGGGTCACGTCAGTATACTCTGTTTTTTCTTATGGGTGCTGGCATAAAGGTTTAAGCTACAGAAAGGGAAACTACCTAAAGAATCTACTATCTAAAGAGAAGCATTTTCTTTTAAAAGGGCTAAGGCTAGCCTTTTTATTTATTCTATTTTTCTTTGAAGACTGGGTTTCAGGTGCTGGGTCATTACTCTCAATCCTTTATCACTGGATAATGGAACAGTTTGGGGCTTTCCAACTTTGTTTGCTTGCTTATAAACTTTTCCAGAATCATGCTTAGTATATTTGCTTCTCTACCAGAGCTCAGCATTTAGAGATCAGCATCTTTCCTTTAGTAGTTCCTACTGATAAACAGGAAAGAATCTTCATCCATAGATTTGTCTTATATATGACCATTGTATGACCATGCAGTCATCTTAAAAGAACTACCAGATAAATCTCAAAGCAACTGTACTTTCAAATAAAAGTTTATAAGAAAGAATAAGCACATATCTATAAAGGCTTATTTAAAATTTAAGAAATTCTTCCATAATGTCCTAATTGATATTGGCAATGTAACATCTTAGATCACAATGTTTTAATCGTTGTTGTGAATATGATTTAAATGTATTTTCAGTTGCCTAAGTCTTTTCTTAGAATACCAGATTTTACATTTTATAAACAGAGAAATGTACAAATGTCACTAATAACTAATTAGTGTTTTAGTCTCACTGCTGGGGAAAAAATATGTTGAAAAGCTTATGTCCATAAATTGAAAAAAAAAAAAAACTTAACGGTTGCATCCCAACTGGTAATCTATGCTATGATGTCATTGGCTTAATGAAGGAAACCTCTTGGTAGTGTTGAACTGAATCATTTTCAGAAAAAGAACTGTAAGGTACTTCTAAACCATGACACCCAAAGTACACTAAATCTTAAATATCCTATTTTCTAACCGATATTTGCAAACAGAGGAAGGAATTCATTGTAATTTATGAATCACTCTTGGGCACACATCATGTTTCTTGACATACGATCTTTATGTACATACATATATGAGTTGATATTGTTTCTGATTTTTCTGCTTTTAGTCTAGTAGAATCCAATTCTCATGCTCTGGGAAGACAAGATAATTATCTGATGTTTGTATTAAAGGTATATTTTTGTGATAGAGGTTATCTCAGGATACTTAATTTAACTTTCAGCAGAACCAAGCCCCATTGTAAAGCTGAGCACTTCGAACCTGTTAACATGTTTGTTAGTGACTGTGGCGGTAAAAGCTCTGAGCAGTAGCAGCGGCAGGTGTCATGTCTGTAATGGGGTTTAAAGACCCTTCTCCCTCAGCCGCAGGATATTGCCAGCACTAGATGTGCTATGCAGCCTGTAGTCTGGAATCTTCTGTAAGGATGCTCACATGAGTTTTGCGACACTTTGTCTCATTTATCTCACCCCATGGTGACGTGACATCACATTTCCTTCTTTAAAAAGCTAAATAAATTCCATTAAAGTCCCATTCCCATCATGGGAGACAGAAATCAAAAGTGAGGTGGAGAATGCGCTTTGCACAGACACTTACCAAGGTCCTCCGACCAAGAGTGCTGAGGGCACGAGTGAAAGCTCACCCTAAACCATAAGCTAGGAAGTGCATCTCCAAATCTTTCTTGAAGATCTTTTCTTTCCCAACCCAAACCATCTACCTGCAAAGGACGAAAGTAAAATGTCTTCCACCACCAGCCTCGTTCAAGGCCTTCACATGTGTGGCGTGTCGCATTGGTCCTGGTCCACCAGCAATAGATAAATGTATTAGAAGGTTACTAGGCAGCACGTCTGGAGCTGCTTTTAATAAGTTTACATGAAAATTCTGTTTTGTTCAATATATTCAAAATACAGCAATAATATTAAAATATACGGAAGTATGTTTCATGTTCAGGAGATGAAACTTCATAATTTAGACCTCCACTGGTTTACACAAAACGTCAGGCTCGAGAAAGAGGGCGTGGAAGTCCTAGCAGAAGTTTACCCCCATTCACATCACAGGCTCCCTTTCTACGTTATCAGTGACTTCCAAGTCTTTTTTTTTTTTTTTTTTAACGTTGAAGTGGTGGTTCTATAAGTTCAGTCTCATTTTGATCATGGGTTTCTGTTCTTGAAATTTTTTTTCAGAACTTACTCATTTAGAAATGTGTCAACGTATAATGACGTAGAAATATTTTATGCCCTATGTTAGACAACCACCTTGCAAAACGTAAGTGAGAAAATGATGGCAGGTCAAAAGATTTAGCACATGAAGAAAGAACACTAAACAAATTCTGGGAATAAAAAAGGTTTAGTTATTGGTTTTCATTCTACATTCACATTATTTCAGAGTCATTTGTACTAAATCAATATCTGGAAACCTAGTTTCAAAGAGGTAGTCTATTAAATTAAATCTCTTAAGATTTTGCTGTCTGTTCTTACAATCTCTATGACAGCTTTATCTTGTCATCTAGCATTTAAGACTTATTCCAAATACTAGTAGAGTTTCATTTCTACAGTTAGCTCTCTAATTACCATGCTAATGATTTTATGTATTTAAATCTAGCAAAATATCATCAAATCTAGACCACAGCATAAAATATTTTTTATATTCACTATCATACATTTCTGCATTTGTCTGTCTCTGTGTTTTGATGCATTATTATTATTTTCATGGGTTTTTTTAACTTCATAATCCCTGCTCATTTCTAAGTTGGCTTCCAGTGAACCTGTCCCCCTTCCCCTGCACAAAGTTTCATCTGGCCCAGATAGAGGTGCTTTCCAGGGACTCGCCCAGGGGTGGCTGTCCCTGACAGCCAAGTGTCCACCGGCAAAGCCTTTGGCCCCAACACCACCTTCTTTTCTGGACAACTTCTTGGAAGAATTAGAGAAGCTTGCTGCTGTAGCTTTATCAGCTGACCAAGCCAAACCAAATCTCCTAGAGGAGATCAGCCTTGAAATTAAGGAGGAACCCTCTGTTCTCCTCCCATTGCCTCCCGCATCTGCACCGGCCAAATCACCTTCCTCTCCGCTGCCTTTCCCCCAAGCGGGTGTGACCTCAGCTGCGGTCCTGCCTCCTGCAGCAACGCCACTTCAGGATCCGAGAAAGACTCCTCTAAACAAGTTTGCGGATCTGACAAAAGTGAGAAAGGGCTTTGCAAGCCCTGAAAAAGTACCTGAAGTCCTAGGTGATAAGTTTGTGAGCCTCGCACATACTCATCTGGGTCCCTTGTCCAAAACCCTCCCTGTCATTGGAGAGGAAGATGAGGAGATGTCTGAGGGGGTTACGGCAGGCATCCGAAGAGGGCCGGAATCTCAAGGACCAGACGCCTTGTGGTGCGGCCATGATGGCACAGAGGTGACACCATGCCTGCACATTGAAGAGGAGGAAGAGGAAAGGGAACCTGACCGCTTAAAATATCCAGTAGCCAGCCCCACAGATCCTAGGACCCCTCAGGAGGACAGCAATGCAGCAAAAACCAGTACCGAGGTATTCTAATTTTGCCTAACTCCTGAAGAACTAACCATTCTCACTACAGTTAGCTAGTAGTTAACCATATCAACAAACATCAACTCTGACATGGCCTTAGAAGTCTTCCAGGCAAGAAACACAAGCCTTATATAAGGTGAGGGGGGAGGGATGGAGAGCAACACACCAGACTTCAATAAGATGATGTAAATACGTGATAAGAGTCCATTATTTACTTATTACTATCAATCCAGATTTAAACATTCTTTATAATTTAAAGTCTTTCTAATTTTAAAATGAATCATAATAGTTAATAGTTGAGCTCTTACTGAGTTTCAGTTTTCTAAGAACACTACCATGTTTTACTTTTCAAAACTCAACAGGATGGGTTAGACATTATCAGACATTATCCCCACTTTAGAGATGAGGAAATTGATACACACAAAGAGAAGTTCACCTCCAGGAGGAGAAAACTATGTAGCATATCCTTGATATAGTAGCAGAAGAAAGAAAGAGAGGGAGAAAGGGAGAAAGAAAGAAAGGGAGAAAGAAAGAGCGAGCAGAAAGGAAAAATCATACCCTAGTTCCCTTTCAACTGTTTCTGAAGAAGTCATTTCTTAATGCTGGGGACTACTTAAGAGTTGAGTCTTGCATTTTCACTTTACAAACAAAGAACCTTGGGCAATGATTTTAATCAATAAAGAGGGAAAATACTCTGAATCTCTAGCTCTAGAGGGTCTCTCTCTTTAAAAAAACAACAACAACAGAAGAAAACCCCTTGATATCTCAAACACATAATCTGTGAATTAAAAAGCAAATATGATTACTGGCAGATATTGAAATTATGAACCAAAATGAATGATTTATATTATGTCACTATGTAAGTCACTTTCCTCCATGGCTCCTCAATTTAGAAATCTTTAAAAATGAAAATCATTTTTAAAATCCCGTAATTTCCTACTAAGATCTTACCAATAACAAATGTAGATGTCCTATACAGAGTATTCTTGGGATTAAATATGGTGAGTGCTCAGAAGGTCACTGGACACCCACAAAACCCCGAGTCTTGGCTGTTCCCCAACCAGGTGAGAAAATGTCATCTGGACAAAGAACCAAGCATGCCTGCATTTGTATAAAATAAACACACTGCTCAATAATAGAGATCATTCATTCACTGCAGTAAGTCAAACATGTTTGTAAGTCAGTTACTTAAATAACTAATTTTCCCTTCAATTTAATCAGTTTTAAGATGTGAGTGGATATGTGGCTTGGTTCCCAGGAACTGCCACTGCCTGTTGCAGGCAGTACCGCAGGCCGGTGTGGTGTTCAGACTCAGGGGGTGAGTTTCACAGCCAGCTCGGGCTCTGCTGAACGCAGGCGCGCGCACAGGCAGAGAGCATAACTTCCCTCACTTTGTAACAAACTAACTGTAAATTGTGAACTACTTCACAAACAAGTTACAAAGAATCATTGCAGGGTTTTATACTTTTTTCCTACATGTTTAGAAGGACCCATCATATAAGTACATTATAAAATTGTAGACTGTGGGGGTTCTTATCTCCACATGCTTATATCAGAAAAAAATGAAACTGACCATACCCATTAGGGATTTTGAATCAAATTCAAAAGAAAAGGTTAATGCTTTTAAAGCAAGAAAAACGTCACACCCTAGAATATTTGGTAACTTTCAAATTATTTAGCTGTGGGAGATATTCTCTAAAAACCATGTAGCCTTGTTCTGAACATAAGCATAACCACATCTTGTCTTTCCTCAATATTTAAGCCATCTTCATCTTCTTCGGGAGAGCGAACGTCTACACCTCTTCCCAGCTGTCTGCTTTCCTCCCCTCCCTTTCATTCCTCCTTGGCCACTGGCTCTGACCTGGTCCCTACACTTTATCAGCCTACCCAGCCCTCCTCATCTCTGCTCCTCCCTAAATACTCTTATCAACAGGAGATAAGTTCACCAAAATTAAAGGTAACTGCATCTTGAGTGTGGTTTATTGCATGTCTTTCAATGAACTTAATTAATTAGATGTATGTATTTAGACTTGTGCCATCTTACAAGATCGAAAAGGTCATTAAATATTGGTTGCTAACTTTTAACATCATTAGCATGGCCTCTGTTCAAAAATTTAAAAGATATATCTGCATAGCAGCTATATGTAGATTGAGGAGAAAAACAAACTAAGATTTATGTAAGAATAAAAACTAACCATTAGGGTTTTTTTTTTTTTTAAGTTGAGGATCAGCAAGAGAACCATCCCATTCAAAGGCATCAGTTTTGTGCCTGTCATCCTCTGTCACTTTCTAGTGGGCTCATTGCCTCCCAAGTTTTCCAACCAAGCAGCAGGTTCAGCAGAGCCTGAGGGCTCACGATCTTTGGCATTGACTGTGTTGAGCCCTGTTCTTCCACGAAACTGAAGTTAAATTAATGAGGATGCGGGAAGGAGGCTTCTCTTCCAGCAGTTAACAAAGCACCCATCTCGAAGACTTGCTGGCTGGCTGGCAGCTCTGCTGGTATTTAACTCCCTCTTAGGAGACCACAATAAAGGATCTTTAACAAAATTAATGAGTGGCCTTGGAAAGAGATTTAATGACAACCACAGAAGGAAATCAATCCATCACAGAAAAGTTTTACTTCTTTGTTCAAAATGATCCTGAAACCTTTTCCTTTAGACAAAAGGTCTTCAAATAATGACTCATCATCACATTCAATCTTCTCAACCTGAAATGAGAGCCTCTGCAGATCAGCTAAAAAAAAAAAAAAAAAAAAAAAAAACCTCGAAGGTGCAAGTAGTCATGTTTTTCAACTAGGAAGCACCAAAACCTGAGAAATGCCATTTACACAGTCTTCCAAACGCCCATCACCAAATCGACCCACCGAAATAGTCCATCTATGAATTTTATCTTATGTAGAAAAGGAATCTTTGAGAAAACGTAATATACCTTAAAAAAATAATCGTTCTTTGCCCTTTGAGGTTTTCTCTTAGCTGGTAGGAATTAGGAAATTTTTAAAATAATAACAATAATACTTTAGATAATGTCTAAGGCTAGGAATTGCCTTTTTTCCTCTCTCTGCGGTTTTCTTTTTAAGGCCAAAATATTTATCCCTTGCCTTTCCCTACTTGTTCTTCAGCCTTTATGCTTAGTCAGTAAGTAGGCAAGTAACTTGAGAATCATAGTTCTCTAATTTAGAGACATGGAATACTCAGCATTGTAGTAGCAAGAACAAAACCAGAATTTAATCAGGTTTACTCTCCTGCAAGAACCAAGCTCATCTCAGCTGTTTATCCACATCATTCCAACAGCTACTTTTTTTTCTGAGTCTTGACATTTATAGAACCCCTGTATTAGTCAAGATTGGGGCAGCTGCAGTGCAAGAAAACTCAAAATAATTATAGCTTAAACAAGGTAAAAGTATATATTTTTAATGCATAAATGTAGGACATCCAGGGCTGATATGTGGCTCCACAGTTATTAGAAAACCCAGGAGATTCCATTTTATTTTGGCATACCACCATGCTCAACAAGAAGCTTCCACTGCATGGTCCAAAGTGGCTGCAGCAGCTCCAGCAGTCCCTTCCTCATTCCAGACAGCAGGAAGGAGAAAAGATGAGGGGAGCTTATGCCTTCTTCCTTGAAGGCTATTTTCTAAAAATTATACATATCCCATCTGTCAGAACTTACCACATGAGCACATCTAAGTACAAGGAAGTTTGAAAAATAGAGTTTATTCAGAATGTCCACGTGCCTTCCTAACATCCAGGATTCCACTACTGAGAATGACGAAGAGAAAGGATACTGGAGAACATCAAGCGTTCTCTGCCACAGCCCTTAAAGAAAAATTCACCCCCAGGGATTAAAGATATGAGATCAAGCACTTACTAGTTATTATGAAATTTTTCTTAAATGAGGGTTAAGAAAACCGCATGCTTTTATTTAAAAGTTCCTGGGTCCTGCTAAAGTTCCTGTAAGCCAAATCAAATACCAGACAGTACCTCGTTAGGTCTTGTCCATAAATGGAAAGAAAATAAAATATGCTCATACGTAAGAAAGGTTAGCTTATTCACTGTCATATCAAAAATCTTGCTTTGAAAGGATACCAAAATAGTCACAAGATCCTGGGAGTTAGAACAATATCCTGTATTTAATTATATTTTATGATTCTCGCCAGAAAAGCCCTATTTTCTTTATATGTGTTTTGTTAGAAAATCTGCATGTGACAAAGGCTTGACACTTTCTATGAAATTTGATGGATATTAAATGAAATTCCCCTCTATTTTATCACATCTATTCAAATATGCACAAAGAAAACAGGTCAGATTTGAGAATGTCTTGAAACCAATTTTTAAGCATTTTATTAAGACAAAATTTCTTGTAAGTGTTCTTACCCATCTGTAGTGCATCCAAACATCTTCTCTATGCCAACTCCCCTCTGTAAATCTTTCTCTGCTCTGCCTGTGAGTTCCCTATTAAAGCAGCAACTGATGCCTATGCTGTGAAACTTCTGGCAGCCACAAGAGCCGTCTGCAGACTGTTACCCCTTCCCGCGCTACTCTTATTCAGGAGTTTGGCATGCTGTGTGTGCATGGGAGAAAACAAAACAGGAAAGCTCCTCCTGAAGGCTGTGTAATGAAGATGAGAACTAACTAACTTCTTATGGCTCTTCCAGGCTGATTTAAAAGGCGAGATATTTGTCTTGGGTAAGCCTCCGCGGAGCCCTGTGATGTCCAGGAGGTCCTGCGGCTCACCGGTCAGCAGGCTCAGCGGTCCCCACAGGGTAGGGTCAGAACGCCCCGCCGTGAGCCAGGCACCCTGGCCACCCCTCCACCCTCAGTGGGCTGGCTCTTCCTTCCTTGTCATTGCTGTGCTTTGCCAGTAAAGTAGGGCTGGAAGCACCCTTGAAATGAGATGACCTACTGATGATGCGCTATGAAGCCAGACCAGCAGGAAAAGGCTCTCCTGAGTCTTTGGGCAACGTGCTTCCCTTTTACATGCGTGTGTAAGCTTTCCAAAATCCAGAAAGACAGTCCCACGTTCTCCTCTGCCCAAATAAGGGTGTGTATATGTTGTCTTTCTCATCCAACTCGTGCTTCTGTGCAAATGCTCTCTGTAAATCACTGCTTTCCCGTCACTGTTTTTAGTGCAAAGAATAAAACTGCTGCCAATCATAAGCTGAACTCACACAATTCTGGTGATGTTTGCCTCTGTGTTGTTCAGTCTATTTGGATTTTTATTTTTAATCCATGATCCTTGTTGTAAAGTACCTTGTTGCTCTGGTGACCTGCTGCATTCACTCATGGCCCTTTAAGCCAATGCTGCTTCTCTGGGCTCGGGGCACTCCCAGTCTCTTGACAGCTTTGATTGACTTAAAGGTCAGATTACTTTCCCTTTAACTACGTAGTTCTGTAGCACCGACAGCACTTTAAATGAACAGATTCTAAACGGTACCATAGATTCTAAGGACGGCAGCCAAGGAGTTTGAGAATGTCCATCTCTGCATAAGTCAGACCTTCCCCACTTCTATTTTGATGGTCCCTGGTGTCAGCCTTACATACTCCACTACATGACTGTGGTTCTGCAAGCTTATAAGGGCTTGATGGCAAAGAAGAGTTTCTTTTCTGCTTTTTAGAAATGTATATGTTTCTCTGTGTGTAGGCCATTTTGTGCTTTTTGCTTTGCATAAGACTTGATTTTATTTCTGAAGCAGAGGTTTGTGTTGCCATAGAGAATGAGGAATGTTGACTGGGAGAGATTCTTAGACTCCACAGAAGGGCTTCCCAGAGCCAAAACAAAAAGAAAGCTCTTTCCAAAATTCATATGGCCCATCCATAAATTTCCCATGGGTCAATGAGATGTATGCATTCGGTCACCTGAAGTCTTCTTCTTTGCCAGATTTTTACATTATGTACTTAAATGTTCTATTGTATATGTTTGTATGGAACATAAATAGGCTATATTCTTTATTTATTTTATTTAAAAAAATTTGGGGGGGAGAGGTAATTAGGTTTGTTTGTTTACTTTTATTCAATTTTTTTTTAATGGAAGTACTGGGGATCGAACGCAGGACCTTGTGCACGCTAAGCAGGCACTCTACCACTGAGCTATACTCCCCCCTATATTCCTTGAATTTAGGCAAAGTTGAGTTTTCATAATTTATAAAATAATTTAAATATTTAAACTAACTTTATAATGTAAGAAAGAAAAATAAGCCTATAAACATAAACATGGTGCTGTTATTAGGAGAATTGCATCTCACTCTGGTTGGTAAGTATCACACCTAACATTTTCTGGGAAAGAATAATAACTTAAGAACTCTAGAACTGCTTATAGCTCTTTCAGAGATGTTTCCACACTAGCATTTAAAGTCATGGCCAATCCTTACATAGAAACTGCCTAATACTAGGTATAGCTAATCCTCCAGAGATGCCCCTGAAGAAGCACAGATGAATAGATGGGTTTTGGACAGACTGTATCCCACCATCTGAGCAAGGG
Organism: Camelus ferus; assembly: GCF_009834535.1. NCBI lineage: Eukaryota > Metazoa > Chordata > Mammalia > Artiodactyla > Camelidae > Camelus > Camelus ferus. The sequence continues at coordinate 17,363,273 of NC_045721.1, forward strand.
AAGGATGTATTTTACTGATACCAGAGATTCTGGGATATTTCAAACCAGCTTTCTTATGAACAGTGGCTTGTGGTTGGTTCTGGCTTTGAAAATTAGCATGTGTTTAAAACCTGTCTCATTTGTATCTGCTTCTGACAACACTAAAAAATGACTACACTAAAAGAGGGAAAAAAACATTGCTATATTGCCAAGGAAAAAGTTAAATATTTAGGGTTCTATAAAAACTGCATAATGCTTCATTGGGTTTTCTAATTTTTATTGTACTCTTATGACTCATTGAAGAAATGTAAACATGACATAATTCTTGCTCGCTCAAAATTTCCAGCACAGCGACTGTAATCTGTTAACGTCAAAATCATCTCCTTAAATTCACAGCTCATATGAGCTTCTCTGAATATCACTAATGTATATCATTCTATTTTTATCACAAAAGTGCTAAGACATTATGAGTAATAGAAATGCCTGAGCAGCGAGTGAAAATACAAATGAACACAGACCAGAAATACTGGTGGCTGAAGAGTGATCCTTTCTCAAGAATTTAAAACGTGGGAAAGGAAGAACATGGCCAGAAAAACAGATGAGCATCTATTCCACACCATCCTGTGGTCTTTAAAATATCCTTGCAAAATGAATCCAGGCTGAAGGAACTGGCGTGAGCTGTCCAAAGGCAAAAACTTTTAACATGTTGCTGCCATTGCTCACCATCAGGTGGCAACAGAGTGCAGAGACCGTCTGGGTCTTTGCCGCAAGGTCTGTGCCCGCAGAATTACAACACCAGGAAGGGAAAAAGACAGCCTCCCAAGACAGTTTGAGTGTCCACACAGAACACACACACCTGCCTTAAGGAAAAAAATTAAGACATTGATTTGAATAAGTCTATGCCATCTATTCCATCATAGTAATCTTTTATGTAATGAAGAGTGAGTCAAAATCATAATTCAGTTCCTTCTTACCTATTTGTGACATTAAGAAATTATCTTTGGGGTTTGGTTTACTGATCTGAAGAATGAAGTTTAATTATTATTTAAAAAGTAATTGTTTTTACATGACTGAGACACTTGGGAATTAACCAATGTCAGTTGTCACAGCTCTCTGACAACCGAATAGGTAAGGTTGATGATGGCGCCTCTACTATACAGAACAGAGAAAATATATCCGGAACTGTGGATTCCTTTATGGATTCCCCGAAGGGGATGAGATCTAAACTATGATCTTGTCCAACTCCTTGATTTTAGAGATAAGGAGGCTGAAGAGCACATCCCAGGTTATACAGTTAGTCACTGCCAACCCCAGAAAGACACAAATGTGCCTGCATAAATATCTACGTTCCTTATTCCTCTATTGACCAAGTACTTTTAAAATTAATTAATTCAGTTACGGTACCTGGTCATCTTTCCTCAAAAGTGGTTCCTAGTTAATCCACGTTCACATGAAGCTGATTCCTACTGAAGGTGATGTCAGAAAAGTTCTAAAACTCACCATTATAATAGATACGCAACTTCTCTGCTAATAAAAGCTGTGATAAATCCTGGCTAGAGTATGTGAACAGTATAGGAAACTGGTGGTTCGGGGGGGGAAAGTAGGGGGTGGATCCTTTTAAAGGATACAAAGGAAGAGAAAAGACACATTGAGAAAGATCAATAAAAACAAGGATGTTACTGGCCAACACACCCAGGAATACAAGTTCTTAAGACATAGAGGCCTGTGTAATTAAGGGAGCCACTGGGCAATGGCCCAGTTTTCATAATCGTCAAAGGAGTGGTTCATTTAAATGATTTATAAGTTGAATTAAGGGAATTAAACTAGTAAAATCATAATGACAATAACAGAAAGGTGTCATAGGGGTTTTATAAGTAGATTGTTTTATATTAATGAACAATCTGATCTTTAAAGTTGTATTCACACTTTAATGTAAGGGAGCAATGAACTCAGACCAACCAGTCTTACCAAGCACTGGATGCCAAGATGTAAAAGTGAAACTTTTACTCAACTCAAAAATATCAGAATGGCTTAAATATGTGGAAATAGGAATGCCATTTTTAGAGCACAATGAAATATATTTTACAAAACATTTTCTCTTAAGACATGAACAAATAATATTTTCTTATTTATAACTCTGTTGTGCACTGCAAAGGATGCTATGATTGTTTCTGTGTGAGAACAGTAGCTGTCTTGGTATGTGATTTGAAATATGGCATTTTACATTTGTTTAAGTTACATTTTTAAATATAATATCTTTGAGTAACTAACACCAGGCATTTTCAATATCATGCGGCTTGAATGCATGATCTTTGGCCTGAAATTTTACTCCTGGAAATGTGTTCTAAGGAGTAGTTCAAAAAAAGAAAGTAGCTCTTCATATAAAAATGTTTATAGCATTGTTATTCAGATAGTGAAAAAGGCTAGATCGATCTTAACTTCAAAACCAAAAAAGAAAGAGATATGCAGAACAGATAAACAAGATTACACCATATAGCACAGGGAAATATACACAAGACTTTGTGGTAGCTCACAGCGAAAAAAAAGTGACAATGAATATATGTATGTTCATTTATAACTGAAAAATTATGCTCTACACTGGAATTTGACACATTGTAAAATGACTATAACTCAAGAAAAAAAATTAAAAAAAAAAAAAAGCAAGCAGCAGCTGTGAACCAGGAAACAGGTCCTCACCAGACACTGCATCTGCTGGTGCCACAATCTTTATTTAGAAAATAATTTATTAAGGAAAAAAAAAAAAGAAAGTGATATGGTTAAGACAACCAAAAAAGATACATACACACACATAAGAGAATATTATTCTGCAGTGATCGAAAATGAAAAAGAAAATTTAGAAAAGGAGACTGGAAACAATTATAAAATATTAATAGCAGTTGATATATACAAATCTTATTTCTGCATAAAAGCCATATATATAAGCTGTATATGATATATAGCTTACATATATGATTGGACAAGAACTAGAAATGTAACAGAATATACACTTATATTTATATCTACCTCTTCATCTGTTTAAATTGATTTTAATAATATGTTGAATTGAATGACCTTAAAAATGGCTAGAAAAGGGTTTGTTCTTAATCATTCTTAAAATAGTATATTTTACATTTTAATAATAGATACATTATTAGTTATTTTATATTGATTTATAGGGTATTATACTCTTAAGTCACACATGTCCAATCATTTTTATCCACTCTTTAATCTTACACTTAGGTATTCCATGCACAGACTGTTGAGTGAAATTTCTAAGAATACTATTTGCAAACATTTCCAATTACTATTAATTGAACACTTTAAAGTTTTAGCAATAAGCACCTGGTCTTCTATGCTAGATAGACAGCTTGAATGGGAAGGCAGTGGATAAAGAAGGGAGGGAGGGAGCAGATTATAGACCCATAGACTGAAAGGAACCCCAGAGTCCCCCCCATCCCCATTCTTGGACCAGTGGGGTTTCCATAGACATTTTGCAGGGGGAATTCCTAGCCTGTCAGCAATTCATTCATAAGTCTGGGATCCAGGAATTGGCCCTGAAGTCTAAAGACACAGATCTAATAATGCAATTGTCATCAAGAAGTCACTTTTATAAATTCCATGCAATTTGCCATGCAAACTCCGGTTTATCTCATTTTACCATGTAGCCATCATTTAGAAGAAAATGCTTTTGAAGTGTGTTGTGAATGAACTATAACGCTTTCTTTTCCCCTCTGAAAGGTAACATTTAGGTAGTCGGTATAAACTACATTGAGTTTACATATGCAAGAAACGTGTTAACTTTCATTCATTGCAATATTTATGTGGATATATGGGACGTGAAGGCTTGTCATTTCCAATATTATAAGTATCTATTACAGATACTGATCTTGATGCTTAGTTTAAAAAGAAAGGAAACTCTTTTGAGAGTTCAGTGCACTGGGAATTTCTACCAATATTTCTCTTCTAAGGTAAAATGTTACATGTTACCTGGATACTGTTTGTTACATTCTATTTCAAAAATTCTCTGTCTTCTCTTTTTAAAAATGCATGTGTTTTCTCCACACTGAGAACAGAGAGTGTTAATTCAAATGTAGCATGGGATGTCTGCCTCTTGACATGTTTATCTGTACTGTATGTGAAAATGTTGTCTGTGAAGGAAAAGTATATCAGAATGAATGTGAATACTTTGCTGTTAGACTAAATGTGGTTTATTTTCTGCTTGTTTGAGAAAACACTGAAGACTAAGGTTGTATGAAGGTGTCCAGACTTCCCAGTCTAGTGGTTTGGTGTCTCTGTTCTTGCCATGTTCCTGGCCTTTGAAAAATCAATGGGACTAAAACCTGACTCTTCCTTAAAGCTTGAGCAGACTAGATTGCAGACGTGTTCAAAACATTTGAACCTTGGTTATTTCGATTTAATTTAAAGCTCCTTTCAAAACATTCTAATTATTAATCCTGCAGAAACCCTTTATTTGGTCTTTTTCTTCCTCTTGGTTTTTTACAACAGGAAATATTAAATGTCAAGAAAAGTACCATGCCATTATCCAAATTATCTTTTAATTAGTACCAGTTTAAGCATTGATTACATTAAAAATCATTTCATTTCAGCCACAGCGTCCTGTGTTTACTCATGAAAACATTCAAGGTGGGGGGGAACCGTAAGTATGCTTCTTATCTTCTAAATTCTAGACTAACCTTGACCCACAAAATGGACCACTGATGTACCACAACAGAGGATGGTACAACTTTTAAAAGGGAAAGAGATCAGAGTAACTAACATGAGATGAGCGCTCCCAGATTAAGAGAAATTGCAATAGTCTCCATGTTTCATAACAGAGAACAGAAGCTACTTTGAAAAAAAGAATGATTTTGCAGAGAATTTATTTAATTCCCTTGATTTATGCACTAGAAAAGCCTTCCAGTGCTGCAGTGATTTCTAAGACTGATGAATCTGTCTCCCTTTCTGTTGTCACCACGTAGATACTAGTAACTACAGCCTTCAAGACACACAGAAAATGTTCTAACATTGTTTTCCCACAATTTGAAGAGCAGGAGAATGTCAAAGTAGACCTGAAGTGATAAATTTGTGACATAATTCCAAAGTTACATTCTCTTGGAAATGGCAGTATTAAAACATGCACTGTCCTTCAGTTACATGATATTTACCACCCAGCAGACCCAGAAGGAGCCTTTTCATATTTTCTTTCAAAGTCCCCATCCTTTCTGATACTAAGTCAAGTCAACCTGAAGGTCACACATTGTCTTGAAGGTTGTTTTTGTGTGTGTCTTTCTGCTCCATTTGACACATGAGAGCTGTTCAGAGGGCATCCGCTTCCTGCTGGCTACTGGCTATTCTGAGTCAGGAGTTAGACCCCTGGGAAGGCACCTTCACAGGACTGCACCTCGTCAGGCTGACCTGAGTGCCTCCTGCCCACGCTGCGCAGCCCTGGAGCAGCCCAGACCAGCAGGGGTGAACTCAGCCCTCAGCACCGTCAACTCCCTCCTCCCCCGTCACAGATCTGGCACTCAGCTAAACGCATGCTCCGCAGAAATAACCTCTAACCTGCAACTGGCTCTCACTGAACTCAGCCAGAAAGGCCTTTTTTGTTAAGGAAAAGACTATGAAAAGAATAGGTGGGAGGTCGAAATCATTTAAAATTTCATTTAATTGGAAAAAGCTGTGAACATAATTAGAAAGGCTTGGTTTGTTTTCTTATTGACACACAAAATAATTCCAAGCCTGTTTAGGTTTACAGCTTTATAAACACACTATATTAGCAGCTTGTAATGAATTTATGAACTAAGATGACTGTAACATTACACTGTTTCAGGTCATATGGAGTTAATGCCCCCAGTTGTGTTTATGAGCTCATAGGTGGGAGAAGCCATATTTTCAAGGACCTGCTTTGAACATTTCAAAACATTCTTTATTAAATTTCTATTTGACTACAACCCCAGTTAGGGAGATTATGGGGTGTCACTTAATCTTCTTCATTAAGAAACAGGCTTTGAGTGAACATAGGAACATAATGTAATGTCACTGTAATTCAGAATTCTGGTCAAATACATCATAGAAGAAGCTGCAAGTTAGGGAGAGAGTTTCAAGCTTGGCTGAGCATTTCCTATTTAAAAGACAAATTTCTTTTTGAGGCATCCTGACCCCACCACCATCATTCATCTCACCAACACATCTTTCAAAACAGCATTTTTTAATTGTAATTTGACTGCATTTCCTGTCATGCAACACTGATTTTGAAAGCCCACAGAGGCAGGAGGATTTCCGGAAGGTTTGTTTATGTTTCCATGAAACTCCCAATTTTTTTTTTCCTTATGGTGGTCTAATTGAACCAGAATGGTAAGTACATTTTGACAAGCGCACTGGCTTTCATCAAACCAAAGTGAAGTAGGAGTTGGTGCCAAATTGGGGTGTTTTTTTTTTTTTAGCTCTTGGGACCTTGAGATTCTTCAAGCAGCTAGGGTTTGTAGCCTTAAATAGGCCTGTCTCCGTTAAGTGGTTGGAGATGTGCCTGGGTGAAGGCTGAAGCCTGAAAAGCTCAGAGAATCAGTGTTGTCCTCCCGAAGTCAGAGATGTGATGTACACCCACTGAATTAGAGCCCAGGAATGCTCACCTCCCTCCAGGGTGGAACTGGAAAAGGAAAGGTGGTGAAATTAACTTCCCCCAAGGATAGACAGAAGCTACCACCCTCTCCCCTGAGCATCCTCAAATCAAACAGCAGAATAATTTGACGGCTCCATCCAGGGCCAGCCCCATGCAAACATCCAAATTAAGTAATGTTGGTATTCAAGAACCCCCTGTCTTTTTCGCCACTGCTCTGGGATTCAGGCTGCCTTTCTCTGCCCTTCCCCACAATCAGAATCCTTTCTCAATAGAAGACCTCAAAAGCCCAAGTGGCTAAAAAGGTTTATTTGCTAGAAGGACAAAATATTAACAGGGGAAGAAATCTCTCATGTTGGAATTTGAGGCTTTGCTATCCGCCAGGGGAAAGAATGTTTTCCAAGAGAGAGTGTTAGGCAGCTCTTTCTCCAACACACCCTCCCCCAATCCAGCTTCATCCAGGTCCTCCAATCTGACAAAAGTTCAGGGACAGGGAGGGGAGCCAATATAGCCATGTCCCTGATTTATGACATGATGTTTGAGTTCCAGTGATGGAACAGGTTTGTTCTACCAAAGGATGGTTTTCTGACTGAATGAAGTCATCAGAGATAAATCATTCCTGTTCCGGAGCAGTATCCAATAGTCCAACCTTTTAAAATTGGCTTAAAAAAAATCCAGGGTGCCCTGAAATGTGGTTCTTATTTTCTTACATTGGCAGAATTACATTAACTGTTGTGAAGAGCAGCAGAAACAAATTCACTAACTTAAAAATAAAGATCCCCCCACCACAATATTGGTAATAGTTCCGTAGTAGTATGACGTTTTCATATTAACTGCCTATCAAAGGCTTCCTGACCTCCTGCGTGCCTAGAATTTGTATCTTTCCAAAATGTCAGCCCATAGTAATAGGCATTGAAATGCATGCTACTTTCTTACTAAAAATTCAATGTCTAAATTTCTCACTGATCAATGTCACCAAAATGTGTGCTCTCAAAAAATTCAGACAGAGAAAGGAAGGTGGTAGCATTCCATCAGTTATTCTGCTTTATAAAAAATTATTTCAAGAGAGAGATTTTACATTAAACACAATTTCTCCAGGACCCATTGTAAAAAGGAACTTCTGTCCCTAATCCACTGTTTGAGATCACCACTTACACTGATTCAAACTATGAAACTAAACTGTTTTAAAGACTTCTTCCTTGGGGGTGGGGGCGGGGGGGAATCTTCTCTTTTATAATAATAACCCCACACAGTGATTTAGAAGACATATCTGAGAGATTGTGTACATCTCAATTTAGAATCATTGGAAAACTCAATTTGCAAGCTGCAATTACTTGCTTCTGATTATGGCTTGCTAAAACTGTAATTCCTTCTTGTTTTTATTTAGCTGAATAATGCACATATTACTTCTTTTATATTCTGGACTGTTATTTAATATCTGAATGATAGATATCTATGACTGGACAATTGAAATACAGGTCTGATTTACAAATGTTAGAACGTTTTAATCCAATTCATGGATACTATAATCCTCCATAAATGTTTTTCACTGTGAGTTCTGAAATGCTGTTAGAGTGCGCTAATCCCCATGAAAGTCTGAATACTTCTACTTACTTTATATGCTTACAAAAGACTTATACTACCCAATTAATATGTTAACAAGAATAGAAATGTTACAAGTAAAACAAATATTATACCATCTTCTATAGTTTCACAAAGGTGTACATTTTTTTTAACATACCCATTTGTCCTGTTTAAGGTTTCAGGCTCTGTATAACTATACTCCCAGGAATGAAGATGAGCTGGAGCTCAGAGAAAGTGATGTCATTGATGTGATGGAAAAATGTGATGATGGCTGGTTTGTGGGTATGTGTACATTTCTTTTCAGACACATTTGGCCATTTTCTAATTTGCTTATGTTTGTCCCCTTGCATGGCTTGATGTGATAGTCAAGTGTTTTCTGATTTTATAAAGCCTTTGATCTTTCATACATCCATATCCATTATGGAATTCAAGGCCACTGCATTTTTAATATAGTTTAGTATTTACTGCTTCGGGTATGTGCGATTTTCCACTAGTTTTATTTCCAATTTAATTGGGAGAAGAAAATTTCTTCAAATGGCACCAACCAGAAAAGACTAAGATTTAAGAGCAACAGCAACAAAAATGTTCCCTAGATGAGAAATACAAATATTCTGTTCAGTGGAGAACGTCTGTCATCAGCAGTGAGGATCTAATTTGAAAAAACAAGATGAGATGAACAACTCACCCATCACCAGGTCTGCTGGAGGTGCCCCAAGAGTCCAAGGAGTCACCTTGGCTTTGATTTGTGGTCAAAGTAGAGAGAAGTTCCCTTCTGACCACTTAAAAATCAATCCCATTCTTACCATCTTAAAAGAAAACTAGAGGTTTTCTGAGAAAACTTTTGTAGGCAAGAGTGGCACACACCAGGTCCCAGAGGAAAGAGTGAAAAGGAAACAGAGGCACAGGAGGATGGAGGAGACAAAAGATGAGGGAATGAGGGCTTTCTGTAGACAGGCCAACAATGGGAAAATGTCAAAGAACAAAGGCTGCCTTTGCAGCCTCTGTTTATATTAATTCCCCATTTAGAAGAAGGGAAAAATGGCTGACCCACACAGGGATAAAGAAAATCAGTCATCAGACCAGGACAGTAAGTTCTAGAACATAAATAAGAAAGGGAACCGTAAGAGACCCTGTTCACTCTATTTGAGCTGGAACTCCTAGGGGAGGATTTAGGGCACCAGCGCTTACAAAAAGTTTCGAAGGAATTATGTTATTTGAAACCAAAGGCGATCATGATGATGGCCATTCATGCATTTGGCTTTTCTCCTCATTAGTAATCATGCCCAATGACAGACAGAACCCACCACCTCCAAAGAGTGGTCTGTCTTTGTTTTTCTTTAGTGACGTGGTAAATTGTTCACATTTTGTATATTTCATTAAGGACCAGCAGTGCCATCTGTAAGCGAATGATCTTCTGTGAGATAATGTGACTAGATAGTGTCAGTGTCCCTGAGGAGCCTTAATGTTACACCTGTGCCAGGAGCCGTGCCAGACCTCTTGCTCACCGAACCAAGCCTTGCTGTTGTGCTCTTCAGGTCCCTCCTATCCCACTGCCAGCCTCGTCCTTATACAGAAGATAGGATTTGAAGTTGTCACTTCCCAGATGCGTTTTCGTTTTTTTTTTTTATTTAATTATACTTATTTTTCTTATCAACTTTTTTGGGGGGGAGGTAATTAGGTTTATTTTCAGAGAAAGTGCTGGGGACTGAACCCAGGACCCTGTGTATGCTAAGCATGTGCCCTAACACTTGAGCTATACCCTCCCCCTGCAGATGCATTTTCTATTCCGCTCCTCGCTCCCATCTGGCAGCCTTGGTGATGGAACCTCGTCATACTTAAGTGCCATTAGACTTAAAACCCACCTCCTCAGCAAGACTGTCTTGCCCCTCAGACTGAGAGGCTGAGCTTTTCTGTCTAGCCCGGTGTGATGGAAGCACAGCACTGAAGCCTCAGAGGCAACGAAGGCATCAGGCAGGACAGATAAAACTGCCTCCTCTGTCTTCCTGTCTTTTTTTTTTTTAAGTCAATTTTCTCTCTTCTTTTACAAACTCTGCAGGCTTGCTCTCCTAGTGAGTTTTCAAGCCCACATACATGAACTGATAGTTCATCACTGCTACTCTCCTTTCATTTATCACTTCTATTTTCAGGAACCTCAAGAAGAACCAAATTCTTTGGTACTTTTCCCGGAAACTATGTCAAAAGGCTGTGAATCACTCTCCCTCGTTATTTATGCCGCATTTCAGCACCACATCCGCATAACCTTGCCTGAAAGATCCCTGCAGGCCTCCTGCTGTTATGCCTTCCAGTTCCCAATAGAAGTCACCCACCATCACCACCTCCACCTGCCACCTCCCACCAGCCACAGACCTGCCGCCGGCGAGCCTCGGGGAGACTGGCGGATTTGCTTCCAGGTGAACGTGCATATTCCTGCTTTCTGCTCTAAACTCTGAAAAGTCAATATATGGCATCGGAAAGAAAATCATTACACTTAATAATGGTCGACTATTTAAGGCACGAAAGTGTCTGAAGGAGGCTCCTTGGTCCACTTTGGAAGAGATTCTCCCCTCCGAAAACCAGAAGATTGTTTATTACGACTTGCTGTGGTTTGCATTCTCCCCTCCTTAGCCTGGCAGAATACTTTCCTTTCACGAGTTTGCCTAGTGTCCTGGTTTACACATAAGACAACTGTACTTCAGCTATTGTTTGCCTGCACTTATATGTCGTAATATGCACAGTGATTACAAAATCTAAAGCAAGAGTAGGAAAGTTAATTCGAATGAGTGTGATTTTGCTGAATTGAATGTGAGTTTCAAATAGGAGTCTTTTCCTGCAGTTTTAGTTGTACTTTTTAGAAGTGCAAACAATAAGTGAATAAGAGCCTTTGGTAATAATCATGAGACTATAAGAGGTTTAGCTAGACTACAAAAAAAAAAAACCAAACTATTGTGTTGTAAAGTTGCATTGCTATTTTATATTAAAATGTAATAATCAGCATCATGAACAATGAGCTCTTAGTGTTTTATTTATCTGATAAAATTTAAAGAGAAGCAGTGTTAGTGAGAGGTGCAAGGAATTAATCTAACGTAGACACTTGAAAGTATCTGTAAGCAATACTGATAGGTAAGATTTCACTGTGTGTACACATACCCATCTGAGATTGTATGAGAACAGACAATCCATATGATATGCTGTACGTTTTATGGAAATGTAAAAGAATGCCACACATTATTTTATAGAAATAGAGTACTTCAGAAGCATCATGAGTATTAAGGCTGGTCTTAGCAAGGATTATGATCAATACAATTATTTTTACTATGATAATTATTTTTTCTTATATGGAACTCAGAATCCTGGCTACATTTGAGGACAGGAATATGTTGAGCCTGATTTTCCTGGTGTGTGTGAAATATTTCCTCTGAATACAGTAGGCACTCTTTCGAGGCAATGTTAAATCATTCAGGTTATGTTTTCCGCCCTGAGGTGGAAACCTGCAAGATGATGCTGGCACCTGAAAGATTTCACGTGGTTACCAGTGCCTGAATTACACATACACTGAGAACTAGCTTTGTATTTCTTATGACTTTGCATAAGAACTATTCATATTTGGACCTTGAGCACCTTACGGATAAAACTTTTTATGACATTTCTTCCGTGGACAGTGATTGATCTTTTCACAATGTACGTAGACTCTAGGATTTTGTACATACGTTTGCTCTTATTTTGTACAGATTATTTAGTTGTTGAGAAAACAGGGGAATTTCCTAATTTGGTCTTTATCGTTCACTTCAACTAAGCTAAAACACTTTCAACAGATTATCCTTTACATCTGTCACAGACGATCATCACGTCTTGACAGTGTGATTCTATAAGATAGCACTTATGCAAAAGTTTATGAAAATAAAAGATCTTAACAGCCAAACTGAAAGGTATATATATACTGAATACAGAGGAATTTCATTAGGAAAAAGGTAAAGAAACACCTTTGAGTAGCCTACCTTGATTACTGTCAAGTTCACAGCCAGCTTTATATTTTAAAGGCTTTGGGTTTGAAATTAGGTCAACTGCATGCAGCTTTGCTGAAAAATGAATAATTACCTTTGATGCCATGTATGAGAAAAGACTTCAGTATCTGTTGCCTGTCATATTTAAGAAAAATTACTGTTTCTACTCTCTGTATCTGATTTTAAAAGGAAAAATATTCATACCTAGCTTTTAGGTAATTGACTTTGAATTCTTACAAGCAAAGGTCGTTGTGTTTTTCTTGAATAGACATCTAATAAATTTTGCTTGGAAATATACTTCAGTTTTTCTTCTTGACATTTATCCTTACGTGAGTTGTGTGTTTTATCCCAATCTGTCAGATAAAGCTCAGAGAAAGTGCGTTTGCTCTGTGTTCTCTTGATGCACAAATGGAGAAAAAATGCACTTGCATCAGAGAAAAATATTTTTTAAACCCACCACCAAAACTCATTGGCTAAAAATTGTTTCTCCACTAAAAACAACACATTTAAAACTGTTTCTGCCTCCAAAGTAGCTATTTTCTTAAGGGAGAGTTAATTACAAGAAGTTCTAAACACTTTCCCAATTCAACTATCTTAAGTTCTAAAATTCTTGCCCTAAAAAGCTTTATCACCATTGGCAGGGCAGACTGTGTTAATACCCACAGGCTTTCGATGAATCTCAAATTATAGGCTGCCACTGGGGGTCACTCCTTCCTCTCACACAAGTAGTAAATAACCAGCTCCCCTCCTTGGATCCTTCCTAATACACCTTAGTCCCTTCTGGCTCTGCGTGATCCAGCCTCTTCCATACCTGTCACTTACACGTTCAGAAAGACGTACATTCCTCTGTTGGTAATTCAGTTGCCAACGATGTCTTGTCGTGTTGCTTTGCCCAAATATCCACCCTGACCCCCTCTATTCCATTGGAGAGTTTCCACTATATGTTAACTCCATACGAAAATGTGCTTACTTTGTAGGAAGAACATGGCCCATATTATTCTTTCATTCCTGTTTTCATGAGGATTTATGGGTGATTTAACTAGATAAACCTGAGTCTCATCTAACCCGGGATGCTGTTCGTGTCCTCAGAGGTTGCCTGCCATTACTCCCTTCAAGGGAATCTGTTGCCAAGTGACTGGCACTCTAAAAATATGTCTGGGATTTTAAAACCACGTGCATCAAAAGCTGAATTTCCTTGTCCCACCTGAGAACGGATCACCTGTGCTTCTCTGTAGAATCTGCTGAGACGCAGCAGCAGCTGTGGCCAAGCCCTGAGCTCAAGAATCCCTAAACAGCTTTGCGCTTTGCCCAGACCTCTGTGACAGTATCCAGGCACTGCGGTGGAGGCCAGAAGAGCCACAGCCACGGGTCGAGCCTCCCGCCATGCTTCCTCACTGCAGATGCCACGATTCTGGGTAGAACACTGAATTACTTTTTCCTTCAAAATTGGTGCTAGTAACCTATTTTACTTGATTTTATGTCAATGCACACTCATCCATCCACACCAAAAATTCCTAAGTGCGTTTCATTTATGCCATTGCTTGCCGCCCGCCCCCGGTTGGAGAAGTAGGATCCACTGCTGTGAATCCAATACAATGAGCCCCACAAAGCACTGTCTCTACTCCACATCCTCTGTCTGCTGTGGACTCAAGCATCTGTGCACTAACAGGCCATCCAGGTCAGTAGAAGAGCAGCAGGAAGGGACCCTCCGATATTTTAGGTGCCAAATTTTAATCCTTCCTCTAGCAACACCCTCACTACAAACAGGCATGTCCATCTCTTATTTGATAGGAAGCAGAAAAAACCTGTTTGATAACTGTCTCCATAATCGTCTACTGCTTGATCTCTCTGCGGAGGTGGGCAGTTTGTGGGGTGTGGTAAGTTCTTCCTACTGTTTTCCAGACTTTGGCCACAAATTGACCAAACAGAGTTAAGTACTCTGTCAGCTTCCAAGAGCCTGTTTGTTTAAAGATTAAATTATTTCATCTTGCTTTTCCAGATGGTAGCCCTCCAACAGTTGTCTATGTGGCAGTTATGACTTCAAATTATTTACTCATCATGGATGATTGGGTTAGAGCAGAAGCAGAGATTGGCGTTACTAGTGAACAGTCTACACCAGGGATTGGCAAACTATGGCCTGTGGACCAAATTCAGCCTGCTACCCGCTTTCACACGGCCTGCAAGTTAAGAATGGTTTGTAGAGATGAACATGGGCAATTAATTTGACTGGTAAGGAACACTGAGCCCCAATTAAGTGAAATGCCATCTCCCCCAAAAAAGAATCCCTTCCTTTTCACTGGTAGACGTCTGTCAGAAAAACTTCACCCTGTTATTACATTTTGAATTTGATCAGTAAAAAATTGGTGGAACTTTGTTTTCTCTTGGTCATATAAGTATGTACATATTAGCCTCACTTTTGCCTCTCTGCCCACAAAACCTGAAGTATTTGCTATCTGACCCTTTATCTGATCTATGCAAATATCAGCAATAATATGGAAACTTGACTAGAGGGAAAGGAATACTGAATGTCTGCTACGTACCAGACTATTATTTACATGTATCCTGGGTCTTTATCTTCACAATAGATCTAAGAGGAAATATTACTTGTGTCCATTTTATAGATGAGGAAACTGAGGCTCTGAGAAGTTAATACAAAATCTGTGATGGAAACTGGATTCAGAATCTGGCGTCTATCTACCAAGCTTGTACTCTTTCTTCTAAACCAGCCAAGCTTGGTGCTAAACACTTTTGATCAGACTGTGCACTTCAAGTTAAACAGCTACATCCACCTACCTCCTTCCCTCTCCACCATTCTCACAAATTCTGCCCACATGAATAGCCAGTCACTCATAACAGCATCTTGCTGTGAACAAGAGGACAATAAAGAGGGATGTGTTCAGTCCAGTGCAACGGTGTTTCCCTGAGGGAAGCTAATTTTGCTTTCTAAAAGTACACGGTAACCAGTGAAGATATAATTTCAATTATCGACATGCCTTAACCGAGCATGAGTCTGCCCATGAGCTGTGATTCACTAAGGTCCTAGAGGCTGCTGCCTGTGAGTCACATCGGCAGCTGGTGGTGCTCTGGGAAATGCTTGGTATTGTTGAGCCGTCTGGAGACAGGCAGGACCAGCATGCTCTAAGGACATGGTGTGCCTACTGGACATCTTTTCTTATACAAAGCCCCAGGACACTCTAGCCATTCTCTGCTGGATGACACACTAAGTGACTGGGAACCTTAGCTCACTGCTAAATTCAGCCCCTCCGTGGCTCAGGAAAGTTCCATCTGAGCTCACGCACGTACATATATCTTGACCCAAAAAACTTTCAGTACAAGACAGAAATCTGCCTAGCAAATCTTCACCTGTTCCTTTGGGGTTTCTTGTTTCATCCTTTTCCTTAAAATATGGTGGATGACTCAGTTGTCTCAGTGTCTTCCAAAAATAAGTGCCATTTCAAACAAAACTCTTGTTCCCATTAACAACACCAGTGGATGAGTGTCAAAGCTTGCACTGATAATACAGAAAGCTTGAGAATGATTTTTTAAGCATTTTTTCTTTTTTAATTACACAAGCAACAGATGTGTATTGTAGGAAAAATTAGAGAATATAAATGAGCAAAAAGAAGAAACGTGGAATCACTAAGAGTCCCATTTAGGGTAAAGATTACAGTTGGGAACACATCCCTCCAGAGTGTTTTCCTGCACATGTGTATTAGAGTGTGTATGTGTGTGTGTGGCATGTGAACAAAAGTGGAATCATACTGAACATATTGTTTTACAATCTACACTTAAAATTGAACAGGACTCTGAAATCAAGTGAATAAATCATGTTTCAAATCCATTCAACATTACCAAGGTTAAAAAAAAAAGAGTGAGAAAAAGTCAGAGTCAATCACTGGGATTCATGAAAATGCAATTAATTCAAGGCCAAGAGGCAAGAACTACAGAATTACCACTAGGCTAGGAAATCTGTTGCAATCTGAGGGATTGGTAGAGGAAGGAAGGAAAAGATAAAGAGAGAGAAGAAAATAATATGTATTATCTCCCTACCAGAAGCCATCACATGCATTAGGAATTTCATAAAAGGCCTTTTTAATCCAGAGTTAAAGAGCTGAAAGCCACAGTCCTTATGGTCTCTATATTCGGCCCTATGGCTGGCAAATCCAGATCCTTTGGCAGAAAGCAGTCCCTTCATCCAAATTCTGGAGGTTGGAAGAGAATGCACAGGAGAAGGAGTAAGAGCATAGGTGAGGTTGAACAAGTGCTTCTAGACAAACATGAATCAGTGGGGAATCTCCCTGGGCAAAACAGGGCATCTACAAAACCATCTGAGCCTGAATCTCAAGAGCCAACCCCTGGCAGAGAGGCTGGCCTCTCCTATGGTGGAGTCAAAGGCTAGGCATGGGAGGGCAGATGAGTTCAGTTATCAGTAACCTGATCGGAGGTCCCGTGGATGGTAAGGAGAGACTTTACCTCCTTCCAGAAGACATGCAGACCATGGGGAACTCAGGACAAGACCAGCCTGGGATCTGAGTAAGAACATCGACAATGCCACCTCCTCAGGCTTACCTTGGGGCACCCAACTGTACCCCTCTAACCATTCCCACCACTTGCAATATGAGTCACACCTACGTTTCTGGTGAATAAAAGCGGCATATACTCATTTCCAGTCAACGTTTTTAGTAACAGTGACCACGTTTAAAAATAAACCCAGGAGTTTAGTCCTTGTTGAGGGCTAAATTGTATCTCCCAAAATTCATGTGGAAGTCCTAACCCCAAGTATCTCAGAATGTGACTGTATTTGGAGATGGGGTCTTAAAGAGGTAATTAAGGTAAAACGAGATCAGACAGGTGGGTTTTAATCCAGTAGGACTCGTATCCTTAAATGGAAGGGAGATCAGGACACTAATTCAACATTTTGCTGAATCTTTAGAAGATAAGACTAAGCACTGAAGAGCTATCTCCTTTTGACAAATTTGCTGAACTCATCCTGGGGGCTGAAGCTCTCTGTACAGGGTCTATTGAGAAGCTATTCAAAGAATTTTATGTCTCCACAGGCTCCAGGGATTTCTGGATTATTCTCATTAACCCTCCAAAATTCTGAGTTCCCAAGTTTTTCAACAGCTGCTTGCATGATGGCTATACCCTCAGTGAGAGACACAGCACATTTCTAAATTATAACTGCACAACTTAGAAAGGTTGAGCAGAGAAGGCAAAAAGGAAACAGGAAACAGATACCTGTATCTCTTTAAATGATACCTCAGGCCCTCAGACTCTTGAAATTCCACCAGACCAGACTATTTGACCTAGTTTGTTTTGCCATGCGTTCTCAATCATCTTCCTCAAGAAGCAATCTCAAATACAAACTCAAAGGAGCCTTTAAAGGAAGTGTTACCTGCCTGCTAGTTTCTCTCCCACAAGGGACATAAGATAGCACTGAAATATTCAATCAACCCTGTTTGCCTCTGAGTAAATATCTATCTATCAATTGATCAATAAGTAGATACATAGATAGACAGAGACCTGGGCTGTGTTTAAATACAAAAAGGTAGAAAGTGAAAGCTAATAATAATTAGAAGTTGTTGACTGGATACTCATGAGATATCTGTTTTCCCTCAGGGTGAAGTGCTGATAAGGCCATGATGAGGTATGATTTCAAGAATTCATAGATAATACTCATCCCGGAAAAACTCCCTTGGACAAAATGGCAAGGGTTCAGTATACGTTTTTTTAAGGACTCACTCATTATTCTTTAATCATACTGAGTAAAATCGGTCTCAAAATTAGATTGACATAAACATTGATTTTACTGGGTCACTAATGCAATGCCAACCCACAGCACTTATTTTTTACTGCCATTGCTCAAAGATACTAACCTGTATCTGAGCCAGGGCCCCTGGGTTTTTCTGCAGATGAGCTTTGATACAAGGAATAGGGTATCAAGACCAAACATTCAAGGCCCTCTGGCTTGAAGAGTCCTGACTAAATGCTGCCAACATCTCAGCTGAGTACCCCGGGGGCCGGAGACTCAGAGTTTTGACGCAGCAAGACATGACTTTGGTCATTCCACTGAGCTCATGTCAGTGACTCAGTATCAATAGAGGATGTTTAATTCAAAAGAAAACACACACATAGACATCACGCTTTTCAGAACCTGTGTATGTCACTATAAACCAGACTGGGGACATGAGATTTGCTTACTTTCTTAAAAACTTACTGAAGCAGAGTTGACATACAATATTATGCTTATTTCAGGTGTACAACACAGTGATCCGACAAGCAAATGCATTATAAAATGATCACCATGACAAGCCTAGTCACCATCTGTCACCATACAAAATTATTACAGTGCTATTGACTGTATTCCTTCTGCTGCATATTACATCCCCATGACTTATTATATAACTGAAAGTTTGTACCTCTTGATCCCTTCTACATCTTTTATCCAGCCCCCTCCCCTTTTCCCCTTTGGCAACCACCTACTTATTCTCTGTATCTATAAGTGTGTTTCTGTTTTTTGTTTGTTCATTTGTTTTGTTTTTTAGATTCCACATGTAAGTGAGATCAGGTAGTACCTGTCTTTCTCTCTCTGACTTATTTTACTTTGCATAAGACGCTCTAGGTCCATCTGTATTGTCGCAAATGGCAAACTTTCATTCTTTTCCATGACTGAGTAATATTCCTTTGTAGATAGATACCACATCTTCCTTAACGATTTGTCCATTCATGAACACTTAGGCTGCTTCCATGTCTTGGCAATTGTAAAATGTGCTGCAGTTAACATGGGGGGGGTGCACATAGCTTTTCAAATTAGGGTTGTTTTATCAGGTAAGCACCCGGCAGTGGAATTGCTGGATCATATGGTAGTTCTATTTTAAATCTTTGAGGAACTTCCGTATTGTTTTCCATTGTGGCCGCACCAATTTATATTCCCACCAACAGTGCACAAGGGCGAGGTGGTATCTCATTGTGGTTCTGGTTTGCATTTCCCTGATGATTAGTGACGTTGAGTATCTTTTCATACGTCTGCTTGGCATCTGTAGGCTTACATTTTTAGTAAGAATACCCCTTCAAAGGCTTCTCCTGTACAAACTACCCAGTTGTTAGGTAGCTTAATAGAGTTGTTGATAGATTAGGGTTCTGCCTAGAATTACTGGCATTTTCTTCCTAACCCTTCAGCTAAGAAAGATAGTTACTGGCAGACACAAATGAGTTGGAACTAGCAAGTTGATCTTTGACCTACTCCCTAGGAAAAACACTGGTACTGTTCGTTCACGTATTTATAATGAGGCCTCTAATGTATCGTCTTCCGTCCCTCTCTGCCTTACTCCCTTTCTCTCCTTCGCTCTTCTAGTAGGGGAATCTCAAAATGCCTATGAACTCTGAGCTAGTGCTGCCTAGTCCTCCCACCCACCTAACACCCCTCAACACACACAGCTATGCCTTTGGTCAGCTGTCAGACGATATGACAACAAGCTTAGCAGACATCTGCCCATGGATTAACAGGCCTGGTATTTCTTTCACTATCAAAGATAAACTTGCTAGACAGCTGTACTGAAAATCACAGCATACTTCTCAGCACTGATGATGCAGTGAGGAGATGACCTATTTCCTAAACGGGGTCGTGAATCATCTTCCGACCTCAGGAGTTCTGTTTCCCTGCAAGAAAAGGCTTAAAGACACAACAAGGACGACGGTGTAAACTTCAAATCCAAACGTGGCCAAGCCTCCCTCTTGACTACAGTGTAAGTGCTGATAATGACATATTATTTAAGGATCGTTCTGGAATTCAGAATTTACGAAAAGTGTAATAGAGTGAATGTCTTGCTTTGCCAACACGAATCCTGTAAAATGGTATGAAAAGTATGCTTCTCAAATTCAGACGCACTTAGGTTTCTAAAGAAGTGGCCCTGAACTGGTGACAACTTCAGTTAGCTTGTAAATGGATACAATTTTTTAAAAAACCATGTAGTATTTATCAAGGAGTAAATGAGATCAAGTATACAAAGAGAATCTAACACATAGTTGGCACAAAATAAAGGCTAGTCTCCTGTCCTTTTTTTCCTTTTGAATTTGTCGTTTTGGCTGATTCTATTTAGCGTCAAAGATTTGGATTTCACTGTAGATAGTCCTGCCGACTGCACTGCCAAGTTTTAGAGTCTAAATATTTGAAGCGAACAGTCAGAATACATCATTTTTAAAAATAATCTTAAACTAGTAAGATTTTTAAAGCAGATATCGTGTAAAACAAGTATTGTAATTTTTCATAGGAAGCTAATTGTTCTTAAGGAAGTGACATAAAAACAGAGTGAGAATCTAGAAACAGAAAAAGAACAGAGCAGAAAATCTGGATAAAGTAAGACCAGCCATGAGCTATACTGATGGCTCCAACACAGAGATCTGGTCTACCTGCAGAAACCCTAGTGGGACCTGATGTTGATGAATATACAACCAGACTAGACGTCTAGAGTGGCTTTATGGACCCCTGAGTTCTGTCCTCATGTGATCTGTGATCCTGTAAGTATCTGGAAGAGCCAAGATGTCAATATTCTCATTGGTAAAATGAAGAAAATCAACTGAATTATCAAATTTCTAAACTGTCCATGAAATCTTTATGGGAAATTCTTCAGAAAAATGCTCGCAGACTGAGTGGCAACCGGATATGGATCTCACAGAAATGGAAGTTCATTAACACTGGTTCTGAGGCCAGAAATCCTGCCTTGAGGTGCGAATGGGAATTAATGACTCAAGGCCAGACTGTGAGCTCAGTCTCCTATGTGGGCAGGTCCAGTAAGAGTACAGCACAAAACAGAAGACACTAAGAGATGGTATTTTTTTTTAAGGTAAAGACAAAATAAACATGGAACTACCAATCACATAAATAATTATACAACCCCAGGAATCAAAAATACAATGTTATAATGTTTTATCTAGCAAATTGGCAACCATGCAAAAGTTCATTTCCATGTCATGTTTGTGGGAATGTAAACTGAATAAATTTTTCAATGACAATCTGACAATTCATAAGAAAAACTTTAAAGTACTATGTAGCCATTGCTAGCAACATCATTTCTCTGTATGTATTCTACATATATACTTCTAACTTATCTTTACATGTTATTTCTATAGATTTATTCTATATACATTTATTCACCAAAAATAGTTATGAGTGCTTTCAAATTTTTAGCTACAAGTATGTACTGTCACGTTACTTCTGATATTAAATAATTATGGAGAACCTAAATACCTAACAATAAGGGAATTGTTAAATAAATTGAGGCACTTTTTTACTATGGAATACCACGTAATCATTTAAAAAAGACTCATGGAACAATATGTGACAATGTAGAAACATGTTCAACAAAACACTGTTAAGTGAAGAAAAGCTACAGAATGATGAGATCCCATTTTTCTCAAGAAGAATGTATATTTTTACATATGTACCTAGAAAACAGGAGTGGGGGGAGGTGTGTGTGTACCTAAAACAAATGTACCAGGTTGGCCCTATGAAATCACAATTTCATGAGTCAGAAACAGTCAAGTATCAGTCACTTCATAGGGTTCCACCTAATACATCAATGCATATATACTGAAATAAAGCTAGAAAAATATTCACAAACACGCTGACTCTGGGCATGTCTTCAGTGATTATGGATACCTTTATGTTTCAAACTTTTTATAATTAAGATGTACGTCTTTCGATATAAGAAAAAAGTTGTAATGAGGTCAAATATTTAATCTGTATACAAGTTAAAAAAGCCTAAACTATGTAATTTCTTAACTACTCTGGCTTTCAAACTGCCACCTTCTGGTTAACAGAAATATATAAATATATACATAATTTAGGTATGCATATATTTATGATACATATTTATGTATATGTAAAATTAATCAAATGTCTAATCCTGTTTCAGTGCAATCTGTTCCAAAGATTGAAGCACTCCTATTAGGGAAGAACCACTTAACAGGATAAAAACGCATGGTCCTTCAGAATAGCCTCCAGTCCTAGGCTTCCCTCCCAGGATCGTTCCCAGATGAGTGGGAGGAAGGAGTTTAACATCCTCATGTTGGTGGGAAAGATCTGGGGTCTTCAGCAGGATGTCCTCTGCTCTTCTGGTCTCCAGGGCTGTGTGTACCTTGTCCCCTGGTGTCTCCTGGCCTTCAGGGCTGAAATCTGAGGATGGTGCAGCCGGTGATCTGTTCTCCCTTGGCTTGGTCAGATGATCACTTCCTGGCTGACCAAGCCCCGGGTTTGCTTCCGCAGGCTGGAGACTCCCCAGCACCCGCCACGGCCACTCCCAGCCCCTGCCTTGGGGTCGCCTCACCTTGCCAGGGTGTGCGCCACTGCTGAGTCTTTGCTTCTCAATCCTGCACCCCCGTCGGATAAAGAACGAAGGTAGCCTGGAAAAGCTAAACGCCAGGGCTCCCTTTCCGCCTGACCTCACCGCCTTGCCCGGCTCACTTTGACGTGTCTGAGGTCCGACTGCTCTTGAAGATAATTCACCTTCAAGTACAGGCCTCCAGAAAAGAAATCAAGAGACACCACACCCTCTTCCTTCTTCCTCTTCTTCTACATCTTTCCATCATTTTCCAGGACAGAATATGGCCTGGCTTTTCTTTGACTTTTACCCGGTCCCTCCCCACCACTCCAGCTAAGCATGCAGGGGTGTCTTTTCTGGACTTTGAAAAGACTCTCTGAACAGAGGCCTCTAGGCTCAGTTATTAATTTGATAAAGGGAAGTGGAAAGTCCTTCTCAAGAAATAGCTTACAAGACAATAGTTTGTATCAGCCTGTGTTTCAATCATGTATTATTAATAATGAATATTACTTTGGTCCTTCTTTAGGCATTTCTCCTACAAGAATTATATTTAAATGCATGCTGACGGCAGAAGAGGCAAAGGTTTTGACTCAAGAAAGCCAAAAAAAATTAAGTATTTTAAAACTTTATCTCCATTATAAAGTTATTTAAGAAAAGAGTCAGCCTAAGTACATACCTAGACAAAACAGGGAGACACCAGGAAAGGGTGAACTGAGACTAGGAGGGAAACTTAATGAAGAGAATCAAGAGAAACCAGTGCAAAATTCAGAGAAAATCTGAGAGATACAAACTAAAATGTCCCATGTATCTGTCATTTGATACTTCTCTACACACTCAAGTTGCTTCAGAGAGAAATAAGTATGCTACCCACAGTCTTCCTGCTATGGGCATAAAACTTTCTGCCCAAGATAAATAATCAAGACACCAATGTGCATAGTTTATTTCTCTACCATCTTGTTCCAGAAAGGATGCCAAGCAGGTGACAGGGAGAACTCTCACTCTACTGGAAAAATGAATGATATATGATGAAGGAGCTTCAAAAAAGTTTCTTCTTTTTAGAAGAATTTAAAAACATAAACTCTCTAGTTCACACAGAAAAAGTAGAATTATGAGAAGAACAAAATGTTGGAAATGATACAGCTTTGTAAAGAAGATAAACTAAAGTATGGAAGAAAATGATGATTTAATCAGAGAAGGTGCCGTGAGACAGTGTGTGGGAAGTGACCGGGGCAGCACGAGGCTTTAGGAAGATGACTCTGGAGGCTTCCAAGGGAGCAGGATGGGAGCCAAAGAGCCAGCAGCATCCTGGTCCAGGTGGGGGAAAAGGATAGTCTAAATTAAGGCAGCAGCAGAGGAATACACGTGAGAGGGGCTACAAAAATAAAATAAGCAAGACTCGACCAATGAGTGGACTAGGGACTGAAGGAAATGGTGGGGTCCATGAAGACTGCGAGGCTCCAAGCCAAGCCAACTGCAGGAATGATAAGAACAACACGAGAAATGGAAATGGCCCACTTTCCATCTTGCTCTTAAAACAGAATGACGGTAATTTATTTTCCACATAGAAGTATTCTGCTGTAACAATATCAATAGACCTAAAAGTAAAGAAGGAAAATTTAAAAATTCAAAAATTTGTTCTGATTCAGTGTATTTACTGGCTGTAAGAAACACTCTGATTTAGAACATGTTTGTCATTTCTTATCATCAAAGGATAAAAGAAATCAAAAAGGCAAATGACTTAACCAAAAGTATTTGAATTTACCAGTGTCATCTCAAATTGAGTTTATACAGCCTGTGGATTGCTTTATTTCTGCATAGTTATCTAAGTACTTTTTGCTTCAAGTGGTAGTTGAGTTGAATTCTGATGACCAGCTGAGTTTTTCTTCAAGTCTATTATTTTGGTAGATATAATGTAAAGTTAATTATAGACTGTTATCCAACAAGGTACCAGATAAGAATATTTGTAAAATCAATGTTTGATTACCAGTTATCAAATAGAGTGGACGTTAATAATATGCCTACTCAAATGTGTAAAAGAAAATCATAGCTTCCTTATTCCCTTTAACTGATCTAATCTTTTCCATTTTTTATTGAGATATAATTCACATACCATGCCCCTTCAAGGTGTCCACTGAGTGGTTTTTAGCATATTCACAAAGTTGGGCACTGTCTAATCCAGGTCATTTTTGTCACCCCAAGAAACCTTATACCCATTAGCAGTCACTGGCCACACTCCCCTCCCCCGCCCCTGGTAACTGCTAATCTACCTCCTTTCTGTATGTATTTGTGTGTTTTAGGTGTTTCATACCAGTTGGATCGTATATTATGCAGCCAACCAAACTGCCCCTATGAATTCCCACCCCATTGGGTGGCAGTAAAAATTTACTTTAGCTCAAATTTAGCAGTTAATCTCTCAGACATTTCTAGTTTAGGACAACTTAATTTGGGTAAAGACTCATTAAGCTTAAAGTATATTCACTAACAGGTTGTTTTTCCCCTGCCGTCTTCCTTCCCAAGTTGATCTGGGCACAGGGGAAACCTTATGAGCCCTCCTAGCAGTGATGGGGGTGCGGGGGGGAGCTGTCCTCCTCTGTTGGCCTCTGCGGGGTGACAGCCTGACAACACTGGGCACTGGATCCATGCCCCTCAGGACAACTGGTCCCCACTGGACTCCTGACAGACGATGGCTTCCCTTACTGCTTGACATCTGAGCCTGACACTGCAACCCGCCATGCAGATCACTGTCCATGGCAGCCTCCTCTTGCCAACTCCTGGCCTCTGCCAGTCCACATCCTCTGTGTCCACACTGAGGGTGGGCCCGGGCCTTCCCCCCACTGTACACCCTGCACCTGTCATAGAGTTTAGTATATAGTAGGCAATCAACAATATTTTTTGAATGAGTGAACAAATCCTTCAAAATTCAGCTAAAATATTATCTCTTCTGTAAGCCCTTCTTTAATGCTCCCGCCCCTCCTCCCCCTCCTCTGCCTGTTCTGTGCTCTCATAACAAGTGCGTCTTGCTGCCAGACGAGCATCTGTGGGCTGTGTTATAACTGCTGTGTGTGTATCATCTCTCACACGTTATAAATCATCTATCCCTCACTGCCCCGGTGAGGGGCTTCCCAGGGCCTCCCTCAGATCCTTGCCACGGTAAAAAGTATGCTCGATAGACATTAAAAGTAATTGAGGCCGTGTCACTTTTAATTAGCTAGATTTTTCAAAAATAATAATATGCAAATTTTATGAAATAATCGTGTGGTACAAGTGGGTATAAAATGAAAAGGAGTCTCCATTCGGCCCCAAACAGTTTCATGTAGGCTCCTGTTTATGGGAATTTAGGTTGCTCCCAGTATTTTGCTCGTCAAGTTTCTTTTTAAATAAGTACTTAAAGTACTGCATGATCGTCTGAGTTAGTAACGGAGAAAATTTACACTAGAGGTTTCTAAGAGAAGAAGCACAAGAAGGAGTGAGAGGCAGAGAGAATCACATTTGCAGAATCATCTCTCAGAGGATGAAAAGGCAAGGAGGGACCTTGACCACTAGAAATCTGAATTCCATCCCGAAGCCAAGGACAAACCCCGCTTAATCAGTTTTCTACTGAAATATAAGCATCTCAGCTCTCCAACAGGATTGAAATCTCTCCGATCGGAACTCGAGTTTTTCTCCACTGATGACCTGATACAACGTGCCTACAGATGACTTCTGACATAATTAAGACCCCAGAAAAAATAAATCCAGGCACTTCTGCGTGCAAGAAAACACAGAGATAGTGGTACTGAACTAAGAAGTTCAGATTTTGTGCTAAGTTGAAAAAAAAAAAATCACATCAAATTTTTTTTTTTTAACTGTTCTTTTCACATCAAAATTCCATGTGTTTCCTTAGAGGAGGTTTAGGGGAAAAGAAGAGAGGCAAGTAAGGCATTCTCCCTACTAAATTGGTGGGAAAGATTTTCCAGGGCAGTTTTCCTAGAAACAGAAGTACCATCAGTCAAACTAAAAGATGGGGAACAAAGGTTGAAGCTTTGAGAAGCAAGGCGTCCCAACAGAGGCCACAGACGGCCGTGGTTAGGAGCACGGGTTCTGAACCAAGCGGCCTGGATTCAGGCCACAGCTCCACCATTCCCTGTGTCCCTTGGACAGGTTATGTATATGCCCTTGGTCTCCTTGTAAAATGAGAACATTACAGGACCTACCGCTGGGGCGATGGTGTGGCCTGAGTGAGTTGATACACGCTGAGGACCACTGGAGAGGGCCTCACTTTGCCCATCCCCGCCGGCACCCACCACTCTGACCTCTCTCTGTTTCCCTCTGCTGAACGCTAGATGCTCACCCTGTTCCACTGAGCCTCCTTTTCAGTAAGCATCACTTCAGGGCCTTCTGTGTTATCCCACTGTCACCACTTCTCTCCTACCGTGATTAGGAAATGAAGAACCCAAATACTACAGAGGTATTAATATTAGATAGAAAGACAAATTCGTTTTCATTTTTCTTCGCATAATACTTTTCCAAACTCCAGCCCAATCAACGCCATCCTGCTCTAGGGCAATACCACCAGAAAGGAGTAAATCCCCCCAAACACAGAGGCAAGCAAGGCGAACAAGAAGGAAACTGCTCCTGGCTTCTCTCTATTGGCGGGTGACACTGCAGCCTCTGACCCGAGGGTCCAAGGATCTTGTTCTGAAAATGGGTACAAATCATACTGAGATTTGGCTCCTGTTAATGAGCAAAAACTTCTCTGAGAAAGAAAAGACTATACCATTTAACCGTCCTGTCAAGTTCTACAACCCTGGCTAAATTCTGGAAATAAACGTCATTGAGGGCAGGAGGCGAGCACCTTCGTGAATTACTTCAAGCAACCTGCGGAAGCACGATGCCAGCCAACACTCTCAAAGGCCTCATTGTGAGCGTTCGTGCTCGGAGGCTGCTAACTGCTGGACTCCTTCCATCCTCCTCATGCAAACACAACACCATATTTGCCTCTCGGCTGTCACTATGTGTTAGGGGCCTATAAACAGAGAAGATTCTTTCTTAGCAACCACCGTGAGAAGGAGAACCCTACCCTCTCCTCCCCCTCAAAACAAGCCTGAAAGGAGGAAAGAAAGGAAAAGGAACCTTACACAATCAGATGTGAAAGTCAAAATGACAATCCAATACGGAAAGTTTCAAAACTGTTGGCTGCCTTTGGCTTGGGGGCGAAAAAAAAAAGAAAAAACTCTCTAGAAGCTTTCAGAAGCCAGCTGCCAACAGATTAAAGGCAACTAGAAATGATCTCACCGCCATGTGTAGACGTCTGGTCACACGGATATCTGCGAGATAACCAAGAATAATCCAGTTACGTTATTCGGCTGCATTTCCTTGGAGACTGCTTTGGGCTTCATCTTGCTATTTTTAGTCTTCTGTGTCAGACGCCATGGGAAGCCATCACCAAGGCAGTTCAAGAACTACATGTTTATCCAGAACAGGTAAAAGTTCTGGAAATCAAAATCACTGAAAAAGCAGCTGGAGGTCAGAACATTCAAGGGATTCTGGAAAGGAGGAGCAGTGGGAAGACGGGGGTGGTTTTCTGTTGACAACGGCAGACCAGCCTGTTCTGATGCTACATTTTAGCCCTGATGGATGCTATATTTTAGATAGAGAATTACAGAAAATTGTCCTATCTGTAAAGAAAGCAGAAACCTTGACCTTAAAAAAAAAGAATACTGCAGAGGATCTGTGTGGCCGTTGGAGCTTTCAGGAAGTTTAAAATGTTTCTGGAGTTAAATCAGTTCACTCTTGCCAGCCTGAGAACAGCCAGTTTGGAAAACAGGACTTGTAGGCATGGAAACAACAGGCATCTTGGTAACAAAACTCATTACAGGGTTTCATGGAGAAAAACTGTGGAGAATCCTCAAGGGGGGGAAGGACAGATCTGGCACAATTTTGCAAGGCCAGACAGTATGAAATTTACAATGAGGGTAACTAAAGTATGCTAAGCTCCAGTAATTGAGTGGAAAGAATTAAACTTTTGTGAGCCATGACCCTTCAAGTGCTGCCTGCCTGCAAATATCAGGGTTGCTAATAATCAAAGCAATGAAAATAAAAGACACCCAGAAGAAAGTATTTTAAGCCTATGTTCCCATTATGTCCTTGAAGACATAGGACAATTAAGAGACTATGCAGAACTGAACTCTCATGAATATTATTTCAAAACCAGAAAATGTGAAAATACTGTAAACAGGAAGCTTTTATATTGAGTGTCAACTTTCACACTGTCTCATTTTGATCTTCACAGCAGCCCTTTGATAAGGATGTTATCTCTGCTGCATCACAGATGAGGAAACCAAGGCCCAGAGGAGTTGAGGCTGGTAAGCAGCTAAGCCCGGCTTCCGACCTCAAGCCAGGACTGCCTCTCCCCTTCCTGCGGGTGCTGTGACTTAGGTAAGGCTGCACTGACACATCTGGGTATAACCAGGGACTCCTGTGGTGCTGGTACTCCCCCACCAACAAATGCCATTGCAGGGGTCATAGTAAGTATTTTCACCATAAAAATGGGAAATTTTGCTGTATAGTGTGTTTGTATCTCTTAAAAGCTCTTTTCCTTGGTCACAAAGTTTTTCCTTCTGTTTTCTCTTCCTCTACCTCTTCCTCTTTTCCCCCTTCCTTCTCCACTTTTACACACTCACCTTACACTGGAGCCCACGAGCTCTTCTACACTATTGCCCTGTGCGGGGGAGCTCGCAGGAACATAGTGAATACTTGCCAGCGTATTCACTATGGCCGGTGGCACCTCAGGGACCACCCTGCCCACAACCTCTTAATCACCCAGGGCTTCCACCCCGCGCTCAACTCCGGCTGCTGCGTTTGCTGACACCTGATAGTAAGGGCAGCGGCAGGCAGCATCAAGGCCTACTGAGCAAACTGGAGAATCAGGCCACTGCCAACTTCTCATGACCTTTGGTATCCTAGGAGGCCCTGTTAACATGGCAGGAGTAACAGCGGAAAGTAGAAAACTGAGTGGAAAGCATAAGATGTCAATAGATATGGTCCGGCTCAATTTGGCTGCCCAGCCTTTGAAATAAATCTACAGGTGGAGCTCTGGTCTAAGGACAGCAAAATGACCATATATGATTAGAACTATTGTGGAAATCACCATACTCCAACTCCCCTACATACAATTTTTCATCACTTTTTTTCCCTTCTCCATTCTTCCCCTGTTGTAATTTAGAGAATTAAGAAGTAGTCTTTTCCTGCCAGGAAACTAAACGTGTTCCTTTTGTTAACCCCAGCTACAGTGGGTTAAAGTGTCCCCTAGTGACCTGAAGGATATGAATTTTCTTTCCTAAGTATCCAATTTAATAGAACATAAGAGATGAAAAGGAAGAGGGAGATCTAAAAACTACTTTGGTGGCTAGAACACAAAAATTCTTGAGGATTATTTGTAACATACATAATTTTTTTATATTTGTAACCATTCATTTACATGAATTTACATTTTAAGAAAATGTGATATGACAATACCAAATACTGGGAAGGATGTGAAGTAATTGAAACTCTCATACACTTCAGGTAGGAATGCAAAATGGTACAACCACTTAGAAAAACCATTTGTCAGTCTCTTAAAAAGTTAAATATACCATCTTCCTTAGGAACCAGTCAGTCCACTCTTAGGTATTCACCCAAAAGAAATGAAAACATAAGTCCACACAGTTATTTGTAAGTGTTCACAGCAGCATTATTCATAATAACCCCAAACTGGAAACAACCCAATTTTTCATCAACACCAATAGATACACAAACTGTGGAATCCATCCAATAAAATACTACTTAGGGGAAAAAAAGTCAGGGGATGAGGAGGGGTGAACAACTGATACAACAGAGTGAATCTTAAAATCATTATGCTGAATGAAAGAAACCAGATGCAAAAGAGTTCATACTGCGTGACATCATTGGCATAAAATTCTAGAAAATGTGAACTAAGTCCAGAGTGACAGAAAAGAAGGTGAGTGGTTGCCCAAGGCCAGGTAGAAATGCTGCAGCACAGCCTACACTGAATGACATCCCCCAAAATAAATAGTGGGCCCAAACCTCAATAGTGCTTAGCTTGAGAAACCTTAGTATGACCAGCCAAAAAAGAGAAAAGATTCAAATCACGAAAATCAGGAGTGGAAGAGGAGGAGACATCACTACAAGCCCTACAGAGAGTAAAAATATTATAAGGGGCTATGAATAAATTTATGCTAAAAATTAGGCAATTCAGGTGAAATACGAAGATTTACAGAGAGGTACACATTAAGAAAACTGACTGAATGAAAAGGATAAAACATGAATAGAGCCATAACAAGTAAAGAATTTGAATCAGTAATTGAAAATCTTCTTTCAAAGAAAAGACCAGGCCCAGATCTCTTCACAGTTTCATGCTATAAAATAGTTAAAGGACGAACCACACCACTGCTTCCAGAACTCTTCCACAAAATATGAGAGAATGCTTCCCAACCAATCCCATGAGGCTAGCATTACTCTAATACTGAAACCAGACAAAGACGTCACAAGAAAACTACAGACTAATATTCTTCATGAGTCTAGATGCAAAAATCCTCAACAAAATGTTAGCAAAATGAACCCAACAACATATAAGAAGGATGATTCGCCATGACCAAGTGGGACTTCCCCCCAGGAATACAAAGTTATCTTAATATCTAAAAATCAATCAGTGTAAAATCACTTTAATAGAATAATATGAATGAAGGACAAAAACCACATGTTTGTGTCAACATACGCAAAAAAATCATTTGACAATGCCTAACACCCACTCATGATAAAAAATCGAAAAACTAGAGATGGAAAACAATTTCCTCAACTTGACAGATTCTACAAAAAATGTGTAGCTAGCATCATACTTATTGGTGAAAGACTGAACGTTTTCCTTCTAAAATTTGGTCAAACATACTGTACGACCACATTTATGTAAAAAGTCCAGAAAAAGGAAATCTACAGAGACAAAAAAAAAGGTACTGACAAGTACTATTTTATCCTTGATAAATGTAGTTTTCCTTTTTCAAGTTGTTTGTCGACTTCTGACTAAGCTCCTCTCTGGCCCCAGGATGGTTCTATTTTTCCAGCAGCTCATCTCTGGTGCCAAGGAGCAGGCACTGGGGAACACTCCCTCTGTGTGCAGAGGGATGTGTGGTTCCCTCAGAACCAGAAGGGGCTTAGCTGCAGGAACACAAGCAAGAAACACTGAAGAAAATGCTTTGAAGGCCCAAAACCTGAATTTTATCACTCAGAGGAAGAGGCCAGGTCTAAGGAAGAAATGTCACTTCAACAGGAAGGTATTGCTCTGGAATCAGGAGTGACAGCACCCTGCCTATAGTGGCAGTGCCTTGCAGGAAAGTCCCTCTGTCATCACACCACTTGATAAACAAGCCACACAAAGCCTCTTGGCAACTGCAGGCATTTTCAACACATAAAGAGAAAAAAATGGCATCTAGTCAGACGGGACTGTTGAGAGCAGAAACACTGTTACCTGCGAGCACGTGGCCCTGTACTTGGGATGTCATAAGCCCTCGGTCGTCACCATGTGGACCCACCGCAGGTCCCTTCGGCATCCTCACGTCACGTAGGGCACGGCAAGCTCTGGAGGCCTGGACGCCCCGGTGGACAGAGATGTCATCTTCCATCAGCACATCTTTCTGCATTTCAGCTGCTGCAGTAACTGCCTGCTGTCCTTCTGGGGGATCATTTTGCAGCCGTGAACTTACTAAGGGGCAGAGGACCTAGAAAAAAAGGATTCGAAGCCTGATCCATTCTGCTTAAAAGGCAAAGATTTCAAAATATGCCTAATCACTAGCATAATCTACATGAGTTCCCAGGACTGAAAAGGACGACAGAGACATTTATCACAAGGAGGGGAGAAGGGTGTCTGGAGGATGGATCCAGACACAACAGCAGGGCCTGTGTAGAAAAGTTGCTGATCCTGAGCCACGTGTGCAGCTGATGCTCCAGCCACTCTGTCGTGGTGTATGTGCTAAAAGGCAAATGGCTACACATGGTCAGGAAAGAGATGTTTCACCAAGATCCATAAGGCTTAGGACCCAAGGAGTTTTGTTGCAGGATGTTCTTGGCTGAACATGAGCTTGAGGGACCACCGGGAGTAAAAAGTCTGTTCCGCCCCCTTGGCCACCCAAAGAGAGGCAGAGATGCTCGTGACCAGGAAGACCTGAGTGTGCAGGGGCCGGCCTTACAGGGCCTCAAGTGCTAGCCTCGGCTCAGAGTCTCCATCTTCCAGGAACCTGTGGGTCTACCTGTCATGCAGACGCCTCACCTAAATACTGGTACCACTTGGAGCAAAACACAAGCAGGTGTTTTCTCATCACCGGTATCTGGGCTACCTGCAGGTTGAAAGGAAGAGACCAAGAGAGGAAACTGGGCAGATTGACCCTCTTGTGTTGGGAATTGGCGTCTGAGGAAAGAGACCCAGACCCATCGCAAAAACAGGAACATTAAAAAACTGGGAGCATGTCCTGCCCCACGTTCTCTGAGTGGCACGGGCCCTGTGGCGTCACTGTCCACGTGCTCCTGCAACACGTCACTGCTGGCAGGAAAGGAGGGGTCAGGAGGACGTCCAAACTGGGGGAGATGGGCACCATCATCTCTGTGCTGGGCATCAGTACTGACTTCCCGTGGAACCTCATCTACATGGAAACTCACATTATACCAATTAACTTTCAACACTGCATACCTGAAGTTTAGGACTTTAATTCTTGACTCATTCACAAGTACAGTCTGTGCTTAGCTGGTCAAATAGCAACCCCCCCCCCCCAAAGGAATGTATTTGCTTTCCAGTTTGGAAAGGAATGTGTACTTCATCCACAGTGGTCTTATTGTCTTATATATCATGTTTGCTCAGTTTTAAGCTTTTTGCTCAGAACTATAAGATGGGTTTAAATAAAGAGGAAATTGGATTCCATCAATCAATACACTAAAACACAACCAAGATTAGATGACATAAGGTTACACCATTTCATCACTTGTAACTAATATTGTCTGTGCAGGCCCCTTCTGAGAAAATATTTATGTTATGTTTCATTTCCTACAAAGAAATTCATCTTCTGGCTTCCCCACAAATTGAAAAACTACATAGTGAGTTAGGGAAAAAGAGAAAACTATTGTAGCCCCATTGACTCATTTTAAAGTGAACTTTACCATAGAAAAATATACTTCCATCTAAATAGAAAAAAAATTGATTTTGAAGCTTTCTATTTTTTTCTTAACAAAAAAGTCCGTCTTTAGAGAACTACAGTTTTAGGCCATGTACTCACTCTTTGCTAAAATCAAAGTTCAGTACTAATATTTAAATCAGGAATAATTAAAATGCCTGACGCATACTTTTTTCTTTTTCACTAGAAATGCTCATTTTTCAGATCAGAAGAGATAAAGTTTTTCTTATGCTTCCTTATATGGATTAAATAGGGTCTTTTGATTCACTCAAGGAATTATAATATTTAGCAATGAGAGAGACAGGAATTGTGTGGGAACCCAGGAAGCTGGACTATAGCTCAAGAACTGGAAGATTCTAGGGGCACCCTAGGACTGGACTGGGTGTGGAAGGCAGAATTCTAAGATGACCCCAAAGATTCCCACTCCTGTACACACCCTGTGTAACCCCCTCCTCTTGAATGTGGAGAGAACTGTGGGCGTGATGGGACAGTCGCTCCTGGATTATGTTGTTACATGAGACACCAAAGTAGGAGATGGGAGTGAGATTCCCCTGTCGGCCTTGAAAAAGCAAACTGCCATGTGTGGAGAGGGCATGCAGCAGGGAATGATGGGCAGCCCCTAGCAGCTGAGAGCCTCAGTCCTACAACCACATGAACTGATTTCTGCCAACAACCAATGAGCTTGGAGGAAGACCCTGAGCCTCGTCTGAGTGCAGCCCCAGCCAACCCCTTGATTTCAGCCTGTGAAAGCCTGAGCAGAGGACCCACAGAAATTGTGAGACAATTAATTTATTTGTCTTAAGCTGCTGAGTTTGTAGTCATCTGTTACTCAGCAATAGAAAATTAGTGCACTGGGTTACCTTCTTGCCCCTCAGGGATAGAAATGTGACGATTCCTCTCATCTGTGTGTGAAAAACAGCCCACATCCTTGCTTCTCTGCCTTTTGGCTCCTCGTACTCATGGTTTGTTCAGGACTCTCGTGCTTCATGTCTGTATGTCTCTTCTATTTATGCTCCTGTTCACAAGCGAATGCCTCTCTCTGTCTCACAGAAGCTGGGCAGACAAAATACTAGACATCCTTCAGCCTTAGCTTACTGAAACACCTTCATAATGTCAACTAACCCTCACAATAACCCTCTGAGGTGAGTACTATTATTATTCTCATTTTTTAATAAATTGAGGAGTTAGGTGACTTGAGTGGAGAGGCCAGCCTCCAATCCAAGACATCCTGCATTATGTCTTTTGCTCTTTTCTCCTCTTCTGCACTGCTGCTAACTTGAAATAGCAGAAAAGTCTCATGAATGCCACACAGATAGTGAAAACTGTAGCCAGGAGAGCACTAATAACATGTATTGCATTCTTTCCTCTGGAGACAAGCCAAGGACAAGCCACTGCGGAGCCATCATTCAGCTTCTCTGAATGTGTTGCTCTTGCTTCCCCAGGAGAACCCGAGTCGGGGAGACTCAGGCATAAACATTTGCTGGCTGTTCCACCGTGAGCAGACAAGTCAGCTGCCTCCACGAGCTTCAGTTTTCTCAGCTACAGAATGAAGCCACAGCAGCAGTTGCTCCATAGCGTTTCCACAGAGAAGCTCAGGCAATGGCAGTTGGCCGTGGGGGTGGCAGTGGTGGTTATTCAACAAGGGCAACTACCATGTCTTACACCTCCATAGCTTAACAGCAATTAAGCAACTTCTAAGTCGGACTCAGATGAATAAGTTACTTAGTTAATTCATATTCTAATTTGAACGGGTTTCCATACCAGATGAATGAGTTCCCATGAAAGAAAGAATTGGCTTTTTTATTTGAGAAATAATTTCTCAAGAATTTAAGAGCAGTCAGAAGTCCTTGTAGGAGTCTACTAGGCATGGATTTGTTCAAGGCATAGGGCAATCCTACTTTTGGAATTCTGTGAATGGGCCGATCATCACCATCAGAAAATTTCCAGAAGGTTCAACATCGTATGTAAACTATGTACAGTCAACCTGTAGAATTAAGGTGAAGATAACAGCATGGACTTCAGAGTTGCATCTACCTGGATTCAAATCTTGCCTCTGCCATTTTTTTCTCTGGGCTTGCCCTCACTTCTTTGTGTCTTGGATTCCTCATAAACAAAAGGAGGCTATTGATGGTGTTTTCTTCACAGCGTTATGGAGAGTACTAAATAAATTCATAGCGTTTAGAACAGAGCCCGGACATGGTAAACACTCAGCAAACTTTAAATTTTGTAAAGTCAGCCAAAGTTTATTGAGTTTCTACTATATACCAGGCACTGTGCTGAGAACTGTGAATACAAATAACAAGAAAGGAAAAAGGAAAAAAAATAATGTTTATTATGTTTTTATGAATAAATCACTCTGATAGGTGTTTTACGTATATTACCTTAATCAGTTTTTAATTAGTAACCTTATTAGGTAGATATTATTTGCCCTGTTTTATCAATGGGAACACAGGTAAAGAGAGATTAACCATGTTTCTTAAGGTCGCAGAACTAGTACATGGTAAAGCAGGGATTCAAAGCCAAGACTAGGCTCAATCCTGCTTTTGCTATAAATAAGACACAAGCCCTGTCCTGGAGGAATAAACAATCTACAGTGAAGATTCGCACGTAAGTGACTGAATGTAATGAGATGTAAGAGCCAAAGTAGAGCAACATACAAAGTAGAGACATTTACCTACAGGAAGGAGGAATTCCTTGGAGTCAGAAAATAGACATTTGAAAGATGAATAAGATTTCTCCAGAAGAACAAGGGCACTCAAGGGGTGGAAGGGCAAGGGAGTAAAACAGTCACAGATTCAAGGAAACACAAAAAAAAAATGCCTGGGGTATTGGAGGACTAGCAAAGAAAATAACCAAGAATGCTGTCTCCGTGAATGGCAACTCGGGTGCCGGTCCAGCAGTCATCCCACACAGCGTGTTCCTACTTGCAGGGACACCAGGAATTCACCTCTGCTTACAACGTCAGCAGTTTCTAACTGCAAGCTCCAAAGTGCTTCCAGCAGCCAAAACAAACCTAGGTCTATGGCACACCTAAGTTCCTTGCACCTTTAAGGTCCTTCTGCTGTCCCCCTTGGTTGCTGACAGTCACCGCCATCTACGGTACAGCATTTACTCCACCCTCATTGTGTCTCGAGTGTTCTGCAACAGCTTCTACTGCCTGCTTCATCCGTTTCATCTGTTTAAGATTTTTTCCATCAGTTCCATCTGCTTAAGAACATATATTTTCCCAAGATTTTTCAGTCCTGCCTCCACTCCAGGCAAAAATGAATCCTGCGTCATTACTAGGCAATTTCCTACAGGCCTCTTTAGAGCCATGATTAATTATGTTGTGATGACTGCTTATGTGGCTCTTTTCCCTGATGCGAATCCCTTAGAGGAAGCAACAGGTCTGTTATCTCCGAAGTCTAGTCCAGTGCCTACACATGAACATTTGATCAATAAACGAACAAATGCATAAAGGAATGATACCCCAAAGGCTCTTGCTGGACATTTAAGAACCTCCACCAGATGGACCCACCCATCCTATCCAATGTTTCCTTCCGAGAACCTTAACAAGAATGATTTTAAACTGGTCTCTTCATGCTCAGTCTCTCTCCTATCACTCCAACTGTCATCCAAGCTCCCACTGCCTCTTCCTTTACCTTCCGTCACACAAGATGTTTTTCTACAAACGTTAGCAGTTTTGCTATTAGCCTGCGAAGCCAAATTCTCTCTTCTCTGCCAAAATCAAATATTTTCCTCACGATGTGCAAAACAGTCAGGTATTCTATCCCGACTATTTCCCATTCCTGCGATTTTTCTCTTTTCAGAATTGCCTTTAACTTTCGAAACCCCTTACCACTGATTTGCCCCGTGTATTACCCGCAAGTTATTTTGCATAAGCACGTCTTGTCTTCTCAAGTCAGGGAACGCCATTTCTTGTTCCATTTTTATCTGTCATTGCCCAAAGCTAGACACATGGAAGTTTATTAAATAAATGAATAAGCGAGAAGCTGGTAGAATCAGAATGGCTACTCAGAGGTGAATCTAACACAATATTATCCAAAATATTTCTAGTAGGAATAATAAATCAGTATTTCCATTATCATTAAGTATGATATATGGACAGGGAATTTTGGAGGAACTAGGCAAATTCTCCTCTGCTAAGACAACTGATATATAACTGACCTTTGCCATGTGTAAGTATTTTCAGGGGATATGATGCAACATACCTAGATTCAAGACTATGTGATTGTTCCATGATTGGATTTTGCTGGCTTGAGAGCTCCACATTTGCTCCTTTAGCACACAGGCTTCCAAGTGTGCAGATTTCATCTGCACTCCTGGGTCCAGCTCGCAGTGTACGTGTACTGCCGCCTTCACTCCGATCTCTGGCAGACAGCCACACCGTTTCCATCCAAACCTTCTCATCTGGAATGAGCAGATCCATCTTTGCCAGAATAGGCTTTAGCCCTAAACCAGGCTAGGGCAGCTGTTTGCCAAACTCGGAGATGACGCTTGATTCTAACGATCAATATGGAGCTGAGCCACTGAGGAGAAAATGTCAGAATGGAAAACAATGATGCTCACTTTCCAGAGAAACTGCCATGATGTATTGTTAAAGCATCTATCTAGTTGGTTCTGGCCTGTGGGGCTTCAGTAAAACTCATCCTCCTTTCCATCCTTTTTACATTTGTAGAAAGAATGCAAACAGAATATTTACTCTGATAAAAGCTTCTTTTAATGTAAAGTTAAGTTAGAAACCTTGAAATTAAGGAAATTTTAAACCTTTTTTAATGTGAATAGAAAGAAGAATGGAAAGAAAATGGAAAAGAATGCTTTACAATTCTCATTTCTTAATTATTCACTGGTTCCCTCTACATGCTAAGCTTTCAAAATCTCAAAATTTAAACTGATTATCTGGCCCAAACTGGTCAAATCTCATTCTCAGGTTGCTTTAACCTGGGATAAAAAGAAGGTCACAGTTACAGGCAGAGGACAACACTGTTTCTGTCACCACAGTTTCGTAGTAACTCCATCCCTGTCCTCCCCAGGAGTATTTTACATGGACTCCACTGTACCGTCTTTCGTGGTCCAGTTCCTAGAACTGTTTACACCAAAAATGGCAGCCTATGTCAGTGTAACGTGATGAAGTCAAAATCACCGATGCCCAGAGGAGCTGCCATTGCTCCTGTCTATGCCCACTGGAGTCACTGGTCCTGGTAACAGGTCCTAGGAGACTGGGCAATAAAGCTACACCACGTCTGCCATTTGCTCCCTCCCAGAAGCAATGATATTGCTGCTAATGTCTACTAACGTTCCTGGGCCACCAAGCCCCAGTAGCTAACCATGCCCAGTGTTGAGGGGGTTGTTGGCTAAGGAAGTTGCCCTCTGAAGCTACCAGTTTGCTGGCACTAGTGTAGCTGGCAGTATGTGTGCTTAAATCACATCGATACTTTCATGAGACCACTCTCACTCATTCTTATAACTTCTTGCCTTAGGGCTTTGGAACACTTTGATGTGGCTGACATAGAACGATAACTACTGGGTATCTCTCTCTCTCTCTCTCTCTCTGTCTCTCTCTCTCACACACACACACACACACACCCCAGACCATGGACTGGCACCAACCTCTCAGTATTTATCCAGCCTCTTATTCTCTCTTCCTTTAGGGTCAATGTCTTCAGAAGGGCTTACTCATGTAACTACTCTTCATTTAAAAATCCACTGAGCACCCAGGAGGTACACAATCCCTTCACACATGCCAGATAATCTTGACTTCCAGGGCCTGCCTGCTGCAAATACATGTTTTCTTTTATTGAGAGTATTTACTTCAAAGACAATAAGAAATGGTCTTATCTCTGTTCATGCCAAGTGGTGGACAAACCTAGAAGTTCAAAATGCGAGTTGCAAAAAGCACAGGTTATCTGCTAATGTGGCTACCTCGTTACTTAATTTTTCTGTGTTTTCTTTTGTGGTGTCTCTGGAAGTAGCCTCATGATCGTCTTTAGATCAGTTAAAATCTGTGTCCTAATTCTGGGATAGCCCATCCAAACCTGAACAGAAGTTGGTAGAGACACTTAATAAAAGTAGTTCCAAGTTCCTGACAATTCATTTAAAACTGCAGTAATCAATTAAAGTTGAATTTCATAACTGGATATCACAATGTAAGGATCTGAGGACTCGGACAATTCTGAGATAAAGAGAGCTTTTCTAACTCGAGGGGCCCAGTGAAAGGTCCGCAAGAAGGGTCTGGATGCCCTGGTGGCCACTTCTCTGGCCTCATCACAGCTGGATGGCCAGGCAATATTAAAGCCCCAGACAGACTAATTCTGTGTCTTCTATTTTAAACTGCTTTGTAAAATGAAATCAACGTGCCTGTAATTCTAGGAATGCCTGTTAAGCCTCCCACCAACCTCTCAAGTCAATCACCGACTCATCCACCTTCAAAAAATATTTAGCTAAAGGGCTATCTTGCTTCCAATAAGGCCCTGTGTTATTTAAAAGTACACTGTAAACTGGGGATGGGGAGGCTAAATTTAACCCATGAGAGAGTGAGAGAGAGAACACAGCATTTTTCTAGAACAAAGGGGCACATCTCCACCAAATAGATGAACATGTAGCACACGAATGGCAGGTGGTCTGTACAGAAGTTTCTCTGCGATACCCACAGATGCAATTTTTTTCTTTTTCATCTTGGCTTCTTTTAAACATCATGCTGCCAGGTAGATGTACAATTCATTATTTATGTTTCCCTTGCAGACTAGCATAATGCTCAAACTATTTCACTGATATTTTTAGGCAGCACCCTATCTCAAGAAATACATAATCAACTAACATTTTTCAATATTTGACACATCTCAAAATAACTTTTAAATCACTTCACGGTTTAATTTTCAGGAAGTTTGTAATTAATCTGTGGTACGTCAATTTGCTAGTTGAAGAATGGAACTTTAAGGAACTGCAAATCAAAGGATTCAGCTGTCATATTAACAGAGCTGGCTTCAACTCATCTCATGCCCTCAGACCATGAGCCTGTCTAAAGTATGCAGGTCCCTAGTTATAGGGAAATTAGATAAGAACGTATGTACAAAACAGCAAAATCTCCTAACAGTTGGTAGAAGACTCCCCAAAGCCCATGACCTGTTGGAAGGCACTCATTTTTGCACCTAAAGGAATGCACAATTTAAGTCTACCTCTTCCAATTTTCTGAGAGTACAGATGGCCCCAAGAACATCAGTACCTTTCACTATCCCAAGAATTGAAAAGACACACCAACTGGATGTACCCGATTGATTTTCAGGCAATCAGCTCCAAGAAGATACCACTCTTTAGCCGTAGGAATTCAGAAAACCTTCAAAGAAGACTACAAACTCCAGCTGAGTATCACAGTGCTGAGTTTATCCAAAGCTTGAAAGACCTCCAGTTGCCTCGCTGAGCATCTTTTGTAAGCTGAATGATTACACCTCAGTTATGGATCCAATCCCCTCCATGATTCAAGGTAACTTTTTTGTGTGGTAAGAACACTTAATATGAGATCTATTCCCCTCAACAAATGTTTAAGTGTCTGGTACGGTCCTGCCAACTATAGACACCGTGCTGGACAGCAGATCTCTAGAACTTACTCATCTTGCATAACTGAAATTTTACACCTGTTGAACAACAGCTCCTCATTTCCTCCTCCACCCAGGCCCCTGTTTCTGTTTCTATGAGTTTCTACGAGTTTGACGATTTTAGAGCAGAGGGAAGAAAAGGCACAGAATCCCCCATCCTTAGAGTAACTCCACCCAACTAAGACGTGTGGACCAAAGGCTTTCAAAAATCAACTGGGAACCAGGGAGAGGAAGGGGTGGGGTGAGAGGCCAAGAGTTGGGGAGAAGCTCTCCCCATGACAGTAAAAAGGTAAAGACTAACTGCCCCTCTCAACCAGCACCAGCATCTCTCGCTTGGACAATCATACTAGTTTCTTAACTCATCTCCCTCCTTTCACTATAATCCATGCTCCTCCACACAGTAGCCTGAGTAATTTTTTTCTTCCACTGTGGTAAAATACACGTAATGCTATGGACTGAATTCTGCCCACCTCCCCAACAAGAATTTATACGTTGACACTCTAACCCCTAATGTGACCGTATTTGGAGTA
Organism: Camelus ferus; assembly: GCF_009834535.1. Classification (NCBI taxonomy): domain Eukaryota; kingdom Metazoa; phylum Chordata; class Mammalia; order Artiodactyla; family Camelidae; genus Camelus; species Camelus ferus. The sequence continues at coordinate 17,405,089 of NC_045721.1, forward strand.
AGGAAGTAACTAAGGTTAAAAGAGGTCATAAGGCTGGGATCCTAATCCGATAGGATTACCGTCCTTGCAGGAGGAAACACCGAGAGCCGGCTCACCCTCTCCAGGTGCACTGAGGAGAGGCCAGGTGAGCGCACAGCAAGGTGGCCGTCTGCAACCCAAGGGGAGAGCACCAGACGGCAACCCGGCTGGGACCCTGATTTTTGATTCCCCAGCCTCCAGGATTCTGAGGGAATTAATCTCTGCTGTTTAAGCCACCTAGTCTGTGGTAGTCTGTTACGGCGGCCCGAGCTAACACACAGAACATAAAACTTATCACTTTAACCACTTGGAAGTGTGCAGTTCACTGGCATTAACTGCATTTGCAGTGCTGTACAACCGTCACCACCATCTCGTTCCAGAATCTTTCATCAACCGGAAAGGAAATCTGCCCCCATTAAGTGGTCACTCCTGTTTCCCACACTCTCCAGCACCAGCAATAATTAACCTGCTTTCAGTCTGTATGGACTTGCCTATTCTGAGTATTTAAATAAACGGAATCATACAAACGTGGCCTCTTGTGTCTGGCTCCCTTCACTTGGCGTAACAGTCTCAGGTTTGTCCATATTGCAGAACATACCAGTCCTACCTTCCTTCTTACGGCTGAATAATATTCTGTTGTATGAATGTTCCACGTTTTGTTTACTCATTCATTCGCTGATGGGCTTTTGGGCTGTTTCCACCTTTTGCCTATTTAAATAGTGCTGCCATGGACATCCATGTGTAAGTTTTTGTTCAAACACCTCTTTTCAGTTATATGCCTAGGAGCAGATCACTGGGTCATATGGTAACTCTGGGAAGTAACTTACTGAGAAACAGTCAAAGTGTTTTCCGCAACAGCTGCACCATTTTACACTCCCACCAGCAAAGGGTGAGGCTTCAGATTTCTCCACATCCTGCCAACACTTCTTATTTTAGAATAATATTTTAAAATATAAATCTGATCATATCACTCCCCTGTTTAAAATAAAAACTAGACTCTGTGCCATGGTCTGCAAGTTCCAGCGCTATCTGGAGCCTGCCTGCTGCTTCATCCACATCTCCTCTCTTGCTCTCCCCTGCTCTCCCCCGGCTCCGAGCTACAGCCACACGGGTCTCCTTTTATCCCTTGAAAACGCAAAGGACCTTTACACCTGCTGTTCCCCAGACCTCACGGCTGCTCCCTCCCAGCAAAGATCTCTGTTCAAACGGCCCTGGTCAGGAGGACCTTCCCAGAGAACCCGAGGGAAAGAAGTCCCACAGGCTCCCATATACATTTAGTACTTGCTGTCTCGTGCCCCTGTCCTTCACAACTTGTGGGGCTCTCTGCTTCCACTGTGTCCTCCCACTAGAATGTGTTTCATTAGAGCAGGGCCTTGGTCTGTCTGTTCATGTTCACCACTGCGTCCCCAATAACGGGAAAGGTGCCTGGTACAGAATAAACATTCAAGCAATATTTGTTGAATAAATTATTAACAAATAATTAATGAATTTCAGGCCCAAGAAGCATCGTGGTCAAAAACTCATAAACACTAAGCCGTTCAGTGAGTTCTGTCGAGGACAAGAAGTTGGATGTGGTTGGAGACGGGGTCTGGTCAGGAGAATAGCGTTGAGGACAGGGGTCTGCTTTGAGGCAGAGATTTGAGGCCTTGTGGGCTAAGCTAAGGAGTTTGATGTTTACCCTGGATGTGACGGGGGGGCGGGGTTGAGGAACTTTTAACAGAGAAAGTACATGATTCCACTTGCATCTTAGAGAAGATCACCTTGGCAGCAGGGTGCCGAGCGAACCGGAGGGGGTGAAACCATGGACGAGGGAAGCAACGAGGACAGTTTGCTCAGCATCCCAGGAAGGCTCTGTAGGAGCCTGAAGTGAAGGAGCGGCCTTGGAGACAAGCGCTTAGAAACAGGAGCCGCTAAGTGCTGACGTCACCCTCCAGACTGGTGGGCGGAGGGGAAGACAACACTCAGGTCTGAGCCTTGCGTAACAATCACAGCGGGGCTTTTCACCAGAACCCAGGGGAGGGGAAGGAAAGAAGCAAAAGAGCTGAATTTGGGACAAGTTGAGCCTGAGTTTCTCAGAGAGAAAATTTTTTTATTGAAGTACTGTCAGTTTACAACGTGGTGTTTATTTCTGGCGTACAGCATAGTGATTCATTTATATAAATATATACATATATACACACACACACATACACACACTCTTTCTCATATTCTTTTTCATTACAGGCTATTACAAGATACTGAATATAGTTCCCTGTGCTCTACAGTAGGTCCTCGTTTATCTATTTTACATATAGTAGTTTGTATCCACAAATCCCAAACTCCCAATTTATCCCTCCACAGACACTTCAATATATGGATCTTGCATCCAGTTAAAAAAAAAAAAGTAATAATAGGATATATATTTGATTAGGGGAGAGAAGCCTTAATTTTTAAGTAGAAAAAGCCATGAGTTTTAATAAAACCACCCAATGAGATTCCAGAACATGGGATGAGCCTGGGAATCATTGACATTTAAGAGGCAATTAATTATCAAAGGGGCCTTCTGAAGGAACTAAGAAGAAATATTCAGTGATATATGTCAGAGAAAACCAGAAGATTCTGGTATGGCAGGATGCAAGAGATGCACGATTCTAACAGCATGGCTAGGCCCAGAGCCTTCTCTGGGTTTGGTTTTAATGTGTACCATGAACGTCCAATTCTATGTCTAAAACTTAGTCATCTCATCATTCTGGGGGAAGAGCGTTTGTCTGTTCCTTGCAGATGGCTGTCCTGTGGAGAGAAGACCTTCCTTCCAGCCGCTACCATTTGGCCAGGACTTGGAACCTGAAATGCTCACTTCCTTCCCAGTGTCACCAGGAAACTAGGGAAAACAGGGCAGAAGATTTAACCTTCCTCCAGGGCAGAATGTCTCCCACACAAGAAGAGGCTGAGCCCATTATTCAAAAATAGGAATAACATTTTCCAAATAATATAAACATGGACTATATAAAGTAATTACTCATTAGTAATTAATCCCATTTTTCATCTTAAGTTTTAAAGACTTTTTTAAAAAAAAAGAAAACGAGAGGCCACTAAGCTGACTATATATGGAACCCAGTTCTCTCCTGACTAAACTGGTGTGTTGAGCACAGAACACACACGTTTACACGTTTTATTTATTAGGACAGCAGCCATGGCGCCCAGTGGCGAAGCAGGTGGAAATGCTCAGGGAGATGGCCAAGACGTCTGTGAGAGATTAAATTCTAGCATTAGTGCTTCGCTTCAAACCTTCTGAGTGACTAAACCCAGGCCAGGCGTTCAGCCGTCCACATCTAAAGCTCCCTGTACATTTCCCCAGGGTTTCCACTCACTCCGTCCTCATCTGAAATGTTTTTTATAGTGATGATAAACTGACTCCAAACAGAAAAGTCCCAAAACACATGGTCTCTGTTACCAAAGAATGGGTCCTGATGTGTTTCCGTGATAACTACACACCCTGGCTTTTCTGATTGCTGCGGAGGGTCATTAAAAACAGGAAGGTATGTCTAGAGAGAATCTGAGAGCAGTTAACCCTAGCAAGTAAAACAGCATTCACCTGAAGCATAGGTCTCTGATTTCCCAAGACACATTTCGGCAGGAATTTCGAGGATCCTGACCACAGCATTAGCAGGCTGCGGTGAGTGAGATTGACTTCAACTTTCTGAGGAGACCTTTTCCACTGTGATGTGTGACTCCACCTTGGCCCCCGGGGAAGATGAAGTTGCAGTGTGAATTGAACTGCTGGCTCTTCAAAGACCTCAAACCACTGCACTAGACAGTCTACAGAGCTGTTAGAAGTGCTCTGGGGTCAATAAGCCTTAGCAAATGTGCGTAAAGAGGCAACATGAAACAGAAGAATCAAGAGGTGGCAGAAAGGGGCAGATCTAGGTTTGATTCCAGCTCTGCCACTTAGCAGCTATAGGATCTTGGACAGATTCCTTATCTTTCTATCCCTATATCCTTGGGTAATAACATCTATTCTGCAGGACTGTAGAAATAATTAGCATATTAATAGCTTAATAATTAGCATGCTTAGCACAATGCCTGACACACCATAGTAGCTCTTCTGACTAAGTTCACTTTAGCAGAATCAGAAACAGGTAAGTGGCCCACGAAGAAAGAAGCATCTTTGTCAACCTGCCAGTGGCAGGAAGCAACATGTCCTCATTCAGTTTCAAGTTCACCCAGAAGGCAATCCAGTGAGGAAGGAAATGCTCTAGCTAAGCTGCTTCCATAGGAAAACATTAAAATCTCCCCTCCTTTGACCAATGTCTCTCTCTCTGACTCTGCAATTTGCCAAGGCACTAGCACTAAAATGGCAGCCATCAGCGGGAACAGAAGCTGGTGCCCACGAGAGGCCCCTCTCTGCTGCGCAGCCCACAATGCTCAGTTCATGCTTCTAGCATACTAATGACTCCCTTGATTGTCATTACTTAATTCAGTACAAACAGTGGGAAAACTCAGTGACATTTCAGAGGGGAATACCAAATGAACTTGAGCTGAACCATCGCATCGTCCCAAGGAGCGTGACGACGTGGGAATGAAACAATGTAGGCTCCTGCCAGCACTGAGGGCAGAAACAAAGCATGGAATTCAGTGCGGCTAATTCCCCAGAAGAGATTTCACAAGGGCCCAAATCCTCCAAAGCATGAAAATCACACGGGCTCTTACCAAAGAGGAAGTCAGACACAATGCATGGAAGGGCTTGGGAACACTGGCTGGCTGCCCGGGCCCTTGGATAAGTTGGCCCTTGGATAAGATGGTGCAGCCAAACCAGCAGGTACACGCAAATACAGCAAGAGCAAGCTGAGGTTGGGGAGATGAAGCTGTAAACGACGGGCATAACAGCAACTGTCAAGGAAGGTGCTTCTTGGTAGGACTACTGTGGGAGAAAGCATTGAGAAGGAAGGATGAGCTTCCCCGATCCAACCACCTGCAATCAAGACCCAAACCTGTTTCTACCTATCAATAATTCCTGACCACCTCCTTACCTCCTCAGTGCCCAGTACGGGACGGCAATTGTGGCAAACTCCAAAGAAATACAACCCCTGCCCTGGGAGAGCCTACTGTCTGGCCAGGAATGCAAAAATAGCTCTCATAAAAAAGTCACCCTTGCAAGATTACATGCCTCTCAAAATCCAGATCCATGCCTTGTTTAACCCCAGCACCCATCACACTGCCAGAAGCATGGTTAAACTGGAGAATAGTTAAGTTCAAAATTGAGATATATTAACGAGAAATAAAGTTAAGTAGATTAAAAGTTTGACGTAGATACTGGTGGGCAATCTAGTCTTCCCAGAAAAATGTGGAAAGAGAGTGAGATGTGACAGAGGAAAGAGAATATTCCAGAATGAACCACACATATAAAGACATAGTGTAAGAAATTATAATCCTACATGTTGATTTGAATTACTTGTTCTTAATGTGTGGTCCACAGACCACGCATAATGGATTTTGGACCCAGAAACTTAATTCAGATCTCTTGAGAGTGGAGCCCAGGAATTTGCATCTCTAATAAGCACTTAAGCTGTTTTAATGCTCATCAAAACTCAGAACCAGTGGCTAAGGGATCTCAGACTTAAGCAAACACATACTCTTCCTTTAAAAACAGAAATGAAGGGAAGTCAGGAAGGAAAAAGTGAGGAAAGAAGAAAGGAAAGAAGAAAAAAAATGTTTAAGTATAGAAAACATCTTGGGAAGGGGAGTCAGAGCCCCCTGGCAGGCTCCAGGGTGTCTGTGTGTGATCAGGAGGCCACGTGTGAACAGCATCCACGGAACGTGTCAGATGATGAAAGCCCTTCATTGACAGAAGTTGGCTCTGTCTGAGGGCAGTGGCGTGCTATTGTAGGTTCCTGACCAAGAGAGTAACAGGACTTCAATCCAGCAGTAGTCTGTGAGGTAGAGGGCATGGGAGGGATTTTTGGCAGGGAGGCAGTCTCAGAACACTTGCCACCATCAAAAGATGAAGCCACTGTGTGCCTGAAACCAGTAGGTAGAATGTTGAATGACAAGACCTAGATAGTCGAGTATGATGCTAACGCACGTCATTGAGGGGAACTCCATCCGCTCTCGGCAGGAAAGCATCGGCCGTCTTCAAGACCTCCACTTCCACCTCTCGTGTCCATGTCCTGACGCTGCTGCATCCACATCCTCCTTGGCTCCTCAGCATCGTCTTCCCTCTGACTTCAGCACACATCACTATGCTTCCCATCTTTTAAAAAAAGTTCTTTCTCTTGACCTGCACCCTCCTCAGCTGACTTCCCTTTCCTTTCATTAACAAATTCCTTCAGAAGATAGTCTATCTTCACCTCTCCTCCCATTATTCTTCAAACCACAGCAGTCTGCTTGTCCTCACCATTTCTGACTCTGACCTAAGACCCAGAACGGCACAATTACCAAATCTAATTGGCACCTACTGTTCCTTCACCTCCCAGTGATATCTGCCTTCTCTCCTTCAATTTTTCTCCACACTTGTCTTCCATGACACCACTTTCAAGGTTTTCTTTAAATGTTTTGTAAGAGGAAGGCCATCTTCTCTGATCGTCCTATTCTCCTGCCCCTTAAAGGCTGCTGTTTCTGTCATTCCTCAGAGCATAATCATTAATCATCTTTTCTTGCCCTGAGTATCTGATCTCCTTGGGTGATTTCATCTTGTATTTGTTACTATTTCTGTGTCACAAATTATTTTAAAATTAGAAGCTTAAAACAGCCTTTTAATTGTGCTCACAGATTCTGTGGATCAACAGAACGGAAAGGGGGCAGTGGGGATGACTCCCCCCTGCTCGACAATGTCTGAAGCCTGAGCTGAGAGGACTCGGGAGCTTGAGTGACTTCCGTGCTGGGGACTGGAAGGAGGAGTCTTTATTCACAGGTCTGGTGTCTGGTCTGGGGCTACCAGTAGTAGTACTGACATGTGACCTCTCCATGCAGCTGGGGCTTCCTCACAACATGGCACCTCGGAGCTTTTACACGGGAGTTGAGGAATTCAGGCACAGGTATTAAGATCAACAAGGTAACAGTTACACCACCTTTTCTGACCTAGCCTCAGAATCACACAATGTCACTTCGACCACATTTTACTGGTAACATAACACTCCCACATCTACACAAGTTCAAGAGGATTCCACCTCTTGAAATGAGGACTGTCAAAGAATTTTCAACAATTTTTTTGAAAACCTCTAGCACTCAGCTACAGATTCTACTATAGCACCAACATATCTGTCTCAAGTCCAGATCTCTAGATTAATATAGTCAGTTGCTCTAAATTTATATACATCCAATTGCTTACTACACTACGACCAGTAATAATAATAATAGCAAAGGATAATATGCGCATAGCACGTGCCAGTCACAGTTCTAACAATTTTGTACCTACTAACTCGTGTAAACCTCACAATAACTCCAGGAGGCAAGTCCCATTATTATCATTTTAACAAAAATGTTAAATGATTTGCCTGAGCTCACACAGCAAGTGCAATGGAACTGGGACACCACTCAGGCAGTCTGGCTCCAAACTGTAGTCTTTCGACCAGTACACTAAACAGCACAGATATTCTCCAGGTATTGCCATTCCAGCAGGACCAGAACTGTGCTTTAATCCATTGTTCCCTCATTAAAACAAAAATGCCTTTCTGTACTTCTTATATATTTTATCCTTGACAGTAATTCTACTATTCATGTAATACCCAGTGAAGAAGTCTGGGAACCATCCAAATCTCCTAACGTCTCCCTAATCCCCCATGTGAGGTGTGTCCCCAGATTGTGTCAATTAACCTTCTTAAGGATTCCCACGGCTGCCACTCCTCTCAATCCCCACTGCCCAAATCAACATCTTCCCCTGCATTATTGCAGGAATTTTTAACTGGATTCCTTGCTTCCTGTCTCCTGTAATCGTGGTTCATCCTCCCACCTCCCCGAACGATACTTATAAAATGCAAATGTGAGTACTATACATGTTGCTCAAAACTCATCCAAGGCTCCAGAGAAGGGTATATTGGTGCAACGTGTAAATGCCCTCTGATGTGGCTTCTAATTGCTATGACCCTTGTCTCCTGTCCCTGCCTAATGGGCCAAGGTCTGTCCTTACCACATCACCTGCTGTTTCCTAATTTGCCTTCTGTTTCTTGCCTCCCTGCCACCGCACATTCTATACAGTTCCTTCCGCCTTGAACGTCCTCCTTCCTGTTCCCTTTCCAGTTCCTGATCACCTGGAAAACTCTTACCTATCAAGATGTAGCCCTAACATCCCTTCCTCTGGAAACTTTCATTGATACTTTCCCCAAGGAGAGTTGATTACTTACTCACTGTACAAAATCTTGTCCCAGCACTCAACACATGATGTGATCACACTTTCCATCTCCATCTCTATTTTATTACTGGCTCCTAGAAGAAAGTAAGTTGGTCTTATTCATCTTTGCAATCCCAGTGCTCGGTGTGTCACAGATGCTCAATAAATGTTTGTTGAATGGATGAATAAAAGAAACCATAATACATAGTGATATATATAGGAAATAAGCAGGGTGAAATTTACATCCATTGTAGAAGCCTGGAACAACAGCAGGAAAATGAACAGAAACTAGACAATTGAAAGGCACAAGGTCAGAAAATCAGTTTGAGGCGATTAAAGAAAAGGATGGGTTTGGTTTTGCACAAGTTGAACTGTATTTGTACAGTTTTGTATCTAACCAGTGAGTGGTTAGAAAAACAGGATCAGGAAATAGATGAAAGTTCAAGGTTAAATGATAGACTTGAGAATTATAATAGAAGAGATAATTAGTTTAATCAACAGAAAAGGTTTCCAGTTACATAAGAGTAGAATGAACAATTTTATTAGCCCTCTTCTAAAAGGAAAAAGTTAAAAGACTTTCTAAACATGGTTTAAAATAATTATCACAAAAGTATTATTTAATGGAATCATAGGTGATCAAATCCTTTAAGAAGGGAAACATAAAAAGAAAACAGATGAAAGGCTCATCCAAAAAAGAACTTTTTCTTAGGACAGGACCCAAACCAAAAGCAGGCGCCTCCAAGACTATTTAGGACTGGGTCACTGCTTCTTCCTCAGAAGACTGCCTTACAGCTATTTTCACCTCCACCTTGACAGCCACCTCTGAATACCTTCCCGGTGACCTCAGTGGACAGTAGGATACAGGAAAGCTGCCTATTTCAGATCCCTGATTTCCATGCTCTCTGCAAGGCCCCTATGAAGTCCCTGGGTATTACACTGATTGTGTATAGATGCCACTTACAACTAAAGAATGCCAAAATGACTGGTAAAAAGGCAGGGAAAAAAAGACAAAAAACAGAAACATATAATCAACTTGTCATACAAGTCAGCTCATAAGGTAAAGTATAAACGACTGATTGTTACAATTACACAATACCAAATAACTTGTCTGATTTTTTTTTCTGAATTGACCTTTCAGGTTGTGTGTGTGTATCATGCAGACACAGCCAGTGACTGACAGAGGAAATGTGCTTTGTGATAATATAACCAACCCAAATAGGCAAAAATCAACACGAATACATGATTATTTCCTTGATAACCCAACATAGGTGGGGCACTGGAAAATGTTTGGGACCAGAAAACACCAACCACTGGGGACTTTTAGATAATCCATCACAGTGGACAAAGAAGTTCCAATCCAGGTTTTTGTGATTTACACTGTCCCTGGGCTAGTCCACTTTGCTTACAGCTTCCCGAATCTCTTTTCTCTATCAGTCTTAAAACCACATCCAAACAGACTACTCTATTAATAAAGTATTTTGCAGCTCTGTTCTCCTGGACTGATGAGGCCCTATCACATTGGGCATGAACCTCATTCTTGGGTTTTTAAAGCATTTCATACTTCTCCCTCGTCCTTCCCCCTCTCCTTGGGAACCAGAACATCCTGGGGTGTAACACCAGAAATACTTGACTCCACACTGAGACAATGACAGGAACCTCCCCAAACTCTCCTGATCTCCAGACCTAGACCAGCCAGACAGTGGAGTCAAACAGACCTGGTCTGTGATCTCAACTATACCACTTATTAGCTGTGTGAACTTAAGCAAGCAACTCAACTTCTAAGAAATTATTTCTTTATTTAAAAAAATAGAAATAGTTATACAATCTGATGGACTTGTCATGAGGATGAAGATCATATGGTAAAGCAATCACCACAGCATCTGGACCATGAAGATGCTCAACGAACACCCACCCCCTCCTTTCCTTCTGTGTAGTTTCATCCGGTTTGGGGGTCCTCTTGCAGCGTCCACACAGGACAGTCTCAACTCCTAGGTTTCTGTTACACTTGCCACCCATGTGTCAAAAACGTAAGCTGAGAGACTGAATTTGAGGGCGGTGACAACTACTGCAACCAAAATTGCACTACACTGAATATATTGATGAACCATCTTCACACGTGTACTTTTAGGTGGTTCATTGGATTGGCTACTTTTGCATGACATTTTCACTTTCAGATTTCTTCACATATACCCACGAGTATACAGGACTATATGTACTTAACTGCAGAAATGCTTCACACTTACTGAGCACTTACAGGCACTGTGCAGAGGTAGCTCATTTAATTCTCAGAGCAACCCTATCAAAGAAGTACTATTATTATCCCCATTCTATAGATGAGGAAACTGAGGCTTAAGGATATTAAGTAATTTAACCAAGGTCACAGAGCTAGTAAGAAAACTGCTAAATAACCAACTGCATTTATGATGCATGTGTTTTATTTTAATTGAAAGTAAAGGGTCTGTGGTTTAACTGCTTTTAACTTCGAATGAAGCTCACTGCTGAGCTGCAAGCAGAAGATAAAACAGGAGGACAGGTGTTGCTTTAAGAGAGTGATGGGCGTTGTAACCCGAAGCCTCCTCCACCCAAAAGGTCTGAGAGGCTGCACCCCGCCGGCCGGTGCGCGTCTGTAAACTCCCGCGGGTCTGGCGCGTCTCCTTCTTCCAAAGTTGGAGCTCTCCTTGGTGGGAGGGGGCGGGGAGGAGGGGAGGCCAGTGACGTCACTCTGGGATGGGAATAAAGCTCTCGGGCCGCGGTCCGGCGAGGACACTGCCCCGAGAGCAGAGTGGGCTGTCCCATTCGGGGACACTCGCTGCGCCCCCGCCGGAGGAAGGCCGTGCCAGGAGGCACCATGCCCCAAAACGTGGTCCTGCCGGGCCCTGCGCCCTGGGGCTTCAGACTCTCGGGGGGCATAGACTTCAACCAGCCTTTGATCATCACCAGGGTAGGTGTTTTCCGTTCTTTTGCTGCAAGTGGGGACGCTGGCGTGCGGCCGGTCCCCCTGGAGAGGATAGTGGCCAGTGAGGCAGTGGAGTGTGCTGGGTGGGTCCTCGGCTTCGGGCCACAGTTCGAGGGGCGGCAGCATCTCGGCAAACTAAGGTTTGGGGATGCAGAGCAGTTAAGAGAATTAACCACGTCAGTTCCACTGTCTGCAGCGTCTTGGCCCCCAACAACTTTCCGAGGAGAGGTGAACTGACAGCGTGGTTCCCATGGCCTCAGAGAAGCTGGGCTGCGAGGTGGGCTGCCTTCTCGCCCTCCACTCCTGGTCTCCTTTCCAGTAACAAACGAGGTGGGGGCCACGGGAGGAGAGACGAAGGACCAACAATAGTGGTTGCTTCTTGGAGCTAGACACGCATCTGAGCGCTCTCCTTGTCTGGATGAAAACTTCGGCAGGGAGCTGTTCGCAGGGCACAACCTGGGCCCGCCAAGCTGGAACCGCCCTTATCAGCTCAGACAGGGAATATATTACTAATCTGTATTCCTAGGTTTCCAGGCGTTTTGAATAAATATTTTCCAAAGCTGGAAACTTGGCTAAGAAATCATCACCTATAACTCGAACTACAAAGAAAACATGTCAGATTGTTTCCTTTATCTGAGGGAGAGTCATCACTCAGCCTAATAACTCAAAATAATACTTTCCTATCAAAGTCAAGCTTTCTTTCCTTAATAGTCTCTAAAGTATTTTCTAATCAAAAAGAAAGAAAGAAAGAAAGAGGGAAACTTCAGGATCTGTCCTGCCAGTAAATTTCTAGTTGGTCTAATTGATTTTTTTCCTAACATATGTTTGCCTGACTAACAATGTTATTGTTATTATTTCAATGATCACATATAAAGCATATTAAACCTAATTTTAAAACACAAACTTTCAGATTATACCTTTACTTAATGCTTTATTTTCTTCCTTATTTTTTATACTGTGTTTTATAAATGTATACTTTATAATCTGATATACTCACATCAATTTTTAAACAAGGTAATACCTTTAAAATTCTGTTCTACTTACCAGTTTTGAGAACCAATGTCTTTTTAAAATAACCTCAAAACGTACCATACAGATGCATACTATGGAACATTTCAAGCTTTGTTTTACATTTTTCGAAAACATGTAAACACATCTGACATGTGTGTTTTTATATAAGACATAAAAACTTAACACACCCCCAGAAATGTTCCTAAGTAAATTAGGCAGAAAATGGTTCAGTGATCTGGGCCAAACAATGCCTTTTATGGATTTATCAAAGGAAACAGCTTCCATTATCTCTGCTAAGAAATATTCTCAAAGTTTCTAAAGTACAGTTTTCCTTTGTTTATATTAAATGAAATAAGCTTTTGAATCGTAACAGAGAATAAATCATATTTATATTAAATCCTAAAGAAATCACTCAGTCACAAAAATCCTTCCAGTGATTTATAGAAGAAATATCTTACTATTACTGTGGAACATAATATGATGACTCTTATGCTTGAAACATTGAGTTGTTGATATTATAAACAATGTTTATTTTAAAAAACTCAACATTTTGGAGTTGACTGCAGGAGCATATGGTAAACAGCTGATATAATGACATTTGGGAAGCCAATTCTGTTTGAATTTTTAACTCATAAGTAATTTGCATCACATTGACACTTGTTTCAATAATAGTGCACAACCATAGATGATTATTTCATTTGACTGTGGATTTTCTTTTCAGTTAATTTAACTCAAAGAGAGCAAGTTAAAACTAAACTGTTTTGTAGTCCAGGGGTCCCCAAAACCATTCACATAGAAGATTCTTGTTGAATAAGTGAAAACATATTCACTTGAAATTTTTTGCTTTAGTGAACACCTAATCGAGAATATTTCCACTGAAATTATAATAATACTAAAAATCATTTGGAAAAAACCTAAAAGATATTACCCCAAAACAGTTATCAGTGTTGTAATTAGGTATTAGAATAATTCTATTAAGTCAGTAATTTTAACATTGTGCTAAAAGGTGGTGAATGAGGTTATGTGTGTGTTAGCGCACACTTTCGCCTGCCATGCACTCTCCTAAGCCCTTTATAGGCACTAATTCACTTAAATCACACCATTATCCTAAAAGATAGTAGTGGTAATATCCCTGCCGTTGATCACAAGTGGTGAAACAGAATTCAAGGCCAAGTCTACCTGCCTCCCAAGTCTTCATCCTGAAGCCCGTACATATGAAAGATTCTGTTTATTGTACAAATGTTTCCAAATAGGTGTTTTGTGCCATCCAGCCCATCATCGGGTCCTACTGATATTATGTCTTTAAGATCTACCACTTTCTTTTTTCCAACCACTGTCCCTCATTGAGATTTCATAATTTCATGCCTAGCTGTTTGTCTCCCTGCTGCAATTCGTCCTGAATATTCTTACCAGCCATCTTTGAGATGGTTGATGGCTGCTCCTACCTTCCTCATTCTTAAAAATTCTTCAGTGGCAATCCCCAGTTTATAGAGAACAAAATGTGTGGTCTTCAGCATGGCATTCATGGCTTTCACCATCCATCCCGACTCACATCTCCCACCTCACTTCCTCCCTCTTCCTCCTCTCTCCCCTTCCTCCTCTCACTCCATAAATAGGTAGTAGTCCAAAACTGGACCACTTATAATTTCTCTAACATGTCTTTGCTGCTGTCATTTTCCCCCAGAATTCTCTTCCCCACCCACCCCGTAGTCCTCTGTGCTTGTGGAAATCCATTACAATACCACTTCTCCAGCCTTCCTCCGGGAACAATCACTGCATCCGCTTAATTGCCCTAGCTCTTGACCTGCAACCTCTCTTTATATCACACCTTGTACCACAGATGTTTGAGTACATCTGTATCCCACAGATTGCATGCTCCCCTCTCAAGGCAAGAACTCGCAGGTTTGGGGCTCCTCAGTGCCAAGCACAGGGTCTAGTGTATCACATATGTTATAGAATAAATACAGACACAATATGAGTAATTAACTAAAGTGTCCATTTTTGACATAACTTCATTATCATAATAGATGCAGACTGTGTCTTCAGAAATATTCCACGATAAAGAAAAAGGAGAGTTGTTTTATTGTTCATTGATTTGTCTGTTTTAGATAAGTTCTTAAGTATGCAAAGAATTGAAATGCCAATGCCTGCACTTAACGTCACAAAAAGTCCCATAAATGAGATATATTCCTCAAGTCAATTAAATCAGTTTTTGTCCTACAAGCAATGCCCTCCCTTCCTCTCCTCACACTCTACAAAAGCAGACTAGAGCAGTGCTCCTCGACGGTGGTCCTCGGCTCCACCGTCTTCTGGGGAAGGGGTTTACCAACACAACTCTCCATTAGCTGAAATTACAATTCACAAAATGAGGACAAAGGGTCCTCACCCTATAGTTGTTTACAATCCAGTGGGGTGAAACTTTGTATCATAAAAAACCATGAGAAGTAAGGTAAACCAAACACCAGACATTCTCCCCCAAAAAGCTGAGCCATTGGTTGTGATACAATTTTTAGGAAAGCAGTTTCTAGGCAAGGGTGTGCTATACTTCCCGTGATATAAATTTAACTTGTGGATGGATGTTCAGTGCAGGGGAGGGAGCTATTATGGCAAACACTATGTACAACTGGCCAGCATTTCATAGAATAAAGTTTAAGGTTCACATCTCTAAGTGAGAAGCTGTTCTTTTTCTGGCAAGAAGGTCCTAAGGAGTCTCTTTCTTAAGTGTTAGGACCACCCAGAAGGTGGATCTACTATCTCAGCCAAGTTACAGATGGTTTGTTTTCACAAATTGTCCAATTTGTAATAAAGTACAAGCTTCTTTTGTGTACACGATGTAAAATCGCTGTGTACATCGGATGCCAGCATGTCCCTTCCCACTCAGTTCCTGCTTCATGGACCTGGGTACCAACAAAGAAAATGCTAGTGTATTCTTAAGTTTTGCAGGGTTTAACATAGAAAAGTATAGTTCTTTAATATATATTTGAAATTTGAACTTTTAGAAAGAAATATTTACCGTTGAATGCAATCTTCTCCCAGGTAGCCCTCAGTATCCTTGGGGGATTGGTTCCAAAACCCCCACCCTTATACCCACCCCACCCTCCCAACCCCCTAGCCCTTCCCTTGAGGATACCAAAACCCCAGGATGTTCAAGTCCTTTATATAAAATGGAATTTGAATATAAACCTACGTGTGTCCTCCACTTTGAATCATCTCTAGATTACTCATAATACCCAACACAATGTAAATGCTATGTAAATAGTTGCTGGCATGCAGCAAATTCAAGTTTTGCTTTTTGGAAATTTCTGGGATTTTTTTTCCAAATATTTTCAACCCTCGGTTGCTTGACTCCTGGATGCAAAACCTGCAGATTGGGAGGGCCAACCATTTTTAATTTTGTTCCAGACCTGTCTGCAACGCTGACATCTGTTCCTAACATTCATACATCCCACAAGTATATTCCACCCCACAGCCATAACTGTCTTGCTCTGTGACTATTTCAATCATTTTTATTCTTCACATAGACATTCCATCAGGGCCACATCTTGGACTTCCCTCATGTCTCCCACAGTTAACAGGTCATTATAGATGCTTCACCTGTAATTTAAATTCGTTTTTCCCAAATGGACCCAAGTAATAGGCTGATGTGAATAACGGAAATCATCTGAGGCACTTGTTAAAAATCTAAATTTCCTAGTTCTTCTGCTAGAGTTTCTAATTCCTGATTCCAGGCATTAGAGTGGGACTGGGAACTTTGTTAAGCAAAGATTCCCCACGATTCTCCTAATCAGACAAGTTTGAAACCATGTGCTAAGTGATGAATGGCAGTGCTATTTCCAAAGATCTCTCTAATGCTTTTGATATTTGAAACCCTAATGAATCTGAATAATAAACCCACTGAAAACCTCTTTGCCTTATTTTAGTCTCTCTTCTCCTAATTTGGAAAAACATGTTAAAAAATAAACTGTGAGCAATAAGATCAAGCAACAGAAATAAAATAAAAAGTAATAATATAATAAAGTCATAATATAAAATAAAGCTGAGAACTAATATATCCTTATGATTAAACAGAGAGTTTAACTTACTAAAACCAGGCCATCTTAGTGGTCATTTGCTGATCACTAGCCTCGCTGTGCGTGAGACTCAGGAAGAAGTGAAAGAACATGTGTTCTCCTTCTCTCTCAGCCCTCTCTCTAAATACTATTTTCTTTCTTATCAACTCCCACCTTGGAGGTCCCGGGACATCAGTGGCCAGGTTGGACGCAAGGTCAGAAGTTGGTTCTGGCCACCACTATCAACCACTGGTTTCCTATTTGACTAATGAAACTGCCAGCGACATAGCCGTACAGCTGCTCCCACCTTAGTGAGAAGCCGCAAGTTCCTTAGTCACTTCACCTCTGAAAAACAGAAGCAACCTTCTACGTCCAGCCTGTCTTAGAGTGGTTGCAATGGTCAAAGTTATTAGAAAGCGCTTTGCAAATGTAATCTTTTGGGTAAATATAAGACAGTGTTATTAACTTCCGTATTAAAGCTGTGAATAAAATTTAGTAATATTCAGTATCTAAGTTCAGCACACAAAATGCCTCTGGTTAAAATTTATATAGACAGATACACACAAAACCCTTCCTTCCACTCATCCTAATCACAGCTAAGAAATACTTAGGTTTTCTAAACCAAGATCGAGTGTCAAATAGAAATCAAATTCAAGGATATTAGAAAAGCTAGGTGAGGCTTTAAAAGCAAACACATTGAACCATGCTTTCTCATGTTTTAACTCAACAAATAGCACACTGGTCTTAGACGTTTAAAAATAGATTGTACTGATTTTGACAAACTATAGTTAGAGGAAATTAGAAGTTTAAGGTTATTTTTATCACTATAACTCATATTAGAGATGGAAACTTTTATTCTTCTAACAGTTCTGAGTCTGGGAGAATTTCTAAATGCAAAAACACCTATGAAATGCCTCCCAAAGCTGAACGTAATAATCCTCAGTTATCTTCATCCAGCTCCCATCAACTGTCCAAACGGGAAAATTATCATGATCTTTCTTAGAGCCACGAGGTTAAATCAAATCAATCATTTGCAAATTAAGCAAATAGACAAACAATGAATTAATGATCCTCAAGTTTAACATTAGGAATGACCTAGTTTATTCCTGGAGTCAAGTCTTACATGTTATTCTGCTCTAAATAGTGGGAACTAGCAAAAGAAACAATGGCAAGTTGACAGTAGTAGCCATAATCTTTGGGTATGTAAGGACTAGTTCTTTTCATTTCACAAGCTCTGATTTAAATGTCCTTTTCATTCATTTTTCAAAGAATTATTCATTGATTACAAATACTGAATTTATTGTGTGAAGCATCAGGAATATACATAATATTATGGATATCCTCAAGAACTTCTGGTTGGGAAGACAGACAATACACAAGTGAAAAAACAAACATGAGAGTACACATTGTCTTCATAAAGGCAAAGAACAGGTAACAGTGAAGAACGATGGGGAGGGGCTAGAGAAGCTACATCAGATGTCTGGGGAGGTCTCTCTGAGAGCATGACCTTTAAGCCTAGACCTCAAGGATGAGAAAGACCAACCAGGTGAAGAGTAGGGGGAACATTTAAGGCCCAAGTAACAGTGTGTGCAAAGCTTGGAAGAGGGTGCAAGCTTGGCCTATTTGTGGAACAAAAAGGAATTCAGACTAGCTATGGAGCAGTGGATGAGGGGAGGAGGAAGGGTATGAAGTGATAGTAGAGAAGCAGGCAGCATAAGACCAGGTGAGGACTATTAGGGACTTGTCAATAGTTGGGATTTACCCAGAAAAAATGGGAACAGGTGTAGCAATCAAAAGAATAATTAATGGTATACTCAACATGTATTTATTGAAATAACTTGAAATAATTTCAGATTTCCTATTTTCTAAACATTTAACAACCATATTTTTCCCATATCATTTCCCATACCATTCCTCATATCCCCCCCCCCAAAAAAACCCATGTGAATTTCTGCAGACAGCATCAAATCAGATCTTGCTTTTTTTTTTTCCTACCTAGTTTGACAATCTCTGTTAAAAAACAGAATGTGATGTGTTTTTAGGTCATTTACATTTAATGTAATTACTGGTATGGTTTAATTAAAAAGCTATCATCTTGTTATAGTTGTTTTCTATTTGTTCCATCTGTTCTCCATTCATGGAGAAGAGCTGCGCATGGATACAAATTTCCCTCGTGTCTGCGGTTCCCAGGGGTTCTAAACTCTGAATATTTAACTCACACTTGGCCTCTAGCAATTTGTTCAGAATTTTAGTGAATTCTTCTTAACAGGTAGTATGGTGTCTTCATCTTCTATTTTCTGATACAGGTGAGCCCACACTTACATCTCGTCTTTCCTTGGAAGCTCCTATCTTTCCTTCCATTCCAAGCTAGTTGACTGCCTTATAACTTCAGCTGTCTGAAGAGTCCAGGGAAGTTATAATTTTGCGTATTAGCTGGCTTCTTCTTTTTAACACAAGAGGGATTGATTCTCTTCTGAGCTTTCTACATCCCAGGGGCATGACAGGGATGCTGAAGCAGTTTCAATTCAAATATAAAAGCTCCCCAAATGTAGTATACTTCTATTCCCAAATAGAGAATTCTAGGTGACAAAGAAACACTAAAAAACAAATTATTTTGTTTAAACCAAAGAAAATATGATTCAAACAGGGAGTTATGGAAGATGTTTTAAAAGAGAAGAAGAGATACATGGTAGAGTAAATATGGTTAGTAAGAAATAAATTAATTCACATAATGAGAAAATAGAGATAACAGAATTGATCAATTAAGAGTTATTTTAAGTTAAATTTAATATTTCCTAACCAATAAAACATATAAAATGTTACCAAGGTTAAATACAAATGCCAGGCACAAAACTCAAGATATTGCAGGATGTTGATTTTAAAATGTGCGATGATTTCTTCCAGATCACTCCAGGCAGCAAGGCGGCAGCTGCCAACCTGTCTCCTGGAGATGTCATCCTGGCTATTGATGGCTTCGGTACAGAGTCCATGACTCATGCTGATGCACAGGACAGGATTAAAGCAGCAGCACACCAGCTGTGTCTCAAAATTGACAGGTGCTCTTTAATTAATGGTGTTAAAATTTGATCTGTTTTGCAGGAGAACCTGAATCAGAACTATAAATGATTCATCCTCCCACTGAGGAGTATCACAGGACCCAGAATTCTGACTGGCTTTTTAATATATCAGCCACTTTGGTTTGTTCTTCACTGAAGTCAGTCAGTCTAGTAGCTGTTAACAAATGATTTCTAAAAAGAATGCTCTGGAATGTCAGAATACTGAAAGCAGCTGAAAGAATTTTTTTCCCTCTACTAACCCAGTTAGTTGACAATGAAAATAGAACCATTAAAGGTATTGGCCATAAAAACACGGAACAGCATGTCGCGTTAGTTATACTGCTGTTCTAAACATGGTAGAGAATGGAATGGAATTTAGAAATGCTCCTGAAAGAATCTCATGCTTCCCAAAATGTGATCATGTTAAAAATTGGTTGCTAATATCCTCTATGCCATTGGCTTTTTTGTACTGAATTCAGCCTAGAAGAATCTCACAAGGTGTGAGAGTGTATGTGCACATGAGGGTTTCAGACAATGAGACATTTCTGACCAAAAACAGTATTAGGAAATTGAACCTGATCTATTGCCATCAGATCTGAAACTGAGCTGTGAAAATAATGATTTGTTACAGCGTTGTTAGTGTGTTGATTCTGTTGCTGCTGTATTCGCAGTTTTCCCTGCTGTGGTACAGAAGGCACAACCCATCAGCCACTCTGCCATGCCATGGGGTGAAACTGACTCTTCCCCATCTCTGCATAACCTGTGATCCTGCCAAGCACACAGTTTCTTAAGAGCCACACGATCCCAAGTAGATACATGAGAAAGGCTGGACAAAGCACATTTTCTTCATGCCAACGGCAAATCCACCTGGCAAATCACTCACTGCCTCCTGTGGCGCCCTGGGTAGGCTAGGAGGGAAGTAGGGGAGACCTAAGGAGCTTGCCCTGGGGTCATCTGTCTGCAGGGCATGCCTCCCGAATCTCCCTCTCCTGTACTGCTTCCCACATGCGCCGGAGACCACTTCCTCCAGAAACGGTACAATGTCCTTGCCTCAGTCAGTTCCAGATGCTATAAGTGAACACCACAGACTGGATGGTTTAAACAGCAAACATTTATTTCTCACAGTTATGGAGGCTGGAAGTCCAAGGTCAGGGAGCCAGCATGGTTGGGTTCTTCGTGAGAACCCCTTTCCCGGTCAAGTCCTCATATGGCCCTCCTTGGTATGTGCACACAGAGGAGAGCAAGAGAGATCACAGGCCTCTTCTTTTTATAAAGGCATTAATCCCACCATGAGCGCCCTACTCTCATGACCTAATCTAACCCTAATTACCTCCTAAAGACCCCACCTCCAAATGCCGTCACACTGGGGAGGAGGATTTCAACACGTGAATGGGGTGGGGGGTGCAGGGGGCACAAACATTCAGCCCATCGCAGTCCTCCAGGCAATTCTGATCAATTCGAGCCTTCCCAAAAGTACACTGAAAACATAAGACTAATTAGATGAGAGAGTACAGGATAATGAGCAAGGAATATTGCTTTTGCCTTTATCAAGGGTTGATAGTATTTTCACAAACATAGGCAATTAAAGTATCTCAAACTGGAAGTGCCATTAGAATTTGGGGGTTTATAAACTTTATTTTATTTACAGGGCGGACACTCGCTTATGGTCTCCACAGGTATCTGAAGATGGGAAGGCTCATCCTTTCAAAATCAACTTAGAATCAGAACCACAGGTATGAATTTTGGAGTAAATGGTGTTCACATTACGTTTCCTTTTAAATGATGCCCTCCAAGAGGAAAAAGTGACAAATAGAAAAAACTGGAATAAGCCACCAGATGAAGTAGCTATCTTTACTCTCTGAGATTAATTTACATTATCCATGCCATCCTACATCAAGAAAAAAGAGATGTATGCCTAGGCAAACATCTTGTTCAAAGACAAACAGATTCTCATCAGGAAAAATGTGGCTATATCCACGTAGAGTCTGCTTATTTTTTCATTTTCCTATGATGGACTTTTGCCAAATGACCATGAGTTAATCCAAGAAATTTAAGATGTTAAAGCAAAACAAAAAATAGGGTCTCTCATTTGAAACAGGTGTCTCTAATCTTATAGTTATCGTGAACTTCAATTCCTCAAGGTCTTCACCCAGATCTTATTTTACATCCTTCTTTGATGATCAGTTCTGGCATTCTGTAATTAAGCTGACTCTAGGGAAAGAGTTTTGCATTATGTAATCATGATGATATTCTGCCTGTGCAGCTGAATTACAAAAGATAAAGGATCTTCCCTTGAGGCAACTCTATCTACGAAGCTAAATTAATCTAACACTCTGATGCTGACCTGACTATGCCTACTTTCAAAAGCTCCAAAAAAACTGAAATTAAACCAAACCTCCATTGTGCCATATGGAAAATATAATCAATAAAAGGATTTTTGAACCTCTCCTTGGTCAGAAGCTCCCCAAGTTTAGAGAGACAGAGATATATAAATTGAATACCCCTTTTTAAACAAGCACCCCTGCTAAGCTAATTATATATCCCCAGAGTTCAACTAATGAAAATGAACTGAAAATATGGTTCTAATTTATGCTTCAGCAAGGTTTCCCCTTTCAGGAACACCGACTCCTGAAACTGTCCTTCAGGTTTTTCACTGTCTCCATCAGCCTCCATTCATTTCCTTCTTAGTAAAATACATGTAGGATACATATGTACATGTGTCTTACAGGGCTTCTCAAAGATTTCAATAAAATAATATAGAACAATAATTTGGCACACTGAATTGCTCATAGAGATATTCAGTCAGGTGGGCTCTGTCGTGATCACTGGGTACGGCACCCCTCTCACCAGGCGGTGCTCAGAAGGCCTCCTGGCCTTTCCTAACAGTGAGACAGAGCTTCCTGGAGACCAGAAACGTCTTCCTCACTGCTCTCCACGGGGCATTACATATTACTCTGGATGAAAACTTTATCATCAGCTCAAATACAAACCCCCCCAACCCCAGGAGAAGAAACATACTTCAACTTTCAGAGGGAACGAGTTTATCAGATCCTTGTCCGAGACTTTTTACTGGAGGGAGAGAAGAGCGTGAGCCTAAAAGCCACTCAGAGCAAAAGGGGGAGAAGGGCTTCAAACTGAGTAAGATAAGGACAATCACGAAGGCGGAGCTGGTGTGTCTGCTCGTACTCTGAGTTACCCCAGGTGTAGCACACAGCAGGCGCTCATTAAACAGCTGACGAATGAATGAAAAGAACCGGAGGCCCTAAAGAGAAACAGTTCTAACATGGCAGCCGTGGGGACATACTCTCAGGCTGGGGTTCTGCCACCGCCCCCAGAGGCTGCGTGCACAGCAGAGTGATCCTGAAGGCTGCGGCGGCCCTTCAGGTGAGAGCTCTGCTCTTCAGGGTGGGTGAGTACGAGGTAAAAGGGACGAGACAGGCAGTCAGTGCAGGGAGAAGGGACCTGCAACCTGGTGGTGGCTTACCCCGCATCTGAGGTAGATGGGTGAGTGACACCTCTAAGCATCCTCTCGGATGGAAGGAGAGACCAGAAGAAGGAGGCAGAACAGTTCTCCAGGCAGAGCTGTCATTTGCAGACAGCCCGTGGCAGTAATGCCCAATCCGCCTGCTTCCTCTAACCCTCAGCAGTTCATCACTTAGAGGCATCACGGGAGCAAAAGAGACCATGTGGTGCTTTAAAAAACAAAAAAGGGAAATAAATTTAAGGCTCACATATACACATATATTGACCCTCCCCCAATCTCTGATTATCACTATGACAAATTGGATAGAATTCTGAATTTGCTTTTCTATATAGTGTACACATCCAAAATTGGACTGCACCTTTTGCACATTTCCATTCAAATTTTTTTCCTAATTTTTTTAAACCCAACTTCATCAATATGAGATGCTAAAATATGGGACACATATTTGACCAAAGTGCCAAATCCCCAGTGATCACTGATCACATTGCAGTTTCCACTCCAGCATGTGGGCGACTCAGCACGTACGGATTTCATTAGGCACAGGGTGAGCCAGAGCATCACGGGAGCCTGGGTTTTGCTAATGTCTCTGGTCCAGAGTTGGAGTTTCAAGGCACCTGTCTGGGCTTTACTCTAGAGGAGGCCCCTTTTGTAGACCTATGAGTATTAATTTATGACTATGGTTATTCTAAGAATTGATTTTAGAAGATAATCTAAATTTTAAATACTCCGGCCACTTGTCAGTCATTTATTAGCCCACGTGTCCTGCATTTTGCAGTTAGACAATATGGGTATTTATGATACTACAAACAGGAAAAAGATAAAAAATGGGAACGGTTTTGTTTTTGTTTTTTTTTTTAAAAGGGTGAAGATTGGGTTAAGGGCTACAGAACTTGGTCAGATGGAGCCTCTGAACATTCCATTAGTTTGAGTCATGACTAATTCTTACTTGCACCCTCTCCAAGAGGCCAGTGTTTGAAAGGCTCAGGAATAAGAACCATTTCAGTTCTTCCCCTCAAGGACCAAAATATTCCTACTCCTTATGAACCTCAGGCCAGATTCCTGCAAGACCAGTGCACGTAACTTGGCACTTCAGGACAGACCTTCCCTATACGACACAGCTAAATGTCAGCACAGCCTCTCCTATCTGAAAATCCTACAGCATAAACTAGAACAAAATGCAGTGGTAAATATCAAACAGTGAATTTAACTTGTAGACTGAGATTGGAGAAAGGCTAAACTGTGGTTATGTTTATATTCCTTTTTAGAAAAAAAGTAATACAAAGCTATGCAAAGAGAGGTCCTACAAAGAGAGGTTCTTTTTCTTTCCCCAAAACAGAACCCTACAAATAAAGCCAACCCCTTCTGGACAACAAAGGTGTGTCAGGCTGAAAAACAGATGTCATTAAATCTTTCAAATGCCATTGAGTGATACAATATTTGAGGTCTCATTTCTCAACCCAAGTCAAACTTCTGTTATAAGTTATATGACGTTTGCTAATGGAATAAAATACTCTTTCATTTTAAAAGCAATACATACTCATTGGGGAAAAAAGATTATATCCTACCATCCAAGCCCAACCACAAATAATGAAATGTTAGTGTATTTTTTTCCAGTTTTTTCCCTAGGAATAGGTTTAGGCTTTGGGGACATTTTCTTACACAGTTACAGTAATAAATGACATAAAATCTTAGTATCTAGAGTTTTTACTTTTCCATGCTATTATTAAATAGCTAAAATTTTGATTTTATGAATTTAGACTCAAATCTTAGGGTTAAAAGAAACCTTACAGATTGTTTAGATCAATCCCCAGCCATTGAATAAACTTCCATACAATTCAGAACTTGGCCCGTGAGCAGACAGGTGCATTTTTTTACACAAAGCATTACTCTAGACTAAAGGTACGTGTTAGAGTTCTTTGTCCCTCTCTAATGCTTACATTCTCCAATAAAACATTCCCCTCGCCTTTATTTAATATTCGCTGAACAACTCAAGATCATAAAGTACTTATCACAAGACAGGAAAATATATTTTTCAGAAATAAAAATGCTGTTTTCTAAATGAGAAAATAGTTGTTTCCATCTCCATATAAAAGACTGCATCCTTTCCATGAAAGATTTGATAATAAAGATATATTGCATGCACAGTCAGGTGGGGTGTGGGTTAAAGTTGTCCTATTTTCATAAAATAACTTTACACTGTTTTGAGAACTGGACAGCAGCCTACACAAAACAAGTTTTCATAAAATCCCCTTTTCCCCACACTCTTCCCCAGTGAGATATGGGGAAACACTTGAAACAGATCACTGAAGAAAAAACAATGATACGGGTGACTTTTCATCTGAGGGGTGAGCATGAGAGGGGGGAAGGGATTGCTCACAAATTCCAAACATGATTAAATATAACCATCTCCTCAGTTTGGCTTGATATGATCACTTGATAGAGTTTGTTTCCCTTATTTCACCACCATTTTTCTTATAAATAAACAGATCTGCATATTATCACACATGTATCAAACATGTTGTTTCTGTTAGTAAGTGCCTCAGTTCTCAGACTGAATCTTTATCCAAGTAAGAAATTGAAAGGTGAAACGTCTTTGAATGATGTCATTGCTGAGGTCGTTTCAAGGACTTGGGAGATTGTTGTCAAGAGCTGCATTCTCCCTGATGTCAATTGATCTCTGTCAAGTTACTTAGCTTTTACTCTGGCAGTGCTAGCATTTCATGAATTCAAAATATTATTCCTTAATATGAGCTCCTAACATTTAAAAATAATATTTTAAAATCTAATTAATTACAATGATTACTTACTGAATTCCTAAGAGAGAAGAATCACTTGGATGCTTTTGTCTGGGTAGAATAAACACAAGAGCTGGACTGTATTAACTGCTATATAATTTTTTTTACCAGTATTTTCCATTACTAATCATTTTCCAAGAAAAAATAAAAAGGAATAAAGTGGAACAGCAAACTTCTAATTGGCTTTGTCTTTTGATTCTGTTTGACCATCAACAGTGATGTAAGACTTGGATAGAATGTTGCCTCTCCGTGACATGTTTAAATTTTTTGTTTACCTTTAGTGTATACACTTCATTGTGCTTTTATGGAATGACTCCAGCAGCCCATAAACTAATGCTTTGCAAAGCCTGAATACAAATGTTCGAAGCCTGTGTTAGAAACACTTCCTTTTATGATCTGAGTAGAAAATAGAGGTTTTTCGTGTTTTTTTTTTTTAACAAATTACACTTTTGTGACCTTTGCGGTAACTAAAACTGAAAATGGCAAAGAAAAAGCTTGGAGTTGATTAACTTGTGTGCTGCTTTTTAGAAGTACTACTAGAGATTATAACCGCACAAATATTTTCAGAGAAGATGCCTCATTTACAGGATAGTTGCTATTCATGTGTATCATTTTAAGACTAAGAAGAAATAAGAGCATCAGATTTTGCCCCCATAAAGCCATCATATTATGTTAACTGATCTTTGTAAATCCAATTCTATACATCAAGTTCTTTAAAGCATATCATACTTATCTTTAAAAAAAAAAAAGATAAATTCCACAAACCTTGAGTCCTTCAGTACTGCCTGATTTACTCTATTAATTAACCTGAGAGATTTTATATATATAATCCACCAAAACTAAATTAGGCGATTAACCTTCTGTCTTCTTTCATATCCCAAAGAGTAACAAAGCTTTGAATCATGGCCGTTGTCATTACTTACGATTATTTCCCATTCACATTTTTCATGCCGTAATAATAGCTAATCATAACAATTAATCATAAAACACAGCCAATCCAAATTCATTATTAAATCAGCCAAAACTATCAGTCTGTACCACTATATGAATGTTTGACTACACACGTTTTCACATGTTCTGGGATTCAGCATTTTTCTAAAGCCACATGTGGTTGTTTCAGTCATTCTGCTACCTAATATCAGCAACTACATTGTCACCCAACCGACTCTTAGGCAATGAACCATTATTGTGGAGGAAAAAAATAAAAAGAATCCATAAGATATTAGCCAATTCAATCATATTATAACCTCATCGGCTATTGTATTCAACCCAGGCCTTCCTTTCAAGTTCAGGAAGCTGTTAAAACATGCTGTCCAAGGTTGAGGAGAGGAAAGCTCCTCTTTATCACATCACAGATTTTCAGGTGCCATGAGATTTGGGGCAGCTGGAGTCCAAGAATCAGCAGGGCTAGTGTTTGAAGCTGCACCCCATTTGCCTCATTGTAACTGTAAGAGGGCTTTGCCAGGAGACCTAGGTGGGGGAGCAGGGAGTATGTGTGATGACTGCCTGCCCAGGAGAACCAAAAGGAAGCACCTCGCTGCTTGAGTCCCCGAGGAAGCTGCTGGTGTTCTCCTGCACAAGAGTCGCAACACAAAACTCTGGTTCCACCCCTAAGAAATGGATATAATCTCTTTTCTAAAAAGCACCATCCCACAACTCACTCTCTAAAATGACAGGAAGAAAAAAAATGATACGAACAAGACTAGTCTAAGATCTTTTTATTTTTAAAAAAAACAGTCTCCATTAACATTTCAAATCATCATAAATGTGTGTAGTATTTGAGATCTGTTTGAAACACTGGTGGCAGAGTCACTAAGTAAAGGAAGTTGATGTGAATGTGTGATTGAAAAATACTGTAAAGATTTATCTTACCAGTTCTGCCAAATGAAAAGATTTGGAAAGGGAATCAACTCATGTGTGTTTTAGCATTCCCTCTTGGTTTTCTTCCGTTGCTTGGAGGAGAAAAAAATTAGTGACTTTACAAAATTATAAATCTACATAAAAATTGGAAAACTTGATCACTACATTAAAAGATAATAATATAGAGTTTCAGATCATTCAGGTATGTTTCAAACTCAGAGTTTAGGACTGAAGTTTGGGCCTTTTCCCCATAAAGCAAAAATTCTTTTGTGAATCATACATTCGCTATCTCTGAATTGCTGGGAATTGCTTAAGTCTTTTTGGGACTAGAGTAAACATAAACACACAACATGAAATCATCACAATAAAAAGGGAGGCATTTCTATATATGTTATTCTGCTTTCAAAAAGAAAAAGTCGTTTAACTCTTATTATTTTTTCTAAATTTAAGGTTATATCTTAATGCAAATTAAGAATTTTGTTTTTTGTCATAGGTATTAAGAAAAAAATCAGAAAAATGTGGATTATTTAAAATGATTCAGTCCAGTTACTCATAAATGTTCATTCCCTTTCTGATGGTTTTATTCTCCCATTTCCTACAATGGGGGAAACGTTAATAGAGGAGAAAGCATATGTAATTCCTACTTGAGAAAATGTCAAGTAGAATCATTTTTCTAAGCCAAAAATCTCATTTCTGACACAAAATTTCTGTATTCGAATGAGTCCTGTGAGAATGTCTTAAAAGTCAAAAGAAGGCATTAGGGAGCAGACAAAAGGTATAATATTCAAATTATTTTATAATATTTTAAGTAAGGTCAATCAATCCCTTTGCACCTTAACATCTGAAGGATGAATACAGCACGTGTACAGTTCACGGAGAATGGTGTCCTCCTTTTACCCGGCCATTAATCTCGTAGTGGGTAAAGAAGCCTTGATTAACAAGAGCGATGCTGTCGGTCTGCATTAATGGCTTTGTCGTGCATTCTGTGGCTCTGTGTATTTTGTCTGCCATTGTACAGGAGTTCAGACCCATTGGTGCCGCGCACAACAGAAGGGCCCAGCCTTTTGTTGCAGCAGCAAACATTGATGACAAAAGACAGGTAGTGAGCGCTTCCTATAACTCACCCATTGGGCTCTATTCAACTAGCAATATACAAGATGCGCTTCACGGACAGCTGCGGGGTCTCATTCCTAGTTCACCTCAAAAGTAAGTATTCGACTTGGTTTCTGGCCACCATGTTTTAACGGTGATAGTGCGACTTCTTTTCCTTTCAAAAGTCCAGCTCTTGCTGTTTTATTTTTACTTTCCTGAAGGCACCATCAGGTTTTTATTTTAAAGACAAGCATCTAGAACATGGTTCTAATGTTCTGGAGTCCAGTCCGCCAGTTACCGAACATTTAGTGAATAGATGGTTAAAAGGAAGAAATCGCTCTGGTTCCATCATCACCCTTCTTAGCCATGTCAATATTTGGTGGTAAATAATCCTTTCTGTACAGTTACTGTTTAATTTAATCTAAAATATAAGTATATGCATTAATCTTCCACTGAGGGACTTTTTTAACCCTTTGTCTTTACAGGATGTGAACTACTTTGAACACAAGCACAATGTTCGGCCCAAACCTTTCATAATCCCAGGCCGAAGCAGGTCATAAGCTTTAAGACTGTGAAGTTTGAAGTGCATGCTTCTTTAACAAATCCTGCTAAGCACCATGCAATGTAACTCTTAGGTGTTTGGAGTGACTTTTATCATTTTGAAGCTTATTTCAAAAGCAAAAGAAACAAACTCACTAAGCAAAGAATAGCAGCCAACTAACCTCCATTTCCGAGAGTAAATACTGACAAGATTACAGTGCTGTGAAATATTATGCAATCCCCGTGTGTATTTATAACTAATGCCCCTGCTGTTCACAGGATCGCATCCAGAACACGGTGACCTTTGAGGCAGGCAGACATACTCTACCCCAGGGCAGGAAGGCCCAGTCAGAGGGAACAAAAATGAAAACCAGCCCCAGTCAGGAGTGAGGAAGCAGGAGACAAAGCTGGAAAGGCTGGTGGAGCTTTGTGTGCTTGAGAGGCTGATTATTTCATCTTAGCACCTGCTTCTCACTGTGCCCTCAGAGCCCACCAGGTAACCCCACTCATTCTACGTAAAAATATATCTGCATTCTTATGGGTGCTTGCACAGGAAGAGAGGCCACCTGAAAAGGAATTATTCCACTTGAGGGGAAATAAGTACAAAGAAAGAAAGAGTTAGGAGGGAGGGAGATTTATTCAGTTATCCTCAGAGGTAACTGTCAGTCAGAAAAACAGATCATCAATGATCCTGTTCAGATCTTCTCCAGAAGTTAAATTCCAACTTACGAGGGAAGAAATTAATGTCCTGTATTGCCACATCATGAAACAGTGACTTCAAGAAACCTCAAACCCATTTCTCTAACCTCAGCTACATCAGTCAGCCCAGAGGAAGGAAGTTGGTGGTTAGGCTAGATTGATCCTAACAAGTTAGAATCACTGAATAATGATCTACATCAGGTGTCTCAAATTAGTGGCCTGCAGGTAGTCAATTCACAGTGTTTTATTTAACCCTCCTGTTGTTTAAAAATATTAAATTGAGTTAAGTGCTTTAAGATGGAACACCCACTCTCCATCTTGTCAGAATGCCCGGCACTCCTAAGCTATGACACCTGGTCCATTGTCATATACGTGTGACCCTCCTGGGCCCTGCAGACATCTTAGTTTATGATGCCTGCTGTAGATAGTAAGTCATCACTTGATACATGATTTCCATGTGCTGACCTTTCCATAAGCTAGAGTCAGGGCCAGAGGATTACTTCAAAATAAGCCAGGCAATTTAGTGATATCAGATTCAGAAAGAAGCAACGGAGTAGAAGAGCAGGAGAAAGATGCTTAAAAAAGGCAATGACTACCAAGTACATCTCCCCCGACTGGAATGTAAACATCATATCCCCAGTACCTAGAAATGAGGCTCGGACAGAGTAAATGCTCCACAGGTGTTCATTAGGAATAAAATCCCAAGAGTGCCTAATCGTACTTCCTGAGTAGCAAGAAGAGTCAGGAGCTGTCATTCCTCTCTCAGACTTGTTCTACACAATTCTTTTTTACTTCTCTTAGTTTTTCCCTATTTCATTTTCAGTTGTTCCTATTCCATTTTTCTCTGCATCTTTTCTCTATTTCTCCACAATCAACAGCTTCCTAACTCCACTCTCAATAACATTAAAAAACATAAAAGCTAAAATGCTCTTTTACTGTTGAATATATATATACACACACACATATATCTTCCTTAAGAAACATAGTGAAACTGATATACTTGCATTCTTTTGAGGTTAGCATAAGTGGAAGTTCACTAACTTGAGCGTTAGGACTTTAGGAGGCTTAAATAAAATAATACATTACAGTTAATACAGATCTTGCTTTTGCTAAAGACCAACAACATTAATAAAAATTCAGGAAAAGTCAGGGAGATTCAGTTATGTAATGCCTTTCTTTTATATTTTCATTTCAATTCAAACATGGTGATGATGACAAGCCAGTCAATTCTGTCACTGTGAAGTGCCTTTCAGTATAGCTGAATTTGGGAGAGGGGAGAGGAAAAACAGGGATGAGGGGATCTGCTTAAAAAACAGGTACCAGTACATAAACCTTAAAAAATCGTAAAAATGATTCCGCTATCCTTCCTTTCTTCCGTGCCCCCTCACTATTTGCTCAAGTTTCTGAATTTCTTGTTCTTACCAAATGATTCCTCATCAAGGTGGAATTTTGAGTGGCTACTTACCAAGCAATAATTACACCATTAATGCACAATTTTTGAATCTGAAGTAAGTTGGAGATGCTAATATGTCCATCTCCGTGGGGTCTTACTACTAGCTAGGGTTCTTTTAATGTTTTCACCAAAAATTGAAGCATTTTAAAAGACCAGTATTTTCCTATGAAAATATGTAAATCTTTAAAGTCAAAGCTATCAATAAAAATAAATACAAGGCATTTTACAGATCTGAATGATAAAATACAATCTGGTGAGTGGTTTTTGGACAAGTCCCCGCTGGAAGCATGTCCCCAAAAGTCTGTATACACACCAGGGAAATTCATTCTCTGTCTAATGATCCATTCAGGTGCACAGCAGTAATGGGGGGTATAATCAACCTTAGGGGTTGCCAAGTCAGTAAGTCAACGTCAAGAAATCTTGATAATACCTACCTTTCCAGGTCACAGGAACAGGTCATGGTGACCCATGATGATCTCCACAGTGACTGGAGTCCATGAAAACTATTCTGTTTAGAGCATGAGTTCACAAGATCTTTTAAAATTGTCCCAGAAATTTATAAAAAGATAATTCTTGTTTGCTTAGGGTTTGTTTCCTATGTATTCAATTAGACATGGGCCCTAAATAGAATGATAAAGAAATTAGGAAACAGAAGACACGATCTCTGCTTAAATAAAGTTATGCACATAAGCATGCATGGATGTAAGAACACAAAAAACAGAAAAAGACAACACTAACCACAACTGTAAAATAAGGTATGTCTGGTATCTGTAAGTTCTGAGTTGGTCATAGTTTGCCTCTGCTCTGTCTAGCACTACGCCTGGCTCACAGGAAGCTCAGAGCAGTTATAAATGCTTGTCGAAAAGTTCACTGTTTTGAGCCCAAGTCTCCCAATATTTAACTCAGTGTCTCAAATCCCTAAATTACAATTTAATAAACTTCACCATACTGAGGTCCATCAATATAATCCTGACTAAACTGCAGATAACTGAAATTTTATTTCTGTTCTTTTACCAAATGAAGTCAATTTCAGCACCCAGTATAGTGTGGAGTCTCTGAAAATGGTGAATAAACCACTTGACATTTTTGTATGGGATCAATCAGTTTACAGATTGAGTTTCAAACAGGTTCTCAACAGGCAGGAAGTAATAGAGCAAATTTGTATTTACCTGCCTTGTTTAGTCTGTGTAGATGGTTGAATTGGATAGCACAATACAAAAAAAAAATTGTTTAATTCATTTAGTGACATGGGCTGCCCAGACTAATCAGGCTGCAACACTGATGAAGCCAACAAAATCAGTTTTCAGTACGTCCTTCTGGTTTTTGCTCTCTGTATGAGGCTGAGGTTGGCATTAGCAGTCCTAGAAATCAAATGCAGATACAAGGCTATACCTGAGCCCTAAGAGAACACTGACCTCAAGATAAACACACCATATAAATCGTTCTCTGGCTTGAGTTTACAGCAACACTAACCTGCAGGCATGATAGAAGTTTACGTTAATATTTCTTTTGGCTTTGTCTTAAATGACTGTGCTTTAAAATATATATATATAATATATTCTCAGAATTTTTCTCAAAAAATGAATTTCTCATGCTGAACTTAAACTGCATGTAGAAAAAGGACATTTTGGTCATCAGCATGTCAGCTGTGACTAACCTCCTACCCACAGAGAATTCTGTTTATAGAGACTATGAAATTTCTGCAGTTGTTCTTAAAGTTGCATGACTGGCTTTTCTAATGGTTTAATAAGTTCCCTTAAGTGGTATTTAAAGGAAATGAGAAATATGCATGGAAATATATGTGTGCTTTACAAAATTTTACATATAGCTATGTATAAAAGAAATATATCTTAGCCCTATGTGCCATCTGAAGAGGCTGAGATCACCTTATTTGCCCTCTAATCATTAATTTCAAGGTGACAAGCATTTATTGGCTGCTTGTAGAGCCTACATTAAATCATTGAACAATTTTTAAAGTGTAGTTTTCACAAAAAGAATGAAAATAGAAAAAGTTAAAATGGTAATAAAACATTTCCAAAATAGTCCTGAAACATTATCTTTATTACACAACCTACAAGTTGCCTATTGCCATTCAATTAAAGCCCAATTGCATTTCTGAAAATACTTATTTTGAAATGTGTAGCCTAAATATTTGATTGGATCTTCATGCTGCATATTCAGTTACTCTTTGTGAAGGATCATTCATTAAAATTTCAGTTTTAAATACTGCAGCTCAGAAATGTAAAAGGGTGCCCAGCCAATGTAACTTCTCTGAACCGCTTACTTCATGCACAACTCTTTATATGTGTAACTCTCGCCTAATAGAACATATTGTCTAGAAGAACAGAGCCAAAAAATGCAACATCACCTGTAACTTCTAATTTCGTTAAACTTTTTTCAATCATGAATTTTTAAACGTCTTCCCTTTTAAAGTAAAGTCTAGCCAGAAAGAAACATTTCTTTTTAATTTGATTTGCTTCACTTCTTACTTTTTGCCTTCAATTCCTTTTAACCTCTCTGTACTTGTTCTCTGTGTTCTGTCTGGACTTTCTGGTTTCTGTGTCACGTCTGTGTAACGTGTTCATTAACACAGTGGATGCAGTACTCCGTCCGGTATTGACGGTGGCAGTGGACGTAGCACCCCTTCTTCTGTCAGTACTCTTAGTACTATTTGCCCAGGTGACTTGAAAGTTGCTGCTAAGATGGCCCCTAACATTCCTTTGGAAATGGAACTTCCGGGTGTGAAGATTGTACATGCTCAGTTTAATACACCTATGCAGTTGTACTCAGATGACAATATTATGGAAACACTTCAGGGTCAGGTTTCAACAGCTCTAGGGGAAACACCCTCAATGAGGTAATATGAGTCTTTCTGAACCATGGGCATATTAACTAAACACATGGGCAATGTCAACTTTACTGGTGTCTTGAAATGCTGTCTTAATTGAAAGAATGCTATGTGAAGAACTTTCAAGAAAAAAATACTAAGGATCTATCGCAAATATCCAGGCTTAATGATAAAGGTGATTTGAAAAATTAACCAAGTAGAGTTTTATGTGACAGATCGCAAGAAAATGAAATCATGGAAGGGCCAAATGTATATATCTTTTGAAAAACTACAATGTACTTTATGCGTGGTACAATACTTCTCAAAAGTGATTTACAATCTAGTATACTCTGTGTTTCTTCTTTGGGGGGTCAAAAACTGGGAAAGGGATGGGAGGTTCAGAGAAGTTTCAAAAGAGATGATACCTCTTCTCTCTTCTAATGGCATCTTCTAGAGAGGTTCATTATTTTTCCATTTAAAATGTTTGCCATGAATAAGAGTTTATAAGTGAATACCTCAAACTATTAATGTAGATATTTAGTTTCCACTGGTCTCCATTTTGACTGATTTCTTCTTTGTTATGCATAATTGTTCAAAGTAATTTTGCCATCAAGTATTGTCAATTACAAAGATTTATTACAAGATAAAAATATTATTACTTCTTTCAATATTACAGAACCACTTTTTATAAAGTATTATGATGCTTATGAGTGTTATGTAAAAATATCCCAAAGATAACTCTTGGGATAAATACAATGAGATAATATTAGGGTGATGTATTTCAAAGCCATTTTGCAAGGGACTTCAGATATACAAGATGATTATTTCCAAATATGATATAGGTAATAAAAAATATGTGCAAATAGCAACTACCTTTTATAGACAATGTCATTATATGACATAAAATCAAAAAGCATTTGGTGCCTAACATGTAGTTTTACTGTGGCATTTTTTATTGTTAATCATGAATTTATCTGTAGAAATTTTATTAAAATTAAGTTTCTATCATTTTTGTAAATGAATTGTAATGTGGCTATTTAGAAAATATTAGTGTAGTCAATATAACTGATATATATCTGAAAGTTGCTACATTATGCACTTTCAAACACTAACAAGTTGAATTTCTTCAATTTACAAGCAAAACGGACACCTTGGTTGTTTCCAAAAGTTAACAAAGCAAATTAACCTTAAAAACAAAACTAAACCATACACTTTTGCTTTAATATCAGAAATGAATCTGAATTTTATTGACCACTTGATGACTGAGAATAATCAAACGGGGCTCACTCGAGCACTTTCTATCATGTATATGTTGCTTTTTTTTTCCTGAGAAAGGTTAATTTTGTTCACATTATAATTATATATCCAACAGACACAGGTGCTATTTTTTAAGTTATTATTTCCTAACGATCACATTTTTGTCACCCTCCAAAGGATTTTGCCACGTGGAGAAGTGCTGATGTGACCCCCAGGTTCATTAATGATATTGTTAAGGCCACCTATGTGAATTCACATTTTATTTTCACCTGTAATAGAGATTAACTTGAAAATGCTGAGTCTCTGCTCAGGAGTTGCTGTAAATATAGTGATCACTGCTAATTGATAGCTTGTGACTTGCT
Source organism: Camelus ferus (assembly GCF_009834535.1). NCBI lineage: Eukaryota > Metazoa > Chordata > Mammalia > Artiodactyla > Camelidae > Camelus > Camelus ferus. The sequence goes on from NC_045721.1 coordinate 17,440,853, forward strand.
GCATGTACACGACGCCCCTGACGCTGCTCCGCCTGCCACGCTGTGTTTCAGTGAACCCACGGCCTCCGTGCCCCCCGAGTCGGATGTGTACCGGATGCTGCATGACAATCGGAATGAACCCGCTCAGCCTCGCCAGTCAGGCTCCTTCAGAGTGCTCCAGGAGCTAGTTAACGACGGCCCCGGTGAGCAGCCGTGAACGTCGGCTGAAACATTATAGACAGAGTCTACTGGAAGGGTCAGGGGAGGGGAAGATGACAAACATGATGGGGATGAGTCTAAAAACTGATTTCAATCAGGCATCAAATGAATCTTTGCTAAGAAGGGTTTGGGTGCTGCCTGGTTTAGGAAAGGAACTTCCAGGACATAGACAAGTAGTCCCTAACCTGATGGTAAAAGGGCACCAAAGATAAATCCCATCCACAGTAGTCAAGGGCTAGCTCAGCTGACAGATCATAAAATACAGTTTTAAATCAATATTGCCAAATTTCTCAGCCTCCCCCATGTCCCATGTTATCGTGATCATCAAAATTTTTAAATGACACTGGAATGAACCCTTACTGTGTTCCAAATCCTGTGCTGAGTACTCTGCATATATGATCATTTAATCCTCATAATAACTCAGTGAGGTAAGAGCTAGTATTTTCCCTATTCAACAAAAGAGAAACTGAGGCATAGAGAGGGCAGATTTGTACAGAGTCACACAGCAAGTGAGAAACAGAGCTGGGTCTTCAGCCCACTCCTGCTGTCTTCAGAGTTCATACTCTTACTAATGTTTTTTCACTTTCTCCAAAAAAAACATTATGCCATACACCAGAAATTGATACAACATTGTAAACTGACTACAGTTCAATTTTTAAAAATTAAAAAATAATAGCTATGTATTGCTGGTGGGGGATGTAGAATAGTGCAGCTGCTCTGAAAAACAGTATGGCCGTTCCTCAAAAAGTTAAGCATAGAATTGCCATAGGATCCAGCAATCCCACTCCTACGTGTCTACTCAGGAGAAGTGAAAGCAGGGACCCAAACCAATACTGTACACCAGTGTTCATAGCAGCATTATTCACAGAAGCCAAAAGGTGGAAACAACCTAAATGTCTACCCATAGATGAATGGGTAAACATAATGTGGTATATCCATTTAATGGAATATTATTCAGCCTTAAAAAAGGAATGCTACAACATGGATGAACCTTGAAAATATTTTACTAAGTAAAATAAGCCAGAGACATAAGGACAAACATATGATCCATTTATATGAGGAGCCTAGAATAGGCAAGTCAGAGAGACAGCAAGTAGAATAGAGCTTACCAGGGACTGGAAGGAGGGAGTTAATATTCTCTGGGTACAGAGTTTGCTTTGGATGATGAGAAAGTTCCAGAAATAGGTATTTGTGATGGTTGCACAACATTGTGAATGTACATTAGCTACTGAATCACACAGTTAAAAATGGCTAAGATGGTCAATTTTATGTAATATTTTTAAATATTGAACCACAATAGAAAAAGAAAGAGTGCAAAATGTCCTCTGCCCCTTTCAGCCCCCTACAACAACAACAACAACAATTTTTAACTAATTTCATTTTGTAAGGTCCTGCTTCAGAACAAGTTATGCTTAAACCAGTCCTGCTCTTTTTGAAATGATAGTACGGGTGCAACTAAGAATTCCTTAGGTTAAAGTGCACACCTTAAAATAGAAGCAAAGTATAAACTGCAGCCAGCTGTTCCCTTGCCATAAATGGCAACACTCTGTTTTTCAGATGACCGTCCTGCTGGAACTCGGAGTGTGAGAGCTCCAGTTACTAAAGTCCATGGCGGTGCCGGCAGCACACAGAGGATGCCACTCTGTGACAAATGTGGGAGTGGCATAGTGTAAGTTTCATCTGCAACCCAAAAATGCATCATAAGGTGTCAGTTCTCTATTTCTTCTACTTGAAGACTCCATATAACTTTTATAAAAAACAAATTTCTGTTCATCGATTTGAAATATAAGGTCCATGACATTTAGCACATTTTGACCGGAATTCCTTAGATGTACCCCTAAGTTGGCATAAAATGTAAGTCAGAAATCTTGACTTATAATTTCATATATATATCCAGATATATTCAGGAAAGAAATTGCCGCAGAGGTATATTTTAAAATCTTTTCCAAGAATCATAACTTCACTTCAGAAAGCTTGTATATTTCCTTTTCTGTATAAATCCAGGGAAACACATATGGGGGTCATCTGGTTGTTAATTAAAACACATTATCTTTACGCAGTTTCTTAAGTTGCACAAATACTGAAATACGATTTTACAAAATACAGTTAGCTTCCATTTCAAGGGACTTTATGTGTGAATAGCCACACCTGCTGGTTCAAACCTTCAAGTGAACCAGATCACTTCAATCTGTCCACTTAATGCCCCACGGGGCTGCTTCTTCCAGCCCTTTTTTCTGTTTTTCTACCATCAGCTCATACACTGAGGCACCATCTGTCCAGTTACCCAGAATATATCCCAGGAGAGCAGTGGGAGAAAAGCGTGGTTAGAGCAAAAAGGAGACTGTGAGACAGAAATAAGCAGGACAGGGATCTCGGGAACAGAGAGGACCTCATTAAACACGATAGTTTGTGACATTACCCAAAGCAGATATTGCTCCTACATTGGAGTTAATTGTTTTGACAGTAGAGGCAAGTCCACCCACCCATGGAAATTCCATCTCTGCCTTTTGATCTGTTCTCTCTGTGTTCCATAGAATAAACAGAAGCTGGACCACCAAGATAGAAAGCAATCAGAGGGACATTTAGTGATATGGACAACAACCTTGGTCAAAGTCAGAATCCCCTGCAGAGGTGTCTGTCTTATCTGTGTCCTGTCTCCCTCTTTCAAAGAAACACTGGGGAAGGATCATGAAGTAAGATCCTATAATTTTTCTAAAAAAAAAACTTGTTTAAAAAAAATCTTAAAAATACACGTCAACATCAGAGAGAAACACGTGAAGGTTTATTATGGTTGTCTTGCTTCTCCCCGACAATTACATCAGTTTCACAGCTGTGCCCAGTTTCACAGCCGGAGGCTGTTCCTGGATGTGAAACAGATGACACCCACCTTATCCATAGTGCTGTCTCCCTTTGTATCGTGTTTTTGGCTTTGTTTTGTTTTTGTTTTCATGAGCCCTCCTTTTCCCCCAACAGCGGTGCCGTTGTGAAGGCGCGGGACAAGTACCGGCATCCCGAGTGCTTCGTGTGTGCTGACTGCAACCTCAACCTCAAGCAGAAGGGCTACTTCTTCGTGGAGGGGGAGCTGTACTGCGAAACTCACGCCCGAGCCCGCATGAGGCCGCCTGAGGGCTACGACACAGTTACTCTTTACCCCAAAGCTTAGGTCTTCAGCAGAACCGGCACGCATGCACCCACGCGCACCCACGCAGGAAGACGTTAATGGCTTGGGGCAGACGTAGAGCAAACTGCTGACTCCAAACCTAGAAGCAAGCTTTTAGACATTTATCTGACTGTATTCTCAGGAGAAGGAATGGGAGGCAGATGCCTGCTGTAACAGAAACATACATTCAACTCTTACTCTCTTTGAGGCTAGCAATAACTTAATGCTACTTAAAGCAATGATTTTTTATGCCATACTCTACAGTTTACATTTATATTATGACCATCAAACATGTAAACTTCAGGATATTTGGGGGAGTCTAATTGTCTTTCCTTAACAAGTTGATTTTGCAATTGTAGTAAATACCAAATGACAATCTTGTATTCTAACACAGCCTGCAGGTGTCTGTTATCTGTTTTAACTACTACAGTGCATGTCAGGGAGAAATTCCCTAGATTTCTCTAGTTTCATATTCAATTATACCACTGAATGCAACATACATAATAAATACACAAAATATTTTTTAAATACCTAATGAAGTGGCACTCAATGAATTCAGATGAAATCAACATTCCAACGAGAGGGCCCAGTCATATGTTGTGTACACTAACAACTCAGGTATTTTAAGAAAAATGCGGCTTCTTTAGTTTTTATAACTCCTTTACTCTCTCTTATGAGCCCATAGTTTCTGCTGATAAGAAGGGAAATTTTAAATTGGCTAGTTAAAGGCGATGCAGTCTCTTTCACATTAAAACCACTTCTGCTTTGAAAAGTCTCCTTCATTTTAAATGTCTCTCTCAGATAAATACTCAGAGTCAAGGCTCAGACTCCATTAAGGCTCTTCTTTATTCTCAAGGCTCACCGCCACTGCTTTCTCCTTTCCAAGGTGGCATCTCCAGGAGGGGACATTTAGGGGAACCCCTGAGGAAGGTGAGGGTGCTCGTCTCCCAGGGTCCTGCTTGTATTCACTGCTGAAATCCATGGTTCCACCTGTGGTCTGTTTTCTCAACGTAGTTGGGACCAAGCAACAACCCCACTTCTACCACCACCTCCAAAAGTCTCAGCTCAGCCTTCCCTGGAGTCCTGGACCCTTTGCATCTCAGACACGAACTCCATCTGGCCCTTGGCTGTACTCTAGTCACCTTGCCTCTCATTATGGTGGCCCCATGGCAATGCCCCTGACCTGCATGTCTTACCTACCTCCCATGCTCCTCACCAGGGACACATGGGGACATATGAAACTGTCCCCTCCAAGTACAAACCATGGGAACCAGCTGGCTTGGGAGGTAGGGAATGTCTTAGGCCCTTGGTCTCACCATCTTGTCACAAAGTCATCTCTACCCTACAGCAGCGGCTGCCTTTGGGTCTGGAGCAAAGGATTCTACTAACGTCCCAAATGGAAAATAGGGCCCAAGTTGTATTACTCTGGGGTTCTCCAAAACTTAACTATCTCTGACCCTGATCTGTCTGGGGTTTTGAACCAGTGAGAAGAGTCAGACCACCTGCCGGTCTCTGTGGGCACTGGAGATTGACAGTGGGATCCCGCACCAAAGCACTGATCCATTCACAGAGCTATTCAAACAAAATAGGAAACTCAGAGATCAAAGAAATGAATGTATCCAAATACATTACTTTTTTTTGTTCGGATGTTATTTTAAAATACTTTTTCTTCTGGGAAGATATAACCTTAAAAGTTTGGAAGCTGAGAGCAAATGAATGGTAACTGACTTCAGAAACCTGAGAACGTTAAAAATCCAAAGCAGCAATGGAAAAAAGTGACAACCAACCCAGTTTACTCTACAGCATCTTGAAAAGGCACGGGAATTCATAGCACCAGGCATTTCTGGACTAGTGGATAAAGGTGGAGATATGATAAGGAAGATGAGGTACAGGTGTGTGAGCAGCACTTAATGCTCAGAAGTGTCCCCTCTCCACCCCCTCCACCCCCACATCCCATGGCATTGCACAGTGGAAGTCTGCTAGGAATGATCTGGAGAAGATAAAACAGTATCTCTGGAGTCAGGAAACATGGTTGAGGGTACATGCACCGTACCAAGAAGAAGTTAATAAATAAGAATGAAAGACTTATAAGAAAAGTGTACATTAGACATTATATTGTACATTAATGTATATTTATGTTATATTTTAGGAGTGGTTTGGTCACTTTTTCCTACTGCTATAGACCTCAGCTATGATAAATGAGAGGCTTGTGATCTCAGGTTTTAAAAAAGATCATCTGAAGCTGAAAAACCCAGAAGTATTTTAGTCTGGTAATAAACTGCTAAGAATAGATGTGACTAGCTTGTTTTTGTGCAAGCTCTTGAATTTGTTCCAGATTCTTGAATCTGCAGCTGTTAGTCAACAGGTGAAAATGGATTCTCTAAGAAGAGCTACTATTTGAAGATTTTGAAATATTGTGACTCACGGATTTTTTTTTAATTGGCAGTAGAGATTTTAATTCTATCCTTTAGCAATGAACTTCCCAATAAAAAATAACTCAGACATTTTCAGGGCAGTTGTTAGACTGACTGACATGTGACTGGAAAAAGCAAATTCCCTGACAGAACACGCTCCACCACCTAAGGCCGAATGAAACAGAAACAGTCTCAGCACATTGAGAAAGGAGCACAGGTGACGTGTAATACCGTATCAGGAAACAGGAACTTTTAGTTCTAGTTTTATGAGATAGGACAATATTTCACTTAAATTTTCCAAAAGGATTTTCTCTCTATTTTTTAATTTATAAATTTATACCTCCTCTATCCTTTTGGAAAATTAAGGTGAAATATTGTCCTATCTCATAAAACTGTAACCTGTTATGGAGAGGGAAAAAAATATCAAAATAAACTTATTTGGGCAAAACCAGGGTTTCAGAATCAGAGAGTCTAGCACAGACCAGTTGGAAGAGTTTTTGAAAAGTTTCTAAACTTTCCCACGTTTCAGTTTTCCCCCATCTAGGAGATGGGGTTTTCCCCATTTCTGCAGTCTAAAGGAAATTTCATTATACTAGCTTTTTTATCTAATTCTAAACTATGTTCTGGGTAAGTAAATAATCACTTTACTTGACTTCAGCAACTTGGCAATAAGGAATTTTAGGGTCAAGATAGGTAGAATGAAAGCACAGATAAGAAAAACACATTTTAAAATTTATTAAAGTGTATACATAGCTGGTATAGGAAATTATATTCTTTATAATAAATGACAGGTCAATTGGATAGCCATATGAAAAATTAAGGACCTAAAATATAAGACTGGTTACTATAAAACTCTTAGAGGAAAACATAGGCAGAACACTCTTTGACATAAGCTGCAGCAATATTTTTTTGACCCAGCTCCTAGGGTAATGGAAATAAAAGCAAAGATAAACAAATGGGACATAATTAAACTTGGAAGCTTTTGCACAGCAAAGGAAACCATAAACAAAATGAAAAGACAGCTCCATTCTTCTTTCTCAAGATTGTTTTGACTATATGGAGTGTTTCCATACAAATTTTAATATTTTTGTTCCAGTTCTGTGAAAAAATGTCGTTGGTAGTTTGATAGGAATTGCATTGAATCTATATATTGCCTTGGGTAGTATGGCCATTTTAACAATATTGATTCTTCCAATCCAAGAACACAGTGTATCTTTCCATCTGTTTGTGTCATCTTCAATTTCTTTTTATCAGAGTCTTATAGTTTTCTGAGTACAGGTCCCTTGCCTCCTTAGGTAGGTTTATTCCTAGTTATTTTATACTTTTTGATGTGATGATAAATGAGATTGTTTCCTTAATCTCTTTTTCTGATATTTCATTGTTAGTGTATAGAAATGCAACTGATTTCTGTATATTAATTTTGTATCCTGCAACTTTACCAAAGTCATTGATAAGCTCTAGAAGTTTTCTGTTAGCATCTTTAGGGTTTTCTATGTGTAGTATTATGTCATCTGCAGACAGTGACAGTTTTACTTCTTCTTTTCCAATTTGGATTCATTTTATTTATTTTTCTTCTCTAATTGCTATGGCTAGGACTCCCAAAACTATGTTGAATAAAAGCAGCGAGGATGAGCATCCTTGTCTTGTTCCTGATCTTAGAGGAAATGCTTTCAGCTTTTCACCATCGAGTATGATGTTAGCTGTGGGTTTGTCACATATGGCCTTTATACATTGAGATATGTTTCCTCCATGTCCACTTTCTGGAGAGGTTTTATCATAAATGGATGTTGAATTTTATCAAAAGCTTTTAAATCTATCTTTTGCAAGTTGTTTACTAGGTGCACAGAAAATGAGCATGCTCTGACAAATGAAGTCCCCTGCCTCTGCGACAGCTCTAAAGTGTACATTTCAATACACTGTTATTTTAAGTTCATTACTGGAAATAGGGATCTTCTCTTAATTGTAGCGAACAGAAGTCCTTTCACAATATTGGTTTAGGACCCATCAAATCCACAAACACTGAAACTAATCTGACAGATGGGTTGAAATAAAAGGAACAGAAGAAAATAAAACAATGAAATGACGATCAGAAAAGACACATTTCTAGGTGTTCGCCTGTCTCTAAACATTCCCCTTTCTCCACTCAGCTTTGGTCCAGCCTTGGTGCTTTGCTAAATCAGAGTTTGATCTAGATCAAGTTTTGGGTCAGCAGGAGAGATGCGAGGGGATGGGGATGTCCTAGGAAGACTGTCCCTGGGTTTGGGTCGCAGGCGCTGCTCTGACACGGCGAGCGTCCAGGACCCGGGACCCAGACCTCAGCGTGCACCTTCCTCCTCCCCGCCCCCACCCACGCGTGCGCTCCACGGCTGCTCCCGGTGTCCCGGCCACTCTTGTTACCAGGCAACCGGCTGCCCCGGCGGAATGCGACCGAGCAGAATGCCGGGGGGAAGAGAAGGCAGTTGGAAAGAGAGTTTGAGGAGCAGAAATGAGCCCAGGTAAGATCCGGGCTTGGGCTGTCCCTTGCGGGGGGGCCCTGGGAAGCGGACCGGTAGTGGAGATCGCCGCAACCCCCCCCCGGGCCCTTCACCCCCAAGACGGGTCCTGCCGAAGTACAGGTCTTATGAACTAGCCACACACCTCCGCTCACCCCGGAGAGGAGCACTGCCTCCAGCCCCACTTCCCGCTATCGCTGCGGCCTTCGCGGCGCGGCCCCAGCGCGCCCTCCCGTGGCTGCTCAGGGCGCCCGCGTCCCGAGTCCCCACGCCTCGCCGCCCTTCTCCCAGCAAAGCCAAAAGCCCCTTCCTGTTCTGTTACAGAAAAGCATCCTGAGGAAGAGGATGAGGTTGACTGCGTTCTCCTTTCAGCGTCCAAGATCCTAAATTCCTCTGAGGGCGTAAAGGAAAGTGGTGGCAGTGAAACAGGTAAAGTCTCCCACGCCAAGGCTCCGATGGCAGTGACGTTTCTGCCTTTTGCTACAGTTGCCTAAATCCACTGGCCCAACTGGGGTAACTCCCGTAACTATTAGTTACTAATAACAACTAACACGGCACATTTACTTTGTGCGAATGTTCTAAGCACTTCAATGTATCAACACATTTAATCCTTACAACAACCCTATGAAGTAGGTACTCCCATTCTCCTCACATTACAAGTGAGGAAACAGGCACAGAGAGGTTAACTAACTCCCTAAGGTCACACAGGCATCAAGTGATAGAGCCAGTATTCAGCAGAGTAGCACCAGCGTCCAGGCCTTCACCTCCATGTTATGCTACACTGCTTCTTGAATACCAAATAAGAATTGCTGATTTTTTGGACTGTAAAGATACTTTCCAAAAGTAATACTTTTTATAGCAAATACTTGTGGACTACAGGATCTTATATAGGAGGCTGTTTGAAATCACTAACGAGCTAGTTTTCAAGCTCTATATAAACCATGAAGAAGAACCATGTGTGTAAACACCCGGCTGGGGGGATCTGACAACACTTAAGTTGGAGTCTCACTTCCTGGAGAGAAGGCCACGGAGGCTGCTTACTTCTCGGAGGGACATGGAAGGAGCAGAGCACTGTGGCTGGAAGGCGGTATCTAAACTGATGCGCCGCGTTAGGGTCCTACAGTGGCCCCTAACCCACACGTGGCACATGAGTAATCCAGGCAGAGGTGCTGGGAGAAGCGGTGAGCTGGAGACCCAAGGTCAGGACAGGATTTGTCCACCTTCATAAACCCAGGACCTTCACAAATGCCGTGTCAAGGCCTGAAAGAAGGGCCAGAGCAGCCACATCTCCGTAGACAAAGACCAATGGATGCCCAGGGACCGCCAGGGTGGGCCACACCTCAGTGGAGGCCAGTGGGACAGTGCACTGACCTGCCCCCTCTTGGCACCCCGCCTACATTAAGTCCTTGATAAACGTACAATATCGTGTGGTATTTAGGGCAACAGGAAGCCCTGAGCGGGGGAGAAAGGCCTCACAGTTTATACACTGAGAGAGCTCCACACCTCCGAGAGAGCATTTAAGGTCAGAAGAGATTACCGGACCTTAATTTGGCAAGATCACGTGTTCCCTAATGTGAGCGAGACTTAAGGCTCAGGAGGAAAATGCCAGCGTTTGCAGAAAATGAAGTTACATACAAAACAGCACATGTGCTTGTTTAAGAGTTACAGTCTTTCTTGCTAGAGCACAGTGGTTATGAAGGCAGGGACTCAGTACGTGATGGATATTCTAAGTCAGGCACCATCAAGGATGGCAGTGATCTCCTGCCTGCAGCTAGAAGGCAAAATCAAGAGGTGTGCCTTGGGGTCTCCCTGCTTTGTTCTCCTAGCTGTACTTTGTCACCAAGTGACCCATTCCTGTGTACTGACAACAGAATATTGACCTGATTTGCATAAATAATGCTAAACTACAATATCGTATGTTTCTGAGGTCTCCAATTTTAAAAGAACAAGTAGTTAGCCTAATTAACCTTTGACCTACTGCAACGGGGATGTCAGCCACACTTTCAAACTACAGGATGCCCAGTGTGTTGTTCTTAGAACCCCTGCTCTACCCAAGCCTTCATTCATTCATTCATCTAACAACTATTTCCCAGCACCCGCTAAGTATTAAGTACTGTCCGTGGTGCTGGGGATCCAACAGTGAACAAAACAAGCAAAATCCCTGCCCATGTGACGCTTACACACAATATCCTTTGTTCCCCCTACTAGAAGGTAAGCTTCACATGGGCAAGGATTTTGCATATTTTGTTCACTGTTGGATCCCCAGCACCATGGACAGTACTTGCACAGCAGGTTTCACCTGAAAATAGTTGTTTGTGGAATGAATGAATGAAGGCTTGGATAGAACAGCTCACAAGGCTTCATAAAACAATCACTTCTAGGAGTGAGTCTGAACTGTCATAGCAAAACTCAGTATTTGAACCTGAGCATCATAAGGCTTTGACTACAGAGTGTCTAACACCCTTTACGGAATCATTACCACATTGCATTTTTAAAACTCATTTGTTTTCCTTGGTCTGTTAGCTACAGGTATTACAAATATGCCCTTAATACTTTCTCTATATCCTGAAATTAACATGATCTTCTGCAGAATAAATTCCACCTCCCTTTACCTTAATTACCTCATCATCCCACAGATAACTATCCTGTTTTTAAATTCTGACACTTAAATATGAAGCAGCTAGAGAATTAAAGTTGAATATAATATGAATCATATTTCTTGCATTCCCAATGGAGTCAAAGCTTCTTCAAGGCCAGGACCATATCCTCTACTTAGTCTAAATACCCCCCAGTATTGTACAGTTAGCAAGGACTTAATAAATGGGGACATGTGATTGTGCACCCTCTCCTGTGCTTCATCAATAATTTCCCTCCCAGTTCTAGAATCACACAGTCCTATGTGCTTCTTTAAGTATTGCTGAATTTTAAAATTAATATTCCCTTTGGGAATAAGTGGTAGTCAATGTCTCTGAAACTCATAAGAAGAACAAAAAGCTATTTTAATAGCTTTTAAAAATAGATGAATCCAACTCTCTGCCTACTCTGTATCTTCACTGAATCATCTGAACTTTGCTGGAGAAAAACACTTCTCAGTGGTATTTGGAAAAGTGACTATGGCAGTAGGATACACCTCCTACTAGATTTCCACCAAAAGTCTCAGGGAACAGCAACACAGCAGCAGAGGTCCCATCCTCCAATGAAGGCTTCACACAAGTTCCAAATGATCTCCCCTCCCGCAGGGGCCCTCACTTCATTTTATGCTATAGAAAATTAGACAGGAAACACACTGGCCCTGAAACTGTATCTCAGAGGGCTGATCAGTAAGACTCAGGGAAAGATGTCAAGAGAAAGCATCTATACTCTGCCAAAGAGTATAGAAATTCTGAGCAGAATTGCTTGTGAAAAGCAGCAGCATGATAACTGGTCAAACTGTGGTCAAAACAGAAGGATAAGGAGGGAGGGAAGCAGATGGAGAAGTTTTTAAAAGCCATGCTCTTTCCTTAAGATCTTTTTATTTGCTATATCCATTAGCCAAGTCTTTAGATTTCCTTTGGACTCATTTCTTAGTCGATTTTAGCAAAAGGAATCCTTGTATTTAGCCTCAAACTTGCAAATCCTAATGAGACATAGGAAATCTGTGCAGAACAGGGAGGCTGTTGCTGCAGGTGCAGGAAGGAGATGAAATTGTGAACAGTAAGTCATTAAGAATAAAGCTGAAGGCTGAAAATATTTACAGCAGTAATATCCTATCTTTGTGTTTAAATAGCTTTGTGGGAATTATGGTTACAGAACAAAATGTAAACATCATAAAATGTTATAAAATGTGTGAAAATAATATAACTATCAAATATCATGAAAAGTGGGGAGTAGATATGGGAGGAAATATGGTAATTTTCTCATAATTCACTCCCTTTCTTGGCATGGATGGAGTAAACCAACACTGAGTGCAATAGAAATGCTATGTTATTTAAAAACATAAAAATTAAAAGATCTTAATCCTTTTCATGACATATTTGCATTATTTTAGAGGGATCCCACAGGAAATAATCTCTCATGTAGTGAAAAAAATCTGAATACTAGTGATAACTTTGACTATCTGCAGTTTTCTTTATTCTACTAAATTTAAGTCTAATAATATTAATTTAAAAGTAGAATGTATGACATGATCCTACTGCTCTTAATAAAATCATTTCTGTTTTTTCTCTGTAGAGAGAGGTGACTGAAGGGTGGGTATCTAGAGTCAACAATAGTTAATTCTGGATGATAGGATTCGAGGTGATACATCCTTTTTGATTTGTATTTTGATCTATTTGTGTTCATTAGAAGAGGTCATTTTAGAGACTGAAAAACATCAGGAGGCCTTACTGTAGTGGTCCTGACCTCACCTGAGTTCTTTTTTTGTCTCTCCGAGATGAACATGTCAGCTTATTCCCAGTAAGATGCAAAGCTGAGCAATATCCAGGTGAACCCGCTGCCCTCCCTGCCTTCGGAGGAAGGTGGGATCCAGCTGGCTCCAGGCTCTGGATCAGAGCTGCTATCTCCGTGATGAGGGCCAGGCTGAGGGGATGGGGCTAGGAGGAAGTATACTTTGCAACCAGCTTCTATAACATCTGGCAGACTCTCACTCCCAAGGAGATATGCTGACCTCTTTAAAATCCTTCTCTTACAGCAGAAATCGTCAGCCTAGGGGATCATTCTAACATAGCTCTCATTTTATTCAGGACACTGAACATTTTTTTTAATTCTTTAATAAAAATTTACAAAGCAAGTAGCCTAACATTTAGAAAACAGTGGAATGTATGTCAGGAAATTTGCAAACATTATGTAGTCCGCGCCCTGTTGTAGTCCCACAATCTGTTTTCCAGGGAGAAGCACGCGGATCTTTACTGCACTTTCCTTAAGAGCATGACAAAAATTAGGCTCTATTAATCCAAAATGTTTTCTATGTTAAGGGAGAAAAAACACCATAAGGCTGTTTCATAGACACTGAGACCTATACAGCACTTTGCCAAGGGTCTCCCACAGGATGAGGGTTATTAGGGTTGTTTTTTTTTAACCAAAAAAAAATAAATAAATAAAAAGTAGTTTATATCCCAGAAACAAAGAAAGATATCTGAGTTTCAGAGAGTTCTAAGTCTGGTGTTATAAGATAGTGGCTTCTTATAAAAGTAAAACCTCTATTACAACCTCAAGTAGGTCAGTATTTTAAGTCAGGTGAGAATTATTTCTTAAATTCATTATGTGGCCAGCACTGGGTTCCTCCTAATATGAATGTCAATCTTCTCATTATCTCTTGGCCTCACTATCCAAGAAAGTTAGGAGACTGCTTTCCGTTAATGTTGTTTAAAAATAAAACTTAAGAATTAAATCACATGGTTTTTCACTTTTGCTTATTAGAGTACGGCTGCATACCAGAATCAGAAAATCAAATCCAGCCACAATCAGCACTGAAAGTGAGTATATTTCATTTTATTGTCTCCAAAAACCTGCATAAAGGCTGATCTTTTTCAGAATAAATACTTCATAAATATATGAGTTTTCCACAAAAATCTCCATCAAAATGTGCTGGAGAGTTAGCAAGAATGACTAAGAAAGTGAGTCACCTGACCCTCACATGATCCTTGTAACAGGCAACTTCAGGGGATTTGTTAATTTTTCTTTGTTTTTAATTGAGGTGTAATTGACTTACAATGTTGTGTTAGTTTTAGGATTACAGCAAAGTGATTCAGTTATACATATATATATATATGAGATATTTTTTAAAATCCTAACAACACAAATATATGTTCACCTACCTAAAAATATTCAGTTTCATACCTTGTATAATTTTGTTTTAGGCCCTGCAGCATCAGCTGGAATCATTTCAGGCTCTCCGAATACAGACTTTGCAGAATGTTAGCATGGTATGGTTCTTTCAACTTATATACAAAATATCCAATATCTCACCCCACATTTCTAAGCTGATGGTCACTAGCCAATTGATTATTTGATATCAAATGTAATAAAAAAACAAAGAGGCCACAACCTATTTATTCTAGGCTCAAAATTTGGAGGAAACTACATTCTGTTATTCTGGTATTTGAACAGAAGCCAAAAAGAAGCAACACTCACTGACTTTTTAAGTCATATGTTTAAAGTGCTACCTATGTATAATCTACAAATAGGGACTCTCATGATAAGTGATATGAAATCTAACTCAGACTAAGGGAAACATGTACTTTCTTGGCTCTGGAAACTGAAACCCGCAGGGACGGTTCACTTGGGGATGGCGTCAGCCACATGATCAGGACTCAGGTCATCAAGGAACCAGCCTCACTCCTTATCTTGGTTCTGCTTTTGACAGTAATGGATTCTCAGCCTCCGTGTGGCAGCAAAAAGGTTGCTAGGAGTTGCAGTCTTGATCCTTCCAGATTCCAGTCAGACGAGGAAAAGACCACATGCTTTTCTCTCTTAACAGTTTATACGGGGCTCTTGGCCTGATTCTGACTGCCACACAAGCAGGGCTTGAAGCAATCGCTGTTCAAAGGGAGGCTCTGCTCTGACTGGTTAGGTCGCAGTCACATGCCCATCCCTCGGCGCTGAAAGTGGGGTCAGTATCACCAAAGGCAAACGGGCTTTATCCAGAAGTAAGGGTAGTGTTAACAGAAGGCTAGGGCACGGATATTGGGAGTGCATGACCCGCGCCACATTCACGAAAGACCCAATATAAACTTCGTCCTAACAGTCTTGTACTAAAAGCAGCTGAAGGGAAATGGGAGGAGATGATAAAATCCTCCTCAGGCTGACAGAACAGATTCCATTCTGATGACAGAGATCAAAGGTCTCTGATTTATCAACAATGTAAAAATCAAACATCTAAAATTATTTTAACTGATGAGATTTCATTGTTCTTCTAAATTAAGTCTTCCTGATACTACAATCATGTAATAAAGGCATACTTAAAGATCTCTTCAATGATAGAGACTGCAATAAATTAATTTACATTTTATATGACGGAAAAGAAGTTTATGTGTAGGAAATTTAAAGGGCTCTTTTAATTATAGTATCTATTATTCTTGTGCATTCATAAGTTTATAAGTCTGAAATCAAAACCTGATTCTTAATTTATCTTTTAAAGGTGCAGTCTGAAATCAGTGAAATATTGAACAAAAGTATTATTGAAGTAGAAAATCCACAATTTAGCTCAGAAAAAAACCTAGCATTTGGAACACACAATCAAAAGGCTGTGGTATGTTCTTCAGTACAAAATCACTTCTGTATTTAGGTTCTTCAGAAATGTTACTATAACTAGTTTATCTCCACCTTTACATTCTCCCCTTCTTCACAGGGTGACTGGATTGTCAGAGATGAAAACAAGGAAATTCCTGTCCTGAAAACCCTAAAAGGCGTGCGTTTACCTCCGTACTTCTGCGATTGTCTTGTTTCTCTTGGGGGGGGGGGGGGGGCGGAATTCGACTTAGTCCTGATACTTAGATTCCCAAGTAGATTGAACTACAAGGCAGTTTTTACAGCCTTTCTATCCACTTATGACTTTTTCTACTTTTAGGATTGGCTTGGACCTCGGGGGAATTCTCTAGAACAGGTCCAAACCACAGTCACTGTGTCTACACTTATTAGAACTCACATTTCCAGAAGAGTCACAGCCCTAGATTCATCTGACACTAGGAAGGCAAGCTAAGGTTGACAAATAGTCCAGAAGCGGAAATTTTCCTTCTCCTTAAACTTCCCTTTGACCTGTTGTTTCTATCTTCCCACCTATCTATGATGGGCTCTTGAGAAATGCTCAATTTCTATGTCTGAAATTGAGGGTTTGGGCCTTCTATCTCACCTGCTAAGGAAATAAGTGCAGGTTCTAGGCAAACTGTGAAAACCAGAGTTACAGATCTCAAAATAACAGTTGTTAGATTTTCTGGAGAAAATGAATCATACTTGGTAGGCTTCTTTGCTGCAGAAATGGATAAAATGTTCATTCTGGTTATAAAAATAAATCTGCCACAAAATACTCTTAATTTGTTGGCCATGTAGCAAAATAACAGTACATTTATAGTGTGATTTTTACTGTTACCAGCCTATACAGAATCAAGAAGAAACCCTTTCTACGGAGAAAATTTGTCATTCCGAGGATTCTATGAGTCTTCGTTCAGTGAAAGAAAAATTCAGTAGCGACAATTTTAACAGTCTCTCTCAAGGTATAAATAGCCCATCCCAGATACATTTCAAGGACATATTAACTCTGAGAACTTCAACAGATAATTCAGCTTCAGAAAATTCTGACATGTTGAAGAATTATAATAACCTTTATAATTTTTTACCTAATGCACCTCAAAATGGGATGTCTCAAGCTGACAGAGTAATTCGGGATAAGTCCAGAATTACTGTGCCTTTTCTCAAGCATGGATTTTGTGAAAATTTAGACGACATTTGCCATTCAATCAAACAAATGAAGGAGGAGCTTCAAAAGTCACATGATAGGGAACTGGCACTTACAAATGAACTTCAAACTTTAAAAGCTATTCCAAGTAATGGTAAATATGACCTTCCCACCATTCACAAAGAAAAAATTAACAGTATTAGGGAAGAAAATATTGAAAGTAATTTAAATGAAGATATAAAATCGAAGAGAATTTTAGAATTGGAGGCATTAGTAAACAAACTGCTCCCACTCAGGGAAACAGTGTCAAAATTCCATGTGAATTTTTGTAGGAAATGTAAAAAATTATCTAAGAGTGAAATGCATAGGGGAAAAAAGAATGAGAAAAATAATAAAGAAATCCCTATCATTGACAAGAATATTACAGATTTAAAACTCCATCCCAGAGTTCCACGACATACACTGTCATTCTTTGACCCAACAAAATATGAAATGAAAGAAAAAGAAAGGCAAACATTTGCAGTAAAACAAGGCTCAATAATATATGAAAATGAGAAAATATCCAAAGCCAATTCTGTTACTGAGCAGTGTGTTGCAAAAATTCAGTATTTACAGAATTATCTGAAAGAATCTATGCAGATACAGAAAAAAGTAACAAAATTAGAGAATGAAAACCTAACCCTTAAGACCAAAATTAAACCTCTTGTCTTTACCACACAATCTCTGATACAGAAAATTGAAATATATGAAAAGCAACTTAAGAATTTGGTTGAAGAAAAGAACACTATTCAGTCTAAGTTAATTAAAACAGAAGAAGATAGCAAAGAATGTCTTAAAGAATTGAAAAAAATAATTAGTAACTATAATGTTCTCCAAGGACAAAATAAAACTCTAGAGGAAAAAAACAGCCAACTTTCTTTGGAGAGGCAACAAATGATAGAAACATTAGAGCAACTAAAAAGTAAGGAAAACAAAACTCTAAGTGATATGGCCATAGTCAGTAATGAAAATAAACGATTGAGCGTAGAAATGGAATCAATGAAAACAAGCATTCTATTGATACAAGAAGAAAAGGAAACATTAGAGAAAAAAACATACCAGCTTCTAAAGGAAAAAAGCTCACTTGAAAATGAACTAAAAGAAAATCAGCTAGAGATAATGCAGCTAAAAGAGAAAGAAATATTGGCAAAAACTGAACAAGACTCACTTCTTCAAATAATAGAAACAGCTAAAGATGAGAAGCTTAATCTTGAAAGAACCTTACAAGAATCTACTGCTGCAAGAGAAATGATGGAAAGAGAAATTGAGGATATTCAAACATACCGATCTACTGCCGAAGAGAATTTTCTCCAAGAAATAAAAAATGCAAAATCAGAAGCCAGTATTTATAAGAATAGTTTGTCAGAAATGGGCAATGAATGTGAAATGTTATCAAAAATGGTAATGGAAATTAAAACCGATAATCAGATTCTAAAAGAAGAACTCAAAAAACATAGTCAAGAAAATATAAAATTTGAAAACAGCATCAGTAGACTTGCGGAAGACAAAATACTTCTAGAAAACTATGTGAGAAGTATAGAAAATGAAAGGGACACCTTGGAATTTGAGATGCGGAATCTTCAAAGAGAATATTTAAATCTAAGTGAAAAAATCTGTAATCACCATATTGACGTATCAAAAATGGGTTACACTTCAAGGAGAGAGAAATTCTATTTTGACAACTATGATACTTACGAAGACAACTCTAGCCCTTGGAGTAGGCCTTCCGCTCCTGATTTGAAAGGTATGTGTATAGTAGTGGATCAGTGAAAACGTGTTTAAGGTTCTTTTAGCCTATTGGGCATTAGCCAGAGGACAGCAATAAGAAGAAAATTTTTAAGATGAATACAATTTAGTTTTGTACGATTTGTACCCAACTTATTACATAGTGGATTTAGAGATTTCGCTCTTTTGATAAAATCCATGCTGTTGTTTTAGTTATACTATTTCTATCCATTGTACCTGCACAAAGCAACTTTGGCAGTAAGCAGGGATTTTTTTCAAATCATTATTTTTCTGAAGTACACTTAGCAGTCCCACCTTTTAAATAATTCTTTTTTTCCCCAGGAATTCCAAGTAAACTGTATCAATTACTTCCATCCAAGACATGTAAATAAATTTCTAAAATCAATGTCTCAAAATCCCTTGTCCAAGTACTTTTTTTCAACAAAAAATTTTAAATTCACTTTTCCATGTGATTAAATTTACCTTATAATTGGCCAGACTAGTTTTTAATTAGAAATTGGAATTAGGTATTTATTTCTCTGTTGTCAAGAACTGTAAAGTCAGATTTTATCCAACTTGTAAAGCTAATATGTTAGCCTGACACAGTTTCATTGGTTCCAGTGGAAGACATGCGACTCCTGGGCCAGAGCAATACCAGTAGCCAAAGAATCAGCACGTTTCCATCAGTTCTCCAAGCCCCGATTCCTACAGGCAACGTGAAAAGGACCACACAGTGGACGCATGACAAGAGAGAGCTCTGAGGTTAGGGAACCATCTCTTTTCTGAGTGTAGTAAGCACGCCTGCCCCTTTACTGTAGATGGAAACACTACCTTTATTACACAGGACTGTTAGCATACCTGCCCTTGCTCCAGAGGAGACACCATCTCTCGCTTCCAGACTGCTTGTTATATAAATAAACTTGAATTCTGTCAAGTGCTTTACTGCATTTATTGAGGTTATCATGTGTTTTCCCCCTTTAATCTGTAAATATGATAATTACATTGATTAATTTTGATACATTATGCCAACCTTGAATTCCTGATAATGTATTATCCTTTTAACATACACTTCTGGATTCAATTTGACATTTTGCTAAGGACTTCTGCTTCTATGTTCAGGATATTGGTGTCTGTATTATTTTCTTTATGTCTTTATCTGATTTTGGTGTCAGGAAAATCCTGGCTCATAAAATATGTTGGAACATGTACCCCCCTCCTCTATTTTCTGATTAGTGTAGAATTGGTATTATTATTTCTTTCTCAATATGTAATAGAATTCACTAGAGAGCCTGGAGTTTTCTAAATGGAAAGGTTTTACATTGCAAAATCAATTTCATTACTAGATATAGAACTATTCAGATTTCTATTTCTTCTCTACTCAGCTTTGATCATTTGTATGTTCTGAGAAATTCTGTATATTTCATATAAGTTCTCAAGTGTCCTGGCATAAAGTTGTTTATAATATTCCTTATTATCTTCTTAATGTCCAGAAGACCTGTGGTGATGTCCCTTCTTTCACTTCTGACTGATAATTTGAGGTTTCTCCTTTTTTCTTTATCAGTCTTGCTAGAGTTTAATCAATTTTATTGATTTTTCAAAAATAAGCATTTTGTTTTATTGATTTTTCTCTATTGGTTTTCTAGTTTTTAATTCATTAATTTCTGTTCTTGTTTTAACTTCTTCCTTCTGTGTATTTTGGGCATAAGTTGCTCTTTCCTTAGTTTCTTAAGGTCATTGGTTTGAAACCACTGTTTTTCTCTACTCTGTACAGTTAAAGCTAAAAATTTCCTTCCAAGCAATGCTTTACCTGCATCACATGAAGTCTGATGTTTTAAATATTACTCACTTCAAAATATTTTTCTTCTCTTGTGATTTACTCTTGGACCTAATGGAATATTTAGAAGTGAGTTACTTTCTAATTTGGGGGAGACTTTCTGATGCTTTTATCAATTTAAAATTTAACTATATTGTGATCAGAGAACACACTCTGTATAATTTATCTTTTAAAATTTATTACTTATTTTATTGCCCAGAATATGGTCTATAACGATTAATGTTTCATGTGGACTTGAGAAGAATGTATATTCTGCTGACCTTGGGTGGAGTAGTTTATAAATGCCAACAAGTAAAGGTAGCCAACAGTGTTGTTCAAAGCTTCAATATCCTCACTGATTTTCTATATACTTGTTCTAACAATTACTAATAGAGGAATAGAGAAGTATGTATTTCCATTCTATCAGTTTTTGTTTAATAGTTTTAAAGCTCTTTCACATGTGTACTTTTAGGACTATTATGTCTTGTTGGTGAATTGATTGCTTTATTATCTCTTTACCCCTGGTGATACTCCTTATTTCAAGGTCCTTGACTGATATTAATATAGGCCCTCCAATGTGTTTAGTGTTTGCACTGTATATATTTTTGCATCCTTTTATCTTTTTATAATGGTGAATTAAGAGGAAAAAATTTTAATTAAATAATAATAATTGTTAAATGTTTAACAATAATTGTTAAATAATAATAAATATAACCATGAAAAGTTGATGACTAAAACCTAAGCCTATATATAAGGAATTTAGGTATTGAGAAAAGGACTAATGGTGAGCACTGTATGCATTCAAGCACAGAACTAAGATTAAAGAAGTGAGAATTATAGTTACAAAATAGAGTATCTGTGTAAAAAGCATTGACAATATAAAACAAATAACATAACTAAAAAGCCAAGGCTATCCTTTTACCTTTAATCTATCAGTATCTTTGCATGTACTTTAGAAAGCATATAGATGGGTCTTTCTTTTTCTCAAGTCTGACAATCTATGCCTTTCTACTATAATGTTTAGCTATTTACATTTAATGTAATTATCAACTTGGTTTAATACAATTAACTAGCATCTATTTGATTTCTATTTGTCTCATCTATTTTGTTCCTTTTATTTTTTCTCCTGCTCTCTTTTAGATTAATTAGGTATTTAGGATTCCATTTTTCTGTCCACTTTGGCTTATCAGCCATCCCTCTTTGTTACTTTTTAAAGTTTGTTCTAGAATTATAATATACATCTTTAGCTTACCACAGATCTTCAAGTGATATTATACCAATTCATATACAATGAAAGAATCTTACAATAACATGTTTCAATCTCCCTCCTCTCATTCTTCGTACTATTGTTTTTACTTTATGTATGTTATAAGCCCCACAACACATTTTTAATATTTTTACTATAAAATGTAAATTATCTCCAACTCTTTAAAGAAAGTCAACCATGAGAAAAAAAAGTATTTTATATTTACCTACACATTTATCATTCCCAGCATCCTTTGAGTAGATCCAAGTTTCCAACTGGTATCATTTTTATTTGCTTGAAAACTTCCCTTAATGTTTCTTGTAAATGCAGGTCTCAGCTTTCCTTTTTCTCAGAAAGTCTTTATTTCGCCTTAATTTTTTTGAAAAATATGTTTCCATGAATATGGAATTCTGAGTTGCCAGTTTCTTTCAACACTCTGAAGACGTCATTCATTGTTTTCAGACTCGCATGCTTTCTGGTAAGAGTTCTCATATAGGCATACCTTGTTTTAGTGCGATTTCTTTATTGCAATTTGCAGATACTGCATTTTTTTTATAAATTGAAGGTATGAGGCAACCCTGTGTCAAGCAAGTCTATCAGTGCCATTTTTCCAACAGCATTTGCTCACTTCTGGTCTCTGTGTCACATTTTTGGTAATTCTCACAATATTTCAAACTTTTTCATCATTATATTTGTTATGATGATCCGTGATATGTGACCTTGATACTATTATTGTAATTGCTTTGGGGCACCACAAACACTGTTGTCTTATTTTAAGAAATTGCCACAGCCACTCCAACCTTCAGGAACCACCACCCGGATTGATCAGTCAGCACCCATCAACATCAACACAAGACCCTCCACCAGCAAAAAGATTACAACCACTGAAGTTTCAGATGATGGTTGGCATTTTTTAGCAATAAGTATTTTCAATTGAGGTGTGTACGTTGTTTTTTTATACATAATGCTATTGCACACTGAACAGACTACAGTATAGTGTAAACATAACTTTTATATATACTGGGAAACCAAAAAATTCATATGACTCACTTTATTGCAATATTCACTTTACTGCAGTGGTCTGGAACTGGACCCACATTATTTCCAAGATATATCTGTACATAGTATATCTTTTTACCTCTGGCAGACATTAAGAGTTTTTTTCTTGACCACTAGTTTTCTGTAATTTTATTATGATGTGTCTTCATGTGCATTTTCTTTGTGTTTATCCTGCTTGTGGTTCTTTGGGCATCTTGGATTTGGATTTATAAATTTCATCACATTTGGAAAATTTCAGCCATTATTTCTTTAAATCTTTTTCTCTCTGCTCCTTTGAGACTTGATTACACATATGCTAGACCATTTGATATTGTCCTAGAGCTCACTGGTGTTATTTTCATTTTCTTTTCAGTCTTTTCTCTTTCACTTTGGATACATTCTATTACTGTATCTTCAAGTTCACTAGTTTTTTCTTCTGCAATATCTAATTTGCTATTATTTCCAATTACTGAAGTTTTTCATTCCAAGTATTTTATTTTTCATCTCTAGATTGATTTTTCATTGGGTTCTTGTTTATAACTTTCATTCTTCTCCTCATTGTGCTCATATTTTCCTTTAAATACATTAACTTTTCTAGGTGCTAATAACCATAAACAAAAATAGACATGGTCTTATGGTACTTATAAACTCACAGAGGATAAAAGGCTAAATGTGAACTAAGAAGGTGCTATTTGAATACATAACAGGGGCACCTAACTTATTCTCAAAGATCAGGAAGGCCTTACTTAAGGAAGAATGTTTTAGAAGAGATCTGAAAGTCTACAAGTTGGAGTTAGGAAGGTAAGAAGATGATGGATGGTAGGAAAGGTTCCAAGCTATAGAAAATGGATAAATCCCTTCCAGGCAAGGGACAGCATGTCTGTCATTATAAGAAGTGAAATAAATCCACCACAGATAGACTGAAAAGAGCAAGGGAGAGTAATAAGAAATGAAGGAAGAGCAATGAGCCAAGTCTCAAAGAGCTTTTTAACCCTGATATAGATTTTACCTTTATCTTAAGGACAATGGGAATCCATGTATTTAAATAATATCTTTTAAGAATACTTTTAAGCAGTAGGGTGACTGAGGAAGAGATAACCTGGTAAGGAAAGGGTAAGTCTTAGGATGCTGCAGGTCAGGCAGCTCTGGACAGCTACAGAAGAGCATGAGAGGACACCAAAGATCAACTTCACCTTGCAACTGTGCCATTTTTTATAAAATACTGAACTAAAAATGCATTCCCCACTCTCCCTTTCCCCTGCTCATCCTGAAGCTGCCATTGGCTGATCTGATGCTTTACATAGGCCATAAATAGAAGGCATGATACCACATAAGCTGAGATACTTGCCTCACATATAATGTGTGTATATATGAATCAATGAAATATGACTGTATCAATATTTCTCTTTGATGTTAAGAATGATTTAATGGGCTATGACACCTGGATAGCTATCAACTCAACTTGCAAATATCTGGAGGAACAGCGAATTAAGAATTCGCTCTGCACTTTTAAGCCTCCAGCCCCAACTTCCACCCCTACCCCCTAGCCCTACAACTTTTTAACAGTAGGAGAGGAATAGAATCTTTCAAATGATAAGACTACACTTCAAGATTTTATAACATTCCTAAACATCTCCTCAGAAACACAGACCTAAACACAGATCAGCAAGCATATGTTAAATTATCAACAAACATTATTTATTACATAATAGTACTAAAAGCAGGAAGAGTAGTAGAGTTGCAGGCTTAAATGTTTTTTAAATGCTTAAGCTATCTCTTCCACAAAATCTTATATTTTTCAAATAATTAGTACTTGATAATAAATTTTTGGTAGTCAGGACCTATAAGGCTATTTGTCTTCCAGATGCTAATAGGACTGTATTGAAGCAGTCTTGTAGTTCTTCGTATTTAGTGCCCTAAAATTGGAAAATAAATGCACATTTAATTTTGTAGGTGCTGGCAATATATCTGTATATTTCAAAATGTTTTTGTAATAAAAAAAAATCAACAATCCCAAACCAAATTTTCTCACCAAATAAAAGCTTCACTTTATCTGTCAGATATACTTTCAAAATGTAATTTAAGAAGGAAAAGCTGGTTTATGAGACCAATTTTAAATACTACTGCCAAGAGGTTTATTATTTTAAAATTAGGATAAAAAAGCTAAAACTTGACCTAGGATAATATTTGTGATAATGTAAAAAAAAAAAAAAGAGATTTCAATAAATTCAAATAAAAGATAAACTTCTGATTTTCCAAAAGAACAATCTGTTACTTTTTTCTTTTCTCTGCTCTAAACATATATGCTAAGGCGTCACAGAACTTTCCCAGATCTGTTCTCTGGATAGAAAATAACACACAGAAAACCTGAAGCCACCCTCTCCCCACCCCTCCAAAAATTCTATTTGAGGGTGAATGTGGTGAGGAAAATTCTTATTCTACTCTCAGTTCTATTGTATAGAAAAAGTTGGGCAGAGTACTGATACGTGACTTGCCGAAGGATAAAGTTCAAAGGACACGGAAAAAAGCTCCACATCCCAGTCCAATCCTCTACCAACTAGCCCACAAAGAATATTATTCCTGTAGACAACAGTTAATTTACATAAATAATGAAGAGCAATCTTACTTTTGTGATGTAATAATAATGTTGATATTATAATCACTGTCCACAAGTGATAAGGATGTACTACCGTTTTTATAAAAGGGAAGAATGTGAATTTGATGTCCTTTACCTAATCTATTGTATGATTACACTTAAGTTAAAAATACGGAAAGTAAGTTTACTTAGCATTAAAACATTTTCACTGAATAGGTGTAAAGGTAGACAAATAAATTTCTCGTTATTTATGATCTTGCAAACACACACCAAAAGAATGATGGATTGTCCTTTTCTACTTCATATTCTGAACTTCTAAGAACTTCTTTTCAGTTTTGAGAGTATTCAAAATTAAGTAAAATTAAACTTGTATGATACACTAATAACATATGTATACTTTTCCTCGAAGTATTATAAAGTGATGACAACAGCATTTTTAATTAATCAGAGTATCTCCTGTTCTTACAGGTCATTTCAAAGTTAAGAACAAAATGAGTGTCATTAGGACTCCTCACAATTACTGAGAGCCTGAAGCCCACATAGAAATAATAATTAAACAAGGGTCAAAAGATTCTTTTGAGAAACAATGTTAACATGGACTGCAAACTGAACTATATATATCTAAATAGTCTCAACTCAAAATGAGGTTCTATAGGTTTGCTTTAAAAATTATGGACAGAGTTGCTTGGTATGGATAAAATAAACTTTTCCAATTGGGAATTTCAGAAGATGAGAAAGAACTTCTACAATGGAGGGCGGGTATGAGGAAGAAGCTGAGATTTCTAAAGTCACCCAAATTTGTCATTTTTTAAAAGTATGTATAAATAGAAGATATTATTTTGAAAAAGTCTAAAAGTTGAAAATAATTTGTCTTGGTTTATGGGCTAAATGTAACATATTACTACCTTTTGACATTCAAAGTCATTATGCTTTCAACTGGTCTGCTTTTTGGTCCACCTGGTGGATGAAAAATCTTAGGACCTTTGCTGGAAATCTGGCTTGTCAATTTAACCTCGTAAGGGTCAGCAGAATGTGAAGGGTAAGGATCAAATGTTCCTGCCTTCATTCCACCAGCCTACAAATAAAAATGAGACAGTTTAATGTGGTTTTGTAAAAATCCTTCTAAAAAAATTAGATTTGGAAGAAGTTCCTACATATCTGTGTATTGTCCACGGAGTTGGCTTTACATTTAAAGAAAATTGTCGCTACCGTTTAATTCAAATACCATCAAATACTACCTTCCTATCACAAATTTTATGAGGTTAAGACACTGTAATTCCTAAAGTTCTCTATTAAAATGTAAATGTTTATAAGAAGGTAATATTCTAAACCATCACCAAGGGTTACTATTTTAGTGAGACTTTATCAGATCAAACTATCATCTACTTGGGACATGAGCCCATTACCGAGGTCACATGTATTTTGACAGAGAAAGGAGTTAGGGCTCAGAACCAGAGGATGAGAGAAGAGGCCAAGGGTAGAGTTTGTCCAGCAGGGAGCCTGGCACAGCATGAGTTCACCAAATGTCAGTAAATTATGGGGAAGATACGAAAAAACTTTTTTTTAATTAAAATAAAGGAATAGCACATAGAAATAGAAAGTGAGAGGAAAATGTGATCCACAGTCAACTCTCTGCACCCACAAGTTCTGCATCCTCAGATTCAACCAACCTCAAATTGAAAATACTTGAAAAAACAGAATTCCAGAAAGTTCTAAAAAGCAAAAGTTGAACTTGCCATGCACAGGAAACTATTTACATAACATTTACATTGTATTAGATATTATAAGTAATCTAGAGATGATTTAAAGTATATGGGAGGACTGCATAGGTTACATGCAAATACTATGCCATTTTATATACAGGACTTCAGCATCCTAGAATTTTGGTATCCTAAGGATAGCGGGGAAGGGGCGGTCCTGCCACCAATTCCCCATGGATACTGAGGGACAACTGCATTGTACCTTATGCTTTTCTTGCAATCTATTAGAGAGTTCAATCAAAATATTTTTCACCTATACACAAAACAAACATATGCTTTAACTTTTTAAACTGATTTACCAACATTATTTTACTATATTAACAATATTTTACTAACATATTTACTATCATTATATTATATATGATCTCCAAGAAAACTATATACAATCACAATAACCTGTTTAATTAGAAATCTTTTCTCTTACAATGTCTAAGCCAGATATACATGAAAATTTCATTTGAAAGACATGCTTGTAGTTTTTCAAATTTTCCAGATTGAGACACATGGATTATTAAGAACAACAAATAATAAGAAAACTTAAGAAAATAAAGTAAATTAATTAAACAATGTAAAAGCAAAATGGATGAATTGAAAATAGAAAAATATATATGGCAAATAAACCAATTCACCAGATGATGCGATAAAAATAAATAGACAAATCTATAATTATAATTATAAATAGATAAATCTATATTATAATTAAGATAAATCTACATTATAATTAAATCCATATCATAATTAAGATTGAAAAATAAGTGGTAGAAACCCATATATATGGAATATCAAAAACTACAAAATAATATTTTTTAAACTTCTGTTAATTTGAAAATCTGAATGAAATGGTTTTCAAAGAAAATATAATCAAAGTTGACTCAAAAAGAGATAGAACGCTTATAGAAAACAGATGAGCACCATATAAGAAATTAAGCCCAGAACACTTCCTATGAGAATTCTTTCAAGCTTTCAAGAACAAATATTTCTGATGCTATTCAACTCTTACAGAACATAAAAAAAGAAGGCGATCTCCATGATTATTTCAAGATGCTAGCATCTATTTACATCAAAACAGAACAAGGCATATAAAAAGTACAGACCAGTTACACTTAACATTATTGCTGCAAAAATACATAATAAAGTATTAACAAATAAAATACAAACAAATCTCTTAAAGATTAATACAACACAGCCAAGTGGGAGTCAGTCCAAGAAATCTATTAAGTCACTTATCTTATAGCAAGTCAATGGAGAAAAAACTGGTGGTCTAAGGAGATTACACCAAAATATCCAATATAATTCTACATACATTCCTGATTTATTCTTACTTTTGGCATCTATAATAATGAACACTAGAGGTAGTCCCATGATCCCTATATCATGTCCAAGTACTGCACATGAGCGTGACATAGAGATAAAAATACTGGAAAGGAGGGAGCAAAATTATTTGCAGATAATATAACCTTTAACCTTACATCTAAAAATCCAAAGAGAATCAACACAATAAATAGAATACCCATTAGAACATAAGAAACTTTAATGAAGTGGCCAGTTATTTTAAAAAATCAAATGTTTTTATAAGGACAAATAATGTAAGGGGAAAGATGATGGGGGAAAAAATCATTGACCAGAACCTTAAAATAAGTAGGAATAAATATGATATATAAACCTACATAAAGTAAAAATATTAAAATCTACAAGGGAAATAAAGGTTTTTTATAAGTAGTTTATTTCTAGATCAGAAGATTCAAAATATAAACATGCTAATATGAGCAAAATTCTAAAGATTTAATTTTAGAGTAAAATACCAAAGGTCTCTTTTTTTCCCAGAACTTTACAAAATAATTCCAATTCTAAAGAGCATTATTGGAGAACAGCCATATAAAACTTTTTTAAAGAGCAAGAAAAGACGAGACCACCCAATATTAACATGCGATAATAACGCAAAGTAGTTTGGTACTGGTAGAAATAGATCAAATAGAATGAAAACTCAGGAAAAAAACAAAAAATGATAATTTTGATTTGATAAGGACGGCATTTCAAAGCAGAGAGTATAGTTCAGTGGTAGAGCATGTCCTTAGCATACATGAGGTCCTGGGTTCAATCCCCAGTATCTCCATTAAAAAAATAAATAAGTAAACCTAATTACCTCCCCCACCCCTAAGAAAACAAACCAGTCAAAACAGTGGTGTTCAGAATTGCTCTATCAGTGAGATCAGGAACAACTGGCTTTTTAAAAAATCAGTTTTATTTGCATCTATTTTAAGTATAATAAACTGCACCCATTTAAAGTTGTACAATTCTGAGTTTTGACAGATGTGTAACACTCTAGAAACCACAACCACAACCTAAATACTGAACATGACCTCCCTGCAAAGCTTCCTTCTGCTTTTAAAACTGAATTTTGAAAAAGATAAAAGCTGTATCCTTACCTTGCTCCTTACATCAAAATATATTTCAGATGAAACTTTAAATGCAAAAGGTTAGGACTATTAAAAAAAAAGTCAGGAATGTGTACCTTTCTAACACTGCCAGTAAGGAAAGTCATTCTGAGAATGACAAACTCAGCACAAAAGACTGATAAATTTGACCATATCAAATTATTAAATTTCTGAATAGCACAAAATACTATAGCCAAAATCAAAGATTCAACAGACTGGAAGAAATATTTTCGACACAAAGGACAAAACAATATCCTTAAAATATGAAAAGATCTTACAAACCAATATGAAAAAGACAAATATCCTAATAGAGCATCTGCAAGGAAAATGAACAGGCAGCTCACAGAAGACAAACCAAAGTATAAACTACAGTTTAAACTGTAAGAAGCATTTTCATTTTTATTCACACTTGTAAACCTCAGCAGAAGGGAGACAGCTCATTTTAATCACCATTTCAAAACCTAAAGATGGTCTGGCTTTTTAATGGTTTTGAAAAAAACTATGCCAAAGATCTAGAAAGGCACGCAGAAAATTCATTATCAATTAAAACACTTTTGAAATGATTAATAATTATTTCATTATAAGAGATTCATTATTCCTTACGCCACCCATGCTTTGTGACTTTTCATAATTTCATAAAAACAAGTTTCAAAATTTGGGGCAAGAACATAAACAAAAGTTCATCATTTACATAAGTAATAATATGACAGTAAGAGGCAACATATCTTCAAAATACTTAATACATTTTCATTCTAAAATTTTTAACTTACCTTTTTACCAGGAGAAGAGGGCTTGAAAGGGTTTGTAGGTAATTCTTTCTTCTCTGCTTTTTTAATTGGTGGTAAAGGGTTCTCAAAAGAGTAAGGATTGGTATCAAAATATTCCCTTGGGTAAAGATTTAATTTGAAAGCTGTCCCTTTAAGTAAACCATGGTGTTCTTCATTCTCTTTCTGTCAATTAAAGAGTTTAAAATTATATAGCAAAAATTACTCAAATTGGAAGTAAGGTAGAGCTGAATATACTTTTAAATTTTAATATAAGCATGTAGATTTTTAATATATACTACTGGTTCACTTTTTTTATATATTCCTTTGTTAGGTTCTATTTTTATGATACAAAAAATATGCTTACTTATGAACAAGCACAACTATGACTGTCCATTTTGGATACACGTTGATTTGAAGTATAGAAATCTATCACTTAAACAAATCTGTATTCACTATCTGGGTGACATAATGCAGTAAAAACAAACTGGTCTCTAGTTCAAATCCTAACGCCTTCCTGCTTTTTCTTAGTGACTCTGGGAAAGTTACTTACACTTTCAGTGTCACATTTTCTTCAAATGTAAATGATGATGATAATATCCACCCCCCCCTCCACCCTTAATGCTGTTATAAAGATTAAATGAGTATTATAAAATACCTGGCATATGGTAGGCCTTAAAAAAAAGTCAGCTTTTACTTCTAAGAATAAGGAATACTGAACTTTTTATAACGTTTTTATATTATAATATTATTTTAGGAAAGCCAGGGACATAAAATTTCTGACTTACGAATAATAAGTTCTAAAAGTAAGAATGAAGGAGCTTTACTATAAAGAGAGAAAAGTATCTTATACCCATAAACTTTGGATGAAAGACTAATTATTGAGCCATTGATAAAACTGCCTTGTGTGTATTTACATATTATGTATTATTATTCCTACAGATGAAAAGTAATTTACATAGAATTTTATATAAAGTGAATAAATCCATACATAGAAATAAGAGATGCTTATTTTCAAATGACCAAGGTTTCTGCCCAGTTTAATAGAAACCTTTTCCTGGATTTGGACACTCTCATATGCAAAAATGGCTACTATCCATCTCACAGCCCCACTGCCACTTAAAATCATCACAGACAAAATTATTGAAGACTGAATGCCTAAACAAACAAAAATTTAAAAACTAACATAGTTGCTGTTCAATTTCTATTTCTTAACATCCAGATGCACTTGACTTTTCATTACTACCAGCTTTCTTTAAAGTTATATTGATTTTGTTAAATTATGTTGATATTCCAAAATTTCTACAGGTTCCTCTGCTCATTCACATGTAGGCATTCTTCACATGGGTGAATATGCTTTATTTTAAGTCAAATAGTGTAGAAAGTGAGTGTAAGAGGCATAGACCAGTACGTCTAAGGTTTTATTTCTGCCATTTCATAAAGTGAATCATTTTCTCCCATCCTTTGGCTCTCTCTCCTGTAGGTACTCATTTTCTCCTCTCCACTTCCTCCCTTCTCCCAAGTCCACTCACTCACCATAACGGCTCAATCGGCCCAAAAGTACCACCACTACTCCTTTTTGGGCACAAAATAGTAGGCAAAGACTAGGATATGACTCTTCTCCAAATAGAACACAGCTGATCAGGCCGAGTTAACAGAAGCTTCACAGCTAGTCTACAGACATGTAGGACAGACGTGGGAAACCACAGCAGCGATTAAAGCTCATCCTGGGAAGAACTGAAAGGAGCTATAGCAAGATGTGGAAATCTAATATCAAGAAGGTAAAATTATCGTAATTCATAAACATCAACCTGCCACTACCCAAGTAATACAAAGAGGACAAAACAAACCCTCATTAGATCACAAGTGAATTCTCTAAGTCAACTAAATAAGAGAAATGTTAAAAAAATTAAAATAGAGTCTTTTACCTTGTAATTTAGTTTTGGTGCATCATAGAAATCAGCAGAGTGTGAAAACTGCTTACCTATGGTAACATTTGCATAGCTAAGGAAAAGAAATAACAATGACTTCAGGGTTCAGAAATTCATTTTTTTAATCAAAACAAATGACATGAAAGTGTTAAAAAATATCTTACCCATATCCGGTTCCTTTCTTTCCTGGGTTTGTGTATAAATTCTTCCCAGGTGGCTTATATTTTTCTTTGGGTTTTGACTGTGCACTGAAAAATGGGACTGGTCCGCCAATTGTTCCATAGTAACTTCCTAAACCACATCTAAATACAGTTTAATAACAAAAAAAGGGCAAGTTAAAATAGCAAATTTTATGTTACCAATGAAGAGAAGGGGGAGAGGCAAGATAGTGGGAGGGTCTATGAGACAACCGAAACCTTTGTTACTGTCAAAGTTTGACATTGCTTATAAATTTGAATTAAAAATTTCAAGAACTAGACAGACATCAACATTGGTTACTTATTATCTCTGGCCTACAAATAAAGGTTCTGTTAGGAAAAGATATTCATTCTCATTCATTGCTCTTTACGCATACATTATAAAATTCTCTTAAAAATTAGTAAATAAAGCAATGACATCACAGAGAAAAGGAAATTATGCACAGGCATGATCTAACTAGAATTTGATTTAATGCAAGCATTACATATTAGTACATTTACAACGTATTAAATGCCCATGGTTCTATAATCTATTTTGAGTAAGGACCAGTATGAGGACTTCTTATTTATTCCACCAACCTCTCTTTTTGGAGACACTGTATCCCACTATATCACAGATGTTTTTCACGTATCTGTGATCTTTAAAAAGAAAGAAAAACTAGCCTAATTGTATAACTGTTCTTATTTCTTGGCTGACAAATGAATATAAGCACATTATAAATACTATATCAAGCCAGCAATTCCCAATTATTGCAAGAGGTCAAAACTCATCAATTGGGGTAAAGGAGGCTGAAAATTAGGAAAAAGTTATTTGAAGGATAAAATACATATATTACATGAAAAAGAAATGAAGTAGTGACCCAAAAAATGCATGTGTGAATTTATATCTAAGAAGGAAATAAAGGAGCCCAAATAAAAGTAACAATAATAAAAATTAACAATTCAAACCTATCTAAAATGTGAAAACGTGGAAAAAGATAAACTACCGTAACAGAAAAGAAGACATTCTCCACACTTAATAAAAACTACATAATTTGACTTTGAAGACTGCAGCTTTACTAATCTCATCAGTATGACAAACACAAAATTCACCTTCACCAATCCTCATCTGTCATAAACTCTAAATTCAGAGTCAACATTACTGAGTGTGAACTAACATGATATTTTGAAGCCCTGCTGTATGATATCACAGACTATATGATTTTGTTTAAGAATTTAAAGGTAAGGGAAAAAAAGAACCTCACATTGACAATTTTCACAACTAAAATGTTGTTAAACCCCGTACATGTATCTTCGCACATGATTTTTAATAATGTATCTTTGATAAATTATCTTCCTTATTCGAAAAAGGTTTCTTCTAATTTCACACTTTTTATTTATACTTTTTTAAAGTTTGAAAAAGCAGAAAAAACAGTCAAGGGCACAGATATGATGACCCAAGACAAATTTTTCCCTTGGGTTAGGGAAAACTAACCCAAAGTTGAAACCTTGAAAACCTGTTGCAAGGTTTTCAAACAAACTTATTTTCATTATTTAGTTGGCTTTTTTAATGAACTGAAATAAACAGTGACATAAATAACCAAAAATTTAACGTGATAATGGAATCTACTTAATCAAAATTACCTGTCAACCTAAATCATCCAATATAACAGTCTTTAAGGCAAACTTAACGTAAGAATCATACTTTACAAAAAATGAGTCATACATATGTAAGTCCTACAGAAAAACAACACTGAATTTAACCTAGAGGACAGAGAGATGCAGGAGATATATGTAAGACTTTTCACCAAATACTTACGGCTTTTTCTCTCCGTTAGTAGGGAGAAAGGCTTTGCCTAGATTTTTTTTGGCTTCTTCCATCATATGCCGTCTCCGCACTTGATTCAGGTTTACGTAGCCTTCACCTTCAAAAACCCTTACAAAATGGGGATCAAAATAACCTGCCTGGAGACTTGACATTTCTTTGGATCCCCCAGGTAGTAGCTGTCTATTTTTGCTTGCAGCCTCATTAAAGGGTCCTTTAAAAATAAATTAGGAGTATCATAATTTTGAGTTCACTACTAATTAAAGGACAAGAAAAAATAATTTAGAAAAAGTTTTAAAATGTGATTTGGGCAGTGAGTTTTGAGCTCTTGAACACAGCTTCAAAATGTTTGTTGAAAGGTCTGTGTCAGGGGCAACGCTGACAGTAAGAACTAAGAGGTTTCCATTATAACATTTTAACAATTAGACTAAACTCCTGTTTTACTAGTCATCTAATCCAGTCCTTTCCCATCTATATACCAGAAAACACTGTGTGAGAATATAGTAGGAAACACTATTCGTGTCAGTACGTAAGTGAGAGAGAGAGAGAGAGAGAGGGAGGGAGGGAGAGTGTATGTGTGTATGTGTGTGTGTGTGTGTGCGTGTGTGTGCGTGTCTGTGTAGGTTGAAGGAAAAAGGAATTTGACACAAACTGAAGCAATTCCCCTCCTGGGTATATACTCATCACACGAGCGCCTACGTCCACTAAAAAGCAGAAACAAGGAAAAAAAAAGACAAATAAGAATGTTCATATCAGCTTCACTCATAACAATTAAAAACAAAAAACAACTCAAATGTCCACTGCTAACTAAAATTGGCACTTGCCATCTGCCTCTACAAGGACTGGATCACGCTGGCACTTGCCATCTAACTCTGTTCGGATTAAATCACGAGCCACTGCAGCTGCTGACCTCCAACACACCCTGAAAGGAGTTCAGGACGGAGGTCAGGAATGAGGTGCTCTGTGCTCTGGGAAAACTGGATGAACAGGCCTTCAGATAGTCAGATACTTTCAGAAAATTTTATGGCCCCAATTCTTGCATCTCCTCATATCTAGAAAAGTACCAAAATCACAAACAGTGACATCTGCTCCTCGTGACTAGCAGCAAGCCTCTGCCTAAGTGTGTGCTTGACTACACGTGCCCCCCTCACTGAAATCATGTGTAATATTGAGCTTTCCCCCTGCCTCTTGGGAATAGTTTCTCAGAGCTTTCTAGGATGCTGTCTCCTGAGCTATAGTCCTCATTTTGCCCCAAATAAAACCTAACCCACAATGCTCAGTAGACACCATCAACAGGAAAATAGATAAATAAATTGTGGTATATTTACACAATGAAATACTAGTAGCCCAATAATTTTTAAAAGGCTAGTTTTATGAATATTTAGAACTTCTTTTGTAATTTGCTTCTAGGAGAGCTCAATTTGTAAAGTCCTTCTACAACATGAAAGAATTTTTTGAAGTGCAAAGAATCCTGAATTCAACTGGCTCTTAAACTGTACATTTGTACCATTGATTTTTTTTTATCTTAAGGTTTTGGAATGGTAATATATTCACACAGTTCCAAATTTAGTAGTGTGAATATTTCCATGATAAATCCTCCTTCTACACTTGGCCACTCAGTTCCTCTCCCACAGGTGACCATGATAATAATTTTGTTTTCCAGACAATGTTCAGGCACGTTCCAGTGAATATTTTCATATATACCCTTTTCCAATTTCAATGTTTAGCATACTACATACAACATTCTGTACCTTGATTTTTTATTTACTAATGTATCTTGGAGATGTTTCATATCAGTGTATTCTTTCTCATTGTTTTGTTTATTACCCTAAAAATCCCTCAGCTATTCATTTAGCATTTCATTTTTCAAGAAAGTGATCATGGATGGCCTTTTCAGATGCAAATGTAAATGCTGTTTGCATAGTATAGTTTCCCATCTAAGGAGGAAAAAAAAAACAGCTAAAAAATAATATTCCAGGAGAAAATTGCCATGCACCTTGGAAAGAAATAAAATTACCTACAAGGAGAATATACAAAGGTAGGGTAGCCCAATAAAATTAGCTTCTTGCTATTATGAAATTAAGTTCTCTCTTAATTCTATTGAAATTTCACAAGTTTACTCAACTTTAAACCTAAGGCTTTAAAATGCAGGCCATTAAAAATATCATTTAGCTGAAATACGAAATCTAAAATTTCACATAGGAAATATCCACTCTTGGGCTACAAAGAAAACCAAATATACTTACGATTAAACTGTGATACATATCTGTCACCCACAGTAATATATTCCATCTCACTGAAGAGGCCAATTCTCTCCATGTCAGTTTTCCCTCCTTCCGCAGGCATGGCTGCTGCTTGGGGTGGTGTTCTCTGTATTGGAAACTTCAGTGGCTTCCTTACAGCTACTTCTTGTATAGCAAAATCCTGCTCTACACTGAAAAATACGGGAGGAAAATTTAGGAAACAGGTAATTACTAAATTCCAGTCCAAGTTACTTTCAGTCTGAAAGTTAACATGCAGAGTTACATCCTAAAACAACAGTCCCAAAATATGTGGGGAAAGAATCTACTTTGTGGGGCTGAGGGGGAATAATGAGGATTCAAAATTCCCACCATGAACCTTCCCCTTGACTCTCCAGGGGAAGTAACCATAAATTACAAAGAAATGTGTATCTGTTGCATTGCCAAACAACTGTCAAAATAATAAAATGATTACTGCACAGTATGGAATAAATACTGTATAAACAATATCCTTCTTTTGAGAAGTTCAAGGTTGACTGACATTTTCAGTTTAGATAAAACAGTTCAGACATACTGCACTGACCCTCCTATTGAAAATGACTTACTTTTTCAGAATGTGCAACACACGCAGGTATTATCCTATAGTTCTTGAGTTTTTGCACGTTTAAATGTATATAAGAAATGTGCCACCTGGTGAAATTAGTTCATAAAGGGGATGAGAGGAGAGACAACGAATCAGAGTATTGGTTAAAAGGGTTAAAGGGTAGACTGCAACTATGAGTTTTCTTTTGAAATATTACACTAAATATGCATCTGTTTATTTGGATATTGCTTATTTTAATTACACATGTTCTAAAAGAACACTTGCTTTCATTTCATTGTAATATTTTTTAAGCACCAACTAGATCCAGGCACTGGAGGTACATGAGTGAATAAAACAAACACTGGCTTATGCTTCCCAGCTTATAATTGAAGGTAAGAAACTTTTGCCTGAATTTAGGGCAAACTGTTTCAATGACACTAAACAGGTCTAAATTTACTACTTGAAACTGTGGCTCATCTTTCCCCCACCCCTCCCCATCCTACCTCTTTTTCTGATCAGGTATGATTTAAAACTAGACATCAGTCAGTTGGAGTGTACTAATTCGACTTGCATCACATTTCAAAGCTCTATCTCCACTGTCCAACCTCAAAGGCTTTCTGTGCTGCTACAGGGGCTCAAATCCTTTAAATGGCTCGCAAAGCCACTATCACCCTCATCTGTCACCACGAGAACCCCCTCCCTGGCCCCTGGGCTCCAAACTGTCTTCTTTCAGTTCTCAAGTTGAGTTCTCTCCAGCCACAGGACTGTAGCACATGCTGTTTCACTTTAGGCAGGTACTTCACTGTGCTGACCCCCTTTCGTTTCCCAACTAATACTAATCCTTCTCATCTTTTAGCTCATTCCTCATTTCTTTAATTCCCTATATCATAGCGGCATGTACTTCTCTTACCAAGCCCTCGTCCTGGTTATCTAACGGGTTATTTTACTTGACTTAACAGCTGCTTTCCCCATCAAATTGTTGGCTTCAGGAAAGCAGGAACCATGGTGAGTTTGGTTCTTCCTTACCACAATGTTCCAGTGCACAACAAAGCGAGCCGTAGAGAGAAGAAGGGGGGGGGGGGAGGAAAGAAAAAGGAGGAGGAAAGGAAAGTTCTTCCTTGACTTTTTCCACTACTTAACTTTTCTTGAGCAACATTTGCAAAACCATTCACTCATTTATCTAACACTTTGCAAACCCCTCCTCTGAGCAGGGCTCGCTGGTAAAAGCTAGGAAAAACTGAGAAAAGGCATAGATCCTGCCCCTTTGGGAGCTTACGCTCTGGGAGACAAGACATAATCAGGTATAAACACAGTAGAACATGGCAAGCTCCCTTCGAAAGGTAGGGACAATGTGCCGTTGTGGGGAGGGGGGTGAAGGAGGGGCATAAAACTTCTGTCTGAGGTGGTGAGGGAAACGATGTCCCATTAGGGAAAGGGGGGGCTCACAGTAGGTAGGTATACAAAGGACAACACCTTGGAGGCCGGGAAGGCCAAGTCACCTTTGAGTAGTGCACTCAATCGGACAACCGAGCTCAGATCATCCCAGCTCCAGCCCGAGTCCACCCAGCTGCAGGAGCGACCAGGCCCACGCGCCACGCAGCGCGAGCGTTTCCCGCGCTGGACCTCGCTGCGCAGCGCCGCCGCACGCTCCGCGCGTCGCGGGGATTCATTGTGCCGCGTTGCCTTGGCTACGGGAGAATCCATTCCGAGAACGCTACAGGAAGGTAGGTGGAAGGGTCCAATTCGCACCGAAGAACACACAGAAAGACGTAAGAAAGTATGTAGGATACGAATGACACAGTCAACAGAATTTACCGAATAAGAGTTTTCTGCTTCCCGCCCCATTATCTACCCGCTAGAGGTGGCGTGGTGGTACGCTCCACTACGTATGCTGCAGGGCATGGTGGGATTGTAGTCGGCGTCCTCAAGCCCCGCCCCTCGGTGACGCCACTTCCGGGCCAGCCTCTTGAGCTGCGGGCGGACGTAGGCCTTGCATCAGCGCCGCGTCGCAGGCATGGTGAGTACCCCAGTTCGCCTCCCACTCCAGCGTTTCCCTTCAGGCTTCGGTAGCCGCCACGAGTACGACTCCACAGCCCTTGAAAGAACTGGTTCTGCCGCGGCCCACCGTGGCAGCTGAGAACTCCGTGGTCTGGGCGGCCTTGTCCTCGGCCTCTTCCCGGAGGGCCACTACCCTGCACAGTTTTTGCACCCTAGCCCTCCGCTCTGCCGCGTTTGGATACGCGCTCCCTGCAGCTTCTCCTTGTGTATGCATTTTGAAAATGAGAGATTATTAGACGGTTTTGAAGGTTTTGAAGAAGGACTGGAACTGGGAAAGATATGAGTAACTTTCCAAATACCCTTTACCCTTAGCTCCTGTGATGTCACGCTCCGCTAGTTTCCTTCCTAATTGCTTAGCTAGGTTCTCCAATCCATATCCTAGATGTGTTTAGCGCTTTTCTTTACACCCTATACTTTCTCCAAAATTTGTATCTACAGCTTAGACGTTTGTTCTGAGCGCCAGATTCGCATATCTAATAGCTTATACCTCCACTTGTATAGCTCATATGTATCTCAGACGCAGTAAGTTCAAAACTGACTTACTCTTCCCACCTCCTCTCATCTCTCACCTGCTCTTCCTACAGTGATTCCCGTCTCAGTTCATTGCGCCACCATCCACCCCACCCTTGTTCACGCCAAAAACTTGGATGTCATCCTTGACGTTTCCCTCTTCTCAACTCCTGAACATCTGTTCAGCAATCAAATCCTATGGATTCTACTTCTAAATGGCTGTCACTTGTCACTGTCTCTGCTATAACCATCCTTATCTTTGCTACCCTCAGATCTAACCATCTGCCGTGGTGTCTAAAATGATCTTTTAAGTAGGCTTTCAGCAGTCTGAGCCCCTGCCTGGAAGGGACTCTTCCACCGCCACCCCTGTCTTTCTTTTGGAATCGTTCACACGCTTACCAACTTACCCTCAGATCTAAGCTTAAGTGTTATTTCTTCAGAGAGGATCTCAATTCAGAAGTCTAGGGGGTTTCTAGTGCTTTCACATATGATTTCTTATGGAACCTTCACAACAACCCTGTGAAGTTGTATATTTTTCCAGCTTTACAGAAGAAAAAACACACTTGAGTGATAAAATTTTGCAAACTCATACAGTAACAGTTAAATTTGCTCTTGCTTGTCTTGTTAACTTTCATTGTCATTAAACATTTTTTACTCAGATGAGTGAGTAGTATTTTGTATGATACTATTGTTCTTTATTTCTTATTGATAGTAGCTATTTAAGTGCTTTCTTTTTTCTTTTCTTTTCTTTCTTTTTTTTTTTTTTTTCACTATGAAGAACAATAGTATGGTAAGTGGACAGCAAGGAAGCTAAATTTGTCCTGAACTTTCTTGACTATTTCCTTAGTATAAATTCCAAGAAGTAGAATTAAGGCAAAGGGTATGGCCTTTCAACAGGTTACAACTTATGGAATAAATAAAAGCAGTCACCCTTTTAAAAATGTGATTTATAAATGAGAAAAACAGTAATGGTACCTGCTTTGTAATGTTCTGAGGATCAGAGTTAATACATGTTCAGTCATTTAGCATAGTGCCTTTTACTTTTTAAGAGCTCAGTAAATGTTAGTCCTTATCCATTTATTTCAAAACAGGGTTCTTACTGTGTAGTACAGGTTCTTCAGCCTGTTTGGGATGTATTTTGAGATTCTAATGAAGTCTTTGACACCTCTTTCCAGACGTTCCTTTCCTCCTTCCCACCCCTCCCCTGCCAGCACAATGATACGTCTTTTGTTTTATGTCATCAACTACCTGAAACTCAGCATAGGGACCCAAACTAAGAACTGCTGATAGATTCCATTTTATAAGTGTTTTTTTTTCCCCTTTGTAAGTTGGAAGCATTTTCCTGTGCCATTCAATATTCTTGTAAAGCATGATTATTTATGGTTCTATAATTCATAATTATTTAATCAACCTCCTCTGCTGACATTTAGGTTAACACCCTTATACCTGAAACTTTGTGTGTTTTGCAGACTTCCTTAGAGTAAATTTTTTAAATGCAGAATTACTAGGTCAAGAATGTGAATATAAGACTTCTGAATCTTATTGCCACATCACCCTGTGAAGAGTTCTAAGAGTTTATATTCCCCCATCAGTGATATATTAGTTTCCTCTCATTGTCTTGACTACCAGTTTGTTATCATAATGTTCAATGTTCTTTACCATTGGTTTTTTAATGTCATTGTTAAACCCTATAATTGTTAGGATTATAATTTAGAAATATTGTCTTAGAGCTGTGCTCCTCACTGGCATGGGGGAGATTTTAAATATTCTTGTGCCTATATCCTCCTCATACCAATAATCAGAATCTCTGGGGGTGCAGCCCAGGTGTCAGTATCTTAGGCTCCTTGGGTGGTTTCATTGTGGAACAAAGGTAAAGAAGCCCTAATTTAGAATTTAGGGTATTTTGTTTTCCCTCCATAAGACAAGTATTAACTCACAAAATAATTTGAAGAGTCAAGGTTAATTAATGCCTTAACCTAAATTCAGTTAGAGTCTAACTTATATGAGGATGAGTTGGTTTGTTTTACAATGGAATTTTTGTTTTATTTATCTTAGGTGATTTCAGAGACTATGGATATACTTTTCAGAATAAGAGGAGGCCTTGATCTAGCTTTTCAGCTAGCTACTGCTGATGGTAGGTCCACCATAAAACTTATTGATAACGAAATATACTGAGATTATCTCCATTTTTCAGATAGAACTGAGTGAAAGACAGGATGAATAAACTAAGATCACACAGTTAGTAAGTGATATAAATTGGGTTTAAATTTAGGTGCTTTATTCCAGTACCACCCCTCACCCATTCAGGTCTTCTGCACACATTAGAAAAAAGTGTCCCCTTTCTTAAGAAACTTTACTGCCTCTGGCAGAAAATTGTCACAATAAATATAAATATCCACAGTGAGCACAATGTAAACAAGGCACCCAGACTTGTACATTAAAGACTTGCAACTGTGCGTAATCCTGAGTCTCCAGAGCGCACTCTCTTGAATGTCGTGTTGTTTAGGAATGGTAGGCAAGCTCTAGGGAGAAAAATCAGCAGGGTTTGTTTAACCAGATTCTAGGATGTCTTCCTGTTTCTGATTGCCACCACTAATTGAGGTAAAGAATACCAGAGGAGGCAGATGAGGAGCTGTGTTGGAGGTGTGTTTCATTTGAGATGCCACAGTATGTCAGGTGCCCATTCCCAACAGGCATTTGGTAATTTGAGTCTGAAACTTAATGAGAATGGTCAGAATTGGAGATGGAGAACTTAATATCTCTTAAGGATGATAGTCAACACCTTGATGGTAAGTGAAATCACACATGAAAAGTATGATCAGTGGTGTCAGGAGCCACAGAGAAGTTCAGAGAGACAAGGAATAGAAAGTGTCAGAGTTCTTTGAAGGAGATCACCAGCTGACTGTTGTTTCTGGCCCCATGGAAAGAGGAAGGGAGAGAATGCAGAAAGTACTTCCTGACCCGTCCCTTCATACTAAAAGATATTCTCAATCTTAGTCCACATTCCAGTCCCCACTCCCAGAGCAATTAAAAGTAAGTCCCTAGGACAGAGACTCAGGCATCAGTAAACTTTTTAGGTGATTCTCTATTGTGCTATCAAGATGAGAATCATTTTACAAGGACTAAATCAAACTCATTTTTAAGCCCCTCTTGTTAGTAAAGTAGAGTTGTTCCCTAATATGTAGCTTGTGTGGATAAAGCCTTATATTCACAACTTAATATAAATTGAAGTTATAATTTGCTATGAAGTTACTGCAAAGTATAATTGATTTATTAATCAACAGCTATAATGATGTAATTTCAAATGTAAACAAGGGCTGCAGATACTTTCTACCTAGTAAGCTACATGTATGAGCTTGTCCCCTGACTTGGTAGATTTCCTCCTCCTGTATCAAACCCCTTCAAATACTCAGTGTCAGGGAATTATTAATGAGGAAATATAGAGGAAAGAGGTACCTAACTTTAAAGACATCACAATTGTTTTAGATTACTTTACCTCATGGTCCTTCAGAGATAAGGTAATCCAGGAATTATGTTTGTTTTTTGTAGTGCAGCTAAAAACCATTAAATTTGGCTTTCTGAATGTATCAGGATGTCTTTAAATTTGTTTTGTGTAAGTAATCTTTTCTCTACCACCAGTGTGTTTATTTATCAAGCTATCTATGTCATAGTTAAATATCTTAACCACAGGGTTACACATGGTTAGGAGTATAAAGCTAGGACAAGTATATAAGTATTGTCTTTTTCTTCAGATATATCTTCTTAAAAGTTTTGACTTTGGGTCCATGAAAATGTTTTACATATTCAAAAAAATCATGTCAAGAGAAAATACTAGAAAATAAAGTCAAAGAAATATCAAGTTGATGACATACCACACAGAGAATAGAATTGGGACTTGAGAGCACAGTACTTTGAACAGTCTTAGTGGGATGTAGTCCAAGGAAGAAAAGAACTACAAAGAAATTTAAATTTCATTCAACAGTTTTATTGCTATAAATAATATGGTATTTTGAAAGTAACGGGAATCCTCATGCATTGCTGGTGGGAATATAAAATAGTGCAGCTCCTTTAGAAAACAGTTTGGCAGTTCCTCAAATAGTTAAACAGAGTCACCTTGTAGCTCTGCTTGTAGGTGATCACCTAACAGAAATGAAAACATATATTGACACAGTAATTCAGGCACAGGTGTTCATAGCATTACTCATGATAATC
This sequence comes from Camelus ferus, assembly GCF_009834535.1. NCBI lineage: Eukaryota > Metazoa > Chordata > Mammalia > Artiodactyla > Camelidae > Camelus > Camelus ferus. The sequence goes on from NC_045721.1 coordinate 17,484,439, forward strand.
AAAAAATAGAAACAACCCAAATGTGTATCAGCTTATGAATGGATAAACAAAATGTGTTATATTCATGCAGTGGAATATTATTCAGCCACATAAAGTGGTGAAGTACTGATTCTTGCTATGGATGAATTCACAATATGGATGAATCCTGAAAATTTTATGCTGAGTGAAAGAAATGAGACACAAAAGGCCATATAATGTGTGATTCCATTTATATGAAATGTCCAGAAATAGGCAGACCTGTAGAGACCAAAAGGAGGTTAGTGATTGCCATGGGTGAGTGTAGGGAAGTGGGGAGTGACCCCTGGTAAGTCCTGGGTTTCTTTTGGGGTGATGAAGTGTTCTAGGATTAGATAGTGATGATTGTAAAAAGCAACTAAATTGTACACATTAAAAGAATGAATTTTATGGTCTGTGAATTTTATCTCAGTTTTTAAAAAGTGGCAAAAATTTTTTCATAATTATGGAACCTGGGGAATGGATATTTGGGAATCAGTTTTACTGTGCTCTACTTCTGTGTGTTTGGAAGAATTAATGTTAAAAAGTTAAAATTTTTTCTTATTAACTTCTATTAATATTCTTTTAACTTAGAAATTTTTGTCAAGAAAGCACTAAAACATGTGTTGAGTGACCTGTCAACCAAGCTTTCTTCAAATGCGCTTGTGTTCAGAATTGGCCACAGCTCAGTGTATATATGGCCTAACAGTGACATGAACACCATTCCAGGAGAACTGACTGATAGTTCTGCTTGTAAGAACATAATGCGATTTATTCAGTGAGTATGCTTGAAGACTGCTAGAATTGTTTTCACAGCATCATTTCATATTTTAAACATCTTTGTGTATTAAAAATTTAGATTTGAACAGGAAGAAGATACAAAACGAAAATTCATGAAGAAGAAAGACAGAAAGTTGTCAGACACGGTAAGCAAATCACTTGTCTTCTTAGCGGTAAAAATTTAAATCCTATAATTTGGAATCAAGTGAGATCTTAGAAATTACTTAACCCAACTCTCTTATTTTTTTATAGATCAGATTATTCAGATCTACAAAGATTAAATGACTTGCCAGAGGTTCTATCTCTGTTTCACATATCTAAACACTTTTCCCATGATAATACATATCTTAAATGAGTTTTTTAGATGCTTTCTTTGTTCCCACAAAAAAAAAAACAGTTTGAGTACGTTTACAAATTATGTAAAGATTAAAAGGAATCATTCTGAAACATGACAGTGACACATTATGCTATATAAGATAGTAAATAATAAATGATTTACTTTTCTTCACACTGTTTTTGTTCTGTTGATTTTTGAACCAATGCTGTTGAGTATCTGCCATGTGCCACAAACTTTGCCAGATATTGGAGATATAAAATGGAGCTGCTACTTCAAGGCAGGAAGTTGTATACAGTTAATATGGCTGTCGTGTTTTTCCAGACTGATAGGTAAAATAGGGTGGACATGAAGTTGGAGATGTGGGCAGGGACCACTCAGTAGAAGCCGAGCTAAACCAGTAGCTGTGGTCATAGAGAAGAGGGAATGGATGCAAGAGATACTTGGGCAGTAAAATGTATTGTACTTGGAAGTTAATTGGATGTGGGATGACCAGCTTCTTGCTTGGGTAAAGATGGGAGATGAGGAAGACATGAGGTCAGTTTTGGTCATGTTATGTTTGAGACATCAGGGAGGTGTCCCCATGAACTGTTAGATTTATAAATGTGGAGTGTACAAAGAAGCTGTGGGCCGTAGATAAGGATTTGAGAATTACCAGCAGTTGGAACGTGACATTTTGAGGGATACAGGTCGGTTATTTTGTAGACTGTTCCTCAGCTTGGGTTAGGGTTTGTTTTAGGCTTCCTCATGACAGATTGAGGTTGTCATTGTTGGTAGGAATTCCACAGACTGTGTCCTCCTCAGCACATCTTAGGAAAGAGGCATGTGCTGTTTGTTCTGATATTGGTTGGTGGTACTTTGGTCACTTAGTGTGGTATCCCCCAGTTCTCTCCACTATGAGGTGCTACTTTTTCCCTTTATAATTAATAAGTATCTTGCGGGCAGATGCTTTGAGTGTATGTATGTATCATATTTCTTATCAAATTTTTACCTACCACCCTAGCATCGATAGATAATTTTTGCCAGAAACTACCATTAATCTGATGGTTGCAAAGTGATGATTTTTCCAAGTCTGTTGTTTCCTTATACATTTATTACATGACATTATACTGTGAGGAAAGAGCTTTTCCTTTTCCCCATTTATTATCTGCGTGGAAGCATGGATTCTTACGCAATGAGTTATAATCTGTTACTATCATTGTTTTGATGTTCACATTTCCTAAAATTTGGCCAGTAGAAACTTCAGGCTGGCTCCAGTGTCCTCTTGGCACTGTTTTTGAGTACTTCCTTCTTCCTTCCACAAAATGTTCCAGGCTTATCATGTACTTTCCCTGTTCCAGCTCAGGAATCAGCCATTTCTCCAAGGAGCACACACATGTGTACATACATACTACACATGTGTAACACACAGATATAACACACGCATCCTTATTTACCTGTGTAAATCATATTTATAACTCCAGTGCTGTTTCAGCATCACACAATTCCTTGCCTTTTCCCAGGGAGAAACCTGGCTTCCAGTACTCTTAATATTTTGCTAAATTTGTTTAACCTACCAAAAGTATCTTTAGAAATATTTTTCCATACCACTGTCAAAATCAAACCTACTAATAGAGTTCAGTATTTGTTTATAGTTCTTTATGTCTTCAGACCAGGGGTATACAGTCAGTGGACCTTTTTTAGTTCCTTCAGTTTGTGATTATTTTATCCTGTTCATTTGATTTTCTTCTTTTTAAGTCTTTACAAAAGTATAGAGAATAGTGTAATGAACACTGATGATCCTATCCCAACTTTAACGGTTATAAATACATCATCAGTCTTCACTCCTCACTCACTCTACACCTCTCCTCAGATAATTTTGAAGCCGAGAAAAACTTTTCTTTAAGATAAGATTTGTGCTTTTAAACAGTTTACCATAATATAGCTTATATGATCTTTACAAAGTCCTTTTATTTACCTTTTATATTATTGTTCAGTGTGCTGTAAACGAACTGTTTGTCTTTACAGCATCAGATAGTAAATATAGATCTTATGCTGGAAATGTCAACCCCTCTGGCAGCCGTAACGCCCATCATTGAAAGAGAAAGCGGAGGGCACCACTATGTTAATATGACTTTACCAGTCGATGTGGTTGTGTCTGTTGCTCCAGAAGAAACATGGGGAAAGTAAGCATTTTATAATACTACTGCCACATTTAAATAAGGACCCTCCCCTGAAGTAATCGGAGCCCATTTTTAAGTATCATATAGGCAAACCAGGGTTGCTGGTGATGTTTTTACTATGATTTACTCGTTTATTTTTAAACTAAAAACTATCCAGTAATTAAGTGTTTATTGGAGGAAGTAGAGTAATATGCAAAACCTGTAAGGTTTTCCCTTTATCTACACAAAGAAAACTTATAGTTTATTTAACATTTAACTTTGCATTATTTAGAACTTCCTTTAATAAACCTGGTCCAGCTAAGGGGATTTTTTTTGTTTTTATTTTTTGGGGGAGTTTTTTTGTTTTTGACTTTTTTTAATTTTTTTTTTTTTTGAGGTGGGAAGTAATTAGGTTTATTTATTTATTCACTTAATGGAGGTGCTGGAGACTGAACCCAGAACCTTGTGCATGCTAAGCATACACTCTAGCAATTGGGCTATACCCTCCCCACAAGGGGTTTTTTTGGGTTTTTTGCTTGTTTGTTTTTTACTATATTAGGGATATATTCACTCAATGCTTTCATGTATCATAACCACTGTAACTTTTGCTAATGCACTTGTATATTTTTCCCCTACAGGGTTCGTAAAATTCTAGTTGATGCAATTCATAATCAACTAACTGATCTGGAAAAATGCATTTTGAAACACATGAAAGGAACATCTATCGTGGTCCCTGAACCATTGCACTTTTTATTACCAGGGGGAAAGAATCTTGTAACAATTTCATATCCATCAGGAATTCCAGATGGTCAGCTGCAGGCCTATAGAAAGGTGAAACCAGTTCATTTATTCTTAGAAAAAATATGGCTGTAGTTCATTTTGTATTCAATTATATGTTTCTAATAAATGGAAATTATTTCATGATTTAATTTTAAAATGTGGACACAGACTGTTTGTTTTACATCTTATTTAATTTCTGTTCTCATGTAACTTTTTAAAGTATTATTAATGAAAAAATATGCTAAACCATATGTAACAATTTCATATGTTTAGTATAGCTCATATGTTATTTTTCTGTAATGAAATTTGGACATGAAAAGATGCTTACTTGCCTAGAGCAGCTGATGAGTATAATGTAATAAATTCCTTTTTCCTTCCATTACTTGCGGATTTGTGAAAGAGACAAGATTACAGTTAGAGCAGGGAAATTAGGATTTATGCTGATTCTAATTAGGATTTGTAGTAATAGTCCATCTTCTACCTCCCAGGATTATTTGGGTTTTATTAGAGGCATTTTAAAGAAAACATGATCAGCATTTAAAGAAATGAGATTTACTGGCAAAATGACTGGTTTGGGAGTACGTATTTTTGATGTGTGGCCTTGTCTGGCACCCATCAAATTATACCTTGGGAACATCTTCCCAATCTCTGTCCCTGAAAAGAGGTGTAACACTGTACCTCTCTCTAAGTGCTAGATTAATTGATTTGCAGGGGCAGCAGTTACACAAGCTGATGATCGTATTCAAACTGCTAGAATAGATAGAAGATACCAAAAAAAAGTCAGACTTTTCAAGGTGTCTGTTACCTATTTGTATACACTCAGGAATATATTGCCTTTTAAACATGTATGTGTATTTTTATTTTGATGTCATATTAATTGGTTTCATACCACCAATTTCTACTCTGTAATTCAATCAGTACGCCTTATATTTGTCAAGTATTCTAAGCATGATTTTTTTAAATACTTTGATGTAATTGTATCATTGTTAATTACAATTGACTCATTTACAAGTCTGTTTCAAAACCAGTCTTTAGCCTGGATGTATTTTAACAGACTGGGTTATAAAAAATAATTTTAAAACATCTCAGTTCCCTCACTCTAACAAATTATTTTCACTTTTCTATATTCCCTTCCACTTTCTATCCATATACATAAACAAAAATAAATCTTTTTTAGTTTTAGTTTGAATCTCACCCTCTTTCACCATAGTTAAGTTGTGTGTTTGATGACTTTTGTAATTAATATATAGTAAATTTTCTCTGTGTCATATCTTTAGTTTGAGTTTATTTACTGACTAGGAATCTATGTCATTTAACTTCTTTTCTCTCCTGTTGATTTTTATTTCATTCAGGAGTTGCATGATCTCTTCAGTCTGCCTCATGACAGACCTTATTTCAAAAGGGCTAATGCTTACCACTTTCCAGATGAACCATACAAAGATGGCTACATTAGAAATCCGCATGGTTACCTCAATCCACCTAACGTAGAGACTGGTATGGTGAGTTTAATAATTACATATGGGAGTCAGTTAATCGTTACTGTCATTAGTTGTTTTTTGCTTATACTGTCATTAGTTGTTTTTGTTTTTGATTCATAATGTGTGTCATCCCTAGAACATAATTTCCCACTCGTTTCTTTTAATGATCGTGAGTAAAAGAGCAGTAATTCACAGTGATCTAAAAAGGTTGGGAATAGATTCTGTTCCTTAATTAATTCTGTTCCTTAATTTCTTTAAAGGCTTATCCAATTTTACTTTTATTCTGAAGCTGAGAAATCATGCTAACTAGGGGCCTGTTTCTACCCCACTGACACTGTAGGCAAAAGCTAGTAAAGTCCTGTGTTTCCTGTACCACATGTACCTAGTTGTAGGGGGTAGATCTTTTCACCAAAGGTAGCTCAGAAAAGGAGCGGGAGGGAAGGGTTCCCTTAAGGATGCATGTAGGCCAGTAGGAGAGGGTCTCATGAGTAACCAGGAATAGAAATTGTACAGCTGCGCTTCTTAGCACAAAGCAGCCCTGTGACTGGCAGCTGCCTCAGACTCAAGGCTTACGTTGACTCCTGAAGTACTTCTCAGGTTTCTGTGTGTGTGCTTTTGATCCTGACTGGCCTGTTCCTTCCCTTTATCTTTTCTCAGCCTCATCTTCTGTTTCCTCGTTGTTTCAGCTTGGTGTAACCTTTCCTGCTTTCCCTCTTGCTGCTCGTTGTATGCGTGTTTCAGCTTCATTCCTTGCGCTTGCTGCCTGATTTCCCCTTGTACCTCTCAATTCAAATTCCCAAAAGAGAAAACTTGATTGGCCCATCTTGTCATGGCATTTATTCAGTACCTGCTGAGACTCCAGGTGCTTTGTAAGGAAATCTTAAGAATTAAAAATGAATGTATGATACAGCATCGACCCTAGGGCAGTTAGGGGCCCACTTCCGGTTCTGGCCAGCAGCGTGCGCTTGGGGCGGCAGCTGCACCTGCAAGAGCTCTGGGCAGACCAGCTTCCCACAGAAGGGCCCTGACTGAGGACTCACCGTTACTCGTATACAGATGAGTCCTTAGTCCACAGTTGAGTGATCTTAAATGATTTCACTTACTTTGCTTATATGGGAGGAAATCTTGAGAGACTATTCCTGGTTGAAAGTCTTGTTCTGTTACAGTCACAGAGTCAGAATAGGAAATAGAAAACTTAGAGTTTCTGACAAACAACATAACTCTTGATGGTTTTTTAGTAGATTATTACATAACTCTTCTCTCAGATTATATTTGAAACTCTTCTAGGGTAGATATTATATCATAGATTCATTTTTAATTCCTAATAATTCTTTTCTAAGCACCTGGACACTCAGAAGGTACTGAATAAGTGCTGATTGATTTTGCACAATGAAATGGGTTCATGATCTGTATGACAAAAATACAGGAAGCATTTATGTTTTCTTAATATTTGTTGTATGACATTTAATACATACATGTAACATACATGTAAATTATAAAGCGTAGTAAAGAAATGAAATACTGCAGAGCTCCCTACCCAATTTAAGAACTAGAGTATGACCAGTCTGACTGCTGTGCTCCTTCCTTATCCTTCCTCTGCCTCCCCACACCCCAGGAGGAACTATTATACTGAGTTTTGTGTTCATCATTCACTTCCTTTTTTTTTTTAATGGTTTCACCATATATGTATATATTCTCTCAACAGTTTAGCTTTTAGTTTTACTTGCTTTTGAGTTTTACAGAAATGGTGTCATTCTGTGCATACTCTTCTACAACTTGTTTTTTCACTCAATATTATGTATCTAAGATTTATCCATGGTATTGTGGCTAACTGTAGTTCAGTTATCTTTACTGCTGAATAATATACATTTGTATGATTTTTCCCCCAGGTTTTTTGCTATTTAGACAACCCTGCTGTGAACATTACTGTATATGTCTCTTGTTACACATGTGCAACAACGTCAACATTTTGCTATATTTGCTTCATTTCTCCTTTTTTAGTTGTTGTATGTTTGGTGGGGGGCGGTAATTAGGCTTCTATTTATTTTAATGGAGGTGCTGGGGATTGAACCCAGGACCTCTTGCATGATAAACATACACTCTACCACTGAACTATACCCTCCTCCCCAAGCTATACCCTCCCCCCATTTCTCCTTCATTTTTGCCCCTTGAGTGTTTTCAAAGAAAATTATTACAGGCATCATGCTATTTACTCTTAATTCCTTTAGTACAAATCTCCAAACAATATTAGATTTGCATTCATGAGATAAACCTAGTTTGGTTATGATTCATTATTATTTTTTATTCTCTGCTGGATTTAGTTTGTTAGTATTTTGTTCAGTTTTTGCATCTATGTTCATGAATGGTATTCTCTTATAATTTTCTTTTCTCATATTGTCACTTTTATATCATTGATATACTGGCTCACTGAAAGAGTCAGGGAGTGTTAACTCTTTTTTAAAAAATTTTTATAAGGAGCCAGTCTAGCTCTGAGAACAGTAGACACGACTCAGGTATTTTTTATATATATAATGTAATTATATATATAGATGTATCTTACGTATATATCTTAAATATATGTCTACCTTAAGTTGATATTTTACCCTGTTTCTTCTTTTTATATAGACGCACGTGGTCCAGGGCACGTATGCTTACCACCATTACATGCAGGATCGGATCGATGACAGTGGCTGGGGCTGCGCTTATCGCTCTCTGCAGACCATCTGCTCCTGGTTCAGACACCAGGGATACACAGAGAGATCCATTCCAACACACAGAGAAATTCAGCAGGTACGGAACATGCCATTTTGAATTATAATCAATTGTACATTTTATTAGCCCTTAAAGTACCATATAATGATTATTCATACTACCTCATGGTACAGACTTATTTCTGCTTTGAAGAAAAACAATATACTGCCCTGAACATAATTTTTAATAGCTGTCTTGTGTATGGATTTTTTTTGTATCTTTAAATACACAAAGGCGCTAGTTGATGCTGGGGACAAGCCAGCGGCATTTGTCGGATCTCGGCAGTGGATTGGCTCCATCGAGGTGCAGCTGGTACTGAACCAGCTTATCGGTGTAACTTCAAAAATACTGTTTGTCAGGTAAGGACACTTCCAGAAATTTGAGAAATCATTTCAAAGTGGATTTGTCATTTTCATTAAAAAAGAAAAATTGCATCTTTTCCCCACGTTTGTTTTCACTCTTTTCTCTTCTTCCGCGTTGCCTCGTTGCTTTATAACCCTCATTTTTCTAACCCTAATTTTTTGGGGGGTTATTTTTAAGAAGGTGTTTGGGTTTATGAGTAAACTTTGTGATATCTGCTTGTCTGGCCTAGACGCAGTTTTAGTCTAGAAGAGGAAAACGTAGAAATATGTCAACTTTGAGTAGAGTTACAGGAAGTCTAGTTTTTTAATGCTTAAATCATTAGAGTCTTGAAAGGAAGAAATCAAATGTTGATCTGTGACTGACCTTTTTGTTTATCTCCTGCTCTTTTTCTTACTAAGATTTTTAATAAACTAATAATGTGTCCAAATAACACATTCATTTTATCTTTTCCAATATATTTTAATTATAATTCTAATAATAAACTATGAGCAAATATTAAATAAGGTTGATTTCTGTGACCATCACTAGCTTTCCTTATTTATGAGCTTGTTTTAAGTCCGTTTTCTGTCACAACCTTGATAACCATAGTGTCACTGTCCCTATTGTCTTAAGTGCTTTAATACATCTGATTTCACAGTTGCAATTTGGATTGGCTGTGGAAGTCAGCACTAACAAGTGATAAGTTAAGTAGTGATAAATTAAGTAATGATTAAAAAGTGAAAGTTTGGGCCCATTAAAACAGTGTTTATACTCTACTTACAAAGCAAGGGCTAAGGGTTAGCACCACCTGGCACCTCCATTCTAAAAAAAAAAAAATCTTCCTTCATCTGGTCATCTTTCTCTTCTCAAAACGAAAAATTGGATGACATTGAAATATTTCCTAAAAATATGTTGTACTTGAAAACATTTTGCAGTTTTCACATTGGCTGCACAGACATAGTTTGCTTTAGTCCTGAAATCTCCTGTCATGTAGGAGATTTTTGGTCCAGGTACTATTGGTCTCATTTAAAGATGAGGAAATACAGACTCAGAGTCTGACAGCGAGAAGACAAGGACCTAGCACTTACAAGTCATTCTTCTGAATTTAAGTCCACCCATAAGAGCCCCTGGGCATCAGAGTGACCATGGTGCCCACTTTAAATCTCACGTTAAAAATCCAGGACCTTCTTTATGCAGTTCCAGAAGCGAAGAATCAAGGTCTTCTTTCCTAGCACATTTAGTGGCCTTAAATTTTTAGAGAGGTTGTATTGCTTTCAATTGCTGTCTCAGTCAGTTCCCTACCACTTAATTTTATTTAAATTTATAGTGTTTTTTTAATAACCAAAAAAGAAACCAAAAAGATAGAAAACATTAGCTCTCAAGCTCATTATTTGACCTTAGACATAGTTCATCTGACAGAAAATGGTTTCCTTTTAGCCAAGGTTCTGAAATGGCCTGTCAGGGACGGGAACTGGCTAATCATTTCCAGAGTGAAGGAACTCCAGTAATGATCGGTAAGGTGTTTTGGACATCTTGGGTTCTTTTGATTATCATTAACTTAAATATTTAATGGCACATAAAATCATGCATTTTTAAACATTTTAAAATTAGCTTTTACACCATACCTACAGACCTCTGGGTATTTATTTTAAATTTTCCAAGGTGGCTGGAAAGTTACAAAAGTAAAGGCTAAGAAGAAAAGTGATAACTGTGTTCAGATACTTAAAGAGTTGAGAGCAGAGTGGAAAAGAAGCATAAGTGAGGGTTGTCATTAACTTGGCTGGCTACGTGGTGTTATGCACATTGTTTAACCTCTGGACTTTATTTGTAAAGTAAAAGGATTAGACTAGCTAAAGAGTCACGGTTCCATGAGGAATAGGAGTTCCCCTGGGATGACAGAAGGCAGACTAAGACTGGTGTATAAGAAATGTAGGTAGACGGATTTCAGCAGAATATCAGAAAGTACTAAATGAGCAGGTGGGCTGCACCTTTGGAGGTATTCACAGCAGAGGCAGCATTGCCCACAGTGGTGCCTGTTACTCTGTTGGAAGGAGTTAGACCCTCTGTGGCCTTTTTTTTTTTTTTTTTTTTTTACAGTTTAGGTAATTTTATGAATATAGCAGTGGAATATAAACCTTGTATAATTATAGATATGATTGTATCTTTTCTATCTTAAAGATGCAATTTTATATTTTCAGAGTTTATTTGACATTGTATGTGGCCTTTTACAGTGTAGGCTAGTTTTTAATGCTCTGATAGGCAAAATAATCTTCTAAAATTGGAATTGAATGGGAAGTTGAGATTAATATGTGCCTTTTCATGTCATATTTCCTCCTATAGGGGGAGGAGTTTTGGCCCACACAATACTAGGAGTTGCATGGAATGAGATTACAGGGCAGATAAAATTTCTGATTTTAGATCCGCATTATACAGGTGCTGAAGATCTCCAAGTTATTTTGGAAAAGGTAAGTATTCATTTAACACAGGTTTAGTTACAAAGCACAGAACCCAGAACAAAAGGATAGCAAACTGGCAACTAACAGAAAAATGGATTATAAACTGAGGGCAGTGATCCTCACTGTAAGGAGGTATTCTAAGGGTATGATGAGTGACTCTCTCTCTAGATAGGAAAAAAGAACTAAAGTAAACTGTGAGAGACAAAATTTAGGTTAGATTTATAAAGGCTTTTTCAGTCATTAAACTCAATAATGGAACACAAAATTCATAAATGTATTTTTTGGACTTTTTTATAGCTTTGCATTAAAAAAATATAGTAAGGTCTAGCAATGCTTTGAAATAGAGTGGAATATATAGCCTTTATAATTTTAGAATTAAACCAGAAATTAGCTAAGCAGTGTGCTGGACATTGTGAAGGCTTGACCACTTTTAATTTATTTACATATAACTTAATTTCATTCTATAAAGGATTTGAATTTGAGACAGATTTAAGAGTCTTTGTTGATGTTTAAACTACTAGTTAAAGGAGGTAGTTAAGTTAATTTACAGGCAACTAATTCTCACATATGGTAGCTTCAGTACTAAATCATTAGTAGTCTTGTATGGACAGATGCCAGTTAAACTTCACCTGACATCATCGGCCAGAATTGTAAAACCATACATCTTAGAACCAATAAAATGTGATAGTAACAGTATGATAATGAAGCTTTTCTCTTTTGTATGATTTCTATGATTAAGTACTATAGAATTTTAAAACATTTAATTATATCTTACGTGGACCCAAATAAGCTATTTTTCTATGCTTTATAGGAATTCAGATCTTTATATAATACTTTATATAAGTATTAAGAGTCTTATTCCAAGATTCTGCTGACAGAGCAGGATTGTAAAATGTTACAATTTCAGTTATGTAGTCCTATAATTTTGTAAAAGATTTTTCTCTCCCTTCTCCCAAACTAGGGCTGGTGTGGATGGAAGGGCCCAGACTTTTGGAACAAGGATGCTTACTATAACTTATGTCTTCCCCAGCGACCAAATATTATTTAAAATATCTTGGACTCAAAAGACTGCAGTAAAGTTATATAATAAATTTGTTGATAAAGAATAAATTTAATTTCAAATTAAAACCTGGGTATAGTTTGATGGTTTCTATGTTTTTTTCCAAAGGTTGTAAATTTTGCATAAAGAAAAGAATTTATTCTTGAGACATTCCTTTAATAAATTAAAAGACAAAGCACGCACAACCAAAAAATTATAGGCATGTAAATACATGTATTCTTCAACGTTATCTTCGCTTAGAAGAAAGTTTTCTCCTTCTTAGAAGGAGTTTGACACACTGACAAGCCAAAACCCATAGGTTGTAGCTGAGCAGCAGATCCGCATGAAGTGAAAACCTTCTTCACACCTCTTCATAACCAATACGACATCTGTTGTTAAAAAAATACTAACATTAAAAACTTTTTTAAAAAGGTTTCCTCCCCAACCTTCCACCGTGCAGGACAGATTTTGGTCTCTAGAATCTAGTAGTAGTAACTGCAACCAGTATGAAAGTGTGTTAATGAGAATAAAAAGATATACTAGAAATAAGACTGCCAATATTTAAATGAAATGATAAATCCTGTGCTGATTAAGAGATCCTTGAGGGAGCAAGAAGAAATTACGACTTACTTACCAACACTTCCTTTTCCCATTTGTATTTTCTTCACTCCCAAAACTTCGTTTCTGTCTGAGCACTGGAACACAATGATCTTTATTGGACTGTTCACTTGATTTTATTGTCTGCATGCCTTTAATTGTTGTAAGAAACTTGGCACATTCTGGAAATCCACATGACCAAGCAAGATCTTCAGCTGTTTGCCCATTCTTATTACATAAACTGAATTTAAGACAAAAAATGAGTTAAGTAACAGCTGACAATTGCTTAGCCTTTTTTTGTATCTTCCTAAAAAAGGCACTTTGGGCTCATACAAATGTTGGTTGCAGAACAGAAGAGGTAAAGGGAGAATAGAGGAATTCCATTTTTGCTCATTATTATATCCTCAATGACTAGCACAGAGTGGGCATCTTTAGAATGAATGAACCAGCATTCTGTGTTCAATACATTGAATAGCTACGAAAAGGAAATCAATAAGAACGTCTATAGAATGGATTTGCTAAATCAAAACTAAGATGTAACACTGCTGTAATGTATGAAAAGAATTGCACTTAATTGCTTAGGATCCATTTTTTATTTACTTGAATAGTATCAGATATTATTAACAGCTTAAGTTAACATTCAAATAACACTATCAATTAGCCATTTTTAAAAGCACATGTAATTAAGCTGCAGGAGTCTGGTTAGTTTAAACCAAGAAAGTACAAATTTGAAGCCAGTAATTTCATACTTACTCAATTTGGGCGTCACTGGCTACAAGCAGGCTGAGGCATTCCATGCTTCCAACTTTTGCTGCCTTGTGTAGTGGAGCTTCTCCAAAAACATCCTTACAGATAAGATGGCACATTTTAGTCTCTACCCAAAATACTTTCTTTTGAAAGTTGGTAGGTGAAGTCTATTGTTTGAGAAAGCTATTTGAGGAAGACAAAACTGCAGTGTACTGGACTGAATTTTTTAATTTTTTAAATAAAGTTCACTTGGTACCCTATTAAATACAAAGTTGTCATTAATGAAAACGTGCAGCCACAGCTACATACGTTAAGTTTTAAGTAAATAAAAGCATAATAGAATTCTACAGAAGTAAAAAAAAAAAAAAAACTTTTAAAATTAACCATACTTTTAATATTCAATGGAAGGTGCAAACTACCCTAAGAAAGCTCTGTAAATTATATTGGTTGTCAGCATGCCTCACAAGTAGTATTTCAGCTGCTATCCTGAGACTTTTAATTTGGTAGTGGAGCAACTGTTACTTTGGCAATGAGCTGCAGACCTTGGAAACGCTGTCCAGTGTAGTAGCCGGCAGTCATACATATGGCTAATGAGCACCTGAAATGTGGCTAGTCTAAACTAAAATGTGCTGTAAATGTAAAATACACACCCGATTGAGAACACACATCAAAATAAAATGTAAAGTACCTATCAGTAACTGTTACACTGGTTACATATTGAAATGACAATATTTTGGATTAATTGGGTTAAGTTACTAAAACTAATTTCATGTTTTGCTTTAGTTCATTAATGTGTCTACTAGAAGTTTTTAAGTTACAAACGTTCTCAAATTTCTGTTGGACATCGTTGCGACAGTCATGTTTGTAACAACTGAAAGGACTGGATATCTTGGCGTCTACGAAATGTTTGTGTGGATCTAGGGTGGAAGGGAGGGTTGCACACAGCAACAGTTACCTAGTTACCTGTTGATTGAGGTCAGCTCCCGCCTGCAGCTGCCAGAGAAGAAAGCAAGCAAGGCCGCCACCTGCGGCCAAGTGGACAGGCGACTGCTCGCAGGGATCTGGGGGTGCGTTGACGGAGGCCCCGGTCTCCAGCAGATGCTTCAGACTATCCACCTGCGAGAAAAGAACAGCTCCAGCACCCCTCTCACCTTTGTCCAGGCTCATGCCCTCCCAGGGCTTAAAATCTTCACCCCACTCTAAAAACCTTCCAACTCCGAAGAGGCTTGACTCGGCAGCGCCCAGTGGTCAGTCCACCATCACCCTAGCTAGAGCTCCGACCCCACAGACATCCGGACGCTTAAGCCTGCAGGACAAAAGCGTCCCAAGTCTCACCTCTGGGTTGCAATCGAGCAACAGCATTTCCCCCCTGAAGTAGAGAACAGGAGTCCTTGGAAGGAGAGCAGAGCGGTTGGGCACTCGCTGCAGACCGGCAGGAAAAAGTGCGCAGGCCGCCCAAGAGCAGAATTTTAAAGATCGCCAGGGCGAGCGGGCCAGTCCCTCCCCGCCGCGCCCCAGCTCTGGCTGAGCTCCAGCAGCCCAACCCTTGGCTGCCGGGCCTTTCCCCGCCCAGCGGCCGCCGCACGTACGCAAACACTAGCACGTGCAACCGGGAATCGAAGAGGCCGGCGGGGAGTGAGGAGGAGGAGACAGCGCGGATCCGCCAGCTGATTGGCCAGCGGGGGGGGGGCGTGCCTGGTCCGCCCACCTAGGGGCGGGGCCCTGGGCGACCCCACGGAGCCCCAGTGGGCGTGCGCCGGGAAGGAAGGGCGTCGGGGTGGCTGGGATTTTGAGGCCGCCATGGTGCGCGCCGAGTTCGGCACGTCTCACTCTCTGGTGCTCAGCCCTTTAGTCCCTTTGGGGAAGCAGGAGTCACTGGCGGAGGTTTTGGTTTCTGCTGGCACGCACGTAACCAGGAAGCCAGGGAGCTACGAGGAGCTCGGTGGCAACACCACCTTAGGAAGCTGCTACGGGTGGTTAACCCAGCCTCCGGGCCTTGAGGAATGAAAAGTTCCTTCTGCCTCACGTCGCCCCAGGCTTGCCTCTGTCGCCAGGCCCTGGGCATTTAGGGAGAAAAGGGAGCTGGGGGTGCGAGGTGGGGGTGGAGGAGCAGCCAAGGTGAGCTAAGGGGATAGGTTTTCCCACAGGGTCTGCCCCACCTACTCCCCCAAATTAAGCAATTTTATCAAACCAGACCCTTTCGGGTTTAAAATACTACAGCCGTACAGGGAATTATGTAAAATGAGCCAACCATTGTAAGGTGTCCCCTCCAGCAGCTAGGTTCTGCGCGCTGCTGACTTGTTGCCTGGGGAAATGTGGCGTGGCCACCTGTTAACCCTGAGCTTGCTGAGACGGGCGAAGGAGGAGAAAACGTGTTTGCCTCCCGCTCGTCACTGGGGAGTTCGTGGATAAACGTAGGGACCAGGCCACCGGCGTTTATGACCCATGGGACTTATCCCCGGGGCAGGACTCACTATACCTATGAGCTGCTCTGGGGGCAAAGCAGGGTTGGGGAGGAAAGAGCTCTTTACACTCTAGCTTGAGACTTTCCTTCTTGTAAAACTTTAGAAACATTTCCTGACATCGTACCGTAGCCGCTGACCACACATCTCATCTCTGGACTCGTTTTTGTTTTTTTTTTTTTTAAGGGCTTTTTTTCAGGTTGATCTAGTGAAAAGCTGAAGATCCAGCCATAGATTTATTTTCTCTAACATCTTCAATGAGTCCCTTCTATCTATTGATAACCTTTGAGAGCAGGACTGAAAAATAGTTTGTTGCTATGCTTTTACAGGACAAGCTCAGGTGGCCTTTAGTTCTGTTTTTGTTACAATTTATTGTTTACTTGACAATAGGAGCCATAAAATAATTTTGCAATAATTTATATTACTAGACTTACACACTGATCCAAGGCGTTGACTGAAAGAAAAATGCACAACAGGAGAGTTGTGAGTTGTTTTATTCAGGGTGTTAACTGAGGACTATAGCCCCGGAGGCAGCCTTCAGATAGCTCTGAAGAAACTGCTCCAAAGAGGTCGTGGAGGAGACTAGTTTACATGTGATTCTTTTGTTGTTAGGGAGTACATGCAGTCAGCATACAGGTGAAAGGTAAAAAGATCACCGCTAGTCACAAAGAAAAAGTAACTGAAGTTAATGACTGTGGTGCTCTTCTATGTATGGAAAGATGCAAGAAGCCGGATTCATTCAAATTCTTCAAAATACATCTGTCTAAAGGCCAGTTTGTACAAAGCACAGAGCATGCCGTTAGCCTCTTCAGTTTCCTCTGTCTGAGGCACAGAGTGCTTCATCCAGTTGTCACCTTCATCTCTTCGTCTGAAGCACCGAATGCACTGTTGGTCAGCGACCACAGCAGGTTAACCTTTGAAGACTTGGATGGTGAGCAGAATGCTATTTGCTCTTCTTTTGTTTGCAAAGGGGTAGTTTTAAACATTTTTTAATGCATACTTGAACATAAACATGTATATGTATTTACATTCAAACACATACATAGAATTGTGCTTGTGTTCTGTATTTTTTATATTTAATCTATTCACAGTATCTTCTTATGACATTTAAGGAACATCAGCAATATGTGAGAACACATGTCCATATTACCAAGTTTCCTTTTCTCGTGTTTTTCAATTAGATAAGTACTAGTTTTCAAAGCATATAATTAAGCTTCAAGTTTGCACAGATGTTCATTCTCAGGAATTCCTAACTAATATAAAGTATCAGAGTTCTTAGAATTCTAAACATATGTACTGCAGTTAACATATGCAATCAGACATTTGTGTGATGCATGCGCCTCTACATTACATCATTTTTCTCGAAAACAAGATTCTGTTCAGCATGCATTAAATCTGGTAACTATTGTTAACTCGTTACATATGTAAGTTTCACGAGGAAAGGGAATTTTGTGAGTCGTTAAAGCTTTTGTCCCTTTATTCACTGCATACTTGTCTACTGCTCATAATGTTTCAAAAAAATTCTTTATGGCTCAACAAAGTATCTGGTTCTCTCTTAGAAATGGGCCTAAAAGCTTTCTAAAAACTGAACAAAGCTGGTGGAATACAAAAATATACAGAATAAATACATTTGGTGGGCAATATCTTACTGGCAAGTGATGAGTTTTTACTGAACACATAGCAGGTGGGATCGCTTTTCTAAGGTAGGAGATGGTCTAAGATGCAAAGTCAGCAGGCACTCTTCTAACCAGTGCTAATTCTACTTACGTTTAATTTGCTGGTAGATGTGTTTCCAGGAGGAATATATAGAATACCTTCAGAAAAAGCAAGCATTATATTTTTTCTGTAGACCATAGCTAACTGATACATTTGATATATAATTTATTTAGTGTAAAAAGTTGAAACTCATTTTCTTACAGTAACTTAAATTTGTCAAAATTTGTTAGCATCCTATTCAAATTAATCTTTGTTCCTAAGAGGAGGAAAAAATATAGATAAAATGCTGGTTTTACTAATCAAATAATTTTAAACAGTGAGTAACAGTAATATATGACATCAAGATAAGTTTTACTCAAAGCATTTATCTAATATTCTGCGATTTCCAGCTACTTTAAATTATATGTATTTTTAAAATAAAACAACTGAATTTCAAACTTTTGACACATTTTCCCAAATTATCTAATAAATTATTTTTATTATCCAATTATTTTATGCAGGTCCAACTGATAACATAAATTTCTTACATGCTTAATGTTTTTTAAGAACTAAGTTACCACAATGTTACCTAGTCCAAGCATGTACTGCTTGCCACACAACAGGCCAATAAATTGAGAGACAAGTTGTTGGGGCAAAGGAAACAACTTTATTTGGAAAGCCAGCAGACCGAGAAGATAGTAGACTAGTGTCCCAAAGAACCATTTTACCTGAGTTAGAATTCAGGCTGGCTTTATACTAAAAGGGGAAGGGGTAAAAATCAAACATTTCCTGGTTCCAGTCTACCTGGAGAGGGGATGTGTTAATTTCTTCCTTCCTGCCATCATTCACAGGCGGGCCTGGTCAGGATGTTTCCTGTGAGCTAAACAAATTTTAGCTTAATACTTATTACCTGGGAAGCAGAGTTCCCAGAGGTGGGCCATTATGTATAATCTAAGCTTATAGACAACATCCCTTTAGTGATTAACAAGCAATAGAATACAAAGTTTAAAGTAAAAGAAACAGATCTAATGTAGAGTCAGATTTGTTCTTCCCTATCACAAAAATACTTTGAGAGTTCCTTGTATAAGTGCCATTAAGCATAGAAATTACCTAGATTAATAGTGATGTTTGGAAGTTCATGAAATCTGATCTCTTGCCCAAAGGAATTGAGAAATAGGTGTGAGATGATACTATCTGTAACCTATAGGTTGTCTAAGAACATGGGGTGGAGACAAGCAAACTTGTGGGGCTGCTCATGATTCTTCTATGAAAGATTAACCCAGCTTTCCTGTTCAGTGAGGCTCTCATAGTCATTAGGACAGCAGGTCAATTTAAATTTGTGTTGTTACAGACTTCTGTCACTTCCCCTTATGATTGCTCAACTGTCACCACACTTTGCAGATAATGAGCAGTTATTACACATTGGAGAATTTACTTATGTATTTTACTACCTGACCCCTGGAAGTAAATCATTAAGGAGTGTCACTGTAACAGCATCGGCGCTTCTGTACAAATAAGCTTCCATAAACTCAGAAAATAAACAGACAGTCACTAAATGATATTGCTGTTCATTTATCTTTGGATGTTGAGTGAATCCCCTCAGGAAAGGACCAAGTAGTCCTAACTGGCCAAAAAATGTTTCCACACAGTGGGAACAGCGCAGTGGGGGCATTTGAGTCCCACATAATTGGCATTAAGAATTTGAACAAATTTGTTTTTCTTATAATGTTTTATTTGCTTATATATTAGAGAAAAATAAAATTAAAAAGCTACTAGGATCTCCCATCCAGTGTTTACCACCTCTTTTATCTGGTAGTAAAAGACATCCTGTCTCTTCTCCTACTTTTTTTTTTCTCATTTCAGGTCATAATGTAAATTTACCACACCCAAAAGGAAGGGCATGGGGGGAAAAAAGCACTTTTGTTTTAAATAAACAAATGGAACTAGCTGGAAAAGGAGGAGGGGAATAAAGAAAAAATAGAAAGCTATTGCCTGATTCAGTATTATTTTCTGATATCTCAGTAATAATTAGAATAATCTTTCTAAGTTTCATATATGCATAGATTATGCTTCCAGTTAATATATGAAGATTACATTTTTAAACTCCCGTTGGACAATGGCAATGAAAGGAACAGTGAACACAGGCCTTTGTACTTTGTACACAGGCCTGGTAAACATCGCATGAAAGAAGCCAGACACAAAAGGCCACATACTGTACGATTCCATTTATATGGATATGCAGAATAGACAAATCTGTAAAGACAGAAAGTAGATGAGTGATTGCCAGAGCCGAAGGGAGGGAGAGACTGGGGAGTGATGCTAATGTCTACAGGGTTTCTCTTGGAGTGATGAAAATGCTCTGGAATTAGAAATTGGTGGTGGTAGCACAACCTTATGCAATTAACATTCACAGCAGCTGGAGATGGGGCACCAGCTAATAAAGACCGGGAAGGTCATCACCAGCGTCCACTACACCTGCCCTTCCTTTTAAAATCATATATTTCTTTCAGATTTTACGTCTTTGATTAATGTCTACAATGTCCATTCTAGCATGTTCTAAGTTTACTGCATGCTATGCAAACAATTGTCAAGTTTCAAATGATAATTTTATATCTAAACACAAGATTTGGCAGAAATAAACACATACTCTTGCTTTTTTAAATCTTCTCAGTTGTCATTTTCTGAAATTAAAAAGTACTAAATTTTGACTTACCCTCTTACAGGAGTCCTGCCACTTTAAACAATCGTGTTAGTTCTGGTTTTTGGAGAAGAGTATGGAATAATGATGAAGTACACAGGTGCTGTGTCATCCCAGTGCTGTGTCACTTTCCAGCCCTGTGACCTGAGGCAAGTTACTTAATTTCTTCACTGGTGCCTCAGTTTCCTCATATGTTTAGTGGGCCTCATAATAGCCTCAATTTTTGAAAGTTTTTATAGGCGTTAGTACCTGTAAAGCACTTAGAACAAAGAACAAGTCCTGGCATATAGTAAGAGCTCAATAAATCTTTGCTTATATTTTCTAGATCCTCTCCAAATCTTCTTTTAAGATACAGCAAATAAAAACCATGTGCAGTATTGTAACCACAGAGGGCAACATGAGTTTAAATGAGATAAGGTCTTGTTTTCTGATTTGTTTCATTTCTGATGACCTTCCTGAATGTGCCAACTTTTTTCTTAGCCTTTTTGGATGCAGTAGCACAAGGGGGTAATATCTTCAGTGAAATTAAAAACTTCTATAACCAGTTTCTGAGTAAACTGATGGTGCTAGCTACCTCATCCCGATTGGATTGTCTTTTCTTCTAAATACTTTACCTAATATTGCTTCACCCTAAATTTCACTGGAAACATTTATAGTTTACTAGTACAGCCATAGATTTTTGGAATCACATACTCAAATAATTTTACGTATCTAGGAACAGACATTTGGAAATCCTCTAGTTCAGACTACTTATAGTCCAAACTACAGATGAGGAAATAGACTCTTAAAAAGAGTAACTGACTCTTCCAAAATCGCTGATATTTCAGTGATTTTTTTCTTTAGTGTACTGAATCATCTCCTTTTTCTGCACTTCATTCTCATTAAGAAGCAATTTATTGTCTAAAATAGTATCATAAAATTGTACAAATGCTGCTTTCCAATCATACTAACGGTCTGCTGAGTTCTTCTCTTCACCCCCCATCAGGAACCTCTGCTGGAAGCTTGTTCCTGATTGGTGAACGCCTGCTGTAACAGTAGAATTCCAAAGAGTAAACAGAAAAGCATAGCAACCACGGCGTTGGCTGTCTCACTCCCCTCAGCCTAGGCCACCCTGAACTCCTTCATCCCAAATGAGGGGGCCTCTACATTTTATCTGAAGGCTCTGATTCTCCATTCAGCTGTGATCCACCTTGTAACATGGCAATCCACTACAGACGAGAAGATAAAACTGAACAGCACAGCTGAAATAAAGTGTATTCCCAGGTAAAGTGGACAAATGCTTTCATTTGAGATGGACTGGTCTGATGAGCTTTAGTTACAAGGCAACAGGAGGGGACCAGTGCACAAGAACTGTGTCTGTGGGCAGTGTCACCAGTTCCTCCTCCTGGCAGCAGCTGCGGTGGGCGACATGACTCAGCGGAGTGTGTGATCTCAGAGCCAGAGAGGACTTGTGAACAGCTCTTATCGTGAACTCCGTGCTGTGGAAACAGACCTGAGGGAGGGCTGTGCCTCTCATAGCTGTGGAGGGTCCTGGTTTCCTCAGAAACAATGTTCAGTGTTGGCGCCCTGTCCATAGGTAATGAGGAAAGGATGCTTTTCATAATGACTGCCAAGTGGGAGTGGAGTCTCTTTTGCAGTTTTCTGGAGGAAGCTCAGTCTACCATCTTATTTTTTTATTCTTGTTTACAGAATACCTATTGTGGAAACAGGATGAAGTTGACCAGTGAAAAGTTGCCCAAGAACCCCTTTTATGCCTCTCAATCCCACTATGCTGCTAAGAACCCAAAACTCTTCCAGTGGAGAAAGGAAAAGACTGGTACAAATCTTGATAATATTTCCACTAAAAGTTAATCATGTATGCCAGAACAAAAGCGGCAAGAAATAAGAGTCCATTGCTGTCAAGGAAGTGGTTAACTTTACTGTCCTTTTTAGCTTTTCTGTAAGAATCTGTGAAATTGCTACTGAACTTAACTGGTAGCAGATCATCAGTAAAGAAGTTTCATAATTAGATCCTGACCTTGATTTTACTCTCAGGACTTTAGGATTCCCTTCTGGAAAAGAGAAGCCGGATGCCACTTCCTATTAAAGAGAACAATGCCATTTAAAGTTACCATTTTTTTCTGTAGACCTAAAAAATTAAATTGGGGATGGTTAGCTCATTTACTTAGAGTAGGTCCGTTAAGGCTCAAAGTAAGAATTTCACTCACCCACAGGACAGCTTTGCCTAAAGAACTGCACGTAGACTGCACTGCTAGAGCGCCTGCCTATTAGTAAAGAGGGTTAGTTTGACAACCAACCAACATACACCCCTGGTTGTAGAAGGCACAGTGTCAGGTGCTATGATAGTACTTTTTGTTTAAGGTGGTGCTTTTTCCTTGAACTAAGGAGGTCTGTTTTAGGAATGAGAACTAGGAAAAAATGAGTATAAATAGCATCAGATGAATTCTATATAATTTATCACTTCAAGAGAGAAAATTCATGTTGTATGGATAAAGATGGATTTCTTTACCTTTTTAAAATCAGATCATTACAGCCATGCTGATTTGGTGGAAAAGGCATTGCAGCTCTTGAAGGAAAGAATAAGAAGAGGGGATGCTCTGGCATATTTCCTACAAGGTCAACTGTATTTTGAAGAGGTATTGTTTGTGTTGATTTGTTTTCATTTCATATAAAGCTGCCGTTAGAGCCTCATAGCAAAAGTACCTGCAGAGTTCCTTACATTGTTAAACCAGGGAAATTCTGTCAAATTCCACAGATTGTGGTTGTGGCTTTAAGTATGACACATTGGTCCCAGCTTAAGGAGATACCTGATCTTTCTCCATAAAAATCCTTCTAATGAATGTCACTTAGAGGAGTCATTTTGGTATAAAATCTATTTTCACATGATAAATTAAAAATCTAATTTTATATTTTTTGCCCCAAATTTTCAGTATCATTCATAAAATATTTTCATATTAATAACAATTGAAAATCCTGATTCTTATCTAGTACTTAAGGTAGCTTTAGATGTTTCTCTTTGGAGTAAGGAGGGAATCACTCTCTTTGTCCACATTATGATCAGTCTTCAGAGCAGGTCTAGGAGGACCTGTGCAAAGTATCACTCCAATCTCAGTAATACAGCTTCAACTTTCCATTGAACCCAAGGGAAGATGTGAAAAAGGACCAGCTGTCCCCAGTCCTTCACTATCCATTGAATGTCTGGGCAGCTGTTCACCTGTATCTCACTTACTAATCTTTTGATAGCGCCTTCATTCATTCTGGCAACAAATATTTGTTGAAGACTCATCATGCACCTGTCACTAAGAGAATCACATAACATTCTGGTTAAGCAATGATCTTTCAGCTTTGGGCATAGTTTCAAATATGGCTCTATTGCTTGTTAACTGTGTATCCTTGGGCACACAGTTAATCTCTTGGTGCCTCAGTTTCCTTACCTGTAAAAGCACTATAATAGTATGTGTTTCATAGAGCTATTGTGAGGATGTATTAATTGTGAAAATACTAACAGGGCCTGGCACCTAATAAGTGCTTTGTAAGTATTTGCTATTATTATGCTAGGCACTAATTATATAGTGATGAGGGAATTAGAATGGTCCCCATTTCACAGAGGTTACAGTCTAGTGGAGGAAGAAAATAATTACTATATAATTACAAATAAGCTAAAGTAGTAGGAAAGCAATTAAATGGGTGCTCTGATAGAGAATCACTTAGGGGTAGGGGGAAGGACTTGAAGGAAAGGAAACAGGCAATGCAAATAGCCATGGGGAAGTGAATTCCAGGTAGAAGAGAGAACAGTTGCAACATTTCTGAGACGAGAGAGAGTGGTGAGCTCTGGGAATTAGGAGACCAGTACGGTGGGAAGCAAGGCAGAGAATGGCTCTAGATGAGCCTTGTTTAAAATGTAGTGAGAAGTCGTTGAAGTGTTTTGAGTCTGTGATGAGTGGATTGGAAGGGAATCATGGACCCAAGACCAGTTCAGGGGGACATTATACTAGTTTGGGCAGGAGAGTTTGGTGGTCTTGACCAGAGTGGTAGCAGTGGAGCTGGGTCCTGGATTTATTTTGGAGACTCAAGTAATGGCATCAGGGACTGAAAAATAGAGAATTGGGAGGAGCAAGTTTTGAGGAGACCATAAAGAGTTCAGTCTTGGGAAATTTTATGTTTGAGAGTCCCCTTTGGTCATCCAAGTAGACAGGTTTCAAAGTAAAAACTACATGTGAGAGTCTAGATCTCAAAGGAGAAGACTGAGTTGAAGGTGTATATATTTTCCAGCATGTATACGGTATTTAAAATCAAGAAAATTCACAGGACTTCCTTTCTCTTCCTTTGTATAGAGTATTCTAACTTTTCCAGTCCCCTTGTGTCTAGGCCAAACATTTGCCAGAAAGGAGAATGAATCTTTACAACTCAGCCATTTACTCATCGTTATGGGTTAAGATAAATATTTGTTAGTATTTTGATGCAGTTTTTACTAATTGTATCAATTTGTTGATTAATTACAGTTTATGAAAAGAGAAATTCAATTGTGTTTCCAAAAGTTGTTTTTCCCTGGTCCGCTCCTCCCTAGTAATGACCTTCCAACTCACTAAGAGACTCTCTTTCCCCCATTGCAAATGATTTATTCTTTAGCAAGGCATTTACCATGACAGATTAAGCTATAAAGCCCCTTGTTGGTTCCTTACACCTTAGCCTATTTGTTATTCTATCCTATAACTCTGAGGAGCCTTAAATGAATGACACGTAACATGTAGGTTTTGTAAAGGAAGTATGGGAGAAAGATAGTTTTGGAGAATCACACTTTTGTTTTTCCATGTCTTCTCCCTAGCTGGAAAATGGCAAAATTGGAAGATAGGAGCCATATAATAGTGGATATCCTTTTTGTATTTTCTATGAGACTTTGGCACCAGCTCTGAAGCTTCACGGATCCTGGGAGTGGTGGGTGATGCAGCAGGCTGGAATGAGCAGAGGGCTAGGCTACCACTTAGACAGAGGCTTGGCAGTAGCCAAGAATAAGACTGAAAGCCATAGAGTCTCACCCAGATTCCTCTTGGTCACTTCTCTCAGTTGCCATATTTAGGTTTATTTAATCTGTTTTATAGTTTATTGATTGTTGTCAATGACTTAAATTTGTTGCTGTCTTTTGTTGTTTTATTCAGTGTTGCCAGCTAGATTTAGGTGGGAATTAAGTATTTGGGGTTACTGTGAGATAATAATGAAAATAATTCACTGTTTCCTGGGAGCTTATAGGGCTGGTATGAAGAAGCGTTAGAACAGTTTGAAGAGATCAAGGAGAAGGACTATCAGGCTACTTACCAGCTAGGAGTAATGTATTATGATGGCCTGGGGACGACCACAGATGCTGTAAGTTACTGTTTTGTTCACAGTGTTTAAGATTTCATCGTTTATGGATTATTTGATACATTTAAAATTATTTATATTTTGGGGGGAGGGTATAGCTCAATTGGTAGAGCGTGTGATTAGCATGCATGAGGTCCTGGGTTCAATCCCCAGCACCTCCTCTAAAAATAAATAAATAAGTAAACTTAACGACCTCCCCCCTCAAAAAATAAAATAAAATAAAATTTTAAAATAAAAATATTTTTAAATAAATAAAAAATTATTTATATTTTAATAATATATTTCTATACTTAGATTTCGATACGATCTACTCTTTTAGCATTTAGCGTGAGGAGTTTTCATAAAACAGCTGACGTGTGCTGAATTTTCAAAGACCAGCATGTAAGGGAAGGAGTGGCATTTAGACAGAGGAAGCAATACTAGCAGTGTTGGGGAAACCTGCTCCAGTAGCCGAGATCCAACTTCCTAAGCTTTTGTTTTGTTTTGTTTTGTTTTCGCACATTTAAGTGTATTGACTGAAGTAGTCTTGGAACTCTTACCCATTAACTGTGCTGTATATAGATAGGCAGTGACGCACTGGAAAGCTTTCCATATAGGAACCTGGGCCAGAACAGTAACCATAATACAACTACACATCCATCTAATCATACTCTGAGGCATTTGCCACTTAGTCTCTCAGACCATTATATCCTATGATATACACCACGTAATTAAAGTCAGAAATGTAAATTGACATACTAATTGCATGAATCTTTTGTGATCTTCAAATAATAAAGCAGCTTTTAGGGAATTTACATTTAAATAGTATCATGGCTATGTCATGGCACAAGTTATAGAATGACTTAACATGGAGTTTAGAAATGGGTCCTTGGAAATGGTAACAGAGGTAGGATAATACTCATAGCTGTATCTTTTTAAAACCTTTAAACAATCTAACAGAAAAATGCACAAAAACAAAAATAATAAACAATTTGAATTTACCAAAGAAATAGTAAATCCCCAAAGCAATTTGGAGAGCAGTGAAAAATATTTGCTGCACAAATGAGAGTCTGATGACCATTCTGTTAATTTTCTAGCTATATAGTTGTTTGTTTTGGTAGTTGCTTAGAGATTACAATATGCATTTTTAACTTACCACAATTTACACGAAGTGAATACTGAATTACTTCAGGTATAATGTAGGAACCATGCAGAAGTATGCTTTCATTTACCACCCCCCATTCTTAGTGCCGTTTGTCACAGCATCTGGATTAAATTTACATGCTATAAATCCCGAAATACAAAATAGTGTTATGTTGGCTTTAGTCATATATCTTTTGGGAAGAATTTAGAGGAAAAAACACACACATATGCATGTATACATGTGTCTGTGTCTCCTTTTACATTTGTACCCATCACTGTTTCTGGGGCTCTTCATTCCTTCCTAATCTGACACCATGTTCCTTTTCCTTTCAACCTAAAGAACTTCCTTTAAAGGGCATTTCTTATCCAGAGTGCAGATAATGAGTTATCTCCGATTTTGATTACTGAAAAATGTCTTGTCTGCCTTCATTCCTGATGAACTGTTTTGCTGGTTGAGTTTTTTCTTTCCTCACTTTAAAAATGCCTTTCTAAACCCTTTGGGCCTTCATTCACTCTCATGAGAGGTCAGTCTCTGGTTGTATTGTTGTTCCCTGTATATAATGTGTCATTTTCCTCTGGCTATTTGCAAGATTTCTATGGCTTTCAGCAGTTTGCCTATGATGTGTGCCTGGGAGGGGGGTCTTTGTTTAAAATCCTGTCCGGGGTTCACTGAACTTCAAGGATCCCTTTCCATTGCAGTTTTCAAGAGTTATTCCTCTTCCAGCTTGTGTTCGCTTTCGGTAAACTTTCCATTGTCTTTTAAAAGTGGTTCTTTATGTTTAATCATTACTAGCTGTAGGGGGATTTACACTTCAGTCTCCTACCATTATACCGCAAGTTCTCTCTCACTAACAAATGGTAGACACCTGCCTCACACATTCACAGAAAGAAATCCATGTGATCTGGGACTTTACTTACAAGTAAAACATCTTTATTTTCTCATCTATTACTGTGTTGTTTAGCCGGCAAGAGCGCGTTAAGAGAGCAGTGAGGGGGTAAAAGTTAGAATGCAGTGTATAAAAATGTACTTGACTGTGAAATGTTATTTTCTTCTTTGGAGTGATTGTTGAAGGCTTTGAAACTGTGGGTTAAATGCATTGATTTTTGAAGCTTTTGACACTGTGGGTTAAATGCACTTCACCTGCCTTCACTAATCAAGGTGGTTTTTAAACTTGCATGTCCTAGAGGCCTCATGTAGGCTAAATAATCTATTTGCCTGAGTGGTTGTCTACAGACTTGCAGTCAGCTGCCTCTAGTTCGAGCTGAGCTGGTTAGGACTGCCCACCCTCCAAATGGGCATCCACCAGTGTCCGTTGGTTGGTGACCTTTTGAACGTGCAGAGGCCTGTAGCTTGGTTACACCTGCAAAGAACTAAGATTTCCTGCATCTTTTTCCAATCACCTTTCCCCACGCCTCCCCACACCTCATACTGCCCTGCTGCTCGTTACCCCATGAACACCTTGAGCTCCTTGCCTTTGGGGAGGCAGGTTTGAGATTTGTTCTCCCAACTCCTACTTAAT
Source organism: Camelus ferus (assembly GCF_009834535.1). Taxonomy (NCBI): domain Eukaryota; kingdom Metazoa; phylum Chordata; class Mammalia; order Artiodactyla; family Camelidae; genus Camelus; species Camelus ferus. The sequence goes on from NC_045721.1 coordinate 17,512,733, forward strand.
TGACTTGTGACTAAGCCTCTCTTTGCTGCAAACCTCAGGGTGTCCGCGTCTTGGCTCGCTGTGCATCGGGCAAGATGAACTGGGGTCGGTAAACAGTTTGTGTCTGGGTTTTTCGGAGGGGGCAAGCCTTTTGTTGCTAGCGCTTAGAATGTCTTCTGTGCTTGTGACCGTGCAGATGTCACAAGATGAGTGTATGAGATGTAAATGGTCACTGGGCACACCTAGTGAAAGTGTGTTGAAGAGAGAAGACAGTATTTAGGGGCTCACACGTGTACTGTAAGCATTGTTCATGTAAAAGGCTGGCCATTCGTGTACTTTGCTAAGTTCTAGAAACTGCCAATTCAGAAAAAGGGCTACGAGGCGAGAAGGAGAAAAAGGGAAACCATATTGAGACATAATCTGATCCTGGAAGCTATAAAATGAAGGGAGTGCTTGACTTCCCAGAGCTCCTGGGAGTGCTGACTCAGGAGACAGACTGACTTCTAGCCCTGTGGAGCCCAGGACAACATGCTAGCTAGGCACAGACTTACGACATTATACACGTCAGAGGGGGAACGCTCTACAGCACTATTGGGAGGAAGAACTTAGTTTGGGTAAAACTAAACTAGGATTTTTTGTTGTGTTCTCTTCCTTCATGGAAGGAAAAAGGAGTGGAATATATGAAGAAAATTATTGATTCTCCATGTCCCAAAGCAAGACACTTAAAATTTGCAGCAGCTTACAACCTTGGAAGAGCTTATTATGAAGGAAAAGGCGTTAAACGATCAGATGAGGAAGCCGAAAGGTAACCTGAACTGAGAAGATTCTGTTTTAATCAAATGCTGAAGCAAAGAATGACTTGCCCCGCCCTTCTCTTTCAGACTGTGGCTTTTTGCTGCCGACAATGGAAATCCAAAAGCTAGTGTGAAGGCTCAAAGTATCCTAGGATTGTATTATTCAACAAAGGAGCCCAAAGAGTTAGAGAAGGTAACAGCGATCTATTTGCTTCACTCCTCGCGTCACGTAGAGATTAACATTTGTTCCACTATTTCTTTCACGAAGGGAGGGTGGTGAGGACTAAGTATGTGGTTTTCAGTATCTTACTACTTCTTTAAAATGTAAAGAAAGCTTACATTTCAGGATCTCCAAGCTCACTCCACCCTTTCCTCTACTATGAAGGCTGCCTTCCCTGCCTCTACCAAAGGACAATACGGGTGTGAGCATTTTGTGTGGTATAAAAAAGCACACATCCAAATATTCTACCATAGAAAGTAAAAGACGAGGGAGAGTAAATAGTCTCTTTAATCATCAGTAATGGGAACCCTTTCCAAGATCTCTTACAGGAAGAAGGAAATGAGGAGGCGTTAAGGCCAAACTTGGAAGAGGTACATAACCACTAAGACCCTTGTCTGATAACTGAGCAGCTACTTGGAAATTTAAACTAACTCAACTTCACTGTAGCTGAGTATTAAGCAAACATTCTTAAGATGTTCTGTCCTTGGTGCCCTTGGTCCTGCTAGAGCGCCGAGTGGATCTGAGGGAGCGGCTGTCCCTCAGGCATCAGCCGCTCCCTTCTCCCCACTGCACCTCATCACAAAGCCTGTCAGACACTTAGCTCCTGCTCCCATCTGCTTGACCATTCCTCTGGAAAAGCTGAATCCTGAAGCCTAGGAGCTCTGGAGACCCACACCGTGGGCAGGCCTGGAGCAGGCTCCCCTCAGCATCCCCCCTTAGGCATGTGAAACTGGTGCCGCCCCAAGTACGTTCAAGAGGCCGGAACGATGTCCTAGAGATGAAAGAATGGTTCTGTCTTAGAGAGATTTTTCTTCCAGTATTCTCATAGTTCCACCTCGTGAATAAGGTGGGACTGTGGTTTTCCTTAGGCATTTTATTGGCATTCAGAAGCTTGCGGCAATGGAAACCTGGAGTCCCAGGGTGCACTCGGGCTCATGTACTTGTACGGACAAGGCACCCGTCAGGATACCGAGGCCGCGCTGTGCTGCCTGAGGGAGGCGGCAGAGAGGGGCAACGTCTACGCTCAAGGGAGTCTCGTGGAGTATTACTATAAGGTGAAATTCTTCACCAAGTGTGTCGCGTTTTCCAAAAGGTAAGTCGGATGAAAGTACCTAGAAACTCTGACTAGAAGTTCTGTGCAGCTGACCTCGCTGCAGTATTGGACATGCCGGCTAGGAGCACTTGAAATGAGGCCAGTGCAACTGAAGACTGAACTTCAGATTTTCATTGGATTTTAATTTGAATAGCCACAGTAGCTAGTGGCTACCACGCTGGATAGAATATCTGTGCTGTCAGCCTGAGGGATTTCATTTCAGGGCCTTTTGCTCTACAGAGCAAAGTGATCTTTGTACACCAGCTGAGTGATCTTAATCGATGCCCCTGAAGTTAGACTTGTGTTTTGTAATCTTACAGAAGTATTTTCTTCATAAAAACCAGTATATATAAAATATTTTAATATTTCTGATGTGCCAATCTATGTTAAACTTCTCCTTCCTCCGCCATAGTTTCTGTAACTACACAAAGGCTATTAGTTTGAGGGCTGTAAAATGAAAATGGTTAAGACTCTTAAAGCTAACACCTTATGAAATATGGAAATTTGTTTTCTGAGGCTGTGTACCTTCCTACATGTATTTATGCACAATGTACAGATGCAGCACACCAAGAGAGACAGACGTGGATGTCCTCTAGAGTGACTATGAGATGCTGATACTCCCCTCCTGCAGCGCCCTCCCGACAGAGCCCACAGGCTCCCCCATCCCCCAACCCAGTGTAAGGCCCACAGCTACTCTGAGGGACAAAGGAATGGCTTCTGCCCTCTCCTCAACATCTTGGCCTCCAGTGGCAGGCCACTTAAAGGTGTGATCTGCAATGTCCCAAATCTCCAAGTGCCCATCTGGCTCGAACTAAGACTTCAAATAGTTCTTTATTGGAACTTTCCATTATTGTCTCTGTTCCTTTTCCCATAATATTACAGCTGATATGGAGTTGACACATCTCATTTTCATCTAATTCTCCATATCTGTATCTGAGTTATAAAGAGGGACTTTTTATTGCCCATTTTTAATGGAGATGTGCAAGTTTCCTAAGGTGTCTTCTGGTCCTGTGTGACTAAAGTCCAAGTTTAAGGTTGAGCTTTAAATAAATGACCCAAAGAAAAGAGAAAAAATGCTGTCTCTCCATTGTTTAAATCTGCAAAGTGATATCCGTATTTTAAACCTTTACAGAAACTCTTGTTTCCTAGAGGTTAAGCCTGACGAGGACAATCCTAGGGGAGCTGTAAAGTAACCACTGAAGTAGCTCCTCTTCTCCTGGTGTTAGCTGACTAGTGTATTTACCCTTAACCACACAGCAAACAACTTAGTTCTCAAACTGGAAGGAATGATAGGGAAATCACTGGGGCACAAAGACAGTTCCTGGGCATGTTTGTAAGAATATAAACTCTAACTGATACCCTTTTTAATTCCACAACTGGATGTTGTGACAGGATTGCTGACTACGATGAGGTTCACGACATCCCTATGATAGCGCAGGTCACAGACTGCCTCCCAGAATTCATCAGCAGAGGCATGGCCATGGCCTCTTTCTACCACGCGCGGTGTCTGCAGCTTGGCTTGGGTATCACAAAGGATGAAGTGACAGCTAAACACTATTATTCTAAAGTAAGCCTGAGAACAAATATAAATTGACTCCAATAGGAATTCCTGGGCTTTTAGTTGAGACTTAAACATCTTTATAAATTAGTGGTGTTTCCCCCCCCCCCTGCTTATTGTGTAGATAACCTGTCTACTGAGAAGCTGTCAGACGTGGAGCCTGTTTGCAGACAATTCTGTCATTCTTAATATTATTAAGCTCAGATGGTACAATTTCTATTTTTGATGCAAATTATTTGACTCTACCTGCAGCCTAAGACCCAGCACTGAGAACTTAAAGCCAGAACAGAATGTTCATGCCTTTCACCCAGAAAAAGTATGAATCTCTGTCTTCATTCTAGGACCTTAGAGTACATTTCATTAAAGTTTTTGATGTATGACATCTACCACACTTAGGTAGATATTCAAGAGTTTGAGGTAATCAGTTAAAATAAGCCTTTTTATGTTTTAATCCACATAATCAATTTATTTAGGTCTTGAGTGGATTTCACATCTAAAATCAAGAACTGTTAAAAAGAGCAAAGGGATTGTGAAAAGAAATCATTATGAATAGTAACTGCAAGTTCCTTTTTAAAGAAAACAAAAAATTGCACACCTTAGGTTCATAACATCCATGAAGTCCAAATTAGAATTACATCATGAAACTTACACAGCAATTCGTGTAGTGCACAAATTATCGGCTGGAAAAGGAAAACAAGGAAAGGAACAATTTTCTAGGTCCTTTGCCTAACTCTGATCATATTACAGCAGTGGTTCTCAAACTTATCTGCATATTAAAATCACGTTGGGTCTCTGAAATTCCAAAGCCCAGGCCGCATTTCAGAACAATTAAATCACTGTCTCATGGAGTGGGACCCAAACATATTTGTTGAAGCTCACTAGGGGTTCCAATGTACAGGTAAGTTTGGAACCCCAAATTTTGTTAGAAATTAAAATTTCCAGAGTATTAAACCCACATCAACACAAATATAGGAACACAGCACAAAAATACAACTGACCTTTGAGAGATTTACCATGACACCATTCTATTAGTATCAGTAATTGTCTTAATTTTTAAAAATCTAAACGTTTTGTGTATATACTGATTTCCAAACCAAGTCATTTTGGGATTCTATGCTATCCTTAATATCCTTTCCAAACAAACATAAGCAGAAGACTCTGGATGAAAAATATCCTAAATGTGGTATATGTTCATCCTAAACCAGCGTAACAAATAGATTACAGCCTTAGGCCTATTTTCCTTGTGGGAGATAAGAGCCCCATTACTCAATTTTAGCCACTGGATTTTACGGAAGATACTTTCAAAATAGGGAAGCCAGTTGAAGGGTCTGGAATCCTGCCAGATGAGGCATGATAAGGGGAACTGAGTATTTCACTCAGGAAAGGGAGATGAGGGGCTCCTGATAGCGGTCTTCACCAGACTGAAAGGCTGTCCTACAAAAAAAGGCACTCTCGGGGAGGAAGAATTGCAGTCCAGAGCTGTGTGTATGGGAAAGGTGAGGCCACAGCTGAAGAGACCGTGGGCCTAAAGCCAGGAGACCCAGGCCTGGTCTCAGCTCTGCCACGGCCAGGCTGGGTGACTGCCAACTACCCTGCCTCTCGGTTTCCAGGAAACCAGCAATGTGTGTCCTCCTAGGACCCATCAGCGATTTGAGAAGTACAGGGAGGGGAAACTGTAGCTTAATACAAAGAATATTCTAAAATCACTGTTTAGAAAATAAAAAACGTTTTACCTGTAAGGGGTGACTTTTTGCCACTAGAAGCAAAACCAAGCAAATACCTGGGGACCAACTGTCCTGGGCATTAAAGGGACGATTTCTGCATGGAGTGAGGTTTAGATGAGGTAACTAACCTCTGTCTCTTTCAAATTCCTGACATTCTATGAAATTACGTATCTTATCACTAATTTAGGCATAACAGAACCACATAACATAACCACGTAACATTATACATGCTGCTATTCACATGAGATAATACATTTGAAGCCAAATATTAGTGCTTTCCATTTTACTTATTTTAATCATTCATAACAGAATACTATCAATGTGTAAATCCTTTATTCTTGGCACGGAAAATTTTCTCTCAAATGAGAATAGCATGCTTATTTTTAGTACGATCTATTTTGCTTAGGTTAATTTGAACTTCCCTTAAGAGGTCAGAATAGAAATGTATCATAACTAAGAAATTCGCTAATTCACTGTACTCTATTTTTCTTTAAAAACAAAAAAATCTAACAATTCAAAATATACCTAAATAACTTTTTCTTTGATTTTTAAGGCTTGTCATCTGAATCCTGCATTGGCAGATGAACTTCATGCTTTACTTATTCGTCAGAGAATTTAGACCACAGTGCATTTCTAACACCTTAGAACGTGTGTATTTTTATAATAGCTATGTTTGTTTTCTGCTTCCCAAGTTACATTATCCTGGGTATTGTACTGATGACATGTTACCTTCACTCTTTAATTTGTATCATGCTGCAACTTGAAACCGAGCTACGAGATCGAATTGCAGGAAAAGGACTCAAAGATCTGGCTCTTGGCCAAGAGACTGGCTGAGATCATGTCAAATATTTGAAAACTATTCCATAAAGCAAGTATTTTTTTCTGTTCTTAGTGTCCTTAAAGACAGTGCAGTATAAATGCTACAAACTTACCCAAAAAAGTCTAAAAGTTTAATTCTTTAAACTTCTTTAACCCTTAGTTTTGTGAATTTTCAATACTTTAAAATTTTAGTTATCTAAAACTTTAAAATCTAGAATTCACAAAACTGAATAAAGGTCAAAAAGATCTAAAACTTTGAAATGTTTTTAAAAAGTTTCTATATAGCATTTATACCTCTGAAGTTATTAAAAGTAAGACCACACTAAGTCTTTTGGGACAGCTTGTATTCTTAAATTAGCCATTTATTTATAAGACTCTCTTATAAATTTCAAAATTAGTGGGTTTAAGAAATTACTCAGAATCTTGCCCCTCCATATCTTAAAAGATCTTAATAAGTAAAACTGCTATAGTCCTGATCATTGAAACAAGATGTTTCTTTGTGCTTCAACTCCTTTTCTACATTTTAAAAACCCTCAATGTATTTCAAAGCAAGATAAAATGTGGAAAAAATCTCGAATTATGTACCAATGTAAGAAATGTAACTAAATTGTTAAATTACATTAGCAAGAGGTTTTCTCTATCAATTACACCTATAAAGGCAGAAGTTGACAGTAAATATAGGATCCATTTGCAGAAGCTGGTATGGCAATGAACGTCTGTGAATCAAATACTAAAAATGTTTTAAAGAAACCTGAACAAGACCTTCTTTGTAAACTGATATGGCTTTATTTTATAAATCACAACCCTCCTGTCCAAAGTGGATTTACAAGATCTTGTCTTAGCTGAGAAAACGCAACTGATATGTAGGTGCCAGTCACTAAAGAAGTATTGTAGGACAGAAAATGACTTGTTCTTGTATGTTCTGGTTCACCTATATTAATTTGAACTTCATTTTGTCTTTATATAAAGAGAAGAAATTTCAACAAAATTAGGCCATATACTTCTCTCTTCAATCTCTTAAAGAGTATAAACTTAAACCACCCCTGAAACCCAATCCTTTTAAAGTACCTTCTGCAGACTCTGTCTTCCTCCAGTAACACATTTCCATGTCTCTGGCCCGTTACAAGATTCTGTAAACTCTAACTTAAATCCTTCTACAACACAAGCCCACTTGCTTCACTCTTGTTTTCTTAACACCATCCACAGAACATTCCTTCAGTCTTTTGAAGATCCAAATTCCCAACCAGTGTTTTCTTCTCCACACTCAATCCAGTTCCTTAAGCTAAGAATCTAAAACAAATAAGGCAGTGTATGGGGACTTTAACAGCACTGTTAATCTTTCTTCATCCCCATCGTGAAGACCACTTTTTTAACTTCCATTAAAATGGCTCTGAGAAATCCTAAAGGTAGGAGGTGGACATATGTCACAGTTGGTAATACAGTTATATGTCTTCAGTGAATCCAGAACAGAATTTAAAAATTCATTTTACCGTAGTTACCACGAAGCTGGAGCTTCCGGCACAGGTGAGCCCTTCCCTGCAAACCGACACCACTGCATCCATGGTGCACACCGTGGTCTGTGATCAGGTCAGTCTTTAACTCAAGTGAGTTGAAACTAAGATGGTTAACTTTTTAAAAAAATCAAAACTTCAAGAGTCCTTATAGCTGGTACCTTATGAAAAAGTGAGACTTCCTCTTCAGGAGTCATTAACAGCTACAGCTTATGCCTAAGACGGCCCTTTCCAGTAACTAGTGTGAGTTTGGGGGCTGGGTGACTTCACGCTGCTTCTCTTCTCTGAATGCCACACATCCCTATAAAGGACACATAATTCTTATCCACATAAATAGTCAACTCTGAGTTCTCTGAAAGTGTCCAAGTATCTTGATTGGAAAAAAAGGACAAAGAACTGTAGCTAAAAGAATCTCAAAGATAAAATTTGACTTACTAATTTTTAATCATTTATCTTTCACAACTGGTGTTTCACATCAGGAACTCGGCAGGTGTGATCTGACATTGCCAAGACCACTTTAATATATATACATAGTACTTTTCTTTCATGGATTTCAAACTGAATTTCTACTTAATTGGTTTGCTCTCAATATTCCTGGAGGTTAGAAAGGAAAAAGTGTTTTAAACACATCACTGCAAAATAAATGGTGAAACCCAGAAAAATTGTCCTTGGTCACACTATTAAAAACACAGCAACACGTGTGCCCTGGATCTCACCTAATGCCTCTCCTAGTCCCCAAGACTAGCTCACACAATCAAGTCTGGAACAGCCTGAAGTTTAACTTCCCTCCTCTGTTTCCCCATCTCGTTTCCTGCCCATCCTTCAAAGGTCGGCTCATACCCCACCTCCCTCATACAATATTTCAAGCACCAATTTGGCTCTTCTCATTCACACTACAAATTATATTTTTCATTCATTCCGTGTCTGGAGAAAGGCAGCAAACTTTATGCTTCCTTACGGAAGTACTCACATGCATGGAGTTTTCTACAAAAAAGGCACTTGGAAATAACTGCCTTCAGTGTTTCAACTTTGAGATATAAGCATCTTAAACATCAGTGCTCTGATTCATTTTTATATTTTATTGCTTCAAATGCTTCAAACTATGGGAAATCTTTGGTAAAAATAAAGACAGTAAAATTTTCACAATAACTTCACACAAAGCATTGCACAGTATTCAGTACACACGAGTATAGGAATGTTCAGAATCCTCAGGGAGGAAATCAACTGTACAGTGTTCATAGTTCTTCATTTAAAACAACTTCATAAATATTTAAAATAGTTCCTAGGGTTCTTATCATGTATTAACATTTATGTTTCAATCATACATTGACCTTGAAAGGATTTATATTAAAATAAAAATTAACAGAAGAGGTTTTTTCTGTTGCCTATATACAGCATCAAGTTTGCCCCCCAATTCTGCTTCCTTCACATAAAACTAGAGGGAGGCAACTAGAAGATCAATATAGTTCTCAGTCAAGCCCTCTGTGGAAAAGAGGAAAATGTTTCATGTCTATTAGCACAGACATTTCTCTGGTGGCTTATCTGCATAGTCTCAAACTTGACCAGCTTTCAGTTGATCTAAGTGAGTCCTCAGCTCAGGACACAATTCCACTAGCAGCACCTCCATCAGCACCTGAACCAAGACAGAAAAATAGAAGAATGTCTTTGTTTCCTCTAAGGGTTTATTCAAACATCTACATCTAAGACAAGTCTAATTTTAGGTCTGAGATGATTCTCTGAAAAAGTTACTTAAACAAAAGGAATTAGTATTATATAAACTCTATTTAGCATCAGATTGATTTATTTCATGCTCCATTAACCATCATCAAACCATCTACGATATTTACCACTGCTCACTATTACCAGACGGCTAGGAAACTGTGCTTTGCTGATATAAGAAAGCCAAGCAGTCAGGCAGAAATGGTACATCACGAGTCAAGAGAGAAAACAACCAGCAGGTGAGGAGGACGACGCTGCATCCACTGGGGGTATTTTTTTTTAAACCAAACTGAACAGACAAAAATGAAGCAGAGAAAATGAGTTCAGAGTTACAAAGAATAAGAATGATTAAGAATAGAAAGAATTAAAATCTACCCCCATATGTGAACAGAATTATAAAACTGAAGAAACACTGAATACGCTGGGAGGCTTTAAAGTACTCACATATAACAGATGTTTATTGGCTCTTGTTTCTTGCAGTGCATTGAATATTTTTATTATACCGTGACGTGCATTTTGCTGTCCAACAAGGCTCTGAAGCATATCTGAAAAATTAAGTTTATATTCCACGCTGCTACTGATACCGTGCACGTGGCACGGACCTTCAGGAAAGGGGCTACGGCACGGCGCACACTCGGTACAGAGAGGCGCGGAGACGTGAGGGACATGAGTGACTCGTTCTTTCCAACGTTTAGAGAGAAAATAAATGTACACATTTTCAGCATAAGGCATTTACACAAACTACAGCTTTAATATGAGGCTACCCAATTAAAAACTGAGCTCCCAACAGGGTACTTTAGCAGGAAAATATTTTTAAAGCATAAAATCTATTCTCTGTTCTAAAACACTTTTCTAGTTAAATTATAACCAGTACTGTCCTTATTGGGATTCTCAGTAGAATTTCTTAGCAAGGGGCAAGGCATGATTTAAATGAAAAAAAAGTATGATCACTTTTTTTTTCATTGTAAATGTTTCCCGTGTGAAAAACACCTTAGTAGGGCTAACAGTCCCTTCTTTGTCTCTGACTTTCAGGATGGGAACCCAGGCCTCACCTGGAACGTTCTCGAGCAGCTTCTGCTGCGCTCTTTGTTTTGTTTCCTGGCTTTGTTCTTTGCTTCGGATTGTGGTCGGTGGTGCCAATTTCCCATTGGGCCAGAAAGAATCCCGGAAAACATTGATGTAGTAAACCAACATTTGCTCACTGAAAATCCAGTTCACTGTGTCCCGGATTTGTCTTTCAAGAGAAAAATATTTCTTGGATGAGGTTTTTAAAAACATTCTCTGTTCTCAAGAGGCATTTATCAGTGGGTAGATTAAGAGACAGCCCGACTCTAAGCATTTGATGAATAAACTAGGAATGGGATTTTTAAACTCTGGCTCTGGAAGTTACTTTTCATTTTGCTAACACTGATGCCCCCCAGTCCTGGGGCTCACACGGTCACTGGTACTGGTTTCTCTAAATGTCTGCCATGTGGTGTCATTCAATCTGAAAAGACAAGGGCTGAGAGACTGATTCGTCTGAAGCTTGCAGCTGCTCCGCCTGTGCCTGGGATTTAACACACTCATTTCTCCATGGAGTGGCATAGACTGAAAACATGAATCCATTTAAAGCGTGGAAGCCGGCCTGGAACGCCTCCCCGCGCTCCCGCAGCCCTGGGGGAGCAGCAGGCCTTCTCATGAGCTGTGGCTTGGGGTTGCCGTGGCAGGAGACTTTGGGCGGGGTTCTCTGACCCGGGGGACATCTCCCATGCTCAGAGGCACAGAGGGAAAAACCCTTCACCAGAAAGGGGAGGACTCTGAAAAGATACACTGCCGTCCAGCCCCTCCAGATTCCCACAGAAATGACAGGGCAGACCCGGGCCTGCAGAGGTATAAAGAAGTGGTTTTACCCGGCTGCCCAGGTCTTCCCACACCCAGGCTTCAGTAGTCACTAGTCCAGTCCCAACCAACCACAGGATTTCTGCTGTCAAGAGCCTGGGAGTAGTTGTGGGGTTGGGAGGGGAAGTGTTTCTGCTGAAAAGGGGAAAAGAATCACCTTAGACTATTAGCACTGGGAAGACCTGAAATTTCCAACTTAACTCACAAATAATAATAAATCAAAAAGCCCTGTAAGAATCTGACTTCCCAACCAGACTTTTAAAGGGACATTGTGAGGTTTCCAGGAATAGTGTCTGAAATAGATGTTCCAGGCCCAGCACTTGCCCACAGTGATCCAGTCACCAGTGAAGTCAACTCTGCAAGTCAAAGCCTTGGTAATGCCGTTTGCAACTGCAAGTCTCCTAAGATTCTTCCCCATACTGCCCAGAACTGTGAAGTTCATATCTAGACCAAATAAAATAATTTTATTCAACAAAGGGAACCTGCTGACCTGCTTGCCCAGGTAAAATCTACATAAAAACGCAGACAGCTTGCTTTTCCTGCAAGTCTTTGAGTTACTCACTGGCACTGCAGGGAGAAATGAAGAATGAAAATTGCAGTTTGCAACCTAAAATTGAGTGACTCTTGCCAAAGGCCATACCTAAGCATTTTCTACCAATTTAGGGCTGACTTTGTATTAGCCAAAACTGTAGAACGCTTTGGAAGCAGTTCCGGGATGTGAAATTATAGTTGGTACAAGGCAAGAGGCTCATATTGTTCTGCTGCTTAATTTTATGATGTGTCATCATCTGCCTGAGGCAAAAACAGCAGAGGGCCAGGTGCTCGGCAGTCCTCCACCTGAGAAAGCCCCGCTGACCAACAGCCTGAAAGTTCTCCACATGACGCTCCCCCCACCCCCAGCCCCGCGAGAGTAACTGTCAAATGTACGCACCACTCTCAAACCACATTTGCTCACCTGAAAATTAAGAGCCAATAGCATAAATAGGAGCAAGGAACGTACCCGTGATTTACTGAAACTGGAAAAGAAAACAGCAAGTCTGGAGTTCTGAGAAAAATGGGGCCATTTTGGAAATTTCTTTAGCCAAGGCCTGTTAGTGCTCAGGTTACGAGGTTTGTCTTAGACTGAAACCGTAAGTTAAAGAGGACTTTTTTTTTTTTGCTTAAAGCAAAAGCCTGCGATACTAATTCAACTAAACATGCCACTAACACCATTTTTTAAAAAAATCTTAGAAATAAAAAGAAACTGGCTTATGACCACAGGGGAAATATGTTCTATTTGCAAATGAATAAAAACATAACATGTTCTTTATTATATTACCCCTTAAAGATCTGTAAGATTCATGATAAAACTATCATGTTAACCCTGTACATATATTTGACAACTAAATTAATCTTTCACTTGGAAAAATCTGATAATTTCATCTTAACATGTATTTTGCTGTACAAAAAAAAAATTGATTTTCCCCCTTATTTTTAGCAGTTGACTCGCATTTTTGTTGTGCAAGGAGTCATGATGTTTACAGTCTTGAAGAGTACTGGGTGTGGAGGGTAACGTGTATGTGTACCGATAACGTAATACAGCTTAAGGATACACATGTGGCTCACAGCTGTGTTATACGATTCACACACCCCTCATGGGTGCCCAGTAACCAACAAGGGGAACTACTATTTTAATGTCAACCCAATTCTAAAAAAAAAATACACGGTTTGCATTTCCCTCCAAATAAATAGCTGCCATGTGATGCTCATCCTACTTTCATTTTGGCTCAGAGTCTAAGCCTTAAACTGATCTCCATCACGTGACATCAAAAGGCTGTACCCAACATTCTCAAACCAGTCATCATGGTCAAAAGAGAACTTTATAGGACAATCCCCTGACCCTCGCCAGCCAGCAGGCCAGAGCCAGCTCAAGCTTCCGTCAGCTAGTTCACCGAGCCTCCTGCGGGAGAAATTCTTGCAGAAATCTGCTTCCCTGTCCAAACTTAGAATCGTATCAGAAATAAACAGAGAAACTGAAACGCCTTCAGTTGGAGAGCAATCTGACTATTAAGGCAAAGGGCAGGGCCTGAATTCAAAGGTTCATTTCGTGCAACTCACTTGTTGATGGTTCTTCCAAAAGTGACCTGAACGAGAGCGATTAATGTTCTTCTCACCCATTTAAACACTAAAATAGAAATCAGAGGGAAAGTATTATCACAGGCTATCACATCGTGACATTTCATACTGACACAAAGCATAGAGCTTACCACATCACTCAGCCGCAGTCCTGACACCAAGTTGGGGGCTATGATACCTGCAGAACTGGGGTCTAGGTTAGCAAGCTTCTGCCCAGGAAAAGTCTGATGACTAAGCTTCCATTTTCTACACGGCAACTAATGAGATGAAAGCCAAGACTTTTACAGCCTTTCAGTGCCTAAACAACGGCTGAGCTGGAAGTGGAAGTAACACTTCACGTGTCCCTGGGCGGCTGACAACACGTCTGTTTCCCACCAGCACTCAGTGCAGTTCCTATTTTAGATTTCTGTCTGGCTTTATGGAGCCCAATTTTCTAACACACTGCTCCGAACGAGAAACATCTGTAGTCAAATGTTGACAAATATTTTGAAATATTAATGAACTGATGGATCTAACTGCTCCCTTTTGAATTGCAGTTTGTAGATCATCATGTATTTTTACGTATTTTATGCATTTGGGGGAAGAAAGGTGAACTGGGAAGAGCCAGGATCCCCAGTGAGACGTGGACCCGGCACTCCTGTGACACTGCCTAGAGCAGTGGGCACATCCTTCCCGGAGCCTCAGTTTCCTCATCTGAAAAAGGACAGTGTTTGTGTGTACCTTTTTTTGTTTTGTTCAAGAGCGGTATCAATATTTTGTGTGAAAGAGTTTTGTGAAGGGTCCTAAAGATCTAAACTTGTATTATTAGCATTAGATTAGGAGACACATTGGTTATAAGTGTAGAGTATGAAAATAAACCAAAAGAAGGCAAAGAAATGCCATGAAGTTACTTTTGGTCTGCAAATTATAATCTAAACCCAATATTCTATTTATATATTCACCTCCACCCACTGAAATGTTTAGCTCCTGACACACGGCTTGGCTGTGATGGAGCCCAGAGTTGAAGGCTCCTGCACCAGTCAGAAAACCTAAAAAGAGGAAATTCACAAACACCTCTGGTACAAGGGAAGACATACAAACAGAAATCAACAATTAACACAGACTTGGTACTAGACTCTCAAACATTCTCCAGTCATTTCTAACTTTTAAGTGTACCTAAGTGTCCAGTTACAGTAGTGTTGTTATTCCTTCAAGTGAGAGATCTGGAGTCACAACGAGGTCTCGGAAGTGCCTGCAGTGGTGGAATTCAGAGTGGGCTGCAGGCCTGCGGACGTGCCCACTGGCTGGCGTTCAGGCCAGAAGGAGTGTGTCTGTCGGGGGTGATAACTCCTCTCCGCCTTTCTAGGGCAGGAGAGAAGGCGCTCACACCCAGAGGGCCGGAGGACACGTGCAGCTCCAGGAAGAATGCCTGACAGCCCAGTGACTGGTTATAAATGTTTAAATAGGCTATATTTCTGGTCCCTTTCTGTAAACTGAACTAGAGCAGGAACGGCTCTGCTACAAATTCCCTCCCATCACCGATGCCCGACTCTACTCCTTCCTGCCCCTCCCCAGGCCTCACCTTCCCCTCCAAACAGCCCCATCACTCCTTCTGAGGACTCATTTGTTCAACGCCACAGAGGCAGCTGCAGCAACACTAGGATTCTGCTGACGGCAAATATATCACATCTCATTATCGGTGATGTTCTATTTGTTCTCCTCTGAAATGTCACTAGCAAGACCGAATCTTCTGAGCAGGCACATGAGGGAGGAAACGCATGCTGCAGAGAGAGGATTTTGAGCCCTACTCTGGCCCTGACTGGCTCCTTCCCATCCACCAAGTCTCTCCATCTCTTCGGATGGCAGAGAACACACTGCCCAAAGGCTGAAGTGGTGCTTCCCTTTCCTTATCAACTTGATGGCAAGTGGGAGGATTCACG
Organism: Camelus ferus; assembly: GCF_009834535.1. NCBI lineage: Eukaryota > Metazoa > Chordata > Mammalia > Artiodactyla > Camelidae > Camelus > Camelus ferus. The sequence goes on from NC_045721.1 coordinate 17,528,062, forward strand.
ACTCAATGGGCCAGATTTCACTGAGGAAAAGCCAGACTTTGAGGGGAGAGACTGATTTTTTCTGCCTACATGGAACCAAGTTAAACATGAGTACACATCTTGAAGTATCTAAAATATGGACCAGCTCTTGCTTTTTCATCTGAAAGGATCCCTCGTACTTGGATGATATTCTATCATGTGGATATTTCTTAATTTAACTATTACCCATTTCTGAAGTTTAGCTTAGTTCCAACTTTTCATTATTGGCGGGGGGGGGGGGATGTAATTAGGTCTGTTTGTTTATCTACTTATTTATTTTAATGGAGATACTAGGGGTTGAACCCAGGACCTCATGCATGCTAAGCACGCACTCTATCACTGAGCTATACCCAGCCTGCAACTTTTCATTATTGAAATTATATTCAAATTGAGCATCCATATAAATAAATTTCTGCCTGTAGTTCAGAATTTAATTATATCTATTGCTTAAGGTAGTGATATGTTTGAGACCCTTATATTGTAAATTTGCTGAAGGAAGACCCTACCTCTAAGATATTTTTGTTTCCCCTACAGAGCTATATCTAAAACATATGTTCCCAAAGTATTTGCTGATTATTTTAGATTTGGCTGAGACAAAGAAAAAGTTCAATGACAAAAATAATTAATTCCAGCACTGAAATTTTTCTTGCCTATCTATCCATCCACCCATCCACCCAGGCATTTTATTGGTCACCTCCTATGGATCAGGAATTATAAGAGATACTGACGATTAAAAGATTAAACATAAGATGGACTAGGACAGACTCAAGTCTGCAACAGGACCTGAAGTTTCTTTATCTGCAAATAATTCTTTAAGTGACATGTGAAGGGATATATGTAAATAAGAAGCAATGCACAGCCCCACGTCCAGTTGGTCTAGGACCAACTCCCAGCCCACCTTCTTTGCCCCAAGGGAAAAGATGCTCGTCCGAGTGGACAGAGCCCAGGACATTCTCAGGGCCACGTTTTACTGGCTGGTGGCATTACTGCGCCTTGGAAGACCTTGCTCCTCTCATGTGCTTCCTCTTCTAGGTGGTCATGTGTGCCTTTAGGGACCTGTCACGCCTGTAGCTAGTACTTGAGGCTCCAGGTAGAACCAAGTATGCTGGCCTCATGACTGAGCGCACTCGGGTCTGTGGGAGGTGAGGGTGGGCAGACAGTCCTATTCAGGACGCAAAATAAAAGCCAAGCAGTGCAGTCTGACCTTTCACCTCAGTACTATTAGGGCAGGATTTCTCAAGTCCGCACTACTGTCATTTGGGACAGTACAACTCTGTTGTGGGGGCCGACATGCACACTGCAGGATGGATAACAGCATCCTTGGCCTCCACCCACTAGACGCCAGGAGCTCCCTCCCTCAAGAAATGTTTCCAGACATGCCCCATGTCCCCTGGGAACAAAATTTCCCACCTCCACTGATGACCACTCCTCTAGGAAGAAAGGTGGCTGGAAAGCAGGCTTGGGCCTCCCTGCGCTCCTGGCCACATACCATCTTAAAGCACCCAAACCTCACCTTTAACAACAGGGCTCTTCCTCTGCTGCACAAAATTAGTGTTTGCATGCCTTCTACTTATAAAGAAATGAGATTACACTGAGTCACATAAAAAGAAATTCAAAGCATTCCACCTTTCTGTATTCAGAGGAACATGGTGCAGGGTAAATCAGGACCCTAAGTTCCACTAGTCTAGAGATGACATCTGTTTTAAGGTCATGTCCTCAGAACCTACTTTGGTATCTGGTCGCCCCATAAAAGTATTTGCTGAATGAATGAATGAATATAAATACACGTCTGATTCAGGAACAAAGGGGTATTAAATGTGTGTGTGTGTGTGTGTCCACTTAACCAGCAAATACCACTGAATGATAACAAAGAGGCTTACTTCCTCGAAGTTCAAAAATCTCCCCAATCAACATGAAACATGGTTCAGCCAAGGCGTCTTTCCTTCCATCCACATCATCACCGTAATCTGACAGGTCACTGTCCTCCTCTGCCTCCTCCTGGGGGAACAGCGAAGTCACAGGAGGCAGATCACTCACCCAGGGACAGTGGTAAGAGTTCTTCAAGTGTAAATTCCCAAACATGTGCTCACATTTCAATCTCACAGAACTCTCCAACTTTCCTAGATGCAGAAATCTACATTTTCAAAAAAAAGGCCAAAGTGTATGTAACCTCAGGGAAAAGCTTGATCCTAAAACCCTATTCAAGGTCTAAAATAATTCTGAAAAACTTGTCACTGTATTAATGAGGAATGAATTAGTAGTAACAAAATAGTTTTGTAACCATTTTAAGTTTTAAATGTAAGGCTTTTTAACTTGAATGATTTAAACTGTTTTTTTAAATATATATATATATATATATATATTTGGAAGTAATTTAGTTATTTAAAACTCTGATTCAAAAACAAAAACAAAAAACTCTGATTCAACCTTTTATCCTGTACTTGAGCTAGTCTCATTTCCTGATCTGCATATCAGCAAATTCCAGCTGAAAGCTCATTCTATGCCAGGCCCCAGGCTCGTGCAAATGCGCAAGAGGTGGGGGGAGGCTTGGAGCCGCCACAGCTCGGCGGGAGGCCGGCGGAGCGCTGAAACAGGGGCCGAGCTTTCAAGGGCAGCCCAGAGAGGTCAGCGCGGGCTGCAGACAGGCAGCAGCTGAAGCTGCGGGACCACGCGGTGGTCTACTGCCAGGGCTCTGCGGGGCGAGCCGAGCCGAGAGAGGGCTGAGAAGTCACAGAAGCAGGAGGCGCCCCCGGGCCTCACGGCTTTACTAGTGGCCGAGCGACACCGACTACTGCGGAGGAGGGAGCACTCAGGGCTGGGAGGAGGCACTGTCGGTGTAAATCCCAAGAGGCTCAGGGACAAACGGCAGCGATGGAGGCGGGCTGGCCGGTGCAGACAGACGCGGCACGTGTGGCTGCGAAGGAAGAGGTGGCAGAGATGCTGGGGAGGGAAGCGGGTTCACACGTGCCCTGAGCGCGCGGGCCGGACACGTGGACTCCTGCTCCCACTCAGGGCGCAGTGAAGTAGAGGCTCCTTTTCATCGTCAAACTGTTTAAACCAATTCTCGTGAAGGGACAGTGACAGGTGGCACTAAACTAAGGAGACACCAGATTTCCAAGACAGGCTCGTGCAACCAGCGGCCTCGCCCCAGGTGCGGAAGCCAAGGTACTGGCGCCGCAGTCTCGGTCTGTTGATCCTTTACCCACACAGGCCACTTGCTAGGTGAGTCTTGCTTCAGAATATTCCATGGCTTTCCAGACCCTGAGAACAAAATCTAAAGGCCTCAGCCTGGCGTCGCCATGCCCCCTCCTCCACTCTCCACCTTATCTCGGTCCACCTGCGATAGAAGCCCCACCCCCCTCCCCGCCGGGTCCCAAGGCCTCTGACTTCCCCAAATGCATCTTTCTCTCCTGAACCTTCTGTATTAGCTCGAACCCCTCCATGATGACAGTCCCCATCTTGGGGACGGGCCAGTCCACCTTTTCCCTTCTGTAGAGGGTCTCCTACAGAACCTCCCATCCACATGTCACTTACCTAGTTTGGAATTAATCTTGTCCCAGAATATGACAGCAAGCATCACTGAATGTACTTGCTTTTCCCCCATTCGTAGCAGGCTTTCAACAAGTATCTGCTACTTCAAACCGCCTTCACGATGACATCTGCTTAAATATGCTTCAAAAACAGTACAGCCTTCAGAGAGCTCACCTCCTGATGGGAGAAGAAGTCACGCGGGAGTCTTTCCAAAAATGAGGATAATGAAAAAGTGGATTTTTTCCCCTGCACATCAATAACCTTGAGGTAGTCAGGAGAAGGGCTCAAAAAGGCATAAAGTGCTTCACTCTGACACAGTCTCTCATCTGAAAGCAGACTCTGTGGAAGAAAGAGGATTAATTCCTTCTCATGGGGGGAATACATGAGCCATGAGCCACCAGGAGTAAAGTCATCCAACGGTGGGATGACTGTCGGGAAATTTACTTTCATCGTAATTCTGAACCTAAAACCACTTCCCCTTGAAATAAAATGTATTAGATCAATTCTCAATTACCTTAATGGCAAACAGTCCTCTCTAGGTTACCCGAAGCACCCTAATCACTCGGCTGGTGGGAGACACCATGTAGACAACAGAACTCACCCGCTCAGGGCAACATAAAATTCTCACTGTGCCCACTGCCTGCAGACCCCGGGGCCACCGCCTTTCAAGTCCAATTAAGTTTCACTCATCTGTGTGAACAACGTACACATCTGCACATGAACCCAAGGATCCCACTCAACCACCCTTTAAAGGCCACGTGCAGACTTTGTGCATCAGCTGAAAAAAGGGCTCTGGGTCGTCACATGGTGGTACTGTCTGCCAGGCAGCGGTTTTCTGTCCCTGTGCTGCCCCTTCCACAGGCAGCGTGTGTTTACATCCTTATATAACTGTTGTTATTGGCCCATAAACTGGAAACTTCCTGGGGTTCTCTATGTACTTATCCGGCCCTAAGAGACAGGAAAGGAGACCACACAGCAGGTGTGCTGACATACAAGCAAGGGTACTGACAAGACAGTGAAATTAACCACATGACCACAAGAATGTGTAAACGCCTAGTATTCACAGATACAGGGTTTAGGAAGCAATGAACCAATGAGAAATACTGCCCCAGGTACGATGTAGCCCCCTTGGGGGACGGAACAATGCGGTTCTGATGACAGAAACTGGGGTGGGAGAAGAGGTTACGTTCTAGTCCCAGAGGAATTGGTCCATGATGTTAACACTGTATTTATGAACGATTAAGCATGAAATCTAATAAACCCTATAGTTTTCCCCAGAAAAGCACCTCTGTGAGGGCCCAGTCGTGCCACACTGGGCACTGGTGTCCTGCCGAAGGCTGGCCTGAAGATGGAGGTTCTGTCTCAGACTAAGGGGATGGGCGGATGGTGTCACTACTGCCTTCTCCGGCCCCTGAGCATTCACTCCCTTTATGGAACATTAAATGTTCAGCTGCGAGGCTGGATCAGGAGTGAGATATTCTCCTTCTGCCTTGATTTCCATTAGTTAATCTACTCCAACGCTATTTTATAAAATAGTAGGAAATGATAACTAATGGTAAATCTCAAACAATACAATTAATATAAATAAGGAAATCATTAAGGACAATAAGTCCTTGGACTGTTATATTGTGTTATGATGGAAAATAACCGACTTAAATATGCATGAAAATTATGTCTGTGGGGCGAGGTATAATAGGGATTTTATCATTTTTAAGCTGAGAGTGGAACCCTGTTCCCACTTCCTCCCTCTTCAGCGCTTAGAGCATGTTGTCCTGCTCCGACAGAGACCTAAGGGGCTGTCCCATGGAGGACGGAGAAGGCTGTAAAGCATTCCGGGAGAGTGAACAGCACGTACAGCCCCAGACATGGGCACCACACTGCTGGGGGCACAGCCGGAGCAAGAGCTGTGTGTGTGAGGAACAGGGAACACGACATGTAGGAGTGAAGTCGGGGAGAAGTGATGTCACGGCCGAGGAGGAGTAGCTGGGTTATTAAATATCTGTCATCAGAATGCTTCTCTAGGGAACCATGTGTCATACATGAACATTCACGTAAACATATACTCAGTGGAATCCTTTTTCTGGAAGATCCTGTGAACCTAATAATACCTGCCTCTCAGACCAAATATTTTCCACCTTGCTTTTCTTGTGTGCAGTTGGTGGGATAATATTTTGAAATTACAGTGTGTTGTGTAATCTACCTAAATATATTAGTGAGCACTTTCAAAGAAACTCTTTGAGGAAATGGGAAACAATTTAAACCATTATTTCCTGACTTACAATCCTTTTGATTAAAAGACAAATGGCCACTTGTGAGGACCAGTTCACCTGTTTGGGCAGATTATTCCTGCCCCAGCCACGCCCACGCCACCTCCCAGCAGTGCACATGCTCCCCGTGGCACAAAGGCAGAACTCACTACCCCGTTTTCATCACCATTAACCCGACGGGGGCACTGATGGCCCCTCACTGCATCCCCAAAAGTACAAAAAGGACCCTCATCTCTGCAGCACGAACAGGAAAGGCGGCTGAAGGGCTGGAAGCACCAAACAAGCCGAGCCCCTCCCGTCCCCAACAGCAGAGGCTAGAAGGAAACCGAAGCCTCAGCTGGAAGATCCCAGAGCTACAGGCAGGGGGCTCAACAAGCTTGGATTCTGAATAATAAGTACGTATTCATTTCTCAGACAAGAACTTCAGTTCACCTGAATGATTTAGTCAGCTACCATGCCTGAGTGGGCTTAATTATTTCCTAGACATTCTGAATCGGCAATAAGATGGTAATATTGCAGTTTTAAAGCCTCTCCTGTAAGAGCTTTTAAACATTAATGATTCTCTACCCTAGGTCTGCCATATTTAAACTCAGAGGGTGTTTTTAAGGTGCAATTATTTTATTTCTTGAGGGAAATTCATATATATGTACATATATATGAATATAGTCATATATATGAATATATATGCACATATTTATTCATACATATTTTAGAAATGAATATATGAGAGAAAGAGAGACTGAAAACACTTGCAAGGCAACTCTGGCGTAAATGTACCTACTTTAACCATGATGTGTACTTCTGATTCACTGCATATACTTTCATAGAACCTTTACTAAAATTTGACAGCATCCATTAAGTCTCAGGATCTCTAGCTGCACAGCCAAGAAGTGTTTTATGGGACAAAGGTCCATGTCCCCCGAGAACTACAAGGGCTGTGGGGTCCATGGTTTCAGTAACTTACCCACACTCTGAATACAGAGGCCCCACCCAGCTAAGGAAAAGATAAATGGGGTTGCTCCTGGAGACAGGGTAACTTTGTCCAGTCTTCTCTAAAAATAGACTGAAGGGAAACAATTAAGTGCTTAGAGGAAATTAGGAGACTATCTTTAGGAATCTGGAGCAGGCAAAGATTTCTTCACAGCACAAAAAGTATTAACCATAAAAAGAAAGAAAAAGTGGTAAATTGGACTAAATTAAAATTGAGAAATTATGCTCATTAAAAAGACTCATTAAGAGAGTGAAAAAGCAACCCACAGAAAGAGAGAGGGTATCTGACAAGAGACTCACAACCGAAACGCATCCAAAACTCCTGCAAAGTGATTCAGAGGAAGAAAGGCAACGAGACAAGAGAGGCAGACACACTAACTTCACAGAAGAAACCATCCGGGGCTGGGGGGGAGGGTCAGAGCCCTGCGCACCGCCAGTGATAGCCTACAAGCTGCTGCGCCCGCTCTGAAAATCTGAAAAACTCAAAACCCCAGGGATTATCCAGCGGTTGTTCACCGAAAGCCAAGAGCTGGACGTGCAGACACACCCGTCATAACGGCCTCCACCTGGAGACCCTCCAAACGCTCACAAACGACAGCGTCAACAGGCTCTGGTATTCACCCAAGGAGGGGTCCCCCCAACAATGAAACGGACACAAAATCACAGAGCGACCTGCAACTGAAACAGCACCGGGCGAGACTCTAGGAACACGCCCGAGTGAGGAAGTCCCACAGAAGGAGGTCCTCGCCCTGACAGTCCCCCCACGTGACGGTCAGACAGCTGTCACTCTGTGGTCGGAAGTCGGGATCCAGGTCACCTGGGGTCAAGCTGGCAGGACTGGCGATACTGTCTCCAGGACTGGGTGCCAGCTATAAACTGGAGAAAGTTGTACACGTAGTATGTACACTTTCTGTATGCACAGTATACTTCAGTTACCCAACCCTCCCTCCCAAACCCAAAACCGAAGATGTTTTGAGGATCTGGCACCACTGGTGAGAACAGGAAGCAAACAGGCAAACTCTTAGAATGATGACAGTTTCACTCCAAATAACTAATTCTCCCTCCCATATCCAAATTTTTTCAGTTGCTTACCTGTAAAAACTTATTTAATTGATTCTTTGACTTTTCCATAAATTTTTGATCTATAGATTTGAAAGGCAGCTTGCTAAGAGAAGGCAACTGGACTTTTTTTAAAGAAGGGAAACACTGTGAAGGGAAAAGAAATTAAATGTTAGTATCTTAAAATTACATTTTAATCTTTAAAAATTTAGATTTTTAATAAGAACAAGCCACATATCTTCCTCCCGTACTTGGTTCCTCTGAGATTTAAGACCTTGAAAATCTGCCTGTTCTAATGAGGCTCAAGGAATCTGGAGCAACAGCACATCTGATGGAAAAAGCTAATGCTTATCCCTCAGCTTACAAACGCCCGGAAGCTGGAAATCCCAGAGCCGGGCTGACAAGACGCGTTTGCACAACGTGCACGGAGCACATGTGCTGGGAAAGGGCACCTGGCTCACGGCAGGGGAGTTTTTCTCTTAGAATGTGTTTGTTTTACAGCACCTCTGTAAAGTTATCAAGGTTGGCAAAAGAAGACAGTGGAAAACAAGAACTTGTGTTGTAGCTTTATTACTGCCTTTCAAGGGCAGAGTGTAGAATATAAATATATTAATAATAGTAAAATATGTTAGTAAGTAATACCAATAGATGTCCCTTTGCAGATTAAGCCCGACATCCTGCCAGACACTATGCTGGGAGCTTGGCAGACGGAACAGCTCTGAGTCACCCCTATTTTCCGTATGAGACAGCTGAGGCTCAGGATTAAAACCCAGATCCGACTGACTCTGAAGTCTGAGCCTAGTGCCAAAGCCCAGGGGACACTGCCAGTCTGCCCCTCAGACCTAGGAGGACAGCAGGTTCCAAGTGCTCCAGACTCTTCATTAAGGCACTGGGACACTGGAAAACGCAGGAAAAAATCAACTCGTGCTGGAAAGTAAGTGAGCAGTCTACCTGCCAGCTTGTCCTGCTGCTGGCATCATCAGGGTCACAGCAGCCCTGCCAGCCTGGCCACAGCAAGGACGGCAGGTGACAAGTTACTTGCAACAAGGGCATGTCAGCGCCTCAGGTGGTGGGAAAGGGAACAACGGTCTTTCCTACGGAGCCCAGCACGCACCTCAGGTACAACGGCGTTTACCTGAGAAGGGTACTGAGGTTCAGGTTCAGGATAAAAGTTTTTGGAGAAATGAAATAGGCAGTGAGAGGTAGAAGGGAAGACTGAAGACACCTGGTACCTGAAAAGGCATTTCCTGTCACAGCTGTCAACGGGAAGAGTTCCTTCAAAAATGAACTCTAAAAAAAAAAAAAAAAAAAAAAAACAGGAAAGAAAGAAAAGAAAAAGCTCACATGACAGAAAATATCAAGGGTGAGAGAAGAAGGCGGTCATCAGGCCACAGATGAAAAAAGGTAATGAGATGAAAGGACAGATGAGAAATTTTATAAGCTTTGCTTCCCCTAATGCTTCAGTGTGACTTGTTTTTGACAGAAGTCAGTGATTTAAAGAATCATCCTAGGGGAAAAGGTGAAAGGAAACTGACATTTCATTTGCAAAAGAGGGGTCTGAGAGGTGAGCACAGCATTTTACCAGCATCAGTTCATTCTGAGCAAGAGAAAAATGGACTTAAATGAAGGTAGAAATGATCAAAGAACTCTGATTGCTGAGATAAAGGGCAATTAGCTCCAGTAGGTGGGAGTTAGAAAAGATGCAATTCCTGAGAAAAATGGAAAAATAATGAATGGAAAGTAAGATGACCTGGATTCTAGTTCTGGTTTGGCCCTTATGTATACATCCTACGAAAAGTCAAACTCTCTGGGACCAGTTTCCCTCACCTGTTGAGTAAAAGAACTGACCTAGATTAGTGGCTTCCAAACATTTTAAACTAAAACCTATAGTAGGAAACACATGCCACATTGCAGCCCACAAAGTGTGTGCAGATATACACATCCATACATATAACACACACACCAACACTATAATACACACCCACACGTATAATACACACCCATACATATAATACAATCTGTACATACAATACACACACTCTTATATAATACACATATCCATATATAATATACACACCAATATACATTAAACACATAAAACTGAAGCAAAAGTTGCATGAAACAAGGCTCGTTACGACGACTGCTGTAACTACCAACAAGTAACGTTTACTGTGAGCAGCACATTCATCCAAACACCCTGTGCACGCTTACTGCCTTCCTTCCCACAGCAGCTCGGGGGGACAGGTGAGGGAGGCACTATCAATATTCGTATTTCACTGGCGAGGAAAAAGAGGCACAGAGAGAGAGTGACAGGTCCCAGGCCACAGAGCCAGTAAATAGTAAAGCGAGGATCCAAACTGGATCCTAACTCGGGCGGCCTGGCTCCCGAGTCTGTGCTTTCAAGCACGACACCTGACTGATTCCTTCACGTGCTGAAATGCACTGCAGTCCATTCTCTTTCCACGGCTGCAACCCATAACTGACCCTACACCCACTAATGGGTCACAACTGGCAGCTTCGAAACCACTGGCTGGAAATGATCCCCAGTTCAAGATCTTCCAGCTCTGGGGTTCTGTGGGGTTCAACAGACGTCAGACGATTATCCATCCTGAGGGATTCAGACTAGACTAGATGGTTGATCTATGAGTACATTTCCAAATGTCAGGTCCAAATTGCCACTTTGCCAGTATCAATGGCAAAGGAAAAAGATGCATCAGTTCCCTTGTGTGTAAAAACTGAAATGAGTTCTTAAATCTCTTCTTGCTCAGTAACTCTAAATTCGTGTTCACAAGTATTCATACCTCACTAAGTTTCCGGTGTAAGTTCTGAAACTCACTGAGCCTTCTGGGGACTGTCCAGTTCTTCGTTTCAACTCCTCCAACTTCTTGTAAGCTTACCAAGACAAAGTAACAGGGCATCTGTTCACCGTTCTCTTCTGTAACCTTGGAAAAACGACAAACACAACAGTAGCAAAAAGCATGGTGAGCAGATACGGTAGGCAAGATTTTTAAGTGTCTCTGAAGATCTCCCTCTCACTGGTGTGTGTGCCCCACATCGTCCCCAGGACCTGACGATGATGGGGTCTGTTCTGGCAATTAGGTAACGTTACATGCACAGCTGACTTTAAACTAGGACGACTATCTGGGTGTGTCTACCCTAATCACACGAGCCCGTTCAAAGCAGAGGGATTTCTCTGGCGAGTAGTGGAAGAGGAACCAGAGGAAGCACAAGGGCCTGGCGCATTGTGCCAGCTTAAAGATGGAGAGGGCCATGGGGAAAGGAGCCAGGAGAACTTCGAGGAATTAAGAATAACCCTCCACTGACTGCAAAAACACAGAGACCTCAGTCCCACAACCATGGGGAACTGAATTCTGCCAACAACCTGAGTGAACCTGGAAGTGGACTTTCCTCCAGATTCTTCAGACAGGAACACAGTCTGGCCAACAGCCTGATTTCAGCATCATGAAACAGTGGGTAGAGAACACAGTCACACAGAGGTGGACTTTAAACCCACAGAACTGTGAGCTAATAAATGGTGTTCTGAGTCATGAAATGTGTGGTAATTCGTTGTGCATCAAAAGAAAATGAATACAGCAGACTTAACATCCTTATTGTGTTTCCTGGAAGAAGCAAATTAACAGCAAGCAAACAGGTGTGACAGACCAAAACTTCTCTCAAAGAAGGATGAGGGCTTTCCCAGTTTATTACAGGATTCAACAAACCTTAATTTTCATTTTCATGAAATTTTACACTGGATGACATGTCTTCTTCCTCTCAACTTGGATTAATTCTTAAACACTTACACACATACCCTGTTATAATTCAGAATAGGCCACTGTTGTTCTCAATGTAAATAGAGAAGAGAAGAAACAAAAAGAAAATACATCGAGTTTAAGTTTGACTTGGTTTCATGAATTGAACTGGTGAGTGAACAGAAAGGCAAAGGAAAGAGATGCAAGACTTATAAGCAGCGGCTGAGCCCCCCGGGGGGATGACGATCCACCCTCCACGGGGATGCGGAGGGGAGGGGGCAACAGGCCCCGGATGGTGCCAGGGCCACCCAGCACGCGGGTGGCTCACTCAGTCTCAGAAGCCGGGGGGTCTGGCTTGATGTAAACACCCCCCCCCCACGTGGGGCTGCCTTGTGAACTCTCAGCAGCCAGGGACCCCTCCGTGTCCATTTCCACTATCTTTTTGGGGATCAAGGACACAGCAGACCCCTGAGGAAGCACTGATTACCAGGGCAAAGTGCCTTGTGAGGGTTCTTCCTCCTTCCCCCTCCCTCTCTCTCAGTATTTGCCTTTGGAAGATTATTTTAATAAACTGTGAAATGTCAGAGGCAGCTCTGGGCAAAACTGAGGAGGTGACAGAATGTGTGTTCTTTCCCTTCCAACGGCCTCCTCGATTACCTTTTGACATTTCATAGCCCTGAGCCTCGCCCCTCCTAGACCTTCACCCTAAAGAAAATTCCACCTGCGGTTATCAAGCGTCTCTACCCGGAACTCCAAGGTTCTGTGCAACCTTCCCCGGCCCACTGCCCCCACCTCCCCTGCTCACAGAAGGCACACTGCCCCGCAGCTCACCTTACCGGGAGCGCCAACCAGTGCCAAAGACTCATCAGGGGCACTTGGTCAAGCTCTCACGTCACAAGTGTGCTGTCAGGATGGCTCTAGGAGAACATGCGTTGTTTTACTATCTAAACTAGAAGTGAATTTAAGATTGTGAATTTTAAGCTCTTCTCCCAGTAAGAATGTCCAGCCACTGAGTTGATGGGAAAAGCAGGGAAGGACCAAGGTACGCTGGGCAGCCAGGCCCTTGCAAATCTCAGGAGCTGAGTATCTGACAAGCCATTTGAAACGACGATGGGGCCAGTCACACAACCTTCCCCAGGATCTTGTCCTGTGTGTGTGCTGTATGATGGACCTGCCTTTTATCCCCAGGTTTCCATAGTTGGCTAGGTGAGAAGGCAGGAGTTGTCAACACTAACACTGTGCCTATAAGCATCCTTCCTTTAAACAAAATTACTTATACAGACGAAAGAAAAGGGATACAGTGTATTCTGAAAACTACTATCCCATATCTCTCAGAGAATAGCAAAATTTTTTCCAATACAAGGGAAAAATAGTCATTATTAAAGATCTTAGAGCTGCTGACATTTGAGCCCCTGAAGTCAGCAGGATGGATCGATCAGAAACACTTAACATTTGTAATGTTTCACCCGCAAATTTCAAGTAGTCCTTTCCATTTTTTCAACCCTCAATGGCAAAGTATATTGGTAATTCAAGGACATTAAGTGTCACGATTCCGGTGAACAAGGACGCTGAAGTGGAGGGAGATCAGATCTACACCAGCAGCCTAGTGACAGCTCCCAGTCACAGGCAAACCAGCCTGAAAACGTGGGGCAAGGAAAGCAGGACAAATGCAGTCTAGAAGAGTGAACAAAGTTTTCTGTCCCCAACCTTAATTCTCTGGGACAAAATCTTGTCTGATAAAGTCAAACGCAGAAGTTTGGGAATAAATACCTAATAAACTGGGAAGACAAGCAGTCGCACCTACCTCTCCACTGGTGATGGAGGCCTTCCACATGCCCAGGTTCTCACACCACCAATCCGTCCTTGCCATGTGCAGCTGAAGGTCCGTGCGTTCTTTCTCCATTAGAATTATCTCCTCCTTCAACTTAGAAACAATCTGCCACAGGGAAAACATCCCGGGAGTCATGAGACCATTTAAAACGCTATGCAACTTAGCTGAGTAGCAGGATACAAAATCAACACACAAAAATCAGCTGTGTTTCTATACACCAAGAATGGATAACCCCAAAAGGAAATTAAGAAAACAATTCCATTTACAATAGCATAAAAGTAACAAAATATTTAAGAATCAACTTGAGAAAGGAGGTAAAAGACTCCTACAATGAAAACTACAAAACACGGATGAAAGAAGTTAAAGACATAAATGAATGGAAAGATGACCCATGTTCATGGGTTGGAAAGACTAAATATTGCTAAGATGTTAAAGCTATCCAATGCAATCTACAGATTCAGTGTGTTCCCTATCAAAATTCCAATGATGTTTTGGCATAAATGGAAAAATCCACCCTGAAATTACTATGAAATCTCAAGGGAGACTGAAGAGTCAAAACAACCTTGAAGAAGAACCACGAAGTTGGAGGACTCACCCTCTCTGATTTCAGAACTTACTGCAAAGCCACACTAATCAAGATGGTATCATACCAGCATAAAGACAGACGTACAGACCAATGGAACAGACTAGAGAGCCAAGAAATAAACCCTCGCATATATGGTCAAGTGACTTTCGACAAAGGTGCCAAGACCATCAATGGCAAAAGGGCAGTCTTTTCAACAAATGGTGCTGAGAAAACTGGATCGTCATCCACATGCAAAATAATGAAGCAGGGCCCTTACCTAATACCTACAACAATTAACTCAAAGTAGATCAAAGGACTAACTATAAGGCTAAAACTACAAAATCCTCAGAAGAAAGTGTGGGGGAGCTGCATGACATGGGATTGCTAATGCTCTTGGCTACGACACCAAAGGCATAGGCAACGAGAGGAAATACAGGCAAACTGGACTTCACAAATTTTAAAGACTTTTGGGCAAAGAACACTATCAACACAGTACAACAGCAACTCACAGAATGTGAGAAACTATTTAGAAATCACATATTTGATAGGGGATTAATATCCAGAATATACAGAGAACTCCTAAAACCCAACAACAACAAGAAAACAAACAACCTAATTCAAAAATGGGCAAAGCAGTTGAATAGACATTTCTCCAAAGAGAACAGTCAAAAAGCACATAAAAAGATGCTCAACGTTACTAATCATGAGGGAAATGCAAATCAAAACCACAGTGAGGTACCACCTCACACCCATCAGGATGACTGCTATCAAACATCAGAGTAACAAGTGCTGGTGAGGATACAGAGAAACTGGAGCCCTTCTGTGCCGCTGGCGAGAAGCTAAAATGGGGCAGCCACTATGGAAACCAGTAGGGAGATTCCTCAAAAAATTAAAAACAATTACTATATGACCCAGCGATTCGACTTCTAGGTATATATGCACAAAGAGCTGAAAGAAGGGTCTTGAAAAGACATTTATACACCCAGGTTCGTGGCAGCATTTTTCACAATAGCCAAAATGTGGAAGCAAGCCAAGTGGCCATCAATGGACAGATGAATAAACAAAATGTTGTATAAACATGGAATTGAATATTAGCCTTTAAAAGGAATGAAATGCTGACACATGCTACCACAGGGATGAATCTTGAGTACATTATGCTGAACCTCAAATACATTATGCTAAGTGAAATAAGCCAGTCACAAAACAACAAATACTGTATGATTCCACTCATAGGGGGTACTCAGAGTGGTTAAATTCATAAGAGACAAAGAGAGAAGGGTGGTTGCCAGGGGCTGGGGAAAGGGGAATGGGGAGTTACTGTTTCATAGGCACAGAGTTTCAGTTTTTCAAGATGAAAAGGATTCTGGAGATGGATGGTGGTGATGGTTGCATAACAACGTAAATGCTCTTCATGCCAGTGAATTGTACACGTGGAAAATTTTACTGTTAGTATATTTTTCCACAATTTTTAAAAATAAATAATTATTTAAAACATTCTATGCTCACCATCTCCCTGGATCTCTTTAGTGAGAAAACCTATAGGGTTATGTAACTCTGAGTCTGAGGACAGCAGCTGTGCCTCAAAACATTCCTGAACGCGCAGCGGCAAGGACCCTTTGCCTCCTCCGCAAGCCTGCCGGAAGCACTCGCGCCTCTGCCCTCATGCGCATCTCACTGTGGGTAAGGACTGAAGCTACCCGCTGCGTTTCGGTGGGAGTGTGTTTGGTTCCACAGTCAGCACGTCTGCTCCCTGAGGGCAGGGGTTAGACTCCACTTCAGGGACCAGCACAGCCTCCTGCATTTCCCCATCACTTAGCCTCTGAATACACATTCAGAAAGTGCCAGGGGAGATCAATTTGGCAAAACAAAGAGCTCCGGCCATTACATTAGGGAAACCTGCCTCTTGGGCTCCAAAGATGTATGAACACAAAGCAAAAAGCCTCACCACCTCCTGGGTTTGAGGAATGCCAGTTAGTAAGATGCTGTTTACATTTTTTAAACTTTCAAACTCTGTTGGCTTTTAGCAGAACAATTTCTTTCTTGAATAATTCTGTGAAGTGCTCTAAACTGTACTTGCAAAATTTGAAAGAAAAAAAAAATTAAGATCGTCCTTGCATAGTTAGCTCACTTCCAGAAATGACTGGAAGCTCCACCCCTTCCGTAAAGGCACTGGAGGCAAGTCGGATAAAAGACACAGTAACAGCTGATGGTGCGGAAGGGACCCCGCATCGTAACATGTAAAAGACAAATGCCTTTCTAATCCTATACTGGAAGCCAAAAAATAACAATGCAACTTACAGTTAAAATTCTTTAAGAAATTGTGACGCTTGTCAACATAAACAGAAAACTACTACATATCAAACTGAAAAACAGAAACTTTTAAAGACAACTTTGAAAGCAAGAGTTACCTTCTTGTCAGGTTTTGGCGCATTTTGTATAGAATTTAGGGCTTGCCTCTTATACTCAAGTTTCTCATTTAGTTCTCGTAGTTTGTTTACAGCAAAACTGGCTTGTTCATTAATCCGACTGGTACCTTCATCCACAGCCTCCTCACCAGCCTCACCTCCTGGGCCCTGGGAGAAGATGGCACGTGAACCACCCGCCTGTATAATGACGGACTATTCAGTGCATGTCGCCTGCAGAATAGGGTCGACGTCATGACAACGCACTGTTCCAAAGCACTGGATTCCACTAGGGAGAGAATCCTTGGTAGGAAGCCTAGAAGTAGACTGCTTTTTCCTCAGCAAAGTGAAAAATCAAAGTATTTACAACCAAAGTAACTGGTATTGGGAATTACAGTGAAAAAAGAAACACAGCCTAGAGAAAGGAGAAAAAATTCCACACCATTATTCCCCACATGGTACACTCAAGGAAACCTGCACAGAACAAGGCAACGCAACTGAATGTTCTGCACCTAAACTTTGACATAAAAACACTGAGACCTGGCTTCCTTTTGGTCTTTTAAGAATATTATGAAAAACTCATGCAAGTCCTTTTAAAATTTCCAAATTCCTATTGGTCAAGGTATTTTCAGTATGCCCTTTGCTCGGTCCTTCTTTTAATGATATACTTTACTAACCAACAGATTATTCTACAAGTAAAATACTTAGCATTTGAAAGTGACTTAAGATTCATGAAGAATGAGATAACTTGAAAAACTCTAAACAGCTTATCAACAAACAGCATGTGAGTAATTAGATCTGTGAGCAGCAACAGTATGAAAAGAACTGCAGGGAACTGTCTTCTGGTTCATTTACTCCTTAACGTGCTTCCAGATCTTTTTCTTCTAATTTTTATTAATTGTAACAAACAGTAACGCAATTTTTTTTGAAGAAACACAAAGTATTAATAATCAGAGAACATCAAGCTGTCTCATGTTTTCTGTCTAATCGTTGTCCATGAATGTATCCTGCCTTTTTCATACAATATTCAACGCTGTGTATTTTGAGGGTGATTGCTATGGCTGCCCAGAAGTCTATGAGTTGATAATATATTGAGGCATGTTCCTATTGCTGCTCCTGCTATGGGCTGATTTTGCTTTTTCTGCTATCCCAGATGTACTAAAACTCCACTGTGCACAAACTTTTTCCCCTAAATTTTAGTTATTTTCATAGAATAAGTTTCTAGAAGTGGGGCTCCTGGAATAGAGAGTAGGAGCTTTCAAAAGATCAGTAATACATATTACCTTTCTTCGGATCCTAGGGGAAGTTTGACATTTTTTCCCCTTTCTTTACTATTTATTACCTTTCATATCAACTGTCAGTTCAAGTCCTTATTCAATTTAACTGTTAGGCATTAATGCTTTTCTTGATTTGAATACACTTTTCACAACATTTGCATATTAACTATTTTAATTTTTGAGGTACAGAGATAGATCAGTTTGTTTTAGCTGTGCTATCCGAAAAATAAAATGCAATGAGTCATGAGTTTTGGACCAGTTTAGTGGTTTTAAACACTGAAAATGTAAAGAACCAAGTAACAAAACTTACAAAAAAAAAGTCTGAATGAATGAATTTAACAACAGTTCAGAGATGTCAGCTTCTAATACCACCATAAACAAGCGCCCGATTCCTCAGGGCTTGAGATACAGTGAACTGGACAGGAAGAAAGAATCTAAATTATAATCTTCCCATGCAAGGTGACTTTACTACGTAAGGTGCTTCTTCTTTGTACCTTCAAAACCTTCAAACTCGTAAGTCGTTAATAGGAGATTGCAACTGGGGCGATTCAAAATGATCCAGGGCACTATAAGACAATTAGACTTCAGGTATGGCTGGGGCAAGGTTTCCTTCAAAACATCTTAATTTCATCTGGTTTTGCTTTTTTTTTTTTAATTCCAAAGTGTTTCCTGCAACTCTTCCTGTATGCTCTACTTCTCCTCATTTTCCCTCATCCTTCTTGTCTGTTCTCAGGCTGGACTGTCATGCCACTGACTCTCGAACCTGGCCTAAGTCACAAATGTCCCATCCCACAGACGTCCTGCCCTCACTTTCCAGGAGTCAGACCCAGGTGTGTCTCAGGCAGACAGAACAGAGAGGTCTCTGACTGAACTCTGGTGGTGGTACCCAGCTGGTCAGAGGGACAGAGAAAGAAGCACGTAAGACCACAAGCAGCAACAAGGCCTTCAACTTAAAGTCCCACTCAAAGTCCTGTACATTAAAAGATGAGGGTGCCCACCTAGTCATACCCAGAGCTTATGCAATCAAAAGGGAGCAGGAAGTTAAACGTGACTCACCGTTTCATCCCTGTTGGAAATCAGCTGCGAGACATGTTTTTCTTCCTCTTTTATCATCAGTTTCTCATACAGGTCACTGACAATAAATGAAGGGTAATATCTATCCTTCAAGGTCTCATAAACATCTCCCTGGATTTTGCAGAACACTTCAATTCCTTTATTTCCCACAAGACACTGCTGGATTTCTTTGTAAAGTGATTTTTCCACAGGTATTTCTTTGCTCTCCACAAAGAAATTCTGGTAAATTTCACCAACCAGTTGTGGGATTTCATTCTGAAAAGACAGGAAGGTGAAGAAAGAGAAAGGAAGAAATACCATCTCTGAGAAAAACTATTTTCTTCTGAATTCTCTGCATTTTAAGGGTGGAAGGAAGTTATTTAGAACGTGGGATGAGTGCGGGGTTTGGGCTTTTGTGTGAACATTCACAGCCAAGGGGTAAGCGTCAGACCTTGAAAAAAACAACTGGTTCCTTAAAATGAACACATTACGTTGAACAGTTAACAAATGTAATTTCTTTTACATGCTGGAAGGAAAAAAAGAGAATGAGAACAGTTCTCTTGCAATGGATTCCTTCTCATAAATCTGGATTCCTCAGGAATACAATTTATCAGCTAAATTCTATTTGACTTTTTCATCTAACATAAATAATCAGAAATGAGAATTTCTCACTCTAGAAAAAAGTCAATAACTGTGTAATTTAAGAAAGCAAGAGAAATAGCCTTCAGAATGATGACTTACTTTATTGTAATCAAGCTTATATTAGACAGCTTGGCCTTAAACATTACACGTAGGTCACTGCTGGTCTACTTCGGAAATGCAAACATCTCTTCTGATTAACATAATCTTCATGTTTCCACTAGAGATAACTTATTAACTCTAGGAATGTTATGCAAAGTCTTCAACAGTAGCAAAGTGAAAACAACTTAATGAACATTATGAATATGAAAAGTATTTCAGAACTTCTACATCCAAATCAACGTTGCTAACTCAAAATATAGCTACTCAAGGAAGCTATATCCTCTTATTCCACTGACATTTTTCAACTTGTTTTCAGTAGGTTAGGAAAATTTTTTAGATTGTGTTTTACAAAATTCCCTTGAGAGTGGCCAAAAGTCAAGTTTGAAGTCACGTCTGGTAAATAAAACATGTAATAAAATTGGCAAATATAATATTGAGAAAAATGAAGTAATTTGTGGCTTATAAATTGATAATAAAAGGCATTCCTAAAAGATTTTAAAATACTATGACTGGATTTAGCTCCTTAACCAATGTAGTGTGTGATTTCTGATGGATTTTAAGTTGTTCGGCTCTCGCAGTGCTCACACGAAGTGCAAATGAGGAACTCAGTGTACACGGTGCTACCTGTGCTTATTTGAATAAGCCTCTCAAGACACATGTGTTATATATTATTTTCCATCTTCCTTATTAACATAATCCTATTTTTAATGAAATAAAAAAAGGTATAAAATATACACACTGTGGTATTAAAAATAAGAAGGTCATGAGATTGAGGTGTAGGTGAAAAGACCAAATTTACTGTAATAGCAATGTGGGTATGTGTATGCCTTTTTATAGTGGGTTAAAAAATAACTACCTGAAACTAAATTCAATATTTGGGTACATTTGTAAATATATTTTCCTTGACTACACATATAAAAACAAAATCTAATTTTATGTACCATTATGGGCTAGAACATAATGCCAATAATATATTTGGCCTAAAATATTCTTTGAATGTATACTTATCTTGTAGCTTTACTGAGAAACACAGATGCGCTGTCCAATACACAGGTTTTCACCAGCTAGTGATTAATACTGCTTTGAGCCTATATATCCTACCTTGTTAGCATTCTTCAGACATTCCACAGACTCCCAGAAACGAATCAGAGCTCTCTTATCCATCCTTTCCATGTATGTTCTAAAATGCTCTCGGTAAAAAGGACTGGCCAAGATGTCTTCGAATTGAAGAATCTATTAAGGGAATTTAAGAAAAAGTTTTTCAAAACCAAATTTTAGTACTCAGATTTTCATTTTCTTTTTCAGTCAGTTTTGGTGATTTGTGCAATCAGTCTAATTTAAATTGTGAAATTTATTGGCTTCAAGTTGTTCATAATATTCCTTTGCTATCCTTTTAATGCATGTAGGATCTATAGTGATATCCCCTCTCTCGTTCCTAATATTTGTAATTTGTGTCTTTTTTTTTCTTGGTCGTTTTAACTAGAGTGTATAAATGTTGATCTTTTAAAATAAGGACCTTCAATTTCATTGATTTCTCTGTTTTTTCTGTCCTCTATTTCACTGATTTCTGTTGCTATATAATTTCCTTCCTTCTAGTTATTTTAGTTTTAATTTGCATCTTAAGGTGGAAGATCACTGATTTTACACAGTTCTACCTTCTGGCTTTGAGGCCCTTCCCCCTCATCCAAGGCCCCGTCCTCTTGCTGGTCGTAGGCGGGGCCTCCCAGGATTCTGATCCTCTTCTCACACTGCTTCTTCGCCACAGTCAGCTGGTTAATGTACCTTTTCATGTTCCTGGCCCTCAGGAGATCAGCCTTCATGGCAGCGGTTTCTTTACCTTAAAGGAGATGGATGGACAGTACCTGGTCAGAGGACAAGGTACAAGAGAGGAAGCAGTACAGCTCTGGACCAGACCAGTGTCTGACGTGTACATTCTGAACAACAGTGGGCACTGAAGAGCAGCCACTATGGATGGGAACCAGGATGGAGGTTCCTCAAAAAATTAAAAATAGAACTGCCATACGATCCAGCACCAGTGACACTTGGGGTGGATAAGTCTCTGCTGCAGGGCTGTCCTGTATACATACTGGGTGATTTTTAGCAGCATCCTGGCCTCCACCACTAGATGCCAGCACCATCCCTCTCCACTGATGTAACATCCAAAATTGCCTCCTGATCTCGTCAAATGCCCCCTGTCCTTTGGTGGGCAAACTGTACCCCACCCCACTGAGAAGTTCTAATACAGAGGTAGAGCCTCTGTGCGGGGGGAAGGAGCAAGGCTGCACTCTCCCCAGCCCCCGGCGCCCCCAGCACGTGGCTCTGCTCCCCAGGACACACAGGCCTCCTCACGCCCCTCAACCCCAAGCGATCAAGGGAAGGGAGTAAGGGGGGTTCTCACTAGATGTCGGGCCTCCACTCCTCAGCCTGTACCCACACTGACGGACTAGCGAGCCTCTGAATCTTTCCCGTACATTTAGATGGAAGTTTCAGTAAGCCTCCCTGAGAATCTCTGAGAAGAGGGTTCACGAAACAGGAATGTATTTATTTAGGTACCAGTCAAATTTCAAAATGGGAAATGATGCTCCACACTTCTCAACATGAGGCTCAGTTACTGACCAGCACACACTCCTTCAAAGTTACCTGAAAATCATCTCAGAAGCCGCCCAGGAACTACAACAATATTTACCTTGCTTTTCAACTTGAGATAAGTATGCTATTTGAAAGAAGAGGAGGAGGGAGGAGGAAGAGGGGAAAAGGGGGAAAGGGGAGGAGGGGAGGAGGAGAAGGGGGGGGAGGAGGAGGAGAAGGAGAAGAATTCTCTTCTCACACCAAACACCTGCAATTTCACCATCTAAAGTGTCTCCACTTTAGCAGAGAGCGTATTTGAGGAATAAGCAGCGATCGTGGCAGGAGCCGACAGCGGGGCCTCTCACGGTACCGGAGACCTTGCAGCCTAGCACGGCTGTCAGGGTGCCTGCAGCCACGTCTTATTTCCTTCCTTTAAACATCTCAAGTGCTGATACTTCCAGCATTTCCTTTGGTTTGAGGTCCTCCAACGTACTTGAAATACATTTGCAAAGTCATAATGTCATGTCAGTTAAATCCACACATTAAATTACCAGGAGAACCCTGCTCGCAAATTAGAACCACGACTCGAAGAGATAGGAGAAAGACACGCAGAACACAGATCTGGCCCGTATAATTTCTAAGTTCGAGCATGACTCTTGTAACACCTACCTGC
This sequence comes from Camelus ferus, assembly GCF_009834535.1. Lineage (NCBI taxonomy): Eukaryota > Metazoa > Chordata > Mammalia > Artiodactyla > Camelidae > Camelus > Camelus ferus. Next base: position 17,550,789 of record NC_045721.1, read on the forward strand.
ACGAGTGAGGAGTGGAGTGAGATGGGTCCAGGACAGGTGGGTTCAAGTTCCAGATCAGGGTGTGACTAAGACCTGTTTAACATCTCTGGACCTGAGCTATTTGTATAAACGCAGGCCTCAGAATGTAGGATGACTGAAGCTTCCTTGGGGGAGACAGGTGGGAGCAGGGTTGGATATAAAACTGTGAGCCTACAGAGAGTGTGACCGAAGTGCCCTGAGCTCTCAGTCCCTCGAGGCAGAGAAAGGACGGGAGCTGGGCCAGATGAAGGGGCTGCAGGAGCTGGAGGCCGCAGCGCTGAGGGCATGAGGGCTGGGCAGGAAGAAACTGGCAACGGCCCTGCAGCAACAGACTGGTGTTTTTTAAGTTTAGGTCATTCATAAATTAGAAGCTGAGTCCAATTACTGCAATGCTAGAAAATCAGATCACATCGATCATGAGGAAGCACTCTGGGAAGCCCTCCAGCATCTATAGATCAGCTCCTTCTTTCAGGCAGGGACACCTTTAAATCCCGAATCAGGTAAGAAATATTATTTAAAAAATTCTTGATGGGGATCAACATCTGTGTGTTGTTTACATTCATATTCAATCTATTCTGAAGTTCTCCTACAGTTTTGCTTGATATATTCAATTCCAGAACTCTTTATTTATATTCTAAACAAGACACAATTTTTCGAATGCCTCCCAGTCTATACGACGGGCATGTCACTCCCCAGTGTGCAGTATTTATACACAGCAGTTTCTGCCTGCTTCAAATCAACATCATGTCCTTCGTCGTCGTCAGCTGAATAAATACCACTCTCGAATCACCTTAACTATTCTTGGTAACATTTCAGGATCCAGAACAGCCGGTGGGGGGGTACTTTAAAGGGAGCTGAAGCACTGGGCTTATTTTCATCCATAAGGACAAATCAGCATATGTTCCATGACTACCAGAATTCCTACACTTGGCCCATGTCTTAGTGCGTTCAGACAGCTATAACCAAATGCCACAGACTGCGGCTATAAACAACAGACATTTATTTCTCAGTCTGGAGACTGGAAATCCAAGCCTAGGGCACCAGCGTGGGGGCGTTCCGGAGAAGGCCTGCGTGTCGGCCGTAGATGGCCACCTTCTTGCCGTGTCCTCACGTGGTGGGAGGGGCTGGGGACCTCTCTGCCGCCTCTTTTATAAATCACTTAGTCTATCCATAAGGGCTCCACCCTCATGACTTAAGCACCTCCCAAAGGCCTCACCTAATACCATCAATTTGGGTGTTAGGATTTCAACAAAAAAAAAACTGGGGTCGGGGGGACACACAAATATTCAGACCACAGCAGCCAGCTAATTTAATAGACCATTTCTCAACTACTTGGGCTATTCTAACTGTAAATAAAAAGCTAGAGGGCTGGGCACTGAAACGGAGACATGAATACATCAATGGCTCTACAGCAGTGGTTCTCAAAGTGTGGTTCCTGGAGAAGCAGCACCAGCATGTCTAGGGAGCCCTGGGACACGCACACCCTCAGGGCCCACGCCAGACCCACAGAATCAGAAACTTCGGGGCTGGGCCCAGCAACCTGCGATTTAACAAGCCCTCCAGGTGATTCTGATGCACACTCCACTTCGAGAACCACTGGTCTACAGGATTAAGTCCAGACTTCTCAGGACAGCTCACAAGGCCCTTTAGGATCGGCCCCCCGTCTTCCTGTCAAGCCTCACCTCTCCATTACATGCCAAGTATCAGCGCAGTGTCTCACCTGACAAGACCCAGACACAATCAGGTAATTTCTCCCAACCTGCTGCACGGCTTTTTTTCCTTTATATCCTCAAAATGTTTTCATAATTGCATATTCTTTCTTAATCATCAATTATAATTGAAAAAGACTTGCCCGAAGCATATGTAGCAACAAATGGACATTTTAGCACATATATACTACTTTCATAAAGTTCCCATCTCTAGTTTGAATCATAAATATTCTTAGGATCTTCCATCTGTTCAGTTTTTTTTAAACTTCTTCAGTTTCCCACTCACAAAAAGAACGTGGAAATAAGGAGAAACAACATTGGAAATGAAATTGCTTACAACTGCACCTACAACCTGGTAGCATCACAACCTGGTAGAGACACGAATGGGCACAGCCCGCCCGATTTTCCAGGTGTAAGGAAACAGAGCAGACAGGTGGGGCCAGTGAAAGGAGGTTAACATACAGACTGAGGCTTTTCCCAGATTCTTTGCCCGATGGTATTTTCACTGGATCGTACCGTCTCTAAAATGCAGAGATCTCCAAAAATAACAGTTCTATTCTGGGGAAGCCTTTAATGTAAAAAAAAAAAAATCAAAATTTCCTTAATGACTTTCACAAAGAGGAAAAAACACATATATTTCTCTGGAAATAGAGATAAATTTGAGAAAGAATGAAATAAAGTAACCTTTCATTTGACAGCTGTACATCAAAATTCCAAAGGTCACAGAGAAGCAAGAACTGCTTCCTATAATAACATGTTGCTAGATACTCAATTAAAAGAAAAAGAACAATAGAGAATTCTCAATTTGACCACCCCTTTAATTAAAAAAAAAATCTGCACTTAAATTATAACAACCTAATTATTTAAAATTGAAACCACCCACAAAGGAACTTCAACGGTGAGACAGCAGATGGCATTATTTATGAAGGAAGTCATTCCAGACTGTTAATACATTGTTCTCCTCTAATAATGTGCTGTGTGAAGATACATGGGGACTCGGGGACAGCAGAAGCAGAAGACTATCAGCTGTCACCTCCATGCTGGCAACTTCCAAATACTTCTCTTCAGGGCAGCTCTCTCACGACAGGGTGAGAAATGGCAGGCGCGCACCCTGCCATCCGCCTGTCGTCCCGGGACCACTGAGCGCTCGCACCCCTGAATCAGTCCCCCTTTTCATTCTGCGTTTTTCAATGTCTTCACTGAAAAATGCTTTCTAATCATCTGGACCAAGCAATCGGAAGACTGAAGAAACTGGGTTCTACAGAAATGAAGGACGTGCCCAGGTTTCAAGGGGAAGCTGGCAGGAGAACCAAGGTGTCCAACGCCAGCTCCAGCACTTTTTCTTCTACACCCCAAACTTCACCTCACCGGCCAAAAGCCACGGGACGTAACAGGAGCAGCGGAACAGCAGCAGACTAGGAGTTATGACCTCAGATGAGTGAGTTCATTGACCTTCTCCGGATAGGCGTGTCCTTACCTGTGAAGTCAGCAGGCTGTCCCAGCACCGTAACGTCCCACCATCTGATTCACCCCAAACCCAGTGAGTCACTGACCAGGTCACCTTTCCCTCACAGCCTCCCTTACCGATCCCTTCCTTTTTGCCACTGTCACCAGCGCCTACACTGCCGTCCTTCATTCCCAGACACCGCATCACCCTCCCCATAGGAATGCCTCAAAAATATTTTTAAAGATTTCATAGCTAATCGACTTTTACATTTTTCTATTTCCATTTTCCATTTCCATATGTGACTGTGCCTTACAGTGTTAGGGCTAAAAGGTCCATCCAGCGGCACTGCACTGAAATGTTTTATTAGAAAAATATGAACATAAATAGACTTGAATCATAACTACATCATAACCGTACCTGAAAAAATTAGAAATCAACTTTTGAAATTACTTCTTTTGTCAAAAACTACTCGTATATGATTTTAAACATCTAATAACACAAATAACTTATGAAAAATACTGAACACTTTTTGGACGGAATTACTTGATAAAAAATATAATGTCAATGTTACACCAAAACACCCTAGTAATGTAACACACTGAAGTGGAAAGTTAATCATAAAAGTCCTTGGTCACACTCACAGCTCCACATTTATCTGTCACATGGGGCTACAGAAAACCTAAGAGCTAGCTTTGTGAAGTAACACCAAAGCTGGTTCCCCCAAAGGGCTCCAGCACACATTCTGTATCTACTGATCGGTCAAAGGGAGGCAGAAAAGCTCACACCATGTGACAAATACCCAGTCACCTTTACTGTTCTCCTGCAAAGGCTTGTCTGATTTATTCCAAGCTCGAGATTCTTATCCCTAAATGAAGGACCTTTAGGGGCCCAAATAAGCCCCTGTGGTGCTAGTTTACATTAGGGTGGGAACTCTGACCTTCACAGAAGCAAATCACTCAGAACCTCTGAACCCGACATGAAGTCCCCGGGCATGGAAATCCCTCCTCCCCCACTCTAAGCCTGTTAGGTTGTTTCAAGCTAGTTTTGCAGACGCGAGTGTTAGAGCCCTACACTTTAAGAAAGGAAGAGATTCTCTGGCTCAAAGTCAAACCAAACAAACCAGGACGACTGACTTAGAATTTAAAGTAGGACTTAAAATGAGAAATATATTCGATCGAAGAACTTTTATAAAATAGGACTTTACTTATTATTTAAGTTCAACTTTACAAAGTACCCACATGCCAGAAATGAGGCTAGACACTTGAATAAGGTATTACATGCAGTCACTGAATAAATACTAAAGACCCCTAGAAATTCCCAATTACTTCCTGTATTATCCAGTATGGCAGCCACTAGCCACATGCTTAAGCTAGTTTTGCCAGAAAATGAAATTTTCAGTCTCCATCTTCTCATTCTTTTCTTTATAAAATAGCTTTATTGAAATATAATTCACACACTATGGATTTTACCCTTTTACCACATACAATTCAAAGTTTTTTAGCATATTCAGAGTTATGCAGCCAACACCATAATCTAAACATAGAACACTTTCCTCACCCCCAAAAGAAAACCTGTACCCAGTAATAGTCAACTCCTCATTTCCCATCTTATCTCACTTCCACCCTGGCAGCCCTAGGTAACTGCTAATCTATTTTCAGTCTCTATGGATTTGCCTATTCTGGGCATTTCATTTAAATGAAATCATCCAACATGTGGTCTTTTGTAACTGGTTTCTTTCACTCAGCATAGTGTTTGCAAGGTCCATCCATGCTGGAGCACGTTCACCACTCCCTTCCTTTACCGCTGGATCCGAGTCCACTGTATGCACAGGTCACCATTGGTTGACGGCCATTTGGGTCATTCTCACTTTTTGGTTATTCTAAATAATGCTACTACAAACATTCAAGAACAAGCTTTCTTGGACACGTTTTCATTTCTCTTAGGCAGATACTTAGGAGTGGAACCACTACACCTCATGGTAATTCTATGTTTAATATTCTGAGGAGGTTCCAGACTTTCCCATTTTCACCAGCTGTGTACGAGGGTTGCAACATCTCCACATCCTTATCAACACGGGTTATTACCTGTTTTTTATTTTAGCCACTCTAGTGGGTGAGGAATGGTATCTCATATTAGTTTTGATTTCCATTTCCCTAATGTCTAATGATGCAGGGCATGTCTTCATTCGCTTATTAGCCATTTGTATATCTTTGGACAAGTGGCTACACAAATCCTCTGTCCATTTTTCAATGGATTACTTGTCTTTTGATTATTGAGCTGTATGAGTTCTTCAGCTATTCTGGATACAAGCTCTGTATCATATACATGATTTGCAAATATTTTATTTCATTCTGTGGGTTGTCTTTTTACTTTCTTGTGGCAGACACAAGTTTTTCACTTTTGATGAAATGCAATTTACTTTTTTCGGTCACTTGTGCTTCCCCCCATTCTTACGCAGACCCACACAATTTGAGAGAGCACTGATTCCCAGAACCCGCCTTTGTTCTGGACATGAAGACACACTGTGGCTGAAGTCACCTACGTGGCTTTAGCTACCCTACTTTTTTCTGAGGTTTTACTCCTTACTTTGAGCCCCATTATAAACTTGAGACAAATTTAGAAAAAGCTAACTACTGGTAACAGAATTAACCCAAAAGGAGAGTAACGGAGCAAATCTTAATGTGGTTATACAGCTTACTGAAAATAAATGCTTCTAGCATTTTCACAGGAAAGAAACTACAGTGCTATCTTGAACTTATCAGTTACAATGTTGTGGGCTAAATTATGTTCCCACAAAAGACATGCTGAAGCCCTAAACCCTAGTACCTGTGAATGTGACCTTATTTGGAAATAGGATCTTTGCAGAAATACTCAAGTTCAGATGAGCTCATCTAAGGGTGCACCTTAATCCAGTATGACTGGGGTCCTTGTAAGAATAAGAAATTTAGACACAGACATGCACAGAGGCAAGACAGTGTGAAGACACAGGAAGACGACAGCACTCTACAAGCCCAGAAGAGAGACTTGAAACAGATTCTTCCATCACTGCCCTCAAAAGGAACCAAGCCTGCCAACACCTTGACCTCAGACTTTGAGACTCCAGAACTATGAGAAAATGAGCTTCTGTTGTTGAAACCATTCACTCTGTGGCACGCTATTTTGGCAGACCTAGTAAACTAACACAATTACACAAAATAAAAAAGTTATGTTTCTGACTAAACTCATATAACAAGGAGATGCACTGAGAAAAGACAATGGTGGCAACAAGAAATCCCTTCCTAGTATTCTCCTTAAAACCTGTCAAACTGCCTGAAAATACAGCACCTTCTCTGCAGGAACAATGAAAAAAAGGAAAGGAACTAAGCCCATACTCTTGCAGGAATTCACATCTCCTTTGCTCAAAAGCCTCTGAAGACTTCCCTCCTCATTCAGAGTAAAAGCTGCAGCCCCTACTGTACAAGTAAGGACTTCGTGCTAGGGTCTCCTGTCACCTCTGACTTCGGATTCTCTCCCAACTCAGCCCTTTCCAGCCATACAGGCTGCCTCCGGTAAGCCCTGTGTGCTTCTGTCTCAGAATTCTACACCCTTCCTTCCTCAGACACCCCGCCCCCGGGCCCCAGGGCTTTGTTCACAGGTCACCACCTTGGCGAGGTCTCCCCAAATCACCCTGTCCAAGTGCAAAATCCTCCCCTTCCAGCTGAACCAACATTCCTCTCCACATACCTCCCTGCACAATTAAACAAGAATGTCTAATTTGTTTTTCTCGAAAGCACATCTCATTGTCTGAAATACCGTGTATTTTATTTGTTAATTGTCTGATTGCCCCCCAGCCTAGTTCAGGGACTCGATGAATGCAGAGATTCCCTTGTGTTCACTATTGAATCATAATCGCCTGGCAGTGTTCAGTAAACACTTTAAAATGAACACATTTGCACAATTTTCCTTGCTGGGCTGAGATTAAGAATTAGTGCCTCTTCAGAGTCTATACCCTCATCTCTCTCTCTCTCTTTTTTTTTTAATATGGCTCCTACCTTCTGGCAGTGACCCAGAGAGACAAGCACAAGTCCCCAACCCCAGTGTCCCTTTGCCTCTGTGTGCTGACTGGAAACCCGGGCACAGGTCAAAGTCTCTGCCCAAGTCGTCCTTGTCCTCCCGGCACTCCACCCCCAGACAGGAAGCTGAGGGGCCGGACAGTTCTGCGGGATGTCCAGCCCATGAGGCAGCAGTGTCTGCTGCCTGTCACTGCGAATCCAGACCTGCCCTGGCCTGGAGACAAAACTCGACCTGCAGCTTCATACATGAAGCGCTGGACAAACCATCAGGGAGCTGGGAGCCTACTTCAAACCCTGATTCCTCCTCAGGATCAAACAGCCCTTCATTTGAAGAAAAACAAACAGGATAAAATATATAGAGTATTTATATAGATACATGTATTTTAAATCTGCAAGGGTAGGAGGAGGAAAGTTGTTCACAATACAAATGCTTAACTCGAGGAAAAGATTAAATTATGAAACGTCAACTCATAGAAGTCATTTATGTGACTATGAAGATTATGCTTCATATAAAAAAATTAATGAATATTAAGATCAAACTGTAATATGAGAAAAAATTATGAAACCATGTTTAGTTTAAAAACAGAAGTACTATATACCCAATGATTTTAATCTTCTAAAAGTTATGACTACAGATGTATAAAGTTTATAAGTGTACACAGAAATACAAAGATTTTTGTTAGGATGAAATTACACTTACTTTCTCTTATGCTGTTACACCATCATTTTAACAAATTTGAAATATTTACACGCAGTGTTCATACCTGCCAAAGCTCTGACGGGAGAGGGAAGGCTGGGGCTAGATCTGGACCCTTCGGGTGTATAACCGAAGAAAACAAACTGGTTCTTACCCTTGTGCCTCTTCAGCTGGGGGAAGCTGCTAATTGTAGTTGCTTGAATTATTTCCACTACAATTTGATACCTGAGTTTTAAAAAGAGAGAACAGGAAAGATTGAATAGGAAGGAAATACTGCTTTCAGAGATATTTTTAGGCTGTGTTTGTACTAAGCAACTATAACACAGGAACTGCAGGTCCTGCCCAAGTGTCATCAAAAGCGTCCAACACGAACCAAGCACAGCGGGCTGGGCGCCGTGCCAGGAGCTACTCATTTCTGAGACCTGAATGTCGGGGTGCTGGACTGACTCCCTGACCATCATTCCTGTGCCGGAGGCATTACTACCTGCCCCCTCACTGAAGGTAGAAACTTCGAGGTTACGATCAACTCTTCCCACTCTTCACCCCCACCACTGCCCTCCTCTCCCGCCAGCAGTAACCGGAACCTACTGACTGGCCATTCCTCTCTGAAGCTTCTTAGATTCCTCTTGTCTACAGGGTGAAACACTTGCTCCCCCTCACTTCTTTAGCTCTTCATACGCTACTTCTGGTCTGAACAGCCTGCTTCATATTCAGCTATTTATACCCACAAGAGTCTCCAATGCTGGACAACAAACACCTCGATGGCAGGGAAAAGATCCGAAGGATCCAATTCATGTTTACAAACACCAGACCCTCCCCCACACGGTGCTTCGCACATGGGAAGCATCTGAAGATGATCACTGAATCTGCAGAATTCACCTTCACTTGATACCAAAAGGCAAAGTAGGAAATGAGGGACAAAACCATACAACATACATATCCAAATGCTGGCCATCCTGGATGGCACAGGCTCTCAAGGCCCCCCAGGGAGCTGTCCAGGGTCCCTGGCGCTCGCCCGGCCTTCCCCCTCCAGAGGACGGCATGGCCCTGCTGGTGTCCAGTTTGGTTCCACCAACAGGAGAACTAATATTTGTAAACATTGTCTTAATCAGAAGAGCAGAGACTGTTAGTACATGTTTCTCCAAAATGATAATCTAAACTCAAGTCTTCGGAGGAAGCAGCCTAACAAGGATTCAGCTCTTTTCCAGTTCTGGCAAGACCCTGCCCACAGCATCCCTTGTCTCAAAGGGAAGGAAAAAGTCTCACAAAGCCACCTGCTCTGAGTCTCCACCTTCACCTCTGTCTGGTTTTATACACTTAGCTAAATTAATAAAGACTTGGAGCAAGACTTTTTATGAATGCTTTCCACCAATCTTAATCTCGCCTGAAAGCTAGACAGGCCTTCAAAATGATCCCCTTAGAAACCGACACCTCTTACTGTTACAATTTTACTGTCAGTTGTCAAAGCTTTGGGACTCTACTAGAACTGATTTCAAAGTTATTTAGCAGCCAAACCAAAAAAGAAAATTAGTCTCTTCATTTCATTAGGCACAACTTACACAGATTTTTTTTAAGCATTACTTTAGAGCTATCCTGAGTGTGCACATGCTAGAATGTCTTAGGAGAGTTAAAGGCTGGACAAATCCTAGCCAAGGTGTACAACATGATAAATGGTCTGAAATACTGTTTTATATCAAAATTAGCAAGGATCTATAGTGCAACAGAATACCATATACATACAAACGTTCAAGAAAAAATCAGAAATCTAAAAATAATGTTTCAGAGTTGCACCAGGCTACTTTGTACTAGGCAAGCAGTAATGTTTTCATTAAAGGGACTTCAATTAAAGCGTTTAAGAAATGAAGCCATGGTGATTTCAGCCAGCTAAGCTGAAGCTGTTTCCTACATCCACGGCATTACTGAAAGGGTCTGTCGGATAATTTAGGAAGTGGATCAGAGAAGTGAAGCACACGCGCTCTGGCACCAGATGGCTTGTTTCAAATGCTGCTTTCAGCACTTACTGTGTCACCCTGGGAAATTATTTAAGCTTTCTAAAACTCAAGAGTCTTCATCTGTAAAAAGAGGAATGAAGAACAGTAGTTTTTCTTATAGGGTTACTATGAAGATTAAATGAGAAAACATCTTTAAAGTATCTGGAACAGTGCCTGCCCCACAGTGAGAACTTAACGCCTATTAACAATTACTGTTCCTTAACACTGCTGTTGACTCTTTAGATCTGTGCTGTTTAGTGCATGTGTGTGTGCGTTTATAAAACATACCTAAAACCAGTTTTTCCCTGACTTGTTATAAAAGTGTCTCAGCCTGATCAACTGAAGACCCCCCGGTTCACTATAGTCCAACAAAATCAGGTTCACTGACCCACTGCCAGGAGCAAGAGGAACCAAGGGGCAGCTCCCCAAACAAAGGAAAACATCTAGTTACTACAGGATTCTGGGGAAGGGTGGGGTGCAGATGAAATTTAAATGAAGCCGCATTGTGACAGGCTCAAAACAGGGCTTGTAAACAGGTCAATTTCAGATGGATCCAGGGTCCCACTGCCTCAGAAAAACTACAAAGTTAAGATACATGTGGGATGCTGAGCCCAGAAACCCCTTATCTGCAGCTCTGCGACTGGGTTATGAGTGAGGCTGCTTCAAAGTGACTGAAATCCCCTAGGCAAGAGTAGGATGTGTTGTTCTTACTGACAGAATTTCACACAGCGAAGTCTCTGATTGCATTTAGAGGGCAATGTTTCTCAGTGCATGAGAAAGGACTAGTTACTCAGAGGAGCCTTACATTTGATGACATTTTACAGCCACTGCCTGTGTCTGGAAGAAATACCATCTCCTGTTAACTTTGTAGCTGGCTTTAGTGTCTGTTAGCCCAGCCTGGTAAATAGATGGGCAGATTTTACTTTCACTTTCTCAGTCTGAGCCAATTTTTACTTTCTCTAAAGTAACACATGTTCTTTGAAGAAAATGGGAAAATACAAAAAGCACAACAAAGTTAACTACTATTAACTTGTGGTGTATCTTTATGATCTTTTTTCTATGCAAACATAAAATTTTGTTTCATAAGACTGATAAATTTTAATTTATCAGTTTATAAATTTTAACTTATCAGTTTTATCAGTTTATTTTCTAATTTTTTTTAAAAAATTGGGTGGGTAATTAGGTTTATTGTATTTGTTTTATTTTTAACGGAGGTACTGGAGATTGAACCCAGGACCTTGTGCATGCTAAGCACATGCTCTACCACTGAGCTACACCCTCCCCCCTCTAATATTATTAAATATTCTCATGCAACACCATCGTTACATGGCCATCTATTGTACAGATGAGCCAAAATTTTTTAACCAAACACTTACATGTTTGACACTTTGATAATTTCAAGCTTTTTTCTACTTAAATAAAACTTACAAGAAACATTTTCAGACAAATCTTCCCCTATATTCATGATTATTTCCTTAAGATAAATTCTTACAAATAACAACTGCATCAAAAAGAAGGCACATATTGTGATGCGTTATTCAGATTATAAAAACTGTGTAACGGAAAGGTAATAATTTTTACTCCCACCAGCAGGACATGAAGTTGTCTATTTTCCTATGCTCTTGCCAACACTAGGGGTCAAACTTTTAATCTTCATTAATATTATGAACAAAGAAAAGTATGTCGTTTCAGTCTTTATGTCTGAGCCCTACTGAGGATAGCAACAAGGGCCTGAGCTCTCCCTGCGCGAGGCACGTGCAATGGTGCTCAGCAGTGAGTGCCAGGGAGCTGGACTGCAAGCAGGGGGCGTATTTTCAGTTAGGGCTTGGAGGAGTAAGAGGCTCTTTCCACTAAAAGGGCTTTTAAACCTCCTGTCCGCTTTTCTAGCACGCAAAAGGTGGCTGATTCCACAGGAAATCTAAGGCACGCTTCCCAGCCTCAATCCACGCGTGGCGCACACAGCAACTGGCAACATCTGATCAGAACACTGGGGTGACCAGTCATCCCGACCCTACTCGGCCACCTTGTGGGCCAAGGAGACCATCTCCACACACCAGCTAGAAAGTTCTGCACCAGCGCAGCCTGAGGAATTCTGAATGTATGTAAACACACACACACAATTCATGTTATATTTACAAAAGATAATCCAGATATATACATACCAAGCATTTAGTTTTTATCTACATACAGGAAATGATTTCTACTTTCTTAATCTTGTTTGTATCTTTTAATCTTCCTAAAATAATGACCATATATTCATTTTCTAGTTCTCAGAGCCTGTAGAAATCACATGTTACAGAAGCAGCCAAAGCTCTGTCACCACTGGCTAGCTGGTGCCCTTCAAGTAACCTCAGGAAAGCCCAACTCTTCTCCCTGCGCCTGTATCTAGTCTCTACCAGTGTCCCTCATGCTTCCATGTGGGCTCTTAGTATCACTGTATGGTATTTATCTACAGACGCATGTACAGCACCACTGCTCTGTGTCCCACTCTCAATTCTTACATAAAGCATTTCCATCAGAATGTTTACTGAATATCATCTTTAGTCGCCTGGTTTTATGTTCTCTGTTGAAAATGTCCAAATGACTTCTTACACATTCTGAATGAAGTTTTTCTGAAATAAGATTATGATGCTGCCTCAGCTCATACAGTAATCTGATTCAAGCCAGGACATGAGAATGTTGTTGCCTCCTCCTGACAGCTGTTATTTTTTCAGCTCTTACTGGGAGCCGAGGGCGTCCTGAGAACTGGGCTGCTGCGTTACATGCATTATTTCATTTAATTGTCACAACAATCCTAAGCAAGAGGAACTATTTTCTCTGTTTCACAGTGAAAACCGAGGCTCAGGATGTAAACGACCTGCCTCAGGTCCTGCAGTTTGCACAGCGCAAACCGGTTCTCGAGCCCATGTTCGTGGCCAGGGTCTGCCTTAGATGCTCAATCCATCACTAGTCATTAAAAGTTGATTTCTTGTGTTGTGAACCTTCATCTACCTGTGGAAGAACTGCATTCCTGTCAAGTGCAGGGGAATCAAAAGACAGCACACGTGGCCGCTTCTCAGTGTGGTGCTGGAGTCAGCTTGCGAGGCTTTTGTCGGCTCACGAGTGCTGGCTGTTGAATTTCAGAAATTAAACCTACCATTATTACAACTAAATTAGACAAGCCTACAAATAAATTATGTTTTAAAGGTAAGAGTACTCAAAACTCATCATTTCCTAATAATTTCATTCATTTTACTATTACCTCTGTTGGAGGTTATGTTCGTCTGTTGTCTCAGTGTGGTGGAGGTGCTACATGTGTGTATGATGGTGTGCTGTGCAAGTGTCTTCCCAGCTCCTCATTCAGCGATGTCACGCTGGTGGCTTTAGATTGGCCACAGTGGGAGAACTAACAGCAGAGAAATCGGCAAATGCTACCGGTCAGGTGGTCTCACTCCTCCCCCACCAAAGCCAGTTGTTAAAAATCACTTCCACCATCATTTCCACCATCCTGCCCTGCCCTGTGAATCACAAAGTTCTTTTCTGTTGAGTAGGGACTTAGCACCACAATTTTTGCCTTTGTTTTTTTAAAGAAACAAGCACTATACCCATCGATTCTGCCCCACCCTCAACTCTTGATGTTTCATTAAGTAGAAGAAGGGTCTCTCCACCTCTCAACTCACTCCTCTCCTCTCCTCCCTAGAGAGGAAGAGGGTTTTAATCTGACACAGAGGAGGAGGAACTGGGAGTGTAAAGCACAGCCCTCTTATTCGTCCTCTTACTGGCATGTGTTCTCTGCCTCCAAGCGCAGCCAGCAAGTGGACCGTGCACCTGCCTGGGAGACAGGGAGGAGGGAGAAGCAAGGATGGGAGGCATCTGGTCTAGCAGTGTGAGGTAGGAAAGACTGTGCAGTTCTGAAACTCAGTTTCAGAAAGTATACTACTTGCATATATAAAACACATTCTCCATGATCTGTTAGTAATAAGATGGACACTGTGGTCTTCATTTGCCTGATTCCTTGGCCCTACGATGGGTCAGACTTCAGGATGGAGAGAGGATCATTGCTATTTACTGGGCCTCCTCAAACCCCAAAACAAAACACTGCTTTCCAGTGGGCCACTAATGACTGATCAGCCTTCACAATGAAATAAAATCTATTTGCAATCCTTGGTCTAATGATTATAACAACAACAGTAATAGTAACAATTAGAAATACGCAGATCCTGGACTAAATGCTTCACAGAAACTGACGCATGGTCCTAACTGTCATTCTTAAAGCAGGTAACACCTTACCCACAGCTCCAGGGCTGCTCCAAATAGAAGCACATGATGAATCCTTTAACTTCAGAGACTTCATAAGCCTCTTCATACCAAAACTTCCCCTTCTCCTATCAAATTTTACATTGCTGCCAACACTTATCTTTCCTCCTAAATGAAAATAATTTGTGTTCTCTGTTATATTTAACTCCCACCTCTGTGCCCTCTGTATTCCTCAGATACCAGAAGGAATTACATTCTCAAGTCAACACACTTACATTTTTCATAAAACTGAAAGATCTTTTAGAACATTTTTTTCCATAGGCAGCCTTGCATTTTAAAGCATTTTTTAAAACTAAATTTCTATTCATTTATTCTTTTCATAATAATTTGCCAGGCTTCTCTTTGTCTTTCACTTTATGAATCTTCATCTCCCTGTCCACCCACACTAACCTCCCATAGCAGTTTCTGTGTGCTCATTGATTTCTGACACGCTGCAGTAGCTTGTCTCACGTATACGTGATTTCTCTTTTCCTCTTCTCTATTATAACCCTATTTCTTGCTCAAGACTCACATTTTTCAGAATCTGTACAAAACACTGAACATTCAAATAATCTAAATTCTTCTACACAGAAGATTGCAGTTTAAGAACTTTAATGCTTTCAATATATTATCTTCATATATAAATGCACCTAAATTAATGTGGAGCTGAAAATCCATCCCCTAGTGATATCTAAGGAAAAAACATTCGGCAGACGCCCTCAGTAGCCCACTCCATTGTGCCCACTGCCTCTTGCTTTATTTTAGTAAAACAGAAAACGCCACACCAGTCTCAGCATGTGCTAGATAAACAGTTTCCTTCTCTTCTCCAAGCTAAATAATCCTTAATCTCTTTAATTTTAAACCTTTCATTCATTATTAAAATTTCCTCTCTACTATTTTTAGATTCTCCACATTGCTTTCTAAATGAGGGTCAGAAATAAACAAATACAGAACTGAAAAATCTAATAAAGTTGGGCTGGCGATAAATGAGATTACGGCGGTGACAGGCTGCTCTGATTTTCTTTATTACTACTTCTTCCTCTGGCAGTCTGCCACCGTCGTAATAAAAGATGGTACTTCTGTTGGTATCATCCTTCATGCAAGGGTTTGTGCCTGCAAAGACTCCTGGACAGTAAAGAGTTATCTCCACTCTTGCAGGAAATCCCACATGGTTGGGGCCATGTGTCACTGCTGATTTCTGTCACCTGGCTACCAAGTTACCCGGCTTCACACATGGGGTCTGAAGTCAGACAACCTGAGTTCAAATCCCAGCTCTGTTACAAGCTGTGTGATCCAAAGCAAGTCATTTTACTTTCTTAAACCACAGGAGGAGAATCACAGGACCTACTTCACACAGTTGTTTTAATGATCAAATGATGATTATGAAGAACCTGGCGTTGTGCTTGTTACATATTAGATATTCAACAAGTGATAGCTTAAGAACAAAGACAGTTTTCCCCTCCTGAGCATTTGCTTGGCATCTCTCTAACCCCGGCAAATGTCCAGTCCAGGAAAGGAGCACTCTCGTCAGCACCTGGGTGGGAAGTGGTGCCGTCCTGCCTCACGTGACTGGACAACACGTAGTACTTAAGCAAAAGCGGCTATTTGTCTATTCCGCACCCACTCGTTTTTCTTCTGTAGTAACAGAATTCTCCATTTTTAACTAAACCTAGGGTACCCAGAATAAGACTACTTGTTTTCTCTCAACTGTTTTGACCAACAAAATATAAGCAAAAATGTCATGTAGCAGCTTCCAGAAATCTCCTTAAAAGCCAGCCAGTGCATGACCTCTGCCACCATCTTTCCCTGCCTTCGCTCCGCTTCCTGGGATTAGGGGTTGGGATGTAACGGATGGCGATCCAAGCACACCCTGAGCCCTGAGGCTCGGGGTACAGGACGGCAGAGCAGTGAGCGAGAAGGAGCCTGGGTCCTTGAGGAGGGTGGAGCCCCTGAACCAGTCCTGGGCTGCCCGCTCCAGACCTCTTTTACTTGAGGAAGAAAACGGCTTTGGAAAGTCATCATTACTTTGTGGCTTTTCTATAACATTCAGCTGAATGTAATCCTCACTAACATAATCACAGTATCTCCAAAGTGTTCCTGGGGTCACAGTGGCTCTTACGCTGGGACAATTTTGGCCCCTACAGGACATCTGTCAGTGTCTGGAGAGACTTTTGGTTGTCACGGCTGTGGGGGTGCCACTGGCATTCAGTGGACAGAGGCTAGGGATGCTGCTAGTGTTCTACGATAAACAGAACAACCCCCACATCAAAGAATTAGCCAGCCTTAAATGTTACGTTTGCCAAGGGCTGAGAAATCTGTCAAACACGTCTCTCAGGAAGGTCAGTGGTAAAATGCCCCTTGTTCATTACAGTAAACATGGTAGAAGAATGACGTGTCTTAATCAATATTGTCCTCAACAGAGTTACTATATATCTCAAACAGTAATAAACAGTTTTCAAAGAACCAGAATATAATGAATTATATGACACGACACCTAGCCAAGACTTCAGACTGGTCGCATGAGAAAGGATATTGCATTTAAAAGAGATACTCAGTATATTAATTGCATTTCATAACCACCTGGGAGCTTTTAAAAAATACCGATGCTCAGGTTCCACTCCAGACCAAGTACATTAAAGCTCCTGGCAGTGACGCCCAGGCACCTGTGTTTTCCACGGAGGAGCAAGTAAGGGTCATTAGAGTACTTATCGCAAATATGCTGATGAGTTACAGAACACAGGCGGCCCTGGACGCACCAGATTCCCAGGCCACAATCTGCCTACTTCTTTACAAGGGGTTCTGTCAGGGCAGAACCCTTCACTTCTCCTCTGCTTAATGCTCACTCTGACGCCCACTTTATCTTCAAAGTAAAGGAACACACGGTCCTGTCTCTAGTAATGTTGTGACTGTCGAGTTCCACTACAGGATGCATCTTTGCTCTGAACCTGGCTTGCCTTCCTTGTGGGTGGTGGCCAGCATCCCGCAACCCCACCAGCAGCGGGAATCTATTCAGCTGCCCCTTAACATCCTGCATCAACATGACATTCAGATTCCTGGCTCCTGTTTTGTTAGCTGAGTTGATCACTGCACCTCCTAGAAGATCCTGGAAAATTCAAAATATTTTACCAGTCTAGCCACCGCATCCTCACTTGGACATCTTGGATGCCAGAAAAGAAGAAAAAGGAAGCAGCTACAAACGGACATCAGGATACCAAACTGTAACTTTTTCAGAGCCTAGCAGATGCTCATATACGGCCAGGGTTAAAAACGACTAATTTAGTATACCTAAAAGGCGCACTTCCAGCCCGACAATCCTGCTGTGAAAGCATCTCACGCTGACTCAGAAAAAAGCGAACTACCACAGTACTACAAATAGTATCTTCAAGGGCTTTTTTTTCTTATTTGTTTTTAATGCGTTCCAGCCTGGCAGAGCTGAATGACGATTTCCTTTAGAAAACATTCATCTCGCTCCCAAGTATGTATGAAATAAAGGTGGAAGGTTTCTCTTAGTCTAAATAAGACGTATTCCCTGCCTTAGGTGGCCTATCCCAAATTTTACTGAGAGCAATTTGAAGATAATGACCTAAAATGCTAACAAAGTCAGCCTCTAACTACACTGGGAAAACACCAGAATACTTGGGACTATGACTGAAGAAAGCAGCTCCATGAAAGCAGTGCCACGTGGCTGATAAGCCCCATCGATGAGAGTTTTAGACAGGAGTCTGATAAAAAGCAATTCTGCCCATCAATAAGAGGGAGCAGAACCGACCCTTAAACAGAGGGCCAATTTTTTTATCAGATAACAGTAAGTAGCTAAGTAACAAGATCATTTATGCAGCATCGCCATTTTTGAGCAAAAAGATCAATCTCTGCCATCACAAAGTTGTTCCCGGCAGCCTTTCTAGCGCAAGAAGCAGGGAATAAAAATTAGTCCTCAGGTCTGTTCCCCAGATACAACGAACAGGGACAACCTCCTGGTGGAGAGAAGATATTGTATCAGTGCCACATCAAGGGGACCAAGCGGACATTCCACGACACGGCAAAGCCCAAGGAGCTGTCTCATGGTCTTGGGTCTGGGGAAGATGCACAGGATAATGGAGGATTTACACAAGCACTCAGAAAGCAACTCTGGCTGTGTGTACCTGTCATTGCCAAAAACGCTCTTCGCACTGTTCTCCCCGAAGGTTCTGTGTCAAGCTTGCTGGGGGGACTATGATGTCTTCACGTGCATGTGACTCTACCAAGAAGTCTACACCTCTGTTACAAGAGAATTTTGCAGACTTTCTAGAGGAAGTTATCAACATATTTCCCAAGATTTACATGAGGTACTGAAAGCTTATAAAGGGATGGATTTCAGAAGAATAGGTCATTCCACTTGGACTCAGTCTTTATATCAACTTAATAAATAAGCACCTTACAGGCTATTCAAGATTATACATAGAAAGAGAAACATAATTAAAATCTTCAGAGACTATATTCCGTAAGAATTAAATTCCTTGTAAGCAAAGCCATACAATCAAACCCATCATTATACACGTGCGGGACCTACATTAACACCCGGCACAGTTTACAAGGACACAGTGTCATCTACGGTGTATACTTCTTACAGCATGTATTATTCAGATTAGAAAATTAAGCAGCAAAACTCAGTTTAATGTTGACCCTTGTTCAGGGGCAAATGTGGCAAGTCTAAAATCCTCAAATAGTTCAAAGACCCAATATCAGC
This sequence comes from Camelus ferus, assembly GCF_009834535.1. Classification (NCBI taxonomy): domain Eukaryota; kingdom Metazoa; phylum Chordata; class Mammalia; order Artiodactyla; family Camelidae; genus Camelus; species Camelus ferus. The sequence continues at coordinate 17,569,704 of NC_045721.1, forward strand.
CAATATTTTACTTCTCCATCAATGATCTACAAAAATTACTTGTCAGAAGCAAAACTGATAGACCAGAGTTTCATTTCTTCCCATGTGTGCTCATTTGGGGACACTAAAACGAAAGGTAACTAGATAAACAGAAGGCTAGAAAATCCACCAACTACACAGTACTATATAATCATACTGTATATGCATGTACAATATTAAAGAATAAAAAATAAACACACTCACCCCTAAAATATCTCAAGCACAATAAGGGAGATTGAACTCTCCTATAAATCAGACTCCTGGGGTATATACTTCAAAAGTGTTTTCGCAAAACAATTAGTCAAGAGCCCTTTATTCCCAAACCTGTGCCTCTGCATTTTCTAAGAAAAATGAAAATCAACACAATGTTTTACATTGTAATTTTAAAAACACAGCCTTCACTTCCACTGCTTTTCCAAGGCAAGCATCTGAGCAGCTGCACAGTTCTAACAGCTGAACAGCTTTCTATCTACTCTAACCTCGTTATTTGATAAACATGATACTCTGAACAAACGAATTCCACTGCTAAGGGAGAAGCTGGGTAAATTCTGTTGTCACTGACTTGATAAGATTTGTGGACTTCCTTTATTTCTGCTTCCCTGACAACCATTTTTTTCACCTAACTAGGCAGAGGAAGGTAATTAGCAGCTATTGTCATGCTATAATTAAATCACAAGTACCTTAGCTGCTTCAAGAACTCAACATCAGAGTTGCTGTTGATAAGCTTGATGAACTCTTCATAAGAGGGAGCGTATGTGTAGGCTCTCTTGTGGTGCTCATTCACCTGCTCTCTGCGCTCCAGCTGGGCCAGCAACATTTGGTTAATGTAATCCGGATGACTGAGTAACTCTACCACTGGCTTTAAGACTGTGGGACAGAGGAGAAAGCGTCACTGAAAAGGATCTTCTTTAAAGGAACCGTTTTCACATTATATAATTGAAACTACATTTGGGAAGTATTTTAAAACTACCCAACGGGCCGCAGACACACACATGCACATACACACGAGCACGCGCACACACAGCTACCCATCCCCCTGGGTTTTCTACCAGCAATGGCTACAACCAACCAAGTGGTCGTTTTAACAAACGAGTTACATGTAAATTTATTAATTAATAATAAAAGAAGATCGTTTGGAACCCAAGTTGTTAACAAAGCCATCAAAATTAAGTACACTCATTTTCCCCTTTTATTGCGTCCATAAAGCTCAGTATGCTTTGTCTGCCAAAAGATGAGAGTCAACACTCTCCCAACTGGTGAAAGCAGACCTCAGGGAGGAAGTTGTTAGAAAGTTAATGACACTATGACAGATTTATCCTCCTAACTTTAGGTCAAAAAGTTCCCCTTTTCTCTGTGGTTGGCTGTATCAGCTGACAGGCACAGCTGGCTAATTCTGAGATAATAAATGAGACAGTCAATCACTGCATATCCAATACAGTGTTATCTGTTTGAGATTCTGAGATAGGAGAAGTCTTAGATCATATAGTCTTCCATTTTCCTCACCCTGGCTAAGCATTTCCGTGGATATACTTTTTGTCTAGTAATCACATTATATTGCAGCATAGTTCCTTTTTTTATTTATTCTAAGTTATATACAGGCATTATCAATGAATATACTTCAGCAAAGATGTTTTAAGTAAACACATATTCCAGTTTGAGTATAGATATTCTTTCACTAATGCATAATTGGCCTGGGTAACTCAAAAGCTATCCCAAATGAATGCCTCCCTGTTGAGAGCATAAGGACTAGTTATCTGTTACAAACAACAGAACGGACTACATATCTGGCAATATGTTACATAAAAAATTTGTCTCACGTATGGACAAGTGATGCCCTCTTTGAATGACATTTAAACTTGACATTTTGAAAATGATTTAATGTTCGTACGTCCCACAGTATACAAGTCTGCATAGGTGTCATATGAAGCGTTATCACATTAATATGTAGCACGTTAGTTTGCAAAAGTATCGCATTAGTAACATCAATTACTTATAAAAAGTCTACCTTTTGTTGTGAGAATTTCTGCAAGCATTATGCGTAAGCTGAGAGACTGGACATCCTTTGAGGGGAGGAGACAAAACACCAGAACCCGAGAACATGTTTGCAGGAATCTTCTTTCATCATCTGAGTTCCTCAAGCATGCGTGCAACACAAAAGGCCTTGGCTGTTCTTCGTGTCTGCAAAAATACATGATGAGAGGGAAAAGGAAGGAAAGAAGTTTCCAGAAACAATTTGGTTATGTACCATTAGGTTAAAAAAACATTTCAAATGGGCAACACATCAGTTTTAATAACTGTGTCTACTCTGACAACATTAACAGTCAATAATTTTCTCAACCACAGACTAATCTGTGAAAACCTGAACACATGGCCTTTTGAGATTTCCAATCTTAAGTAGCATCAATAGGTAAACACAACTCCCAAATCACAGCAACAATCCAGAAAGAGATGAGTTATCTCTTTACATATTTTTAAGTCTCCTAGATCTCTTCTTCAATGTGATCTACGGCTTCATTGTGCAGGAAAAAAATCTATCAAAGCATAAACCTGGGTCACCAGGCAGCTTTCCTATCAGGGTGATCCTAAGATAAAAAAAATGGATGGGAATTTCTACTAAGGAGAGGCTCCATGACTGACGCTTCATTATGTGATGACTAACTACCTTCTGCGTGGCTCCCAAGTATTTCCCAGCCAGCCTTACCAACCCAGGTCACAGATTTCCTGTCAGCCCTGACCCCATCCCATCCCAGGACCATTAATTTCAATGATATGAGTGAAGAGAGAGGAAAGCAGAACGTTCCATACCTCCTTGTCCCACAGTATCTTGATAGCAATTCAAGAAAGACTGGGAAGCTAATTTTTCTAATATCTTCTAAGCAAGAGGCAGTTTATGGGCTTCTTATAGTAACTAGCAGCCAATAGTGGGAAAAAATTAAAAACCAAAACACTAAACAGAGGGGGAGGAAGCACAGTAAGTACCACACAGGAAATGAAACAAATAAATGCATAATGGTGCCTTTATGACCAATGACCATTTTGAAAAGTAAAACTTTACTTTAAAATATATATTTGGTTAATATTTATTGGGGGAAGCTGCCCCCACCCCCCAGATCCACTTTAACAAAAGAGCCTTCTTTATAGAATATCAAAATCGCTCTCCAGGCCCCTTCTCTACTCCAGTGGAGGGGAGATAATAAACGGAGCCTGGTCCTCAGACTTCCAGGAGTTCCCCTTCCTCCTGGACAGTGAGGGGAAAACCTTCCGAGTGAACCAAAGGCCAGATGGCTGGTCAAACAACCTTGATGCAGGAAGAAAGGAAAGGTGAATGCTTCCCTGGAATCCTCCACTAACTCTAAGAAGGGTACTCCTGTGATGCCCGCTAGTAAGTGGGCATCAAGTTCTCCTTTAGAAGTCTAGAAAGGAACATAAGGCACATGGCTCCTCCTGGGCCAGGTCCCTCTAGTGTTCTGGTGGACTGCAGCCTCAGTCCTGGCAGCAACCTCTGTCAGTGCAGATTGTTTACTGCAATTCCAACTCCTCACTTCTGGGTTCTCACGCCTTGAGTGAGCAAAAGGACACTGACCTTCCGTAAATTTCATATGTGCAATGTTACTTAATCTTCCCACGTACACCCAGAAGCAGATATCACCATCACCACTTCATAGATGAGAATATTAAAGATCTGAATTGTTACGTGAATAGTTCAAAGTCACAGAGATAATAAGTGGTAGAAATAACTTTCAAGTCCTTTCTGACTCTCAAGTCCAGACTCTTTAAAACTACACCATAATCAAAGATTGCTAAGATGAAAGTAAAAAAGAAAATTCAGAGATAAAAAAAGAAAATATATGAATAAAAACATTATTTTTTTCCTTAAACAGCATGCCAGTGCTCGACTGGTAAACAGAACAGAGACTGTAAAAAGGAGGCTGTGAAATTAAAGATGCTATTGATTTAACAACATAAAAACAATCATTTTTAGATTTTCCTGAAACATGCTGGAACAAGACAGATGGGGCAAAGGAAGAGGAAGCAGAGGCAAGAATTAAGTGGGATCTGGATTGGCTTAAAGCGGCCAACAGAATGCCGGCTGGGAAATAAATACAGGCTGACCGGAAAGCTGCCTCCACACAATTACCTAACAGTCAACCAGAGGATGTGTTGCTTTTATTAATGCAATTTATTATGCTCTAGTCTGATAGTGGCCAATTCAACTGGGTGCTTCCCTGGCTGCCAAAGTCATTCTGCACCCAATGGAAATCTGCACAGCAACGGCAATTTCAGGACGAGGGCACTGTTCACCTGGAGTAGGCAAGTACAGAGATAACCATCAAACCTAATTGCATTTCTGTCAGTCCCATTACGTGATCTGTAGAAGATGACGCACAGTCAGATATTAGATCCCCAGCATTCACCTCCAGGGCACCATCATCCATATGCAGAACACCACTGACCTACCAGCATTTTTTCAAATATCCATAATCTCAGAAAACAGTGATAGATTTTCTTTTCTTTAATAAGAATCATCAGCTAGCGCTCCTAGGCATAGCCTAGACAGCAAGACAATACATCTGCCCTTGGCCCAAGCAAACCAGAAGTCCAAAGAGGAGGAGTTTCTAAAATGGAATCAATCTCTGTTTCTATTATTCTGATGCTTGTCCATAATATCTTCATATTATCCACAGAAGCAGTAATTTCAGAAGCTGGTAAACAAATGTCTCAACGAAAAATATACTCTCATGCTGAAATTAGATAATCATAAAAACACCAAAATTTGTCTAACCACCTGCTCTTCCCCCAAACCTAAATGAATCAGTCTTCTAACTGGAATAAAACAATGATCTAAAATGCTGTCCTATACTGAACCGTAATTTAAACACTTTACTTTAACATGAGCCTCCACTGAATTGAAATAAGTCTTTTCCACCAAGCAGAATCCTGGAGTGCTTTATTCAGCGGAAGCCACAGCCAGTTGGTAGGTGCTGCACAGGGCTGCCGAACACTCAGGAGAGGCTGAAGCTTTCTGGACTCCAGGGAGGTAAACCAAGAGTCCTATTTCTCTTCTTTCCTTATAAGTTCACATACCTCCTTACTGGAAGTTACTTTCTCTATAAACAGTGGCTATCAAAGGGTGGCCTGGAAGCCCCTGTGTGTCCCCAAGACCCTTGCAGGGGGTCTGTGAGGTTGAACCCACATTCACAGCAATAGAAAAAGGCCGTGTGTCTCTCACTCTTCACAGGTTTGTGGAATTTTCCAGAGGCTACATGACGTGATGACATTGTCACTTTGATGGTGAGCGGAAAGTGTACTGTGTAGTCCTATAGTTTAAAATTTTCTTAGTTTAGAATCTAATATGGTAAATATTGACAAGATATGATGAGTGGTAAGCTGGTAAATGTTTAACACCTGGCTCTCCAAGGGAAGAAAAGCTCTGATTTGTAGATTTGCCCATATCATGGTGTAAACACTCCCACCATGGCCAACTGTGAGCCAGAGCCGGGAAGAGATGTGCACAGTCAGCTCTTGCAGATCAGTACAAGTCGGCCCCGGACATCGTGAGCTGTGACCCACGTAAACAAAAAGCTCCTTCAGGTTCTCAGCAACTTTTAAGGGCGTAGAGGGATTCTGAGACCATGAACCCTGATAATTGCTGCTCTACAGTAATTTTTTCAAATCATAGGCTGTGACCCACAAGGAACAAAATAAAATTTAGTCTCAAACACCTTTTAAATGTTAAAGAACAAAAGAAATTTCAAAGTTATCACCGGTAATGAGCAGTATTAGATGAAACTGGGTCACAATATAAAAAGTATTTCTTACTGTGGGTTGGTCACTGTTTTTAAAAAGATTGCAGAACACTGGGGGCAGCAAACTGAAAAGTAGCAGGCATATGGTGGCTCTGCAGCTTCCGTCCTCAGGGGCCAGAGCCGGGCAGACACGGGGAGGGGGGGGGATGACTCACTGGGAAGAGGCAGCATAGCCAAGGATGGAGCTCTGATGCTGCACAACAACCTGAAGCACCCAGGTCCCTGAGGGCCTCCCAGGCCGGAGCAGGGAGTGCCTTCTGACAGAGCCGCACAACAGGGCTTCTCAGAAGGGTGTGAGTTACCGCCTGCCAGGTGAGGATGCGGATGCTTACATATTTTGCAAATACTTTGTCTCTTCCCTGACAGCAGAGGAAGAGGAGAATCAGCGAGAAGAGGCCACATTAACTGCAGGGAGCTCCCCCTCCTACTCCAACTGAGTCCGCCTCCAATCAGGCAGAAGGCCACTCATAACAGTAAGACTGCCTTTTACGCCCAAGTCAGAGGTGCTATGTGACTCACTCTTTCACTCCCGCAAGAGTGAGACCTACATTTAAGATCTGGTCAGCAAACTAAGAAAGTAAGAATTTGTTATCAGCCCAGAAATGGCCTTGTGGAAGTCTTCTTCCAAAGGCAGAATCATCTCACAGGCACAAACCTTTCCCCTCTTAACAGCACAAAAGGCTAAAAAGCCTAAATATTAGCAATCTTCACACGGAAACACCCTCTCTAATTACAGCCCACACATTCCAACATTAAGGTCCTTTTAAAAATTGATTCTCAGGATATTATGATGCTATAGAGCTCTTAACACGAGACTCACAAAAAGAAACATGAACTTTATTTAAACTTTTCTGATAATTGATAACTCACTGACATTCTTCAGAGTTTCAAACACTACATTAAAATTTTCTGTTTCTAGGTACCCCATTCTAAATAAGTTCATGATACTGCTCGCTCGGTAAAATCTGTTTCACTGTTTCAGTTACTTACAAAATCAAACAAGTCTATAAAGTGGTTTTCTACTAAAAAATAATTTTTAAAAATTTACTCTGTCATAACATTATGATTTCCCCCAAGTATGCCTACATTTCCAGCCAAGGGCCAGCAAGAAGATAAATGCGCTAGAGTTTTGTCTTGACTTCAACCCCTTTCTCAGTAAGAAAGATATATTAATGTGAATTAAGCTGGGGGCGGGAGAGAGCTGGTGAGAGGTTGTTTCCATTTTAACGGTTACCTGGAATTCGCCGCCTTCAGGTCACAGAAGTGAGTGAGCAAAGCTCTCACGACGTCATTGCAGACGACTTTGGCCACGTCCACGTGGCTCAGCCTGTGGCGCAGCTGTCGGGCGATTTCCCAAAAGTCCTCTGACAGCAGATGGTAGAGCTGCCCCTCATCTCTGCTGAGGCTTCTGTACCAGGACAGGATGTAGTCTCTGTAACTGTAGTCAAACACTACCAGGAACAGACAAAGCATCGCGTAAAACTTGGGTGAAAGCAGCGGACACCGAGACAGCTTTCCTACTGGAATCTGGTCACCTGCTGTTTAATAGTCACTGTTTAAAATACAAAAAGAGTAGAAAACAAAACAAGGCAAGACATGCTTTTTCCTAAAACCTTTCAAAACGAGAGGTTCTCATCTATCTAAAATTTTGAGGATGTGGTGACCATAGGTCCTGGATTTTCTTGGATAGCCCAATTTTTAAATATTCTATCTTGGTATGAAACTCTATTTTTTTTTTTTTTTGTAATTGAGCATCTGACACCGTAAAACATACTTGTGGAGTGTGTCAGTTATCAACTCAATTGTCTCTTAGCTCCAATTCACAATTTTTTGCCCTGCTTTATGATACTGGAGCTGAACCCAGTAAACATTTTTTCTTTGCCGACTGGCAGACTGTTGAGTTTAGTCAACAGAGGATGCTGGCGGGGGGACACTGGAAGAGGAAGGGGCTTCCTTCCTGGTTCCTGGGAGCTCTTCTCTCACCATTCCTGCAACACGCAGCTGACAGCAGCTCGCGGGGCACTGGACAGCGTGCGTCCCCAGCAAGCTCCTAGGACCCAGAGAGCAGTTTTCTGGAGAATTCTGCTGGCACCCTGCTGGTGGCTTCCCCTAGCTCATGGTATCTCCTGAACATCTTAGCTCTGGGGTGGAGAAGGAACGTACAAATAGGGCCAATGAGTGGAAAACACAAGGAAGTTGTTTTTTCTGTTCAGCATAAAGAGGAAGTGAATAAAAACATTCAAGCTATTCAAGAGGTTGCCACAGTAGATGAGGAATGTTCCATCATTCCATCATAAGAAGCTTTTAAACAAGATGGATATCTAATTGACAAGGAAGACGTGGAAAAAACTACTTTCTGAGATGGCAAGCTGGATTACTGACCTCCAAGGGTCGTCTGCAAGGCCTTTATTGTCCTTTTATCCTCCTTCTGGGAATCCCAACGCCAAGCAACAAGAGCATGAGGGGAGCCACCTTGCCAATAAAACACTGCTAATTTGCTCATGTGCAATTCTTTCTTACTCTTTTATTAAACTAGAAGTTTTCATGCCTAGAGTTTTTAACTAGTAGCAAACAAATCTGAAAACTAAAACATTTGGAAAATACAACAATTTTCCCTTTCATTAAAATGTAACTTCAAATTAAAGCAGAAAATTAAGCGCAATTATAAGAGACAGTATCTAAAAATAAGATCTTTTTAACATGGTAAAGGATTTATGTGATGGGTGTGTTCACCTCCATAATGTCTCATTACATTTAACCACATTGCAAATTCTAATTATTACAGCTCCAAAATACTCCTCTGATAATACACTTTGGTTAGAAATTGATAAAAATTAATACTGGCAAAGCCTGTACTCAGTAATAGAGATGTATGAGCCACACGTTTATCTTCTATCAATAGCTCATCAGCATCCCTCTTCAAACTAAGTATCATAAAAAGACGACAAATGTAAAATGTACAAAACAAAGCCATGATTCTAAGTATGCATTACATAACTACATATACTCATTTATATCAGTACACATATAAAAATATTTTAAAATATACCTTTTGGGTCAATTCAAGGAGACAAGAGAAATTCATGTCATAAAAATCATTTTATGGTCTTCATTAAGGAATGAGTGTAAGTAATGTAACAAACCACAGTGAGACATAAAAGAACACTTACTCTCAATGCCAAGCAGAGAGTTTTTCTTCTAAAGACATAGTAACAGCCAAGAAAAATTCAGGTGCTATCATCACTCAAATACATTTATTTTCTAGGACTGCTCTCAAAGAAATACGTTGGTAAAAGGGAATCACTGGGGATTACAGAGAATGGAATAACATGATTAGAACCTTAGTTTTAGTCAGATTAATCTGAAAAGAAGATTTAGAGTAACAAAGTAGAGAAATACGAGAGGTGAGAGAACCATAAGGGGAAAGAATATGAAAAAGAATATATATATATATACACACACACATATATATGCATAACTGAATCACTTTGCTGTACACCAGAAAGTAACACAACATTGTAAATCAACTATATTTCAATTAAAAAAATTACTTCAGCCTTGACAAATGTCTCTATTATTTGTATTTTGCTAGCATACCAAGACATCCTCAATTTTATCAATTCAAGTTTATTATAACTAGCTAATAACACTTGAATTTCAATCAAATATACTGGTAACAGAGTTTAGAAATGTTAATTGAAATACTCCAGAGATGCAAATTATAATCATTATAGATTTTCTAAATTCTTATGGAACCTCTCTTAGCCTTCTCAACATACATTTCCAGATTCTAATTCCACATTAAATTAAATGTCCAAATTTTTAGAAGGCAGTTTTGGTTTTAGTTTGCTGTTGTTTTTCTTTAACAACAACTACTGCCAAATGCATAAATTTTACTTCCAATAACCAATTTTATAGTAGCCTATAGTGCTCCTTTTGGTAGATGATATAATGTTCATCTTCCTTGGAAATCATTTTGCTTAAAAAAAATGGACAGGAAATTGTAAACATTAAGAATATAGTAAAAATAAAAGGAAAGAAAAATTAACTGTATCAAAGCGTAATCAACTAAAGCTCTTACCCAAAAACTTTGGATAAAATTTTCCTTTCAAAATAAATCATTCACAGAAATTAGCCTGAGGATAATGTTTTGTTTTTATGTTGTGTTTTGGTTTTTGCCAACTAAGCCTATCCTTATCCTGTCTTTTTCTTTTCATAAATATTTCTGGAACAAGTTGGTCCATGCTAGATAAGCATGCCACGTCTAAGTGCAGAGTAATTTCTACGTCTTAAAAAATTAAAAAGAGACACCCATGTTCACAGCAGCACTATTCACAACAGCCAGAAGGCGGAGGCAACCCAAGTACCTACTGATGGATAAACAGATACACAGAAGACGGTATATACATAAAATGCAATATTAATCAGCCTTAACAAGGAGGGAAATTCTGACACATGCTGCAAAATGGGTGAACTCTGATGACATTATGCTAAGTAAATAAGCTAAACGTTTAACAAAAGAACACACACTATATGATTCCACTTATACAAGGTACCTAGAGTTAAATTCATAGAGCACAAAGCAGAATGGTGGTTATGAGGGGTGTGGGAATTGTTGTTGAATAGGTATAGAGTTTCAGCTTTGCAAGATGAAAAGAGTTTTCTAAAAGAAAAAAAAAATTCCTGTTACCTATTTTAGGTAACAGAACAGATCCTTGCTTCACATGGTAGAACTAGCTCCCTGGCTAGCTTCATGTGACCTGCAAATTCCTACTTAATCAACGTTTAAATCTCATCCATTCAACTCAAACATGGATGTGTTTATTTAGTCCTCAAGTAAAAATTCATGAAGGAAAAATCCTAATGCTACACAAAGACAAGGAGGATAGATAAATTTGTTAGAAATTACCATTTTCCTTATAGGACATAACAAATTGTTTCACATGGTAATTATGCATCCTCATTTAATCCTTACCTTCTTTCAGAGCTTTGTCCATATTATGAGAAATTACTACCCTTCTAGACTGAACTGACTCATGTGAGTTTCCATACATAGGACTCTGAAATGTAAGAGGAAAAAAAAACATATTATTGAATGAATAAATCATAAATAAAAATAAATCTAAAAGGTATGAAATACCCTTTAAACAGGCATTAAAATATTACTTAACAGATCATAAAGTTCTTCTGGAATGCTTAAGGTTAAGAAATTTTTTAAAAAGAAGAATTAAGGAAGGATTTTTCCCTACTAGATATCAAAACAGTATTATGCCAGTGTTGGAATAAAAAAATCAACAGAATGGTAGACAGTATAAAAATATCTATATACAGATGCATATATATAAATATATGAGAATTAATAAGAAAGAATTTGAAATCTGTGAGGAAAACATAGACTAGCCAACAAATGGTATTGAGATAATTTGATATGTGGGGAAAAAAGGTTAGAGTCTTACCCCACAATTCATACATAAATAACTACAAACTGACTAAAGAGCTAAATTTTTTTAACTGAAAAAAGTATTTAAAGGAAACAAGGGAGATGCTGTGTGTAACCTTGGGATGGAGAAGATCTCCCTAGAATAAGACACAAAATCTAACAGTTATAAAGAAAAAAAAAACCTGACAAATATGACTATAAAAATAGAAAATTCCTGTTTGACAAAAGATCCTATAAAATACAAATGACAAACTAGCAGACTAATACCTGCAGCATATATAACAAAGGACTATTATTTAATAAGAAAACTATTATTTAAAACAAGAAAAATAAAAGAAAATCAAGCAAGGAATTGAAAGAGCAATCATAAAATATAAATACCAATAAATGTATGAAAAAATGCAACCTCCTTTTTAATTAGAGAAATGCAAATTTTAGCCATGAGATACCATCAGACTGCCAAAGCAGCGGGAAAGAATCATAATAGCTAATGATGGCAAAGATATGTAGAAATGGTCATTTTTCACACACTATTGGGGGAAATGTCTATTTCTACAAGCTTTTAAGAAAGCAACTGAGCCACACATAAAAATTTAAATATCTATCTTTTCATTCAGCAATTCCTTGCCTAGTAATCTAGCCAACAGAAATAACTGCACATTGCACAACAGTTTATATACCAAGAATTTCACTGCTATATTGATTATAAAGGCAAAAAATGGAAATAACTTCAGTGTATATCAATAGTCAAAGATTTAAATTATGATACACTCATATTTTAGAATACAATACAACCATTAAAAAGAACGAATTAGGGATACATAAACCTTCATGGGAAGTTTTCCATGATGGAAAATGTTTGGAAGCACATACACCAAACCATTAAAAGCAGTTTTCTCTAGGCAAGGGCATAGGATTTTAACTTCTCCATATATGCCTATTTAACAGTATATTTTAAAAACTGTGTAACAGTATAAATTCTTTTTAATTTTTAAAAGATACTAGCTGGCAAGAACCAAAAACAGAGAAAGGCAATGTACAGGATTTAAATCCCACTATTTGGCCAGTAAGACTACATTAAAGAAAATTTTTTAATTGATCACATACCGAAGTAATCAGCAGTATGTATAATGTAACTGGGCCTACTTACTGGTTTTGGAGGAGAAAAAGAAAGTAGTATTAGTGCAATGCAGAGTACTTTTTGTGCACAGGAAATAAGTCCTTGAAATAAGTGCACTTTGACGTCACTCAGGAGATCTAAATGGCTAACGTTAGTATGACCCTCAGCCAGCAAACACGCACGAGGAAATCCCCCTGTGTCAGGCGGGCCACCTCAACACAGCTGCAATCAACCCCGTGGCCCTGGACCACGCAACCAGAGCCAGAAGTGGAAAATCTCCAGTCCTTCGCTTAGCTTCACACTACCCACGGGTCAAATGCCAAGAGTGTCATCCGTTTTCATGATCACTGTTATTAAAAAACAAAAGCCAAAGTCTTAAGATTCCTTAGTTGAAATACTTTTAAAAGCCTTAAGATGTATGAGTTACTCAGAAGAGAATCCCTCTTTGTTATAAATTAATATTCAACACTTTCCCAAGGAATCATAAAAAAAGTAGATAACCATAATCCTGTACACAAAAGCCATTTAACGCCTAAAAGGAATACACTCTCAACTGTTTAAAACTATTTTCTAGTCCCTGAGTAGCTTGCTATAAAATTAAATAGTCTACACATTTTATTGTAATTTTTAAAATTTTATTTCATAAGAGAAAAAAATTGAAGAAACGAGAGGAATTTTAAAATGCTAGTGCTTTTCAGCACATCAGGCAGATAGTTAAACAACTTAAAGATTTTTGGACAATCTCTTAATTGACTTAATACTTTTAGAGTACTATACTGATAAATAACTTAAATCACAACTTCTCAAGCTTCCGGCCAACAGTCTGGTATAGCTTCCCAAATACAGGTGTGGTCGTTTTCACACACAACACTAACCGAATGATGAAACTACAGCCAAACAATACTTACTTGAGAAGTTTCTGAATTTGGGTTCTTAAAATGGAAACTGTCTTGAAGGGCCGGGAGAGTAGCAGGTATGAACCTGGCCGGTGGAAAGGCAGGGCATGGTATTTATGCATATTCTGTGCTTTGTGTCTGTCATTACCACTTCCTACGAAACTTGATTTTATTCTTACCTTCTACCTTTTTTTGTCTCCCTAGTTTGGCTATACTACTTCTTGCCGTCTGCCTGCATCTTTCTTTTCTCTCTCCGCTTCATACTGAGACATAATACCCACAGTAAGTGTATGTCTGTCACTGCCGACTGTATCTGAATTAGGTCTTTACTCTCTTTAATTTACATAGAAAGCTTAGGAGAATAACGTTTTCTATTTTGGCTCTTTACGTAGAAGCTCTACTATTTTTTCAATCTGATTTTCCATTCTGGTCCTGGATTTCCCTGCACCCCATCTCCCAGGGGTCACTCGCCTTTGTTAGAAAGAATTTTAAAAGTTTTTCATCCCTATCCTGTTGGGGCAGCCTGATGAAGTCTGTAAGGAGGAGAACCGGAAGATAAAATAAAACATCAAGGGCCAAAAATAACTGGGTAACCATGCATGGAGATTCCTTTTTTAAGGATTTAATATTTATGGAGCCAGAATCTCCTCGTGACTAAATCACTACCCGAGTGTAAATCAGTCACTACATGGAGGGAGGGAGGGGAGCAGAGGAGGGGAGCAGAGGAGGAGAGAAAGCGGGCAGCTAAACACATGCACACATTCCTGTGGCCCAGAGGACAGTTGAACAAAAATTGTCTCCATTCTCCTTCTATTTATAGGTTTGAAAAAAGAAATTCCACACAACAAACTTCCCCACAAGACGCATTAAAGCCAACACTGACTTTCCCTCCCTGCAGCACGCAGGTCCCACTCCTCAGGGAAAGCCCGCCTCCTCCGGACAGTCACTTTCCTAATAATGCTGGTTCTAGGGAAGGTGGGAGAAAACCATGTGTCCTTTTCCCTCTGTCACAAAGGGTAAGTGATAGACATCCTCACTACCCGAATCCAGAAATGAGGACTTCAAATGTAGTCTGACCAGTCAGCTCTCCTTAGAAGTTTCGTATCCACATCCCGGTACGAACAGAGAAAAGCTTTTGGTGAACCAGAACCCCTCCCAAGTAAAAAACAGACCTTATTTTTAATTCAGTAAAAATAAATGAAACCCATCTTCATTTTCAGATTTAAACCTAGCTTGAAACCAACATATCGAGATCATTCTTAGTCACTCAGTGAGTTCCTGGAGAGAGAAGCGAGAGGTCTCAACGTAAAACTGCTCATTTTGAAAATGTCTTCCAAGGACAGGGCAAAACCTGAAAGCTTTTCTCTGACATATGTAACTAGATGCTCAGCATCAAGGAGTAGCTGCCTCATGAACAAACCCTTTCCTGAGTACATGTCAGCTTTCTGTTTACTCCTGAAGATCAGCTCTTAGTCTACAGCCATAATACACTCAAATTGTCTGTGTCAGAGGTAAGACACGCCATCCCGAGGAAACAACATCTGCAGAGAATCCACACAGACAGACCTGGGTTACTCTGACACCATCAGCGGCTAAACAACAAGGAGCAACCTGGAATGCAGCCAGGACGTACACTTCATTTTCCATTGTTTACAAGTAAGATGTTGCTTACTGTGTTGCTTCCTGCGGGAGCCGAGAAGGGGCTAGGACAGCCAGCCCCATGACCTGTAAATCCTTTTCTGCCTATTTCCTGGAATGCTCAAATAATCACATGTCTCTCTCCTGCACTATATACTTGTACATTAAAAAAAAATTTTAATGTATTTTGATTTTAAAAAGAAAAACAGTTGTACAGAGTTAAAGGAATGATGGGTATAATTTCCTGTAAAGCTCCTGAAATAGTGATTTATCTTAGGAAAACAAACGCAAGTCCCCAATCATCATTAGCCACATGGAGCTGTCACGTGGCCGAGTCTTTTCAAGTATTTTCAGCATCTGACAACCTACTGAGATCCCATGACTAATATTCTCATTCTTAAACTATGCGATTCTCAAAACCATGGCTCCTTTCAAAGCAACCATATTCTGCCTCATCCTCAAAAAATAATTTATTTAAAACCAAAGAAACAAAGAACCCACACATACCCCTCCTCAGGAAGACTAAGACACTAGAAAGGCCATCTGATGTGACAAAGAGCCTGACAAAAGACTGTGACGTGCCCGGCACAGGAGCTGAGTGGCAGCACTGAAGAGCTGTGAGGGGGGCAGAGCAGGAAGAACAGGGGCTCCCAAGTCCAGCAGGACTTCCTGCTAACGGTAGGTCCTTGACCCAGACACTGCCTCTCCAGCTTAAGTGGGCTTATAATGCCACAGAGGATTAAACACCTAATATCACGGGTCCAAGAAAGAAGCCAGACCACAGGAGCCTGGCAAGGAAAACAAATTGAGTTAAGGGGATTGCCAGGGGTTCCAATTCTTCTCGACAACAACAACAAAATGGAAATCAAGAATTTTAGATGATATCTTCAAGTAATTCATTTTATTCCAAACACTGTGGGCTTACGCTCTTTGGGTCAAACCTGGAGCCACATTCAAACCCTGGGCGTCTCGTCTGTAATTGCTGGCTCACAGAAAGCATTGAGCAGAATGCCTGGCACAGAGTAGCAGAGCACAGCTATTATCACTAATAAAACTCAAAATGTTACCAACTTTCAACAAATTGAGGCTAATCAGTTGGTTGGTTCAATGGCTGACGGGCTGGTTTTCTGAAGGGAAAGGAATAGTGGAAATGAAAGTAAGAGAGAAGGGCTGAAACGCTAAGCCACCAAAGTTAAGACAATAATAGAACATATTGTTACTGAAGTATTTTTGCCTTTGAGGCTGTATTTTCCACAGAGGAAAGTGTCTGTTTACTGGAGATGTTCTATTGTGTATGTGCCTTTACACGTTCTATTATTGGTGAAGTATTTAGTACTCCAGCAAAACCTGGTTTGATCAGGTCCTGGATTGTGCTTTACAATGTTTAATCATTAAATAAAGAAGGTCTTGTTCTCCTTATTGATAAAAGGAAATTGTCAAACATATACTGAGAGGTTATCAGTTAGGGAGACTGTACTGATAGAAAGCGGTGGTTATGTCTCCCTCCCCAGTCAAGTATAATTTGTTTTAGGTATAAGAAAGAAAAGATACTCTTCAAAATTCAAACCTACCCATGTTCTCATGTTGTTTTTCTAGATTCCAAACATGCTTCAATTTTTAAAAATGCTATTGCCAATTATATCAAGACCAGAGACACATTCTATATTATAGATTGAAAGAATTAAACCAATCTACACCACCATTATCCAGAGATAATAGCTATTGGTCTATTTTGGTCTATTTCCTCCTAGTCAGTGACTCCAAACCTTACTATTTAACTCTGGACAACTTACTTTCCTGTACCTTGATTTCCTCATCTGTAAAACAAAGGTAACAACAGTACCTACCTCTTAGGGTTGATATAAGCATTAACTGAGTTAATACACATGAAGCGCTTAAAACGATGCCTGGCAACACATTATTAATTATAAATTCCTATTCGTATTTTTTTATTTTCATACACCTTTAAAGAAATTAGGATCATGGTATTCACATAGTTCTGCATCTGGCTTTTTACACTCAGTATTTTACCATGAGCATCTTTTATGTAATAAAAGATTTGGAATATATTGTTTTGAATGACTTATACCATAATTTAACTATTCTCTTATTACTGTATATTTACATATGCTCACCATTTTTTTCTATTTTAAAGGAAAAATATTTTCATATCTATGCCGTTGATCTAAGTGTAGCATCACCAAAAGTGTTCTAAAGAATACTGAGTGTCTATGAAATACACAGTGGATTTGGACTCTTGACTTCAAAGGACTGTGCGCCTCAAGAATTTTACTGTGCTTTAAGGAGAGTCTTCTACTAGCTAAGAAGAAAATGAAGGAACAAGAGGACATGGAGGGTAGAGGACACTCTGAAGCACAAACTACGCTAAGGTGAATGGGAAAAGTTCCTTTCCAGCCTCTTCAACCAACACTAACCAACACCAATCTATGCATCTTGAAAGCCCAACGCTGCAGGTATTTCCAGATGGGGAAGCGAGTAACAGACAAGAGAGGCAGGGCCAGGTCAGAGCCTTCTCTACCTTGGGGACACTTTAGGCACTGAAGTAAACCACCTTGGCCTCCAGAAGCATAAATCGTTATCATGATTTTACCTGAAATGAACTTGGCAAAAGAAGAAAAGCAGATTAGATCATCAGTAGCTCCTGCCACTTACTACACCAGTTATCAAAGTATTGCTGTGTTTGGGCTAAAGGCCAACCCTGCCAACAAGCAAATGTAGGAATCGAGGTTCTGTTTTTATTTCTACAACGAGAGATAATCGTCAGTCAGGACAGATCCTGAGACTAGACCCTATGACTGGGTATGAAACCAGATCTTTTCTCTGAACAAATATGAAACTCAAATGTGCTTCAGGCTGGGGTGCAATTCTGCTATTATTACTTGGCAAAAACACAGACATCACATGATAGTGGCAAGAGCACTTGAGACCCAGAAAAAAGTAGGCTGCGCTTGATCCTTTGCCGTTTTCTTTCTGCAATGAACACGTCCATTTCTGAGACTCAGTTTAATTTAAATAATGCCTGCCCTATTTATATTACAGTGTTATTATGCATCTCAAGAAGGTGAATGCCTGTGAAAGCATTTTTAAAATTATAAAGCAGTATACAAATATAGGTTGTTGTTATGGTGCCAAAAGTCATAGTCTAAATATTTTTTACAATATTGACTTCCTTCCTGAAGAATGATTATAGTTGTACTGCGTGTGATTAGTATTATGACCTATCATATTTTCAGAGTTTACTGTCACAAGCAGATTCCTTTAGTAGTGTTTCTTGGTTATTAATCTGCTTTCTAAGAGAAAATGAGCCTTAATGCAAAGGCAAAATTTCTATTAGCTGATCAACAGAGGTAGGTTTTCAGAAAGGTTAATATACAAAGGACTGTTTTTCTATTCAGTTGGAAGGATTAGACTCATGGAAAGAAAAAATGTACTTTATTTCTAACGTCAAGGACTCAAATCTGAAAATCCTTAGAAAAAACACTTCACTTGATTACAAGAAAAATTTAAGTATATTTCAAGCCAGACACAGGTTTGGAAACTGAAATTATAACTGTGCACTTGAAAGTACACAGGCAGACAGCAGTTTGCCTAAACTGACAAGCATAGAACAGAGACTAGGGCTGGAGGAGAAGAATGAAGAAAAAGCGAATTGGCTTAGGGAAGGTAACTGAAAACCTGCATTAGCTTTTTGCATTCCTGCAAAGGTCTGTGTAATAAAAATTCTGTAGCCATTTTATCACTGGCTTCCATTGTAAATTTAAGCTCATAAGGGAAATCAGAGGTTTCAGGGATATGAATCCCATTTCCATCAGCTCATTTAATCCTCTAACACATACTGAGGACTGTGTGTGTCTGCCACTTCGTTGGGTACCAGAGACAAAGGTAAATAAATGATATTCTCTGTGCTCAAGGGGCTTAATCTACTCTTGATGGAAGCTCATAGTAGAGTAATTAATGAGCGATAGCACCATGGGAGGCTGTGCTTAGGAATTCTAATATTCTGCCTATTCTGGAATCTTCACAATTCGCTCTCCAGCCCAGGTCATGGAAGTAAAATTACTCAAATATACAATCAGTCCATGAGATCATTTCTTAACAGTCTTGAAATTCATACATATTAAAGTAAATTACAAAAATGATTCTCATTTCATAAGTGTTCTCACTGAAACCACTGAATATAAATGTAGAAGGTGCCAGAGTGGCTGCCCCTTCAAAGCTGCCATGTAACTAATTCAACAATTGGATGAGTCACACAGAACTGAGATCTTTTTTTTCTTTTCACGGAGATCTTTAGTAATAAAAGCAATCATTTTTTTTTTAACTCCATCACTGTCCTAGAATACCATAATACCATTCTTATTAAATTTGTTGACTGGCTTTTAAATGAAAATCAGTGATAAAATATATAGGACCTGGTTGGAAAAATATCACACTGATAATTGGATTCAGTGAGATTTCTATTTCCATAGTTCCCTTGAAGTGAAAAGCTGAGGTCCAGGCAGTGGCCCAGATAACATACATGTACAAGATATTGGGATGAGTGAGATGGATTAGTGCCATAAAAATATTAGTTGTGAAAAACTGAAAATTCAGTTCAACTGAATCTACTCAAAAGAGGCTGACTTGTACATCCCTTCTAACTGGAGAGTAAAAATTATCTGCCCCAGCCTAGATCTAGATCATCAAAATTCTTTCCTCCTTTTCTATCTAAAATAAATGTGTTGAAATTCAAATAAAACCCCCCCTTATGAGAAACGTGGTCTTAAAGACAAGCCCTAGCTCAGCAGCCACTCTACCTCTGAGCAGAGAGGAGGGGAAATGCACCTCCGCCTCCACCAGCATTGTGCCCTGAACCCTATACCACAAGCTTCCCTGCTCTCGTGAGGCAGCAGAGCACAAAGTCTAAGGCGGCTGCCTCCCATGCAGAAAGAGCCTGGGGCCCTTGTTCACCACCTCTGCTACCTGTGACAAGTCCCTGGGCCTCTTTAAAGCTGTTTCCTAGACAACCTATGGACTGGAAGAAAGTATTTGTAAATGATATGACTTTGTCGACAAGGGCTTAATTTCCACAATATACAAATAGCTCATACAACTCAACAAAAAAACCAAACCACCCAATCAAAAAATGGGCAGAAGACCTAAACAGACATTTCTCCAATGAAGACATACAAATGGCCAACAGGTACATGAAAAAATGTTCAGTATCGCTAATTATTAGAGAAATGCAAGTCAAAACTACAATGAGGTTATCACCTCATACCAGTCAGAATGGTCATTATTCAAAAGTCCACACACGATAAATGCTGGAGAGGCTATGGAGAAAAGGGAACCCTCCTAACACTGCTGGTGGGAATGTAAATTGGTGCAGCCATTATGGAAATGGTAGGGAGATTCCCCAAAAACCTAAGAACAGACTTACTATATGATCCAGCATTCCCACTCTTGGGCATATATCTGGAGGGAACTCTAATTCGAAAAGACACATGCATCCCAATGTTCACAGCAGCACTATTTACACTAACCAAGACATGGAAACAGCCTAAATGTCCATTGACAGATGACTGGATAAAGAAGCTGTGGTATATTTATACAATGGACTACTACTCAGTTATAAAAAAGAATAAAATTATGCCGTTTGCAGCAACATGGATGGACCTAGAAATTGTCATACTAAGTGAAGCCAGCCAGAAAGAGAAGGAAAAATACCATATGAGAGCACTTTTATGTGGAATCTAAAAAAAAAAAAAAAAAAGACACAAATGAATTTACTTACAAAACAGAAACAGACTCATAGACATAAAAAGCAAATTTATGGTTACCAGAGGGGAAAAGGAGTAGGGAGGGATAAACTGGAAGTTCGGAATTTGCAGATACTAACTACTATATATAAAATAGATCAACAATAAAGTTCTACTGTACAGCACAGGGAGCTATATTCAATACCTTGTAATAGCCTATAATGAAAAATACAAAAAGGAATATATATATATATATAACTGAATCACTATGCTGTACACCAGAAACTAACAACATTGTAAATCAACTATACTTCAATTAAAAAAAAAAATTCCCCTCCCCCAAAAAAGTTTCCTGAGCCATAAAATGGGGATAATAGTAGCTATTTCATGGGGTCACAGTGAGGATTAAATGAAGATGTACTCAGTACACAGTAAGGGCTCAGTAACTGCTTCTGCTGTTGTTCTCATTATTTTTTTCAGAACCTTTTACCACCTCTCTTAAAACTACCCTCAACACATCATCCTCCTCAACATCAGCAATTAATTCTGCCTCCCACTTACCAAGA
The DNA here is from genome assembly GCF_009834535.1 of Camelus ferus. NCBI lineage: Eukaryota > Metazoa > Chordata > Mammalia > Artiodactyla > Camelidae > Camelus > Camelus ferus. Next base: position 17,590,948 of record NC_045721.1, read on the forward strand.
AAGTCGAGGTAACCCAGCCTGAAGTATCTCAATTCCCCGCCACCTCCCACAGGTGTCCCTCTCTGTGTGCTCCCATTTTTCCTTTTCCCCTTAGTCTCAAGCCAAAACGCTCCTCCTGCACTCTGATCCTGTCTGCTGGACCCTGCTCCAGCAATCATCCTCTGAAATGCTCAGGCCCTTCCTCTCTACTTCTCCCGATTTCTTTCACCCAGAAATGGGATTAAGTCTCTCCCCTCAACCACAGAAACTCCCAGGACACACACACCTGTAGCCACTGCCTCCTCGCCCTCTCGGCCAGGCTTCCAGAGAGCACCGCGCACCTGCTGTCTCTGCTCCCTCCCCTCCCCATCGCCCTTCACCTCAGAGAATAAGCACCACGTCTACCCCCGTGTCCACTCCGCCCTCCTGGGACACCCCCAGCACAGTCTCCAGTGTCAAATCGGGGACACTTCCAGGCCTTCCTCCTGGCCCACCCTGCACGCCCGACGCCGCTGCCCCCTGCCTGCTCTGGGCTTCCTCACCCCTTCACTGTCTCCAGTGTTCTTCATCGCACTCCTCTGCCTCCTGCCCTCTGCTCGCTGCTTGTCAGCCATTACAGGCTGCCCTCGGCAGTCTCACTGGCCCTGTAGTTTTAATTACCACGTGCAGGCTGACCACCAACACATCTGCTTCTCCGATCTTGCCCTCAAATCGCAAAGCTGTAAACCTTCCTGCAGCCTGAACGTATCCACAGGCATCTCAAAATCCACATGGTCAAAACTTCCTTCTTCGCCTCCCACCATGCCCAGCCTGCACATGTGGATGGTCTCCACTCAAGCACCCAAGCCAGAAACCTGGAATTCACTAGACTTTTCCCTCTCCTCCCTCCACGAATGTTTACTGGGCAGCTGACAGAATGGAAGGGCACTGACCTGGGCTGTTAACAAGAACTGAATGTGTAGAAATGAGGGCAGAGGCCTCCCCAGGAGCAACAGGTGCAACACATACACCCATGAAGGTAAATTCAGGGACAGAGAGAAGGTTCCTTAAGGTGAAGAGGGAATGAAGGTGTGAAAGACAGGCTACAAGGGGAGGTCGGTCCTAGTCAGGAGAACCTGTGATGTGCAGTGCAACGTTCATTGTTTTGACTCCACTGCTTCCTTGCGCTCGGTAGGACTGGCTGGGCCAATCACAGAAATCATGTCCCCGCGGGACGTGAGGAGTGGAACCTGCCCAAACCTGGCCAAGAGGATGAGAACACCACCACAGCACTTCTAAGAACGCTTTCCTCATTCCAGAAAGGGCCTTCCCTCCTCTGGCTCTCATCCTGTGTGGCTGTGAAACTCCTGCAGCCATCTGGCCAATAGCCTGAGAGTCAGTCCCACTCACGGGGAGGGCAGAGCCAAGAAAGATACAGAGAGATGCTCCTGGAGGCTTGACGTTCCCACATGGGCCTGTCCTACCTCTGGGTTACATGTTATTTCCTAAGATAATAAATCTCTTTATTGTTTAAAAAAGGCGGTGGGGGAGGGGGGATACAGGGCTCAGTCATATTTAGAAAATACAGGGTTAAAAAACAGTTGACCAGCTTCCTTTACTAGGATTTCTCAGACTGTTAATATAACAATGGCAGGTGGGTCTCATGCTCTGTGTCAACTCTAATACATTTCTAGTGGCTGTCTGGAATGCTACGTTGAAAGGGATTCTGAGGCCTCATCCTGACTCAGCCATGGGGGGAAAAAAAAGCAGCCTTACTTGATTAGCAATAATTGTCATGAGCACAGAAGGGGCAGCTGTGACATCACTCTGAGACCTCTCAAGTGACACTAATTCTTAAACAGATCCTAGAACCATCCCAAGGATTCTTAAGTTTTTTAAAACGCGAATCAGTCCACGTAATAAAGTGGTTAAGGGTACAGGCTGCAAAGTAAGGGACCTGGGTTAAATTCTTAGTTCTTCCACTTGCTCTGGGCACATCATTTAGCCTCTCTAAACCTGTTTTCCCATCTGTAAAATGAGGTTAACAGTCCCTACCTCACATAGGAGATACAAAAATTAAGTTAGGTAACACATATATGCACCTGCATACAGTAAATGCAACAAATACTAAGTTTAGCTATGGCAATTACTGAGGCGCTCACTTCATGACATTCACATCATGACTCCTGGAGTACACGTATTTGTCCACTGTATTCACAGCCACTGATTAGAGTAAAATGAATCAAACTGAGGGCACAGAAACCATATTCCTGGACTCATTAGCAATGTCAATTTATAGGCTACAATAAGAAAATGGCAAAGATGACCGCAAAGCGCTGTTCAAAATAAGGGTTACTTGCCTTTAATAAGACACAGAATATATAAATCTAACTTCTGCAAAAGACAGATCTCATACACATTTTTTCCAATCTCTCCATAGGGAAGGCCAAGACACGATGAGCAAACCAATAGTGGTGAGTCCCCCACCCCCTTCAGGGCACAGGACTTTCAGTGCTAGGACCAAGACAGGTCTGAGCAAACCAGGACAGCTGGTCACCCTACAAACAAACAAGCAGGTGAAGTCCCAGCAGCTGCTTCTGAGTCTGGCTGTGCTGCTCGGAACTGAGACAGAACAAGTTCCTGAAATACCATTTCCCCTTAAAAGAAATCAAGGCTCTTTTTGGAGAAATGGCTAATTCCAGGTGTGAGAAAAGAAAAAATGGTCAAATTGAACACGAAATAGCTTATTATCCCAGATAGCAAGAAAACTCTCGGACCAGCGGGGTCATATCAAAAGGACTCAGGAGCCAGTTTGAAAAGGCTCCCACTGGCCAAAGATGGAATTGCAAAAGCTTCAAGAAAGGTAATAATTACAACTGGCTGAAACCCAGCAAGTACAATCAAATCCATGAGTTCATATTTTTTAAAACAAAACTAATTGGTCACCTTCAGAGGATGACAGGGAACCAACTCATTATCTTGGAAACTGATAATGGGAAAGAATCTATCATTTATCCAGCTTTTCCATATGAACTGTACCACAGTGTAACCAAATAGTAGATGATAGAAAAGTGTCTCCTTTTAAAAATGAAAATGAAAGGCAAATGACAGGATTAAAACATCCCTATTTGTCACCCCAACAAATTCATGGGTCCAAGTATTGAGCATCAACAGCTACTAATCTAACTAAAGGAAAGACAATCAGAGGTTATGTGCCTCCTGATGAACAGTCACACCACCTAGTCCTGCCAAAAGGATCAAACGTAAGTTCGGCACGAGGTCCACGCCAATTCGCAGGACGTACAAAGTAGAGAGGACCGTGCTGAGCTGTATTATTCATATGCAGTCAGCAAAATCCAGACTATAGGACAAATGCTCCAGATTCTTCAACAGATAACCTATAGGGAAAATAAAAGAATACAGGGAAAACTCAATTTTTGAAAATGGGCAAGACTAAACTAAAATGTCCATGGATGCACATTTGAGTGATAAAACCATAATGACAAGCAAACGAAGTGGTTATTATTGGGTCAAGACGGCATTAGCTAGGACGGAAGGGGCTGACACTGGAGATATAGAGGGGCTTCTGGAAGTTACAGGAGTATTGTCTTCATAATCTCTCATCCAACTATACATTTATTTTGTGTGATTTTTTTTTCTGAATCTACATCTTTAATCTTGTAAGTTTTCTAAAAAGATAAAAGTGTAAAATCTACCATTTAACATCTTCTAATTCAAAGCACTTTTACAAATACCGGTATTTTTATTTTCAAATACTATCACATTATTCCAAACAACTCTTGAAGGTATTCACTATCTCCACTTTTCTGATAAGGAGACCAAAGCGTAGAAATCTGAAGTAAGTTGCCCATTATCAGAGTTATTAAGGCAGAGCCAGGATTCAAATTCAAATGACTGGTTGACTCCAAAACCATTCTCTTAATGCCTGTGCTCTACTGATTCCCAGTTATTCACTCACTCAAGAAATATTTATTGCTTACCTACTTAATCATGCTGGGTGTTAAAGATACAGCGGGGAGTTTCTGCCTTCATGGAGTTCAAAGGTTAATGAGAAAGTGGGGCAAGGAATCGTCCAAGATTAAAACTACAGTTGTAAGTACAATGGAGGAAAGGTATACAGTGCGGCTGGCAGAAAGGGGAAGCTCCTCTGCAAAAGTGACAGCCGAGGCCTGAGGAAGAGAAGTTAACTAGGTAAGGGGGCATCAGGGGACTCAAGGCAGAGCAAGCATTATTCAAAGTCACCAAGGACAGAGAAGGGTCAGCACTTTGGGGGCTGAGGAGGAAGCATGGGGACTGAAGGTAATTATGACAGGAGAGATGCTGGAAGCTTGGGAGAACAGGAAGCTGCTGATGGCTTTTAATTAAATATGTTGCATAAGAGGATTAGATTGGGTTTGCATTTTTAAGAGAATGAACTGGAGGGGCCAACAGGGAGGCAGAGATATGAATTGAGAGGCTACTGCAGTCATCTAGGTGGCACATGATGGTAGCTGGGACCAAGCAGGAGAGATGGAAAGAAGTAGATGGATGCAAGATACTCAAGAGGCAAGGAGACAAGGATGCACTGCATCTGGGGAGCAAAGAGAGGAGACGGCAGGAAGGACTCAGGCTCCAGGATGTGGGACTTTCGGAGGTGCCAGTCACTGACACCAGGAGCAATGGGAGAGGGACAGGGATACTTGGACCTGTGCAGTTTCAGGCACCGCTGATAGTACCAAGTGGAAGTGTCAAGTTAAGCAGTTGAGTAAGTGAGTCTGAACTTGAGGAATAAATTTCTAATCCTCAGCGTAGACAAGGTTATTGTAGAGGGCCCCAGAGTGAGACTGCCTGAGAGAGAGAGATAATTTAAAAAACGGGACCTCAAGAATGATCAAAATTCAAGTCTAGAAAACAAAGCAACTTCCTGAGCATATCAAGGGGCTGCAATCTCAAAGGTTTAGTAAAACAGGAAAAAAAAAACCAGAAGGAAAAATATGAGATTAACAACTGTGCCTCAGGAAAAACATGGTGAAATTTCTGGAATGTTAAGATGTTAATTTCAAGTCTAACAAGTTGGCAGAGTCTGCGTGTGGCCCTCAGGTGTGTAATTTGTAAGAGTATATTTGCATGGGAGGAAGAGGCCATTTGGGAGGTGGCTTGTGTGCAGTGCCTCAAGGTTGGGGACCAGAGAAGGCTTTGGAGCTGGGAGAGATACCCCTAGCTTGACCTCAGGGGCTGCTCTGAGGAGCCAGACATAAGGGATGGGGCTGTCTTTACAGGAAATGCAAATAGGGACACAGCTTCTCAACTTCTATAACAAGGTAAAAAAAATTTTTTAAGCATATCTGAGTGACAGAAACAGGGCTACATCCTCATCTATAAAGCACATATTGTGGCTTTGGCTCAGAAAAAAAATAGAAGGACCAAGCACTCCTGGATATCCAGTTTTATGAGACCAAAACAGTAGTAGCGCAACAAGAAATATGCTTTTTCACAGAGTGGCACAGAGAAGCCTCTCCAAAATGTTTTGCAGTGACCAGGAACGGCAGAACATAAGTGAACGTATTCATAAATACACAAATATTGCCTGTGGACTCACAGGTATGGGGGGTGGGGTACAGGATGAGGTCCTGCATGAACAGACAGGAGCAAACCCTACACCATCTGAGTTACTACTATTAACGTACCCTCACTCAAACATACAAGGTGGGTAAGAACTGCAGAATTTTAGATCACTTTACAACTGAGTGTTCATTAAAAAATGTATCCAGTTTTCCAAGAGCTGCATTCTACACTAAAATAGGAAGGTCACTAAGTACATCCTAGTGACCTAAATGAGTTCCAATGTCTTACCCTAAAAATGCACAATTCATTCCGGTTTCCCCCTTGGCCTCAGAGGCTTTATACTTGGAGTTACCATATTCATTTTTCTTTATATCCAGCTCACGGCTGTTCACATATGGAAACCCCAAGGGCCAGCCCCAAGGATAAAGCCAGCACACCCCATGCTCGTAACTACATTCTCCCAAAGCAGCATCTGAGCTGAGAAGTCTACCAAAATGCAACCAACCCCCAACGGGCTTTCTCGAAGTCTCCACTCTGTTTGGAGAAACTACATAAGCACACAGCCCAGGACTAAAGGAGGGTGTAGAAACAACTGACTAAACCCAAGCCCTGGCCCCCAGGTACCCAGCAGAGCCCCTGACAAGGCTGCCTGTCTACTCCTGCCACATCAGTCACCTCCACCCAGACGACCGACCCTCGTTTAGAAAGTAACCTGACACTAAAGGGTGAAAATAGAAGTTTCAGGTTTCCAAGGTTTTCTTTCAAAAGCAAAGATGCAATTAAAAAAAAAAAAGGCAACTTTGTATGCCATCATTTTAATACTAATAACCTTGCACAGACACTATTCCTTTTTTAAAGCCTAAACCCTTGGCTCCAAGTTTGCCGAGTCACCTTTTTTAGTACAATTGTGTGCACCATTCTGACTACACAAGGGCTCATAAATGCTAAGGAATCTAGGGCACTTCCTACATGCAAAATGATAAGGTTGGGAAATGAAACTGGAGATATTTTTAAGAAGGCAACACTCAGTTACTAAGATTCAAGAGAGTGAGAAACAAACCTCCTGAGAATGGCCAGGACTGAGGCTCCTAGTAGAACATTCAAGCTTGGAGGCTTTGGTCTTCACATCTGTGAATAAACAGTAGGACCCTTTGGTCTGAGGATGGATTTATTAAAGAGAATGTTAGGATACTCTTGAGAAGATTCTTGAACCAATCTGTAATGATAACTACTGATAATTAACATCAAAGAAATATCTTTCTCACTCTTGAATTTACAGCCTCCTGTCTCCATTCACACAGCTTCATTAACTCTCACCTTTTATCACTGCAACCGACTGGGGCTTCTCCTCCTGAGTCCCTCCCAATCGCAATTCCATGTAACATTTCTAAAGCCCAGCTCTGATGCCACTCCAGTGCTCAGAAGCTTGAGTAGGTGCCATGTCTACAGACTAAAATCCAGTCCTCCTCTCTCAGTTGAGGACTCCCACACCTGGCGCAAACTAGGATTCATCTCTCATACTCACCGGCAACTCAGATCCCAAACAGTAAATGGACTCCGTCTTTAAGACAGTTTGCTTGGCTTTTTATGTTTTCATACAAATTACAAAAATATGTATTGCCTCCTTCAGACAGTTGTGCTAAATTGAAAAACACACGTTCATAATTTCTTAGGATACATTTCCTGGTTCTGATCAGCATTTTTTTTTATGTTCTAAGTCTAACTGTGAATGTTATCTACCTACTTTGAGGTTATCACTAGTCATATATAACTTCTTATGCTATGTTCACTAACCCTAGAACTAGTTCCTTCATAATAAAGATACACGAAATAAATAATTATTCCTTTACGAGTAATCACTGTTTATATATCAAGAGATTATAAGTATCAAAAGCTCCTCTTTTTGAATACACATTTGTACTTGCTCATATATGCATAACATATCTCTGAGAGAATAATCTCTTAATAATGGCTGCCTGTAGGGAAGGGAGATTTTGTTTTCAACTACATATCCTTTTACATTTTTTTTTTTTTACTAAAGCCATGTGATTGTACAACCTGTATAAAAATTAAATTTAAAAATGACGAATAGGATAACTTTAAAGTAGAACAACCTTGCACCACAGAGTTACGCAGATTTAAGGGGGTCTCAAAAGCCATCTTCCTCAAAAACATTTTTCCCACTAGCCACCACAGCTTAAGTCCCCCAGTTAAAATACAAACAAATATTCTGAAGACACTAAGTGTATTATGCCACTATCCACATCAAATTATTGAGGATTAGTTTATCACATTAGCATAATAAAGGGAAGTCACAAAGAGGCTGTGTATAGTCTCCCTGAGTCTTGTTTCTTTTCCTTTTTCCCTCAAGTAACTAAATCAAGTTTGTTTTACTCAAAAGAACTTTTGTATTAGTAATAGTGAAAGAACTATTTAGGGATTCTAGAAGTCCTACCCAAGCTAAGTGGCGCCATGGATTGCTGTGTGAATGTCTCCACTGTCTGTATAAACATCTGCCCTCCCATTCAGTCTTCTGTATCTCTAACCTACTTAGCGGGAGAGGGCAGGGACAGGGAGTATCTTGTTCATCTTTGAATCCTCCCCAACACTAAAAACGCTGCCATGCACTTCACAGAAAGCCACTATCCAAGCTCTAAGTGACACCTATTGCAAGACTATGAGCCCTTCTCTAGGGAACTACGGTGGAAATCGGAAATCTGAAAATGTCAGTTGGATACTCAAGACTGTTCTCATCTCAAATAATAATCCATTCATTCATGGGGGAAAAAATCCATCTATGGAGAACCTACTATGTGCCTGGCACTGACACTCAGCAACTAACTAGGCCATAAATCATCTCATGAGATAAGAAGAGTAGATACGCAGCAGATAGTAAATGCTTACTAGAGCTGATGAACTTCTTGAAATTTTCTATCTGACTAAACTTGGAGAAGTCTTTCATTAATGTTTTCTTCACAAGGCAGTGGACTTTAGTTTCCCATATGCACCAGACTTTTGTGGACTTTCTTGTATCAGCTCTCCAGTCCACATTAGCTAACTGCTTATTTTTGAACCTATAGATTGTAAATCAAGAAGTATTTAATAAATTACAATGTAAAAAAAAAAAAGTCCATAACTATGTGAATAACGAAATTTAAAGAAGTTATTCCCTTTTATCTTTCAATCATCAAAATGCAAGAAATAATTTACCTTTTTTCCATTATATGAAGATGCACTTTGTACTGCTGGTCCAGTAACGAACATAAGCTTTCTAAACTACTAAATTCACTATTCCCAGATTTTTCTTGCTGTTGCCTTGGTTAGATCATTGCTAGGGTCAAGTAACCGCAGTTGTGAACCTGAGCTCTTGGTCCACGTGAGTTAACTGGCCTGGCACGAGACCAAACTACAACCTCAGAGGAGGGACACCACACTCTGATAGCCTACTCAGCAGAGCTGGGCTGACAGCTGTTACTCCGGGAGCAGGCCAGCCCCAGAGCATCACAGCTCCAGTTGGCTGGCCTGCAACAAAATCCAAGTTTTTCTAGAGTGGGGCCCAGATAGCAATTGTCGAGACTTCAGTGTCAACCTTCCTGACCTTACAAAGCTTACCACCTGAGTATACCACTGGATATTATTTCTAACCAAGATGAAACTTAGTTTTACCACTTTAATCAGCCCTTATTCCCACCCAAGGAAAATCAAAATCCTTGCACATTGGAGATGCCCAGTAAATACTAGATTAATCGAAGAGGGAAAGCCCTGTATTAGTGACCAAAAACAGACATAATTTTCTTCATTATCATCAGCAAACACTTCTGGAGCTCCTACAAGATACAAAGGATAACAAAAGGGGTCAATCATGGGTCCTAATCATATGGAGTTGACAGCCAGTAACGACACTGTGAAGCATGCAGGAACATTTGAACACTCCCAGCCATGAAAACACCTTTCCCCTTTTAGTGTGGGCTTCTCTGGTTGCCTACTTATAACAGTACATGCTTTTTTTTTTTTTTTTTTTGCTCTATAGAAGGCAGCCAAGAAGAAAAAAAAGAGGAAGAAAGGAAGGATGGACAGATAGGATAGATCCCAATGTCTGGCATGTCTAGCTGACACCAGAAAAATCCAAAATGTATAAGAAAAAATGAGAATTCTTTTCTGAATGCAGAATCAAAACTTCTGTAGTAGTCACTGAATCTTAACAGTCACCATTTGGTTCACTACGAAACAGCCTCCCCCTTCACATATGTTCGATGACCTGTGTGGTCCAGCTCCTAACCCCACAGAACTGACAGATATTTTATATACTTCACCACATGCTTATGTTCCATTCATAAAGAACATTAAAAAAAAACCTTAAGCATAAATTATTGGAAATACAGCACAACTTAAGGCCAGAGTAAACTGCACTGGTACTATCAATAATATGTAATTTTATGTGAATAACATACATTTCAATTCTAAGTAACATAACTTAGAAAATAAACTTCCTAATGTGCTTACTTTCTTATTTAACACTATCATAAGAAACTGAATTAAAAAAGAATGACCTATAACCTACCTTCCTTAAATTACACTTCACCTCTTCTACTGCCCGAAGTCTTAGGGTAGTATACATGAGATATTACGTGTGCTGCTTCGTTTTCTGCCACTTAAAATATTATTTTCTCTAATTCCTCCACTAACGTGTCTTTCTGGATGATAACCCAACTTTTGTCAGAGGTACAAATGAGCTGGGAGGTTTGAGGGAATTTTCCTGGAAATAGGGAGGTCCCCCACAACATGAGGCTTCCAGGCCCTGAAAGTGGACTGCAGTACTAAGGCTTGGACCCTGACCCCACCTGCCCCACATACCAGGCACTCTTAATCACATAATTCTGAGTTACTTTTTGTTTCGTAAGCATTTATCACTATCCTAAAGGACCTTATTTATTTGTTTATTGTCTGATCCCCCATGAGAATATAATCTCCAGAAAGCAGGGCTTTTATCTGTCTTGTTGTTTCAACCCCAGCTTCCAGATAAATACCTGGTTTGTATAAAACACTCGATAAATATGTACTAAATGAATTATAACCTCTTACAATACTCTAAAGAACTGCATTATCACTCATAGATCAATAAACCAACTAGTAAAATCTTGGGATCCTTATTTTTTAACCATTTTAAAGAAAAAGCAAGAGGAAAAATATCAACTACTCATCAACTCTTGCTAAATTAGATATGAAAAAAATGGACAGCGGAGTGAAGGTTTTCAAGAGAAATAAATACAACTTCAGATGACTTATGAAAACAGAAGTTCTCGTTCCTTAATATACTGAATTGCTGCTCAACTTACAGAATGAGGATGCCTGACTCCTTTACCTACAACCCTTCAGCCAATATCTCAGTTCTGCATTCTGAACTGACACACTCAGGAAAGGATACTTTTGGTGAAGAGTGGGATGACTTTTACAAAAAAGCAAGCAGATCATATAACAAGCAAATGCAAAACCCAGGAGGTAATGATGCTTCCAACAAATATTCTTGGGAAGTGAGCCACTGCCACTTCTCTTACCCCAGAGTGCTTGGTCAATTTCAGCTTAATGACAGTATCAGTCAGTCAAGCAGTGTCAATCTACGACAGAATCAAGTTTCATTTAAAGGGTTATTGGATAGAAGCTGGGAGGCAGATAAAGCAGTGGTTTAACACTAAGGAAGCGTACATTTAAAATACTGTCATTTCCCATATCCCCATCCCTCACTGATGATAGCCTCCATTTGTTACAAACTACAGTGATTTCGGGCACCTACTTTCTAAATCACAGGAACTGCGATATTCATCAACATGGAGGAAGACGGGTCAGTGTGGTAAAAAGTGTATACAGGCTTGGGCACGAGTGACCGGCTGGGTGACCTAAGCCAAGTTGGCCCCTCTGAGCCAAGTTTCCCCGTCGTCAAGGGGCATAAAGTTGCCTCTCACAGAGAAAGGTTACCAGAACCCCACGTAATGACCAGCACAGGGCGCAGCGCCTGCGTACAGTGCACGCCGTGCTCCCCTTTCTCCCACTCGCCAACTGCAGAGCAACATCGAAGGTCTGGAAAGATTATTCAGCTACCGAAGCTGTGGCTGAAGACTGCTGCCGAGCAACTACATCGCCTACTAACTGCGCATCTCGGCAAACCCCACGGAGTCGGGAGCCCTCTCCCCGCGGGGGCCGAGGGGACGCAAGCGTCCCCCCGCCCGGTCCGCCAACCCCAGCCGGGTTTGTGTCCGGCGTCCAGCGCAGCGGCGGGGAGCCTGGCCGAGAGCACGGGCCCGCCGCGACCCCCGGCTCTCCCGGAGCGGGCGGCGGGTGCCGGAAGCGGGCGGGCCGGGGGAGGCCGCGGGTGGGCGCGCGTGCGGCGGCGACGAGACCGGTACTCACCTCCAGCTCGCGGCGGGCTACCGCGGCCCGCCGTCTCCAGGCGGCGGCGAAGTCGGGCGGCGGGGCTCGCCGGCTCCGGCAGACCAGGGAGAACAGGGACCCCAAGAACAAGGCGCCCATGGCGCAGCCCATGTACAGGCTGAGGCAGAGCACAACGGTGCCCGGCCTCGCGCCTTCCGCCGCCAGCCAGCAGCCGTACCCCAGCCAGGAGACGAGCACGGCGGCGAGTGCGGCCACGGCCACCGACCCCCACCAGCTCCCGCCATCAGGGCCCCGTGGGGCCGCCGCGTCCTCCCGGGGCTCCGGCCGCAGCTCGCCCCGGCCGCCCGTGAGGCCGGCGCCGCTGCTGTCGGTGGCATCGGGGTGCATGCTGCTTCCTGGGCCGCTAAGGACAGGCACATCTCCCGCCTTGCTGTTCCCCGGCGCTGCCCTGGACGGTGGCCTCCGCGCGGCGCCTCCTCCCCTCGCCGCTCCCGCCGCTCCCGAGGCAGGGGAAGTCCGCGCTCATGCCCTCACAGGCGGCCCACCGAGGGAACGGCTCCCACAGACGCCGCAGGAGCTTCCCCTCGGCCACCCCTCAGCGCCGCCAGCCGGCGCGGGGCCCGCAGCTGCCCGGCTGGGCTTCCCCAGGTAGCCGGACCCGCTCTGGCCGAAGCTGGCGAAGCCTGGGGCGGAGCGGAGGCGGCCCCGGAGTGCGCGTCGAGGGGCGGAGAGCCACCACGCCGGCTGAGTGACAGTTGGGAGGTGCCCGGCCCCGCCCCACCCGGCCGCCCACCGGCGGCGCGGGGGCGGGGTCCGACCCGCCGCTGCCCCCCAGGAAGGGGCCGCCACCAATCCCGGCGAAAACTGCTCTTCCCTGAGCTCCTCCCCGCCCCTCCCCGAGGATACCGTCTGTGGATGGAAAATTTTGCTGCAGGTGTCAGAAGCATTTGTAATTCTCGAGCTCAGGGGATCCCTTAATCCTTGTCCCGCACGCTCATCACTGACAAGTAACTTCCTCACCTGCTTACAGCCCGCAAAATTTCTGCCTCGTTTGCACCTGCTATTTAAATAGCCAACCGTTCCCGATCCTCACTTTTAACACAGTTCCCCCAACAACCTTCCCTTTCCCACCCAGCCGCCTCAGGGAACGCATCAGGCAAATGTGGGCAGTAAATGAAGCCTGCAATTCCTAGTTACGGAAAGGCCCAAATAAGTGCCTGGTGCCAGAGGGTGTGCACAGCTGCCATCATCACTTTGGCTCCAAGTCCCTGTATTTTTGTCGCCAACAATTCAGTACAAATGCTATTACCTACGCAAGTGAAAGTGGTCCAGGTAATTTTTAGAGTACATATTTTCTTCTATCATGGTCTCGGCGTTAATATAAAGATAATGCTTACGGAGAAGATGCCAATATGCTAATTACTAGAAATAACTACTAAGACCAATAAAGCAGCTGATGTATCTTTAATGGATAAATAAAGGAATTCTAAAGGAAATGGAGGAATACTAAGGAGAGTAATGATTATTTAAAAGGGAGTGATACAGTAGATAGTGCAAATCAAGAACAGAAAGGGGAAGAAAGGGAACGGGAGGTAAACAGATGAGGAAGACGTGACGGATATTGGAAACATTAAAAAGCAAAAAGCCCAGACCTCTCCCCATGCAGCAGTCACAAAGAATCTCAACAGTTTAAAAGCGCTATTGTTTTCCAAGTTAAGTTATATCCTGCTTCCCGGGAGGCACAGTTAAGAAAAGTAAGCATTAAAATGTATTTTCAAATATTGTGTGACTATACTTTGTTTTTCTATAAGGAATCCCTGTCATTTCAACAAAGAAGAAAATACAACATTCATACGAAGTAAAGGAAAATAGTTAGTGGGCATTTATTCTTTTAAAAACAACATATTTTCCAAGAGGTTATTATTCAAAAGAAGACATGCCAGTGTCCACACAGCCCCACTGTGATTCATGTCTTCGTAATAAACTTCCCTGGAATGGCACAGATTTCAAATGGGACATGAAGTAGGAGCCCTAAAAAAATTATCCCTAATATTAAGCTCTAACAAAACAGTACAGAAATGAATTATTTTATGTATCTATATAAAAATCTGTTCACAGTTGTCATTTTTTAAAAAGCTTACAGTTTTTAACATTAGTATTCATGGAACACTTTATTCTTATACCTTGTAAGTCAAAGACAAGGAGATAATGAGTGCCTTGTGCCAGATGTGACTTTACCATGCCTAGGTGATGACAAGTAGATGACATCAAAAAAAGTTACTACCTTCCTGATCTCCTTGCCTTCTTCTCTTTTTTATTTTTAAATAAAGCAGCGACTGATTTTGAAGGAGCCTTTTCCTCTAAAATAACGTTCATCCCACTGGGGCTCCTCAAAGTGTACCCTACAAATCCAAATTATTTCAAATAAAACAAAATCACATCCATATTTCCCGATCATTTACATGCCAGGGCTTGTAAATGAGGGCTGAGGGCTTTATATACTTCTATATATTTAAAATTTTCCAAAATATGGGTTTACCGTAGTTGACTATAATAGTAACTAATTGAGCACTTATTGTGTGCCGTGCTTCATTTAATCCTCACAACAACCCCTACAATGTTATCTCCATCTACACAAGAGGGAACTGAGGCACAGAAGGTAAAATAATTTGCTCAATGTTACAAAACTAATAAATATCAGAGCTAGGATTTGGTTATCACCCCATGTGGTCTGGTTCTAGAGCTTGTGCATTTAAGCACTATGCCATGATACTTCCTAAAAACTCTACTTCATTTAGTCATCCTATATTACAGAGGATGAAAAACAGGATTAAAATTCATGAACTTAATATCTGTATTCCATGCTTTTAAAAGTGTTTAGTTTTGTTGCTTTGTGGGTAGGATATGGCCGGTATCTTAGCCAGCCCCCTGACAAGTGCTAAGTGATTTATAACAATCACTAAAGTCAGAAAATCACATAACCAGTAAAGGCGAAACTGTCTAACTTTTACTGAGAGCCCCAATCTGTAACTCTTAAGGCTGTGATCTTTCCAACACACTTGTGTATTGTTCCCAAGAATGAAGATCTGGAGAAATATACACTTGTGGTCAGGAAACTTCCTTAAAGCCCGTTGTTCTGCTGTTAAGTCAGCATTGACAGTTCAAACATTTACTTAACAAGCAGTAGCTGGGTTTCTATGCTCTGCAAGGTTTGAGGAACACTGAGAGGTGGGATCAGGAGGTATTGAGGGAGACGTGGCCCTAGGTCAGGTTTGAAATAAGAATCCAGGTGTTCCTTCCCAGAAGTCAGTGTCGTTGAGTCCTACCAGGCCTAAGTTAATGACCCAATTAAGTAGTGGTGCCTTATTTACATTTCTTTTGGCCAGCACATTCTGACAGGCTATAATTGAATGCTCTATGCTGTCTCCACAATTCTCTCTTGTAAGATGGGAATAGCATCCTCCTAAACTCACTGGGATATCATAAGGATAAATTAAGTGAAAAATAACTGACATTTAAAATATCTGTGCAAATAGGCAGACAACACCCAGTCTCTCCAAATATGTGATGCATCTTCCTCTTCACTGTTCAGTATCTTTCTCCTTAAATCCCCTAGCTCTCCTTGGAGGTACCCATGGGATTACAGAGAAAACCACAGTATTTGCCTTCGACCACTTTTAGTAAAATTCTGAATAAAGGTGTTAACATGAATCAAAAGACCTAGGTATCATTATAGTTTCTTCTACTGTTTCTCTGTAAGACCCTAACAGGTCCATTAACCCTTCTTTCTTTGTAAACTTTCAAGTAGAGTGTGGTTTATGGAAAATATGGATATAAGTGTGGCCAAACTTCAAAAAGTAAAAATGAAGAAATTATATAATACTTTAAAAACAAATTGTAGACCACTAAAGCTTATAAGAAGCATACTGCAGCATTTCTAAGAGAAAGATGCATCTCTGAATACAATTTTAGAACATAGACCTATAAATTATGCTGAGCAGTGTTCCCTATTAGTAAGTAAAAATATTCATATTAGGAAAATTTCAGTCAGAAAAGTCTTCACACTAATCTTCAAAGAGAAAGAGAATTACACAGGAAAGTACTGTAAATTAAATTAGCTGGTATCAAGATAAAGAATTGACAAGGACAGATCACATGATTTCAATTTATCTAAGTTTTCACCTGAAATTTAGGGAAATAGGGTATGTCAATTATCTGTCGCTGTATAACCACCTACCACCAAATAACAACCGTTTTCTTTGCCCATGATTCTGTAGGTGAGCAACTTGGGCTGGGGTCCATCGGGCAGTTCTCTTCGTGCCTGGGTCACTAGTGATACTGTGATCTCCTGGAACCCAGGCTGGGGCCGCTTGGGCTATGCAGTCTCCATTGAGATGGTCTGTCTCTGCTCCCTGTGCTCTTATCCTCCAAGAGGTAGCTTGGGCTTCTTCACATGACAATCTTAGGGAAGCCATAGACAAGTCCTTTTTAAGCTTTTGCTTGTGTTATGTTTGCTAACGTCCCATTGGCCAAAGCAAATCATATGGCTCAGCCAGGAGTTAGGGGGCCTACACATGGACTTAAACACTGGAAGGTGTAATTCATTGGTTCCATTACTTTAACAATCTACCACAACTTACTTGGACAGAATATACTAATCAGTTTCTGGTGGATCATCAGGCTGTTCACCAAAATCAGTAGCATCTGAGGACTTGACACTCAAATATGTTTAAGTTCACACTTCTTGTTCCTGGAATTGTTAGTTCTTCATAATCCACTCCCACCTACCTGTGAGATACAGAAAAGAGCCTGGGTAAGGACAGGGACCTGGGAGGCAGTGCACAACTATGATTGTCAGGTGGAAGTTTGGAGATATAGCCATATCATTTAGCTTTATTTTACCCTAACGTTTTCAAGTTATGAAACACAAAACATAAAAAAATTCTAAGCTGACTTAGATTTTGATATCCAGTATTACTGGGCAGCAGATTAAAGAGAAAGAAAATAAACTGTGTTTATTTGCTGTCTAATTTCTCCAAAATATATGTAGGCTGAAACACTTTTTGAACTGATCTATATGCTGTTTCATGATATTTGTCATGAGCAGAGTGAAATATAAAGTAAGTGGTACACAATTATTGATTAAATATTCTTCCATAAATTAGGAAAGGATTTTGAATATTTTAAGATAAACATTATGTATTTAAGATTAGATAAAGCTTTTATGCACTACCTAAAACAAGTCAGTGTGTCTGATTTGTCACAGGAAAGAGAACATACTCTTGGGAAGTAAAAAGTTAGTATTTCAGAATTAATCAGTTTAGAACAGGAGATGTCACTGAGTAGGCCATTAATAAATATTTTTCAATGAATAAATCTGTTATTCTTTTATGATCATATATCTAGAATAACTGAGTAGACCAAAAAAAGTAATAAAAATAATATTTCATACTTAAGTGGAAACTTTAAATTTCAGAAATTCTTTTTAAATCATGTATTTTTCACTACAATTCTATAAAGGAGATAAGGCTGATACCAAAATCCCATTTTGCAGATGAGGAAACTGAGGTTCAGAGAAGTTACAATGACTTACTCCAAAATCACATATCTAATTGATGGTAGGACCTAAATTGTAGGATTCTCCTTCATTATGCTATCTTTCAAATGCAATAGTTAAAAAGTAATGTCAAGGACAAAACAAACTGCTTTTTACATTATATAGAAATGTCCTTATAAAACCAATACAATAAGGGCATTCATCTGGCTTTTAAACAGATTGTAAACTTCTGGACCGTAGTATATGAGTTATATTCGTTCTTTCATTCAGTCCAAAAATATTAGGCTTTGTTAGAGACTAGTATAAAATATGGCCTCTGACCTTGAAGAGCTCACAGCCTAACGGGGGTGGGAAGAGGAAGAATGCGATAAGGGAGGGAGGCATAAAGCAGTGTAATAGATATTACAATAAAGGTATTACCAAGTTCTAGGGTCACAAGACAAGAGCTACTGTTTCTGCTTTGTGGGAGTGAAGGAAATTTCAAATGTCACCTTCTCTGTGAATCTGTCATTTTGCTTTCTTGATTTCTTCTATTTATTACAGCATTTAGGTATTTCGAACTAACCCTTTAGATACTGAAAAAATATGAGACTAAACTACACTTAATTTTAAGTTGGTTTATAAATGTTAATCCAGTAAAGATACCATCTTTCAAAACTTGATTCGTAAATTTAAAAAACAAAAAAGTTTTCCACTGGGTGGTCCATTTGCTCATAACCCAAGAAAAGTTTAGCACAGATGAAAAAACTGCCATGTAAAATGGAAAGGTCTTTTAACAGCTCTCTATAGAATTAGTCAAGTCTATATTATTTCAAGAGATTTACAAATAAGTGAGGAACAATTTTAAAAAAGGAGAGGGGAGATATTATTTACGTCTTTCCTGATAAAAGACTTCAGATTCAGTGAATTTGGGGAAAGGCTTTTTTTCACCTATGAGTTGATGACGTTCTCTGAACTATGAAGAGGGACAAAGCAAGGAAAATCTCTGCCCTGCAGGAGCTTATTTACAATCTAGTTCACACATTCACTGGTTCATCCATTCAATACTGATGACTAAGGAAGTGATATTGCAGGAAAAGAAAACCAGAGAAAGGGCAAAACTTATAAATTCATAGCCCAGAAAGAGTCAAAATTAAAATTTGAGAGATAATAATCTCTTATTTTTTCATCATGGTAAAAGAAACACAAAATGTACTATTTTAACCATTTTTGAAGGTATAGTTCAGTGACATTAAGTTCTTTCACATTGTCACACAACAATCCCCGCTATCCATCTCCAGAGTATTTTTATCATCTCATACTGAAACTCTACCCATTAAACAATACTTCTCTCCATTCCCTTCTCCCCTCGAGAATTTCTAACTTCTGTTGCTATGACTTGACTGTTTTAGGTATCTCACGTAAATGGAATCATGTAATATTTGTCCTTTCGTGTCCAGCTTCTTTCACTTAGCACAGTGTTTTCAAGTTTCATCCATGTTGTAGCATATATCAGAATTTCATTTCTTTTTATGGCTGAATATTTAATCGCATGTATATATCACATTTTGTTTACCCATTCATCTGTTGATGGACATCTGGGTTGCTTCCATCTTTTGGCTATTGTGAATAATGCTGCTATGAACACACGTGTGTAAATATCTGCTTGATATTAATCTGTGTACACCCAGAAAAGTGAAATTGCTGCATCAGATGGTAATTCTATGTTCAATTTTTTGAGGAACTGCCATAGTTTTCCACAGCAGCAACACCATTTTACATTCCACGAGCAATGTACAAGGGTTTCAATCTCTCCCCATCTTTGCCAATCCATGTTATTTTCTGTGTTTTTTTAATAGCCATCACAATGTGTATGAAGTGGTATTTCATGGTTTTAATTTGCATTTCTCTAATGATTAGTGCTGTTGAACATCTTTTCATGTGCTTATAGGCCATCTTTGGAGAAATAGCTATTCAGTTCCTTTGTATAATAAACTTTTGACCAAAGTAGACAACCATCCCTGGAATATGGTGCTGGCAGTTTTTTTTCAAGCAATTGAGTGCTTGAAATCCTTCTTTTAGCCTACTAAAATAACAGAGAAATGCTTCTCTGTATTTGTTCATAGTTATGACCAACAAAAACAAAATGCGTTATGAAGAATGAAGAGATTCAATTCCTCAGTGAGACTCCCAAGGATTCAGTTAACCAGATGTTCCTCTCTCTACACTTTTATGCAAAACAATAGAAAATCTGCCGTACTAACTTCTAATGGCTGCTATAACAAACTACTACAAACTGTGCAGTTTTAAACAACACAGATTTATTCTCTTAGCATTCTGGAGGTCAAAAGTCTAAAATCAAAGTATGCACTGGGCTGTATTTCTTCTGGAAGCTTCAAGGAAGAATCCTTTTTCTTTGTCAGCTTCCAAAGGTGCCTGCACTCACTCCTTGGCTCACTGCCTCTTACATTACTCCAACCTCTTGCTGCTTTTTTTTAAATTAAATAAATTTTTATTAACTTTTCCCGATTTTGAGGTATAACTGACATATGTTAACATTGTATAAGTTTAAGGTATACAACAAAATGATTTATGTACCGTATTACGAAGTGATGACCAGAAGTCAACGTTGACCACCTCACATATGTACGAATTTTTTTTCCTTATGATGAAAACACTTAAGATCTACTCTTTCAACAACTTTCAACTTCACAACACGGTACTAATTATAGTCACCACGCTGTACATTACAACCTCTTGCTTCTAGGGCCACCTCTCCTATTACTGACTTCGAATTTCCTACCTCCCCTCTTTTAATGACTCTTGTGATTACACTAAGCTCATCTGGATAACCCAGATTGATTTTCCCATCTCAGGATCTTTAATCACAGAGCCAAGTCCTTTTCACCCTGGAAAGTAGCATATTCCCAGCTTCAGGGATTAGGAGGTGGACGTCTGTGGGGCGCCATTGTTCGACCACACCTACTATGTGCCTGCGATTCAAAAAACGAAAATTTGCAGCATTCAATATACCGGACATAAAGAACATATATACTGGACAGAGATCATTTTTCTCTTGAGATTGTTTCAACCACCCACCAGTAGTCAGAGGACTCCTAATATGTTACCAGCAACTGGCCCGAAGAACTAAGTAGTTGTTTTAACTAAACTTTCCCCCTTTGAACAATCAGAGACAGCCGCCTCCATATTTATTATTATTGTTCTAGTTCGGGTAGGAATTACAAGTTAATTAAAGCAGCTTCCCCCCATTACATTAGCCACCAGAACGGCTAGGCCCACCCGCACGGCCGTTAATAGCGGAGGCGGCAGCACTGACACCTGGGCGGTGCACCGCACAGCCCAGGGCCTGGAGATTAATTACTTCCCTGCCGCGTCCCTTCCCATCCGAGGGAAGGGTCGCGGGACCGGCCTTACGCCCCAACCCCGCAAAGCGGGACGGACTCGCCGCGCTCTGTGACGCCCGCAGCGAGGAGCGGCGCCGTGCCGGCCGTCTGGCACCGCCCGGTTCCCGCGGGACTCGCCGCGTGCCCGCTGCGACCTCCTTTCCCCTTCCGTTCTCTCCGCCTCCGGAAGCTCGAGCCCGCCGCGCCGGCCGCGTGGAGAGGCTGCGGGAGCGCGTGCGCGTGCGCGAGGCCAGAACGCCGCCGGCGGCGCGTAGCGGCTGCAGCGGTCGCGGCGCCCAGGTGAGCGGCGCGCGAGCGACGGGTCCTCCCCAGCTTCCCGCGCCGCGCCCGTCCCCCCCACCCCCCGCCCCAGCCCCGCGTTCGGGGTCCGTTTCCCCTTCCGGAACCCAGGCCGCGGCGAGTACGCAGGGTGGGTATGCGGAAGCCGGCGCGGGAGTTCGGAAGGCGGGCCAGCCGGCGACCCCAGCCCTCAGGCCCGCCACCTCTCCGTCCCTGGCGGCCCTCGCGGCGGCTGTAACCACCACAGAGGCGCCGGGGCCCGCGGTCCGTCGGACCCCGCACCCCGAGCCGGCCGCGGTGGGACGGCCCGGCCTGCCCTCAGGGCGCGTCCTCGGGTGGCTCGGCTAATCGGGGTCTGCCCTGAATTAACATGTGATCGCGACCATTGAGTCCGGCTCTGGTCACCGCCGACCACCTCCACAGACTTGATCCTGAAGCCGAGGGCCGGAGACTGTCAGTTATCTCCCGCTACCTGCGGCGTCAGGAGAGGGTCCGTATAAGGAATTCGAGTTTCTGGAATACAGGTGTTTACTTTGGGCCGAGATTTCGTGTATCCAGTTACCTTCTTTGGATCAAATTATGTCTCACTAGGGATATATAGTGTCACGGTATCAAAATGACGGTTAGAAATAATGCCAGATTTGTGTATTTTCCTGATGTAACGTGAAAACATTAACGTTTCTGTTGCTGGCTCTGCAGGAGCTGTGCAGGGAGTGTCCAGGTGACTCCCGGGTAAATACTTGTCCTCACTGAACACCAGAGGGGTTATTGTAGTCTGATGAACTGTCGTTTAATTTTTACCCTTTCCCAACATACAAAGAGAATCTTTACTATCTTATTGTCTATATTTGTATTATTCTCTCATGTAAACTGAATCTCACTAACTTTGAAGTGAATGTTATCAAAAAGGATTGCTTAGCTGGATGGGCTAGTTGGATAATTTTTTCATGAATTAAATCACCTGAATGTTTAAATCCTTACAATAACCATATCTGTTGGATGTTATGAGCCTAAATTTAAATCTGAAAAGTCTCCCAGGCACTGGGCTATGTATGCACCTCTTCTCATGAACTGTGATCACTTAAGGGAAGGCAGATGCTTCCAACTACTGGGACCTACAGGAACCATGTAAAGGTGGACAGGGGAATAGTTGACTCTGGTGTGTGCGTGGGTGGGGAGATGGTTAGAAAACTAACTCAAGTGAAAGAGATGATTTTTCTGTTTACATAGCTATCTGGCAAAGAGCAGAACTAGGGTGCAGTCTGTCTTGTAACTCCAAACTCCTATATCAGATAAACACTTTCTGAATGTCTTGCATTTTGTTAGGTCCTACTTTAAGCACTGGGATGTAAAGATGAGCAAGATGTCACGAGTTCCCAGTCTGGTAAGGAGACAAGCAAGGCAGGAAACAGCTGTGACAAACAGGGATTTCAAAGAAGTATCAGTAACCATTTGGCTTATGGATACACTTTGGGATTTAGACCTAGTTCATAAAATGTTAGGGTTGGGAAAGAGCATATCCTCCTAATGCATAAATTCCCTCTGCAGCATCCCAGCAAATGGACATGCAGTCTTTGCTCTAACATAATCTAGTGATTTATGGCTCATAATCTTAGAAGGTAGCCCAGTAGGCCACAACTCTTAATTTTTGCCCTCTCCTCTTACTTTCTGTTTAAATGTCTAAATTGTATTATTAACCCAGTATGGATAACAATTTTGTATTCTGCATTTTTCATGCTGATAAGGTACCTAAATCAGGGGTCCACAGACTTTCAGTAAAGGGCCAATTGATACATATTTTAGGCTTTGTGAGCCCTACAGTTGCGGTCACAGCTTCTTAACTCCGCATTTGTAGTGGGAAAGCTGTGAGAGACCGTGCCTAAATCTGTGAATGGGGCTGTGTTCCAGTGAAACTTCATCTTCAGAATAAATAGTAGGCCCATGCACAGTAGTTTGCTGAGCCCTGATTTAAATAATTATTTCAATAGAATCATAATATTCCTCAATTCAGATTTTTTTTTGATATTATAAGTAATGCTGTAATGCATGTGTACAGCCACTAACCACCAAGCAGATAGTCTCCCTAAGACTGAAGTCAGAAAAGTGAAAAAGAGAATGACTTGAGTTAAATATTGTGGGCCTGAAGCTGTGACCTGTGAAAATCACAGGGGTTAAGCAAAAACATTGTAACCTATGGGGGCTCCACAGAGGAACAAAAACTTGGGAGGACTTCAGAGCGGTAGCTGAGAGTGACACTAATGCCTTCAATTCTGGTCACATCTCTCATGAAGCTGAGTCTCATCAAAAGGGGGAAGTTGTTAAAAAGAAAACCACAGGCCCCAAATGGAGTCCCTTATGTTAGGCCGTGCCACCAAAACCATACCTAACCCACTTGAAGCTTCAGCGTCCCCCAGGAATGTAGTCTTAACCTGTCAGTCAGGAATTTTCTGGGCAGCACCAGTGAGGTAATCTGTCACATGGCCCTCTCCACCCCTCAAAGGAAGATGAGGTAAATTGCCACATAGACAGACCCCCTTGTGTCCCCCCATGAGTAGGTTACCTAAGCCTGAAATAGTCTTTTTTTGTGTATGACTTTTTTGTCTTCCCTTTAAAAACCTTTCCCAAAGTAGCCCTTTGGAGCTTCCTTCTACTCTAGATGGAATGCTGCCTAATTGATGAATTGTTCAGTAAAGCCAGTCAGATCTTTAAAATTTACTTGGTTAAATTTTGTTTAACATATCTAAAACCTTGTTAGATATCTCTCTCGAGGATTTGGGGAGGAGGCTTCCTTCTGTTGATTTGGTTTTTACAACATAAAGAGGGCATTGATTGGTGCTATGGGAAATAATATTTCTTATACTTAATAAATATTAGGTATAAGTTTTATAATTAATTTTTCTTAAATCTTTAAGATCTACTTACACATCTTATTTCAGCTTAAATGTAATAATGTTAGAATTTATAAACTCACATGTATTTAATCCTCACTTAAGTTAATTAATGTTTATTTACATTTTCCTGAATATTGTATAGCATTTGCAAACTTGCTTAATTAATGACACAATTACAATTTTAGTATATTTGATTTTCTTAAGTACCTCAGACAGCTGACATGACACATTTACAAATCTCATAAAGGAAATATAAGTACTTAGATGTTTTTATAAACCTAATAAGTCTAAACTTACTGATTTAATCAGATTTCTATTATGTATTTAAAAGTTGATTATAAACAGTTAAATTTTTATAAGTTTAATATATCAGAATCTCTTATATTTTTCAAAACTTTAAAGGTGGAAAAAATTACGCAATGATGATAAAATGTATTACCACACATACTTTATCATATTAACCTATCACATAAATTTGGTTGAGTTTTAAATCATGGCTATGTGCACTTGTTTTTAGATTGCAGGATCATGTAGACAAAGACTGCAGAGTATCATGGCTGATTTAGAATATAGATTACATGATACTGTATTGCTTGATGTGGTATAATGGAATTAATCATAATTTGAATATAGTGAGCCCATAATTGGATTGTTGGCTACATGTTATTGGAAATTTATATACACCTTTCCTTTAACATAGCTCATGTTTTTTGACCCTTTTAAATGTCATTATGAACTAATGGCTTTCCAAAGAATTACTTTTTCATTTTTAAGTGTATTTTGTGTTTTTTATTTTTCAGTGTTAAACTGTCCAGCTTGGACAGTGAAAGCTCCTTTAAACTGGCTCCTTTGTTTTATTACCACTACCCTAGGCATATTTGAATATGGAATCAGCTGCCTTCCAAGGAGTCCGGGTTTTTGTTTTTTTGAGGAGGGAGGATTTAAGTGGAGAATAATATTAGAGGTTAAACTCTGAATTCTAGATTACCAGGAACAGATAATGTGACACTGCTGTGTAGGCCAATATAAGAGAAAGAAAAATAAAACTTTATAGTGATATTTTCAATTTAACTCCAATTGCATGAAGTATTAAAATACTTTAAAATCAAGCAATTGACACATTGTAAACTGATTATCCTTCAATAAAAATACATATATACAAAAAACAGTGATCTAGATCTACCCTTATAGATATGAAAAAAATGTTCACGATAGATATTTGAATGAAAAAAAGTCTCTGAAACATCAGATATCATATACCATGTTTGTAAGCCCATAGAAATACTTGTATATACATAGAAAATAAAGTGATTTTACCCAGAAAAAAAGTCTAAATATTACCAGAGGTTATCTCTGAGGGTAAAATTCAAAACTATTTTCCTTTTTCTAATGAATGTGTATTCAATAAGTTAGTGTTTCAAAACTCCTCAACAAAAAAATTTTAAAATTAATTTAATTTTTCTGTTAGTGATACTTACATGAATTTACAGGTCAACCAATAATCTAAGATTTGTAACCAAAATAGTGGTCCCCGCACCACACTAGCAGCAACTGCTGCTCTTTTAAGACGAGATGGGGAGCTTTTACTCTTAATGAGCGTTACCTCCCACTGCTTCCCCAGTAACTGCAGTGACGGAACAGAATAGGACAGAGACAAGTACTGAAATAGGGAAGCTTGTTAATCATCATTGAACTATTTCTACCAGAATAATGTGTGTTTGGGCTGGCTTAGCTGATCTTATGAGGTTGGTTTTTGTTTTTTGTTTTTTTGTTTTTCGGTTTTTTTGTTTGTTTATTCATTTATTTATTTTTGATGGAGGTACTGGGGCTTGAACGCAGGACCTTGTGCATGCTAAGCATGTGCTCTACCACTGAGCTATACCCTCCCCCTTATGAAATTTTAACACCATCCTTTCTTATTCTAAACTTTAACTGTACTTAACTTGTAGAAATTGGATTTTCTTTGGAGTTCACCTAGATATCCATGTTTGTGATATGCCTGCCTTGATGATCCATTATTTTTCTGTAAACCAAACCATTACACTTATTTTTCAGATCATTGGTGGAACTTGATATTAGCCCCATTATCATTTCACTGCGTTGTTTTTTTTTTTTTTTGGTATTTTTTTTTTCTTCATGTTTCTCTTTATATATTAACCAAACTTCTCAACTTGGGAAAATATGCAATTACTGTATAAAAATGAAAAGTATTTGGAAATCACTCTTCAGTCTGATGGTTACACTTTCCTCCTTTTCAGATATATTTTTGTCGTCATGTATCGGTTTGGAGATATATCAGAAGGTGAAGTGGATCATTCTTTCTTTGACAGTGACTTTGAAGAAGCAAAGAAATGTGAAAGTAACTCAGTTTTTGAGAAGCAAAGTGATGACCCTAAAGCGAGAATAGATAAAGGTACAGAAAATGTAAACTTGGAATTTGGAGTACAAAGAAGGGAGAATGATCTTACTGAGAAGGGAACTGAAGGAAATGAGAAGATTCCTCCAGAAGAACACCCTGTAGAAAATGATGATATACAAAGTAGGAATTGTTTGACCACTTCTTCAAGGTCAGAATTGTGTGATGCTACAACAGAACATGAAATACACCTGCCCACTCCGGACAGAATTCCCAAAATCGTAAATGAAGGTGAACGTGATTACTATACTGATGGAGAGGAAAGCAGTGATGATGGGAAAAAGCATCATGTCAGGTCCAAGCCAGGTAAACCATCTAATCACTTTAAAAGAAGCCTAAGTAAAAAATATTCCAGAAGTAGTTCCTCTTCCTCCTCTTCCTCTTTGTCCTCCTCATCCTCAAGTTCTGGTACAGACTGCTCAGATACCGAGTCTGATCTCTGTATATCTGATTCATCTCCATCATTAAAGAAACGTCTATCTGGTGCAACCCAGTTGTCTCCAAAACAGAAGTATAAGCCTGGAGAAAAATCAACAGGAGCACAGCTTTCGAATACTAAGCCAAAAGTTGGTGACTACACCGAGGAATCTGAAGACACTGTGACGGATGTTACTCCTTTATCAACTCCAGACATCAGCCCTGTTCAGTCTTTTGAACTGGGTGCATCAAACGATCAAAAGGTGAAAGTTAAAAGGCAAGAAAACGTGAGTCAAGAAGTGTATGAAAATGCTGAGGATTTTAAAGGTAATTCAAAATCTTTGAAATCGGCCAAAAAAGGGAAGGAAAAACATGAGCCCGGCCTCACCTCAAAGTCGTCATTGTTTGATTCCGATTTAGACCACAGATATAAACAAAAAGTCTTGCACGACACAGTGGACCTGAATCATCTTTTAAAAGGTAATTTTAAAAACTATATATTGAATTTAAATTTTAAATTTAATGTTATATTGACTTAAGTACTAAATGAAGCAGTAACTATTCTGTGCCCTGGTTTCTTCACTTGTAGGATGAGGTAGTTGGTATAGGTAGCTAAGGTCCGTTCTAAATTCAAGGTTCTGTGAGAAATACTAGAAGAAGGGAAGATCAGTGGAGACTAGAATTATTAGACATCTTATTTTACAACAGAAGTTGAAAATTTAATAGAATTTCTGAATATGCAGCCTCTTTTGGCTCAGTAAGGTGGCTGATATGAGGGACTTCCCACTCCCATTCCAAGCCTGCCTTTGTTAGATAGATGTTGACAGGGTGTGGTTGGAATTAGTTCTTTGGCCTTGAGCTGTTTATCCCTGAATAGACAGAAGAGGGCATCAAAAAATGGAGTAATAGAGTAAACCCAAGTTAGGCATTGGGTTATGGCATGAACCGCTAATATTTGGAGAGCAGTCACATTGACTTGAATAGATTTTAGAAGTATGTTTCATGCTTTGTTACGATAAAATTAGGTCAGTTTAGGAAGAATCTGGGGGCCAAAATAGAGGTGGTTTAGAAATGCACCACCTGAAATTTTACTGCCTAGATTCTGTATGAAATAATTAATAAGATATCTTATCAGAGGTTGTATCCTGAGAAGAAAAACTAATATAAAAGAAAGAAATGGGATAAGAAAGCATTAACGAGCAGAGAAACCAAGTAAGCCTATTGCTAAACTGATACCAACATAAGAGATGAAGCAAAGTGCCTTACTGGAGGGGAAGATACAGACCCTGTTAAACCCTGTGTACAAGAGGATGCCCATGCTGGGACTGGAGGCTGCTGGCACAGCCTCCCAGCAGCATGTTTTGTCCCTTTGCTGGCAGGCCACAGCATACAGGATTCAGATAGACAAGTGGGAAATCTCAGATATCCTCAACACACCACTAGATATTACCAAACATTTGAGAAAAGCTAAAATCAACAGAGGCACCAAACTCAGGTGAAGAACATAGCACCTGAAACAGAATTAAAGGAGCAAGCTCAATGATTTTAGAGAGGATCTGCAAGGACAGAACTATTTGCACTGATAAAACTAAGGCAGGATTTGCTTTTTACCCTCTCCCATCACATGTGGAGTTTTCCAGGGCTCATGACAGTGACAGCACAACAGTGAGTGCAGAAGCCAATGGGAGATCCATCTGTCTTCTATTAAGGCAGGCATTAAGAGATTCTGAAAAATGTTAACTCTGCCATTCTTCTCACTAACTTGTTTGTTGTTTTTTGTAAAAATGTGATGTTCACATATCACTGGTTACTATTTTACTATTTACTATATTACTGTTTTCAGATGAATTAATAAATAACTAAATCTTCTCACTTTTAGTTTCTAACATGGTAAATATTGATAGATGTAACCCATATAAACATTCTTTGGGGTCCCCAATAATCTTTGCATGTGTAAAAGGGCCCTGAGACCAAAAAGTTTAAGATCTTCTAATCTAGAAGAATAGAATTGGAATATAGGATTTGTAGTCTATTAGGGGGAAAAAATTAGCATAGTCTTCCAAAATGGGGAAAAATAACAAAGAAAAAATAAGATTGTAAGAAAAGAGATCAAACAATATAAATGGTTTTAACTTATCAGAAGATAATATCAGAGGAGGTTAAAAATTTTTTTAATTAAATCTAATCTACACAGATATTTAGAATAGCATAGGAAGAACAAAAATAAGGACTGGAAAAAGATATGCCAGGCAAGTAAAAAGGAGAAAATAGAAATATCAATCCTATTAGTATAAAAAATAGAATTCAAGATGTGAAGATCACTAAAAGGGACAAAGAATGTTTTACATTAATAACCTGACCAAATACACTGAAGATTTAACAGCCATTGATTTAAAATGTATGATATAAACAGAACAGAACTAGATGATGAAATTGATAAAGCCCTAATCACTATGGAAGATGGATAGATCAATTAGACTAAGAAAAAAGCATTAACTGGCTGTGGGCTGCTTGTGTGCTGCACTTGGCCCACTGAAATTTTGTCTAGCACACTATTTTTTGGGGGTGGTGAAATACCAGTTACCATTGCTACGTAACAAATTACCCCAACACTTAGGGTATGGACAGTCTCAAAGGCAGAGGTGACTTGACAGCTGGGGACTGGAATCATCTGAGTGCCTGTTTACTCACACATCAGGTGTCTGGGCTTGGGGTGACTTGAAGACCAGGAGTACTAGGCCCTGAGTGCTCACGTGTGGCCTCTCCCTGTGACCTGGCTTCACATATGGCAGCCTCAGTATAACTGGCTCAGGGCTCCAAGTACAGTGTTCCAGGGAACAAGGCACAAACCTCATCACCATTTATGACCTAGCTTCAGAAGTCACATAGCATCATTCCTTCCATATTCTATTGGCTTAAACAGTTATAAACCTTCCCAGATTTGAGAGGAGGGCATAGCCCCTCCTTCTTAATGGAAGGAGTATGAAATAACGTGGACATGTTTCAAAACCTCTTCAGTCCAACCTCTGGCTGTACATTGATTTACATTCCTCCCAAATACAAAAATACATTCCCCCTTTCCAAAGATCCCCCTAGTCTCAGATCCAGGGTTTAAGTCAGTCCAGTTGCAGCTGTGGCTCCTCAGGCATGTTTCCTCAGTTACAGCACTTTGAGTGCTTTAGGAATCTTCTGCTGGGAGAGCCCAGGAAGGTAAACCAGTAGTTATACTTTTGAACACTGTGAGTCCTGACTCTTACATTCTGTCTGAATTTTGCTTGAAAACTGGCCGGTTCCTTTTTTAGTTCCCCTCTCTCTCTCCTGTCTCATTATTGTGGTGAAATAAATCATTGATACTTTCAAGATTCTGCCTGGAGATCTGCTTAGCAAAATCCACCAGTGGCAGTAGGTATTTTTTTCCACTTTCTTTGTCACCACAGCCAACAGTGTTAACTAAAATTCTGCCACTCCCTCTTCACCAACAATCTCCTCTAGACCTTTCTAGCTCTATTCACCACCTGGTCTCAAAGCTAGTGCGACGTATTTTAGGTTTTTGTTGCAGTAATACCCAACTCCTGGTACTACATTTTGTGTTAGTTACTATTGCTTTGATAACAAATCACAAAACTTAGATGGTAAAGCAGCAACCTAGGATGACTCAAAGACTAGGATCATAGTGCCTATGCAACACAGAGCCCCTCCACTGTGTGGTGTGATTTCCTTACAGGGGAGTCAGACACCCAGGGTGGCTCAGGGCCCAAAGCACAAGGATTCCAGCCAACAAGAGGGGGGTGGCCTGCATCTCCGTTTTTACCTAGGCTGTGTCGTATTGGTCCACACAGTCATAGGCCTGCCAAGATGCAAAGGAAGGAGACAGGAAGAATGTCGCAGAATTTCTTATCTGACAAGATGTTCATAAAGAAGACAAAGAAATTTAGTAAATCTAGTTACTACTCCTTGAATTGCCACCTCAGTTACAAAAATGTTGGGGTTTTTTAAACCTTTAAAAAATAATTTAAAAAAGCAAATGTCATTGGTTTTTTAAATAAGGATCTATGAATGTGCCTACAGGATGAATTTTTTAAGAAACTAATTTTACGTGAATAAGAACTTAATATAACTTGAGATAAAATTTCCATTGATAGCATTACGCACAGAATTTCTAAATGCTGTCTGTATCTCAGTTAGCTTAGGTGCATGTTAAGTTCAGTAGAAGTACTGACTTTAATAAATGGTGTTGGATGACTCTAGAAGTGGCTCTGCTGATGGTGGACATATTGAAATACTGTAAAGAGTTCGAACAAAATTGTTTCATTAAAGAAAATTAGGGAGAAGCAATATTTTTTAAATGTGTGAATTTAAATATGTCCATATTTATATAAATGTTTGTATCCCTGAAAGTTTATTCAAGTTAAAACTTTTTTAGATCTTAATTGGGAAAACAATGGATCATATATCGGAGGTTGCCTCATACTGAACTATATAGCCACTGAGAAAAATGTGGTAGGGACACATGGCATCAGTATATATGCGCTCCACATAGACTTTCCATCAAGGAGAGTTAGAATGCTATTTTTTAAATGAATTAGATTGAAATTCTTCCTTTATTTTATTTTTTAGCTATTGCCTTCTTTTATTTTTAAAAACTTTTAAAAAATACCATTAGGAAAATAGCTTACCTTTAATTCCGTTTAGAATTTGATTGTAAAGGCTTTCATATGTGGCTAAATTAATCTAGAAACCTTATTAAATCCTATGAAGTGGTTATTTCTTGGAAGCAAGATAATTCAGTGATGTACCTATATATCTTTCTAAATGTGTTCTCATTCAGATTTTGTCATTAATTTGGTATGGTTTTCAATAGATTATCAGCCATTAATATCCTAATTTTTCCTTCAGGAAGCCACTGTTAAATCATTTTTTTGTAAGTTTCTGTAATCTTTGATAGTCTTTTAAACATTGGGAGGTAGATTTACAGTTTTTGTGACCTTGCTCAAATAATTTAACTTTTCTGCATCAGCCACATTGTAAAATGAGGTTAAAAATGCCTCTTTCCCTTATTGCACTGTGCTTTTAACAGCGTAAAATGCTAAGCGAGTAAAAGAAATTAATATAAAGGTACTCTAATAAAAACAAATAATGGTTACTTCAAAAAATATTGTTAAAACAAAACCAATGTACCAGTTTGTTAATCTGATATAATATATTCACTTTTAGTACAGACTTAAGCTGAAGCATTCAACAAGCTTATTTTTAGATGCTTCTAACAAATGTTTAGTAATAATTGTCACTTACTGAAAATTGTTATAGTAATATGAAAATTTAAGAATTACACATGTTGATAAAAATTTCATTTGATAATCATAGTATGCAAAATATTTTTCTTGGTTAAAAACTCCTTTTATATAATGTATTCATTTTGACTTATGTTTATTCAGGAATAAAAGTTTGACTTTTACAGTGAAAGTATTTGTTTTCATGCCAGTGTTAAGACCATAAATCTTTTGTATTGACTTCTAATAAATGGTGTTTAATGACTCAAGAAGTGGTTCTGCTGATGATGGACATATTGAAATACTGAAATATTTTCAGTTTAAGGTGACAGTTTCAGAATATTCCAGGTTTGCTTTTGCCATTTTCCAACCATTGTTTCCATCAGTCATTGCCAAGGATGTTTTATCTTCTGAAGTATGCCATCCAACTAATAAAATCCATCTAAGTATTGTGTTAGTGCCCTCCACTAGAAGTTCCTAACTATCAAGCTGTCTTAGGGGAACATAAAATGAACACAGCAAAGGCATTTACCATAAATCACACCTGCTGTGTACAACCAGTACCATGTACATTTTTTATTAAAATATTTTCATCGTTTTGTGTCTACTGTTTATTCCCGAAGAACCCGGTGAGCACAAAACTCAAAGCTGCCTCTGAATTTTTTCCTACACAGTTGTAGTCTGGATGTCGTTGACATTATTTCAGACATCCCTTTTCATGAGTTAACGTAGTTTCCATTTATGAGTTAAAGCATGTACCATCATATTGCTGTGCTGCTTGTTGGTTTAGCCATTTTTCCTTTTTTTGTTCACTTCTGTAGCTTTTCTGCAATTAGATAAAAAAGGACCACAAAAACATCACTTTGATCAGCCGTCAGTAGCACCTAGGAAAAACTACTCTTTCACAAGAGAGGAGGTGAGACAGATTGATCGGGAAAATCAGAGGCTCTTGAAAGAACTGTCGAGACAGGCTGAAAAACCAGGAAGCAAAAGTACGATTCCAAGAAGATCGGTTGCTCATCCCCCCAAGTTATATCACAGTGCTCTTAACAGACAGAGGGAACAACAAAGGATTGAAAGAGAGAACATGGTAAGTAACTGAAATTTTTACTCAGCAAAGAAAATGCAGTTGTACTGATCTGTAAGTCCAGCTTTCAGGAAACCCCAATACAGCCAAATTTTCAAATTTAACGATATAGAAGTCAGAATAGGTATGTATGGCATGAAATACATGATGAGCCATGAGCCTGGAAGGTACAATGTGTTTTTTTATCCAGCAAACTGTATTTTAAAGGATTATTAGATGAAAATACTGAAAGCTCCATTATTTATTTGACTACATCTGTTAAATCACTATGGTAGAATAGGAAATTACGTCCAAGGGTCAGATACTTATATCTTCTGTGAAGTATTCAGTCACTAGCAAAATCTGTTTCACTTTACTGTATCCTTGAAAGCTAAAATAATTTGTCATTTATTTTAAAGAATAAGTACATTCTTAGGTCAAGTTTGGTGGTCTGCTTGAATGTATGGATTGATTGTTAAAAATCATATAATTACAGTTTGACGTCCTAGGGAATATGCGTGGGAACTGTTGAAAATCTTCACATTAAAAACTATTATTCATAACATCATTTTCTTTATAAAATTCAATTTATATTAATTGCTGATATTTACTGAGCTCTTATTTTAATGTTAGGTTGTTCTAAGCATCTTCTAAAAATTAGCTTATTGAATTCTGATAATAATTCTTTCAGGTAGGTACTATTTTTATCCACATTTTACAGATGGAATAATTGAGACCTAAAAGGGTTAAATAATTACCTAGGGCAGGGAGCTGGTAAGGAAGTGGCTGAGCCAAGATTTTAAACCCAGGTAGTGTCTTAAACTAAAATTAGACCCTTAATGAGCACATAAATTCAGGGCTAAAATAATTGATAAAACTATTATTGAAATTATTAAACTTGTTCCCCAAATTCACCCTTATTATGTTTCATCCCCAGTTCAGTTCTATTTAACTATGTACACAACCTGACCTTGCAAGAGGAACACCTTGTATCAATTTCTTAATTACCATCACTGACACCAAGGGTTGGGAGCTGAGGTAGTATAGTTATAAAACATGGTAAAGTCTCAGGCATTTCAGGAAGATTACCCTGCGTGTGGCCAAGAGCAGACAACAAAACAAGCTGAAACGAAGTTGGCGGGTGGTGAGCTACGTGACAGCTTTCTGTACGTCACTGTAGCAATTTCAAGATTCGTTCATGATTTATGGAAATTTGGTATTACTGTACATCACGAACATCTGGTTTTACATTATTTTCACTCTCCCATGTGGCTCCAGAGCTTTTTTATTTAACAAGCAATTACATAGTGCACACTGTTTTACAAATTTTAGGTCATTTAAGCCTCATAACAGCCTTATAAAATAGTTACTATTGTCTTGAAGGAGAAATGAGACACTGAGTGGGACGCAGAGACTTCCTCAAGGTTAAATAGCTATCAGATGCAGAATCATACCCAGGTTACCTAGCTTTGGGGTTACTTTTAATTTTAACAGCTTTTTTGAGATACAATTCACATACCATACCCATTTAAAGTGTATCATTCAATAGATTCTGGTACTTTATTCATTCTGTAAGTTGCAGTAAAAATGTATGTAACATAAAATTTGCCATTTTAACTGTTTTTAAGTGACTGATTCAGTGGCATTAATTACATTCACAGTGTTGTGCAATCATCACTGCTACTTATTTCTAAAACTTTTTTGATCACTCCATACAGAATCTCTGTACCTATAGTCAATCCCCACTTCCCCTCAGCCCTTGGTAACCTCTAATCTATTTTCTGTCTCTATGAATTTGCCTCTTCTAGATATTTCATTTAAGTGGCATAATAGAATTTTTGTCATTTTATGTCTGTCTTGTTTCACTTAGCATAATGTTTTCAAGTTTCATCCATGTTGTAGCCTGTATCAGAACCTTGTTCCTTTTTGTGGCTAAGTAATATTCCTCTATAGGAATGTGCCCTATTTTGGTTTTCCATTCATCTGATGATAGGCGCTTGGGTTGTTTCCACATTTTGGCTGTTGTGCTGTAGTGAACACTGACACATGAGTATCTGTCATGTCCCTGCTTTCAGTCCCTGTGGGGATACCCGAGTGGGACTGCTGGATCACGTGGTAATTCTGTTTTTCTTTTTGAGGAACCTGGAGTTTACTTTTGAAAAGTTGACACCATTAATGTCTAATGGCAATTCTATATATGAGTAGGATGAAAGCTGTTAAGAGGTTCTGTTTACAGCCTTTGCTCTCCCCCATATCAGTTGTACATCTCTGCTATTTTCATCAACAGTGGAAAATCACTATTTCATTCTTTTTACTTTATATACTTAGTAATTTGTATATATGAGCAATATTTTCCTCCATTTCATAGTAAGATCTTATTTGTTATACTGGAAAACAGTAGGACATAATGTGAACCATATGTATACTTTAAATTTTTCTAGTAGTAATATATCAATATTACATTGATATACAAGCAATATAAAAAAATTAATGATGAGATATTTTACTTTTTTATGCTCTGTTAGCTATATGTGGCTCATGGCGTTGGACAGTGCAGCTCTGAATCAAAACTTAATTCATACAGAAGTGGAAAAAATAGCTTAAGGCTAAACTGAGAAACATAATTTATTATAAAATATCATTTATGATGTTATTATAAGGAAAACTAATCTTCCAGATTTATGTTTTAACTCTGCATCCTCTAAACCAAAATAAAATAATTCTGTACATTTAAAAATTTTTTCTTGGCTATTCCTTTGCATTTATTCTTCATAATGACTGATTTTTTTTTTCTTTACAAAAAAAAGTTACTAGAAATTTTTGTTGGAATTGTGTTCAATTGCATTTTAATTGCAGAGTGTTTGGTACTCTTAAAATATTAACCTTCCTATCTAGAAATGTGATATGTCTCTCCATTTATTCAGGCCTTATGTTCTACCTTAGGTTTTATAGTTTTCTTCAAAATTATATATTTTACGCTATTGTGCATGAAACTTTTTCATTACATTTTTATTTCATTACGTTTTCTAATTTATAAACTATTCATTTTTGTGTGTTTATTGTATAACAATCGCCCCCCAAATCCTTAGAGCCATGTTGGCCCTAACAGTTCTTCTGTGTGAGATGGTATACTTTTTAACCTGTTTGCAGACTGTTCATAGTCAAAACACACATGCACGTGTGTACACACACACAGCACCCTTGTGTCAGATGTGCTGCATAAGCAGGGTCCATTATTTTATAATTTTATGCTTTATAATCCTTTATTTGCCCCATCTCCAGTGATAGAGACCAGTTCATATGGCTGACAAGTGTGATAACTCACACAGTTCTGGTCCAGTACTCTTACATGAGCTCGTTAGCAATCCAGAGGCTGTTTGAGACTGCTAAACTCAAGACAAAGAAGCAGTGCTGTGCAGAAAAGGGAGAAAAGGGGCGCAAAGATGTGTAAAACTGAGTCCTGTGCTGTAGTGTTAAAAGCAGACTGTTAATCTGGTTTTCTTTTGAAGTTTGAGTTCTTCATTATTTGTTTCAATGGGCAAATACTACATTTCCCTCTCATTCACAAGGGAAATAAATCAAAGGAAAAATAAAGAGAAAGTAACTATCCAGTAGAGGGCGTGCTTGCTACATAAATTCTATTATAGTAGAACTGTTATTTCAAAAAGGGACAAATGTGTTAATTCATGAGTTTTGAAATATTCTTGTTAGACCATGTCTCTTTATATTCATTTCAAGATTATATGAATTCTGTTTTTATGAAAGAGTGCAAGAATAACCTTAGCAGAAGGAGAAGGGGTCAGTAAGGATACTTAATTTGTAGTTTCACTTTCCCTTCTACGAGAAATGAGGTTATTTCATTCTTTTAACTGTAGGTATGTCAGTTTCCTGAGCTGTGAAGGAAAGAGGGGTTGGGAGTGGGAGGAATACTCGAATAAAGTAAACCATAATCTTCCCACTCAGGAATTCCTGTGTTAAAAATGTTATTTTTAAAGTAATATTATTGCATGTATGAATTTATAAAATTCAAACCATTCTTAAAACATTAAATGAAAAATAAAATTCTTCCTCTTCTGTTCTTTGTCTACTGGTCAAGAGAGGTAATTTTAGATAGAATGTGAAAAATGTTACAGAGAAAGTGATATGTTGTCGCAAAGTTGAAGATTTATAGCAAATCTGATACCTAGTGTGAGTATTAATCCGTGGAATAATCAGTACCTTCGTTCCAAGATCTTGAATTAGTTTATAGTTCACTATAGTTTGTTTGGTTTTCCTCCTCTGGTTATTGTCTGTTGTATTCTTCTATAGAAGAAGGAAAGGTAATGATGACTAAATACAACTCCGGCTATAGAAAAATATGCAGAACAGCCCTGTCTTTCCCTGACTGTTGGACACTTGTTAGTCTCTAATGTCCTTCACGATCTTTGCTTTTTCACTTTAGAAACAATAAAGCAACTCTCCTCTGCTGACAACTGCAGAAATCATTAACTCACTATTTGTCCATTAATTTGTTTTAACCTTTCTACCTCAGAAGGCAGGATTCAAGCTGGGTTAATTTTTTTTCCAAAAAGAGTGATACTTCCTGGATAGAAAAGAGATATTTAGACAAGCTATGTTGGGATTCATTATTAGAATCTGATTTGAGTAGCAGTTCTAAGATTTTGTAAACCATAAATTGGAACATAAGTAACCATTCTTACCATTTTTCAATCCACCATATAGATACCTGTTTAATGTCCACCATGAGCTATGTAAGAAACTGGAATAAATATAAGGAAAAATATAATTCAGCTAGGAAGATAATACTGTTGTGTGTCAGACAACTAGAAAATAATCAAAGCAGTGCCAAGGATAGCATTAATATTCAGTAAGTCCTTAGTGTGTGCCAGGCACTGTCCCGAGCACTTTATATGCCTTATCTCACTTCTCAAAACTAACTCTTTGAGTTTTATCTCATTGTTAAATATCTCTATTAAGTCATTTGACCAAGATCACACAATCAGTGGCAGAGCCAGGGTTTAAATCCAGGTCTTTCTGACTAGATAACTTATATATATTTTTTATCATTTGATTACAAGTGTTACAACATTTTTAACTATCGTTTTTAAGTTTTACTGAGGAGTTCTAAATTGATGACTAGATTGAAATGTGTATTCTTTTGATTTTAGGACTTACACTGTAATCAATCCTTTGGATTTTGATATTGTTTCTACAAGTAAGAGATATTTCTGTCTGCAATCATTCCTTTAGCTTTTGCTTAGCTTGTTACTACATTCATGTGACACACAGACACATGATCTGGTTCCATGTGATTTGGAGAGCTGAAACAAATCATGGCTCTCCGATTTCCCCAAGATTCTGCATGTAAACTTGCTAAGTGACACATCAAGATCACAGAATAGGTTTACTCTTTTGCTGTATTGTCAAATTATTTCAAAATGATTTTGACCATACTACTTTATGTGTTTTGTATCTGATAAATAAGCATTGCACTTTTCTTGAAGTTTATAAAAGGAGAATATACATACAGCCAAATGAATAAATTTAGGAAATTAGCAGTTTATCTAAAAACCATTGAGACTTCTACCAGGAAAAAAGCAAAATTAGTAGGTAACTGAAAGTATCAAGTTTTCTGTCCTGTCCATTTCACCCTGCAGCTCAATGGGTAGTTAGTAGGATGCTCAGATAAAAGAGCAAACATTGCTCTACCCAGTAGAATACTCTGATGATGTGATAAATAAGAAGCTTCTTACTCAGTTATAAACTGCAGGTAGAGAAGCTATGCTCTTAGTAGGTTTGGGCACCTAAATCATATAGTTTCTCCATCTACAAAGAGAAAGAGACAGTATGTTATGATGGAAATACCGCAGCTTTACAGTCAAGTGGAACCGGGTAACTTTTATGTATATTCTACCACAACAGAAAGAAAAACACTAAGTTGAGGAAGAAAGGGAAAAGATTGTGCAGAGAAAACTTGTCCTGTGACTGAATTCATGAGGCTGAGTTTTTCATGTGAATCTTAAGTGCAGAACAGCATTCTCTTTTCAGATAAAGCTCAGCTTGCTACAGAAGTTTAAATCAATAAAGAAGATACTGAAACACCACCGTGGATCAACTCCCTGATCCATTTGGTTCTCTTAAACATTCCTTTCTCACCGAAGCCTGTGAAAATCAAACAAAGGAAACTCTTTCACCTTCTAATTTGTGAAGAAAGGATTATGAATAAAATTAGGGACATTATACATTAGCCTCTGTTACTGAATCGTATTAGTGCAAATACCACATTACTGGATATTATGTTACCTTGGCTAGTTGGTTTATATATCCTTTAAAAAGTTTTATATTCTATAGTAGTTGGTTTTCAAACTTCTTAAGAGCAAAAACTTTTTTTTCCCAAGTAATTTTATGCAGAATCTGCAGTATGTAAAACAGACAATACAGAAAGCACAGGTGGGCTGGTGGAAATTTAGGAGCGGGGACCGGAGAGTCCGGCTCCCCTGGCCTTTCCTCAGTGTACTGGGGGCCCTTGAGGCACTGCTGGGAAGTAAACAGGTTCTGTAATCAAAAGCAGGCTCTGTAATCATATACAGAACTTAGAGGAACTCAGAAATGCTCATGGCCATTTCTAGGGTTGAACACTGGGCTCTTAGCATTGTTACTCCCATTATGTCATTCCAATGAGAAAATCAAGTTTAATGTATTTCAAGTTACAGCACTTTCCCTAAGATTGTAACTAGACATAAAAGAGATACGTGCCTACAATCGGTTGTTAAAATCCCAGTGGTTTTTGGTTAGCTAAGGGAGAGGTGAAAACCCTTAGATTTTCCTGGAAGAACATTACTTAAAATATTTTTTCACAGTGACCTGAAGTCTTTTCTAATTTATTCTG
This sequence comes from Camelus ferus, assembly GCF_009834535.1. Classification (NCBI taxonomy): domain Eukaryota; kingdom Metazoa; phylum Chordata; class Mammalia; order Artiodactyla; family Camelidae; genus Camelus; species Camelus ferus. The sequence continues at coordinate 17,631,047 of NC_045721.1, forward strand.
TGAATTTCAGGTTCTAGAAAGTATTTGCCTTTTGCGAAACTCTTGCTATTTATCTGACATTGGCTTTTAAATTGATTGTCTTTAAATGAAGGCTTTACTGAAAAGGCTGGAAGCTGTGAAACCAACGGTTGGTATGAAACGCTCAGAACAGCTGATGGACTATCACCGCCACATGGGTTATCTCAGCTCATCCCCGGCCTCAGGGCGAGTGAGGTCCACTCTTGGCCAGTACAGCCCATTAAGTAAGCATATGCAAAATTATTTTGTGCTTGTGTGTATCTTTTGTCCTTTTAAAAAAAATGTAACAAGTTCTATGGCATTTTAAAATACTGATTTCTGAAATACAGTCTGTTGTTTTTCACTGGCATGCTTTTTATTTATTTGTGTTAGGTCACGTAATTTCAGGTTTTGTCTACAGCGTATAGTGGCAGCATAGGAAGGAAACCAGGAGATAAAACAATTGAAAATATCCTCTTAGATAATGAAGGAGAGACTTTTAGTTTCAGTGTTCATTAAAAGAAGAAATGAACAGATATGGTTTAAAAGTTGCCGAAACATTCTCTTTAGCTAATTAAGAGTTTTTAGTAACATCTTCCAGCCCTTATATATGCTTTGTCTTCCTCATCGGGTAACTAAAAGAAAAGGTAGCTATCTGTAGTCATCAGATGTAATCCTTCTCTAATGCTCAATATATGATCCATTACACACCTAGGTGTGATGTATCCCAGGGAAGGCAGGTGTGGGTGACCACTTAGTGTTAGGGTGTGCGGCCCAGGGAAAGGCCAGACTTTTCCCCTACAGGAGTCTGTGCTGTTACTGCATGTATGCATTCCAAACTATAGAGAATAAAAGCCAGTACTAAGAGAAAGTTGGAACCACTTATAATGCCACAACTTCCCAGTTCTCGTGTGAGTCTTAAACATTCAGATAACTAGTAATTCCATTCTTTCATCCTCCAAGCATCACTTCCTTGATATAGTTAGAGACTAAAATAGGGTCTTATACCAGTAATTCACACTTAGTATTATGCCTTGAATGTGATAAATTATTTGTTGATATTCAACAAATATTTGTTGATATTTGTTGATATTGTTGTATAGATGGTTATACAAAGAGTTTTTTTTCCTACTTGAATCCTTTGAGAAGCTTTTAAAAACATTGATTCTCACACAGAATCTATTGAATCAAAATGCCCTAGTGTAGAGTTTGGGCATGTTTGTTATATTTTTAATTTCCACAGGGAATTCTGAAGTGCAGTCCTGTTTGATAATTGAATTAGACTATTAAAAACACATGTGCACTGGGGAAGAACATTTTATTCTGGGCTTAAAAGTAGGAGAGGAAGTTTATCAGATGCGGATTTAGATATTCAAATTACTTCTTGTTCTTTGTATATTTTCAGGAGGAGCTTCAAGGACATCCAGTGCTACCAGTGGTCTCAGTTGTAAGAGTGAGCCATCAGCTTTTGACACATCCAGTGGCCTGTCGCTAAGACCTAAGCCCCCTAATGTCCGTACTGCTTGGTTATAATAACTCTTTTTACTTTAAACATTGTTCATTCAATTCTTATGAAATCCTCTTGTATATTACTATAATTCTTTGTAAACATCTATAATACTGTTTTAAGCAATTGAAGATGTACAGCAATGACTTGTAATGTAATTCAGTGCGAAATTGTTTTCAAAAAGACAATTTAATATAAAATCAGTGTTTCCTGTGAGATGTTTGTTTGAGAATGTATATGTATTTCACAGAGAAATGGTAGTCTGCATGTGTTTTCTCAACATAGAGATTGGTTCAGCTGTCAGACTGACAGAACAGTTGCGACCCAAGGTGTTAGCTATGTAGTTCTTGTTTGATGTGATTTTGTTGTTGTTTATTTCTTGTAAACTTTAAACTGTGAGTGTAGCTCCTGACTTTGTTTTCTGTTTGATTCAGAACTTGGGTGGTGTGACTTACAACTTGATTGTAAGATAGTTACACTTTCTTATCTGTGCAGTTTGCTTTCATTGGTGGAGCTAATTTTGATTTGATGAGCAGATTGAGAGAAGCATGAAATGGGGGCAATCCTTGTGATTCAGCAGTGGTACCTACTTCTGTAGAGGTGCATTGAGTTAGATCTTCAAAATTTTATCAACCATTCCAAACCATTTCAAACGGTATTAGAAGGTTTAACTTAGAAGCTCCTCCTTTGTGTTTTCATACATTCAGGTAAAGTACTATTAATGATTCGGAAAAATGAAGTTTCTTTAGAGCTACAGTTACTGCATTGTGAATAGTTTGTCCAAGGACCAGATCATCATAAGCAAAAGGAAGTGTTTGTTGATTCAGCAAAACAGCACCGCCAGTTTGAAGAGCCGAGAAGCAGATCCTGAGTTGTGTCAGAAGTGTTGTAAGTGAGGCTGTTAACAAGTTGTGTTAATGTTTATTGTTTAAGGAAGAAGAAAAATAAGAAATGCATTGTTTCACAGCTTTAAAAATTCCAACTAGTGTTTTTTGAGGGCTGAAAAAGAAAACAAAAGTATGAAGGATAAAGGAAAAAAATTACGTATTTGTTGAGACTACTTTAAATGCCATCTAATTTTCTTGCTTTGTTTTGGTTTGGGCTTTTGGGTTGAATCCTGGTAGTATCATTTTTGCCAGTTCCACTTTTAAAGTCCTAGTAATCGTAATGGAATTAGTAATGGTGAATAAGTTGTGATATAGTTGACTTTTAAAATTAGAGTATCTCCATGTCAATCTGTAGGCTCCCATTTTATGTAACAAGGTGTATGTCTTGGCCATGTTGGTGCTGCTGCCCTGGTTATCACGGTTTTTCATTACTGGCCTTTTCTGTTTACCTTTAGAATGTACTGGGAAGTTTCCATATTAAATGCCAGATCTTTCTTTTTTAATGTGAATTTTTGATCTGTAGCCACAGTAAGAAGATTTGTTTTTTGTTTTGCCAGGTTAACTGAAGCTCTGTAGCGTGTATGCTGAACTTACTTTTCTTAACACATTTGGCAGTAAGCCCAATCGCATTTTAGTAAACTGTCGGTTCAGAATTTCTTGGTCTTGGTTTATATTGATCGATTTTGTTTAGGATAGGTCACGTGAAGCACGGGAACAAGGGGTTAAAAAATTTGTGCGGCCACAGCCTGACTGGGATTTTTCTGCTTCTCTTTGAGCTATAATGTTCGTTTATTGTTATTTGATATTCTGTTCTGGTGAACAGGTTTCTACATTATTTAGTGCTCTGCTTTATATATAAAATTCAGCTATGCTAAACCAAGGTTTTGTTTTGTTTTTTAACTTATTGTACTTTTAATGTTTGTATAACAACCTACCTTTAAGGAGATAAAAGATAATGCCGAATTTAAAATACAGCTTTTGAGTATCTGCCCAATAGTGAGTAAGCCAATTTTTTAAAATTGATTTTTAAGTTGTTAGGGAAAAAATATGTATGAAACCTTTTGTGTAATAGCATTAGCCTCTGAGTACATTTTATATGGTCTTTGCTGCCATATGTCAAGATACAATTATAATTTCATAACTAAAGCTGTACTTTTATTTTTGATCTTTAAAAACATTTTTTTCTTTGTACTTTGATTTTAGCTACTAATTTAATGCCTTTAATTTTTACTGTTTTGACGGGAGTTTCATCTAAGTGTTACAACAGGAATTCAGCTGGAAGTGAAAGGAAGAGCAACAATATTCATCTTTTCAAAGTGGAATTTACAGTTCTGTTGTCATGATTAGTCTATATGAAAAGTATAAACAGAAGGATAGGAGTTGAAAATGTGATCTTCTCTGATAGAAGTCAAGGTACTTTGAAGCTGTTATTGTTTAGGGCACATTTTTATGAAGGAATCATAAGTATGCTCTTCATTTTCGAGAACATAAAGAAGTGAAGGATCATCTAATACTACTTTATATTTGGTTCACTTATACCTAAAATACATATTAGACAAGGTTTTTACTGAGAGTTATTTTCATATCTGTCAAATGTTAAACTAACATCACATCTTTTTTAATAAGATCTATAAGAGATTTTGAACATTAATTTCCTAAGGGGGATGGCTATTATTTCATACTTCCCCTATTTCCTTTTTTTTTAATCTCCATAAAAAGCTGCTTTCTTAGCTATTACTCCAAATAAAGTGTTTCTTGTTTGCTTACAAATGTAGTGTAATGCAGTTGTTTTCAGCCTGCTAATCCAAATGTCCAAAATGGGTATCTTAGAGAACTTTAAAAAGAGGTCATTGGGACGCATATGATTGTGTGCTTCTCATTTTCAAAATCAAATACCACATACTATGAAAAGTATTATGACCAAAATAAAGTTGGAGACACAAGTTTTAGTCAGTCTATTTTAATAATTAAATTCAAAAAATGTTTAATATCTTAAATGCCAAATTCTTAACCTATAAATGATTGTAAACCATCCTAGAAAATGGGCTTAATGTTCATGGCTACTTTATGAATAAAGATAGTAAGAAACTGAAAATCAACATCCTTTTTTAATTTTCCAGGCCACCGTAATGTCTTTTAGGCATGAAGAACTAGCTTGGCACAGTGAAGAAAGAAAGAAAAGAATTAAAGATAACTGAGTTCGGATCCTATTTATCTCTCAAATGCATTGTCTTGTTCCTATTTTGAAAATTAGAATAATAACTTGTGAGCCTTATAAGACTAAGAATTAATGAGAATGAAGTTGGAAAGAGGATATTAGTTATTTCTATCTTTGAAAGTATGGCTTTTATGTGGGAAAGTGTTTGCTTAAAATTACATTCTTGATCATCATCTCTAAACCACATCATCAAATTTGTTCTGTAAAATTGTTATGCTACAATGGATACCCTTTCATACAAGCTTGAAAGAGTGTTTTTTTAAAAAGTGTCTATTCATACCAACATTTCACATGTATTATATGTATTAGTGATAAATAGTTTTTAAAACTTGCTGCTAAAGTGTTAGGAATTTTTTTTTATGAGGGTTAAATACAACAGTGCCATTAGAATAAATGACTAAGTAGTACTGCTGGAGTCTATTTGAGCTCTCAGCTACAAAGTTAAGGGATGCTTATAGCAAATAAGATTACTTTATAGCAGAAAATTTTATTTGATTTTAAAATTCTGGTGACTTTTTTAATCCACTTAAAGATATTGCTGGAACCCCTATTAAACAATCTTAATGTTCCATGCCTTTATTTCAGAATCCACTTTGTAGGTTGCACTATTTGTTCTAGAGGTTTTTTTTAAGGTTTTTACTGCTTTATAAAGTAAAATTTATGAGGTAACATCAGTATTTTACTATAATGAAACATGGGTTTTTTTCCTATAAATCTATAATTTTGTATCCAGTATTATAAGATAGTAAAAGAATTTGGGTAGTCACCAAAAAAATGACTTAAAACTATGGTTTGAAATTCTGAGAGTATGTATATTACAGTGATAGTCTTCACCAAAAATCACACATCACACTTCTTTCATATATTTGGGGGTTATAGCTATCTCCAAGTTTGGAATGTGCTTTGTTTTCTTTATTTCATTCTGAGAATCTTTACATTTCATGAAGAAAATATCCAAATTAAGCAAATATATCTGCTAGTTGTGAATACAACTAGAAAAACCTAATTCTACCATCAATTTGAGAAGATTTCATTTTAAATTACATTTTGGGGAATGTGAGAGGGTTGTGGTCTTTCAGGTGAATGAACAGCTGCAAGAAAATGACATTCCATAGATTTTGCTGTTAACTGTTCAAAAGTATTACAGAAATACAGAAAGGGGGTACAAAACAAATGCACAACTCTTATATTGTCACAAAGCAAACACCTGGGTCACCACTAACCAGATTAAGAGTTAGAATATTGCCAAGAACCATACGATGCACCTTCCTCTGCCTTTTTTTTTTCAGACTAGTAAGATTTTTAATTTGTCACCATTCAAAGTCTGAATTTTAAACAGTTCTTGGACCAGTGGTTCAGATCCACCAGCTCGTTGGACTGCAGTACCTCTCTCATCCCCAAGCTTGTTCAGGAGTGCTATTTTCACCTTGAAGCCCCGTGAGTGTCCCAGTCCAAACCTGGCCTTCATCAGCATCCTTACTTTTCTGACAAGTGGATAAATAGGCTGGCAAGCCTCTTCTGTGTCTTGTCCAGGGTTGTCTGGAATCAGTTTATCGACCACTTCGTTCGTCTGCACCTCTCGGTTGTGATTTCTACCATCTCCCGGATTCAGTGGACCTGTAGGTGCCGGGCATTGGCGGTGGTGCCAGCACTCATGAGGACCCATGGGGCTCCCTCCCCGGCCCCTCGCTCTTCGCCCTCCAGAAGGTAACTACCAGCACTGTTGTGTTGAACGTCATATGATTGGGATTATTTTCTTTTGTGTCTCATTGCTTTTGCTGAACATACTTAATGTTTGTGAGATTCTTCCACGTCGTCGTGGCGTGTGGCTGTAATTCATTTGTTCTCGTTTCGGTATAGTGGTCTGGTGTATGACTATACCATGATTCAGTTATGCAGTCTGTGGTTGATGGACATTTAAAGTGACGTCCAGGTTTGGACTGTTAACAAATAATGCTAATAGGATGATTTTTGTAGATGTGTCTTGATTAAATATAAAAGTTATTTTTGTGTTTTTGATTTATATGAAAAATTATAGGAAACACTTGAAGCCCTAGATCAGGGTTCAGCAAGTTACAGCCCACCAGCCAAATTCAGCAGCTTTTACCTTTTTTATTACCTGTGTGTGCATTTTGGTTGGGCATATGCTTAGGAGTGGAGTTTCTGGGCAGAGTCTACATATTTAGTAGGCAATGCCAGCATTTTCCAGAGTAAGGGTACCAATTTACTCTCACCAAAGTGCATTAGTTCCAGTTGCTCCATATGCTCACTAATATTTAGTGTCAGTCATTTTTAAAGTTTAACCATTTGGGTGGGTTATATAATGGTATCTCCTGATTTTTAATTGCATTACTCTGGCTGATAAGATTGAACATTGGCCATTGGAGTATTTTGTGTGAAGTATCTTTTCAAACTTTCTGCCTATTTTTCTATTGGTTGGATGTCTTTTTCTTTTCGATTTGTAGGAGCAGTTATATGTTCTGGATATGATCAATCCCAGTATGAGTTGTGTTATAAAGAAATTTCCTCCCAGTCTGGTTATTTTTTTAACTTCTTGAGATGGACGTATAGTTCACTGATTTTCAGCCATTCTTTTCTAATATATCCATCAAAGGCTATAAATTTCTTCTGAGGATAGCGTTAGCTGTTTCCTAGAAGTTTTGGTAACAGGGTATTTTTATTTTAAGTCCAAAATATTTTTGTGTTTCCATTTTGATTTCCATTTTGTACCCCATGGCTCTTTAGAACACATTTTAATAGTATTTTTAAAATTTTGTATTTATTTAGAGGGAATTATATTTATTTATTTTTAACAGGATATTTTAAAGTTTTATTTGTGTTTTTGGTTTATATGAAAAATGGTAGGAAAAACTTGAAGCCCTAGGTCAGGGTTCAGCAAGTTACAGCCCATTAGCCAAATTCAGCAGCTTTTACCTTTAAAAATTTTTTTGAAATAAAAAGAATATTTTGTGACAGAAATTCACATTTCAGTGTCCCTATGTAAGTTTTAGGGAACAGCCACGCTGGTTCATTTACTTGTCTGGGGCTGCTTTTGCAATAGGGCAGAGCTGTGCTGTGTCAAAGAACATCTGGCCAGCACAGCCTAAAATATTTACTATTTCGTCCTTCAGAGAAAGAGTTCGTTGACCCCTGCTCTGGGTGATATTTTCTCCCAGATAAGATTTACTTTTGCTACTGGCAGGCACAGAGGTGCTCGCAATCACAGATTGCCGTGATCCAGTTAAAGGGATCCAGATGGCCTGAAGGCCGGCATCAGCGGCCACAGCGGCCACGTGGTTTCCGGTTCACTCTTCCTGCTGCGCTGTCACCCTGTGGGCCCCCAGTCCGAAACAGGATTCCCAGGGCTCCCCTCCCTGGGCTGCCCCGGGGTTCCAGCTTTTGTCCTCTCCCTGAGAGGGCTTTCGGACTCTCTTTCCAGTTCCTCAATTTTCCAGCCGCATTTCCACAATTTTCAGACACCTCAGGGGGAATTGGACCCCAAACACCAGACTCTTTTCTCTGGATGTCTTCTCCCAAATCTTGGCCGATTTCCCATGCCCTGTCAGCTCCCCAGTGCCTTCCTGTGAATTTTTATTTAAATATTTTATTTTAGCCAAAGGGCTGCAGTGGAAACTTGACTGTGTCACTTCCTTGCTTTAAAAGCTCAGACTCTCTATAGACTGTTTAGAAAGTTGAAGTTCTTCAGAAGAGCCCACTGAGCGCGTCGTTATTTAGCCTCACCTCTCATCACTCCCCCGGGCTCCTTGAGAACGACTTTCAGCGGGGAACACACGTCAGGCAAGGTTTTTACTGCTCTGCGCATGCCCACGAATGAACACAGAGGGGTTAGAAGTAAGTTTTAGGGAGCAGGCTAATTTGCAAATACAAAATCTGCAAATGAGGGCCAACCGTACTTTTTCATGCATTGATAAAAACTGATATTCAAGAGAAGCAGAAAAGTTAAAGGAATTTATGGTGTGGCAGTCTTTGAAAAACTGTATTTAAGGACTTGAGATCTAAATTTAAGACAGCCATAAGTTTTCATCTGTAACGTTACACACCATCCCAACATACTTGTCCACTTACTACCCTCCACATGTTCAGGATTCCACCTGACTAGGGGACTCGCCTTTCCCCAAACAGTCTCCAGGTTCTTTTGGTTTTTCAGATGTGCCTTTTCATCATTCATTCTTGCATTCAACAAATCTGTATTAAACCCTGTCCATGTCCCAGGCACAAGGTGGTGAAACAGATGGTCACTGCCCTCACCAAACTTACAGCTTACAGCGTAGGCTCCCTCACAGCCTGGCACGTTGGAGGTGGTTGTAAATTTTGCCTCGGCACAATTTATGCTACATATTCTACACAAAGTAAAAAGGAGTGGAAACTTACCCAGTTCATTGAGGTTTAAAATACAGACTGAGGCAAGCCTTCTTTTACCTTCTCCTCTCTCATCCTAAATTAAGGTGGCTAAAAAGACAAGATGCCTATAGGCAAGGCTTTTAAGGAGAACACAAAATATGAAAAAGGCTTACTAGGGGTGGTGGTGAGAAGTGGGCTGCATTTAGGGAGAGAGCTTTGCAGGACAGACTGAGAAATCCCTGGGGGCTGGACACACCATTCCCAGTTGTTACTTTAACTTGTACCTTTCTCATTTTCCCAGACTTTTAAGCAGGACAGCTTTGCACAGGGAGAGGGTTGTAAAGATAGGACAGTAAAGCAAGGTACTGCCTGTCAGAGGCTTGGAGGTCTAGGAGCCCCCGGTGCATTAAGGAGCCAGAGTGAGGACCAACTCAGCAACTCAGCAAGCTCTTGAGACAAAGTCCATTCCCGATGCCGCAGAGGTAACATTAGCAGGAATGGGGGAGGCCAATATCTGGGTCACGTGCAGAAGGGAGATAATCACACCATTTAGTAAACGTTGAATCCTCTTCTCCACTTCCTGTTCCATGCCAGGGAGGAGCCAGTTAAAGACTGGAAAACAATGCTGGTTCTGGGGTGGGCTGGGAGGACCCATTGTTCACTGACCACTCGCAGTTCACCCCTGCTTCTCGTGGCCTCTCCCCGTCCCTCTTAGGTTTGAAAATACTCAAAGGGCTGGCCTTCCTTTGAGATCCACATCACAGAAGTATTTATCCTCCAAGCCTGCCCTGCTGTTTTTTCTCTGCATCAGCAATAGAACTTGGACCGTTCACCCTTAGGATGGAAAGCCACATGAGGACAATGTATCCAGATGGCCCCTAACAACCCGTGCTGTGGCCTGGCCTTGAGATGGGCTTGAGAGAACCTCTTTTTAGCTTGTTAGCCTTTTCCATGGGCAGAGCCATCTACTAGATCAGGATGGATGTAACCTGGATATGACAAAACGCAGACCTTTGTTATTGTGGTAAAACAAGGCAGCCGGTTTTTGCCCGGGAAGCAGGGGTGAAAAGGTGGAAGAGCTCTGGAAGGAGGGTGAAGAACAGAGGGTACAAAAGGACCTGTCAGGAGAACCCTAAAAGACACGTGCCACCCTTGAGGCTTCACCTGGGATACAGGGCACGTTTCCTCCAGGTCACTCCCAACAGTCGAGGACTATAGGAACTGTGTGGTCCTCTGGACCAAAAATGCTTAATTCCCAACTTGAGACTGTAATTACTTTCCTCTTGCTCACAAATTTATGAGAGTCAAATCCAACACTGATTCTTCCTCCAGGTCTTGATAAATTGTTACAAAAAGAAGTGCTGGCAGATACTTTCCTATAGCGGGTGTCTAATATGAGAAAATACTACTTTCTATACCCACGTATCTAAATCTAGTTACCTTCTTTCAAGGCCTACCTTCTACCAACCCCCCCCACCCCAGTTCATCTCCTGCCTTCTACTCCTACTCAACCAAGATCCACTGTATTAAAACATTACATTATTTAACAACGCCATTTTGCTCCTCTCTCCTAACCTCATTTAAGCTTTTTTCAGAATGGCTCGTGCCTTTCTGTATCTTCCACAGGATGGAACAGGCATTAAGTACTAGCTTTCTGACTGATTTTCAATGAATACTGTCCATCGGTCACAAAGTTCTAAGTATCACAATTCTCTAAAGGCACTAATAATACAGAGCACTTCCCAACCATGCAAAGCTCTTCAAACTGTGATTCAAAGCTTTTAGCGGAACCTCAGAATTCCTGAGGACTATGAAGATACATACAATACGTTGAGATTATGGAAGCCACAACCCGAGTTACCACCCGGAGCCTACAGGAGACAGTACGAGGGAAGGTGAAGAGAGAGCATTTCAGTTTGAAAACCGGAACTTTAAGTACTGTAGGTACTCACACGATACACAGGATAATAGCTGACATTTAGAAGCTTGGCCACTGAGTTACAAATGAGTCATGCTAGAAAATAAGATTTATGGTCTTATTTTTTTAATCCATTTGTCAGTTAATAAGAATTCAGTAAAATAGAGAACGTGCATTAAGTGGTCTTTATTGACATTTCGCATTCAGTTATTTTATCATCAGTTCTTCAGTTAATTGTGTCAGTACGATAAGTTCTTTTATATTTGCTATGGGAATTTAAATGTAAAATAAATACAAAATACATCTGTGGTTTCATGAACACTCAATGAAGCTTTTTCTGAGGTATTCCTTCCAGTCTGGTTTTATGCCAGATCCTGCTTTTTACTTCCCCTAGGAAGAGTCTCTTAAACCACACAATGAATCTGGAACCAATGAACTCGAGTTTTAATTACATTAGACAAATTTTTTGATCTCGTCATACAATACCAATACAAAAGCACCGCCCATGCCTCTCAGTACGTTGGACCAGGCACCTTTGAAGAAAGCCTTGGGTCCTTCATCTTTTGCAATCTTTCTCCAGCAGTCCACTGTCCCGGTGTACATAATGTCCGCTGTGGAAACAAATGTTGGTAAGGGCTCCATAATTCTGGAGGAAAGAGACTTTTCCTCTGGAAGACACCTGCACATGGTGTTACCAGTTTTACTAAAGGAAGGTCCCTTTAGCCTTACACCCAGCTCTGGACATCCCCTCCCCTTGCGTAACTGTTGGGCAGGGTCTCTTGTCTTTCCTACTTCAACTGAAGATCAAGTGAAGAACTGGGCGATTAACCAGCTAATTCACAGATGTCAAAATGTGAAATAGGAAGGGAATGGGGTGGGGAAGAAATATTAAGCTGGGTGGTGCCCTTTCTTATGGAGAAGAAAAGTGAGGCCTAATACTCAGATTATGCCCAAGTTTATAGACTTAAAAAAGATGCAATTATTAGGTTGAACAATATGAAACCGCTAACATTTCACTATTTTTTGATTTTAAAAATGGCAATTCCATATGTCTGAACCTGTGGAAGCCAAAACTTTTTCTATCGCAACAGACTGCTTCAGACCATCTCTCCCCCAGCTAAATCACCCTCCCCAGTAATACTGGTGATAACTAGATAAGAGAAGTAAACAAATTAGCTAATTACTTCAATTCTTTCCCCTTGTTTCTGTACCCAGGCTCTAAGGGAAAAAGGCCTATGGCCTCTATGATGCTAGATACCCAGTTAACTTCACTTCTGAGTATCCCACTTTTGATGTTCTTATCATTTCTTTGACTAAAAAAAAAAAAAGAAACCTTTTCTCCAAAGGAACAGTTGAGAATGTTAGGGAGGAGTCATCATAATCTTTCCTTTCTAAATTCTTATCACATAATTTTAACTTAGAATAACAAAGGCTGAAAAGAGCACTGACTAGTATTCTCCTTGGGCCGAAAATAAGATTTAGATAGGTCTGAGGCTTACCCCCTTTTCGGCCAGACTGCATCATCATCCTACGGCGAACAGTGTCAAAGGGGTAGGACACCAGCCCTGCCACCGCCGTCACGGTCTGGGCAATCATCCAGCTCACGATAATGTGCACATTCTTGGGGTCAGGCAACATCCCTGAGGGCAAAGCCAAAAAGCCAAATGGCCATGATGTCATTCCTCTGAGCCACTGAGCAGAAAGCAGGTGAGGATGGAGAAGTGGCCCCTAAACTTCCAACTCCCTGCCCCACCCTCCCTGAAGTACCCGTCCCTCATTAGGTGTCTCACAAGTAGCCAGGCAGCCAACAAAAGTTGGTGGCGCCCTCCCTGGACTGGCAACATCAGAGCTGTGCCCAGTGTACGGGGCAGGTTGAAGCGGCTCCAAGTTAAACTTGGTAACTGATAGAGGGAGCCGGGCTCCTTCTGTCCTCTCTGAATAACTCAAGGCCAGGGCTTATTTCACTAGAGGACAAGGAGAACCCCCTGGCTGTCGATCCACAACTCACAACCTCCTCACCGAGAGGCCTCAGTTAAAGCCCAAGGACAAGGGAAAATTGAGATTAACAAATGTAAAGTTCTTTATGAGTTAGAGATCCCTCAGGATCTTCTCTGCACACACCCTCCTCCTGCCCCCCACCCCGACACCCTTCTCTCACCCTTGGCAGTATCATAGACTCCAAAGTAGGCAGCTCTGTAGATAATGATGCCCTGGACAGAGACGTTGAAACCCTGGTAGAGACCCCTAAGGCCATCAGACTTGAAGATCTTGGCGAGACAGTTGCCCAGACCAGTGAACTCACGCTGGGCGGCACCCTTGCCCACGTCGGCAGCCAACCTGGTCCTAGCAAAGTCCAGTGGGTAGACAAAGCAGAGGGAGGTGGCCCCAGCTGCCCCGCCGGAAGCCAGGTTACCAGCAAAGTAGCGCCAGAACTGCTTATGCCGGTCCACGCCCCCCAGGAAGATCTGCTTGTACTTGTCCTTGAAGGCGAAGTTGAGAGCTTGGGTGGGGAAGTAACGGATCACGTTGGCCAGGTTACCCCTCCAGAAGGAGAGAAAGCCCTGCTCCCTGGGGATTCTCACCACACAATCAATGATCCCTTTGTACTGCTTCTCAGCACTGATCTGTTTGCTGGCATGCTGGACCTGTGGGAGGGGGAGGGGAGGAGTAGGGCAGGAGAGGACAGGAAGGGCAGAGAGAAGGAAAGAGACAGGAGAACAAGAAGGTTTGCACTTCTTTGATTTCCTTTTTTTTTTTTTTTTAAAGTACAGGGAAATCAAATGAATATAGAGTAAATGTAAATGTTAAGCTACTTGGATAATGAGCCCCCCAAATCCAACTTTGCCTCAATTATCAGGGCATTTGAGAGAAAAGGTTCTGCTCCAAACAGAGAAGATGATTTAACTGTGAAAAGGGAGTCGTTTATTTGTTGCAGTTTCCCTAGATGCCAGAACTATACTAGGGGCTTACAGGAGATAGAAATGATTACAAGTCCCTGCTCCAAAGGGCACCTGCTCTGATTTAATAAAGATGATGGGCAGGAGATGACGATTCCTCTGTCTCTAGTCTCCCCGAGACCAGGGTCCCTTAGTAGATGTTCTAACAGAAGGAGAACGAATCCACTAGGCATTTAAGCCTGAAATTTTAAAAACAGATTATCCAAGTAATCAAGTTTTGAAGGGTTTGTTGCTGTGAGCAGTTTGTTGGGGTTTCTCTTGTTACTGATCATTTTGACTCCCAAATTGAGGACACCCAATTCCTCATTGAGCTGCCTTTGCCTTTAAGGCAAGTGGAGGAAAAAAAGATAGATGGGATGAAGAGGACAAGCCATTCAGAGACCAGGCTGGGAAGAAAAGGATTTTGGGAAAAGATGAGGAAGGCGATCTGAGTGCATTCTGAAAATTGTTTCTTAGTCTCTCAAAACTTGTTTCTTCATATGTAAAATGGAAACAATACCTATGTTACAGAGGTCATACAAAAATGCACAGGCATGTCAGCATACAGCACAGCTGATGCGACACCGTAATAATAATCTTGAGTACCAATTATTTAGATGTCTTCATTGTAAAAGGTGGATGCAGGTAAGAGGGTGCAAGGGACATTGAAAATTAAGAGTTGAGGCCGACCCAAGAGGCCTGAGTGGCGTGCCCGCACTGTCCCCGGAGCAGGATCTGGCTGGCCGCAACCTACTAGGAGTGGGTTTCCATATATAGACACCCGCACGCGGGGCGCCATCCGACACCAGGAATCCGCTACTGACGCTGGACCTGTATCTGCGCAGAGGGCACCTTACCCTCCGCGCAGGCCGTGCGCCGGGCCCAGGCCTAGCGCGGATTTTCCGCAGCTCCGGGCCCCGCTCCCTTTCGCCCGAGGCTCACCGGGACCCCGCGCGCCCGGCACCGCGCCCCGCGCCCCGCTCGCCGCGCCCGCGCCGCCCTCACCTGCAGCAGCAGTTTGACCCTCTCTATGGGGGCGACGGCGGTCTTGGAGACAGCAGCGGCGACGCCACCGGCGAGGAAGTCCTTTAAGAAGCTCAAAGCCTGATCGCTCATGCTGACAGCCGGGCGCACACCGCCTCCGGGAGCCGCGTTCTTGCTCTCTCCGCCCGGCCAGGAACGCCCTCCCTGGCTTCCTCCGTGCGCAACGCGAAGGGGCCGCTCTCCTAGCCCCGCAGCCCGCCTTATATCCCCCGCCCAGCCTCTCGCGAGAGGAGGAGGGCCCTGGGGCCGTGCGCGCCCCGCGCATTGGCTGGGCAGGTGCGCGGACCCCCCCGGCCGGCCCCCTCCTCTGCAGAGGGCATCGGGGGCGAAGGCGCTTCCGGGAGGCAGGGGTGGGCCGGGGGCTGTGCCTTCGCTTGGGACGTTTAAAGGGCAAATTCATGTTATCTGTCCCGCGAGCAGAGGGAACACCGTGTCTCTGCAGCATGTGGGCCACTGTATTTATAGCACAAGGAGGTTTAGGCTAGGCCAGACCTGGACTCTGGGCCCTCGGCCTCGAGCCCGGCTCGCTTTAACTTCGGGCTTGCACGAGACCCACTCCTGGCCAAGGCATTTCGGCCCATTTTCCTTCTTCTTTGTAACTGTGTCCCTCACCAAAGCTTCCTGCCTGGATGTGGGCCTCTACAGAGTTGTGTGCTGTCACAAATCAATTAAGATCCGCCAAAGTAAATACACTAACGTCATATGATGCTGTGATTGCTTCACGTAATCTGGCAACCTGCTGAATCTCCTCTTCTCCCCATTCAGTCGTTCAATCATTCATTCTGCTATCAAATGTTTATGTGCCTAGAACTCACTGCCACCAGGACAGGCCGAATGCAAGGGGCCACTAGGTGAATACTTGTCTTAGCAAGTTGAGTGTGTGTGTATGTGTCTGTTGCTTTTTTGTTAGGTCAGCCTGTCACCCCATGACGCACAGCGCCTGGTAACTCTTAAGAACAAGGACCTTATAGAACACCTTTTTTGTGTGTGTGTGTGTGTGTGTGTGTGTGTGTGTGTGTGTGTGTAAATCCCTTAAGGGCTTAATGTTCCACTCTGCTCTCAATGGAATCTCAGCACACATTCTGAGCAGAATGTTCTCAGGCAGCTGGCGGCTTCTTGAGGGTCAGTGGTTTTACCCTTCCTGTCGGACTAGCTGAGTGACTGGGATGTTAAGTAAGACAAGGTCAAATCCTTGGCTGTATTTGCCTTTTTAATAGACACCTGGGGTTGGGGCGATATATGCTATCTAGTCCTAGGAGTTGATTGCAATTTTTTTTTTGATATACATTACTATGAGCTTTGATTTTCCTTAACTTATTTTTAGGCAGTTCCTATAATCATACAGGTTTTCAAATACAGCTGTTACTTCCCCTAGAATCACTGCACTAAACTGTTTACACTACTCAATTCTCTTGCCAGGTTTGTTAATGTTCCTTTGAACGTTGGACAAAGTTTATTCATTTTTTTTCAACAGGCTTGCTGATGAATGCAGATAGACATCATGATAGGCACTGAGGGAGCTGCAGTTCAGTGTCACCCGGGGTCTGAAGGCGTCAGTAGAGCAGAGGTCACTTACTTGGGTGCCAGGACCACAATAGGTATGCATTTATCTGAAGCTGGAGCAGGCTTGTGGTCAGAAATCCAGGTGAGCTGTAGGAAAGCTAGCAAAGTGCAAATTTACCAAGGTCATTGCAGGCAGAAGGTCGAGAATTCAGCATAAAGAGGAAAGATATTTATGTATTCATTCAACAAACCCTTAAGCACTTATCAAACACCAGGACCCCAGTTTGGCCCTGAGGATTTAATATAAGATATGACTCAGCCCCCCAGAACCCCAAAATATTCCCACTACTCAAAGAAGTTCAGCAGTGGATATATTTGTCACTTGTGCAGATTTATCACAGCTTCACATACAGATTTTCATAGGTCACCATAATCCACATGTTCGTCATTGTAATGATCATAGTGTACTGAATTCCATCCTGTTCATACAGAGCAGCTGCCTACACCATTTCCCTTTTAATTGTGCATGAGAGATGTGTCTTATTTTTATTATGAAAAGTAATACTTCTATATAGATACTTACGCACAGATTTCATTTCCCCCTTGTTTTGCCTTCTCATGTATTCCCAAAATGGAATGAATAGATACAATATTTTAAAAGTTTTTCAGCTCCTGTACAGATTGAGAAATTGTTCTTCAGAAATACTGTATGATGTCACTTACATGTGGAATCTAAAAAATACAACAAACTAGTGAATATAACAAAAAAGAGACTCACAGATACAGAGAAAAAACTAGCGGTTACCAATGGGGAGAGGGGGTTAAGATTACAAACTATAATGTATAAAATAAACTACAAGAATATATTGTACAACACAGGGAATATAGCTAATATTTTATAATAACTGTAAACTGAGTATAACCTTTAAAAACTATGAATCACTACATTGTATACCTGTAATATATAATATTGTGCATCAACTATACTTCAGTTAAAAAAAAACATAGTTTCTTGAAAAAAAAAATGTGGAGCCCACCAGCTATGTAAATAGGCTCTTGTTTCCCACAGATCCTCCTCCAACACTGGCTTTAAAAAAAAAAAGGATCTTTAGTTATTTGTGCCATTTTATGTGTTCTAATTTGCACCTCTTTAATTGCTATGAAACTGTGCGTATTCCATATGATTCAACCTAATTTCTCAGCATTTTCCTTTTGTATAAATTTTAATCTTCCTTGACCACTTATGGAATGAAAGCAGAGTTATCTGCCTGTATTTACAACAATTCTTTATACATTTGGGACAATATACATGTACTGAGTATTTTTCATTTTTGAAAAATATTCATATTATTGCATTGCTCTAACAGCGTTATTTCTTTAAATACACACAGATCCAGAATATGATGATATACGTCCCATACTGGTGTAACTATATCTCTTTGGTAGATATACTAGTTTATTTGCCCTAATAGATAATTAGTCTATCTTCTACTTTTTTGGTATTTTTTTTAAGTGTAGCACTACGTTATATATTATAAGGAGGTATGGTCCAATTTCATTTTTTTTCATACCATTCTTGAGTAAGCCAACACTAATTCTTATGTAGATATTTTCTTCTCTCCATTATTTGTCTTATGTTATTAATTCTAATTTGTCATATAAGTGCTTATAATAGCTTTAATTTAAAAAGTCACCATACTATCACTTATTTATTTGATCATCACTCTTAAAAAAAAAGAACGTTTATGTGATTCCACAACCACTTAAAAAATAAGAGTTTTGTCTGCCTATATGCCTGGATTTATTTTTACTGTCAAGTTGTTCAATTATTTAAATATCACAAGAAAAAAATTTTAACAGACATGTAAGTTAAATGAAATATTAACATATTAATTCAGGAAAGTTTATCATCTTTGTTACACTTAATTTTACCGATCAGAATTGTTGGTATTTTCTAACTAGGAGATATAATATTTCTTCTCGGCTTCTGTCCAATTATCCTGTCCCCTCAGGGGAGCTGTAGCTGGAATCCTCAACAAGAGGTTTTCCATGGAAATCCATACACTGTTCTCACCCTCCATGGACTTTCTCAGAAAGGAGAGGCCTCAGATGCCCTCAGGGGCACGAGCTGTCTGTGATCACAAGATCTGGGTATCACTTACACAGGCGGAGAGAGAATGACCTGCAGCAGAGCATATGTTCACCAGCCAATCCCAGTACTCAGTGGCCTTCTGCCAGCTTGAGAGTGGACAGGGCATCTGAGATAAGAAAGAAATTTCTGCTTTCAAATGCGGTGTGGTATCCTGGAGCCTGGAGGAGTGGGGGGCGGGCAGGGCTGGGTACAAGTAAGAGTAGGGTATTGAGCTAGACTTCTGGATTTTTCACGGCAGCTTTTAAAGAATTAGTCTCTTTTACCAAATTGGGACTGGAGAATGGGAGCTGCTAAAGAGTAAAAGGATAAGAAACACTTTAGGATTTGCTGATGATGGAGAGAACGCACTGCCTGTGTGTAGGTGACTCTAAAGCTGCTAGGATTTAGAGCACAATCTTGTGGTTTGTTCACATGGTAAACTCAGGCAATAAGCAAAGAGGAATGAATTTTGAACTTTGATTTTTTGGGGTCATATAAAACCACATATGAATTGCTGAATTTCAATCAAGGGTATTTAGTAGACTCATTCATACTCACGCACTGATGCATTGTTTCCAAAAGACAAAACAAAACAAATGCAATATTGCTCCACAATTCTTGTTCAAGGTAGCTTAATTAATTAGAATACCCTAATTAACAAATTCTTTACAATCAAGCACCTTAATAGTTAAGTCCTTATTAAAGCTCACACACACATACCACATGCCTTCAGAAATCATGCATATTCATGCAAAACACTCTAACTTCCAGCTCCTGCGTAGCTCATGCCAAGCAAAACTTTGAAACTAGAAAATCTATTGTCTTTTTTTTTTTTTTTAACCCATTTGTTCGTTGTAGACTCTTCTTATCCTTTAGTGATCAACTCCTTTGGGTATCCACTCTCTTCCTGCTCGTATGCATCAAAACAGAAATTACCTGAATCATTCATTCATTCATTTCTTTTCTTTTTATCTTTCAGCAAGCATTATTGAATGCCCGCTCTAGACACCAAACACTCTGTTAGGTACCAGTGATACAAAAATCACGAAGGTTAAGATCGCTGCCCTGGAGAAGCTCACGTGGCGGGAACAGACACACTGGTGTTGCCTACAGAGCCCTTCCAACGTGGTGAGACAAGGCTCCACGCAGAGCTGTGGCTGTAACTTCCCGCTGAATGACTGTCAATGTGCTACCCTAGTCAGAACTAGTATTTTTAACATTTTATGAATGCTTATGATAAAGACGTTTTGTTAGAAGGATTTTAGGTGTGATTATTTAAAGGGGGTGATTTCTGGGAAGATGAGTCGCTGAATCATAAAAAAGATGGTCAGATGGATTTCTTCTCCCAGAAGGCCCTCCTCCCCGGAGAAACTGGCTCAGCAGTGCTGGAGGCAGGGAGCCTGGGTACTTTCAGTCCCTGCAGCCTGTCCTCAACTAACAGAAGTGGACAGCCCCTTCCTAAAGGAGGTCCAAACCTCTTCTCTCCCACGTAGGAGCCCCCTCTTTACTTTATCCACGACTGCAATAAGTATATTCAGATTCTACAGTGCAGTTAAGGTTATGTTTATGCATGTGTAAGAATGTCTTCTGGCCATAACCACCCACCCTCCCTGTTTCACTGCCTTCTGGCTTCAGTGAATCGCAGCCTCCGTGAATAAAGCCATTACTCACCTGGAGCTGACTTGATTGGTTTTCTAAGTACATTTTGAACTGGCTTCCCCAGGATTTAGTATTTCCTTATCCTAGCAGTTGTTTTATTTTTCTTTTTAAAAAACACTTGCTTTATTCCTGTTATGATTTAAATCAATGTTTAATAACTGTTATCAGAGAGACCATTTTTGCTCACCTGTGCTGTTGAAGAGCAATATATTGCTGTTTTAAGGTACGGAGTCTTTTTCCCCATGTGCTGGCTTTTACCCCATGACCTTTTCCTTTTTCAGTCAGCTAGACATCCTGTGTCACTGCCTCAGAAAAAGAAAACATTCCGAAAGCAAAAAAAAAAAAAAAAAAAATAATAGAGTCTGTTCTCGGCATTTGGATTTCCAGAGGAAGGGAAAGAATTCCAGTCTACACAGGAGATTTGGTGGAATATGTGAGGGAAAGCAGAACTTCCTGCCCAGCACACCCTTCCAAAGATTGATTCAGGTTTTCCCAAACCTGGGGAGAAAGAAGGAAGGCTACAGAGAAAGCAAGGAGTGAGATGTTAGTTTGGGTCTTGAGAAGATGGGGTCCCCTAACCTCCCCAGCCCTGGGGAGGCAGCGAGAAGCCAGAGGAGATAAGGCTGGGTGGCGTTTTAGGACACAGGTCAGAGAGACAGCCTCCCAGAGTTCATTCATCATGAAAAAGAACAGGAGGACAAATCTCAGTCACCTGCAGGTCAGCCTGCTTGGGTGAAGGACCCTAGAAAGCCCCATTAGGTTTCTCCTGCCCCTGTGTGATGTGGGAGCTGTGGGATAACATTTTCTACCCAAGGACACCAAAGTCAGCCGGGGGCGAGCCAGACCTGAAGAGCCCCGTGGTTGGAAATGAGGCCAGTGTCAGGCGTGACCTGACGGAGCAATGACTGAAGACGGGACGGGGAGAAGGAGGGCCCCGGCAGCTGATGCCAGCACGGGTAGATCCAGACCACACGCCTCTTCCTCCCCAGCCTTCGTACCAGAACCATCCTTGGAATGCAGATGGAATCCACCAGAAAGCAGTGGAGAGAAAAGGGGACCCAAATTGTTTCCACCACTTGGCAGAGTGGAGTCTCTTCATAGAAATTAAATTGCTTTGCACAGCTGTTTGTGGAGCAATATTCGTGCTTGCTATAGTATTTTCTTAGTTTTAAAAAACAATAGCTAAAGATTTGTCATAATTTTGGAAACTCTTTAGTGTTGCTCATTCCATCAAGCACATTTCTTTAAGAAGGAGAGGCAGCCAGGGTGGGTGGCTATCTCTTGGTAGGGTGCGTACTTAGCATGCACGAGGTCTGGGGTTCAATCCCCAGTACCTCCATTAAAAAAAAAGGGAGAGGAAGTCTTAAATGAGAATGTGTGTGTGTTTTAGGGGAGGGAGGACCTTCAGGGTCGTTCTCTATAAATCACTATGAAACTCCAGCTTGTGCATTTGTATTAAATGGCTAAGTAAGTAAGTACAACAAATGACTCTTTTAACACATAAGCTCCATGGTAACTTTTTGTTGAATGACAGGGAAATACCATGCTTCAATTTCTAGTGCACTTATTCTTAAATTTTTCCAATAAGGGAGCACCTAGAACCCACCCTAACTTTTGTGGACACTGAGAAGTGCAGGTATATGGGATTTCATCATATAAAGTAGGAGTAAATATACTGGCAGAAATATGACTGTCTGTGATGTGCATCTGCCATATAAAATCATAGCCACTTCAGTGCTGGGTTTGTCCCGTTTCTCCTTACAGTTCTGTCAAATTTTCCTTTATATATTTTAAGGCTTTGTGGGGTTTTTAATATTTTTTTATTGAAGTATAGTCAATTTACTAGTGTATACTTTAGTGTTGTATCAATTTTTGGTGTACTGCATAATGCTGCCATCACACATGAACATACATATATTTGTTTTCATATTCTTTTTCACCGTAAGTTACTACAAGATATTGAATGTGGTTCCCTGTGTTATACAGTGTAAACTTGTTGTTTATTATATCTGTTTGCTTTAGACTGGTAGTCATGTAGGTTCAAACACATCCTAAAAAGAATGAAGAAAAAAGAAAAAAAAAGAAAGAGAAAAAAACCTAAGTTTTCTTGCTCCCTTCTCCCACCTTTCATGATTTTGATGTCCTTTTTTTTTTATTGTTATTTCACATCTTCATGTTTATTCCCTTGCAACTCATTGTAGTTATTGCATTTCCAATTATGGTCTTCTCATTTCTATAGCTTCCTGCTTCTTTTCTAATTAGAGTAGACCTTCCAATGTTGCTTTTAGGATAGGTTTAGTATTGCTCAATTCTTTCAGTTTTTTCTTGTCTATGAAATTCTTTAGCTCTCTTTCTACTCTAAAGGATAGTCTTACCAGATAGAGTATCCTAGGTTGCAGCTTTTTCTCATTCAGGGCTTTGAATACATCTTGCCACTCCCTTCTGGCCAGCGATGTTTGTGTAAAGAAATCAGCTGAAAGCCTATGGGGGATCGCATGTAACCAACTCTTAGTTTTTCTCTTGCTGCATTTAGAATTATTTCTTTATCTTAAAGCTTGGCCATCTTGATTATAATATGCCTTGGTGTAGGTCTGTTTGGGTTCTTCTTGTTTAGGACCCTCTGTGCTTCCTGTACTTGGATATCTGTTTCCTTTTTTAGGTTTGGAAAGTTTTCAGTCATGATTTCTTCAAATATCTTTTCAATTCCCTTTTCTCTTTCTTCTCCTTCTGGGACCCCTATTATGTGTAGGTTGGCACACTTTATATTATCCCATAGGTCCCTTATATTGCTTTCATTGGTTTTTACTTGCTTTTCTGTCTAATGTTCTGATTGGGTCACTTCTGCTATCCTGTCTTCTAAGTCACTTATTCGTTCCTCTGCATTATCTAGTCTGCTTTTGACTGCCTTGAGCTCAGCTCTTATCTCAGCCATTGAGTTTTCTCTTTTTAATTGACTCCTCTTTATAGTTTCTATTTCTTGTCATAGTATTCTTTGTGTCTATTCATAGCCTCTCTTATTTCCTTCAGTGCTTTTATCACCTCCTTTTAAAGTCATGATCTAGTAGACTGTCAAGGTCTATCTCATTGTTCATTCTTTCAGGGGACTTCTCTTGTTCTGTTAATTGGGAGTGGTTCCTCTGCTTCTTCATTTTACTTATATCTCTCTGGCACTATGGATTATGGAGTATCAGTTTATCTACTGTGGTCTTGAAGGGCTGTTTTATTTTTTGTTTGTTTTTATTTAAAGTGGGAGCATTCCTTTGCAGACTACGTGTATCTAATAGTTTTGTTGCGATGGCTGTTCTCACTATGGTCAGTTGCCATGTCTTTCTTCCGTGTGTGCTGGCTGTTACCCTTTGATTGGGGGTGTGGTTGGTGTTGTGATCAGAGCCTGCCCTGATTGTTGTTGTTGAGCGGGGCCTCCTTTTATGTTCTGTGGTTTTCACAGCCTTGACAGGGGCTGGGTATGTTCCCCTGATGCAGGAATAGAGGCTTCTAGACCCATTTCTGATCTGTGGTGTGTGGTAGGCAGGGCTGGAGCACTTCAGCTGTGAAGAAGAGTCCACAAGACTCTTCCACTGGGCAGTGCCCTCTGTGGTGTTGTCTGTCACTTGTCATGTGGGCTTACAGAGTACTCTTTGATGCTGCTGCCTTTGTTCCCACCTTAGCTGTGGGAATGTCGGGCCCCTGCTCTGGTGTCCCTCAAGTTCTGGGCTCCAGGAACCACCAGTGCAGATCCACCAATGTCAGGCACTAGGACCCGCCTAGCGAGTGTGCAGTCACACACCTGAAACCACAGGGAAGCGCAGACCCCAGCCCTGCCTCCCCGTGCAGTACAGTACACCTGCCTGTTGTAAATACCGGTGCTTGTACTCACCCCGCTGCGTGCCAGAACGCTGCTCACTGCAGGCTCTTCCCAGAGGCACGGGTCCACAAAGCTTCCAGAGAGAGCGAATCTGCCCTCTCTGCCTGGGGCTGTAAACAAATCCCACTCCCGCCTGTGAAGGTGCAGGGCCTCTGGGTATGGATTCAGCTTGCAGCCCCGGCTCCAGGCAGCAGCAACGGCTATGACCGAGCCCCACCTCTCTTCTCGCGAGAACACGCCAACAGTGGAGCCACTGCGGAGGAAGCGGTATGGCATGGCTGTGTTGCGCCCCCCTCACACACACAAACAGTGGTGTATTTTTTTTAATGGGGGTCCAGACTGTTCTGTTCTGCACACACCCCCAGCCAGAGCTCACACCGCCCTCCAGTCCCGAGGCTGCCTCTGTGCAGTGGGCCCCTGCCCTCTGCCTGGGCTCCTCATGGATCTCCAGCAGCGAGTCCCAGCTCGTCCCTGCCAGCTGGCTCTAAGGCTGGGGTCGCAGGGACCCTCCGTTTCCCTTGGTTCTGTCTGCCAAGCGGTGCTACTTTCTCCTCTGAGCCTCCGAAGCTCCGCTGACCTCCTGGCTGGAGGGGGCATTCCAGCGTGAGGGCGCCTTTCTTCCTATGCCGCTCCCTCCCTGCAGGACTGGTCCTGCACCGATTTTTCCTTTTCTCTTTTTTCTGTTACCAGATTTTGTGAGAATCCTCCCATATTTCGAAGGGAGAAACACTCTCCCAGAGTTCAGTAGGTGTTCTATGCCACTCATTGGGTTTGTAGATGTAATTCTTGATGTATTTGTGGGAGAGGGTGAGCTGTGATCTCTCTACTCCGCCATCTTGGCACTTACAGCTTTGTGCCTAAAGGCGGACAAGATTTGAGTTGCTATACCTTCATGGTGAATTTAGCTTTCATCATTAAGTTTTAGTCCTTTTTATCTGTACTAATGCTTTTGCCCTAAAATCCCTAAATGAACAGAGCAACGCCTGCTTTCCTTTGGTTCGTATTTGCCTAGTTTATCTTTTTCTGTTCTTTTACTTTCAGCCATTCTACATGTCTGAGGTATGTTTTCCATGAACTCTTATATTTTCTTTTTCCTTTTTTAAAAAAATTCTAAGTTGATATGCTTCTTTTAGCTAGAGAGTTTGGATCCATTTCCATTTGTTGTGACTGCTTATATTTTTAAAATTTTATTTTTAAATAATTATAGATCAAAGGAAGTTGCAAAGGAATCACTACACATGGTTTAAAATTTATTTCTGTCATTTTATTTTATGCTTTCCATTTGTCCTCCTTCATGTTCCTGAAAGTCACCATTTATATCACATGTTTACCATGTCTATCCTATGTCAACTATTACATATGTTTCTGAATTACATATTAAGGTGCTAGTAACACTATAATAATCGTTAATTATTTTAGGTGGCTACCATTTTGCCACCTAAAGAGAGTGCCACATTTCCCCTCTTGGCCTATTTCGGCACTGAGTATCTCTCTGGGCTGTGATGCCAACTTATTTGCTGCTTCAGAAAACACTGAAGTCAAATTAATAAGGAATTGACGCAGCTGTCGAGTATGTGCAGCTCGCCTTGGATTAAGTTGAGCTCTGGAAGAATTGTTTGGATTTCATAACATTATTCAATGTGGCCACTAGGGGGAGATCACATATAGCGATCCTCAAAGTAGGAGGCTGGGTCTCGAATTTTTATTAAAAAAACCTGTCAATAGTACACTAAACTAAGGGGGGAGGGAATCTTCCTACTTTTAAATAAAGACATACTAGTGCAGCCTCAAAATAGTAGACAAAAAGAATTCAGTCAAAGCAGAGACTCCTATAAGAAAAGAAAGGGAGCCCAAGTATGTGATGCCCCAAGAAATGCACTTTATTTTTGGAGAGGAGAGGGAGTAATTCACACTAACTCCTTTCAGATAAATAAATGTCTGGTAGGACTTGAGAAAATTTCCAAGGCTGAGTCTGGGCTCAACAGAAAGAATGATGTGATGAGTAGAATTGTCTGGTAAGAGCTAAGGAGGGGAAATTGGTGGCTCACGTGTCTCCTGTTTGCGATCTCAAGATCGGTACTTGTCAGTTTTATAAAACGTATACATTCCATCACATGTGTCATCTCGACTAATGCAGGTACGATGAGAACAGAAAAGGCATTCTCAAAAGAGATGGGGCTCTTAAAATACTGGGGATCGAGGATCACAGTGGATCATCCCAAAATGCCAAAGTTTCAGGTGAAAACTAAACAGAGGAAGAAAGCTTCCTTTATTGACTCTTTGACACTGTAAACTATGTGCATATAATAAAAATCACCTTTCTTAACAGAACAAAACCAGAACTTCCAAGATGAAGTGTGAAAAAAGAATCTCCTGGTGGAGTCAGAGACTGTTTCCGAGATGCACTTTTGTAAGGGAGTCTCGTGAATTCTTGCTGCTGCCAGCACGCCCACGGTAGGGACTAGTCTCCCCAGCGGCGGCCTGAAGTCCCCGTAGGATTCTCTGAGGTGCAGCTGACGCTAAGCTGACGGTCCAAAAAACTTTACCAAAGGTCGAGGATTACGAAAGAGAAGCAAAAAGACACAGCATAATTTGAGCATGCCTCGTCAGGTAGATCTTATCTCAGGAGTTCAAGGTCCCCTCCTTCTCTACATGGAATCCTGTGGAAATGGAAAGGTCTCTGCTGGGTCCTTTCTTCTGATTTCTAGCTTATCCTCAATTAGGGCAGAATTAGCTTAATATGTACCATTTGGGAGTGCCTCCGACACCCGGGCCCGTGGAGAGCACCTGAGTCCCCTCCCACCACAGATCTGGGTTCTTATGTGATGACGTGTCTTTTCCCTTCGGGACTGATTCTGGGGGTGATCTTACCAGGACAGTCATACCTCAACCTAGTAATGCAGCATCCACCAAATACACAGGACCAAAGGTAAGAGTTCATGGCAACAAGGGAGTCATTTACAAACTGCAGTTAGTCTAGAAAGTAAGTGGGAGAGATACCAGGAGCTCTGGTTTGTGTACAAAATGATTCTCAGGACACAGGTTAAAAAGAAGGAATGGCAGTATTCTGACTTAAGAAATAATCTTCTAACTTTTACTTATACATTCAGTTGTGTCTAATTAAGCCTGCATTGTTTTTCACCTATTATTTTTCATCAAGCTTTCTTGGATTGCAGATGGAGTAACCACCATCCTGGTTTGTCTAGGACTGACGGGTTCCTAGGACTCAGGACTTTCTATGCTAAAAACAGTAGTGCTGGGCGAACCAGGACACTTGTCACTCTTATTGCAGACCCGATTTAGAACCTGCTTCAACTCTGAACTCTCTTCCTAGGAAGATGCATGTACACTTGCTATTTTGTGTACAATTTCCTGAACTACTTCCAACATGTTTGTGAACCCCTAGCTGTTCATGGAACCTGGGTTAAGAAATTCTGACTTATATAAATACATTTTGGATTTTTTAAAAATGTACACTTATTTAAATCTTTGTTTCCTGAGGTAAAATCCTACTTTATGCAAAGGGTCAAATTGAATTATCTTTTTGAGATTTTCATATAATTTTAAATCAAGATTAACTTTGGTACTTTTCCTTTTCAGTCATAATCTAGAGGCCATGTTGGAAGAATAGTAAGTGAAGAGGAAGAGCAAGAAAATTCACTTGGTGTAGAGAAATGACTGAGAGACAAGTTCAGAGAAGGATTCCGAAACGTGAGAAAAGAATTCAAAAAGTATGATCCAGAAAAAGCAGGTAAGGTAAATGTATCATATTAGACTCACATTTAATTATTTTATGCTTAAGGATAGTTCCTTTTGAAACTAATACATATTCAACATGAAAAAATTAGAACCTACAGAAAAATATAACCAAGAAAATGTAAATCACCTAATAATTCCATCACTTGGTGATCACCACCATTATCATGTCGCTATATTTCGAACTAATCTTTTAAAAATTAAACAAATAAAACAAAAATTAGGATCATCCCTTATCACTTTTATTTTGTGGACATAGTTTTTATTATGTTGTGAACATTTCAACAAACCATTAACTAGAGCTTTAACATGAATTTTAATGTCTGCTCAAGATTTTATCAAATGACATGCCATAAAAGAAAACTATTTTTTTTCTACTTTGTTCTCAACACTCTATGCTCAGTACTTCACTTCTTGTCACCAAATGTGTGTGGTTTTTTTCTCACATCAACCAATTCTCCAACTCTCTGTGGGAGCCACCAACTGAGTGTCCTACAGTTTAATTCAGTTCTGCTACCTGAAGATGGCATCCCTCAGGTTACAGGCTCAGACCTGCAAGAATGCCTTTCCTCATTCCAAACACCAGTTGCACATCCAGGTTGTCATCTGTGCCTCATACCAACTGGCTATGAGTTGGAGGGTCCACAGTGAACCCCTCCTCAGATACAAGAATTTGCTAGGATGGCTCACAGACCTCAGGAGAACAGTTGACTTATTAGATTACTGGTTTATTATAAAAGGATACAACCGAGGATCAGGCAGGTGGAAGAAATGCACAAGACAAGGTACAGGGGAAGGGGTTCGGAGCGTCCATGCCCCTTCTGGTCATCCCACCCTCTCAGTACCTCCACGTGTTCAACCCAGAAGTACTTCGGGGATTTTTATGGAGGCTTCATCATGTGGGCATAATGGATTATTAACTCAATCTTCAGCCCCTCTTTCCTCCCCAGAGGATGGGGGGTGGGATTGAACAGTCCAAGCTTCTAATTATGGCTTAGTCTTTCTGGAGATCAGCCTTTGTCTAGGAGACCACCAAAACTTGCCTCATTAGAACAAAAGATTCTTGTATCACCCAGGAAACTCCAAGGGATTTAGGAGCTCTGGATCACGAACTGGGGTCAAAGACCATGTATTAAAACAAAAGATGCTCCTAGGACCTTTATCACTTAGGAAATTACAAAGTTTATAGGATTGCTGACCAGGTGCCAGAGATGAAGACCAAAATATGTATTTCTTATTATATCACAATGTTACTATTCCCCAATTAGTGTTGGGCATGTAAGTTATTACCGGTTATTCACTATTCTATTTATTATATTTAATACTTCAATGAATATACATCAACTTTTGTGTATGATTTATTTCTTTAGGGGAAAAAAACCCCACTGTGAATATCTTTAGAAATATTGCCAAAATTGCTCTCTAGAAATTTATGCCAATTCACTTTCTTACTAACACTATATACCTCCACCAGCATTAGCTTCCCTGGCCCACACTGGGTATATTAGTTGTCTATGGCTGCGTAACAGATTACCTCCTCCCTAAATTGTCAGTTTAAAATGATAAGCGTTTATTATCTCCGAGTTTCTGTTGGTCAGGAAGCTGGGCTGGGTGTCTCTGGCTCAGGGGCTCTCACGAGATTGCAGCTCAGCTGTCAGCCAGGACTGCTGAATGAAGGCTCAGCCTGGGGAGGATCCACTTCCAAGTTCACTCACTGGCCCTTAACCAGGCACATTCATTCCCTGTTATGTGGGCCACTCCACAGGGCAGCTCACAACCCAGCAGCTGGCCTCCCTAGAGCAAGCAAGTGAGAGACAGAAAGGACCCAAGAAGGAACCTCGGTCTTTCTAAAACCTCATTTTGGAAATGATCTTCCCATGAGGCTGCCATATTCTGTTTGTTAAAGCACGTGGCTGGGTCCAGCCCACGTTCAACGGGAGGACATTATACAAGGGCACGCGTACCAACATCTAGAGGCTGTCTATCACAGTATTTTCATTTCCAGATCAAGCTTTGCCAAAACTCACAAATCAATTTTATTTTCCTTTGCTCACATCTGATTACCCGTATACTTGAACACATTGTTTTTTTTCTAATTTAATATTTTATTTAGTAAGCTAGTATTTATTGAGCACTTACAATGAGCCAGACACTGAACTAAGCATTTTATATACATTTTCTCATGCATTCTTCCCAACAATCCAATAATGTGGGCACTATTATTAATCCCATTTTACAGATGAGGAAACTGAGGGATTTTTTTTAAGATTATCAAAGATTATATAACTGGTAGGCAAGAGGGCCCCCCAGTCCATGCTCTTAACCACAATTTTACCTTATAAGCTTCTTATGCCCATATAGGTATTTCTACTTACACATACGTATACACCCATAAACAATATATACAACTTTGTTTTTAAATTACTCATAAATATCACACTGTACAGCTGTTTTTGAATTTTTTCACTGAACATTGTTTTAGAGATCTATCCAAGTTGATATATGCCGATACATTAGTTCGGTCATTTTAACCACTGTGTAGTATTCTATAGTGCGAATGAATCACAGTTTATTTAGCTAATGTCCTGCTAAGGAAAGGTTAGTTTTAGCTTTTTCGCATTAGAGGTAATGCTACTCTGAATGACTTTCTGTACATTTTGGGGGGCACATTTGCAGAACCTTCTCCAGGGTAGACACTTCAGATGGAAGTAGTGTCCAAAACGTTTATGCCAATTTATTCACCAACAATGTATGAAAATTGCACTTTGCCTTGATCCTTGCTGTGTTTGCTAGGGCTGATGTAACAAAATACCACAGTCTGGGTAGCTTAAACCATGGAAATTTATTTTCTCATAATTCTGGAGACTGGAGTCAAAGATCAAAGGGTCGGCAGGGTTGGTTTCTTCTGTGGCCTCTCCCCTTAGCTTGTGGTTGCTGTCTTTTCCCTGTGATGTCATTTTTTAGATTTCCTCTGTAACAGTCTGTGTCCTAATTTCTTCTTAGGAGGATACCAGTCATATTGGATTAGGGCCCTCATTGCCAACCTCATTTTACCTTAATTATCTCTTTAAAGATGCTGTCCCCAAATACAGACACATTCCGAGGTACCGAGGGTCAGAGCATCAGTATCATCATATGAGCTTTGGGAAGATACAGTTCATCTCATGACACTCGTATTACTTGGATTTATCAACCTTAATAGTCTTTCTTAATTGAAGCATAGTTTGTTTACAATGTTGTGTTAGTTTCAGGTGTACAGCAAAGTGATTCAGTTATATATATATATTCTTTTTCAGATTCTTTTCCATTATAGGTTATTATAAGCTATTGAATATAGTTCCCCGTGCTATAGAGTATGTCCTTGTTGTTTACCTATTTTATATACGATATTGTATATCTGTTTATCCCAAACTCCTAATTTATCCCTCCCTTCCCCCTTCCTCCCTTTGGTAACCATAAGTTTGTTTCTATGTCTGTGAGTCTATTTCTGTTTTGTAAATAAGTTCATTTGTATAATTTGTTTAGATTCCACCCATAAGTGATATCATATGATATTTGTCTTTCTCTGTCTGACTTACTTCACTTAGTACGATAATCTCTAGGTCCATCCAATCTTAATAGTTTTAGAAATGCACTTAATGGTTGTAAATGGTGTTGTGTCATTTATCCTGTATCAATGTGTCTATTTTCGCTACTAGACAGTAGTTCTCAAAGCTAGGGCCTTTGTGTTACTGGTCTTTGTGACCCCACTGGGCAACAGGTATTTGGCATTTAGTAAGTACTTACCATTTGAATTACATTTTTTGATCAACTTGAAGACAAAGAGGCCAGTAGGTGCTGTCGGCTTAGCTCTGTTAGAATTCTTATTTTCTTTTAAATTGTTTTGATTAGTTTCCTAAAGTTTTATTAAATTATTTTAAGTTGTTTTTATTAATTTCAAGATTCACAAGGTACATAGTTGCCGTTCACATAAATAATTCCGTCTTGATTCTCCAGTTTGCATCTTATCAAGGCACTCTGCCTTCTTCTTTTACTGTGAGTCTCTGAAAAGCACTTCCCTGATTTTTAGAAATCCCAGTGAATGTAGGTGAGGCGGGGGCATAGTAAACAAAATACAGAATTAACCTAATTTGCTTTGGCTTTTAGTTCTGCCAAAGGTATGAATCAGTTGAGTGAAGGGAAGATTGAGAACGAGCCTATAGATTAAGTTACCAATTAGAAAAGATGCTTGATTTAAGTGTTAATCACGTATTTGTATATATTCTTTCATCATTTTATGAATGGCATAATTTTATCAAATTTTAAATGAAGTTAAATATACAGGTTCTAATTAGAAAGAAATGTCATTTCATTAAAAAATTTCACTGCTACCTTCCTCTTCCTAGATGTTTTATCAGGGAACGAGCCCTCCCTCTCCTATACCTTTTATGTAATTGTTACCTTGTATAAATGACTAGTAACATGGAGTTTTAATTCTCCAATTATAATGTAAGCCCCAAGAAGATAGCCATTATACTTTACAGCCTTATTGTGTCTTATAGGTACCTAGGAGATCCTCTAAAAAATACGTGGAATACTTCCTTTGAATTGTTCTCTGTCATCCTCCCTATGACTCTTAACAGGAAGAAAAAAATTTAAAAATCCAAACCCATGATTTATGTGGAAACTGCAAAGTAGCAGTGTGTGATGTCTCTTTCCCTTGGAGTTTGGAAAGGAAGATTTCTTTTCATTCCTGAAAAAGTTTGACTTGCACCTGAAGGAAGAATATTCAGATGATATCCCATAGAGATGCAACCGTATAAATAGTCCAGTTGGCATTAGTTATTTGGATCTTCTGAGAAACGTACAGAATCGCAGCAGTGAAGGGATCGTGCACAAAATCCTCCCTAAGCCCGCGCACAGCTGTATGGACCCTCCGTATTGTTATGGCCATTCTCCTAATCCACTAAGTCCCACCAACCATTGATAAACTTTCAGGGAGACTCAGCTTTTTAGCCTCCTCCCCTTTGTAGTGCTATGTCTTCCTGGAGACCTTGAATTATGGACAAGGGGCAGCCTGGTCCATAGACAGTCCATTAGAAGTTGGCCTTTAGGAACAAAGGTATTACAGTAATGAAACCACTCTGTGTTGTTACTAAAACTATTAGTATTATTATTACAATGACTTTCATGGAAGAACCAGTCTGCCTTCCCTGGCTGAGGAGGTTACCACAGGGCATGGGAGGATACAGATGTGCTAATTTTGGTCTGACTCACTTCCCCTTCAACAGCTCCTTAGTTTTCCCAGTGCCACACTTTATTTTTAGCTTTGGTCTTCTGCAGTGCTTGACCTTTTGCCTGGATGGAGCAATGTACTGTGGAGCTCAAACCTACAGCCCTCCCTGTTATGTGCAATGTAAGGGATATATGTGTGAGATTATGCCTTCTTTGGAAAATCTGCAATCCAGAATGGTCTTTTAGGATAAAGTAAAACTGTTTATTTACACACACACACACACACACACACCCCTCTTTGGTAACACTGCCTTGCACATCTGGATTATAATCTTTTATGTTTCTTCTGCTATCTGCTGCAAGAGATTAGTATAACCTTAACATTTATGAAAATAGTTCTAAAATGTGGATAGGATCATGTATCAAAATTTGCATCCTACTTGTTTTAGAATAACAAAAACTTACAAACAACTTTCAAAAATAGAAGAGTAATTAAATAAATCATGGAACATCCATGCAACAGGATACCATACAGCCACTAAAAATGATTACCAAGACTTTTTTTTTAATGAAATAGGAAAATACTAATTACGGACTATTAAGAAAAACAACTTAAGTCCAAAAGTATAAATACAACATGACTTTGGCTATTCCTTTGCTTGTCTCACCAAACTCACTGCAACAGCCCCCTAAATGGGCTCCTGTTACCAGATGTGACCTTCCCTTCAATCCATTCTCTACATTGAAGCCAGAAGGGTCTTCCTGAATTCGAATCTAGTCTTGTTCATTCCACCCTTAACACTCTCCACTGACTCCCTGTTGCCTTCAGGAAAATTCCAGGCTCATTAACATGAGGTCCAGATCCCTTTGTGCTCCCGCCCTGGTGGTCTTCAGCACTGCATCTCTGGATGTCTGTCCTCTTCTCCCATCTCAAGCACCAGGCTTTGCATTGCCCAGACGCCTGCCTTTGTTCTCTCTGACTGCGATGCTGTTGCCTCCTTTTTGCCTTCATATCTTCTTCTCGGCTTTCACATCTCAGATTACCCACCGTTTCCTCCAGAAACTTCCCCATCCTTACCGGGATTGGTTGCTCCTTCTCAGTGCTTCCATTGCCCTCTGTATGCCCCCTTATGGTAGAACGTATTGCCTTTTAATGTAATTGCTAATTTACTTACCCATGAGAGCTGGGTCTGTCTCTCAGGTCCATTATTTTGTTCCGTACCACAGTGTAGGTACTCATTAACTGTTGAAAAAATCACAGTCAACCGTCAAGTGGTTAATAGAAATTTTGTCTGAGTGATTGAATTTTGGACTGTTTTAAATTTCCTCTTTTCTTATTCTAAATCAAATTTTTTTATTGTGGTAAAGACACATAATATTAAATTTACCATATTAACCACTTTTACGTGTATGGTTCAATAGTGTTCATTATGTTCACATTGTTGTGCAACAGATCTCTAGAACTTTTTCATCTTGCAGTGCTGAAACTCCAGACCCACTGAACACTGACTCCTCCTCCCGCCTTCCACCATCCCTTGGTAAACATTTTTCTACTTTCTGCTTCTAAGATTCTGGCTGCCTTAGATACTTCATATGAGAGGAATCATACTGTATTTGTTCTTTTCTGATTGGCTTATTTTGGTTAGCATAATGCCCTTAAGTTTCATCCATGTTAAAACACATTTGTCATATGAAATCTATTACCTCTATAACCAGAAAAAAGTTCTGTATAGAATCATAGGAGCTAGAAGTGATGCTAGAATTTATTTAGACCAATTCCCCCCACCCATAATGTTATTTTTTTCTAGATGAGAGACCCAGAAATAGAAAAGTAACTTGTTCAAGGACTAAAGGTTAAATAATGGCAAAAGTGAGCCCAACAAATATTAAAAAGTAAGGAATAGAGGTAAATGTTTAGTTTTTCACATGGTTTACAACATTTTCAATGCTTTTATCTTCTACGCAGTATTTAGTTGTTTAAGAATAATTATGTCTTCCAATATTCCATTTCATCTTTGAAACAAAAATCATCTGCCTGGGTTATTTCTTTGTTTGGAAGGTACCCAGCACTTTGCTTAGTTAGGGACTGTCCTTCTTCAGTTTTGTTTGTAAAATGCATTCCACATGTGGTCAAGAATTTCCATTCTGGGCACGGGGATCCTGTTGGCAGGATTTAAAGGATTCTTTAGGTTTGTGGGGGAATTTGATTCCCAAGCCACAAGGACCTAACAGGGTGGAGTTACCGGCAAATTACCAGAGATATGTTAGTTCAGCTGCTTGCTGTTATATAGTATTCTCTCCTCCTAGTTTGAAAAAGGAAGATGTCATTAATTATAGTTTATCAAATAATTGCCAAAGAAGAACCTCTTGTTCTTAGTGCCCAAATTAATTACTTAGTTCAAAGAGCATGTGTTATGAGTTTATCATGTGCCCTGTTGTCAATTAGAGAGACTTTAGTACACATGCTTCCTGAGTTGGTGGGAAAAAAAAAAATCAGTGATTTTTAGAGCTAAGGGTAAGGGCTCTTAGTAACCACGTAGTCAAATTCCCTTTTTATATGGGAAAAATGGAAGCCCGGAGAGGAACTCAGAGTCAAACAACTAGTTAGTAACATGCTAGAACTTGAGATGCCTGCTTCTGAGTTCCTGACCAGGGCTCTGGCACTGATCCAAGCAACAGCACATCCGTCAAAGAGGATGTCACAAACTCTTGGACGGTACATAGATTTGGTTTGAAGAAGGGCACAGAGAATCTCACTCAGCTTGCTTTTTATTAATACTTTATTCTTTTTTCCTAATTTACTTGTCAACATGATTTTCAGTCTTAATACCTGCATGGGTTTTGAATCATTGAGGAGAAAACTCTGGAGATATCTAGTCCGAAGTGATGTCAAGCTTGACGGTCTGTTCCAACACTGAGGGATTAATTTTCTTCCCTCCAACAGGTAGAACTCCGAAAGGAAATTCCAAACCTCAGCTGAGACTGGGTCCTGTGATATATAATCCACGTCCCTTGGTTTTATGTAAAAGAATGACTCAAACCTGCTTTGGGAGGGACCTTTTGCTTGGTGCTTTCAGTTTTGTTTATGACTGGAAAAAGGAGTTCTTTTCTAAGTGTGAGGTTACAGTACATTTTGGCAGTATTTCTAACATAAACACAACGTTTTATATGTTAGGATTTGAGGGTGAAGAGACTCCCCCAATGTTTTACGTGATTCTCCCATAAAGCACCATAAAACACTGTGAAAAAACTTGAGGAATTTTTGTTCAGAGGTCGACTGCTTCACACTTTGTCCTGCTTTCTGACTTTGTAAGCTTATATTACTGATCTGAAACTTAGTGGATATATGTACAAACAAATGATCAGAATTCTTTGAAAGGGAGGAAAAATTACGTCATTATGACACTTTGTTCTGGAGGGTTCCAAAAGACCAAATAATATTCTTTGGACAAAAAAGTACCCCAAACTATAATGCAGAATATTCATACTAAAGAGGAATATGTTTATATTTATGTAAGGAGTTTAAGGAAACATAGGCTGTAACATTTGTTAAATATTATTCTATAACTAGTTCTACAGATTTAGATATTTAACAAAGGAATGCAAGCCATTGATAGGGCTTAGTGCCGGAGTCCCTGCCATCCTCAGCTGCCCCTCAACAGACGCTGTAGCTTCAGAATCCCCCAGAATGTTCTTTTCCATGGAGCAGAAATTGTTTTGTGTGTGTGTTACTCTCTGCCACACAGGCTATCCGTTTCTCAAGTATCATGGTCACCAGATTGATCTCATGCTCTGTCAGGTACGTGCTAGGTTCCTGTTTTCTGAACAATTCTCTTTCCAAAGATAAAACTGACATGTATCTTCGCACTGAGAACTAGCCGAGGGGGAACCCACCCAGGATCACTCAGTGAAAATCAACCAACCAAGCTAATGTAGATGAGCAGGAGGTCTGGAAGTGAGTGACTGAGCGGCTTTTAACAAATGTCCCCAGAAGACAAATTAATTATTAAATACATCTGATTGATGACCCCAAAGGAGTGAGGGGATTTTAGCAGCATCTACTTTCTACTTCCAATTTTAAAAGGGAAGTCAACTTACTCTAAGGTAATTGACCTTTGCAATTACACCATGCTGTGTGTTCTTACCTGCCAGAGTTCTGGGTAGGCAAAACAGTGGTTAAACTGAAGTGACAGATTTTTAGCTGCACTTTAGCTTTGTTTTTAAATAAAGCGCTATTGCTTATATCTTTCAGAATAAATAATTCAGTTCTTTTATTCTTTTGAGTAGATCCGGAATCAGAAAACATTTGTGAATGTTGGCTGTCTCAGAGGGTCACAAATTCAGTGCCTTCATGGGCCAAGCAAGTAATAGAAATGAAGCAGGCTATAGTTCAAAGACTAAACATGTAGGACTATTAAGAATATTTTGAGAATTTATTGAATGATTTTCAGGAAGTTGGAAATATAGCTACTTGATCTACTGTGACCATATTTGATTGTTTTGCTTATTTTTTGATAGAAAGGTCAACAAATTAAAAGAAAACATCATTAGTCGACTGGCATTTCGAACAGCCATTGAAAGTAGGTAACAAGAATTTACATATATGCTTTTTCAATAAAGTACTAGAAAGTATGGAATCTTTGATAGTTTCCCACAGTGCACGTAAATGGATCAAAATTTTTTTGTTTCTCCACAATAAAATGACAGATGAAAGTTTCTTTTTCTTAAGCTCATAAAAGAAAACTGTATGAACTATATTTTAAGAATTTCTGAAATTAGTTGATCATAGGTGAGAGATTTTTGACATTTTCCTACTGAGTGAAAGAAAAATGATGGTAATTTCCTGGATTTGCAATGATAATATTCAGAATCAGTCATTTTATTTCCTTCTTTATATCCACGCATCTTGTAATCAAGTAATTCACCTCCCTGATTCTGTGCATTAAGAATCAGTTCACCATCATGCTTGGTTGGACAGGTTTTTATTCCTGCTTGTGACCATGAAAATTTCGCAGCCACCAGGTGGCAGAGTATCCTTGACTTAGATTGAATAGGTTTGCATTTATCCCACTGATTGCTAAAGGTAGCTTATAGCTAATGGGAATGGACTTTAAACCTTTCACTCATGTACACCTGAAATATTTTTAAAGTCTTGTACACCCTCCACAAACTTTGAAGTTTATGTATAAAATTATTCAACAAAAGTTTAAATAACTGAAGAGATATAACTTCTGGCATACTGTAAATACTGAAATTTAAAAATAAAAATTATATCATCCTTTTAAGTGAATCTAATTGAATATAAAATATCATAGGGATTTGATGTCCATCATCATATTTTTTTATAATTCCAGAATCAGCTTCTCTTTTTACTGTTGGATACTTTATATCACTCCTATTTCTCCTTGGCATCTTTTTTTTTCATTTTATATTTTATTTCCTTTACAGAATTTTATACTAATATAAAATGTTTTATGCTTAAAAGATTTAATCACTCTATTATTTTCTCTGCCACAAAAGTCTGTGTATAAATGTAATAAATTGTTTTATATTTCCTGTGACCATAAAGTTCTAAGTGTCAAATTCTTATATTTATAAACTTCTAATATATATATATATATTTCTAGTATATGGATATATATTTCTAAATTTGCCCAGAATACATTTATTCTTCCATTAATTTGAAAAATTCTGAAAAACATTAAAAGACAAAAATGACACTTAATCATACCACTTAAATATTTATAGAGAATAATTAATGGAAACCTTGGTTATCTTATTTCTTCCCATTTTGCCTAGCTTGCTCCCGTTAATTAGTTGGTACTCATTGTTCCATATATTTTCTAAGTTTATAAAGATCTGCCTGTACCTTTAAAATCTGAAATACAAAATATTAAGGTGCTTCCAAAATTATCTTTTTAAGAGGTTCTTTGTTTCCCAGCATTAAATGCACAGTGTTCCATCGGGGGTATGTGTGTGTATACACATACGCAAATATGTACATACATGTACATACAAAGTAGTTGAGGAAAAAGGACCATCTTTTTTTTAAAATCACCTTCATTGAGATATGATGTTGCTAAAGTTTAGAGCTAACTCCTTGGGAGTTTTGGAAACTTCAGAGTTAGCTGGAACACAGTTCTCCACAAGACTGCCCTCACTTCTGACACCAATTGCATGTTCCAGGGAAGAGGAGGTTCCAAAAACCACCCTCAGTTTCAGTAATTTGCTAGCAGGACTCAAAAAACACTTTGAAAGCTGTTGTGCTCACAGTTATGGTTTATTATGGGGAAAGATTTGGATTCAAATCAGCCAAGAGAAGAAGAGCATAGGGCAGAAAGTATTAAGTGCAGAGCCCTCACTGTCCTCTCTCCATAGAGTCCTGTATGTGTTTTTTCCTGGGACCTGTGTGTGACACATGGAATATTGCCCCTACGGAAGCCCACCTGAGCCTTGTGGCTCAGAGTTCTTATTGACGTTCCATTACGTGGGCATGACTGATTGCCTGTGTGGCTAACCTCAGTCCCCGGTCTCCAGCCCTTCTGGTCAAGCTGATACTGTGTGACCTGAAGTCCTGACCCTACATCACATTGTTGCTCTTTCTGGTGTGCTCAGCTTCAACTCACTTTGTTAGGCCACTGACATAATCCAAGGCCCCTGGGTAAGCAAAGACACTCCTATCGCACTTGGCATTCCAGGGGCTTAGAAGTTACTTCCCAGAAGCTGAGGGCAAAGGCCGGACCCCTTTGTGGTCTTTTTGATGAGGAGTGAGGTGATACCTCATTGTGGTTTTGATTTGCACTTCTCTGATGATTAGTGATGTTGAGCATCTTTTCATGTGCCTGTTGGCCATCGGTATGTCTTCTTTGGAAAAATGTCTATTCAGGTCTTCTGCCCATTTTTCAATCAGGTTGTTTCTTTGATGTTGAGTTTTATGAGCTGTTGATATATTTTGGATATTAAGTGTCCTATCATTTGCAAATAATTTCTCCCATTCAGTAGGTTGTCTTCATTTTGTTAATGGGTTTCTTGCTGTACAAAAGCTTTTAAATTTAATTAGGTCTCATTTATTTATTTTTGCTTTTGTTTCCTTTGCCTTAGGAGACAGATCAAAAAATATTGCTACAGTTTATGTCAAAGACTGTTCTGCCTATGTTTGCTTCTAGGAGTTTTACAGTTTCGGTCTTATATTTAAGTTTTAATTCATTTTGAGTTAATATGTGTATATGGTATTAGAAAATGATCTAAGTTCATTCTTTTGCATGTAGCTGTCCAGTTTTTCCTTTATATAGTTTAAAATATAAGTCCTTTTCCAAACATATGTTGCTTTTTTCATTTCTTAATGATATCTTTTGAAGAGGAGAAGTTTTAATTTTGATGAAACTGAAAAAATAGTGCTGTGAACTCTATTTTAAGGCTGTTTTACTGCCATCCAAAAATTCTACAAATGTCATCCAACTCGCAACTGATGAATTATGAGGACATAGCCACTTACAAAGCCTTTTTCTAAAATGAAGTTATGTGGTATTAATAGTAGTATTACACAATATCCCATATGTCATTATCAGCAAAGTCCTTCTTTGGTGGAAACGGCAGGTGCTTTTTGAGGATTAGGTATTAATTCTACCTTCTACTCTACTTTGTGTGTGTGACATAGCAGACGTGTAAAGACCGTTCAGAAAACTTAACATTAATGATTCTGTTATGTATTTTTCTGGCTGCTACATTCTAGACACTGAACTAAAATAATTACTCCTTATAATGGCTCTGTGAAGTAGATATTTT
Organism: Camelus ferus; assembly: GCF_009834535.1. Classification (NCBI taxonomy): domain Eukaryota; kingdom Metazoa; phylum Chordata; class Mammalia; order Artiodactyla; family Camelidae; genus Camelus; species Camelus ferus. The sequence goes on from NC_045721.1 coordinate 17,671,829, forward strand.
TGTCCTCTATTCAGATATTCAGATGAGGAAAATGAGGTCCAGAGAAATTAAATATCTTGACAGAGATCACACAACTAGTAAGTGGCTGAGCTGGGATTCCAAGGGCAGTTTGTCTAACTCCAAAACTCATGCTTTTCATTAGGGATCTGTACATGTCCTGGACTCATTTGATTTGAAATATATTGAGCATAGATTTTGGCAGGTCGTGGAGAAAGCAGGGGCTAGGGGCAGGAGCTGTTCATGCCTCCAGTTCCTGATCCCCTAGATAGACTGGCTGACTTTACCTAGAGTCCAGGGTAACTAAGCCATTTGGACCAATATGAATACAAATCCAGAAGCATAACTACCTCAGATAATCTAACCAGTTAGTGGGCCATTCAGCTTACCACTTGCCACTGCCAACATTTCATAAGATCTTCCTTTTGTTAAAGAATATTAGAGAGTGACTTCCTCAACCCTTAATCATGTGAGGACTTGGTTTCTAATTTTACAAGTAATCTGTTCTTTCGTTGGTATTACTTATTTCAGATCTCCTCATTAAAGCCATGTAGTTATTTGGAAACTTATCCTAGTGATTAAACTATTTACACTCAACTCCCTTCTGAAATCTTTAACACAGTTATTTTCCTATCTGGCAGATGTGAAGTTCCTTTAGTTTCCTGGAGCTGTAAGTCTGGACTGCAGTTAGCAGCCTCACGTTACTAGTCACACATGCCTTCTGCTTGTCTACTCTGTTGTTGGTAGAGCAAAGATGAAATGCTCAGTGGGATCATTACATTATAGTCGCTTCAGTCAGCAATATGATGTCCACTGTTGTATAGTTCTACTGAATTCTGGGTCCCTGGGCTTTCATTTATGACAGTGAAGTGTTACATTTGAAAAGTCAAATGATCTTGATTATTCAGACTGACATGAGTATGAGGTTGTGTGTAATCTATTAGAAGTTATGTACTTATTAGTAAAAAGACAAATTTGTATATTCCCCCTTAAGAATCAGAGGCCAAAACAACAGTTTATTGTTAGAATACATCAGTATGGTATTAAAATGCATTGGGGAAGGAAGAACTAATTTAGAGAGGAAGTGATAGTAACGTATGCTTAGAAATATGCTGTTTTCAACTAAGAAAAAAAAAGAACCCTTGGCTTATGTATTTAAACCGAGGCACTTTCGGTTTTAAATTTAAAAAAGTATTTCATGATAGTTAAAACAAACTTTCTCATCCTTTTCTTTTACCATAAACTATGACAGGAGATGAGATCAGCAATTTTCTGGAATTTTGTCCCACAGAAACTCCTAAAATGTTTCTTTGTTTTAAACCTGAAAAGCATTAAAACACCTTTCTCTTCAGGAGTTTAGTGTCATTTAGATTTGTTCTAACAATTTCACAATCCGTCATCTGATTATTAGAAGGTAATGACTTTGGTGGTGGTTTCATATATATATACATATCTATCAAAATTCATCAAATTATACATCTGAAATATGTGTAGTTTACTATACACAAATTATACAATAAATTTGTTTAAAAAATAAACAAAATAAAAAGCTGCAAAACGAAAAAAGAAGGTTATTGGCATTTGGCATCAAAGTTCCACCAATATTAAAGTTGGAAGCCTCAGATACAGACAGATTAAGACATTGGCCCAGAGTCAGTCAAATACCAAGTTGGTTTAGAGTTGTGGCTTTTCTAACCAACTTAACTATGGCTTAGAAGAATTATTCTAATTTTCTAAGTACCTAACTTACTATCAGTCAGGAGTTTAGTCTCCTGATAAAGTTTTTATGTTTATTTGAAAGTTGCCACTTAAAATTAAGGCCTTAATAATCATTTAAAAATTCCAGAGAATGTTTCAGATACAAAGTAAGTTTGAGCAACATAAAAAAAGATAACAAGCATATCTTTCTCCCTCTCTGAACCCACCCCCCCAAAAAAACAACAAAAACCTCTGTTGAAAGAAGGTCTCATTGGAAATAAATATAAATATATTATCTATATTTCATAAATAAGAGCTAATTTGTGGAAAGGAATAGGTACATACAGCAAGAGAAACCTGAAATTATTTGCAGATATAAACAAAGGAAATCAGTTAAAATATATGTACAAAAAAGGAGAAGAGACATATCAAATAATAAACTGTTTCTTTGGGAGCTTATCTTCAAAATGTTTCTAAGATTTCCATGCTTATAGTATTCTGTGAGTTAAATAGACAGTTAATTTTCTTAACTGATATTTAATACCTAAGAGGTAAAATATACTAATCTTGTCCACAGCCTCTGAGCCGGCGGCTGAAGTAGTAAGAGAACCTATGTCCTAAGACTTAGACTTGCACTTCGTCCTTGCTCTACCCTCTGCCTGTGGCATTCTGCCTAGGGGGTGGAGAGAGTCATCCCACCCTACAGGGGTGAGCTGGGCCCACTGGGAAGGGGCCATGATGAAGAATAGCCTGGGCCTCACTCCACGTCAAGCATAGAAAGAGAACAACTCATGGGTAAGAAGAGTCAAGTGATATTGATCGGTGGCTCCCCAGGGTTGAATTCAGAACATGTTCTGCTGTCTCCTGGGTGCCAAGATTTGACAGAAAGGGCAAAGGACAACTTGAACAATGTGGAGTGGGCGGGTGAAATCTCCATTCATTGTTGTTCACGTGGGAATGGAGTGCTCAGAATGAGGGAGATCTTGACAAGTCTCCCTGCCAGTAGCAGCCTCTTGTTTCTTATCAGAAACCTAATATTCAATGCCTCTTTCTCTTCACCGCTGGGGTTGGAAAGAGTGTGAGGAGAGCACACTGGTACCAGAGAGGTGAGACTTGGTTTATAAGAGGATCTTTGTCCTTAATGGAAAAAAAAGAAAAAGGAGAATAAAAAGAGAAGAATCGAAAGGAAAGGACAAGACCTAAAAGTCAGAAAAACATTTCAGAAAATAAGCTAAATGAAGAAGAATTAAAGTGGTCCTGGGTCATTAGAAAACATCAAACTGATGGGAGGGTGGTCTGCAATGGAAAAGCAGAAAGCCCTAGTACAAGAGGCTGAGCTGTAAGGAGAAATTAGAGACAACAAATACATACAGTAGTAAGGGGTTGGTTTTAAATTATGTTACATCCACACAACGCAGTACCATATAGGCTTTTAAGAAGAATTAGCATACAAAATACAGGTATCTAAGTTTGAGTCAGTAAAAAAAATAAAGTGACAGAATAATTTTTCAAATATAATTTTATTAGAAATAATGTATGTTAGTATATGTATGGTAAAAATCTGGAAGATGAAGCATAAAGCAGCCAAAGGTAGTTATTTCTGGGGGAGGGAGGGAGCCTTTATTATGGAAGGGTGTTAAGTTTTATGAGCCACACTTTTTTGTTCAAAATATTTTTTATAAAATTCATATAATTTCCACTATGTATTAGGAAAAAATCAATAACAAGTATAGAAGTAAGTTACATTGCAAAGAAGAAACAATACATATAAAGTTTAAAAAAGAAAATTTTATTATTTACAGTAAAACTCAACATTGAAGTAATTTATACAGAGGTGTGTCTGTATCTATATCAATACATGTATCTATATCTTTATCTATGAAATAGTGATCCCAAAGTAAATGTTTAAATTTTATTTAAAAATGTTTGTCAGTTTAAAATGACATGTGATAGACTTTCAATAGGTGATGATTATGATTATGTGTTCTGTGTTACACTGTATTCACTTTAAAATAGAATATTAAACATAATCTATAATAACATAACTTACCTATTGATGTAATTAATATTTTTTCAATGATTGAATATTTTTTCTGATTAACTTAAATTATGCCCTTCAACTCTTCTGCTGTTTTTGTAAATCCCATAAAGCAACTCTAATTGCTTTTAACTTAAAGACAGTCCTTCCCACAAATCACAAGGCACTAAGAGGAAAGGGAAAGCAAGAAACGCTTTATAAGTAACTACACTTAACAGAATATTTTAAATCATATTTTAAGAAAACAACAAAATTTGGAAGCTAACTGGATCGCAGTGGTCAATCTACACAGATGGATCTAATTGCCCTCAATCTTAAACTAACTAGATTAGGTTATTTATGAAAAAGAGAGTAATGATGATAATTCCACCTGGGAGTTAGCATAGTCTTCCACTTATTACTTAAGAAAACCTCCAATGTGAAATTAGACCAAGAATCTACCCAGCGCATTGTCAATCTCAGGCACAGTTATACAGAGAAAAAAAAGGGAGGGGTGGTGGAGACAGAGAGTAAGTAGAAGAGAGAAGAAAAAGGGTAAATCCTCTATCCTTTATGTGTTGAAAATGACACAGAAGCTGTATTCCAATTTGTTTGCATATTTCAGTCAGGTCCAGTAGAGTTCTATATAATAGGATTTCACGTATAATCCACTCACACAGGGCTAGGGCTCTGTCCCAAATTAATACAAGCATAAGATTAAATTGTCTGAAATGAAAAAAAACTTACACTGGGATTTAAAGTATGGTTTTGGAAGGCTTTGAGGGCCTGTATTATCTATTTCAGGTGGAAAAGTAAAACTTCAGGGACATTTCTCCCCGCAGTATTATACAAAATTAGAATCCAGGCAGAGAGGACTTAAAGAGCCAGGATGAGGAAGTCAGTACAGGTGGGGATAGTTAACATTCCGAACAGTGGGACGAGGCCACAGGAAACAGTTCCCTTTGGGCGATCTGGACCAAGCTCCGGTACTAGGGAAACCCAAAGAGGGAGCCACATCTTTGGAGAAGAGGTGCCAGTTGTAAACAATCCAAGCTGTCTTGTCTTGTAAGAACAGCTCTAAAATGGACACGACAAGGGCAATTTCCCTTCTGAGTAACTGAAGACATCCTCTGCTCCTGGGCCACCTCTGTCCTGGGAAGGTCCCAGAGACCTGCATTCCATTCTTTCTCTCTCAGAGTGGTCAGCATGGCAACTTCCCAGCATGCCCCGCACCTTCCCGACATGCCCTGTGCCTTCCCAACATGCTCCACACCTTCCCGGCGTGCCCCCTAGCTTCCCGGCATGCCTTGCACCTTCCCGGCATGCCTCTCTGCCGCAGGCTCTCATGCAGCGCCTGTCCGCAGTTTAGCGGCCGCAGGCGGTAGTTCGCTACAGACTGGAGTTGTCCTTCTGCTCCTTCAGGAAGAGCCTTTGTGTGCGGTAACAAGAGTTCTTCGAGGTAAGATTTCCACCTAGGCCCTTAAAACTTGGAAAATCTCCCTGACCTCCTCCCACAGGATCTCCGGTGACTCTCACGACCCTGAAAAGCCGATGGCCCCGGCGATTACACACCTGGGAACAAGCCGCATTTTCCAAACTCAGTCAACCTCAGGTTAGACAATCTAGGGAGAACACCTGCTCAGGATCAAACATCTCATCATTCTTTTGTGCAAATCTTCAGCTGTATCCTGCCTGGACTATTACTCATTGTCTAATTGCTTTGTTTCCCAGTAACTCAAATTAAATCAAATTCAGCAGAAACCGGGTTTTACTTTGTCTGGAGGAACAGAGAATGCAATGGGAGTGTGAGGGCATTAGCCACCCAACTTCAGTTATAGCATTGACGTGAAGGCAGACGTGACTTTACCCAACTGTATTGTTAATATTATCAGTGTCTGGCATCAAGAGACTGCTTTAGAATTAATAGGGTAGTTTTACATGTTTATTAACCGTTTTGACCCTAGAAATAATCCTGTAGGTTGGTAGGTTGAAAGTGGTTATTTTGCTCATTTCACAGATAAAGAAGCTGTCTGTCAGAGATTAAGAGACTTGCTAAAGTCTAGCAAGAGGCTGAACTGAGGACTGAAACCCAGTACTTCCCACTTTATTACTTGTGCTGAGATTTCTTAAAAAAAAAAAAAAGCCATTATTCAAAGAACTTCACTGGTGTTCATTTTGGTTAACATAATAAAAGACTACCCTACAATATCAAATATCCTTCTCTTTGATTTTTTTTTTAAAACAAACAACAAAACCTTCCAGATATATAGATACAGATTTTCTTTCTTTCTTTCTTCCTTCCTTCCTTTCTTTCTTTTTTCTTTCTTTCTTTCTTTTCTTTCTTTTCTTTCCTTTCCTTTCTTTCTTTCTTTCTTTCTTTCTTTCTTTCTTTCTTTCTTTCTTTCTTTCTTTCTTTCTTTCTTTCTTTCTTTCTTTCTTTCTTTCTTTCTTTCTTTCTTTCTCCTTTCTCCTTCCTTCCTTCCTTCCTTCCTTCCTTCCTTCTTTTCCTTTTCTGTCTGTCTGTCTGTCTATCTGCCTATCTATCTGTCTCTATCTATCGAGGTGATACGGCCCTAAAGGCAGTTGGGAGATCCTCTGGGGGTTTGGAGTGACCCTGACTACTTGTGGTTGATAATGCCAAGATCACAGTAGTAATTCTCATATCTTAGGCTCAGTTCCACCTGGTCCGCTAGAACCCTTCCAGTTAAAGCCCATGGGATCTATGAGGGTAGTTCAGCTTGACTTTGGAGCACAGGATGGAGAAAAGACAATACATATTATTCAGGACAGGTAACAGCTATGTCTTGTGCCAAGAGATCTAGCATATGTGTTATGGGTTACTGGGTTTTCCATCACCCTGGGTTTGACCAGTGTTTTTTGATATTGTGCTCTTGTTTTAACATCTAATAATGTTAGAAGAGTATATGCATGGAACATTAGCTTAAATTATTTCTCCACTTTGAAATAAAGGCTGAAGATACTTTTTCCATAGCCTGAGAATTTATTTTATAATGGAGCACAGATGTTATCTGAGAGAACAGGATATTAAAGATTTTGGCAATAATGAAGGGAACAGAAGTGATGAAAAATACTGTTTTTTCTGTGCTGTATATACTTGTCTATATTTTAAAGAAAAAGTAGTCTAGTTGGGAAAAGCTTGAATGAAGAAATTAAAGAACGTTGTAAAAACAATCCCCAAATACTTCTTTAAAGAAAAAAGTATCATTCTTAAATACTTTTTGAATATTAAATATGATTTAATCTCACACTAAAATAATTTAGGTATCCAAATAAACATAGATTAATCAGGAAAATATATGGTCCTGTCCTCAGGTATTTGGTTGAAGAATAAATGCTAAAATACAGTGAAACAAACCTGAATTTATGATAGCAGGCATAGTATTGTCTCTATTCAAAAATACATTTAGCTAATATAGATTGTATTTTTTTGGTTCCTAAAGAATGTAATTTAATAAAAATTACAAAGTCATTACTGAAGAACTCAAAAGTAATTGATACATAAACATTTCAGTTTTAAGCTTTCCTATTGTACTTACCTGTTGCAGTAAATAAAATAACCTTCATTAAATATGAGTCCTTACACCACATTTCTATTTAAGTCTTTTAGATTCCTTGGAAGTACCATCCTCTTAAAGCAAAGTCTAACTGCTAAATCAACATTAAGATAGAATCCAAATGTGGTTTGTTTCTTTGCTGAATCTTTATTTTTTATTACTTCTTGCATTCTGTACACAGATAACAGTAATTCCCCCTTTATCCTTAGTTTTACTTTCCATGGTTAGAGTTACCTGAAGTCAACCTCAGCCTGAAAATATTAAACGGAAAATTCCAGAAAAAGCCAAAACAAAACCAAGACATTGTCTGTTATAGAATTTAAAGTAGCAAGCCTGACAGTTACTTATTTTTTGTCCTCATGGAGAAATATCAGAGGCTAGTTTCCACACTGAGGATTGAATAAAGTTATTATGTAACAGACAATTTTTAAACACTAGATCTGTGCTAAAATACTATCTTTGGGCTATATGCTTTAAGACTATCTTCTAAGTAAGGGGTGTCTTTGGGTACTCAAAAATGTAAGCTCTCTTGGATAAAGTCCAAGATGAACTGTCCTTATTTCAAAATCCACTTACAGAGTATAGTTTTAAAGGTTAGCTTTGGATATACTGACATTGTCATAATCTGTCATACATTAACATTTAAGTTTTTCTGGAAAGATTGTGGAGAGACCTTTTCTGTTAGGGGAAGTGTATAATATAGGAAAGACAGTTGTAGGGAGAGAAATGACAGCCCTGCTCAAGCAGTAAGAATAGCAACATGGAAAGCTTTAGGGCTCCAGAGTCAGTGAGCAGGGCTCAAATTCAAACTCTACCAGAGACTAGCTATTTAATGTTTCACTGTACGATGGAGGTGATAATAGTACATACCTCATAGTGGTGTTGTAAGGATTAAGTAAATTAATACACACAATGTGTCTGACATGTAGTAAACAGTCATAAATTTTGGCTATTATTATAGTCTGAGAATTTAAGTAACTTACCCCATTGCCTGTAGAGACAGAATGAGATATGAGCTAAAAATAGGGGCTGGATAGTTTTGTTTGAAGGTTTCTTCTAAAATCTAAATCCACGTGGCCTCATTCCCATTTTCCTTGTCACATTGCCTGTGAGGTAACCCCCTCAACTGTCTCACCTGTATACCCTCTCAGTGTTCTCTTATGCTAATGTTCACCTGGGCTTCTTGTTCCCTCTTCTGAACTCTCACTCCTTGCCTCCTTCTAAAATCCTCCCACTGTGCCTGTCAGAACACCCAATCCACAAGGAATAAATTTTGCTACATCCTTAACTTCTTCTAAATGTTACAGTCTAGTTTAACTGTAATCTGGTCCCCCACCAAGGACACTGCCTCCCCAGAAGCCCTTTCAATAGGAAGCTGCTCATTGTCCTCTCTCCTCAGTGCCAATTCCCGACCATTTTTCTTCTGCCATCTTTAGGCACCACGTATCTCATTGACCAGGACGGTATTAGAAACAATAATAATACTTAATCAGTAGTTGTGGGGATTATATGGGAAAAATGCATGTAAAATGCTTAGCACAGTGCTAAGAACATACTAAATTCTAAGTAGATATTAGTTTTTACTCATGTCTATGTGTCTGTCCCAACAGAGTATGTCATTATCCAAAATAACTACAACTATGAAATCATACTTTCAGCCTATTCCTGACTAGTATCTTCTATCTGTTCCCATTCTTTGACCCCTCTGCTTTTTCCCGAGTCCGTCACTGTTCGCACTTCCTGCTCTAAGCTCGAACACAGATTAGATTTATTTTTCCACATGTTACGCATTTTTTTTTGTCAATATTATAAATTCTCTTGCTTTGCTGTCTTTCATTCATACCCATCTGGCAGATTCCCAGACCTTGATGAGCCCAACTGTCCACCTTATCTTCACCTGCATCCGGTTGCTTGGGAAAATCACAGTACTGAGTAGATTTATACCACTGTAAATTCAATGTCACCAACCTCACCTGGGCTGTCAACATATTCTGTCACTCCCTGCTATGTTCTCTTAGTCAGACTCTGTATCCCATTCTCCACTATATTTATTTCAAACCTTTTCCAGTTTCTTCAAAACACATACCCTCACCTTCTTTGCCTGCCTCACTCACAGTAAATAACCTTGCATCTTACTTCACAGTAAAAAGGGAAGAAAAAGGGAAGCCCCTGATATTTAAAAGCCTATAAACCCATTGTTTCCTCATTTCCCCATTTTTGTGAAAGGTATTTTTTTCTCCTTTCTACCTGTACTCTTGATCTTTCTTTCACAGGATCTATCAGTAATTCCTTATCTTTTTTCTGTTTTTAACCTCTACCTTCATATTGCCCCTGTCAGCATTTAACAGTTTAACAGTGCTCATACTACTCATCTTAAAAAAAAAAAAAAAAAAAGACTCCCTTGACTTACCTCTCCTTCCTGTTTGTCTTCTCTTTCTTTTCCCCTTCTTATCTAAGCTTCCTGAGAGAGATCTGCATTCCCAGTCTCTATTCCCTCAAGTTCCCCTGACTCCTCAGTCCATTACAATATGGTTTTGGACCCCATCACTCTACTAGAACCTCTCTCCCCAGGGTCATCAGCTCCATATGTCCAAATTCAGTAAAAATTCATAGTTTGCTTAACCTTTTGACTGCTTTTGAAATGGCTGACCACTGCCTCCTTCTCAAAGCCCACTGAGTTCTTGGCTTCCATTACCATTTCTCTTGGCTTCCTTTCTGTCATTTGTTCTACTACTTCTTAAATTTTCTTGCCAGCACCTCTTCCTCTGTTCATTCCTTAAATAGGATCTCTGTCCTAAGTTCTCTTCTCAACTCAATTTATGTATTTTTCTTTACAATCTCATCTAATCCTGTAGCCTCAGGATTTATATACATGTCATATAAATTATATAAAAGTGACTCCCAAATTTATATCCACAGCCAAGGGCTCTCTTGAGCTTCAGACCCATATCTCTTAACTACTTATTGGGCACTACCTCTTGAATGTATCATAGTCCAAACTTAACATGTCTGAAAATGAATTCATGATCTTCACTTACACCATCATGACCTGTCCCTCTTCCAGTGTTCGTTTATCTCAGTTAATGACACCCCTATCTACCCAGTTACCCTAGCCAGAAACCCAGGAATTATCCTTGACTACTTCTCCCTTACTTCCTACATCAAACCAAAAATCAAGTGTTGTATCTTTTACTTCTGAAATATCCTTAATCTGTTGCTTCTCCTATCTGTACTTTTACTGTCTTGATTAAGCCACCATTTTCTCTAACCTGGACTGTTTCAACAGCCTCCTTCCGAAGTGTCTGTTTGACTTTAAGTATTGTTTCCTCTCAGATCCCTCTAAATTAAGATAAAGTGCCTTTAAAAACACAAATCTGATGGTCACTACATGCTTTAAATCCTTTAATGGTATAATTAGTCAGGGTTCGACCAGAGAAGCCAAGCCCACAGGAGATACATACTAGGAGATTTATTGTAAGGAATTGGTTTACACTGGTTGAAGCTGGCTGGCCAAGTTCAGACTCCACAGGGCAGGCTGTCGGGTAGGGCAGGGTGGAATTTTCAGGCATGGGCTGAAGCTGCTGTCCACCGGCAGAATTTCTTCTTCAGAGAAGATTTGGTTCTGTTTTTAAGGCCTTTTGACTGATTGAATCAAGCCCACTCAGATTGTCTGTGGTAATCTCCCTTACTTAAAGTCAACTGATTATGAACTTTAATCATGTTTGCAGAATACGTTCACAACCAAATCTAGCAACACCTAGGTTAATGTTTGATGAATAGCTTGGGACTGTCAGGTTGACACATCAAGCAACCCATCACAATGGCTTCCTGTGCCTTTCAGATAAAGCCCTTATTTCTTAAAAGTGCCTGTTTATAGTGCCTGTCCAGCCTGGCATTCATCTTTCTGTCAAGCCTGGTCTCTCTCCCTTCTCTCACTTGAACTCTAGGCTTTAGTAAAATTGAGATCCTTTTATTTCCAGAATGTACCTGTTCTCTACCTGAAATGCTCTTTCTCTCTGGTTCTCTGCTTCACCTAGCTAACGCTCAGCTCATCCCTTCCTTAGGGAGCCTTTCCTCACCTTAGTCTAAATTAGGACATGTTGTTAAAAGTTCCCTTAATATCTTGTATTTCTTCTATCATAACATTCATCACATTTTATTGCAGTTTCTTGTTTATTGTCTGTTTTCCTTGCTATAGAGTAAGATGTCTTATCTCTGTATTTCAAGCATTTAATATAATGTCTAACACAGTAGGTGGTCCTAAAATATTTGTTGAACAACTAGAAGAATGAATAAATGTGGTTTTATTATTTTAATAGAATTCAGGTTAAATTTGTGAATATAAGATACCCATATTTAATTAGAAGTGTAAAATGTATTCCAAATCAAAAATATCTAACTTTAATTTTTCACTGTTATGGGGCATCCAGATATCTTCTGTTAGAATGGGTAATAGAATGGTAGCTTTTAAAAGTTCTTTTTATAAGCACACATACCCTTGTAGAAGACATGAGTTATTCATTTGTTCACTTATTAAATATTTGTTATGCACCTTCCAGACATTGGTACAGATTCTAGGGATACTGTGGTGAATGAGATAAACAAGATGCCTCCCTTCATGTAGCTTACGTAAGAGGTGGGAACAAAAGGCAGTCAATAACCAAGAAGTCAGTAAACCGGTAAGATAATTTCAGACCGTAACGAAGAAAGTAATAATAAAAGTAGTGTGGTATGACAGTGACTAGGACACAGGTGGGATTGAAGTGAAGTGTTAGGGAGAGCCTCATTTTATCCACCAATAGAATGAAAGTAGTTTAACTATTAAGAAAATACATTTCCCGTTCAAGAGAGCATGTGCATATTACATGTATGCATATCCACTTGTTCAATTTTAAAATTAATCTTTCTTTTTATAGATATAGAAGCTGAGGCTCAGGGAATTAAGTAAATCACCTAAGGCCACAAACAGCTACTAAGTGGCAGAGCTCAGATTCAGCTGTTGGCATAGTTAATCTGAAGCCGTGCTTTTCTCTCCTACAGCATACCACCACCCAGAGAGACGGCCTCTTGAGGAAAAGGGCCGCTTATGTCCCTGTTAGGTTTAAGCAATCTCATCTAATATTTTTTGAAGATTCTTTTTAAAACCTGTACTCTGTATCAGTAATAGTAATACACAATACATAATATTTCTATGATACTTTCTATTTTTCAAGGCACTTTTATTTTCATTATCTCGTTATCCTGTGACTACTGCTAATTAAGATAAAGAGACTTTACAGACTATTGGAGTGTTCAGAAAACTGAAATATGGAAGTTAAGTGATTTTGCCATGATTACAACTGTATAATGGTGGATATAGACTAGATTCAGTTCTCTTAACTTTTAGTCTGGTATTTTTTCCAGTATGTCTGTGAAAAAACCTGCTTATTTTCTTTTTTAAGAATTTATGAGTAAAACCTGAGAATTAATTTTAATTTCTCAGGCAAAGTGCCAAAGACTTATTCATTAGTACTGGTAACTTCACTGTTAAGAAATGAAAAAGAATAAAGTGTAACAAAGGATAAGATAAAAAGTGTTATGTGTCTCATTAAATAGTTGATTCTATCCTTTTTTTCCTAACTTCATGCAAGTGACAAAAAGGAACCCAAATACAAAGTCCCTGAGACGCTATTCAAATTCAAGTACTTAAAATACAAATATGTGACAACTTTATTCTTTGCAGCTTATGAGAGAGCCATTTTTGCTTGTTGCATTATTCTTGATGACATATGTGTTTGTTTTATAATTATCAAGAAATTAATAATGAAAATGGAAAAAACAGTTTTTCATGTTTTCACCGAAAGAAAATATATTCCCCTCTTTTCCAAAAGTCAGCTGGGTCTTACCAGCTTTGCAAAATGATGAATGAATGCCTTGTTCATTATTATTGCTCAAGTCATTCTTATTTATGCCAGTAATTCAAGGATTATGTTTTGATTGTTCTTGAGAGATGAAAACACTTTCTTGCTGATGAATAAACACTGCCACTTTTTAAATATTTGTATGCAAAATATCTTTAGAGCCATTATGAAATGCTTTGCAAAAGCATTAGGAAGCTGTTTTTCGAAAGGCACTTTTTTTCTCTACCTTTTCTTTCATGCTAAGCAGTCCAGTTGAAAGGCCTTTCAGAGTTAACTTGTTTAAGCAATACCAGTGTTTTAGTGTAATGAATAACTTTTTATAGAAGACAATCACACACAATTCAACGTGCCGGTATTTCTATTTCTGTGCACCACCAATGCAGGGATTCTGTGGTAGAATCTCTTTCTTTGAGAAAGCTGAAACGATCAAAACCCTGATTAACCTCTGATATTCACGTGGTGCTCTTGATCTTGAGGACTGCAGCAGTAACAAAGCATTAATGGCAGCCATATGCTTAGGGTATTGTGGGTATGGGTGACCCAAATGTGAACTTGGGGGTGACTGATGCTAACTGCTATTTGTTTCAGGTTTGGTGTGGAGATTACTGATGAAGAGTTTGAGTTGCTGTTTGACAGAATCCCCCTTGATGAAGATGGAAATGTCAGATATCTCCAGTTTCTTGGCCATGTTTGATTCTCGGTACTCCTTCACATTTTCTCATTCCTTAGTTGTTTTCTATTCTTGATGTTTTTAATTCAGAGAATGGACCTCCAAAAGAATTAGGATTATTTAAAATTTCTCTTAATGGATTTGTGTCTCATTTATTAGTCTTTTACAAGTGACAAAGATTTTCAAAAAGCAATGTTAACAAAAAAAGTAGAATCTTTTAACATTGATTCATGGCAATTCATTTAAAAATATTTAATACCTCAGTATCTGAAAATGGACATGAGAAGGGATAGTGTGACAGAGATGACAAGGGAGAGGAGTATAAATGGCAGAGTTAGAAAGAGAATTGTTGTGAGTGGCACAAGTCAGGTCCTGGAGATGAACTTTCCCAAGTTGAATTAAGCACCCTCTCACACACACTGACCTTTTGCCCACTCACTTACCTCCCAAGCACTATGCATTTACAGGACTCCTTACTGCTTCCTCCCAGTGAGTTCTAGTTTGGACCTTACATGGCTATTGCCAGTGGTTGTGTTAAAGGTAGAGCAAAAATGTTTCCTAAAATATTCCCAGTCTGTATTTCTCTGTCATGGAACCCAGGTTTTTACTCTTTTATGGATTTCACAGAGTAGTTCAAGACTTAAGTATTTAAAATTCTGATCAGTATTGACCATTATTCCTCAAACACCTTAAGGGATATTACAGTCCCAGGCATCTGCTGTTTTTGGCTGAGACCACTGAAATATGATCTCTTCTTCCTAAAGATACTTCTCTTCAAAGTAATTTCAGGAAATAACCATCTTCATCCCGTACAGCTCCTGCACCGTCCTCCAAATCACATACTGAACTTTTTAACCATGAAACTCATCTATCATTTCCTGTTAGCTCTTGATAGCAGAGGAGACCTGATTTGATTTGAAGGATATGGCAAGACACATCCCTCCAAAATTATTTTCCATCATACCTATCATAGAGACTGAAATTCTCACCTTAACAGACCCAGTTCTTGTAGTCAGAAGGTACTGGTGTGCAGAAGAAACCATTCAGATACTGATATCTCTGAGATGGGTAATACTTTAATTTGTCAGCCATTAATGCTTAGTTTAGCATTTCCCAAAGTGTACCAGAGGAACACTAGTTTCATAGGATGGTCAGAGCTCTTACCCTTTAAAAGTTTCCCATGGCCAAATAAGTTTGGGAAACTTATTAAATAAAGTTTCTAATGATATAAAAGTCGAATGAATCTTTCCTAAAACACTTCGCATAGCCTTTAACATTGCTAGCATGTGTCCTGAATCCCCAAGAGAGAAGAAACAGATCCTAAGACAAATAGTTTATGTCAGTGATGATCCCAGGAAGTACTGGTAAGGTGTCAGGAAAGGGTGCCAGGGAGGGGAAGGAAGCCAATTTAGGATTCATTAATGAGCAAGTTATTGGTGTGGGCGTCTGGGGGCTCTCTCCCACCGACGACCTCTGGGAAACTGTGCAGAACCGCCTCAGAGCTGTGCCAGCTGAGGACAAGGAAGCTGGAGTAGATCTCCGTCAGCTCTCATCAGCCATGGGGTGAGGATTTCTCCTGGCAGCATAATACCCTGGCTCTGCGCAGAGGCTGGCACAACATTCTCCCAGTCAGAGAGTGTCCTCAGGCGGAGTCATAGATGCTTACAGTGGAAAGCCCTCAGAGTGAAAGGGAGCCAGGGGTGTTGAGGAGATACTGGTAGGCCTTATCTAAAGGTGGCCTCTGCTGCAGTGAGATTTCGTGTACAGCATTTCCCAGACTCACCTGGCCTTCTTTCATGGAGCATCGCAGAGGCTAGTTACTTGGGAAAGCTACCATAGTTAGATAAATTCATCCACCAAGTAGTCATTATCTTAGAAAGTCAAGGTCAGGTGCCTGAGAATGATGTGAAGGAAAGCAGAGTTTTAAAAATATGGAGCCTATAGAGAAAGAGAAACACAAGCAGGATGCCGAACACTCAGAGGCAGCAGTATCAGGGCACTTAGGCTGAAGTGTCAATGCCAAAGGAACGGTGAGGTGGCGAAGGAGTGAGGTAGAGGGGTGATAAAGATACAGCTGGTGTCAGCCTGGCCTGTTCCCTTCAGTTTTTGGGTGGGTTAGTGTTAACGACAGGAGTCAGCTCTCTTAATTTTTATATTCTTGATTTAAGATACCATGTAACACTGTAACTTCACTGTTGATATCAACTAGTGCTTGTACTAATCCGATATTTGGCATTCCTTACCTCATTATTATTCCTGTCTTGCATGTGAGAAAACAGATGTAGAGAAAGATTAAGTGGTTTTCCCAGATTACATAAACCAGTGAGTGGACACTGCCAGTAGAACTCAGGTCCATCCGATTTGGAAGTTCCCAGGGTTCCACTTTTCACAGTACATCTCTGAATTACCCAGCAAGAGTGGTTCTGTTTAACAGCATACCCCACATCATGCTAAGAGCTATGCATGCATTATTTCTTTTAACGATAGGGACCATTTGTCTAAACTCTGCTTAAATTCACTGATTGATTGCTACCTGTGCATCTCCTCTGCCAGCCAGGATGATTATATTTATTTCTTGGTGTTGTGGAATAAGGGGCCCTAAACTGGGTTTCTGGAGACTTGGGTGACAGTAGTTAACAGTTTGGACTTTTGTTTAATAACTTTATGACATTGGTCAAGTCTTTAATGTTCTCTTGCTCTGGTTTTCTCATCCATAAAATGAAGTTTAGATCAAAAGGTCTCCAAAGTGCTTTCTAGGTCTAAAGTTCTACTTGAAGCAGTTTATATTCTTATAAATATTAACAGAGATTTAAAGAGGTCATTTAATATTCTTAAATGATACTGTAGTAGAAACATGTTTCCCTTGGAAATCTGAAGAATTAATAAAACATAACATTGAAATCACAGTATTTTAGAATTATCAGATGAAAATCAATACAATAAATATGTATTGAGTATTTTCTGTTTTCAATGAGCCAAGCACTCTTGATTTGGGAAAACAAATATTTCTTTTAAAGAAATTATTTCTTTGCTAATTTTGTCACAAAATCTGCATGTGACTTAGAACTTTTTTTTTTTTTTTAATATATACGTGTGGGGAGGAAAGGAACAGAGCTGTCAATAATTTAGGAGAACAAAGAACTGTACAGAACAGTATATAGAACAGTTAACGGTACCAGGAGTATTAAAAATCCAAAATTCTGTATCACTTTAGATTATTTTTTTAAGCTTCTTTGTATGTGCCATCTTTAGTGCCCCAGTTTTTAAGGATATACAGAAATAACCTTCTTAAAGAACCCAATTAAAATTAGTATGCTTTGATCAAAATAGGTTGTTTGGGGAAAAAATGTGGCCAAAAAATGACCACATCCATTAAAAACAAATGAATGGTAGACTTTGTGACTTGATCTCACCAGTGTAATTCCCAAGGAACCAATGGAATTGTTTCTCTGGGTTTGTGACTTAGCTCATTCATTTTACAGGCAGCTGTCCCACTAAGATACCATCTCCAAGGGCAGAATTCTCCTTCCAATGTACATATATGGAGTTAGGGACCAACCTAAGAGCCCTTTGGAAAATGGGACTGTCCAGACTTTATGAAAGCCTCCATTAATTCTGGGAGACTTTGCATTTGCCAAGTTGTCAGTCATCCAACCTTGGCTGTTTGTAAGACAGAGTGCTTCCTTTTGGATAAGAACCCTATATTCGTTTCCTGGGGCTGCTATAACAAAGTACCATAAACTGGGTGGCTTAAAAATAACAGAAATTTATTCTCTTATCCTTCTGAAAGCTAGATTTCTGAAACTGAGGTGTCAGCAGGACCCTATTCTCTCTGAGACTCTGGGTAGAATCCTACCTTGTGTCTTCCTAGCTTCGGGTGGTGACAGGCAACCCTTGACCTTCCTTGTCTTACAGCTGCATCACTCCAGTCTCTGTCTCTGTTGTCACATGATGATCTCCTTGCATGTCTCTGTCTCTATAGCCACATTTTCCTCTTCTTAGAAACCAGTCATATTGGAGTAAGGGCCAACAGTATAACCTCACCTTAACTAACTGTGCCTCCAACTACTATATTTTCAAATAAAGCCTCATTCTGAGGTCTGGGGGTAAGGACTTCAGCATATACTTTAGGGGGACAATTGAACGCACAACAAATCCTGTTACAGACCCAATGTGTTTGGTGTCTTACAAATTTTGTTGGGGGAGGGCACAAATGAGAGTGAGTTCCCATGTGTTCTCTGATGACAGCAACAACAGGAGCTAACATTTAATGCCCCCCAGTTGTCAGGCACTAAATACTAACTCATTTCATTCTTACAATAACCCTAGTAAATATTTTACATGTAAGAAACCTGGGGCATAGAAAATCAGTGCCCATTGTCACCCAGTTAACAGTGGTGAAGCAGACTGGCTGATTCCTAATACTACCCTGCCTCTGTGGACAGTAAGTACGAGCAGTTATATCTGCACTAACCAGTAAGGCTACTTGTCACTACTGAGCATGTAAAGTAAAAGAGTCAGAGATTCCAAGGAAATAATATTTTCTTGCCATTTATTGTTATTATTTTTTAGGCTTGAGTTGAACATTTATGTAAGTGTAAAATACCAGATTTCTAAGACTTAGCATTGAAAAAGGAATGTTAAAATATCCCATTAATGATTTCTCTGTTGATTGCATGTTTAAATGATAATTCTTTGGACATAATGGGTTACATAAATTATTAAATTAATTTTACCTTTTTAAAAACCTTTTTAAAATGTACTATTAGAAACTTTTAAATTATTTTTGTGGCTTACAGTGTATTCCTATTAGACAGTGCTGAATTAGACAGCAAATCTTTCTAATTAGAGTAGGCAGCATAATGGAAAAAAGGAATTATTTTAGTCATTGTGACTCCAAGTAAATCAGTTCTTAAAATTTCAGTTCTTAAAGTTTCTCTATCTGTAAAATGTGATGGAAAACTTAAATTTTCCCCCAAAATTGAATTACCAAATTGAACAAAAGTAATTATGAATCATTTTCTTTTAGCAAATTGATGTGTAGCTTTGAACTCCAGATACACAAAATATTTCTGTGGTATGGGGTCACTGTCATTCTTGGCTTTACAATTTTTTAGAATAATGATCATTTTCTTTAGCATAGATCTGTGAGGTGGCAAGTACAGCTATTGTTGTCTCCATTTTATAGACTTAAAAACAGATTCAGAGAGGTTAAGATGCAGGTCTCTCATTCTTAGCTCACACTTTTCTCATTATACTTTCCCGATCATGGAAATTATAGTTAAATTTTAGGTCTGGTGGTGTTCGGCTATGATTCCCCTCAGGAATGGTAGACAAAAATAGGTAAGCCAGATGAGGTTAAAGCTTCTATGCTTTTAATTAACATGATGTATTATTTTGTGTAGCCAGTCTGGACATAAACCAGAATCTAAGAACCTTCACTCTAAAGTTTGCTGTGACTGTGAAGTTGCCATAGTGGCACCTTCATATGAATAAGTTCAAAACTATAATCACTTAAAGAGGATAAGACATTCCAAGCAGTCCATGTTTTTTGGCTACTTATTGTTATTATTTTTTAAATTATTATTTTAAATGTCCAAATGTTACAGAAGTGTATTATATAAAGTCAGAGGAAGATTTGGAGATGCCCTCACCATCTTCCCCCAAATCCAGCTTCAGAAATAACTGGCTGATTATTAATTTTAACATGAAAGAAGTCAACACATTAAACAGTCTTATGGTTCTAAAATTTTTCATAAATTGTCATAGCGTGCAATATAAACCTCTATATTGAATAGAAAATATTTTTTTAACATTTGACATTTAACATACAATTTATTTGTCTTCTACAGCCATACATTGGTTAAATGTATATATCTCATATTCATCAAAGATGGCATTTCTTCTAAAATTATATGTAATTTCCAAAAGATTTTTTTTGGAAACACTAAAGAAAAATTGATTTAGAACAGTTATCTTCTCCAGAGATACTTGTTTTTTAAAAAATCATATTTTTTTATGTCACAACTTGATTGTGTGCTGAGCATGGCTTATTAAGTGTTTTAGAAAGATTATGTGGTCTCAGAAATATAGGAGAGTATCTGTAAAATTATAGTAGCTATTGGTTTTATTGAGATATATTTTAGAATACAGAGAAATGGCATTGCTTTAAAATATTAGTAATCCATGGAAAAAAATAATTAGGTCAAGATGATGGTTAGCGTGTAGTTTCTTTATCTTCATTAATTCATTCACAAGTCCTTTGAAGTGTTAATGTAAACATGTTTATCCCATGCATATAATTATGTAAAAATCACAAATGCATTTCTTCTTCATAAAAGTCACTTTCCTTCTATTAAGGGGAATTGTCTGTGAATAAGTAGGTTTGAACCTTAGCGGAGTCCCACAATATAGTAAGCCCTAAGATTTTCTCTGTTGGAAAGTATTTGAGTCAGGAGAGTCTTTGAGTCATGTCAGAGGGGTAAACCACTGGTATCTCAATATAATTAAGGAGATTTTGGAAATTTATTTGGACAAATTCTCTAATTCTGTTACATGTTATCTGAGAGCAAGGGGACAGTATTTGCAAGTCAAATGGTGGAAGAATCTATTGTCAGACAATTAAAACATCTTCACTGAGACCTACCGAACTAACCTTTGTGTGGTCTTGTTCTCAGATGGAAATGGTTCCTAGAGACAGTTGACAGCATGAATTTTGAGACGACACTAAATGTGTGTGGGAACTTGCAAAAACAAATCTAAAAAAAGATTTAGGACTGGGGTTTTCTTTGCCACTTTTTTACCATGATGGGGTGGGAGTGGGAGCTGGGGCCAGGGGTTGGGGGAGGCTCCAGAAGGAAAGGTGACGTTAGAGATGCTGGTAAAAGTTAGTCCTGGTCAAGCCTGGGGTGAACAATGACACAGTGTTGTTGTGGGCTGCCTCCACGACTTAGATATTCTTCCCATGTCAGTATAATCACTACTGGGAGGTAGCTCGATTAAGGATTACCATATCATTAATAGTATCCATGACTTTTGTTCAAAGGCTACTTGTGCAATGTTGCCTTGTGGATGAAGCGCCGTAATCCTCTGAGCCGCAGCTGTAGAGAGGGAGGCTCCTCAGAGCCGCCCACACTGACTTCCCTGTCCTCTCGGATCAATTCTAAAAAACAGACAGAAACAACAGTCAACTCAAAGCCAGAAAAAAGAAACATCCATTCTACATTTCCACATTCATCCCCAAGCTTCAATCCCTGCCAGTGTCTCCCATTCAACTCTTCTCTAACATCCAGATCACCACTCGGATGGTGGCCAGATTAAAGGGGAACAATGCAGTTTTAAATGTAAAGTTTGCATCTAATTTTTTTTTTCTTTGCATGAGAAAAAGCACATTGATTCTATGTGTCTGTCTAATGCTTAGCCTGTAGTTTGTCAGGTCTTATTTTCTTTGGCAACATGAGGCATGCTTGTGTCTCTCAACTGTCTAGGGCTTCTCAGTGTATTTGGTGAAGACGCTTAACTTTGAAATTTGTACTTGAGTAGAAAATTATATACGTAGGTAATAAACAGTGGGGGTTTACTTCATTAATATTGCTGTTAAGAAACTTCTGTTTCCAATAGGTCTGAGCACTGAGAGAAAATTTAAAACTTAGCAGTAGTTTGAAACCTAGGTATTGGGGGTTGGGCAGAAGAAAATAACTGAGTGAATCACATCTGGTAAAAACTCGAGGTCGTAGAAGACAGGAAAGAGTGAATGTAACTTTTCAAACACATTACCATTTCATTTCATAAAGTTTACCCCCTCAGAAAAGGAAAAGGGGGAAAAAACCCATTTATTCATTTGGCATAGGAAAATGTAAACAGTAAAATGAAGCCTAGAGTTACGTTTCTTGTTTTATACCTTAATAATCACACTTTTATTCCAAATTGAAATCAAGTTTTGCCTTGCTTTACTCATAAACCATTATTTAGAAGAGTTTTAGTTTTACATTTTCATCTCATTGTTTCATTTAAAAATCACTGTAACATTATTTTTATAAAAAATAAAACAACTCTTTTATCTATCCAAAGTTGTTTTTCAGATGAATCTATAAAAATATTTGGATTATTGCCTTTGAATCAAAATGTCTTGAGTTATTTCCCATTGCCCAAAGAATTATGTTTCTGTAGAGTATTTTTTTTGTATCTTGCTTAGTGGTAACACCCTCTTTTCCTATCTGTCCCTTTTTCTCTGACATTGACCTCCAAACTATACTGTAATTTTAATGTCATTGACATTTCTTTCCTAAGAGGCATTTATTGGTATGGAAATTACATGAGCCTTGCTACCCAAAACACCGATAAGTACAGGAACTTTCACCTCTTAGACAGATGGGAAAATGAAGGACTAGTTCAGGTGCTTCTCTAGGCTGAGAACCCATTCAACAAAACTATTCATATTTGTCGTGAAAGACTTAACATTGCTCATCAGAGACTTTAATTTAGATCTGTGTGTCATGAATTTGTATTCTCAAGGGATGTTATGTTTAATGGTGCTTAATCTTGTGTGCAGTATTTGAGGAACAGAAAACCAGGGAGAATATACTCCTAACTATGGGAAACAATCTAGTTCTGATCTTTAGTCAAGGTACTACCCAAGTCTAGTAAATAAACTGACCGTTTTTGAAGGCATAGATCACCATTTTCATCCCTATTCCAAGATCTGTCTTTGTTGAACAGCAAGAGTGTATGTAGAGGTTCCTCAACTTAGAGTTATTTTAAAAAGGCACATTATTCCTAACATAGATTACAAGTATCTGAGATTGTTAAGAAATAATTTAATATGTTAGGAAAGTACTTATAGGTGAAGGTAAGAATTAGCCAGGAGAAGAGAAGGAGAGCAGTGTTCCAAGCAGAGACATTAACATATGCAAATGTCACTATTAAAATGTAGTACCCATTTCTGTGAATATAAATCACATCTCTGTGTTTCATTCATTAAATGTTGTAAAGAAGTTTACAGATTAGGAAATTTTTTTAGAATAGGGAAAATTTGTAAAATTGGTACTCTGCTAAAATACAACATTTTTAACGATACAACAGAGTTGATGCTCAGTGTTATGAGGTAATATTTATTCAAATAACACTAAGGCGTTCTTTGCCTTTTTCACACTCACTCTACAGGCGTAGAGTGAAGTTTCCAGAGGCTTACATGATGTATGATAATATCGTTTCTCTAATGGCTACTGGAAAGTGTGTTTGTATATTGTTCTCTTTTAAGAATTTCTCAGTCTTAATATTGATAAATATTGATAACTATAATGAATATATGCATTCTGGAATTCTAGTAAGTAAATGTATATCAATAATAGTTATATAAGTATAATGTTAACAATTAATATTACTATATTAATTATAATAGAATGATAATATATAAATTTACTTATTTGTACATATATAAAATCTTACATAAATCAATACTCTTTGGGGTCCTCCCTAATTTTGAGACTGTAAAGGGGTTCTTGGACCAAAAAGTTTGAAAACTGCTGCTCTAAGCCGTAACAGGAAGAGAAGTGCTCTTGCTTAAAGCTGGAAGCTTCTGAATAGCTCTGTTTTAGAAATGTGTGAGTTCTCTCAGGAGATAACTTGATTTGTTCAAATAGGAAAAAAATTCAAGGCTGGTTGCTCTGAGATCTTGGACATCTCAATTTACCCAACTGAAAAATAGAATGGATGAATTCATAAACCAGTGTTCATTGAGGGTCTTCTATGTGCTAGGCACTGTTTCCCAGCCAGTGGGGGTACGTGTATGAACAGCTCTGTCACTGCCATCTAGAAGCCCCCAGTCAAGTAGGGGGAACAAACCAATGAAGAGACGATAGTAACAGAGAATGGCAGGTGTACATGAGGTGCTACAGAAACACAGCCGGGTACCTAATCCAGGGAACAAAGACAGGGGTGAGCACTTTAAACTGGGCCTTGAAGGACAGATAAGAATGGGCCAGAAGAAAAGGTGAACAGTATTCCAAGCAGAGAGATTAACATATGCAAAGACCTAAAGAAGTGATTTTTAAATGGGTTGGGATCCATTAGTAGGTCATTGAATGTGTCATGACCAGCATTTAAAAATTAACGAAATGGAAAAGAAGATGTCAGAGTGCACCTCACATAAAGTGGTAAATATTCTTTCATGAAACATTTTTTCTCATTGTATTATGTATGTTTGTGCACGGGGGTGAAGGGGAAGGAGGAAGACACTATAGTGGGTTACAGTGTAAAATGCCTTTCTTATTGTTGGTTGAAAGAAAAACTTTTAAGAAAACCACCAGTCTAGAGGCATAGAGGCATAAGAGACCATTATGTGTTCAAAGAACTACAGGCAGTAATTCATTATGGATATGGATGGGCTGCATGTGGGTGGTGCTGCTGAAGAGATGAGTAGGAATCAGATCACAGAGAGCCTTAATGACTTGCTGAAGTAGTTTGAATATTATCCTGAAGATAGTTAAGTACCATTAGAGGATTTCGGAAAGAGGGGTGTATCAGTTTAAAAAACATTCTAGCAGCTATGAGAAAGATGAATTGAAAGGATAGTGATAAAATCTGATGCAAGGAGACCAAGCTGCTGTAAAAATTCAAGAGACTGAACTGAAGCAGTAGGAATGGAGATGGCTGTAATAGTTTTTAATCTATTAGAGCTCTTTTTTAAAATCATTATTTCTCATTTGGCATTCTGCTGTAATTTTACAACTACATTATACGCAAGAATATAAGCTACATGAAGGCAAGAATTTTTGTATTTTTTTAAACCTCAGCATTCTCAGAAATGAGAACAATAGATACATATATCAGATACTCAAGAAATCTTTATTGAATGAACGATAAATGTATCTTCTTGTATCCGAAGAGGATATTATTATAGGAAGTTGTTTTAAGTTTTCTTCTGCTCCCTACGTTTTATCTCTAAACCTCTCTTCTTTTTTCTTTTTTTCTTTTTGCCATTATATTTTTTATTATCTAATCTTTCATGTTAGAGACTTTCCTAAATGTTTAGTGGTCTTTCTGTGTTCGTTTATATTTAAAAGTAAAAGTAAGGCATTCAAGTCAGTCAGTCAAATGCTCTCCGTGGTTGGTGGGAAGATACTAATTGTTGAGGGTCCAGTCACTTTACTGGGTGACCCCCCAAATTAATTTCTATCACTTTTCTCTTGTGAATGACACTTTCTTAATGGAGGATCTTCTCATCTTCTTCGTTGGGGCTGTAACCCTGGCTACCAGTGTTCTGGGGACCGAATGGAATGATGCATTCTGGAGTTAAACTATTGAGTGGGTGGATTTCCATTTAATTCTTTTTTTTTTTTTTAATAATGGCACCTGACCCTGGGCGCAGTTTCCCTGATGTCTCTGAATCTAGAACCTTGCTGGTTCAATTTCTCCAGAGATTAATTTTCTCTTCTCTTGGTGGGGAGGGGGACCTTGTTACCAGGTTGCAAGGGGTCTAACAGCTCTTTAGTCAAACTTTCTACTTCCTTTTTCCAGCCCCTCTCCTTACCCTTGCCTTCCAAGGTCCTTGATGCATCCAGATTCCCAGTCTCTCCAGGGATCTGTGCTGAGTTCACATCCTTATCTGAATACCCCAGTTCACGTGTACTGGGGTTTCAGCTCTGCTTCTCAGTTACCATGCACTGCTCTGCTTTCCAGTTTTTGTTGACATCTCTTAACATGGTTTTGACTTCACTACTGTGCTCTTTGTCCTTGTGAGTTTATACCATTTTTATTACTTTATTGTTATTGTTATTTTAGAAGGGTTTTGGGGAAAAGTGGAAATAAATTCATGTATTTAATTTTTCACTTTAAAAAGAACTCTCAGAAAGGCTTTTTAGAGAATAGCTTTATTCACTGACTAGTCCCACTTTCTCTTTCATTTTCTCAGATTTAATCACATTTTTTCAATTATGTTACTTAGGAAAAGAATTTGAGAGTATTGTGTGCTTTGATTTTAGCAATAAAAATTTTCAGTATAAGGAAATGAAATGTTACATTCTACTGATAATTCTTTTAGAATTCTGTTATGTTACCTGAACATTGACACCCATTAATAACATTTAACCAGGGAGTTCATATTTGTATATTTAGCAGTTCTGACATGGAAAAGCCTGGTAGAAAATCTTTTGATGCAACTGAAAAGTTTTTATACATTATACAGAGAAAAAAATTGGAATGATTGATCATAATAAAACAAGAAAATGCTATTGAGGAACTCATCAACATGCCTAAAAAATAAAATACCTATAAATAAATGCATATTATTAATCCATCCTGACATTTGTATGTGACAGAATTTCAGGGTTTCTAATTCCATATCCGAGTCCCGGATAATTCTGATCTAGTGTTCTGGCCTGATTCCTTATTTTACTCACTAGTGAATATATTTCATATAGTTGATGATAAAATACTGTTTTATCTCTAAGTGAGACTTAGTGGCAACACTTTTTCCAAATGTTGTATGGCATCATCTAATGTCCTTTTAGTCTAATGCTATGCAAGTGGTCAAGACACTGATTCTAGCTAGGATTTGTGTGTGTGTGTGTATTTAAAAATGCCCAGAGAATTGGATTAAATATAATAATCTGGTTTGTGTCTTTTGATGTATGATTTTATTTTTTAACTCAGGTAGATTGATGTGTAATTTATATACAAGAAATTTACTTCTTTTAGATACACAGTTCAATGGATCCTGGTAAATGGATACCACCATGACATTTAAGATCCGAAGCACTGTCCTCGCTCTGTGGTCAGTCTCCTCCCCAAGCCCCATGCAGCCACCAGTCTGTTCTCAGTTTGCCTATTCCGTAATTTGTCTGTATGATTTTAGCAATAAGAATATACTGGTATGCAAATTAATATGCGATGATTAAACACACAAGGAGCAGTTTTACTTCCTAGGATATCACAGCCTTTTGGGTGTGAGTCGTTGCTTACTGTGCAACTTTTGTTATGTCTGTTCAGTTAGTTCTTGTTGATAAACTGTTTAGATTTCAGAGAGATTTAGGATTCCAGGAATTTAAAAATGTTATCTTGTGAAAAATGAGTCTTTAGATTCTTAGAACATCAAAGTAAATACCTATTTTTTGACTTGTCAGACCAGGAGCTTGCTAGCCACATTTTCTAATTTCTAAGCCCTTCCAGTTTGTTTTAGCGAGGTCAGTTTAGGCATACTGACCAGAATGATCATATACTGAGTTTTAAACTGTAGGGAAGAAGTCTAAATGAGCCAAAAATGGAAGAACTTTGTGAGCACTTTATTTTCACAGGATTGCGTTTAGTAATCTCTTAGGATTAGCTTGGAAATCTTAAAGGAAATTTCATTTTTCTCAGTATCCAAATTATTTACACTTACTGCACTGGGAAGTATGTTGGTTTATTCCAGAAAATTTCCCTTCTCTGTCTGAAGACAATGTATTTAGTATGCGTGGTGCTTTTATTTATATTTTTTTATTTTGTGTTAATCTCAGGAGAAAAATCATATTCTTAGGAAGCTAGCACTAAAAGGAGCCTTAGAGGTCGTGTCCATCTTCTTTCTGGTATAGGGAAGAAATCTGAGACTCAAAAAGATGACTTCCTAAGGCCTCTGGAGAAAAGATTAGTTTAAGGAATTAATCTTTATGTGAGTCTAAGTATTTTTCTTATTCCTTTAACAATTCCAAGCCTAAATTACTAGTACATCTGCAGTGGAGCCCAGACTACCAACCCATGTTTATTCCACCAGTCAATAAAGCGTATGTTTTGTAATAGTTCTTCACTGAGAACATTGGTATATACATTATCTGTCATACTTGCAACCACCTCAACATTATCATGATTATAAAGTCATCAAATTTGTATCATCTAAAATATTCATTCAACACCTATCTGCACATGACACTGAGATAGCCACTATATTCACATTCACTAAAGAACACTAGAGGGTGCCTGGCACATGTAGGACTCAATACCTTACACTCTGAATGTACATCATTTAGATTAAAAAGTCACAGAAGACACTGGATGATATACTCACCTTGTATATAGCCAGCAAGTACTGTAATTTTAGGAATTTTAAGAAACTTCAAATTGAGAATTTTGTGCTTTAAGGGAATGTTCTTCTGATTCGATCAGCATTTCAGGAACTCCTGAATGGACTTAGCTTTCACCTTATGATAATTCTCCAATCTTTGGGAAAGATAAATCAGATTTAGGAAATGAACATTTGATACATGTGTGTACTTATCATTTGTTGCCTTACTAGGCAGCAGTTATTAAGTATAGTTCCATAAATCCTATTATTAAGATGACTGCCAACATAGCAGCTGGAGTCATCGTTACCATGGCTACTGAGTATCACTGTATCCCCTCTGCTGAGGCCTCACAGACATGTTGCTGACAACATTAGGATCTTCCTTGCTCTCCTCTTTCCTCTCATTTCTTAGAGAACTGATTCCATTGGATCCTTTTTCTGTCAGATGGTGTATTCCATTGAGGTTCCTTATGAGTAAAAGAAGTTTGGCTCCTGTGTGTTAAACAAGATAGAAGTGCTTTTTCCATCCCATAAAAGAAGAATGGAGGCAGGCAGCTCCCAGGTATTATTAGGACTTAGGCTTCTCTAAACAATTTAAGCTTCTTTTTCATCCTTTAAAG
Source organism: Camelus ferus (assembly GCF_009834535.1). Taxonomy (NCBI): domain Eukaryota; kingdom Metazoa; phylum Chordata; class Mammalia; order Artiodactyla; family Camelidae; genus Camelus; species Camelus ferus. The sequence goes on from NC_045721.1 coordinate 17,700,341, forward strand.
GTTACCTCATAGTTCTAATGGCTGTTGAAGCTCTGGCCTTTATGTTCTTATATCAGGCCTGAGGAAGGGGAAAAGGCAGAAGGGGAAAAAAGGGGTTCATTCTAGCTGAGTCTGTTTACCTTAAGCATCATTTCCAGAAATCTCACACAATACTTCTGCTTATAATATATGGCCAGAATTTAGGCATAATGCTGCAAGGGTGGCTGTGAGATGCAGTCTTTTATTCTGAGTAGCAATGTGCCTACTTGGAAGGAAGACACGGTGGAAGGGAGGTGGATGTTGTAGATTATTAAGTCTTTGCCACAGATAATTTAGGTGGAATATTCTGTCTGTATCTGTGAAGCCTTCACTGCTCATAGTAACCACTATTCTACAGAAATAGTAACTGAATATGATGCAGTTAGCTCAGTAGGCAGTCATTTGGATATCCTCAGAGAAGCTCAGAATTCTTATGTCATATGAGCACATTCATAGTAACCATTTGCTCTTTACTAGAATGCTTTCAGTTATAGGAATTAAATAAAACAAAGCTTAAAATAAAGTCACAAAAAGATATCCATCTCATATATTTAACAGAATCTTAGGGAATATAATAGACTGAAGAAAAAACTGAGAAATCTGTATCATAGTAAAAGACTGTAAAAATAATTATTGACTTCTTTTGAAAGAATCACTTGAAGTATGATTGCTTAATATAACCCCCCAAATAAGCTTTTGTTAATTCTTAGGGAGATTGAAGAAATCTAGTACCAAGTTACACTCTACTTCCTACCTCTTTAAATAGGTTTATTTTTCATAGATAATCTTTCAAGATAACTTTACTTGATATTGCACTACCATTTACCAGCTGTGTGATTTTTAAAAACAGGTCTATTGAGGTATAATTTACATACTATAAAATTCACTCATTGTAAATATTCAACTCAATGATTTTAGTAAATTTATAGTGTTATGGAACCATCACCACTATCCAGTTCTATAACATTTCCATCTGCTTTCTATCGCTATAAATTTGTTCTTCTAGACATTTTCTGTAAATGGAATCATGCATTTGTGTCTAGCTTCTTTCCTTTAGCATAATATTTTCAAGGTTCACCCATGTTGTAGCATGTATCAGGAATTCATTCCCTTTAATTGCCAAGTAATATTCTATTGTATGAATATAACACATTTAGACATTTAGAATATTTCCAGCTTTTGACTGTTATGAATTATGGTGCTATGAACATTTGTGTACGTATCTTTGTGTGGACATGCATTTTCATTTTTCTGGTAGAGTCCTAGGAGTGGGATAGCTAGATTGTGTCCTAAGTTTATGTTTAACTCTTTAAGAAACTGACAAACTATATTCCAAAATAGCTGTACCATTTTACATTCCCACTAACAACGCATGAGGGTTTCAGTTTCACCATTTCCTCACCAACACTTATTGTCTATCTTTTTGATTGTAGCTATCCTAGTGGTGTCTCATTGTGGTTTTAATTTGTTTTTTCCTAATGAATAATGATTTTGACCATCTTTTCATGTGCTTACTAGACATAGTTATAGCTTCTTTGGAGAAATATCTATTCAAATCATTTGTCCATTTAAAAGTTTGATCACTCATCAAGCACTATATATTGGTCATTTAAATGTTCTCTATATATTCTGATATGTCTTTTATCAGGTATATGATTTGTACATATTTTATCCCAGTGTGTGTTTTTATTCTCTTAATGATGTCTTTTGAAGTACAAAATTTTAAAACTTGATGTAGTCCAGCTTATCAGTTTTTCTTTTGTAGCTTGTGCTTTTGGTGTTGAGTTATGGAATTTTGAGCAAGTTGTCTAACCTCTTCAGGCCTCAGTTCCTTTGTCAATAAAATTGGAATAATAATTCTTACCTCAAGGGTAACTAATTTAAATCTGATTTCCCTATTTCTGTTCAAAAAACGGAAGGTATAAGCAGAGACTACAAGTTCAAGGAAATTCTGTTGTTGGTATTTATTCTGTTCTTATTCTGATTTGCTGGGAGGGAGGGACTTGGTATATGTAAAAGCTGTTGAGTATATCTGCTGACCAATTTTGCTCTCATCTTCTGATCCAAGAGGTCAAGTTTACAGATGGAAGGGAATAAGCAGGATAGGTAAGGGGAACCAAAATACATAGGGGATTAAGAAGTGGGTGAAGTTGCCTGGGAAGGATGAGCAGGAGCAGGGAAGGATTATGAAGGGGCCTGAGACTTTTGGCCTGATAGATATGATAATAATTTTAATTGTGATGATGGCTTCAAGAGTGTATACGTGTGTCAAAACTTATCAAATTATGCACTTTAAAATGTGTTATTTATTGTATATCAATTACTTCAATGAAGCTTTTTTAAAGCTGGTCTTAATAGCCTTTAGGATGGCTATTATTTTAAAAAACTGAGAATAACAAGTGTTGATAAGGATGTGGACAAATCAGAATCTTTGTGCATTGTTGGTGGGAATGTAAAATGGCGTAGCCACTGTGGAAAAGATTGGCATTTCCTCAAAAAGTTAAACATAGAATTGACATATGACCCAGCAGTTTCACTCCTGGATATATACACAAAAGAACTGAAAGCAGGGACTCAAACTGATATGTATACACCAATGTTCACAGCAGCAGCATTCACAGTAGCCCAAAGTGGAAACAATCCAAGTGTCTGTCAGCAGATGAATGGATAAACAGAATGTGGTAAATACGTACAATGGGATATTATTCAGCCTTAAAAAGAAATAAAATTCTGATACATGCCGCATCTTGGATGAACCTTGAAGTTATTATGCTAAGTGAAATAAGCTAGGCATAAAAGGACAAGTATTGTATGATTCCACTTATATGAGGAGCCTAGAACAGACAAGTCTTAGACATGGAAAATAAGGGTTTCTAGCCCCTCCCCCCCAATGGATGAAGTGATATATAAATAACAATAAAAGAGAAGAAGTTGATGAATCAGCCCCAGGGATAAAGTTAGAAGTAGGCAGATTCTGCTTCCTTCCTGGTTCCTTTATCCTACCACTCATACCTATCAATTACTATAAATTTATTCTCCTATTCCTTCATTCCCTTGTTTTTAGGCATAGAGAGTTATAAAGTGTAAAATAAATTGAATGCATTTAGCCTGGGGAAAAAAATATTTGGGGGAGGCCATGACAGCTGTGTTTATATTTACAGGGCTGTCAGGTAGAGGGGAAGAGGAGGCTTATTCTGTGTGTTCCAGAGACAGAAATGGGATTTCATGGGAAGCAGATATTTCCTGCCTCTGGAAAAGGAATAAAATTTTAATAAATAGAATAGTCTATAAGTGGAGAAGTCTCCTTGGAAAGCTGGAAATGGGCAAATGGAGGCTAGGGACATTGCAGAAGAGATTACTGCATTAAATGGATGCTGGACCAGGTTAGCCTCCCTGCAAGAAGAAGGAAATTTCATGTGGGACTGAGGAGTGTTTACTGAAGGAAGTATTTTCAGAGGTGTGACCAAGATTGAGGGAGCCTGCAAGGGATGTTGAGGTACCTAAGAACTAACAGCAGTGGGAAGGCTTTACCATCAGGCCTGAAGTAGCAAAGGGAGGCAGCGCTGTTTTAGGAGCCCAGTGGAGCTGTGGAGGAGGAGTCGTCAACAGGGGATGGGGGACCACCCAGTAGGAACTGATAGTCTTAGAGGGAGGAGCCAGTGGCAAAATTGTGCACCAAGACAGAGAAACTTCAAGGGTAGAACTTCCTGTCTGCCTTCCATCTCCTGCTGTTATCTCTTGCTGGCAAATGCAGCTGGATGCCAGAGGGTACAGTTGACGAAGTACTGCAGATCGCAGGCAGACCAGCTTCCCGGGGCGCTGAGTAGAGAAGAGAAGTGTGTCCCCAAGCTTTCTTCTGTTTCGGAGGTCTGTGCGTTTGGAGGCTGTGATATTCATAGCAGGCAGCCCAGTTCCACCCCACAGCCCCCAGTTCAAAAAGAGCAAAAGACCCAAAGATTACACCTGACTCTCTGTGAATGACCAGTACATTGTGTGAAAGTAAGGAGGGTCAAGGAAATGCCCTTGAAGGCTGAAAGATGGGAAAGAAACCATCATTCAGTGAACATTTATTTCTTGAGTACCTACTGTATGTGAGGTACTGTTCTAAGTGCTGTCGACTTAATGGTGAGTGAGGCAGAAATTCTCCTCTTACATAGTAGAAGTAGGAGGCAAACAACAAAGACATAAATAATTCAGGGTGCTATCACACAATATGGTAAACTGACTAGATCATGAGCTACACCATTTCCTAGTTGTGTGACCTTCGCTAAGTTACTTGACCCCTCTGTGTCTCAGTTCCAGATCTAAAAATGGAGTTAATGATTATACTTGCCCAGTAGTGTTCTTATGTGGTTATAACTAGTTAATATACACAGTGTTTAGATCAGTGCCCGGCACATAGAGGTGCTATATATAGATGTTTGTTATTATTATCAGACACTATTAAATACTAGATAATAGAGGAGATAATAAAGCAGAAAATGCAAAGAAAAGAGAATGGTGGTTATGAGCTTGATGGCAGTGGTAAGATAGAGATCAAGAGAGCTGGTGAGCAGAACTGCTGACATCAGAGAAGAACCAGAGGTTCTGGAAAAAGGGAAGAAAGCAGCCATCTGTGCCCTAATGGAGTGCTGTCAGTCTTCAGGGACAAATGAGGTGACACTACAGAAAACACAATGTTATGGCCTGTGTAATGATAAACACAAGGCCAAGTAGGTTAGAATCCATTTTGTAATATGGGTTCTAATAATTTTTAGTCATTTAAAGGCAAAAGGCAAAAAGAAAAGATCCTTAAAAGAGGCAGAAACCTAGTATCTTAGCTCAGGCTCTGGAATCAGATGGGCACAAGTTCACATCCAGCTCTGCCGTTTACTATTGTCTCACTTGGGACAAATTACTTAATCTTGTTAATGACCAGTTTCCTCTTTTGGAAAATGAGGATGCTAATACGTACCTCAAAGTTATTTTGAGTCTGAAATGAAATCATCCCAGGTAATTGGTTAGCACAATTCCCAGGACATTTTAAGGTACCAGTACATGTTAGTACTGTTGCTTACTGCTATTATTACAGAAAGAGAATGAATACCTGTGGAGGACATGAAAAGGATGAGCGCAGTACAATACTGACACCTTTCTGCTTTAGTTGCTTTGTATGATAACAGCTTATGAAGGATAACTTTTGAATTTCTTGGCTAACTCTGACTCATCCTAAGGGGCAGCATCCTATGATACACTCACCGAACCAGAGCATCTGCTCATGTTCTGTGTGAGCAGTTATTGACAAAAAAGATCTCCCAGTGCTCAATGAAAAAGCAAAATATTTTAATGATAAAATATGGTACTTGACTATATTTATTTTTGAATGATTGTTTTGACATTTCAAACTTACAAATAGCATTAGTAAAATGGGTATTGCTGGTGAAAATTAATTGGAAAATTGGTAGTTAAAAATTTCGTGATTTCTTTTAGAAAACTTTCTAAGCACAGTGTGTTCCCTGAACAGTCTTATGGTGCTGATTTTAAAAATGAGTCTTATTTTGATGATACCTGCTAATTTCTGCCCTAATAGTTTCCAGTAAATCACATTTCGTAGATTAAAAGTGAGTAAGACAATGATATTCTCCTTTTCTCTCCCTCCATAAAATATTTTGAGGTTCACTATCTGTATTATGAATGAAAACCTAACTAGAATAAAGTACTTTTAAAATTTCTGTTTAAAGCAGGCATATATTACGTTGTGTGCCACAAACAAAATAGAAATTTGACATATGAGAATTAATTGTAGGATTCAGAGGTTGAGAATACATCTGATGAATTCATGATTTTTTGAGGCTTTGGTTTATAACTTACTGGTTTTAGACAAACTATCTCATTACCTTCAGGTTAAGTCTAAGAGAATTTATGAAGGGAGAAACTATTTTGAAGTTTTGTTCTTTAGGCAGTTTGGTATTTACTGTCAAAATACCTACAACTTTCAAAATAGTGGAAAATAAATTAATCATGTTCAGCAATATAGAAAAGTCCTCTATATTTTTTCCTTTTCTCTTTTTGAACTTATTAGTTTATTTAGCACTTGGGTGCTAATCTCTCATATTTTGCTAACCAAGAACAATTACATATATAAAATAAAATCTTGCTCTTATATTTAGAGACATTTCTTTTGGTTCTTTTTCTTTTTTCTTTCTCCCCGTTTTGGGGAAAGCTTACCTCTTTGTAGTTCAAGAAAAGTTTCTAATTCTCCTTGAGAGGCAGCTATATATTGTGAAATGCAGTGTTTCCCAAGTCGAATCATTTGCTTAGCATCCCTTACCAATTGAGTAGAAAGATTCTCCTCCAGGGACCATTGGCTGTCATAAATCTCTTGCAAAGTAAGCAGGCCGTACTCCTTAAGGAGAACTCAGTGGCATGAAGTTCCTGGCTTCAGTATGTGTGGCTTCTTGTCTTAATCCCCCACGCTGGGTTCTTGTATTTTCTTCCTCCAGAGGTCATGTCTGACACAGCGTGCCCACCGTGCTGGGTCAGCAGGAACACAGGATGACCATGTTACTTCTTCATTATTTGCCTAAATTTAGAGAAAATGGTATCACTATTGATTTCACCCTTGGGTTTCCACTCCGAACGATGTTGCTGTACACAGAGTAATCATTTGTTTTCATGCTGCAGGCACGTGTGAGAGGTAAAGATGGATTCTCTGCTTCTCAATTTGAGCAGGACACTATTGAATAGTGAACACGGTACAGAATGGCTGAAAAAACTCCTTATTTCTTCCAGTAGTCACATTGGGACTATTGCAAGCATGTACAAGATCAAGCATCCATTGGACCTTTTTTATTTTTTGTAACTTTTCTGTGGATTTCCATAGAAATCCAGAAGTCCTGTGCCTTCTTTCAAAAATTAAATTAAATTAACTAAGAAGGGAAAGAAAAAAAGCCTGCATTTTCTGGGGTTTCCCCAGAGGCTTTTTATCTGTTTAAACACCAGGGATTTTTCACATATTGACATAAGCATTCATTTGCTAATTTCTTGGACATTAAACTGCTTGGAGCCTTCCCCAGAATCCTGAATGAAGCAGCAATACTTGGGTCCTTAGGGCTACCTACCTCCTGCATCATTCTCTTCACACATATGGTTTTCCCTTAGATAAAAGTCAGTGCTGATCGCCTTAAGGAAAAGAATGAGTTAAATGGACCAATATTCTAGGCCTGGATGTAAAAAACCTGGCCTTTTCAGAAGCCCCTTAGCACCTGCAGCAGCAAGGTCATTTGCACATACATAAATAAATAAATTAACAATGAATAAATAATTTAATCCTGGCCACACAATGCCACCTTGCAGATTTGATCCTTCGCAGCTCCCAGTGAATTTGTCCATTTCTAATTCTTTCTGATAAAGTCCTCAGATACTTGCTGACTGTCAAGCTCATTTTCTTATTGTTTTCGCTTGATTAGATCTGTATGACCTGAGGTCGCCCTTAAAATCCACATCTCTCGTGAAGACTCCGAAAGGCCTTCTTTTTAGCACCCTCCTAAAAAAGGATGGCAAGTGCTTGCCGTTTCTCTACACAAAAGCCTAGAAGGTTTTTCGTCACTAGCCAACTAAAGCAGCCCAAGCGCAAAAATAACTCATTAAGGGGTACCATGTTTTCGTGGCCCCTTTATCCAGTGTACTTGGGTGTGCCTGTGCCAGATCTCCCAGGTCCTGGAGGAGCTGGGCCACCTCCCCTTTAACCCCCCGAGGCACCCTGTCAGTCTGCCTGTGACAGCACCAGGTCGTGGTGCCTGCCCACCCACACTGTTGCCCCAAGCTGTTTGTCCCACAGTCTTTCAGAAAGGATGCTGGCCTTCATTGGGGGATGACAGTGGGGGAGGGGGGAGGAGTTGCTTTTTGCTTTTTTTCAAAGCAGCTAGTTACTGCCAGTTCCTCATTTTCAGGGTGGACATTCAATTTAGGCTGTAGGCCCAGCAGCAGGAGTTCCAGCTAATTCTCAAGTCTCTGTGGTCCTGTCTGTGCTGGGTCTTAACCTTGTGTAGCTGGGGCCTCCTCATGCTGTATCACCACTGCCCCCCCCCCCCCCACTAGTCATTCTCCCCACTGCCAAATGGTCAGCTCCTTCAGTAGGGGAGGGGAAGGCGATTAGCCCTTGTGTTGGCTGAATATAATAGCCTTTAATGGGAACCACATTCCTCACTTCTGTTTTTATTGAAAAATTAACAAATATTTTAAATCAGTTGTTCAGTAGTCTTCAATAGTTCTGATAAAGTTTTTTTGGATTTTCAAAAAGATTTTTTTCTCCTTCCTTCTTCTGGACCATAGAATAAAAACTTGCTATATTATGTGGAGTCCTACAGTTGTTACTTTTAAGTAATAGTGAGTCTCTGGAGTCCTTGAGAGAGGCGTTAATGAGAATTGTAGTATCATATGAAAGTTTCAAAAAGTAAACTCCAATACCAACATAGAAATCTACACAATTAAGTTTTCAAGTTTCATTTTTTATGTATATATATATATAATATATATATATGATCCTTATATAGATATCTATCTATATATATATAATAAAATTTTAGGAATGGATTTTCATATATTTGGTGCATTTCAGCAGTTTTCCAGAAGGACAAATTACCTAGGCTGAACTGTCAACGTCCTTCAAGTATTTGGTTCCATCATCTGAACTCTAAAAAGGCAAATAGTCTTGGCCCCATGTGAAATCAAGATACTTTGTCAATGAAACCCCTTAACTCAGGAAGCTCTGGAAGAGCACAGTGATGTGTGATGCACAGGAAGGGGAGCTCTCTGACCACAGTTATATTTTGTATGTCAGTGGCCTTCCAGCACAAGCAAACCTTCAGGCAGCAGGCACCAAAAGTCATGAATTAACATCAGTCTGTGTCATCTCTGAACCATTTTTTAAAAACTTTCATCCTCTGAAAGTCCATCATCTTGGGATGGTAATGGCAAAGAAAAAATATAACTTCAAACACTTACATTACCAGTTTGTATTCATTGTGCATTGTTCTCCAGTTATGTTAGGCACTCTGTGAGACACTGGGGCAATCACAATTTTATATTACTAAAGAAAGAGAAGGGTTTTTTTAAAATGATTGTACCTGTCTTTTAAGCAGAGAGTTACCCAGTCTTTTTTATGAATCTCTATTGGATGTTTCTGAGCTTTGTGAAGAGCAATTTATGAAAAAACAGAAGAGTCTGCACTCTCGGAAAGAAGACTGTAGCAAACAGAGATCCCCAGAAATGGTAGAACTGCTAAAACACTAAGCTAGGCAGTTCTAACTTTTCCTTATTTTGGAAGTTATAAAACATTGCAAATTTACAGAAAAAATAGAAAGTGACATAGCAAGCACTTAATTTACCTACTACTCAGATTCAATAGATGTTAACATTTTGCCATATTTACTTCAGCTCTTTTCTTCAAAAAAAAAAAAAAAATTTACAGATGCAGTGAAGCCCTCTTAGTCTCCCTTCCTGGTCACGTTCCCTTCTGAGCCTCCCCAGGATAAGTCTCAAGATAACATTAGTTTTTAAGGAACCCTTACTTCCATTCTCTGTTTCCGTAATTTACCTGCCAGAATGAAAGTATAGTTTGAATTTTGTAACAATATTGTGTATACATATATACACAGCAGAGAATAAAGAATGTACATGAAAAGGTCAACAGTTGATTTTTATAAAATTTGGGATTTTCTTCTTTGTACTGTTGACCTAAAACAAATAGACTTCCAGTTATTTCTCCAGCAAAAATGGGCTTATTAGGGATCAGCAAAGAATTGTGATTCCAGGTCTGCAACCATGGTGAGCCAGGAGCAAGGTCCTATGCAACAAGAAGAGGAGAACTCCTTTAAAGAGGGGAAAAGGAAGTTGGGAGGGTTATAGTAAACCAAGAGTCCATTGGAGGAATTGAGAGTTCCAAGTACAGTGGCTTTTTATTGGCTGAGTTGTGACAGCCTCTCATTGGCTGAACTCTTGCCAGGCAAGGAAAGAAGCCTTCTTCTTGTTGGGCTCTGCTGTCCTCCTAGGGCATGAGAGCTCTCCCTTCTGGCCTCCTGGCTCTCTTTAATTGAGGATCCTGTTTATTTTTACATGTTCTCATTGATCATATGTTTAAGTAATGACAAGTAATTATAAAGTAGTAATTAGGTAATAAGTAGTAATAAGGTAATAAGATAAAAATGCTATGAAATAATGCCCTTTATTATTTATATAAATAAAAGTATTACATTGTATGGAAAAGTATGCCAAGACTCTTTTCTAAATCCTAAGACTATGGGAAGCCTTCATGTACCTACTCCTAACTTCATGATTGCTTCCTCAGCCAGAAGGCATAAATCAGCAACAAAACAATCAGGCATAGATATAAACCAACAAATGGATATCAAACTAGTATCTAGGACTTGAATGTCATTAGCTTGAGATTCTATAAACCTATTAGATCAGCACGTTTGCTAAGTAGCTAAACTTTAGCATCTGATGATAAAGGACCAACATTCAGACATATTTATGAGTTGGGTCAAGAGCAGATGGGAAATTCTCAGAAAAATGTCAAGGAACTAGAATTGGAAGATACTGATAAGAAGAATGGCAAGATCTTGTATCTTCAATGAAGATTTACTAGGGAGGACTGTTCTAAGTGCATTGAAAAGTCAATCTTTGATAAATTTAAATATACTTGATAAAGTGCATGGCTGTTTCATTGAAGCAGGGGAGGAGCCTGTCCAAAAGAGCTTCTAGCCTAATGTCACCTTTGTATGATGTTAAAAAGGGTATCCCCCACCTCCTGGGTGGCCACAGTTCATGTCAGTACACAGCACTTAGGGTGCAGGCTGGTTCTGAGCTCCCACAGATCCCTGTTTCCTGGTGCCTTTGTGCAGTGCCAGCATGTCCAGTTGTACACAGCAATCCTGAACTGCACTCACTTTTCCACCCCTTCACTGTCATTCCCTCTTTGGTTCTTTGGAAATGGCCACACATGCTCTGGCTCTGTACCTTGGAGTATAGACCTATTGCTTGGGTTTGCGCTCTGGGGAAAGTAGGTTGATCTGTTCTCACAACCTGCTTTGGTTCTGCTGTTTACACTGATCAAACTTGGTGAAAGGAAAATTTTCAAGTTCAACCTAGCTCACTCAAGCTCTGCTTTTAGCAGTTAGGGTAGACTCTATGCCTTTCAGGTGTGTTTATTTTCTGTGTTTCATAATTTTTGTCTACATCTCCCCCAGAATCCCTTGAAAACAGGTGTCTTAGGCAGGATTAGGATACTTTTATTTCTCATCGGTCCTTGGTCACACCCCATTACCTAGACATTTGTCATAGTCAGTGACAAAACTTACATCAGGAACTTTTAACTCAAGAGAAAGAATATGTCATCCACTCTTATAGTGAACAGTAAAATGTCCTTGGTCTTGTGGGGCAGAGTAAGGCAATGTCCTAGTCCATCCTTACTGGAGAACAAAGGAGGATGAGTGAGGAAATAAAGAAGGAAAGAGATGAATGGGTTCTTTCTAGAGGCCACTAGCTTCATTTGGACTTACAGGTCGTTTTCTGGATCCTATTTCCATAGTGATAGGAAAACAGTAAGCATGTCCTTGGACCAAAATCCTGCCTGACCAGAAGAGGATCATTCAGTATAGGTACCTTCCTTGTATATGGGGTAGTCAGCAGTGAGGGATGAGTGACAGGGGTAGCCACTGGGTTTGCTATTCAACTGATGGTTGGTGTAGTCAGTACATTTAGCACACAAGAAGAGCTTTATCAGATATTTTATCAGTTACTGAGCCATGTGAGAGGAGAGAGCTATCTACCTGATAACTGTGGGACTTATTAAACGCTAAGTTTAAGGGCTGTTGTTCCTTGTGAATTTGCTATTTGTTTTATTAAGTCCTTATGTATGTTTCTAAGTGAATTTCTGTCTGGGACTTTTTGTGTTGTTCTTCTATGGTTCCTCAGGATACCTATAATTTGAAGTTTCTGCTGATGGCTTGTTAGTGCTGAACATTGATTCTGGTCTCCCGGGCTAAGGTTCAAAGGACAACATGGCAAGTAGAACTGTCACTTGTGATTTCTCCCAAATAGGAGAGCGTTCACATTTGTCACACCACTCCTGTTCTTACAGAGGGAGTGACTTCTTATCCTGACCTTAAAGCTCAGTACGTAGCTTCTGGTTCCCGTCACTCTTTCCAGTGAATAAGCACTGTATGTCTTGTATTCTTTCATTATTCTGTGGTTTACAGCCCAATTTTTTTACACTATTTAAACTGTTTCCCAAAGAGAATTTCACTGTGTATTTTAAAAACATGCTTAGAAATTTAAGCACAAAGCACAACTACTCAAAACCTATGGGACACAGCAAAGGCAGTGCTAAGAGGGAAGTTTATAGCGATACAGGCCTTCCTCAAAAAAGAAGAACAATCTCAAATAAACAATTTAACCCACCACCTGAATGAATTAGAAAAAGAAGAACAAAAAGCCCCAAAAAGCAGCAGAAGGAAGGAAATAATAAAGATCAGAGGGGAATTAAATACAATAGAGATTAACAAGACCATAGAAAAAATCAACCAAACCAAAAGCTGGTTTTTTGAAAAAGTAAATAAAATCGACAAACCTCTGGCCAAACTCACAAAGAAGAAAAAAGAGAGAGCACAAATTAGCAAAATAAGAAAGGAAAATGGAGAAATTACAACAAACAAAATAGAAATACAGAATATCATACGAGAATATTATGAAAAACTATATGGAACCAAACTGGATAACCTAGAGGAGATGGACAAGTTTCTGGAAACATACTGTCCACCAAAACTGAATCAAGAAGAATCTGAACACTTGAACAATCCAATCACTAGAAAGGAAATAGAAATAGCAATTAAAAACCTCCCTACAAATAAAAGTCCAGGACCGGACGGCTTCACCGGGGAATTCTACCAAACATACAAAGAACTCATACCAGTCCTTCTCAAACTCTTCCAGACGATTGAAAAGGAGGGAATACTCCCAAACTCATTCTATGAAGCCACCATCACCCTGATACCAAAACCAGGCAAAGACACTACAAAAAAAAGAGAATTATAGGCCAATATCACTGATGAACATAGGCGCCAAAATCCTCACCAAAATTTTAGCAAATAGAATCCAACAACACATAAAAAAGATTATACGTCATGACCAAGTGGGGTTCATCCCAGGGACACAAGGCTGGTTCAACATACGCAAATCAATCAATGTAATACATCACATCAACAAGAGAAAGGACAAAAACCACATGATCATCTCAATTGATGCAGAAAAAGCATTTGATAAAATTCAACACCCATTTATGATAGAAACTCTTGCCAAAGTGGGTATAGAGGGAACATATTTCAACATAATAAAAGCTATATATGACAAACCTACAGCCAGCATAGTACTCAACGGTGAAAAACTCAAAAGCTTCCCACTAAAATCTGGGACAAGACAAGGATGCCCACTATCACCACTCCTATTCAACATAGTCCTGGAAGTCCTAGCCACAGCAGTCAGACAAGAGAAAGAAATAAAAGGGATCCAAATTGGAAAAGAAGAGGTAAAAGTGTCATTATATGCTGATGACATGTTACTATATATAGAAAACCCTAAAAGGTCCACACAAAAGCTACTAGAGCTGATTGAAGAATTCAGCAAGGTAGCAGGTTACAAAATTAACGTTCAAAAATCAGTTGCATTTCTTTACACTAACGATAAATCAACAGAAGAAGAAAGTAAAGAAACAATCCCCCTTAAAATAGCACCCAAAGTAATAAAATATCTGGGAATAAATCTAACCAAGGAGGTGAAAGAATTATACACAGAAAACTATAAACCATTGATGAAGGAAATTAAAGAAGACTTTAAAAAATGGAAAGATATTCCATGCTCTTGGATTGGAAGAATCAATATTGTTAAAATGGTCACACTGCCCAAGGCAATCTACAGATTTAATGCAATCCCTATCCAATTACCCAGGACATATTTCACAGAACTAGAACAAATCATAATAAAATTTATATGGAACCATCAAAGACCTAGAATTGCCAAAGCATTACTGAAGAGAAAGAAAGAGGCTGGAGGAATAACTCTCCCAGACTTCAGACAATACTATAGAGCTACAGTCATCAAGACAGCATGGTATTGGTACCAAAACAGACATATAGACCAATGGAACAGAATAGAGAGCCCAGAAATGAACCCACAAACTTTTGGTCAACTCATCTTCGACAAAGGAGGCAAGAATATACAATGGAATAAAGACAGTCTCTTCAGCAAATGGTGTTGGGAAAACTGGACAGCAGCATGTAAAACAATGAAGCTAGAACACTCCCTTACACCATATACAAAAATCAACTCAAAATGGATTAAAGACTTAAACATAAGACAAGATACAATAAACCTCCTAGAGGAAAACATAGGCAAAACATTATCTGACATACATCTCAAAAATTTTCTCCTAGAAGAAATAAAAGCAAGAATAAACAAATGGGACCTAACGAAACTTACAAGCTTCTGCACAGCAAAGGAAACCAGAAGTAAAACAAGAAGAAAACCTACGGAATGGGAGAAAATTTTTGCAAGTGAAACCGACAAAGGCTTGATCTCCAGAATATATAAGCAGCTCATACGACTCAATAAGAAAAAAATAAACAACCCAATCCAAAAATGGGCAGAAGACCTAAACAAGCAATTCTCCAAGGAAGACATACAAATGATCAAAAAGCACATGAAAAAATGCTCAATATCACTAATTATCGGAGAAATGCAAATCAAAACTACAATGAGGTATCACCTCACACCAGTCAGAATGGCCGTCATTCAAAAATCCACAAATGACAAATGCTGGAGAGGCTGTGGAGAAAGGGGAACCCTCCTACACTGCTGGTGGGAATGCAGTTTGGTGCAGCCACTATGGAAAACAGTGTGGAGGTTCCTCAAAAGACTAGGAATAGACTTAGCATATGACCCAGGAATCCCACTCCTGGGCTTGTATCCAGAAGGAACCCTACTTCAGGATGACACCTGCACCCCAATGTTCATAGCAGCACTATTTACAATAGCCAAAACATGGAAACAGCCTAAATGTCCATCAACAGGTGACTGGATAAAGAAGAGGTGGTATATTTATACAATGGAATACTACTCAGCCATAAAAACCGACAACATAATGCCATTTGCAGCAACATGGATGCTCCTGGAGAATGTCATTCTAAGTGAAGTAAGCCAGAAAGAGAAAGAAAAATACCATATGAGATCGCTCATATGTGGAATCTAAAAAAACAAAAACAAAAACAAACAAACAAAAACAAAGCATAAATACAGGACAGAAATAGACTCACGGACAGAGAATACAGACTTGTGGTTACCGGGGGGTGGAGGTTGGGAAGGGATAGCCTGGGATTTCAAAATTGTAGAATAGATAAACAAGATTACACTGTATAGCACAGGGAAATATACACAAAATGTTATGGTAACTCACAGAGAAAAAAATGTGACAATGAGTGTGTATATGTCCATGAATGACTGAAAAATTGTGCTGAACACTGGAATTTGACACATTGTAAAATGATTATAAATCAATAAAAAATGTCAAAAAAAAAAAAAAAGAAATTTAAGCACAATCGTTTTTAAGCCAGCTGTCTGGTTTTGACATATGAAAAGTTTGGTTAAGGCTCTAGAGCAGTGATGGGGTCTTGAGCACCCAGGGGTACATTGGGCTATTAGGGAAGGTAAGGATAGCCTGAGAACTGGGCTGGTAGGTCTGGATTAAGTGATAGTTTGTATCAGTCCTTTATTATATAATTGATTTTGGCTATTTTCACCTCTCATTAAAAGACATTGTATTTATTTATTTTTTGCTTCCTTTTCTCTTTGAGTATCTCCGTGGTACTGTTCAGTTTACACTTAATGCAATGTTTTTTGGAGGGGAAGGGTGGCTGGTAATAGCTGCCTTAAAAACCTCATGAGCTCCCCCTGCTGTTTTGCAGCTGATGATACAAGCCCCATTCAGTTTTAATTCTGAGAAGCAGCCAAGTAAAAGAATTAAAGAGTCACTGTGGGGTTCTTGATCTAAGAGGTGGATTAATACTTGTTAACTTTCTCCTGAAAGTTTATAAAATCAGAAAGGAAGACTCTTTTAGTGTTTTATCTGTGTAATACTTAAGCTAGTGCAAGGGGGCTGTACCCTTCCTTTGATGTAAGGAGAAGGTCTATACCACTTTTGGAAAACTGCCAATGAAGAATGAAAAAATAAATCATGAAGTTATATAATGTCTGAAGTGGACAGACTAAAGTCTGGAAGATGGGTTTTTAGTCATTTCGGTTTTGATCTGTAATGGTTTGGAAAAAAATAATATGTTTAGATAATAAGCAATTGATATTGTTTCTGTTTTGTTAAATTTTTTTTCTTCAGCACTTCTTGAAACTTTACAGGTAGTTTGATTTACATTTATGTGTCTTAATTTAGTATGAATTTTCATGTTAAAGATAATTTAATATCTTATAGAAATCACTTTTATTAATCAATATTTTTCATAATTATACAAGTTAATAGGGTATCATACTATATCACATATTAAAAACATCAGAAGATATGCATCCATCAGGTAACAAATATGTATTGGAACACCAGCTAGTTACCACCCCCAGTGTAGGCAAACAGGGGTTTCTGCCTTTGTGTAACTTACAGCCTATTAGGGTAGGCATTTATGAAAAAAATTTTTTGGATAAATGTATAATTAAAACTATTAATTATTTGTTGGATATGACATCAAAAGCACAACAAAAGAAAAAAATAGATAAATTGGACTTCATCAAAATTTAAAACTTTTCTGCCTGAAACAACACAACAGAGTGAAAAGACAGCCTAAGGAAAAGGAGAAAATATTTGCAAATCATATATCTTATAAAAGGTTAATATCTAGAATATATAAAGAGCTCCTACAATTCAACAACATAAAAACCAAACAACCCAGTTTAAAAATGAGCAAAGAACTTGAGTAGACATTTTCTGAAAGATATACAAATGACCAATAACCACAGGAAACAATGCTCAACATCACTAATCATTAAGGAAATGCAAATCAAAACCACAATGAGACACTACTCCACACCCATTATGACGGTTATTATTTTTTAAAAAACAAGAACCAAGTATTGGTGAGAATGGAAGCCTTGTGCATTGCTGGTGGGAATGTGAAATGATGTAGCTACTGTGGAAAACAGTGTGTGATTCCTCACAAAAGTAGTTTTACCATATGATCCAGCAATTCCACTTTTGGGTATCTACCCAAAAGAATGGAAAGCAAGGACATGAACATATACTTGTACACCCACATTCATAGCAGCATTATTCACAATAGCCAAAAGGTGGAAGCAACCCAAGTATCAGATGAATGGATAAACAAAATGGTATATACATATAATGGAATACTATTCAGCCTTAAAAAGGAAGGCAATTCTGATACATGCTGCAACATGAATGAACCTTGAAGATACCATGCTAAGTGAAATAAGCAAGACACAGAAGGAGCAATGTTGAGCGACTCAACTTGTCTGAGATGCTAGAATAGTCAAATTCGTAGAGACGGAAAGTAGAATGATGGTTGCTAGGGATGAGGCGGAGGGAGGGATGAGGAATTGTTGTTTCCTGAGTGCAGAGCTTCAGTAAGGGAAGATGAAAAGTGCTGGAGACGGATGGTCAGCAGTAGTTTCGCAGCAGTGTTAAAGTACTGAATTCCATAGAACAGTACACTTAAAAATGGTTAAACTGATAAATTTTATGTATGTTTTTGCCACAATTTAAAATAATTATAAGTAATTTGAAGGGAGAAAAGCAACAGGTTTCTACTACAAGATATTTAGTAAGTGTGGGTGGTCCAGGAAGACGTTGCTGAAGCCTGACAATGAGAGAGTAAAGAGTGGAGTGGGGAAGGATGTTTGAAGGCCTCATACTGAGAATGACTTGAGTGCAGTTGAGGAACTGAGGGAAGACCAGGGTGGTTGGCACATAGAGACCCACGGGGAGAACAGAAGGCAGTGAGGTTGGAGGGGTGGACAAGAGTTGGGAACAGAGTCTTGCCACGTGGTGAGGAGTCTGGATTTTACTGCAGTGACAAGAAGTTATGGAATTAATTAGTGGAGGAGGAAAATTCAATCTAAATTCATTTTAAAAGGCCATGCAGATTGTTGTGTGGAAATAGATTTTGAGGAGCCGGAAGTGTAGCTTAGGAGGTCAGTTAGGAAACTATGGCAATATTGTGGCTGAGAAATAGTGGCTTGGACTATGAGAGTGTCAGAAAGAACATGGAGAAAAGTGGAAGGATTTAATGTTTTGATGTAGGATTGTATGTGTAGGTAAGAGAGAGAGGGAGGTGCCAAGTTAAATGGCGGGTCATTGCCATATTAAGCATGAATGGCTCTGTGGTTTGGTCTGATCTGAAAAATAGGATCTGTTATTTCACCTTGGGAAACATGAATTGCTAAGGTTCTTTTATTTCTTCAAAGAATAATGCTGCAAAAATTTTGATTATTAAAATGGCTATTCTAAGCTATCCAGTGCCATGATCTAACCTAATTTCTGATCAACTGGATCATAGGATATGATGACAATGATGAGTAATTAGTGTGTTGTTTTAAATGCTTCAGGGCCGTAAGTGCTTCCAGGAGATAAAAGGTGACATAAAACTACATTTCAGAATTTTAAATGAGGTCAGTGGAATACTTTAAAGGCATTTTTTTCTTCAATATGACTGAAAGTAGTATTTGGGAAACAAACAGGAAAAGGCTGGTGTACCTGAGTGGAAGACAGGTTGTCCTTCAGTTTCATGAAGCTTTGTAGGTGAGGTGTCAGTGAGTAGGCTGGACTGGAAGCTCCAAACTCAGTGAGCCAGGGGAGCTTCTGCCTAAAGCAGTGAGAGCCTGAGTCACTTTTCTCCAAGTCAGAGGAACTTACTAGTTCAGTGAGCAATTAGAGCCAAAAAGGATGTGTGCAAATGCAGTGAGCATCTCCGTGACTGACAGCAGAGAGCAGGATGAAATGGAGAGCCGAGCAGAGAGGCAGAGCTGGGAATAACTCTGAAGAGGCTAAAGGTGAAGTTCAAGACTTATTAATAATTCATTCCAGTTTCTTTTTAAGTACTTGGTTTTGTTAAGGGTCAAACCTGAGTCTGGTGTAGTCTCTGGATCTAGCTGCAGATGGGGAAGACAGAGGAACATGATGCGCTGCACACAAGCCCATCAGCAGCAACATCCAGTCTCTGCAGAACTACAGGTCAGATAGCCTGGGCTTCCCAGTGGGTACCTTGTAAGAAAGCGAAAGGAGTGGAGGGAGAATCTATAGCTTAAAAGAGATTTAGAAGACTTAGTGAATATTTTTAGAGAAGCAAGACAAAACTGTATTGGCCAGGGATGCACATTTGGGTGATAAAACTACTTTGAAAAAAAATCCAAAGAAATGATTTCTACAAAAGTCAGGATAATGGTTACTTAGTTGGAGAGAAAGGGAGTGGGATGAAGCTACATGGAGATGGAAGTGAGTCAGGTCTAGAGAGTAAGAAAACCTAGGTATATGTTTGTATTTACTCATAAAATAATGTACCATTTAAAAAAAGAGTTTAAAAATTATTCATTTTATGTGTATACATGGACTCTCTGTTAAAGGATACATAAAAAAAAATAGTGATTGCTTCCTAGGAAGGGCACTGGATGGCTGGGGTCAGAGGTGGGAGGGACTTTTGAAAGTATATCCTTTTGTACTTCTAACATTTTGTACCACACAAATGTATTAGCTATTTGAAACTTATTTAAAAATTAGTGTGTGCATAGAAAGGTTTTAAAGAAACATACTAAAAATGTTCTGCTTATATTGGAATGTGGGATTGTAAGCGTTTGTGTATCCTCTGTATACTTTCCTATGTGTTTCCAGTTTTCTACAGCAAGCATATATTGCTTTTGTTATTAGTTTTTTAACGTTACATTATTTTTTAAAACCTGAATTTTAGACACCAGATACATTGGGACATCCCTGCTCAATGTTGAGGTCCTGGAGGACTACAACTTTACACAAGAAGAGTATTCCTAACTTAGATCTGAATTCTACAATTCCAAGAAAGTGTGAAAATGTTCCTGACTGTGGCAGCCGTTGCAGAGAAGAAAGGGTGCTGGATCAGGAAGCAAACATATTATAGTTCAAATCCTAGCTCTGCCACAAAGTAGTTATGTGACTTTGGACAAACTTTCTGAGTTAGGCCTCATTTAAACAGTTCAAATCCATGTTGTTTGAGGGTCAACTGTGAAATCAGGTATTCTTCAAGCTTTCATAAATGTATTACTTGTGACCAGAATATACATTTGTAAATGACCCTCCCTCCAATTTGACTTTTTCCAAACAGCTTCTCCAAGTGCCCAGAATTTGGCCCTTCTAGGCTTCCTCCCCAGTATTGCTGAGGCTATACGGGTTGCAGTTGTGGCTGTGCCACATACGTGGCACAAAACACATCCAAAAAGTAGACAGGTGGGTTGTAACTTGTACTCCTAAAACTTACGTGCATCCTCTCCGTGGCTGCCCTTTACAGCAGCCTTTTTCTTCACTAATTACACTTTAGGTTGTATTTAGAAAGACCAGCAGTGCTAGATCACAGATTTATAGTCTGACATAAATATAAAATAGAAATCATGTTTATATAAAAAATAAAGTTCTGATTTTAGTGAGTGGAAATGAAAGTGTTTTATGTGGAAGACCTCTACTGATTATCTACGACAAAGGGCATATGACAAGGGGAGACTTACTTTTATTTCATCCAACATTGCAAAGGGGCTCCTAGAAATATTGTAGTAAGAAAGTTTCACCATATTTATAAAGCTGTAACTAATATGTTTTTATTGACTCTTGCTTTTAAGCTAAACATAATAATGAGGCTAGGTGGGACTAGCAAAAAGTACTCAGGTTCCCAGTTCTTATGGGTTCTTTTTCCTCACCCCCCCTCTTTATCACTCAGTCCAGAGTTCGTGCCCACGTTTCCCACCCCCGTGTCTGGTTTTGGTAACTTTCCTGTTGTCTTTCACGCTCCTGCTCGGCTTTGACACTGTCTGCTGCCTCTCTTCTGCTTTGTCAGCTCTTCCCACGATACAGAGGGTTTGTCAAAGATTATAATAGGACAGATTTGCAGAGCTTCTGAATGATTGCTTCTTGTCTTCCAGGTGAGCCAGAAATAGCTGGCTCCCTCAAGCTTTAACCTAGCCATTCTCTTTGGGGGCAGCGCTTTCCTCTGGCCCCAGTCCATGCTTTCCTGTGTGCACCTGTGTACACAGCAGCCCTGCACCTGTGCTGCTTGCAGCATGCAGGTGCATGTGTACGGCCACCTTCCTGGCTGCGCATGTGTAGGCACCCAGGCTCTGGGGTTTAGGGTGTCTAAAAAATAAAGATCTTTTTTTTCTCCCACCTCTACTCAGAATCATTTGGGATGTAGATGTAGGTGTCAGGTGGAGATAAAAATGTCTATTCTGTGACTGACTGGGGGATGTGACTTCTGTGTGCAGAGAGTGGGCTTGCAGCACTTCACTTTAGGATCAAACTTACCCATCAAAAGCCCAGGATGAGCTGGAAGTCTTCCAACCAACCTCATAGGAAAGGCTTGCTTCCTGTGGACTGGAAGAGGAAGGGGCTGAGGTGAGTATGCTTGAATCTGCCTTCCACTCCCTACGATGGGATAGCTGAAGAACAGGAACAGGCTTCTGAGAGATGCTGAGAGTGTTACCCCAGTAATACCCCTCCATGTGGGGCACAAACATGGAGATAATTCTTGTATCAGGGCATGGATCCATGGAGAATTGGATATTGGGAGCCAAACAATCAGAAACCAGAGAGGAGGAGAAATGAAGGCCAAGTGAGAAAGGGAGTGAGAGTGAAGGGTCAGGACCCAGGGAGCTGGGGGTCTGCAGCAGAGCTTTCAGTCTGGAGCCAGGAGGTGATAAATAGGATGGATAAAAGCCTTGAATGGGGGAGAGGGTATAGCTCAAGTGGTAGAGCACATGCTTGACATGCACGAGGTTCTGGGTTCAATCCCCAGCACCTCCTCCAAATACAAATAAATGAATAAACCCAATTACCATCCCTCCCCCATAAAACAAACAAAACAAGCTAAATGTATGCTTAAAAAAAAAGACTTGAATGGGAAAAAAGGGGGTAAATGCTGAAAAGAACATAAAGCTATCAGGGAACGTGTTTTTAAAGAATATTGAATTAGTTTATTTATTTACTCCATGTTCCAAAAAAGAATCTGCAACAGCCGAAATCTGTATGTTAATAGACATTAGAATGTATACTTTGAGACTGTGGGAATGCAGGCATAAGAGCTATTGTAAAGTAACATCAAGCCAGATTTCTGTGTATGAAAGAGCTTTGGAGTTAGCATTCCAGTGTTATTAGGGGCTCTTACTACCAATTATAGCTTGGAGTAGCCTCCAAATTGACCATGGGATGGAATATGAGCTCCCTACCCCCACTTGCTCTAAATGAAGAATATTGCCTTGTTTCAGAACAAGCCTTGGGGTTTAAGGAAGAGCCCTGGGGTTCAAGATTTTTTCATGATTTGCCTTGACATTTTATTTTTTAGTTTGAGGTGCTCCCAAGGATCTGACTCTTTGGGAGAAGGGAGGGAGGAATAGATAATTATTATAATAGCTAACATTTATTGAACATTCACTATGGGCCAGACTCTGTCCAGAGTGCTTTGAATATACCCATTCATTTAATCCTTTTAGCAACCCTATGAGGTATATGCACATTTAATGTCTCTATATTATAGATGAGGAAACAGACGCAGAGAGGCTTAGCAATTTGCCCAGAATCGTAGGCAGCAAAGCTGGAATGAAGATCCAGGTAGTTTGAACAACTAATGGTGCAGAAAAGAGGAGGGTAGAATCTGACTCGGCCAAGTCATGGATCTTCCCCATGTGAAGAAGCAGAACCTTCGTCAGGCTAGTTTTGAATTCAAATTCTATATTTGGTGCCTGTGTTTAGCTGGGCCTTCAGGAAAAGTTAACTGCCTTAACCAAGCAGACCAAGCATGTCTCCTGCTGCCAGACTACGAGGTAGAATTTCTAGGCAAAGGCAGAGACTACCCTCAGAATGAGTATAGATTGCTCCACAGATTTTTGGGTGGGTATACAGAAGTGGGGAGGGGACTAAGGGCCAGAAACAGGAAGTCCAGGGGAGATGTAGAACCCGTGAGGCTCAGCGCTGCGATGTCATTCTGCACATGTTTACTGATCTCCTACTACATGCCCCGTCTTGCCTTACTTTTCTTGGTGTGTTACTCTCTGCAGATACCCATTACCAGATTCCTAGGAATTCCATGCCTTTGTGGGGTCAGCCAGGCGCTTGCTGCTCCCCCACCTTCCTTGCCTGATATCTAGCAGGCCAGACTGCAAGGCCCCCACTGGTACGCGGGCTGTGTTTGCTCACTAACGCTTGGAAGCACAAGTGAGCTCTGTATTACCGCCCTTTTACTGGGGCGGCTGGACTGCCTGGAAGCTCCTAGTTGTAGCCCTACAGAGCCACAGGGACCGACCCAAAGCACCAGTCATCAGCTTTGTTCCTCAAGCCTCTGGAGAAAACCTTTGATTTCATGGGGATGATTATTTTTATACTTGCCCACTCAAGGATGAAGCCCAAGAAACAAGAGGTTGCCCCTTTCAGAGGCATCACAATGGGTCACCTCCAGCCAAACCAACTGTTTTTTGTTTTTTGTTATTTCTGGGTTTGGTTGAGCCTCTCTTGGAAACCATTACTATACAACTTACCTAAAAGAAAGAGTGGAGGATTGGGCGTAAGAGACTCAGACAGCGGGGGGAGTAGGTGGGGAGGTTTGGGATAGAGGCTGAAAGTAATGTGTTCTCAGAGAAAGTCCAGGAAGAACACATTAAAGTCACAATCTCATTTGAATTGATTCCATTTTGTAGTGACATTTTAAATCTTTTACAAAGTTTGACTTTTGGCCGAGCTTGGAGAATTGGAACTTTGGAAGAAGGTTTCAGAAAAAGACACAACATACACAGACAGAGAGAGAAAGGGGGAGGAAGAGAAAGGGAGAGAGACTTTTATCCTAAAGTCATTGTAAAGCCAAAGCAGGGTTTTATCCTCCACAGTTAAATGAGAAAGAAAAAAAAAAATCAAGAATACCAACATTTGAGGTACAAAGACTGTCATGGGCCAGTGGAAGTTTGCAAAATTATATGTAAATGACCAAAGTTTTTACTGTGGTGGCCCTGTGCATTCCCAAAGCTAATCCCAAAGAGAAAATCTACTTAGCAAAAGAAAGTTTTGTCTAATTTGGTTAACAGTTGAGAAGTGACAAAAATGCTGAATATATTAATAATTTATATTTCCAGGGTAACACCATATCTTTAATGCTTCACTGCCAAAGGGAATTCAGATTGGCTTAATGCTCAGAGATAAAAAGCCTGAAAGGCCTTCTTCATATTCTGTATCCAGCACTGATGAAAATGAGTGTAAGACATGTGTTCCAATAATAGGCACCATGCATTCTCCCATTTCTGCATAATTTGTTTTCATCCCACATTGCTTAACGTATATTTGTTACCCGAATGGCCTCTGGTCTTACACTTTCATGCTCCAACTGTACCAGTTCATAAGGGAGAGGATACTTGTTTGCATCTTACATTTTATAGGTAAGTATTGTAGTAACATGTGGTGCATGCAAGGACAAGAACTCTCTACTTGAAAGACCTGAAGTTTATAGATTCCCCCAAAACATACACATTTAAGATTTAATTTTCACTTTATGGACAACATAATGAAGTGGGTTTGTGTGTGTGTGTGGTTTTTTTGGCCGTCTCTGTGTAATCAAGTTTGATGGTTTACAAATTGAAGGTCATCCTATCCCATGACCTCAGTAAACAGTCTGGGTTCAAGTTCCCTTTAATTCTGTCCACAGAAGTGGAATAAGTTAATTTATTATCCTCCAGATAATCTAAGAGATGACAAATCATCCTAGTTCAGCCAAATGGCCTCAGGAAACAGGAAAATCTGCTACATAATTTCAAATTATTTAAAGGGCATTGAAGAGAAAAAAGGATAGAATAAAAGAAAAAAATCAATGAAGGAAAATTTTTAAATTATCACAAGCACAATTTTGACTGGTTGGATACCTTGTTTATTCTTCCAGTTAACATAAAACAGTGAGGCTCATTTTGCTCTTTGTGTCTTAGAAAAAACTGATTTCAGTTTGCTGTTTTAAATATATAGCTGTTTTGTAGTTAAGACGCAGATCCACCTGTCGTTGGAAACTGCAAGCCCCTTTAAGATCACTAGCCATGTATCCCCTAGACCCCAAGCTTTCCTCACTATGTTCTGGGTGGGGCGAGAAAAAGGGGGAGAAGGAACCCTTGTCTCACCAGGCCTGGGAACCCAGCATCTCGACCGGCACCAGTGGCCAGAGGGTGGGGATGGACAGAGGGAACAATCCTCTAGGGGAGCGCGTCTCCCAACCTGGTGGGTGCTGGCCTCTCACCAAGTAGCTTAGAGCCGGGAAGCTGAGCTGTTCCGTGCGCCGGAGGCAACGCCAGCTTCTTGAACCCTCTAGCACCAACTAGTAGTTGTCATTAAAAGACAAACTTAGTCGGAGAGTTTTTAAGCCATACTAGTAAATTACCTCTACATATTTTTTTACGAGACAAGTTGAGACCGTAAGCCTAGTCACGCACCCCGTTGGCCTGAATTTTGCCGCGCTCCAGACCAGCGGGCGCGTGGTGCGCGCGTGTCCCCGAGCCTTGTCTTGGGTTAGGGAAGGGCGCCCAGGTCGGAGCTGGCGAAAAGTCCGCCAAAGCCAGCTTGGGGCGGGTCTTTCGATTTCTATTTTCTGAGAACCGAGGGCCCTGTTCCTCGTGTCCACTCTTCTCTGAGGCAGATGCCTAATGTGCGCGCGAGGAGGGTGCGGGTCTGGGGCCCCCGGGTAGCAGGGAACAAGCCCGGAAGCGACGCCCCCATTTAGCCTCCCCTCCCCCGACGTTGCAAAGACCCGCCCCTGTCCCCACCCAAATTACTAAGGGCTGACACCTTTGCCCCTATCAGCCTTGCGCCCGCGACACCTCGGAGGGGATTAGCTTTGGAGGAGCAGAAGGTAACAAGAAATCCATCTCTCTGGGTCCTTAACAGAAAACGTTTATTGCCAGGGGAAGATCCTTCAGAAGACGAATTCGCTCTTGGCCTTCCCCCATCCAGCTTTTTTGTCGGCATAATATTTACACTTGTACAGTATACAGTATTTCTCCGGTGCAGCGCCCGAAGCGCAGAGAAATCTTCGGGCGAGTCGGCGTCAAAGTACGGGAGGGTGCTGGGGCGTGTGCAGGTTGAGGGCGTTGGGGTGGGCGTGGCCGATCAGGTTGAGGTAATGCCGGTCCAGGCCCTGCACGGGAGCCAGGAAGGGGCTATGCTGCTGCGCCGGGCTCGGGAGCGGCACAGGCGCGCTGGGCAGGTAGGGCAGCGCCGGGCTGCGGGCAGCGCCGTGAGGCCAGGGGAAGGGCCCTGGGGCCGCGCCCTGCGGGAACACGGACGCCTCACCAGGGCTATGTCCCGCGAACTCCGGCCCCGCTGGGTGCAGCTGGTAAGAGAAATCCGGCTCCGGGAGTGAACCCACCGGCTGGAGGGCGGGCTCGGAACCCAAGCGGGCCTTGGACTGCAGGAAGGCGAGGATGCGCGCGTACTTGGTGTCCTTAGTCTCCATCCTCTCCACGGTGGTGAGGTAATGCACCAGGTTCTTCATGCACTCGTGGTAGCCGTAGTGGAAATAGTTGGCAAACTCCGCTAGCAATTCTGCTGGAGGGGCGAGAAAAGCCGTGGAAAGGAAAAAATCATGAGCGGCCTCTTTCCAGCCAGTTTTCTGGTCAGAGTCCCCATTTGAGGCCAGTCTTCCCTTTTTCCTAGCCTGGAGACTGGAAAAGTGCAAGCTAGCGAACTCCTTTCCCTTAAGAGGCTGAGCCCCCCGCTCCCCACCTGAGAGGAGGCGACGGAACCTGTATCCCCATCCCCAGACACCTGTTCTCTAGTTCCCTTAGCTTTCACAGGACCCCGGGCCGCCCCAGCTAGGACAGAGTCCAGAGAGGAGATCCTTTCACTCCCACCCCTACCCCCAGGTCTCTGTGTGGTGCACGGTCCCTGTCCAGGTTCCTTTCTGCCTAACCCGCGCCCACCTTTTTCCCTTCCCCGGGGAAAATCAGCGGAGTGCAGGGCTCTCAGGTACTGTACGGTCATCTCGAGGATCTCTGCCTTCTCCAGCTTCCCGGAACTCTGCAAAAGGAGGAAGGGCTCCTTGTAGCGGCCCAGCGAGGGCCAGCCAACCCCCGCAGGCTGGGTGCAAGGTTTTATCCCTAGAGGACCAGCGAACTGGGCGCTGCTGTGGATCTGCACGAGGGCAGCCTGCTGCTCACTCAGAGCTCAGGCACCGAGGGAGGGAAGCCCACACGTAAGGCCCTCTCTGGCTGCAGACTCCCGGAATTACTGCCAAGAGCGGCAGTAGAGGATCCCCAGTGCCGGCACCTTTCTTTTGGCAGCGGATGTTACCTGCTTCGCCAGGGCCATTGGCACCGTCTTGCCCAGCTCGTTCAAACAGCGGTTAATCCGGTCCCTTCTCCGCTTTTCTATCACTTTGTGGGAAACGGGGGTTCTCTGCGAACAGAGGTTTGTACGTTTAGGATGGCTTTGCCTAGGGAGTCGTCAAAGGCAGGGCTGTGCCAGCCGTCTCCCAGCCCCCAGTGCTGCCCAGGGACAGCCCCAGGCCCCTGCCCCTTCACACCGGGTCACATAGCTCTGCCTTCTCACACCCGCGCTGGTGCGCTCCCCTTCCAACCTCCTCTGGGCCACACCAACGCGCTGAGCGCCATGGCAGTGGGGAAGTGGCCACCAGCCTCCGGGCGTGGGCTCCTCCGCGACTGAGGAGTCCCCTCCCTCTATCCTCATTCCTTTCCCAAACCACTCAGAATTCCTCTCGCTCCAGTCAGGTGGTGGCTTGGGAGTCAGACGCCCCCGCCATGAGGGCGCAAGAGCCATCTGGGCTCAGCGAACTCACTTTGCGTTCTTTGAGCTTGTCTGACATCCTGGTCAGTACGCGCCCTCGGGAGAGGCGGTGGCGAGAGGCACCCGTCCACTCTTCGCCTCGTGTGCCTCCTCGAGTGTCCCAGGTAGACTGTAGCCTCCCAACTACGAGGGGCTGCCTTATAAAGCGGCCATCTAGGGCTCCAAGTGCATTCACGAGTTGAATTATTCCATAGGATTAGGGGAGCTGCGTTTGGGGGATGCATGCATTCAAGATCAGTTTTTAAAAAGTTAAGAGAAAAAAAAAATTGCAACCGAGGGGGGCGAGCTGGGGGCAGATCAGCTTTGTTAATCCACGTGGCCCTTCAAAGGACACGTGACCGGCGGGGGAATAATATTTGCATGGCAACAGCCGGGGCGGGAAAGGAGGCGGTAAAACCCACGCCGGCGGTCGAGCGAGCGCAGGGGCGCAGCAGCCGCGGGCACCGGGGGGCGAGGACCCTCACAAAACAGTGTCGCCTCCTTTAGTCCCACCGCTGAGTCTCACACGATTGCCTGTTTACAAATCCCAGCAAGCCCGCGGTCCCAGCGCCGAGTGCGTTTTAAAGCCTGTCCAGAGTCATTAAAGTAATTAAGTAAGCCTTTAATAGGCTGTTCCGCCGGGTTCAAGGGAGAGCTCTTGGAGACGGAGGCGCCCCGTTTGTTCCCAGGCTTTTCTCACACGACTTGGTGACACGTCCATCTCCCCCCTTTTTGTTTACACCGCTTTATTTGTCCGGACATCCCGGCAGGTGTGGGGCTGCGGCTGGCACACGAGGCTCCAGCCTCGCCTCGCCCCTCCCGCAGGTCTTTGGCACGCGACGTTCCCCCCTACTCCCTGACCACGTCGCTGGCTTTCTTTTCTCCCCGCCTCGGGCTCTCTCTTCGCGGGGGGAAGAGGCTCAATTTGTAGCCTATTATCCTATACGGAAAATGTCCATTGAAAAGTATGAATAGTTTCATTGGGCTAAATTTTAATAATGACAGAGGGTGGGGGAGGAGAGACAGGCAGGCGTGTGTGCATGTGTGTGTGTGTGTGTGTGTGTGTGTGTGTGTGTGTGTGTGTGTGTGAGAGGGGGGTGGTGAGAGGATTGGGGGCAACACGGAGAAGAGTGGGCCAAGAAGAAAAGGGGGAATGCAGCTGGCCCAGGCGAGCATTATGCGACGTCACCTGCGAGAGGGGGCGCCTACAGACCCCTATTCATTTGCCTAATTTTGGTCAATTTAACAAACTTCAGGAGAAATTATTGTGGCTTTGTCAGGGAGGGTGAAGCCTTCTGATCGAATTAACAGCATGTTTTGATCCGGTAAATGTCATTAGAAAGGGAGAAACAATCGCGCTTAGAGGGCTCTAAGTAATGCGCCCAAGTGGAGACGCCAAAGCGCACGGCTCACAAAGGGAGCAAGTAGCTGCCACAGGGAACTTTTGTACCCGCCCATCGCCCAAGTTTTGACACAAAAAGGCATTATTTCATACTTGAATACGTTTAATCCAACGATTGTCTATTTTCTGCAAACATATTTTCACAGCATTGTTAACTTTTTATGTCCCCCTTTCGCGGGCGCCTTTTCTTAACGTTTGGGGGCGGGAGAGCGCAGACACTTTGGGCATCAATATTTGTCACTGAAAAGGGCTCCGTGAAGTTAGGGAAGTTGATCTCTTTTTTATGGTTTTAGAGAGCGAATATATCGGGGGAGGAGGAGGGAGGGAAAGCACGAACAGAAACGAGGGAGGAAATTTGCTGGACGGGCCCGAGGGGAAGGAGGGGGGCGGCGACGGCTGGGAACTCTGCTCCGCCTGCGCCTCTGCGGGCAGCCGGGGGCCTCCTCCCCCATCGCCAGGCCTCGCTCACATTTGCTGCCTTGGAACTCGCACTCTGGGGGATTCACGCTTGCAGGCTGTGGGTGGGGGGGTGAGCTTTGTTGCAGATGGAAACTATAAAAATGGTTTTTGTTTTATGACCTGCTCTAGAGCCACCGAGCTCTCACCTTTTTCTAATCTGTTCCATCTGAGAACAGCTGAGACCTCTCCTTACAGAACTTTCCCTCCCTTTCTGCTCTCCACCTCACCTAAATACTTTCTATTCTGCTGGATTATGGTAGGGCCCGACTCTCCCTTTGGGTGTCCTTAGTACCTTGGCAGAGGTGGCTAGCGGGGAGTCTTGCTCACCAGTGGCACCTAGGGATCTCCAAGGGCGCAGAGGTGGGCCTGGGGCACCAGGCCTTGGGGAAGCAAACGGCCCACCTGCTGCGGCCTGGGAGGTGTGGGGCCCTCGGTCTGCACTATACACCCCAGGGTGTCCCCCTCTGTCTCGCTTTCAGCCTCCTCAGGACATTTCTTTTCTACTTCACGCCAGATTGGACACGACCCGCACCCTCCTGCAGGTTGCTCTGCCAGCCGCTGGTGCCCTCTCAGGGGTTGTCGATTTCAGTATATTCACTCACACACAAAGGGATTAAACATGAACCCTTATCATCCAAATTAACTAAAGTGAATGGGTAAAAGGAAGCGCGCACACTTCTCACCCCCACCCCCTTTTTAAGCCAGCGGACTGGGAGTTGATCCTCTTACTGCTGGTGTTAACCGCCAGCTGCAGGCACCTTCCATGGCCAAATTTCATTCAGTGCAAACTGTTTAATTTCCCGTGTTTGCTCAGGAGCTGGGCTCTAGAGCTTGTCCAGGGCTGCAAGTTTCCGTGTGTAGCTTGGGGGGGCCCAGGTGAAGGTAGGCAAGTGGGTGGAAATGGGGTGGAGGGGCAACCATCCTCACTAGGTCCTCCTGGAGACTAGGAACTGCCTCTTCCAGTTGTGATGAGGGGAAGGATGTGTTTCATTTCTCCCTTCCTGCCTAAAGGCTTGAATCACGCTGCCAGAAGGTGGGGCGCTGGGACCCTCATAGTCACCTTCCCTGTAATCCTTCTCCCCAGGATAGTGAGAAAGTGTTTCCTGATGGTGACTTAGTTTCCATTCTAAATGAGAGCAGAGTAAGGAAGAGCTGTGGTCGCTGGAGCCAAGACAGTCGTTCAAATTCCAGCTCCACCACCTCCAGCTTGGAGAGACTTGGGCTAGTCACTGAATCTTGCTGTGCCTCAGTTTCCTCTGCTGTAAATTGGAGATAACTACTGTATCTACTAGGTCACAAGGTGGCCAGTGGAATGAAGGAAGTAAATACAGGGAAGGCACCTAAAAGAAGGCTTTTCAAATCAATTAATAGTTTCACTTTACCCAGAAATCACTGCTGTAGTGGTGTTTTGTGGGGCTTGTGCAGTTGTGTGATATTTTCATTCATTTCATATTTGTTCTCATTCCTAAGAAAGCTGCACTCTCCCTAAAAAAGCCCCAGTAGTTTCACCTGAGGTTTGTTAAATTGACCAAAATTAGGCAAATGATGAAGGCCTTTAGGTGCCCCCTCTCACTGGTGACATCACCTAGTGCTTGGTGATCAGTTGTGTCTCCCAGGGTGTGTGAGGCTGAAAAAGGCTCTAATTGCAGAAGCCCTTCAACTCAACATCATGGTCATTTCAAGCGGTTCGAACATTAGCATCAACTTAAAACAAAGCAAGGAAATAAGAGTACTTAGAAATTAGGCGATGCTGTATAAATATTAGTCTGCACTGAGACTCCTGGCATCTGAAGACCTTTGTTGGAGAATATAGCCAATCATAAGCAGAAAATATTTATTATTGTTGCTGATATTGTTATTTTTACTATTGCCTTTTTTTTCTTTAGCAACATAGATTTGACATATAGCTTCCAAACGTGGAAAGGTGGATTCTTTTGTGTTTCTTTCCAATTCTAGAAACTGAGGACTTATGAGCTTGGGAAGTGGAAGGGAAAATGAAAGGGAAGAAACAAAAACCTAGTGGGTATTTGGTAATTTTAACCAAATTGCTGTAAGACTAAACGTTCTGGGTGATTTCAGACCTCTCCCTCTACCTCTCACCTCTAATACAGACGTTGTAGATTCACTTGCAGGACTGGGTTGTTTTCAAGTGAGGAAGTGTAAGGAGTCTTGTCTGAGAGTGGAGAAGCCCCAGCAGCGGCTGACTGTCCTGAACTTCTGAGGTACCCAGGGGACAGGGCCCAGAGGGGACCCAGCTCGATTTCTGAGGTGAATAGGATCACAGAATGTGGGACTGCAGGAGGTTTCCTCTGAAAGGAGCCTAGAAGAGCATCAAATTCAACACACCACTTTCCCACCGGAGATTCTAAAGAGCCACAAGGAGACCTGGGAGTGACAATGGCACACAGCACGCTGCCATCATAAGTATTTGTTGATTTACTGTGACCTCCCAAGCTGACTGCCTCAGTTTACTCCTCTGTTACTGTGGAGGAGAGTCCAGGCAGGGGCGCTGTGATTTAGAACTGGCAGACATTCTGTAGGATGCCTCCTGCCTTTGGCTGGTGTGATCATCGTCAGAGACATCAGCTGCATCCCTGAGTCCCCATCCACATGGTCCTGCTTCTCACAAGTCCAGGGATAGGAGCATGTTGTGGGCGCTTATGTGAGCCAGAGATTGGGAACACCAAGCAGAAAGGGACACAGCCCAGGGGCTTGTACTCTAGTAAAGAAGAAAATGTTGGTACTCATGACCCCAGTACGGTAGCCTCAACACAGCCGTCACTCTCAATGCCCATTCTTGCAGGTGTGCTTGAGATATCCTGTTGGGTTGGTGACTTCTCTAGACTTTTCCTTACTCAGCACCCCAGATTACTCTGCTCCCTCTGATCACTAGTAGAATTCTCAACTCAACAAGGACATCAGCAGGAAGTATGTGACAGGCGATGGTGCTTGTCAGCCTGGTGACAATGAGAGGGACCGGGGATCATAGCAGTCTCTCCAACCATGAGGACACACATTGAAGGTGTCTACTGTCACCTGAAGCCATGTCTGAAAGGAGTCCCGAGACTTCGGAAAGCTGTATCCATAATAGAGTGATTTCCCAGGACTTTGGTCTTCATCTTCTTTGTTTCTGTCTCTGACACAGTTTAGTTCTTTGCTTTCTAGCTCTGTTTTTAGGTCTAGTACCTGGCAGTTTTTGGTGAGTGAGGCAGCAGCTCTGAAACAACAGTTGGTAATCAGCACCGCCCTCTATCCGAAGGTTCAAATGCTTCCAGCTTCTCTGTCCTATGGAAAGTCTTGAAACACTAACACACATGCCACTAGAATCTGATGCTTTCAAAAGTTGGTTTATTTTAAGTAAAAATGAAGTGCTCTAACCCAGTGTGGTCCTCAGACCAGCAGTGTAGTTGTCACCTGGGAGTTCATTAGAAATGCAGAACCTCAGGGTCCTTCCCTGACCTAAGCAATTCAGAATCTGCTTTGAAACAAGATTCCCCAGCTGATTTGCGTGCACTTTGAAGTCTGAGAAGCACTGCTCTAGCTGAAGTTGGAGGCCACCATTTGGTATTTCATAGCTGAAGGCTGCCATGTGGCAAACCCCAGGGGGGAACGAGCACCCTAGAACGACAGCAGCGAAGGTGAAGGGCACTTCCAGGCCATCAGCAGGGGAATTAATTAACTGCTCGGATTGAAAGGCTTCCCATGAACAAGGGAGACTTTGTAGCACTGCTTGTTCAACTGTTCTCTGGGGTGTTTGCAATATTTTCCTTAAGTACTATCTCCTATATGTGAAGATTTATTTCCTGCATGTCTTTCCAGAATTTGCAAGTAGTAGATGTTCAATGTAGTTTTGGTGAATGAAGGAAAATTGGGAGAGAGACTTTGAGGATGACTGGCAGTCTCTCACAGGGCCCCATATGGTCATATTTTACCATTTTTTGAACTTTTAAAAGAACTAGGGGAAATGTAAATATAACTATTGAGAAAGAACACTCTTAGGGAGACTGCAGCATAGATGAAGGAGTTGTTTCTATATTTTGATGTTAACATCACTTAGAAAATACATTACAGACGTTGTAAATGGTGTCCATTGCAGGCTTTGGCTTTTCTTTGGGGGCTGATAATTCCAGCCCTTTGCTCTGTGTTAACTTGAGCAACATCCAGAAGTGATCACTGGGGAACTTCATGGCTGCCAGCATTCCTTGGCTTGTGGTCGCATTACTTTAGTCCCCACCTCTGTGGTCACAATTATGTCACCCCTACTCTTCTATGTCAAATCTCTCTCTGCTCGTCTCTTATGAGGAAACTTATGGTTCCATTTAGGGCCAACCTAGCTAATCTTCCCATCTCAAACCCCTTAACTTGATCAAATATGCAAAGTCCTTTTTTTGGCCATATAGCGTTCATAGGTTCCTGGAATTAGGACGTGGGTGTCTTTAGGGGGCCATTTTTTAGCCTCCTGTACCTGATGAAGTGCAGAGTGGGAGCTCAGACAGCATCTGTGCACTGATGCTCTGAGAGCAAGGACACAGAGGGGCAGGGGCATGGGCAGGAGGAAGAGGGGAGAAGATAACAAAAAACATGTTCTTTTTCCAAACTTGGCCAAGCTATCCCTCTCCTCCCTCTCATCTTCCTTCCCATTTCCCCTTCTCCCTCTTCATCCTTTCTTATCCCTCATGCGTTGAGGACCCTTTGCTCACAGGAGTAGAATTAAGGCTGCTGTGATGTATTTATGCTGCATTATGAGTTAGATCACTGCTAGTTTACTAACCTCCAGCCCTCGTTACTGTTTAACACACACGTACACACACACACAGTGGCTTTGTCTCAAAACTACCTAATTAAGACCCAGTCTTTCTGCACTCTTCTCCAACATCTCTCTGCTGCTGATTGACCACTGGTCTTTTGAAAATGCCATGCTCATGCTCACCAGGACCTGTGATTCAAAGAGATCCAGATATCAATTCTAACTCTGCTTACAGAATAGTCTTGGGCAAGTTGTGCCTCAGTTTCTGCATCTATAAAGCAGAGATGGTGGTACCTACCTCCAAGGCCTGCTGAGATGACTCAGTGAGGTAATGTTTGTAAAGTTCCTGGCATAATGTTCAGACCATTGGAGGTGCACATGTGTTGAGCACCTGGTGTGTTCCAGGAACAGTACTGGATCCTCACATTACAATGGGGAACAGAACCCAGTTGCTGCCTTTCAGGAGTTTATCAAGTGAGACAGGCACAGGAAGAGAATCTGATATAAGCTGGCAGGAGGATAATGATGGTAGGAGGAACTCAGGGAGGACTTCCTGGAGGAGATGATGTGTGAACTGAGTCCCCAAAGTTGAGTGTGTTAGTTTCATAGCACTGCCCTAGCAAATTATCACAGACCTGGTAGCTTAAAACAATTGAGATTTTTTTATCCCAGTTTTGGAGGCTAGAAGTTCAAAATCAAGGTGTCAGTAGCATCACGTGCCCTCTGAAGACTCTAGGGGAGATTTCCTTTTCTATCTCTTCCAGCTTTTGGTGGCCTCAGTCATTCCCTGGTTTGTGGCAACAAGCATCCAATCTCTGCCTCCATCTTCATGTGACTGTCTATGTGTCTCTTCTCCCCCTTTATATAAGGACGTTTTCATTGGATTTAGGACCCACATAAATAATCCAGGACAGTCTCATCTTGAGATACTTAAATACATGTGCAAAGGCCCTTTTCCCAAATAAGGTCACATTCACAGTTCCCATGTGGGCATTTCTTTTGGAAGATCATCATCCAGTCCCCTTCAGTGAGGAAGAGGCAGCCAAGTGAAGACGGTGGGGAGGGATGCTCTCAGCAAAGGGACTGGCACAAGGAAGGGCGCGGGGGCATGAAATGGCTTTCTGGTTTTGAGGGGCCACAGTGTAATCTTACGAGATCATGAATTGTGAGGAAGAGTGTGGTAGAGAATGAGTGGAGTGGCAGTCGTGGGTGGGAGCGCAGACCTGGTACCCAGGAGTTTAACTTCTTCAAATCAGTGTTCAGGTGAAGAAGCTGAAGTCATGCATAAGGATTAGAGATGAGCTGGACATGTCTGAGAGATAAAATACACAGGGCTTAGGGGAGGATTAAACACGGCAGGAGAAGAATAGGGAAGAGAATTGCTGGGTTTCTGGTTTGGAAATTGACTACGTGGTAACCCCATTCATTGAAGTTAGCAATAAGGAAGAAGATAAGCTCATTTGTGGGGAGAGGGTATGAATATGGAGGCAGGGGATGTAGAAGATGATCCATCTAATTTTGGAAATATCAATTTTAAAGTTCATATGGACACCCCATAAGTGGATGCCAAGAGATAGCTGAGATAGGAAATTGTAGGTCAGAGATAAAAAGGGTGCGTTGACCTGCAGAGACTGCTCATTCGATCCCCACATCAGTGAGATGAGTAGTATGTTTATTTTACAGGTGACAAAGCTGAGGCTTGGGGAATTCAAGGACACTCACCTCAAGGCACATAAACATTAGGTGGTAGAGCTGGACACAAACAGAGGCTGATCTGACTCTACCAGGGCCCTTTCCTGCAGGATGCCTGGCCTTGCTTTAGCCTTGATCCCATTGAGATTAGAAGTCATGGGAGAGACTTCTCAGCCAAGAGACTCTACCCACCTAACAATAACCGAATGTAGATGCTGCTCCACAAAGCAGGGGAGCAATTCTTAATACGCCCAGTTTCCCTCTCTCAGAACTCTCAGAGGTCCAGGTTACTCCTAAGTCATTTGATACTTGAATTCAATTCTTGCACTTTTGCTCTCCACATTTCTGATATTCCAATTATATCGCAATGGCTTCCAGACTCTAACACATCTGAAGCCTTTGGACAACACACATTCCTGGGCCCCATTCCAGACTTACGAAAAAAAATCTTCATGGATATCTTCCTCAAATCTGTATCTTAAAAACCCCCAAATCCAACACACTCAGGTAATTTGACACGCTGGTTCACGGGTCCATGGTCTGGCAGTTATTTGACACCATTTCTATACAATGGATTGTCAGTAATGCGAGGTTATGTTGTGGTTGTCTATTGACATTAGATTTTGGCAAATAGATAGGCTAATGAGCATAGGTTTTAAAAGATCTTTTATGTCATTGGTTCTGATCTATTTATTAAGACAGTCTGCCACCTCTTTTCTTTGTATTGGGACAATTTGACTCCCTCACCTTCTTATTGGCTGCAGAGTACAGTCTGTGAATTCGGTTTAAAGCTTGCATGGTTCTCAAGAGAGATTTTGAGAAAGATGAAAGGTATTAGCATTATAGATCTGGGAGCAGAGTGACCTAGTGCAGAGGCGCTTCAGGAATTGGGCAGGTTTGGCCGGATGGAGGGTTACTTGGTGCCCTCTAGTGGTTGGAACTTTTCAGCACCTTCTAAGACAAGGGCTGACCCACTTGAGTCTTTATTTTTTTTTTTTAACATTTTTTATTGATTTATAATCATTTTACAATGTTGTGTCAAATTCCAGTGTTCAGCACAATTTTTCAGTCATTCATGGACATATACACACTCATTGTCACATTTTTTTCTCTGTGAGTTATCATAACATTTTGTGTATATTTCCCTGTGCTATACAGTGTAGTCTATTCTACAATTTTGAAATCCCAGTCTATCCCTTCCCACCCTCCACCCCCCTGGTAACCACAAGTCTGTATTCTCTGTCTGTGAGTCTATTTCTGTCCTTTATTTACGCTTTGTTTTTGTTTGTTTGTTTGTTTTTGTTTTTGTTTTTTAGATTCCACATATGAGCGATCTCATATGGTATTTTTCTTTCTCTTTCTGGCTTACTTCACTTAGAATGACATTCTCCAGGAGCATCCATGTTGCTGCAAATGGCATTATGTTGTCGGTTTTTTATGGCTGAGTAGTATTCCATTGTATAAATATACCACCTCTTCTTTATCCAGTCACCTGTTGATGGACATTTAGGCTGTTTCCATGTTTTGGCTATTGTAAATAGTGCTGCTATGAACATTGGGGTGCCGGTGTCATCCTGAAGTAGGGTTCCTTCTGGATACAAGCCCAGGAGTGGGATTCCTGGGTCATATGGTAAGTCTATTCCTAGTGTTTTGAGGAATCTCCACACTGTTTTCCATAGTGGCTGCACCAAACTGCATTCCCACCAGCAGTGTAGGAGGGTTCCCCTTTCTCCACAGCCTCTCCAGCATTTGTCATTTGTGGAGTTTTGAATGACGGCCATTCTGACTGGTGTGAGGTGATACCTCATTGTAGTTTTGATTTGCATTTCTCTGATAATTCCACTTGAGTGTTTAAAAGAAACTAGATTCAGCCTTCCATTTGCTGTTTGGAAAGCCTGGTGTCTTGCCAGGGCACCTCACCTTTCTGGCTCAGTATTTTTATAAACAAATTTGAACGCTGGACAAAAATAGCAGGTAACAAGGAGTCAGCAGTCCAGAGGGCTGCCCAGGAGACCAGCCATATGTGAAGTCTAGGCCAGGGGGCAGGTATGACAGCCCCACCATACCACAGAACCCGTCTCCACTGGCCGTTGAGCTCTCTGAGCCGGGGGCCATGGCTTATTCATCTGTGTGTCCCTAACATCTGGTTCAGAGCCTGGCATGGGGAAGGTGCTCAATAAATGTTGAAAGGAGGAAGGGCAAGGGAAGGAAGGTAGGCTGGTGGACTCCTGTTTGCTCTGGGGATGGTAGATTGAGATGAAGTCTTGTTGAAATGGAGCCCTTCACTCAGAACCCAGACTGAAAGGGGCTCGGACGGCTGCTGTGGGGCTCAGGCTGCCATCCTGAGGATGAGTGAACACCTAGATTCTGACACCTGAGGCTTGGAACCCTCCTGAATTCTTTGATTCCCAATGTAAACAGATTCCCTCTGCCTGCAAGAATGGGGCAAGGATCAATGTAACAGGGTTTCTATGACGTGCAGGTGTTTGGAGGTAAGTTCTCCTGCATGGGGCCTTTTAGTGCTTCTTTGCCTGTACCTACCGGAGTGTCTGGGCACAGTATATGGAAAGAATTCTGGTTACAAGGAGACCTGGTCCTGGTTCTCTGATGTTTGACCTTGACAAGTCTCTCCCCTTGAGGTTTCCTTTCCTGCCAAGTTGGAGGCTCTCCAGGGACCAGTGTGGTCACATCCAGAGCTTTTCTGCTACCCCAGACTCCTTGACTATCTCTGCAGTTGATGGGACCACCAGCATGCCTGGACAAAAAACAAAGTAAAGGAAGAAAGTGAAAAACAGGAATATAGGAATGGTGTTCAAAGAGAAACAGGCAAAGGAGAGAGAAAAAGGAAGAGAGAGGAGAAGAAAATAAACCTAAGGTTAGAAGATTTCATTAGTTCATTCCACGAGCATTTACAAGCCCCTGTTTTTACCTAATGTGATGGTTAATTTTATGTGTCAGCTTGCCTAGGCCGTGGTACCCAGATATTAGTTCATACATCAGACTAGATGTTGCTATGGAGGTAGTTTTTATGGAATTAATATTTAACTCAATAGACTTCGATTAAAGCAGATTACCCTCCATGATGTGGGTGGGCCTTGTCCAATCATTTGAAGACCCTGAGAGGAAAAAAGCCTGAGGTCCCCTGAGGAAGAGGAAAGTCTGCCTCCAGACTGCCTTCAGATGTGAGCTGCAACATCACGTCTTCCCTGGGTCTTGAGTCTGCTGGACCACTTTGCAGATTTTAGACTTGCCAGCCTCCTGATTGCATTAACTGATCCTTAAAAAATCTGTCTTTCTCTCTGTCTTTCTGTCTCTCTCTCACACACACACATGCACGCACGCACGCATGCATGCACACATGTGCACATACACCCTGTTGGTTCTTTCTGAGAAACCCTGACTACAACACCTGGTAATGTATTAGCTGCTGGATAGAGTGGTAAACAGACCCAAGAGGCTTGGCCACCTGTGGTGCACTAAGGGGTCAGAGGTTTGACGACAGACTTGGGGTGGTGGATGGTGGACTGTACAGACACAAAGGAAGGGTGTTGCGGGAGCAGCGTGTGGTCAGAAAGGACCTTGAGGAAGACCTGGGTTTAAGCTGCACCTTGGATTATGAGCAGTTCTGGCTGGACAACCCAGTGGCAGGGATGTTTCAGGCTGAGGGAGTTGTGTGGAGAGGGCACGAAGGTGTGGGAAAGCTGACCGGTAAGGTGTGCAAGGCCTAAGAAATCTCTTCTCTTCCCCTCCCCTTTGGCCAACACCTGTTTTCTCCATTTGGTTGTCATTTCCTCCGGGAAAGCCCTTCTGGCCTTCCTGTTTGGTCGAAGCCCCCTAATGTATCATGTGCTTGTGACATAATTACATAATCTTTTCATCATTTAATTATTTGAGTGATTTTTCAATAAATAGTCTGTCATCTGAGGGTGAAACGGATTGGAGGAGATTGCTCCAGGTGACAGGCAAAACAGTTAGGAGGCTATTGCTGAAACCCATAAAAGAAATTATGGAGAGGCAGTGGTGGTGGCTATGGGGATGTTGGGAGGGGACAGACTAGAGACATGTCAAGGAGAAGGGTCTGTCCCCTTCAGGGCTAGAGATCATCTCTTCCTTGTTTATTATTATTTCCCAGAACCTAGTGTGGTGTCTGGCACACAACAGGTACTCAATTATGTTGGCCAAAGAATGCAGGAACATCTAATAGATACCCTGCCTGGCACACAGTGGGCACTTCAGGAATATTTGTCAGTGACACACGAATGACTGAATTTCTTGCACCTCCAGTG
Source organism: Camelus ferus (assembly GCF_009834535.1). Classification (NCBI taxonomy): domain Eukaryota; kingdom Metazoa; phylum Chordata; class Mammalia; order Artiodactyla; family Camelidae; genus Camelus; species Camelus ferus. The sequence goes on from NC_045721.1 coordinate 17,741,026, forward strand.
TGGTATCTTAACAAAGAGTCACAGCTGCTGGAACATTGCTTTCAGTGTTGAGACGTCGTGCCACCCTCTGAGTCTTGTGTGAGTTCTAAGACTGTCACATGAGCCACTAGGTTGCATGCACAAAAGGGGTGTCATTCTGTTCATTAAAGCTTAGGGAATATCCTGCATGCATTCAATAAGCAACTACATACAACATGATGTCAGGGGAATATGGTTATAGATTCTTGAGCTCTTTAGTTAGGAGTTAAAGTTCTATATCTGCAACTTCAGTGACACTGCTGGAGAAGCTATTTATCTTGTTGTAGCAAACGTGGCCTCCTGTGTTTTAGAGAAATCCCCATATTTTTAGTTCCCCCTTCCAAAGGTAGAAATCCAGAATTCAGTGTCCCAGTTTACCTTGAAGTCAGAGCACAGGAAATGGGGGGGAAATTAATTATTCGTAAATTATGGTCAATTCCTACACAAATGATTGGTCTTTTGCCAATGGTACCCCCACTTCAGTCAGGTATCTCTCATTTGTGAAAGGGTGGAATGGATTTTGGTTGATTTTAGGTAAATACAATGAAAGCCAATTTGCTAACATTTGACTTTGTGGAAATAAAACTTGCCTAGTGATCAACTCATTGAATTGACCACATTTGCTGATATATCAAGTTTATCATTCATATTGAATAGGAATGATTTTAATAGCAGAGTTTTCTAGAAAGATTCAGTTAACTGCTTTCAGTTTTGTCTAGCATATTGAAAGTAAGCTTAAATTTCTTGAAAGCTAACAATGATAGGATAATACAGTCCTCTTATGAAAAAATACACTTAAGATACAGTAAAGCATATTTTATGACCAGGAACCCCAATTTCAGTGTCTCATATGGAAGTTTTTTTCTAGAATATCAATTTTTATTTGATTAACTTTGGTGGGGGGTGATAATTTTAAGATTCTTTTCCCGATTTCTTAAGTACTCTATCAAACTTCATTGGTTATATCTAGCCATTAATAGCCAAATGTTACTATATTATATTGTTTTTCCTATTCCTAGTTTATTTTTTATTCTATCCATATTTATTTTACCATTTTACTTCTTATTCTTCATTCACATTTTTGTAATTATGGTAAAGATATATTAAATTTGAAGCACTAATTGTGCATTTTTTTGTAGTAATACCTTAGGTCATCACCACTTTGAAAAATTCTACCTGTTCACATTAGTTCTTTCTGCAAACTACTACTAAATCTACATATGTCTATTTCTCCCTGTTAGAAACCAAAATGTTACCATTTTAAAAAATTTAAGCACTTATAAAAACACAATAAACATAGCAGCTTATAAAGTCAGCAGTAAATTGTGGTGCTTTTTCAACAACTTTTGAGTCCATTTTTAGTTTTAGTTATAATTTAGTGATTTAGTTGTAATTTAGAAATTGTTGTTTCACACCAGCCACTTTGTTGCCTGCTCACTGAATGCCAGTTTCTTGTGTGTTTCGTATTTTAGACTATGGGAGTCCTTTTCTTTTGCATACGATATAAGCCAACTATCATTTGGTGAAATCTTTTAACAAATCCATGAATCAGAAGATATCAAAAGGCAATGAACTTAGTTGCAAATATGTCATTGGAAGAGAGAAATCCAACTTGTCATTTATACAATCCTGGACCCTTGAGAAAGTCAACATATTGAAATATAAAAAGAATTCTCATTCCCTAGAGCATTATCCTAAATCCAGAAAACCCTAGAATAGACTGAACTTTGAGTGGGTCATCGCTTGGGAAAAACTAAAACTAAACTAGAAACCAAAACTGAGTTCAGATTTGGGGGGAATTTTTTGAAGGCCATGGAAACCTCTCATGTAAAGCTAGTGATGAAAGCTGAGAGAGAATGCTGTTCATTTCCCCTGCCTCCTTTCCACTTAGTTGTGGCCATAGGCTGGATTCTGGCCGTAAAACTTCCTCTGCTCCCTTCCATGCCCCTTTTGGACAGGCTTGGAGATAAGCCCCAAGGCGATCTTGGAGCAGGTGTAGAGCCACAGGATAGAAGGAAGCTTGGTCCCTGCAGGGGATCTGTCAGCGGAGGGCTGCCTGCCAATCAGGGATGTACGCTTTAGGTTTGACCTGAGAAGAACTAAGCTTCTATTGTGTTAAATCAATGAAACTTGGGGATCACTCATTATTGCTGTTAATCTATTCTGACCCTAACAAAAGACCCTAACTACCAATTTTAAAAATTGGTCATTCAGTGAATGATGTTACTCCTTTGCTCATCTTTGATAATAAAATAACGCCAACCTTTATTGAATGTTTGTTCCAGGAGCTGTTGGAGCATTGACACATGCTAACTCATCTAATGTTCACCACAGCCCTTTGCGGTAAGTACCACTTTTTATCCTCTTTTCACAGATGTGGGAACTGAGGTAGAGATGTTTAACCAACTTGCCGTGGTCACGTAGCTGGTAAACATTAGAGCAGGAATTCAAACCCAGGCAGTCTGGCTCTGTGATCTCCTCTATGAGTAAGAGTGTCACATTCATAAGTGGCTGTAAGAATTTCACGTGAGACTCCTGCAGGTCTGTGTGGGACAGGAAGAACCCTCCAGTGCTTCAGAAACCAAGTCTCAGGCTACTGAGTTAAGAGGTTTAACTTCCGCAGTTCAACACCCTCGTTCTGAAGGGGGCACCTGGTTCTGGAGCGGGAGGCCTGGGGATGGTGGGGCCCTGATTTCTGCGTAGGCTGTAGGGCTGCATGATTCATCCACCCTGAAGGAGAAGCAGGACGGAGGCCGAAGTGCAGTGTCCTGAGAGCCGCCGCTGAGACATCCCACCCTCCATCGTGTTTCACCCTGGCCGTGGGATTACTTGTAGAGAGTCAGTGGGACTTTGCAGACTTCGTTTCAAACCAATTTCAGTAGCACTGCTGACCTGCCCAGCCCTTGCACCATCCAGCTGGTGCCTCAGTTCCCGTGCTTGCTGAGCGGATCACAGAGGGTCACCTTACACGCCATGCCATGTCCTCCAGCACCGGCTTCCAGAACGCACCAGAACACAGAGCAGCACGCAGCCAGGGTATCAGAGAGCTGGATTTTTGCTCAGTCATCCTAATTAAAGTTTGCCCAATATCCTATCTTCTACAAACAAAATAGCAGCTAAACCAGAGACATTCTCTTCATCTGCCTTGGCCCGTAAGAAATTCATTCTGACTTGAGATGTGTTTTGACGGTTTCAGGCGAAATAGCTTCCCTGGCCTCAGACTCAGTGGTGAAGCGTTGCTGTGAAAATATGAGCACAGGTTATGGAGGAATCATAACGATGTCAAAAAGCATTCCAGAACACATGGGAGAAAATGCACCTTGGCAATGTCGAAATGTTTAATGAGTGAGTGTGTCCTGTTCCCAGGCATCTCAAACTGGCTTGACTTGAATTTTACTCAAAGACTAAGCTGTGATGCTGCCAAGGAAAACCATCATTGAAGCCACACAGGTAAGGCGTGGTGTCACAGATCAGTCACTGCCTCCTTCTTGGAACAGGGACACCTTGATTACTCTGTGGGACGCACAGGTGTTACCTCTAAACAGGGAAGCCCAGCCCCTTCCATGGGAAGCTGTGTCAGAGGGCAATGCTCGGAGGAAACCTCTGGGTGGCTGCTGGCAGTGTGAGGTGACTGAGCAGCACACCTGAGCTGTCACACCACCAGTGCGCTGTGGCCTGCGCTGACCTCATCTGGGTGGCGCCACCTTCTCGGAGTTAACTGGATGTATTGCTTTTCTATTGTGGCTGTAATGAATCACCTCGGACTTTGTGGCTCCAAACAACACAGAATTCTTCTCTCATTGTTCTGGAGATCAGAAGTCCGAAATCACTTTCACTGGGCTGATGGCCAAGGTCTGGTTCCTTCTGAAGGCTCCAGGGGAGAAGTTGTTCCCTTGCCCTTTTCAGTTTCTAGTGGCCACTTGTAATCCTTGACTTGGACCTCTCCTCTGTCTTCATCACTACCCCAGTGCTTCTCTTCAGTGGTCAGATCTCCCTCTGCCTTCCTCATATAAGGACACTTGTGAGTCCATGTAGGGCCCACCTGGGTAGTCCAGGAGAATCTCCCATCCAGAATCCTTAATTTAATCACATCTGCAAAGTGCCTCGCACCATACGAAGTGACATTCACAGATTCAGGGAATTATGACATGGATATCTTTGGGGACCATTCCTCAGCCTCCTGCGTGGGGTCAGGGCATGCTGCCCACCACAGATGTGGGCTTGGTTTATTATGAACTATTCCCAGAAAAGTGTGAGGACTGGGGAGGGCTGGGGAGAGACACTCCTTTACCTGGAGTTTTCGGGGACTAGTCAGCCACTTTGGGTGAGAATACATCTTTCTTTCAATGCTGTTGCTATGACTCCTACAATACATATGCGTACCCACACCCCACACCCACACCTACACACACACTCACATGCACATGTCATTCGTTGTCTCTAGAAAATCTATTTCAAATGTTATAGCTGGTTACAGGTTATAGGTTATAGCTCTCAGTAGAGCTGGTCTGATGCAAGGTCTCCGTTAACCTCAAAGCCATGTGGAGAGAGCAATGAATAAAACACACCAGGATGCTAGATTCTAGCCCTGGTTCTGCCACTAACTAGTCTGATCTTGATTAAGCCATCTTAACTGTCCAGGCTCAGCTTTTTAGCTTCAATACAAAGAAGTTTGTTTACAGCTGAATTTCCCCCCAAAATGTGATCTATGCAACACTGGTTGTAAGAACTGCTACATGGGGGGGGGGGGAAGGGTTACAAGTAAATTAGGAAAATGTGTTAGGGTGTGTACCCATCCATTCTTCTTGGAGAGCCACAGTGCACTTAAGCATAATAAAGGCTCTGAAAAGTCCTGCATAAATGCAGTTGGATGACTCTTAAACCCAGTGTTTTGTTAACTATTTTTAGATCACAGAGCACACCTGCTTTTTTTTTTTATTTGTTTGTTTTTGTTTTTTAAATACTGAAGAGCAAACTTTGGGAAATACCATGATGGGTTCTAAGGAGATCACGATTCCTGCCCCTTTAGGGCAGTTTTGAAACTGATACATTTTGCTAACAAATCTGCTCCTGTAAAGAACAGAAAAGGCACCCTGTTACCTAACCTGGCCCCCTAAAGGCTTTGTCCATCTTCATGGTCAATTTTAATAGGGGTGCCAGGCCCAAGGGCTAGAACATGTGAGCCCAGACAGTGAGATGGCCCCACAAGGCAGAGGGCTTTCTCCCTGCCCCCTGCCCCTTTAACAGTCACTTTTACTCTCTAAGTATTTCTTCACGGACTGCTAGGAGTTTCTCTCTGGAGATGAAGGCCACAGAGGAGACCTCAAGAACTGTAATGTTTCTGTAGAGCAAATGACCTTTCTCCTTGAAGCCCGTGAAACGGAAAGAAGCAACCAGGCATTGAGCTCAAGCTGCAGGGGATTAACCACCTCTTGGTTAATCCTTAGGAACAGGCTTTAAGGCAAATATTGTTACTCTCCCAAGGGACGAGAGGCCCACGGCAGAGAGAAGTTAAGTGACTTGCCAAAGCCACATGTCCAGTGGCAGAATCAGAACTGAGCACTGCTTAGGTGAGCTGTGAGGAGGTGTGGTCCGCGGTGCAGAAGGGAGGGGTCCCCCAGAGAGACAGGGGGCTGCGGAAGGGGCCCTGGCTAGGGGTCAAAATAGGATCCGAGGTCAAGTCCAGTCTCTGTGACTTTGAACAATTCATTTAACCTTCCTGGTTTCCTCAAATGAGGAGGAGAAGGCTGGAGAGCATCCTCGCTCAGCTGTGAAGATGATCCGCTTCCAGTCGGGGGTGGGGACTTGAGTGAGTCCAGGAAGACATTACCGTGTGAAGTCCTGGGCGAATGGGGACAAGAGCAGGAAATGAGGAGAAGCTCGCATGCACTGGAAAATATTTATTAAGCACTTCCTAGGTGCCAGACACTGTTGTGGGCCCAGGCAAGTCAGAGAACTAAACAGACCAGAGCCTTGCCCTCCTGCAGCTTCCACACTGGAAGGGAGCCAGATGCACAGTGTAGCGTGTTGGACAGTGAGGCTGAGGAAGAATAGAGCTGAATGAAGAGGACCAGGAGTGAGACTGTCACCTAGATGACAGGGTGTCAGGGACGGCCTCCTGCAAAGACAACATTTGAGGGAAGACTAGAAGGAGAGGTTGTAAGTCAGATAGATTCAGGGAGATGATCATTCCAGGCCAAGCTCGTGCGTGGATTCTGAGGCAGGAGGGTGGCTGCCAGGTTCAGGGACCAGCAGTGTGGTCAGAGGAGGGCCAGGGAGGAGGAGAGCAAAAGGAGACGAGGCTGGTAAAGCTGACCTCTTTTCAATATGCGAAAACTGAGGGAGAAAATTTAGCGATAATTAATTCTTTGTGTTCAATAACAATATTACAGAAGTTTTAAATGGAATGCCTTGTTACTTGTCTCAAGACTCCAGAGGAGGGGCCTTTGTCCTTGATCAGATTCTGTATCCAAGAAACAAATAGCCTCCTAAGAATTGTCTCTCGCCTTTCCTGGTGCCACCTCTTTCGTCTGCTCTCTCAAGACACCTGGGGATCTGCCTGTGACTAAGCGGGCACAGAGCAATGACTTTGAACATCTGTCACACTTTCATGCTGTACTGTATGGTTTTTGTGGACATTAATGTGACAAGCAGGATTTCTACCCTTGGATGTATGGGGTTACGAATACCACGAGTTTCTTGCTATTCAGAATAGCTTCTCCTCACAGTGGACAGTTTTGACCCTGCAACTAACTAGCTGTGTGATCTTGAGCCAATCACTTACGTCAATCTGAGTGAGGGTTTCTTGGTCTGGAAGTGGGTAGGTGTGGACTAGGTAACCTGTAATTTCCCTTTCTATCTGAAAAGCCTTCTCTTCGCAAACAGCATTCCTTTTCCCCAGCGATCTCCTCTCAGAGGTCAAACCAGCAATTGCCTCCACCCTCCCACCCCATTAGGCCCGTGTGTAAGATACAAATAATTCATAAGTGGGCTGGTAAATGGGAGTGGAGGACTCTTTGGCCCCTTCCCGTACGTCCTACGTGACTAGTGCTGACGTACCAGAAATGTTACCAAGCACAGATTCTAGTTTTCTTCCACCTTCAGCCTTTAGCCCCCAAGAAGTCTAAATAATAATCCATTGCATGATTATATATCACATATTTAAGTAAATTTAAAGCTGGAAGGAACCCTAAAGATCCTACAGTTCAGCCTCTTGACAGCTGACGAAACTGAGGCTCCGAGAGGTCATTGACTTGCCCTCGACGGGTACACTCACTGGGGCAGAGCAGGGACCAGAATCCTGTCCCTGAACACTGGCCATGGCTCATTCCCTCACCTCTTGTTGTCTCTGTTCTGCCAGATGCTAACCCTGCCCCCAAATTATGAGATGCTTGAACATACTTTGGGGAGATGATGACAAAAACTTTGGAAGTAAGAGTTTTGTTTTATTTTTAAATATGCACTCGTAAACCCAATGCAGTGGAGAGGGTGACAATTTCCCTAGAAATGCCACATTTAAAAGAATGTGATGAGGCTCTGGTTTCTAGGTATTCCATCTTAAGTGATACAATTTACACTAAAAAAGAAAGAAAGAAAAATGAAAGACTCAAAAGAACATTCTTAACCTGCAAGGTTACAAAGTTTCAGTTATACAAGATGAGTAAGTCTTGAGATCTAAGGTACAGCATGGGAAACTATAGTTAACAATACTGTATACTTGAAATTTGCTAAGAGAGTAGATCTTAAATTTTCTTACTGCACACCCCCCTGCCCCCTCCAAAAAAAACCAAAAGAAAATGGTAGCTATATGGAGACAATGGTTATGATAATTAGCTTGATTTTGGTGATCACTTCATTATGTGTATGTGTCAAACATCAAGTTGAACACTTTAAATATATACAATGTTTGTATGTCAATCATACCTCAATGTTAAAAAAAAATACTCGACCCCTCATTGGCATTGTTGTAGTTCATGACTTTCATCACTAGGTGTCCCCCTGGCTAGCAAACTGTACCTAGAATGCTGCTTCCCTGCACATCCTTTTTGGAATAGAGGTCAATCTGATGTTTCCTGCCTCATGAGGAGGGGTAGAAGGAAGGTGAAGGAGGGGCTTTCTGAGGTGGCCTTGTGCTCTGGCGGAACCGTCCGTTTAACACAGATGAAGAGTCATCATTGAGCTGGAGGGTCTGGCTGTATTTAGAATCAACAGATTGAACGTGAAAGGAACGCTGTCAAACCTCATTTCCATCATGGGAAGTGAATGTGGCCCAGAATAGATACGAAGCATGATTAACTGCAGGATGGGCCTCTGGAGAGGGGGCGAGCTGGCACATATCAGCTGGGAGCTGCCCCAGACCCACACCTGTGCCCACAGACAGAAGATCCTTTGCAGGTAGTGCAGAGAAACAGATGGTATGTGTCTTTTCGGATGGATTCCTACCTAAACAAGCCTAAGTCATTTTTATTCCAGGGCCCCATGGAAGCTGCAGTCCCCCTGCCAAGCTGCACTTACTCATAGGTCAGTTGGCTGTATCACCAGGGTCCTGGATGTCTCTGCTTTGTAGATGGGCTTTGAGGGCCCTTCTAATGCACTTGGTGATCAACAGAGCAAGCCCAAGATGGAAAGAAACTTCATTCAACCAATCAGAATGCCACTGCCAGTGGAAATGTCTCTTGGAGCCTTCCTCCCTAGCCAGCATCCTTCTCCTTCCCATTGCCACCCCTCAACTGTAGCAGGTTCCTCAAGGACACCTGGCCTGGGGCAGGGTGTGTGCCACCACTGTCAGATAGGAAAGGACATCTTGTGGAGCTGTTGTCTCACCAGTGCAGTAGCTAAGAGTCCATGCCTTCGGAACAAGGCTTAGTCTCTCTGAGCCTCCTCTGCTGTAGAATCTGGTTTCCTGTAAAATGTGGCACTGCCCTATCATCATGGCATGGTGGTGAAGCTTCACTGAGATAATGTGGGAAGTATCTCGCGCAGAATCTGACCCCTAGTATAAATGCTTAGTAAGTGGTGTCTAGTACTGAGGGGCTCTTTGGAAAAGGAAAAGGGTCACTACTCTTGCCCCTCTTCAGTGGTTATAAAGAGTCATTTTTCACGATCTTTGCCTTAGTCATGACGGAACTGCTCAAATCTGCATGGATGAGAACTGCTTTCATCAAGACAGGCCAGATGTGTGACTTCCACTCTGTGCTAGATGGCATGCCCTGGACATGAGTTCCCTGCCCCGCCAGGAGCTCAGACATTCACACACACTCACATGCACACTTACACACACACGCACACTCACATGCACACACACGTGCACGCGCATGAAAACAAAAATTATATAAGGGCTCTAAGTGGTGTGGCTGCTGGGGAGTTGGGAAAGTTCCATACGAGGGTCTCCAAGGATGAGTGAGTTCACGAAATGGACAAGAGGTCTGTGCGAAGCAGAGGGAAGCTGAGGTGCGCCATGTGCACCAGGTCAGGGCCTGAAGCACAGCTCAGAGTGGGAGCTGGGGACTGGGGGAGAAGGGGCTGTTAGCCTGCAGGACAGACAGGGAAAGGCTTTACTTACCCCTCGGGAGAGTTTGAATTTGATCTTTTGAAAGCTTGTAAGCAGATTGATCTCAAGAAGAATGACTTAGGCAGAGTGGAGGGTTGAAGGGGTGGAGCCTGGAGGCAGGGGTCCCGTTGATGAATTGTTGCAGTGAGCAGGGGCGGGCGGGTGGGGAGGAACCTGGAATAGATTTTAGGTAGAAGCTGAGTGGGATTTCTGAGCAGCGTCTATGGGCTTGGGGACTAGTTGGGGGATGATGGAGAGCAAACAGTTCCCAGCTTGGGGGATCGCACAGGTGCTTCTGAGGAAGAAAAGAGGCCCGTGTTGAGGCGTGTGAGCTGGAGATGCACGAGGCCAACTCAGGTGGGGCATCCAGGGAGCTGTGGAAATGGCGAGGCGGAGCTTAGTCAGGCTCTACAAGAGATTTGGGGATTTGGGGATTTGGGGTGGCTGTGGAGTGATTGAAGCGCTTGTGATGAGTTAAATCACTCAAGTCACTGAGACCTTTTACAAGCTGTGTGAGTTATTTCAAGTCTGAACTGCCTACCAGATCATCACACCTCTATGCAAGGTGTGATAAGGTGCAAAGAATTGTAAAAAATTGCAACGAATGGTCACAAGTACAGTGTTAACCATCCCCTTCATAGGCCTGATGGGATGTCTTCACTAATCTCTAAAATTTCAACTAAAATTCAAACTTTTCTTTTTCCATAAGAACCAAATATTGTCACCAGTTGTGCCCCACCTCCGTAGGACAGGGGCAGATGTGCAGTTGCTAGGGTCAGTCGTTAGACTCAGCCTGGTCACCTGTGTCTTCTGCAGCCCTGGGCTGGTGTCCTCAGGGTGTGTCTCCAGCACGGCGAGGACCTCATAAACCTCCTGAATCAACGGAGGAAGACCGACCAACATCCAGGAGCGTTCAGTGTCAACATCATTTTTTGCCCTCAGATGTGTGGAAGTTCCATAACCTTTTTCTATGATCCCTTCCAGCCCTCAGTTCCCTGTGTCTGACGATATGATGGATCCTGTAACTGGAAGATGAACTCAGTCAGAGCCTCCCTTCTCCAGTCACCTTATACTGTATATGATGGAGCTGAATTGAAGATGCCATGTTGTACTGGTAAAATAAATACAGCCCAAATATCAAGCATCTTTAGATGGCAGTGGAAGTCAGGAGAGTGTGCATATAAAATGTCACCTGTAGAGTGGATCACATTTCAGCTAATCGTTTTCCCTTCAAAAGTCTGACACTAAATGCTGAGTTGCTAAGGAACTAGGCTGTGGCAGATGACAGACTCACAAAATACTTTTGTGGCCACAATTTAGAAACCTCTTTGAAAAGAGCACGAGGTTTTCTAGCCTGTGGCCCCCTTTCGCTCCATTATTATTGATTCACTCTTCTCTGCGCAAAAGGCAGGCACAGGGGGGTCTCCCGGTGCTGGGGGCAGGGACGGCACACGGGTGGGTGGCGAGGAGTCCTGGCCCCTGTGTCAGCACAGACCTCGGGCTGCTTCCTCCAGCGTCTGTTCACGGTATTGGTCGGGCCAGCGATGAAGTATGTCGTCTCTACAATTGTCCACAAGGTCTTGTCGGTTTTTGAGTGGCCTCCTGCCCAGTCTGGCTCAGCTGACAATGAAAGAGTCGAATGAGGGAGGCCATGATCCGAGGAGGACAGGGTGGGACTGAGGCCATGTGAGCAAAGGGTTCCCATTCATATCCCAGCCACACCCCCAACCCCATGGGGGTTCTGGTTCCCCTTGCTCTGCTGCCCTGTCCTGGAGAGACTGTGGGGTAAGCCACAGCATGTGGGCAGGGCCTGGTGTTCTCTGAGGAAGGTGGCCTCTGCCAGCTGATATTATCTGGGCAAGACCCACACCCTCTATCAGAAATGAGGCTCCGAAGGTAGGTGTTGACCTTGGCTGGGCAGGAAAGGGAGCCCTGCCTTCCTCCCTCTCCCTCTTTGGGATTCTAACCATGTGCCCGGGGGCCCCCATTGCGTGGAGGCAGGCTGGGAGCTGGGCGGGGAGGCGCCTGTCGGGACCTCTTCAGGCTGATATGACTCAGGTGGACCTTTTAAACCAGATCGTCCAGATGCATCTGTCCAGATTTCCCTTTTAGCAAAGCCTGGCTTCGGAGGGGATGAAGGAGAGCGTTGTGTGTACGGCTGCTGATGTATTCTGCTGTACGGCCATGTGCGCCCCCCTCCACCCAGCCCTCTGACACACCTAGGTGTAGGTGGCATCAGTATTTAGGAGATGATTCCAAGGGTGAGGTCTGTTTTCAAAGATAAGGGTTAAGGCTTGGAATAAAAGATGAAGAGACAGAGAGAGAGAAAGATTCTTCTTCCAATGATAACCATGGATGAACCAGGCTTCCAGAACGGCAAGTCCTAGCAGTAAACAGGGCAAAGCCCAGAGAGGTAGGAAGCCTGAGGGGGCCAGAGGCAGATGCAGGTGACTAGAGAGTGGTACCTGCAGCCCTGGCATCAACCTGGGAAGGCACCCAGCGCAGGATTCCAGTCCCCAGAGGGCTGCAGTGAGTAAGGCAGGCGCCCAGGAGCAAGGGGAGAAACAAGAGATGGGGCTGGGGCCAGTACTCCAGCAGTAGGGGCAAAACGGGGCTCCATGATGCTGGAGTACAAGGCAGACAGCCCAGCAATCAGACCTGGCCCTGCAGCCAGGCGGACTGGATGCCGGGTACCGTTCCTCCTGCAGTTAGGGACCAGATTTGTTCTAGAATTGTGCTTTTCAGTATGGTAGCCACTATCTTCATGTGGCTATTTAAATTTAACTTTTAATTAACTAAACATAAAATGTGTGTGCACTTGTTCCAGTAATTCTGCTTCTGGAAATTCATCCAAAGGATATAATCATAGATATTTAAAAAGAGACCAGTGGAAGGGTCTTTCTGCATGAGTGTTCCTTTTGGGTGGGTCATATTTATTGGGACTGTCATCTATGTGCAATAAAATTTACCCTCAGTAGGTGTACAGGTAGATGAATTATGTCAATGTATATAGTCGTGTAAACACCAGCACAATCAAAACATTCTCCATCCCCCCGAGGAGTTCACCTGCGCTGCTCTTTGTCATCAGTTCCCTGCCACAAGCCTCAGCCCCTGGCAACCACAAATGTGCCTGTTGTCCTATAGTTTTGCATTTTCATGAAAGTCATATAAATGGAAGCACACAGTGTCTAACATTTTCTGTCTGGCTTCTTCCATTTAGCATAGTGTTTCTGAGATTCATCCACAATAACTATGTCCGTCTGTGGTTTGTTCCTTTGTACAGCGGGGTAGTATTCCACTGTATGGATGTCCCATAGTTTGTTTATCAGTCTTCCTGTTGCTGTGCATTTGGGTTGTTTCTAGTGTTTAGTGATTAGGAGTAAAGCTGCGGCAAACTTCCCTGTACAAGTCTTTACGTGGACAGCAGGGCCTTCGTCGTGAAGCAACCTTTCAGAAATAACCTCAGTCTAACATCTAACACCTGTTTCTCCTTATAGTGCAGGGACTAAGTGCAGCCACTGAAACCATGTTTTTAAAGGCTTTTTAAAAAGGCTTATTTATGGTATGGAAATATTTCAGTTTTTTTAGTATAAAAATAATGAAACACAAAACAGTATGTTTTCAGGAAGAAAGTGAACAGTGATCATCTCTGGCTCATGGAGAATTTTAATTTCGTTCTTTGTTGCACAGTTCTCTGTTGGACTCTCTGAGCTTTGGGGAATCAGAAAAATGGTACCATCCATAATGAAGTTTACTGTAAGGAGCTGCAGGGCAATAAGGAAGGCAGGAATCTCCTCCGCATGGGAGCTGGAACGGGGACCATCTGCGTAAGATGGAGACAGCTGCCCCCCAAGAGCTCTGCAGATGAAACAGGTTGCCGGCCCCTCAGAGGCATCCATCCACCTGTCTGTCTGTCCCTCTCTGTGCTTTCTCACTGGATGGTTTGGGTTGTCTCTCAGTCAACCCAGACTCTCCCTGGATGACTTCCAGGTGCCAGGTGCTGTTTATCTCCAGGCACAATGCAAGCGTGGTTCCTTCCCTCATGCAGCTAAGAGTCTGATGTTGACTCAGTCTCTCTCTCCCTCTCTGTCGCTCTGTCTCTCCTTCATCACCAGCTAAACTCTGCCTGTTCCCCTTCACTCTCCTCTGTGCCTGCTGTTTCTGCACAAGTCCTGCTCCGTCCAGCTTTCGCTTCCTTCCTTCTCTCTGCACATCCTTAGACTAGAGCTCCTCCCACCCACTTTCCACTCTTGTGTGCCTCATATTTAAACACCCTGAGAGACAGGACCCGATGGGCTCAGTGAGTCACAGTGAAACCAGGGTAAGGCTTTCACAGGAGCCCCCCGTAGACCATGGCCAGCCTCACATCTCCCCTAAACACAAAGAATCCTTTTGCTTGAAAACACCGACTATTGACCTAACTCTGTTATTTTTCATTCTTATCACCGTCTAAACATGCCTTCCCATGGCAGCAATCAGTGAATGTGTGTGTCCTTGTTCTGTTTACTCTTGCACACTTTTCCATGTGTTGACACAGTCCACATATGTATGGTTTTAATGGCTCTATATTTTTTCAAAGGAACGTACAGTACCCCAAAGGTTAGGCATTTGGCGTGTTTACAATTGTTTTGCTGTTATGAAAAGTATACCTTGAAATAATTATGAATTGGGCTTTTGTTTTTGTCAATAGTAACAACTATTTTTGTTCTCTTTATGATAATTTTATTATGTTTCATTTCCTGTTTATAAAGCTAGAACATGTTCACTGTAGACATTTTAGAAAAGATAAGCTGCTTGGGGTGTTTATGACCCATCTGGGGTACAATCACAGACTCCTGTTTTATTTTTCCGGTTAATTGAGACCTTGCTCATAGAGGTTGGGCATCCTTGCCCCTCAATTGTCCAATAATCCCAGGGGTCCATAAGACTCATTTCTCATTCCAAATGTAAGCTGAAGAGGATGCTGGAGAGTCTGGGCAGCCCCCTGGGGCCGGGGTGATGCTGGCCTTGTTCTCTGACCAGGGGGAGAGCTGAAGGCTGATCTTGGTTACTGTCTTAGTTTACTCAGGCTGCTGTAACATAATTCCACAGACTAGGTTGCAGATAAACAACAGAAAGTTATTGCTCACAGTTCTGGAAGCTGGAAGATCATGGTGCCAGGATGGTCGGGTTCTGGTAAGGGCCCTCTTCTGGGCTCCACTCTCATGACCTCATCACCTCCCAATGGCTCCACCTCCAAATTCCATCACCTTGGGGGTTAGGATTTTAACATACGAATTTTGGATGAACATAAACTTTCAGTCCATAACTGTTACTCTGTACCAAATGGCTGGGGCGGGGCAGGGAGAAATTGATGAATCCAAGAACTAGATCTGACATTTTCCACTCATGACCCCATGGAGCCTTCCTGTGATCACTGTGATCCTTCCAGGAAATTATAAGAAAAGTTTTTTTGTGGTTTATACACACAATGGAATACTATTCAGCCTTAAAAAGGAAGGAAAATTCTGGCATATACTATAAAATGGATTAATCTCAAAGACGTGCTAAGTTGGAATAAGCAAGTCACAAGAGGCAGATATTATATGATTCCACTTATAGAGTGGTCAAATTCATAATGACAGAAAGTAGAATGGTGGCTGCCAGGGGCTGGAGGGAGGAGGGAGTGGGGGAGGTCAGTGTTTAATGGGATAGAGTTTCAGTTTGAGATGATGAAAAAGTTCTGGAGATGGGTGGTGGTAGTGGTTGCATGGCAATGTGAGTGTGCTTCATGCTGCAGAACTGTATGCTTAAAAATGGCTAAAATGGTAAATTGTATGTTGTGTATATTATACCACAATTAAAAAAAAAACAACAACACTTGCAAATCCTCTCTTAGCCGAAAGAAAGTGATCTGGAGGGTTAGAGGAATGTGCTCAGTGCTATGGGGACACAGAAGTGCCAGATGGTCCTGCCCTTGAATGGTTTCCAGTTTGGTGGGGGAGAGATGGATTCAACACTAACCAACAAAATGCACATGCAGAAGGAGGGAAAGAGGGAAGCAGTATAAGAATTCAGGGAGGAAGCAGTCAGGGTGTCTGGGGGGTCGTGGCGGGACTCGTGGAAGAAGGGCCACTCCAACTGGGTCCTAAAAGTCTGGTAGGATCTTGAGCTTTGAAAGGAGGTGGAAGTGAGGCTGAGCTCTCCATGGTGGAGGCTCAGAGCAGAATGCTTGCTGGGGGTTGGGTGGTAAGGACCTGGAAGACCCAGCTAGGTAGGGTGGAGGGTTCCCATTGTGACTGCAGGGAGGTGGGGTTGGGTGTCAGAATAATGAGTTGGTGGTGTGGATGGTGGGAGCCTTTGGACTTTTTTTTTTTTTTTTTTGGAATAACTTTTCATTTTAGAACAGTTTTAGATTTACCGAAAGTTGCAAGGACAATACAAAGAGATCCCATGTACCCCTCACCCAGTTTCCCCTGTTGGGATGTTATATTACTGTGGCACATTTGTCACAACCAGTGGGCCAATACTGACACATTAGTATTACATGAAATCCATTATTTATTCAGATTTCCCCTGATGTCCTTCTTCTCTTCCATGATTCCCTCAGGATACCCATTCCAATTTATACCCATCTAAAAGTGCAAAGATAGTACAGAGAGTTCCCATATACTTGACATTCAGTTTCTCTAATTATTGATAAGTTAGTATGGTACATTTGTCATATATAATGAGCCAATATTGATACATTACTGTTAAGTGAAGTCCCTACTGTATTCAGATTTCCTTAATTTCTACCTAATGTCCTTTTTCTATTCCAGGATCCCACCAGGACACAACATTACATTTAGTTGTCATGTCTCCTTAGGCACCTCTTGGTTGTGACAGTTTCTCAGACTTTCCTGGAGTTTGATGACCCAGGCAATTTTGAGGAGTACTGGTCAGGTATTTTGTACACTGTCCCTTAATTTGGGTGTCTGACATGTTTCTCATGGTTACGCTCGGTTGTGGGTTTTTTGGAGGAAGCCACAGAAGTAGAACCTCCTGTTCATCTCACCCTATCAGAGGCCACGTCCTGTCAACGTGGCATCATGGTTGGCCAAGCTACTGTTTGTCAGGTTTCTCCACCGTAAAGTTACTTTTTTTCTGCTTTCCAAACTCTAGTCTTTGAAAGTTAGCATTAGACATTTTTGCATAAGGAAAGTGACTTGATGAAAGTGGTATTTTGGGGTGGAAAGTCCATCTGCGGCTGATGTACTGGGTGGGAGCATCTTAACCTTAAACAGTGCTTACACCGGTCTAGATGTGGCTCATGAATCTCGACATTTAACCCTCACTTAGACCCCCATTTTACAGGAGAGGAAACTGAGGCACCACGAGGTTAAATGACTTGTGAAATGTCACAAAACCAGTAAGTGATCCACCTGGGATCTGAACCGAGGAGTGTGTGGTTTTCAGTCTGTGTCATTACCATGGATGATGGGTTAGCATAATGAATTCAGAATGTGGTTGAGCATCAGGGTTTCCGTGTGAAGGCAGATTCTCCAGCCCCACTTTTAGAGATTCCGTTTTAGTAGAGCTGCAGCAGAGCCCAGGCGTCTGTATTGTACCAAAGTCCCTGAGATTCAGGCCCAATCCTGGGACTCGTAGTTTACAGAACAGAGAGGCTGACGGCGAGACCATTCGGGATGTGCTAGTGCCGGGGGTCCTTAGGTCACAGAGGCCTCGCCCGCTGTCCACGGTGAAGGAGAGGGTGGGCGAGGGGGCCGTGCAGAGGAAGACCGGGAAGGCTTGGTCACTGATGACGTGGGCGCAGGTGGAAAGCAGGGGCATTCGGCCTGGGTGACAGAGGGAATGTTAGCCCCAGTGACAGAAGTACAGGGGAAGGCTGTCGGAGGGGAGATGACCTTGAGGCTGAGGTGGTGGGGACAGTGGGAGGAAGTGGTCTTCAGAATGTGGGCCGGGGCCCTGGCAGGGTCTGGTGTGAATGAGCGGAGGGGCACTGAAGAAGTCCCAAGTCTGTGTCTTTTACATGACAAACAAGGGGAAGATGACCATGGGCAAGTGCCTCATTTCCTTGGAGAGAAGGGAAAAGATGTGGTGAGGGAGCCCTGGTGTCAGTTCACCTCTTCCCCAAAACAACAAGTGACAAACCGAATCAAGCTCCCCCAGGGCTTACCGTCTGGGCTGAACCCCATCACTAGGGAGGGAAGGACAGGGTGGGGGCACTAGACTCGGATAGCGTCCACAGGACAAGGAGAATTTCCCTGAGTCCCATAGATGTCAGGCCTGGAGCCCGGGAAGGTAGATCTGGCTCCATCCTGTCCAGAGTCAGCTAAGGCGATGTCCTGGACAAGGTCCATGGGGCCCTCGCACCAGTGCTCGAAGGGACAGCTAAGTTCCCAAGAGCCATGGCCAGCCATGAGGTCCTCATGGCCTGGAGGCCAGGTTTCTTTGCTCTGGAAATCATCTCACGCTCCCTGCACCTGCTACGACCCAGCCAGTGCCTGGGCTTGTTTTGGCTCCTTGCTGACCTGCAAAAACCTTCCCCTTTGTTGCCAGAACCTCCCCGCCCCTGGGATGGGGCTGCTCCTTGCTCACAGGCAAGGAGATACCTCCTCCTGCTTGTAGTTCTAAAAGGAGCCTACTTGGGTGACTTCACAGGGTCTTTCCTTCTGGCAAATTCTATCAGTAAAAGAGAGAAAGAAAACCCAATCCATAAATTTCATCTCTTTTGCTATAACCGATTTAGGCCAGTTGTAGAACGATTGTAACAGTTTGACACTCTGTTTAAGGGATTTCAGAAAAAGCTAGAATAGGTTGTCAGTTGATTTCCTCCAGCATTGAGGTTCTAAACGGTTAGTATCAGCACCTGGATTTGGTTTAGCATCTATTTCAAGCCACTAGATTTGGAGGCACAGAGTAGCAGAAAGTTGGTTGTTGAGGATGAACAAGTATTTTTGGACATCTTGCCCTTAACACGCTCCGTGGCACTTCCCCTTGCTTGTTCAAACAGTAAACATTTATTGAATGCCTGCTGTGAGCTGGGCATACTGTGCTGAGTGTACAGTGGAAAACAAAATCTTACCTGTCCCTGGATCTCTTAGTATTTTGCACCCAGGGTGAATGATGGCTATTATTCAAATAATCACACAAATAAACTGATGTACAGTCACCCTTCAGCATCCACAGGGGATTGGTTCCAGGATCCCCAAAGACACCCAAATCCGCAGATGCTTAAGTCCCATATATAAAATGGGTGGTACGGTCAGCTGTCCGTTATCTGCAGGGGTTGAGTCCACGGATACAGAACCCACGGATGTGGAGGCTGACTGTAATTATATCACTTCACAGATTGAGGTAAGAGCTTGGGATAAAGGAACATGGTTTTCTGAAAACAAAGAACCAAGTTTAGAGTCAGACTCAGGACAAGTTTGGATCTTCTTCATACCTCGAGTGGAAACCTGGATACTTAGGCAAAAACAAGAAACGAAACAATAGAGCAATTTTTCAATTAGTAAAGCTTCATACTGTAAGTGTAGTCGTATTTAAATATCAGCATAAGACAAGATTCCTCTCGTTTCTCTGTCCCCAGCAGGGCCTTACATGATGAATGGAAATAAACATCATAGCAATTCACAGGCTGAGACTTTGAAATAACCAACTGTTCTTAAAGCACAAAGTCATCTGCTTAGGGCCCTGCTAGTTGAAGTCACCCCCCAACTATTTCTGAAATGGAGCCAGGAGACACGTGCTGAGTTTGGGCCCAGCTCTGGCAGTGGGGCGAGCCTGGGAAGCAGCGGGCAGTCGGTCATAGTGCGAACGCTGACTGCTATCTAGGTAAAAGGTCAGAACGTTGTCCTCCCTTCAGGGTCATCTGAAAGAACGTAGGTAACCAGCTGAAGTCAAAGTTAACGATTCACCACTGGCTAAACGGGAGGCATACAATTTTTGCTGTCTTCCGTCTGTATGCCATGAGAACATATTGCCTGAGTATTACGTTCAGTTTTTAATGTTAAATTAAAATCTGAGTCTCAACTATTTAGGTATTCTCCAGGTACTTCAAATGAGTCAAGTCTATAGACAGAAAGAAGTTCAGGGCAGAAGGGAACCTAGCATTTGGTTAACCTAACAGTTTCCAGATTTTTGGATTTAACAGACTGATGAAATTCCTAAAAAGGATTTGAAAGACCAACTTTTAATTTACTCAAATAAAGTAATTAAAAACACCTATTATTCACTGTCACCCCCACGGTGTTACATCTAAAGTGAATTACAACAAAATATAACTTCATGTTTTGATAGAAATTAATTGACTTTATGAAAAACTCATTACATTTTCGGAGGGTGTTTTCTCACTTCTCCACGGGCCTTTGAAAACCAAAATCTTCCTCCCAGTCCAGAACCAGTTCTTGCACTTGGATTCGAGAACCGCTGAATTAATTCACACACCACCCCATCACCCCCCCCCCCCCATTTTATGAGAGCGGAAACCAAGGCCCCATGTGACCATGAGTATTATCCAATCACAGGCACCAGCTCACAGCTGAGAACAGCCCTGTTTGGGGCCAAAGGTTTTAAATGCAAGTCCTATGTCTTGCTCTCTGCCTTGTTTCCAAGAGTCCCTGTGGGGGCTGGCAAGGGCCCCCACCACTCTGTTTATACTGATGGGTGATGTATTGTCCTGGGAACAAATTGGGATGATGGGTGAGGGAGAAGGAGGGAGAACCAGGAGCCATTCCTTTTCTGATCCTCCCTCTGGGCCCTGCATACCCTGGCCTGGACTCTCCCTCATGTCTGGCACTCTCTGAGTTTTCGATATCCTTTAGTGAGGTACGTTGATTCCTCAGACTACTGCGAAATGTTTTGTGTGCTCCAGATTCCTCATAATGTCCGTTCCTCTACCTCTCCTCTCCTCCACAAAGACTTGTGCTTCCTGAAGTATGGGCTCACTGCTGGTATCTTTGGAGAGCTGAGTATCACATTAAAAGCACCCTAATATGTTCAATATTTTGTTTAATCTAAAATAAAAATCAAGATTCCCTTGTACGCAGCACTAGGTATAACACAAGTAGAATACTTCATTTGGGAATTTAGTTTTTAAGCAACAGAGAATGACTCTATTTTAGAAGAAAGAGTCTTTCTGAAAAAGGATAATGGGTAGTTGACAGAATCACCTGGAGGGCTGGAGAATTAGATTTAGAGATGGCACAACCAGAAACAGCTGCCAAAGGCACATGCCAGAGATTCTGATGCCCCACTGGTAGGGCCAGAGGCCACCAGGAGTGCTGGTCAGACGGTGCCTCTGTGCAGCTGCTTCCCCCCCGCAACCCAGCATCAGTGTGGACGCAGCCCTGGGCCTGCCTCTTCACATCAGTAGCTTCCATTAAAAGCCTGGGCTGGGACCCTCTGATGGGCAGAGACTGGGTCATTGCCTGACCTTCCAGGGAGTGTGGGGAGGTGAGTCTCTGACATTTTCTTCCTTTGTCCTGAAAGGCAAGCTTTGCTCAGTAAGTGGGGGAAGGGGGTTTCTGAAATGGGAAAGTTTAGTTGTTGGGCAGCCAAGAAGAATAACAGATGATTTCCTTACAGAAGCTTCTTAGAAAGTTGGGGCAGCAGACAGTCTTTGCAACAGTAGTAAATGAAATCTGTTGACTTGAGTGCAGGTTTGATCAGCGTTCAAATATTTTTTCTTGCTTTAGAGAATCCTATCCTAACAGAAGCTCTTGATGACCGCTACAGGGTAATGCATAGCGACTTCTTGGAATTCTCTTTTTCTTAGGTGAGTGTGTTGAGCTCCAGAGCCCCACTGAGGCCTGCTGAGAACCAGCATGGGGACCTGGCATTCCCGGGCCAAACTGGGGTGTGGAGTACAACCTTCCAGGGGAGGGCTTGTAAACCACACGGGGAATTCTCCTGGTGAGATGTCACTGCAGCACATAGGGTGGTTCTTTTCCCTTCCTCTTATGTAAACTCCCTTGAGAGTCAGTGTAGTCAGAATGTGTACAAGTGGAGAGTCTTAAGCTGTTCGACAGCGTGTGTTCCCGGGGCGGGAATCTGTGACGACTGGTTCCTTTCGGAGGCTCTATCCCCAGGCAGATGAGGGGAGTTCAGAGAAAGCCTCTCCCTGCGTTGCTGTTTTTCAAGTACCTACAGCTCAAAATAACGAACATATCAAAGGAGCATGTTTTAGGGTGTCGTATCCTGCTACCCTTCAAAAGCAGTGTACAAGCATCTTGTTTAGGGATGCAGAGTTCAGTACCAAAAGCATCAGCTCAGATGCGCGAAGGTGGTTCTCCTGGAGCAGAGGTGTTGGGGAAACTACTGTTTGTCAAACAAACATTGTAGAACTACGCAACTCTTTAAAATTCATGTTTGTGTTACTTTAATAAAAATTTTAGAAGTTCAAACAGCAAAAGGCCCACATGCCATGCCTCTCCAAACTAGGAAAGGAAACTAAGTCATAAGTACTTTATAGCATGATTCTAACTGACATCATTTGAGACACTTTGAGCTCAGAACCAGAAAGTTCCATTTGCAAATGTGAAGAGAATCCCACCGCTGGTGCTGTGGCAGACACAGAGACGGTGGGACGTGGCACCGTCCCTGGGCTGGGAAAAGGCACAAGCCAGCTACGAAGTTCCATTTTTACTCATGATTAAACGCCAGCTGTAACCTGGGATTCCAGTTTCTAAAGTTTATATGTCATGATGCTGAGAAAGAAATCTTGAGAACTATGAAAAGATGACTGGACATCAGAAGATTAGCTGATTTTTCTTAAAAGCAGTATATCTACAACTGCAGTGTTTAAACTTTCTGGTGTGGAACCAAGCCAAAAATAACAGGAAGAAAATATTGAGCACAGGAGTGGGGACTTGAAATTCAAAGTTGTTGACCTATTAGTCACCTGTCCCCACGATTCAGCTCTGGCTGCATATACCCCATCCAGTCTTATCCTATTGTTGATATACTCAGGAGAGAAAGTGTTCAGCAGAAGTTAAAGATGAGTAAATAAACCTGCTCAAAGAAACTCACAGGGGTGGGGTGGAGAGCAAACATACTACATTCCAAGTCTCCCCGGGAGTCAGAAGAATCAACTGCTAGATGCAGAATGTACCTCTGAGCCTCTGGGAGAGCCAGCTGGGAACGCCTCTGGGAGAGCCAGCTGGGAACGGAGTAAATTCATGCAGTACAATTAATTCCCAAACCTACCTTCCTATCTTCCTTCCTTCCTCCTTCCTTCCTTCCTTCCTTCCTTCCTTCCTTCCTTCCTTCCTTCCTTCCTTCCTTCCTTCCTTCCTTCCTTCCTTCCTTTTCCAAAACCTTATTTTGGCTTCAAGTTAGCTTTCCCATACTCTGTTCAGAATTTACTGTCACAGTGCAATCAATCAATCAAGCTTTGGTGATCACCCACCCAGCTGTAATTTGAGCTGGCTGGTCAATAAGACAAAAGCCATCAAAGCTCATTTGTATTGCTATAATCTGAAACACTGAAGAGATTAAATGTAAAGATAATCCTTTACTTAATCACACAGCCTCTGGGAATGTTTTTCCCCTTTGGGTAGTGTCATTATGGGAGTTTAAATTGTGAAAATCAAATATGTAACTTATGCGAAAGCAATCACAATAGTTTTTTTTTTTTTTTTTTTGAAGTATAGCCAGTTTACAATGTTGTGTCAATTTCTGGTGTACAGCATAATGTCTCAATCATACATAAACATACATATATTCCTTTTCATATTCTTTTTCATTAGAGGTTACTATAAGATATTGAATACAGTAGAAACTTGTTTATCTATTTTATATATAGTAGTTAGTGTCTGCACATCTCAAAGTCTCAATTTATTCCTTCTCACCCCCTTTCTCCCCAGGAACTATAAGTCACAGTTGTTTCTTGAATAGAAATGATATTTTCCTGACAATCTATTTTTTAATGTTTATTTTAAAATTTACGTAGAGTAAAATTCTCTTTTTGATGTACAATTCCATAAGTTTTAGCACATGTATAGATTCGTATGACCCCACAACAATCAGAATACAGAACAGTTCCACCATCCCAAACCCCTCTTCCATGTAATCCCTGGAAACCACTCATCTGTTCTCCATCCCTAAAATTTTGCCTTCTTCGGATTGTCATAGAAATGAAATCATTCAGAATGCATGTAGCCTTTTGTACCTAGCTTCCTTCGCTTAGCATAATGTTATTTGAGATTTATCCCATGTTATTGTATGTATCATACATGTGTGTGCGTGGATGCATGTGTGTATAAACTTTCCATTTTGAAACAGAGTCACAGAAAGTTGCAAAAATAGTACCAAAGGGCCCCTGCACCCTCAGCCAGTTTCCTCCAACAGTTACATCTTTTGTAACTATAGTACAAGATCAGAAGCAGGAAACTGGTGGTGTTGATATGATGTTGGCCATGAACAGATTCGTGTAACCACCACCTCCATCAATATTCGGAACTATCCCACCACCAGAGATCTCCCTAGTGCAACTCCTGAATAGTCATCTCTGCTCCTGCCTCCTCCCACCATTCCTCACCCATGGCAACCACTAATCTCTTCTCCATCTCTACAGTTTGTAATTTCAAGAATGCTATATAAATTGAATCATGCATTACATGACCTTTGGAGATTAGTTGTTTTTTTTCCCCCTCAGCACAAAGCCCTGGAAAAGTATATATTAAAATTTCATTCCTTTATATTACTGGGATGTATTCCATTATATGCGTTTATGATGGTCTGTTTATATCTGTTGATAGACATATGGATTGTTTCCAATGTTTGGCAATTATGAATAATGCTCCTGTAAATATTTGCCTACAGATTTTTGTGGGAACATGAGTTTTTATTTCTTTTGGATAATATCTAAAAATGGCTGAGTCATATAGTAAGTGAATGTTTATCCTTGTAAGCAACTGCCAAACTGTTTTCCAAAGACATGGCACCATTCGCATTCCCACTAGTAATGTATGAGGAGTCTAGTCAATTGTTCTGCTTCCCTGCCGGCGCTTGGTGTTTCTTGTTGTTGTTGTTAGCCAGGGGAGGGCCAGGGGCTTCCTTCCAGATGTCTGAGACAGAGGAACTCTGACACTTGGAAGGAGGGGAGTATGTTTTGAAACTAAAATGGACACAGTAGTTACAAGTCACATTAATTAGAGGAAGGTACCTTCCTCATGTGACACTAAACGATGCGACTTTCAGAAGGCAGTACTCAGGACCATGAGGTAGCAGCAACCGGCAGCGCTGGTTGTTGGAGGAGAGACTGGTTTGGAGACAAGCTCTCCATGGGCCCCACCCTCTTCCCTCTCCTCTCACAGAACAGAAACCTCTTCCAGCCCCTGGAAGCCAGCAGAAGCCAGCCAGAAGCACATAGTAGGTGGCCATGGCCCCAGGTGCCAGGTTCCAAAGACACTGGGCCTGGGCGGGGAGAGGACAGCTCAGTGGTAGAGCACGTGCTTAGCACGCATGAGGTCCTGGCTTCAACCCCCAGTACCTCCATTAAAAAAATAATTAAAATAAATAAACCTAATTACCCCCCTGAAAAAAACCCCCAAGGAAACTGGGATTCCCTGGGCATTGAGGGAGGGGCTGGGTTTCCCAGAGAAGGTTCTGGCACCTGGGCCCAATGAGATGTACCTTTTAGGGGCATGGAAGCAGGGTGGGGCTGCAGGGAGAAATATCTTTAGGAGAGGCCAGAGTTCCTTAAAAAATGCTCATATTGAACATGGGGTCGTCTCCTCTGAGAGCCAGTGAGCGACCTTACCAGGAACAGGGAGGGGCCCCCCACGGCAGCAGACTCTAGAAGTCAGACCCTTGTGGTGTTGAAGGCGATGGGGTACATTCAAATAATCATGTGAGGACCCTAGTTTCCTGCACAAATTCTGTGTGACTCTGTATTTACCCTGAGGTCAAAGGCAACTTGGACTTTGACACCTTATTTAAAAATAGAATTATCTGTGTATCCCCATGAGTATTCCCTTGTGGGTCTTTTCTACTTTCTCCCTTCACAGTGTTTGGCGTTTGACTCTGTAAAGGTTGTTAACTATGTGACTTCACACATATCAAGTCCAGGCTCATAACAGAAGAACTTTCCTGTGTATCAGCTAGTAGATTATTCTGAATTCTTACCATTTCCTCGGGGAACCTGAAAAGTAGTCAGAACAGAGCCTCCGGAGTTATTCCCCTCTCGGCTTTCAGGTCATGGTTCCAAGAAAGGGTCATCCTATTGAGTTTTCTCCCCCACTCATCTCCTTTCATTGAAGCCGAGGAAAAGAGATATCCACCTGGCCAATGTCTAGTCCAACGTTTGAAATGTTCTGCTGCAGCTGCTCTGGTTCCCCAGCATTCCTGCTGGGAGAGACGCAGTCTCCTGATAAGTACTGCTATTAAAATGACAACGGCCCCCTGCAGGAGCCCAGTCTTGATTTGTCCCCTGGGGAGATGAGGCTCCAGGGCCAGACACTGGGTGGCTGGGATGAGAGATCCCCCACAGCCCTCTGCCTCCTCTTTCTCCTTATTTCCTTTTTACTTTAATCGTTCCTGGAAACATGGAGTCACAGCGAAGTTTAAAGGTTTCTCCAACCTAGCTCTCCAGATTTGGATAAGATTAAACCAAAGTCCTAGCTGAACTGTCCTGGTCTTAACATTCTCCAAGAATAAGGATTCCATCACCACCCAGAGGAACCTGAACTCAGGAATCTGTTGGTGCGGTTGACTCTCATTCAAGGCTTGTCTGTCTTCTGTGGTATGCAAACAATTCTGTGCGTTCCTCCAGTCAGTTTTCAATCTGGCATTTTCAGTGGCTGTCAGGTGGACTCTACCTCTAAATGAAGGTCCCAGCCTTGCATTGAAGTCTAGGGAGTTTTGCTTTGTTTTATAACGTGATGGTCGGCACCGTCTTTTGGGGATCGTTTGGTAGATTGATCCTTTTCAGCCTTCTCTTCTTTGCATTACAGATTTTCTTTCTTTCTCCTTAAAGGAGGACCTCAGCCCATGGGAGATGTAACCAGAGGGAGAGTTCTGCCTGAGAAGTGGAGAAGGAGGAGTAATTTTACCCAGAGACTGAAGCAAAGGCAGCAAAGTTCCACAATTCGTGGGTCCAGGGTTACCAGGCACTCAGAAGGTTGACATGAGTCTCGTCATTACCAAGGGTATAGATTTAGACCTTGCCTGGCTCTTGGTCGCCTCCTCTATACAGAGCCCTTCCAAGTCCCAGGAGTTCCCAGGGAGGCTGGGACAGGCCCACAGCAGTCCCAACCCTGAGCCATCCTGAGGCCCTGGCAACTTCCCAGGGAAGCCCTCCAGCCAGGGCCCGCCTGCCAGACAGACTCATTCCAGAGCAGGTCTCGCAGCCCACCCCTCACCTCTTCCCAGCATAGGTGTCAGCCTCCTGGAGCAGCACCTGCTAGGCTCACCCGCTGCGCCAGTCAGGGTTCCGAGAAGCCGTTGCAAGACGAATGAGAGCTGACTGTATTCTGAGGAACTGAAATAGCGTCATTTAGTCAAAGGATATGATACAAATGACCCTTCTGTGGTAACATGATTAAAAATAGGCAGTGAGGGGAAATTTTTCAACTTTTAAAAATTAAAGGATGTAGACGTTAAAAAAAAAAAAGACCTAACTTCCCTCTTCTTCCCGTTGGTGGCATATGTGGGCAGACAGGGCTTCTTTTTGCCGCCTCGCCAGACGGAACGCCACTTTGCACGGGACAGGAGTATTTCTAGGCTATTCCCCCTAAATGGCATCTCTGTGTGGTACTGATGGGCTGGCTCACTTACCCCAATCTGAGTGTGTTTCATTCTTCGGGTTTGGGGGCTGGATTTTTGCATGAACAACATAGAGCAGCTGAATCCTCCCTATCAGCCTGTGCCCTCTAGAGCAGGGGACAGCAAACTTTCTGTAAAGAACCAGGTAGTGTGTATTTTAGACTCTGTGGACCATACATACATACAGATTCTATAGCAACTATTCAGCTCTGCTGGCGTAGTGTGTGGGAAGCAGCTGCAGGTAGTGTGCAAACGAAGGAGCGTGGCTATGGTTACAATAAACCTTTATTTGCAAAAACAGGTGGCAGGCTTGCTTTGGGCCTGCATTCTGTAAGTGGCTCAGCCCTGCTCTGAAGTCAAAGAGACGAGAAAATTCACCTTCCTTCACTGTTTTCAGGTGATGCCTGGTCATTATGTGTTTGTTAATTCATGCATCCATCCAACAAATAGTTACTGCGCAGTCTACTGCTATGCCAAGCTCTGTGGTGTGTTTGACATAAAACTTACACTTCGTAGGACTTACACTGTAGCAAAGAGGGGCACGTTGTAGGAACAGCAGGGAGACCCGTGTGACAGGAGAGAGGGATGTGAGGAGGAGAGAAGGGTGTGAGGAGGATACTAACGGCAAGGGATGAGGTCAGGGAGGTAATGGGAACTGGTCATCGTGCTTTATAGGTGATCACAGAGACAGAGACTTCAGCTTTTCCTCTGGAGAATTCTAAACAGAGACATGACATGACCTAACTTCTGTGTTGAAAATAACTATAAACTATGTTGACAGTGGACTAAAGGATCGATGCGGGGGTCCCTATTTGGAGGATGTAGCAGAACTCCAGGAGGGAGAGGGCAGTAGCACGAACTAGAGCGGAAACAGGGAAGATAGTGAGACGTGTTTAGTGCATGGTATGTTTTGAAGGTACAGCCACCCTAATGATTTCCTAATGGTTGTGCGATATGTGTGAGAATAAAGGAGTCAAGAATCTTTGGCAATTAGAATATGGAATTGCCACCAACTGGGGTGAGGAGTATTAAGGGTGGAAGAAGTGTTAAACATGTTAATTTTGACATTTCTCTTCGACATCCAAGTGCATATATCCAAGTTGGCATTTAGGAGAAAGGTCTGAGCTGAAGATATAAGTTTGTGTATTGTCAGCATAGGAAAAATATATGGCATTTAAAACCATGGGATTAGATGAGACCACCAAGGAAATGAAAATACAGGGAAAAAAGGAGAGCCAAGACTCTTAGGCAGTCCAGCATTGAGAAGGAGATGAAAAAGGGGTGTTTAGTGGCGGGAAAAAGAAACCAACAGAGGACAGTGACCTGGAAGCCAAATGGAGAAAATTTATCAGGGAGGAAGGAGGAAGGATCTACTAGGCTAAATACTGCTTATAGATCTAGGATCCAGTGTAAGAAGAGGACTGAGTGTTGTTGACCATTGGATTCAGCACCATGGTGGTTATGGCTGACTTTGATGAGAGCAATTTCTGTGGAGGGAGTGAAGGGGATTGGAATGAGCCTACGAGGGAAGGAGGGGATAGGAGTTGGATGCAGCAATTATAGAAAGCTATTTCAAGGGATTTTGCTACAAAAGGAAACAACTTAATGGGGTTATCGCTGGCAGAGGAAGTAGGGTTAAAAGAAATTTGAGGAGGGGGTTGTTGTTGTTTTATATGGGAGAAATTACTGTATGTTTGAGTTGTGGGAATGATCCAGTAGAGAACAAAAAATTGATGATGTGGGAGACACAGAGAAGAACTGCCCCAAAGATGCCCTTTAGTAGGTAAAAAAGATGGGACCTGGTCCACAAAAGGGGTTTCAGCTTTAGGGAGTTGCTTAGAACACTTCAGTTTGGGGCCATGAAGGAGTAACTGATCCTAGCAGTTCTCCATATACAACTGGAAAATTAGGAAAGGATGCAGTGTCTGAGAGAAGGGTAGTAAATGGGCAAACCTAACAGTCACCCAGACTTTCTGCCTGGTGGCACTCTGGTGTGCAGGACAAGGAGGGAGGACTCAAGCAGAGCAAGGCAGTCTTGCTGAGTCAAGGAGATGGAGTTCAAAGAGGCCGAGGCATCTGGAATAATTTGCAAGATACCAAAAAGGAGGGCAGTACTTCATAAATCTGCATAGGGGTTTCCTAGCAAATCTCAATGCATGGTGCAAAAGGATCAAGCAAGTAATTTAAGTGCCTGTCAATAAACTGCAACACGATTTTTAAAAAGACAATTAAATCTAGACTCTTAACAAAAACAATAGCCCATCAGAAATTACTAGACATGTGAAGAAGTAGGAAAATGTGACCCACAATCAGGAGAAAAATAAGTCAATATAATCAGGACTCAGAAATGACAGAAATGATGGAGTTAGCAGACAGGGACATTGAAATAGCTGTAAGAGCAGATCAAGAATGAAAGAAAAAACATGAATATGATGGGAGAAATGGAAGACATCGTTTAAAAAAGAATATAACTTCTAGAAGTAAAAATATACAACATTTTAAATGAAAAATTCACTGGATTGGTGTCATAGCAGATTAGACTGTACGAAAAAAGATAGTAGTTAACTTGAAGACATAGCAATAGGAACTATCCAAATTAGGACACAGAGGGAAAAAAAAATGCTCAGGAAAAAAAAATGAACTGAGCCTCAGTGACCTGTGTGGCAGTATCAAGTAGCTTAACATACTTGTAATTAGAGTCCCAGAAAAAGGGGGTGTTAACAATCCAAAAATAGGCAGAAGACCTAAATAGCCATTTCTCCAAAGAAGACATACAGGCACATGAAAAGATGCTTGATATCACTAATTATTAGATAAATGCAAATCAAAACCACAATTAAATATCACCTCACACTGATCAGAATGGCCATCATCAAAAAGTCTACAAATAATAAATGCTAGAGAGGGTGTGGAGAAAAGAGAACTCTCCTACACTATCAGCAGGCTTGTAAATTGGTGCAGCCATTATGGAGAACAGTATGAATGTTCCTTAACAAAGTAAAAATAGAGTTACCGTGTGATCCAGCAATCCCACTCCTAAGCATATGTCAGGAGAAAACTCTAACTGGAAAAGATACATGCACTCCAATGTTCACAGAAGCACTATTTATAATAGCCAAGACGTGGAAGTAAATTAAATGTCTATCAACAGATGAATGGATAATGAAGATGTGGTATATATACATACAGTGAAATACTACTCAGCCATAAAAAGAATGAAATAATGCCATTTGCAGCAACATGGATGGACCTAGAGATGAGCATATGAAGTGAAGTAAGTCAGACAGAGAAAGACAAATATCATATATCACTTATATATGGAATCTAAAAAAATGATATCAGTGAACTTATTTACAAAACAGAAGTAGACTCACAGACTTGGAAAACAAACTTACGGTTACCAAAGAGGAAAGGCGCGGAAGGGATAAATTAGGAATTTGGGATTAGCAGATACAAACCACTATATATAAAATAAACAGCAAGATCCTACAATATAGCTCAGGGAACTATATTCAGTATCTTGTAATAACCTATAAAGGAAAAGAATCTGCAAAAGATATATAAATATATTTATGTGTATAACTGAATCCCTTTGCTGTACATTGCTGAAACATTGTAAATCAACTATACTTTAATAAAAAATAAAAATTAAATATTTTTACTTTAATAGACAAAAATAAATTTTAAAATATACACAAAAAAGGAAGTGCGCAAAAATATTTGAAGACATAGTATTTTAAAATTTAATACAAACCCACAGATATAAGGAGTGCAACTAAATCAAGAAGGATAAATAAAAAGAAAATCAGACCAAGGCACATCAAAATTAAATACTGAAAACTTACGATAAAGAGAAAAGTATACAAACAGCCAGAGAAAAGGACAAGTTGCATGCAGAGGAACAGAAGTAAGAACTGAACAGATTTCTCATCAGAAACAAAGTAAGTCAGAAGACAATGGAACGATGTCTTTAACTTACTGAAAGAAAACACCTATCAACCTCGAATTCTGTATTCAAAGAAAATAATATTCAAAAATGAAGCAAAATTAAAACATTCAGATAAGCAAAAGCTGAGAAAATTTTTTGACAGAAAGCTTGTACTGCAGTAAGTATCAAAGTATGTCCTTTAGGCAAAAAGAAAATGATACCAGATGGAAATTTGTAGCTATAGAAAGAAAAACAGTTCTAGAAACGGTAAACATGTAAGAAATTATAAAAGACTTGTCTCTAGTTTCAGATTTTTCATTAAAGGACAATTGTTTAAAACAAAAGTAATAATATAGGTTTATGACATGTAGAAATAAAATGATTATTGACAAAATAATCCAAAGGACAAGAAAGGGAAAATGGAAGTATATTATTGTAGGATTTCTTACATTGAAGTGGTACAATATTATTGTAAACCCTAGAGTAGACACTGGAAAAAAACCCAGGTAGGTATAAGTCATAGCCAATGAAGGAGATAAAATAGTAAAATACATGAAATTAATTCAGAGGGAGGAAAACAAACAAAGAACTGATGGAACAAATAGAAAACAAGTATCAAGGTGATAAATTTAAACTCAAACACATATAAAATTACATTAAATGTAAATGGCCTTAGCACTTTAATGAAGAGACTGAAAAGCAAGATTCAGCTATATATTACCCAATAAGAAATGCATTTTAAATATACAGATATAGATAAGTTAAAAGTAAAAGGATAGAAAAGGACATGTCAAGAAAATGCTAATTGTAGAAAAGCTAAAGTGGGTATATTAATATCACACAAAGTAGACTTCAGGATAAAGAATATTGCCAGGGATAAATACCTCATAGTGATAAATACATTAGCTTATCAAGAAGGTAATAAACGATCCTAAATACACAGACATCTAATAACAGTTTCAAAATACATGAAGCAAAAACTGATGGAACTGAAAGGATAAATAAACAAATCTTCAATTATAGTCAGAAATTCCTCATTTGATGACCTTTCAGCAAGTAGACATAAAGTCAGTAAAGACGTAGAAGACTTTGAACAACTTGTCTTAATTGACACTTATAGAATACCCAATAAAGCAGAAAACATCTTCTTTTCAAGTGTACCTGAAATATTTACTAAGTAAGCCATATGCTGGGCCATAAAAAGTCTCAATACATTCAAAAGGATTGAAATTATAAAGAATATATTCTCTGACCAAATTTCTGGATTTAAATAAAGAACTAGTAATTAAAATCTACGTGAGACATCCTTAAATGTTTGGAAATCATTCCTACATAACCCAAGGACCCAATCACAGGGAAGATTTTAAAATATTTTGAGCTGAGTGATAATAAAAGCACTACATACTTAATTTGTGAGATGCAGCTAAAGCAGTATTTAGAAGGAAATGTAGAAGTTTAATGCTTATATTAGAAAAGAAGAAAGGTCTAAAAATGATTTAAGCTTCTGTC
The DNA here is from genome assembly GCF_009834535.1 of Camelus ferus. Classification (NCBI taxonomy): domain Eukaryota; kingdom Metazoa; phylum Chordata; class Mammalia; order Artiodactyla; family Camelidae; genus Camelus; species Camelus ferus. The sequence goes on from NC_045721.1 coordinate 17,773,782, forward strand.
TTATAAAGCTAGACAAACCAGAGCAAATAAACCAAAACTAACTATGAAGAAGAAACATAACAGATTAGAACAGAAATCAAAATAGGAAATGGACAAACAGATCAATGAAGCCAGAAGCTGTTTCTAGATGAGAGCGTGCACAGTAGCAGCGTGCCCGGATTCAAAAGCTGGAGCGGGTAGCTGGGTGGTGGCTGTTCTTTCCTGACGGCCTCAACATTCTCCGTGAAATAGGAAGCAAGTTCAGCAGCTGAAAGTGAGAATAGGGTAGAGATATTAGGGGAAGAGAACGAAGGGGCAGCTGTGAGCTTGACCCCAGGGACAGTAGAAGAGTCACTGGTCTCATGTTATATGCTGGCCAGGCAGCATTAGGCTCCCTTGATCTTCAGAGTACCTTCACATTATACTAATACTTAATTATATTTAGTAACATCTTGTGCAATATGGGTAGTGTAGGTGTTATTACCCCATTTTACAGATTAAGAAACTGAAGTTCCAAATGCCTAAGGTTATGAAATGTGTATTAGTGGTAAGTTGAGGTCTCGAATCTTTACAAATACTGTCTTATGTAACCATTTCATGATTCAAGCTATTTTGCAGGTATAAGAGAATCTGACGCAGTGAAAAGTTAAGTAATTTGCCAGAGTACCCACAACCGATCACTGCTGAAGCCAAAACCTGAGCTCAGTTCTGCTAAGTGACCTCACCTCACTTGCCAGAAAAGATATACCTGAGACAATCACATAAGAACATATGAACAACACATAAGAACATAATTTTTAAACAATCTTTAATTTTTCATTCTATATCTGAGGGACATTCTATATCTTTTGACTTAAGGAGATATTTGTATTTCTCAATTGGATTCAGGTAGGCTGTTTTATTAGTCTTATTATGCAAGGTTTTTTTTCCCCCTAAATAAGGAAAATAGTTTGCTTGAGATCTGCCAGACCATGTTATAGATTCATCCAATTGAAAACTATTTCAGCAGTCTGCTTTGCACATTGCCTTGCCTCTGTTTGTGCTCTGTGTCCTAGTCTAAAGGTACATATAACCTGGTTTACTTATTGCAAAATAAAATCTGAGCTAACTCCTGGGTTGCCCTACATAATGAGTAAATGTCAGATTCCTGTGAATCAGTCTCTGCATTTTAGTTTCCAATTCTGATATTCAGAGGATGGTAGGTTGTTCAAGATCTATGAAGAACACAATCATCTTGTCCTTGGCTTAAGTTGTAAAAAACTTTGGGAGTTTTTTGGTTTGTTTTTAACTTGGGAAATTTGGTTAACACTGTCCTTAAAATGATCAATCTTAAAGGTTTTCTTAAAAATATCTGTAGAATGCATCAAATATTCCGAGGACTTTTAAAGCAACGTTGTGAAGTCTGTTATGATTCCCATCTTATTGATGATGTGTCAGTTCAGATGAGAATGTGAGCAGAAAGGGACGGCCTGGACCCTCATTCTTAGCCCAGTGCTCTTCTCTCAACGATCAAGGGCTCAGACTAACATGCTGGCCAGTTTGCCATCTTAGAAAAACACACGTCCTGACTCTTCCAGTCGTTTGTTTTGTGTGACCCCCATTTCACTTAGGACTCATACCCAGAACAGTAGTTGGACTACTCTACTGGCATTTAAGAGAGGGAGATAAGGGCCCTGGTTGGTGCAGTGGTTTTAAATCGTGACGACCATTTGGACAATTTTCCCATGAAAGGTGGGGTTTATGTCCCCTACCTTGAAAGTGGTCAGGCTTGGGACTTCTTTGACCAAAAGGGTTCAATTAAAGTGTTACTATGTGACTACCAAGGGTAGGTCATAAAAGGCCACGCTGTTTCTGCCTTGTTGACTAGAATATTCATTTTTAGAGCTCTGAGCTGCCATGTAAGAAGCATGATTACCCTGATTCCACCATATTGTCAGGAAGCCCAATACACACGAAGAGGTCAAGTATAGAGGCACTAGTCAACAATCCAGTTTTTGAGGCGTTCTAGCTCAGACATTAGACATATGAGAAGAGATATCGCTGGATGATTCTAGTGCCCAGCTGTTCAAGTTGCTCCCAGCTTTAGAGTCTGCCCAGCTCAGGCCTGAGTCATCGTGGAGCAGAGACAGGCAATCCTCGCCATACTCTCTCTCATTTCCAGACTCAAGGAATTTGTGAGCATAAGAAAATAGTGTGCTGCTAAATATTGAGGCTATAATTTTGTTTGTTATAAAACAGTAGGTAACTGGAACTCTTGGCTTCACAAGCACTGGATATCGATTAAAGTTAAGTCGTGTTATTTTAAAATCATTCCTCTCCTGTCTGCTGCAGATAAACTGAACAAAGACTGTAAAAAGCAGTGCACTCATTTTACCATGATTCCACCACATGATGAACCTAAGTTTTACGTCTCATAGTATTGGTGTCTCCTGTGAAGGCTGCCGGGGGTGAGGGCATGGGCTTTCTGGGCCTTGGTCTCTTCATTGTAAGATGAGCTATAGATAATCTCCAATCATTTCATGATTCTAAGGTTTCAGTCATGAACTGAGTGCCAAAAGTATTATTCCCACACCAATGTTGATAGCAGCATTATTCACAGTAGCCAAACAAAATAAGGTAAACAAAATGTGACCTATATATACAACAGAATAGTATTTGGCCTGAAAAAGGGATGCAGTACTGATACAGGCTACAGCATGGATGAGCCTTGAAAACATTATCCTAAGTGAATAAACCAGACACAAAAGGACAAATATTAGATGACTGCATTTAAATGAGGTACCTAGAATAGGCAAATTCATAGACACAGACAGTAGAATGGAGGTTCCTGGGGCTGAGACGAGTGGGGACTGGGGAGTTAGTGTTTAACGGCTACAGGGTTTCAGCGCGGGATGATGAAACCATTCTGGGCATGGAGAGTGGCGATGGTTGAGCAACATCGCACATGTACTTAATGCCACGGAATCACACACTTAAAATGGTTAAAATGCTAACTTTTATGTCATGTATAATTTACCACAATAAAAACGATGTTTTAGAAGTCTTGTACCTACAAGCTCTGACTCCGGAGCCCCGGGCCTCTCACCGCTGTGAGGAGTGTGGATGTGCACCCTTGCCCCACTCCGTGCAGTTGCCCAGAGTGATGTCCAAGAAATGTCCTCCGCCTTCTCAGTGGTCCCAAGAGATAACCCAGTCATTCATCTCATCAACAGAGATTTCTGGATGCTGAAGGGAGCCTCCACATGTAGGTGGCCCAACACCCTCAGTTTGCAGGTGAGGAAAGAGGAAATACAACTCAAGGAAGTATCTTCTGGTGGGGGAAGTAATCCAGCTAGAAACCTTAAAGCTACAGATAAACCACATCTGGCATTCTCCCTTCTAGGATAATAGTCTACTTTTCTCTAAAAGTCTTATTTTTGACTTGCTTGCCGTTTCTGTGTTCATCTCCAGGCCAAGGAGGTTATGAAACCTAGAATAGGACGCTAGTAAGATTATATTACTGAAGCTCTAATTTGAAATCTCCTCAATGTGCTCATCTAGGCAGCCACTACAAATTCAGTAGAGTTGGCATGAAAGATGGAATCCGCTCCCCATTCCCGTTACAGTGTGCTTTATTGTGATATGGTGACAGGGGCCCTGAACTTGAAGTGCAGTGACCTGAATTTAAATCTAGACTCTGCCATGACCGAGGGCAGTCATTAAACCTCTCTGTTCTTCAATTTGCTTCATCCATCAATAAAGCAATTGGACAAGATAAACCCTAAAATGCATGCCAGCCTCTATAATTCTGTTATCCTCTGATTATGTATTTATTTTTGTTTGTGCTTTGAAAATAAGGAAATATCGAAATACTTGAAAGTTATACATGGAGCACTTCTATTCCATTTATTCTATGGATATAGAATTTACCCTGGTGGGTGGGTTGTCTCATGGTAGCGGATGCTCTGTTGCCCGGCCCAGATCTCCATTCCAAATTGAAGGACTTGCTCCTCCAGCTCCGGGGGTGTTGCCTACAGACGGCTCTCCAGGGTCAGCCCCTTTCAGGGAGTCGCTCTTGCCTGAAGGACGCCATCTTGCCTGAGGCACTCTGCCTTCCCAGGTGCCGTCTGTATCCAGTGACTGACCCATGTCGGGTATAAAGACCTAGCCTATCTAGCCCAACTCGGGACAACTCTGAACGGTTCTACAAGGCTTAGAACTCCTTGCGGGGCTGGTTGAAGCCTTTGAAGAGACTAAATCACAACCCAACATCTCCCTCTGTCCTTCCTTGTCCTTCCTCACCTGAGCTCACTTTGAGAGCAGCCCCCAGTAAAAGGCCTGCATGCTAATCTCCATCCCGAGTCTGTTTCCCAGGAAATCAGCCTGCTTCATTCATTAACCCTCCCAGCAACTGTTATGAGGTAGATACAATTATTAGGAAGCTTGTGGAGTGAGTTTCCACAGTCACCTTTCTAGAAAATGATAGAGCCAGGATTTAAATGCAATCTTCCGGCTCCAGCATCCCTGTTCTAAACTACTATATTTTGCCCTCCTTGATCTCTCATTCATTTCTCAGATATTACAGACGTTTCCTCAAGTGTACATTTAAGAATCACTGCTTAAGGACATGCATATTTTCCAAATATTGCATATGTTTTCATGTTGGTTTACAAAAGTGAAAGCAAGATTTAGAATAAATCCCCAAAAATGACTTCCAAAATAATTTACCCCAGAGTTAGGAACCTAAGAAACAATCCAACAGTCCTACATCCAGCCCTTCCCCAGTTCTTCTGAAGACAGCAGTAAAGACAAGAAAGGAGTCTTGTTTGACATCCTGCAGGTGGAGAACTGAAGAAAGCAGCCCCTCTGGGATGATGCAGACAAGAGCGGTCCCTCTTCACACACTTGGATTATCATTTGTGGTTTCTACCTCTGTTGAGGTGATGCCAAGCGTGGGACCGTGAGCATTCCCAGGTGAGCCCCGGTGCTGCCTGATCTCTCTCTCCCACCACGCCCACCTGCACCAGTGTTCTATGCCACCTTCAGAGAGCATCAGCTACAGAGAGGGGTTTTCTGTTCTCAGAGGGGGTAATCCTGCTTGTCCCCATTTGCCAGGGGAGCCCACCCGAGTGGCTGTGTAGACTGATGCATGGGTTAGTGTCCGTAGACAAGTTTCCACCTGCCGCCACACTCAGTGACTTTAGGGAAACTGTAGACCTCATCCTGCCTCTGTTTTCTCATCTGTCAAATGAGGATGATAATGTTTGTTCTTTTCTTCGTATAAAGTGCCCGTGAAAAACAAATGTGATAATCACCATAGCATTGCTTGGCGGTTACAAGTATAGTTTCCAAGATGCATTGTTATGTCCTCTGGAAGCAGAAGTGGAGAATCAAGATTACTGTTTGTTATTTCCAAGTTTAAAAAATATTTCATATTCTTTTCTTTCTTCCCACAGATGATTCAGATCTTACTCATATTGCTATGGCTTCACATTTTTCTTTCTTGTGTGAGGTCTTGTTATGGATATATGTTAGCTTAATAGTTATTTACCCCTTGGTCTAAGTTCTCAGATTGGAGGTCAGTAGAACAAATTCAGCTGGTAAAAACAGATGGATTTTGACTCTCATAGTGTTGGTTGTTTGTTAAAATTGAATTAGCTGACACTAAAAATCCAGACTTACAGCTTTGTTAAAAGATATTAGAAAATCTGGCCTGATTCCCACATTGCAGTGATCGCCTGGTGCAAAAGAGCAGGTGTCCCCTTAGACAGAGTGATGAGCTTCAGTTTTCCACAATCTCCACCATTCCTTGTTACAGCCCTCTCTCACTAGGGCCAAGTGTTAGTCGCACTTTATCATCACACTTGCAAATCCATTCTGCTCCTTAAATTGCCTGGCCCCCAAAGGCTGCGTCACCCCAGCCTCTCACTTTTTTTAAATTCAAGTATAGTCAGTTACAATGTGTCGATTTCTGGTGTACAACATAATGTCCCAGTCATATATATATATATATACATACACACACACATATATTTGTTTCCATATCCTTTTTCATTAAAGGTTATTACAAGATATTGAATATAGTTCCTTCTACTATACAGAAGAAATTTATTTTTTATCTATTTTTGTATATAGTGGTTAACATTTGCAAATATGAAACTCCCACATTTATCCCATCCCACCCCCTTTCTCCCCATAACCATAAGATTGTTTACTATGTCTGTGAGTCTGTTTCTGTTTTGTAGATGAATTCATTAGTGTCCTCTTTTTTCTTTTTTTTTGACTCCACATATGAGTGATATCATATGGCATTTGTCTTTCTCTGTTTGTTTGATTTATTATTTCATTTCACATAATGCCCTCAAGGCCCAATCCTGCTACAGATGGCAGGATTTCATTTTTTTTGTGGCTGACCTCAGTCTCTCTTTTTAAAACTTCTTCAACTTTTCCTCTCCTACATCTCCATTGCCTAAAACTGCACTGGAACAGAGTTCAGTAAAACCTATATCAGTCTTCAGCCCAAATGACAAACCACTGTGCCTTTAGCATTCTTACTCTAATCCACCTTGCCACTTATCCATCTATTTAAAGTCGTGTGGCCTCAAGTAAACTGTTAAACAGGGCAGAGGGAAGTCACCTTTGCATGCTGCACCTTTTGCACATGCATACACACGTGCACACACACGCATGCACACATACACGCACATGTGCGCACATATACACTACTTTAAAAAATAAAACAATGAATGAATGAATGAAAGTTCTATAGTCAGTAGTGGCACAGTAGATGCCACTGTTCAGTTCTTGGGGACATTCCCGGTACCTTTTCCCATTTGATACGTTTCTTGTTCCTATAACCACAGTCTCCTTCTTCTCTAGAATGAGTCATAAAATATTTTTAAGACATCAGGGCAATTAGGACACCAACATCTGCTGGCAACCCAGACACCATGGGAGGTGTGATGCTGAAACATGGATAAAAGCTACGTTCTCTCTTGAGCTGCAGTCAAAGGCAGGGGTCTGCAGTGGTGGAACAGATCAGGTCCTGCTGTGCTTGCTAAGTGGGCGTGCACGCCAGCTTATCGCCACTGATTCAGCACTTGTTCCTGTGACCCCTTTGGCCAACTTCCCGGCCCTGGCCTGGACTGACCCCGCTCAGTCCAGTTTGAGAAGTAAGAGAGGAGAGGCCCATGTTGGCATTGGTATGGGGACAAATTAGCGCAATAACTACCTGGAGATCCTAGGAACCGACAGGCCTGCTGTGGGCAGGGTTTCATGCCAGCTACACGGCTTGGCTAACGAGCAGTGAAATCCTGGGATGAAATCACGCCCTCTGTGCTCTTTCCTCTCTTGCAAACTATGTGCCCTGTTGATCCCCTGGGGACTCCTCTACTATGTTAAACCTGTCCCTCATCTGTCTGGGGAGAAGGCTGCCCAGGCCAGGGCTTGTGACACTGCGGTCAGACCAATTGTGAGTGGAGTATGTGTGGCATGTCTGAAGGCTCTGTCCACTTGATTCTTCCTTGCGTGTCTTGCTACGTATTGGCAGTTCTTACACAGAAGGCAGTCAGTTTTCAAGGTGCTTGAGAAAAGAAGTACGCTTACCCCCCTTTAAGAATAGATTATTCCTCTCCTTGGGCTGTTTGTTCAAATGCGCACAGAAAAGGAACATCATGTCATCTTGCCAAAGAAATGTCGTGCTAGCCCGGTGATGAAAACATGGACGGCAAACTGTGCCTTGTCCTGTGAAGGCAGCACTCAGGCAGCAGTGAGCTGGGTGATAGAACTGGTAGGCGTCGGAAGAGGCCTTTCTCCTTAGACAGTCTAGAGCAGATCTTTCACATGCCTTATTGCTGTTATGTTTTGTTTTTGCTTTTGTTTACTTGGATGGATAAAGGGGCCCGTGGGGCAGAGAGCTGAAAGATGTTTAGTTTTTATCAAGGTCATCCTGGTTCAAAATTTAGCCCCTGAAAGAAGCAATATCTCCTTTGTCCAGCTTGTCTGAGGGTAAGGCAAAGTGTGGTGATGGAAGACATAATCTCGCTGGTCCCCCTGCTCCTCTGCTTGCCCCACAGGCCTTGGTGCCCCCGGTGAGGCCAGCTTCCGCCTGACTCTTGAGCTGCTCCCGTAGTGCAGCCACCCATGACTCCCGGTGACCCTGGGGGTGTCTGGTCTCTCCTCGCCTGCTCCATCACTGCTGGCTCCCAGGCATCTCCAGCCTGTGTAAGAACTCTCCCACCACTCAGTGCAGCCTTTTCACCTGGCTCCTTCTCCTGGTGACTTAAGCTCCCAGGCAAATCATTCTTTAGTTTTATCTAATGCTGTACAAGTACTCTTCTTCCTGGGGTGCCTGGGCCCCACTATAGGGATGAGTTGGGGCAAACTACCCTTGGGGAGTTAGTCCTCTGGGGACCTTTGGCTCGGACCTCGTGTCTGTCAGGGCCCACTGAGGCCTCAGACTTTTCTGCATGTGCAGTGGAATCCCAGCTCAGGGTGGGATTCAGGTCCCTTCCCAAGGAGCTTCTAGCAAATCAAGGTTATGGCTAGACGGTGCTCACGCAGCCTTTAGCATCCTTTGATTTTAAGGAGCTTGTCCTGTCCCCATTTCAGCGTTTTTGAGTCTTTGGCCCCATCAAAACTCTGTTCCCAGAGTTTCTATGTTTATGTGACAGGAGAAACTGCCACCCCCTCCCCACCATTTATAAGAAATGGCTCTGGAGTCCTGAGAGCCTCCTGTGGGATGAGAGAGCAGACATTACGGGGGAAGAGACCCTTTTGTGATTCCAAGGGGATTCCTTCTATGGAGAACATCAGTAACGGAACTCTCCTGCCCTTAACAATGGAGACCACTGACTTCAAGAGCAGGGCAAGTGCTTTGTTAACTGAGTTTCTCAGAATGAATTCAAACCCACTGTCTCCAGGAAAAATAAATCGTCTCTAAGAGGTGTGTTTGTCTTAGTAGATCAGCCAGTAAAATCCCAGCCTGTATCAGAACTTCAGTCTTTTTTAAGCCTGAATAACGTTCCATTATATGTGTACGCCACATTTTGTTCATCCATTCATCCGTTAGTAGACCTCTGGGTTGTTCACCTTTTGGCTATTGTGAATAGCGCTGCTGTGAACGCTGGTGGGCAAGCCGTTGTAATTCCTCTTTACAGTTGCCCTCACCTTGCAGTCTGACGTGCTCTTCTGGTGGAGATGAAAAAGGCCAGGTGGCAAAGGGGAGGCCCTAGCCCTCCACCTCCACCCAGCACCTTCCCCCAGGCTCTGGCTGGAAGGACCACAGCTCAGAGTCCAACACAGCAATGTGGGCAGTGGTAGACGCCCACAGTGGCAGAGGAACATCCGACGGGGACATTTGCAGGAGAGAAAGTGTGGCCGACTTCCGATCACTTCTCTATGTGGAGAATGCTGCCGCCTGGGGAGGGATGGGGGGCCCACCCCACATCTATTTGGTGACTGCATTTATACTTCATAATCTGGACAGACATCACCAAAATGTTTATACAGTGCTTATTTTGGAGGATAGAGTTATTGGTGATATTTACTTTCCTATTAGAAAAAATAGAACTATTTCTATTTTTAAAAAATGAATGCCAAGTTGATCGCTCAGATTAAAAAAATAACAAAATATTCTATTTCAGTGCTTGCTTTCAAAATACATGGTCAACATTCCAGTTCAACTGTCCCTTCTTCTAGCTCTATCAGGAAGTTTTTCCACATCAGAATTATCATGAATTTTATTAATTTTTTTAATGTTAATCTTAAAGACAGTGAATTCATGGCTTTACTTGAACATCCAGCGTGTGCATAGGGCTGTGTTATGAAACTACAAATAAAACAGCTATATATTTATACTTTTGAGTTATTGTAATAGAAAAACAGACTAAATCCATATAATATACATACAAATATAAGATCTAAAATCAAATTTCCACCAACCTCAATGGAAATGCTCCTATCACAGGCTGTATATGTTTGGAAGATGGAAAGTTTTATGCACCCACATGGGGCTAATGTCCTGGGGGTGCAGTTTTCTGGAGATCCAGAAGGCCCTGCTGCTCCTCCTAATCTCTGCATGCCCTGGGGACCACCGCCCCATGTTAGACACCGCCCCATGTTATCATCACCTTAAATGCTTCCATGGCAGGAACCTAGATGAGTGAAGCAGGCAGGGCCTGAGAGGGTGGCCATGTCATCTTTCTTCCAAAGGAGATACTGGTAAGGGTGGAGAGAGGACTTAGTACTAATTATGCAGGGATAGCTGGCATGAGCTGGACCATCCAGGCAAGTCACAGTATATGCTCCCTCCTGGATATAAGACATGGAATGAGGGGGCCTCTAGCTCCTACTAGAGAGTTGGTCCTTACCTAGAGGCAGTGAGATTCAACAGTCTCTAAAACAGGGCTCAAACCAAACACACAGCCACCGATTCACACTATTTGAAAGCAGATCCAGCCTTAGCAGTTCCCCTGAGGGCATCAGAGCAGGGCGTCCAGGCACATGCTTCTTAGCCCATGACATGCAGGTACGCATGACTCTCCCTTCTGTTACACTTAAAACTGGACACGCACAGCTGAAATGTTCAAAAGATATGAAATGATTGGGAAAATCATGTTCCATTCATATTAGTTTTCACTAATAATGTCCTTAAAGATTTTTCAGTGAGATAGACAAAAGTATCATAATGTTGAATCCAAAAAAGGCTACAAGACAACATACATAATATGAACCTAATTGCGCTATATATATATGTATATATATATACATGTACACACACACACATACTTACATGTATATATATTCATATATAAATGAAAGTAGGAAAGAGAGCTATAAAAGTGCAATTTGCCTCTAAGAGATGGGTTGAGCAATGATTTTTGTCCTTTAAATTTTCCATGAGTTTTTTTAACAGTAAGTATCTATTGCAAAATCAGAAAAAAGCACTTTATGTATATATATGAAAGCTGAATATACATGTAGATGTGTGTTTATATATTCTGCTTTCTCATGTGGTCTGTCCAGCACCAGCCCATCCTGCCGGAGAATCCCCTGTCATCTTGCACTCTGCCTTGGGTGGTAGCCTATGTCAGGATCATGCAGGACTATGGAAGAGCCGAAAAGAAATATCCTGTCCCTGAATTCTCTGCCCAACCTGGTGCCGGGAAGGAGCGATCATGGCATCTTTGCTACCAGATTAGCAGGAGTGCTGTGCACATTCCTGCAGTGAAACACTTTCCTATTATTACTCGATCTTAAAAACCTGGGCTTTCCTGTGCTTAATCTGTTTTCACACTTACCTCCTCTCTGGCCACTCCACCCCACAGAAAGGGAGGTTTCTATTGTTGCTGATTTGTGTTAAAAGCAGTTCTTTTGGTGAGGAGGGATCCCATGGCCTGGCCACAGAGGGGAACCCTCTCAAGACCTCTGTCCTCTGCGTCCCATGGGTGGGGAGGCAGGCCGGAGGGCTGGCACAGCACAGTCCAGGAAGAGAACCTTAAGGTCTCTGTTGAGCTACTGGTTCTTTGGATTCAAAAACATCACGGAAGCTGGCAAAGTTGCTATGTCCTCTTTGAAGTGAATAGCGGAATATTGTATCTTCGTGTGCGCTTTGAGCTTCACTAGGGAGACTTTGAGATGGCGTAAGAGCATTTGTCTTTTTAGGTTTGGTTTCACTTATTACATTTACAATTTTTAATTTACCAAAATGTGTACTTTAAGAACGTTTTTAAGAAGAAGGAAAGAAGTCAGAGCAAAGGGAAAATAAGAGCAGAGGAGGAGGAGACCAGAGGGAAAAGTCATGCACAGAAGGCCTGTGTGAGGTCACAGTGCGTTAGTTTGGGTGGGACGCTCAGCCGGGAGCTCTCATTGGTTAAAGAGGATCCCCAGCAGAAGGGCCGCGTGGTAACTGATTCAGTGAGGAAAGGACACGAGGCAGTCTTTTAAAGCACTATCAACAGGTAGCTGATACCACATGCAAACTGGTGTGGAAAATGGCAGAGCTAAAAGATGGGAAAGAAACGCCTGAATCACTGCCTGGGGGAAAGCTGCCCACCTACCAGAAATTCCTATGAAACATTTGGGAGTTTGTGTGTTACAGCAGTTAACCTGCCCTAACTAATACACTCAGGAGGAGAAATCATTACTGTACCATTTGGTGTCATTATCTTTTTATATGTTTGGGTCCTCTCTCTTCAGTTAAGCTGCAAGTTCCTTTGGAACCCATCTTTTTTTTTTTAATTAAAAAAAATTTTTTAATACCTCCAGAGAGCCCTGCATAGAGGTGTGTACACAATGAGCCCTCAGTAAATGCTGAGTGTGGGATTCAGCAAGCTCCTAATGGGATGAAACTGAGTCTCTGTGGTTTGTTTCCAGTAGTACTTGGGATCAGATTATGTGCTGTTAGTCAGTTTTAATTAAGGTTCTTGCTATTAAGGAACTTGAGACACAGTGGTCTCATAAGGAGTAGAGATCCAGGGGAAAGAGATAGATATGCCCCCAAATCCATTTGGAATTTTACTGAGAGATGTCTCTCTGTAATTCCTGCAGTTATTGGATGTAATGGAAGCTTCAGGAGAACTCGAACAGGGTGTGAGTCTGGAGGCTTGGGGTCTCTTGGCTCAGCTCCGCCGCAAACTGCATGACCTTCAGTTTCCTTGCCTGTAAGAGGAACAGTGGTTCCCAACTGAAATTCCATAGATGGATGGAACATTGGCTACCATTCAGTTATATACCTGTGTCTGTATGTCTGTGTATTCTCCATGTGATTTTGATTCGCACGCAGATTTGGGAACCCCTGGGCAAGGTGATCTTAACCCGTAAATCCTTCTTTTGTAACATGGAAACATAAATTTACTTTCCTGATCTCAGGTTGTAGAATTTAGAACTGGAAAGAGACAGAGGTCCAAATAGTCCGTCTCTTTGAGGGAAAAATACCAAAAGTGAACAGCAATAACAAAAAACTCACCTTTAGCTAGTCCGAAGAGGAAATGGAAAGTTAAGCATGTTTTAAGAAGATTTGGTAGAGGAAATATTTTCTTTGACAGGATATTGGAGAATTCATCAAGAGTTTTATTAAACAAGGAAGTCAAATGTTCCGTTGCAGGAACTGAATAAATATTTGTTGATTAACCAGTTGATGTGCTAATTCAAGCAGAGAAGGAATGTTGTTGCTGTTTTAAAGTCAGAATTTCTAATTGCCCATTCAAGGCAAAGAAAATGCTTTGTGTTGCCCTAAGCAACCTAGCCTCTCTCTTCCCTTATTCCAATAAGCACCAAAAAGGATTTAATATATCCTTTGGCCATGGAAGATAGAACTCCCAATCAAGCTTCTTTCGCGCTGATATTCATGGTTACGGTGTGTGTGTAAAAATAAATGTCCATTTCATTTTTCACTAGGGTGCCAATTGTTGAAAAGCTGATATCACTATCCATGTACTATATGCACTATGCTTTTTAAATTTAATGATTTAGAATTTGATTTTGCAACTTGCAAGGTATTTTCATTCTAATATAATCACTTGATATTTATTGATTGATTCAACCTACATTTTGAATCTCACTGCAGTTCCTGCACTTTTCCAGGAACTGAGGATTCCGACCAGGTAATGTAGAGCATGGCTGACATCATGACAGGAACTGAGTAGGAAAAAGAAACAGATGGTTATCATATTGCAAGTATTGACTGACAAGTGGAGTGAAGACATAAATTGGCTGATGTGGAGAGAGTGATGGGGTAGGGAGACTGCTTTCTGAGATTGTGGGGTTAGAGTTGGTCAGTGTTAGAAACTTAGGTTTAAAACATTTGTAGGACCGTAGTCATAAAGTTCCTTTGCCTGCCGGCTCCTTTTATCCTGTTAAACTGAGCCAACAAAGTCACACACCCAGGTTTTAGATTACAGCATAATTTATGAAAAGGATTTCTTACCTAGAGCCAGTTGCTCTCCTTCCAAGAAATGTCTCTCCCATGGTTACTTTTAGCTATTGAGAAACGTTACATTATCCACGCCCTATGCTTGACAAAGCAGGTTTATGTTCTGGGCCCCACAACCCCGAGATTTGAGGCTGTTCGCCTTACCCTTTAGGGGTGGCTTCACTCCCTAACCCTGGGGGTTACCCTGCTGCTGAGTGAAGCCCGAATGATGATGGCAGAGCTTTTCAAATTAGAAAGGAACCAAGATCCTCTGAAAAGTACAGCAATTAGAAGAACTATTGATTCTGAAATTGGGCAATTTCCAGTGGTGTCAAAGAATTGGCATATTATAGTAATTAGGGTATGTCTTCTATTCAACACATTCCCAGTGATTTTCCATTCAAAAGTATTCAAAATGTATTTTTATTCAACATGTTCAAAATGTTCCTTCTTCAAGAAGTATTCACCGATTCGCCAGCACCTCGCCCCTCCCCCCAGCCAGTGATTCCCACCTTTACTCTGCGGATTTAGAGGCCACTTGAGTGGTCTTTGTTCCAAGTTGCTCTCGTGGAAACAACGCACCCACATTTCATGTAAGCTTGAATTATGCACATTTAAAATCATAAATCAAAATAGTAATAAAAAAATCACAGAATTGATAGCATTTGAAATAGTGCAAATTCCTCCAAATTTGTATGATCTGTCCAGAATGGCATCACAAATCCAGAGCACCGACTTAGGGAAATTTACACCTGAGATTAGACCCTTGTCTGGTGGCCGCTCCACATCAGAGGTAAACAGAAACCCCCACGGGCCTTGGTCTCCGTGAATCATACACAAAGGGTTTTGTGAGCGATCTTGGTGACTATAGTGATGTTATTTTAATACTCATTGTTTTAATAGTTTGACATCTTTTCTATCCTATGATAGTATCACCTAAACTTTTACAAAGTATTAGCACTGAAAATGTGCTGTAAGTTACTACGACATGAAGTTAGATGTAACAGGTAAGGAAGGCACTGGCTGCGACGTCACAACACTTAATTTGGGAGAGAAACTGCAAAATAAAAGGGACATTGCTAGGACTTTTTTTTAAAGCATCATTAAAACAAAAATATGTTTCTATGATTATAGATTTGTATACTCTGGGAACATATGCCCACACCCATTTTGTGATTATGACTATAAGAAAATAACATTTGAATTAGGCAAGTTTTAAATGATGTAGTTCTTCAGGAATGCAGTTTCTTTAAGGCATTTCTGTGTGAAGATAGTGTGTACTTTGCCTAGATTGTAATCTCTTTAAGAGGAAGCAGAAACCATCTGTTATTTGCATAGTCCACACTCCAATTACCTACTAATAATCGTGGTAGTGTTTTTGTAGAAGTTCACTGTTTACAAAGTGACTTGCCTCGATTCACCCTCATTGTGACCTTGAGAGGGCAATTTTCTCATTTTTCCCATTTACAGACCAGAATCCCAACTTTCAGAGAGATTCCTTGATTTGCTCAGTCACTCAGCAAGGTGTGGTAGGAAAGAAAACGTCAGATTGATCACTGAAATGGGAACCTACAGGCATCGGAAGGACTGCTGACATTTGCCTCATCTGATTCCTTCCTCTGTAAAGAGGTACGTTCTGGCAACACAGGCTGAAAACCTCTCCCTGTTGGTTTGCAAACTGGCCCCTGTTCTCACAGGGCAAGGAGAGGCTGAAGAAAGAGGCAGATCACTCCAGATAGGGGAGTGGCAGGTTTAGAAAGCGAAGGAATTTACATAGGAGGCTCGCCTTGGCCCCAAGAGACAGGACCTTCACACCCGCCTGCCAAGCCGTGGAAGTTTATAGAGAGGGCTTTACGCGCTCAGTCACATACATCATCCAAATGGTCTCAACCCACATTACAACGTCAAGGCTGGTCCTTGCGGCAGCTTCTGGGAGCAGGGAAGACAAGTTGGACACACATTCCAAGGAGGGGAGAGGAATCAGGAGCATCTATTTTCCAGGTCCAGCTTGTGGGTCAACTGGGAATCACATCCTCTGATGACCTCCTCCCATGGGCTCCCGGCGTCCCTCCTGCCTTATCTGTGACTGTGGTCCTGTATCCACGGCCCTGGAGAATCAGTTAAGGCAGTGGTTTCCTTTGGGGCTGGCTGGTGATCAAGAAGTGTACCTGTGTGCACTGATGTTCAGTGCCTGGAAATGTGTCTCTAGGGAGGGTGAGGGGGGATGGGACTCAGGCATGTCAGAGCAGAACTGTCATGGCAGCGGGGCTCAGCGAGAGCAGTCAGGGGAATACGTTCTGTTTCCCATAGTAGCTAATCATGAGAGCTCAGAAAAAGCCCTCTCTGGGTTTTAATTTCCTCATTTGCGAAGTAAGAGTAACACTTGTCCAAAGTACCTGACAAGACTTGTGAACGAGCAAAACATTATCTGACATACATTTCAAAAATTTTCTCCTAGAAGAAATAAAAGCAAGAATAAACAAATGGGACCTAATGAAACTTACAAGCTTCTGCACAGCAAAGGAAACCAGAAGTAAAACAAGAAGAAAACCTACGGAATGGGAGAAAATTTTTGCAAGTGAAACCGACAAAGGCTTGATCTCCAGAATATATAAGCAGCTCATACGACTCAATAAGAAAAAAATAAACAACCCAATCCAAAAATGGGCAGAAGACCTAAACAAGCAATTCTCCAAGGAAGACATACAAATGATCAAAAAGCACATGAAAAAATGCTCAATATCACTAATTATCAGAGAAATGCAAATCAAAACTACAATGAGGTATCACCTCACACCAGTCAGAATGGCCGTCAT
The DNA here is from genome assembly GCF_009834535.1 of Camelus ferus. Lineage (NCBI taxonomy): Eukaryota > Metazoa > Chordata > Mammalia > Artiodactyla > Camelidae > Camelus > Camelus ferus. Next base: position 17,790,468 of record NC_045721.1, read on the forward strand.
TCAAAACTCCACAAATGACAAATGCTGGAGAGGCTGTGGAGAAAAGGGAACCCTCCTACACTGCTGGTGGGAATGCAGTTTGGTGCAGCCACTATGGAAAAACAGTGTGGAGGTTCCTCAAAAGACTAGGAATAGACTTACCATATGACCCAGGAATCCCACTCCTGGGCTTGTATCCAGAAGGAAATCTACTACAGGATGACACCTGCACCCCAATGTTCATAGCAGCACTATTTACAATAGCCAAAACATGGAAACAGCCTAAATGTCCATCAACAGGTGACTGGATAAAGAAGAGGTGGTATATTTATACAATGGAATACTACTCAGCCATAAAAACCGACAACATAATGCCATTTGCAGCAACATGGATGCTCCTGGAGAATGTCATTCTAAGTGAAGTAAGCCAGAAAGAGAAAGAAAAATACCATATGAGATCGCTCATATGTGGAATCTAAAAAACAAAAACAAAAACAAACAAACAAAAACAAAGCATAAATACAGGACAGAAATAGACTCACAGACAGAGAATACAGACTTGTGGTTGCCAGGGGGATGGAGGGTGGGAAGGGATAGACTGGGATTTCAAAATTGTAGAATAGATAAACAAGATTACACTGTATAGCACAGGGAAATATACACAAAATGTTATGATAATTCACAGAGAAAAAAATGTGACGAGTGTGTGTATGTCCATGAATGACTGAAAAATTGTGCTGAACATTGGAATTTGACACAACATTGTAAAATGATTATAAATCAATAAAAAATGTTAAAAAAAAAAAAAAGAAAGATTTAGACTTAAAAAAAAAAAAACGACTTGTGAACGAGAGGGGTGTTTTCCTTCTAACACATGCCACCCAGGGCGGGACAGACCCGAGGGCCTGTGTACCCGCAGGCGGGAAGCCTTCCCCCCTGCCCGCTCGCCCACCCACCCGGCCTGCTCCCTGATGGGCATGCGCAGGATTTTGTTATTGTTGATTTTGAAAAATAAACTCAGCTTTTTAGATTCAGAGAATAAATGCAATAACTGAGCAAAGAAACTGAAATACGTGTTGATAAGCAAACCTACTTTGTTCATTTTCACAGATGGGAAATTGTCTTCTTCTGGTCTGTAAATTAAAATCTATAAAATTATTCAGGTGTAAGAAGTAAAATCAGTTCAAAACACTTTATTCTGAAATGGCTCAGAATAGGTTCTTTGGATGCATTCTTGATGAATCCTCTCTCCTCGCCCTGAAATGTGCCTCAGGTCACGCTTTGCCACACCAGAAACTGGGTGGGGACTTGTCCTGGTCATCCAGAAAACAGTATATGGCTGTGTCAGTAAGACAGGGGGCCAGGAGGGGCATGCCAGCCAGGCCTGGACAGGCTTGTCGCTGCTCCACACAGCACACCCTGGGGAAGGGGCTGGACAGAAGGCGGCAGCACACCTTTCTTCCAGCCTCCACCAGAAGCATCTCATCCCTGCGGGCCAGCCCCCCTTTTCTAGGCTGTCTCTAGTGTTCCTGGAAATTTCACCTGAGTTCATGGCTTTGTGGGAAACGGTTACACACAGTGGGATTTGCTCCAGGAAAGACAGCAATGAGTTCATCTTGTGACCGATGGGATCTTGGCTGCCTAGAGGACCACGTCGAAAATGAGTCTCGGGCAAGACCTGGGCAGAGGGGAGAGTAGTGAGCACCCATCCCACATGGCTGCATTCCTTCTCTCAGCCTCGAGCTCCCTTGGGACGGTCTTGCAACCTACAGCAACAGAGCTTCTTTGTTTTATTTTAAACACACCAGAATCGTGCATAAAGCAGGGGTGTTATATTAGTCAGAGTTCCCCAGAGAAGCAGAATATACGCAGATAGATAAAAAAGATAGATAGATAAATAGAGAGAGAGAGAGAAAGAAAAATTTTTACAGAAATTGGCTTGCATGGTTATGGAGGCTGAGAATTGGGGGTCAATGGTGTAAATCCTGGTCTGAGTCCACAAAGGCCCAAGAACCAGGAGCACCTATGTCAAGGGCAGCAGAAGATGGATGTCCCAGCTCAGTCAGAAACAGCAAATTTGCCCTTTCTCTTTTTTTGTTCTATTCAGGTTCCTAACAGATCAGATAACGCCCTTTGGTGAGAGCAACCTTCTTTACTCAGACTACCTATTCAAATGCCAGTCTCCCCTGGAGACACACTTGCAGGCATACCCAGAAATAATATTTTGCCAGCCATCTGGGTATCCCTAAGCCCAGACGTGTTGACGCATAAAGTTAACCATCACTGTGTGTGTTTGAGCATTGAGAGCAAAGGCCTTCCACCTTATTCATTGTATAAATTAATTGTGTAAATGTGGTATTCACAAAATCCTCAAACTGCAGATGAGCTGGGGGAGCTTTAGACAGACACCACCCCCTACCTGTCCCCCATTTTAACACCTTTAGTACTTGCCATTCTGAGGTTGAGGAGGGAGGCTCAGGGAGGTCATGTGACTTACCTGGGGCTACTTAACCGATTAGCAGAAAAGCCAGGACTAGAACCATTTCTCTGTAGTTTCCTCTCTTGGGACATGGCTTGCACGACCTGGTTACCTGTCAGGTGGGAAAGAGTGTGAGGATCAGAACCAGAGCATCAGTGTAGCTACCCGACTGGGATAGGCTCTGGGAGAACACACCGAGAGGCCTTTGCTGAGAGCAAGGACAGTCTGGGGAAGAGAATGGGGTCTCTGAAGGCTGTGGCTGCAGAAGGAGGTGGTATAGTCAACAGCTGTTGGAACCCAGGGAGAATCTGGGAGCAGGGGATGTTGGGAGCTCTTGCGGGCAGGTGGTGTTTGATGCCCAGACCCTGGGCCCATTTTCAGGAACAGGTCTCCTGTCCCTGGGAGGGTCTCTGGTACTGGAAACTCAGAAACTCAGCCTCATAGCTAGAGACATACATGGATATTCAAGTTTAAGACATAAGGCAGGAATGCAATGACCAAGCCAGAGATTGGGTTCATTTTGAGGAGCAAAAGCAAGAGCATACCAAGCAGGGGCAGAAAAAGGTGTTCGGGTGTTGGGCTAAATCCACTAAACTATGGACAGGATTGGCCCAGAGGCCAGACTGAGGGTGAGCCAGCAGATTTGGGACGTTTAAAGCGGATGGTGTGGGGACAAAGGTGAAGACTGCTGACTAGGCAGAACTTTGCCCTGACTTTTAGCCCAAAGCTCTCTTCTAATAAACATTTATCTGTTGGAAGTTCTGCTGAGCTAGAGACTTTTCACCCTTGTGTCTAAAAAACAGAAATGGAAGACAGAGTAAAGAGATGTGAGGTTCTGATTCACTTCTGCCAGCTTGGGAAAGGCGGCTGCATTTACCCAGATTTGGCAATCGCATGTTGGATAACTCAAGCAAAGGAAGGTCATAGCCCTCAAATAGAGTCTTCCTTCCATGGCCAAACCTCACGATCTTCTAAAGGTTAGGAAAACGGGCATTTTTAAAATTCTTACTTTTTATTGAAGCGGAGTCAATTTACAATGTTAGTTTCAGGTGTACAGTTATACAATCATATATGTATATTTAAAATTTTTTTCCATTACAGCTCATTACAAGAAATTGAATATAGTTCCTTGTGCTATACAGCAGGTCCTTGTTGTTTATCTATTTTATATATAGTAATGTGTATCTGTTAATCCCAAACTCCTAATCTACCCCTCTCCCCTTTTCCCCCCTGGTAACTGCAGTTTGTTTTATAGGTCCAGGAGTCTGGAAAATGGGCATTTTAACAATGTAACATAAGTTATCCTTTTAAAAAGTCAAGCAGGGAGTAAAAATATGGGATCAGTCAGTGAGGTGATTTTCATAGGAGCTAGTCCTATAGGAAGAGGAGGATTGAGACCCGTATCTGAGGCAGGGAAGAGGCAAGAGAAGAACGCTGGTCTTGGAGTCAGAAGACCTGGGTTCTGAGAGTGGCTCGGCCAAGGCAGTTGCTCTGGGCAACATCCTCATCTGTGACCTGGGGACTACACGCCCCAGAGAGGGATAAGGAATACGTGGAATTGTGCCTTTGCAAGTGCACTGAAGGAAGTTACAGAGAATCGTTCTGCTGTAATTTAAGTCCGTAATCCCTTCTTTCTCAGCTACTCAGGTACTCCTGGCTGGGTGAGGAGAGAGCACTCCACTTGATCTGGCCTCTGTAGACTTAGCCTCATGATCACTCCACTGTCTCTCAGGAGCTTGGTGGCTGGTCCTTCCAGTAACCACTTGCTTTGTGTCCAGTCACGCTCACTGTCTCAGAGCAGTAGAGAGAGCCTCAAATTCCTCTCACTCTCCACGTGCCTACGATGATTGGGATCAAGTCACATCAAACTAAGAGTGAGGGAGGTGGTTTAGATTTGGGAGAAGAGGAGGATGAGGTTCCCACGGAGCCCCTGTAGCTCCTTGGTGAGTGTCCCATACAAATGCTCTCTCATCCCCATTCTTCCGGGGACACATCTGCTCCCCACACCTGCAGGGCAGGTAGCTCAGGCTGGACTCCCTTCTGAGAGCCTTCCCAACACGGCTCTCTGGAATTGGCCAGAGCCAGTGGGCAAGGCACTAACCATCTGAGAACTGGCATGGTCCAGCACAGGAATCAGAGAAGGCCCTGGGGGGCCCTTTCAAGGACTCTGGCATTGATTTCCTGGGCACGGTTCTGTATCTCTGGCACTGTGCCCTCTGCCATTTATATATTGATTCTTACAAACACCTTGAAAAATATGTCATCACAGAGGTAAGTAAGATGTTGATAGCTTATTTAATGTTGCCACCCAGCAGGTAGCAAAGCCAGAATCCAAGCCCAAGTCGGATAGAGAGCAAAGCCCATGTGGTTTATACGGCACCACGAGACCTCCTTCCCAGAGAGGTGCTGACCACCTGGGCTCACCTGGTAGGGCTGGTCGCTGGAGCAGGAGAATCAAAGGCTCACAGCCCATTAGATCAGGGCCAAGAGTCCAACACAGACAACAGAGACCCTCAGACCTCTTTCCTTCACTCCTTTTCCTGCTCCCTCCTGTTCCTTTCCCAGTGGGGAGCTGAGGGGGGTGCTTGGGCTGGGTCTGGAGGTGCAGACCAAAGCAGTGAAGCAGAGCTGTGAATTCAATCCCACGGCGACTCATTGAACGGGTACCATGCGCTCCGTACAGACAGCTTGCATCTTCATTAGGGAGCAGGGCATTCACCCAAATTGTTGAATACTCGTCAGGGTGGCATCCTACTGGAGGCCAGAAGGAGGGCTCCAGGCAGTGAGGGCTCAGTCAGTGGTTGAGCTCGGAGGAGAGCAGCGAGGATGAAGGGAAAGGCTCCTAAGAGGCACAGGGACTTAACCTCAGCCTATGTGGTGTCTGGCCCAGAGAAGTGTTTGCTGAATGAGTAAATGAAAACTCAAGCGTGGTTTGAAATCAGACAGGAAGAAATGAGATAACATTCCAAAACTGAGGAAAGACACCAAAGAAGTCTTAGGGGCCTAAATAAGCAGGAAGAGGGAGGGAAAACACCATGGTTCATGCTGGGAAGGAGCAGGGCTGACTGCAGGTAGTGGGGGGCTGAGAAATGCGGGGCTTATCAGCCTAAGAAGAGTCTGTTTGGTCCCATAGGCACCTGCTACTGGCAAGCACTCTGGCATCTCCACTCGGGTGTCTGACAGCATCTCAGACTTTACTTCTTTCAGGCTGAGATTGTGCTCTTTTTTCACCAAATCCCAGTGTTCCGATCTTTGTTCCATCCTTCCACTTGCTCAGGCCAAAAATTTTGGAGCTATTCTTGGCCCTCCCCCTCCTCTCACAGACTCTATCCAATCCACAAGGAATGCAGACAGGCTCTGCCTTCACCGTCTCTCTAGATTCTGGAAGGCAGCTCATGTCACCACGTCCACTTAGCCTTGCCTGGATCGCCACTGTGGCCTTGGGGCTCATCTCCCTTCTTCCACCCTTGTTGCCCTTGAGTCTGTTCTCAGTGCAGCGGCCAAAGGTGTTCATTTAAAGTACTAGTCAGATCGTGTTGCTCCTTTACTCAAAGCCCATCATTGGCTGCCATCGCTCTCAGAGTGAAAGACACAGGAACTAATGATGTCCTGTGAGGCCGATGGTCCTGTGCGCTTCCCTCCACCCTCTGCAGCCTCGCCTCTGCCTGTCCGTCCCCCGTTGCTCTCTCTGTTCCAGCCCTGCTGGCGTCCTGGCTGGTCCTCTGATGCTCCAGGCACGCTTCAACCTCAGGGCCATTGTCACTGCTGTTCCTTCTGCTTCGAGTGCTCTTTCCCCAGGTATGGACATGGCCTCCTCGCACCTCCTTGATGCCTCTGTCCAGTGTCGCCCCCTCAGGAAGCTCTTCCCTCAAGATCTAACCTAAAAGCGTCTTACACTGCTCTCTTGGCACTTTTACCCTTCCTTGCTGTATTTTTCTTCATAAAATTTACTACAGTCTGACATATTTCTGTCTCTCTCTGGCAACTAGAACTAAGCTCCGTGAGGACCAGAGATTTTGTCTGTTTGGTTTATTGCTGGGTATCTAATCCCTAGAACAGCGCCCAGCACATGATAGGAATTCAGGAAATCTATGATGAATTATGACTGAATGGCAGAAAACGTGGTCAGGAAGAATGTTAAAAGCAAATAACAAGAACAACAACAACAACAAAAAAAAACACCAAAGCTTTTCAATTTCAGCTAGTATCCGCTTCTTTGTTTAAATTCCACCTGGATTTAGAAAAACTCCCCTTAGCTGTTGCTTCATTATCTGTCTTCTCCCTGTTCACCACTGTCAGAGGCTAGTTTTGCAGTTCAGTTGACAGAGAAAAGGGATTAGATGGCATTATGCGTTGAATTCTGTTCCCTCTAAAAGAGGGAGGATGTCCTAACCCCTACTACCTCAGAATGTGACCTTGTTTGGAAACAGGTTCTTTGCAGATGTCATCAAGTTACAGTGAGGTCGTTGGGATGGGCCCTATTCCAATACAACTGATGTTCTTATAAAAAGGGGAAATCTGGACCCCGAGACAGACAGGCGCAGTGGGAAGAAGATGTGAAGACACACGTGGGGAGAAGAGGCCCTGTGAAGATGGGACCAGACACTGGAGTTACTCTCCATAGCCAGGGAGTTTCTGGGGCCACCAGAAGTTGGGAGAGAGGCACGGAGCGAATTCTCCACTGCAGCCCCCAGAAGGAGCCAGCCCTGCGGACCCTTGCTCTGCCTCAGACATCCAGCCTCCAGGACCGTGAGACGATGCGTGTCTGTGGTTTAAGGCCACTCAGCTGGTCATGCTTTGTGGCAGCAGCCCTAGAAGATGAGCACAGCTGGGATGCTCCTGGCCGCCGGGCAGGCGGCCTGATTTGGGCAGAAAATAGAAAAGCCAGGCCTCATCTCCCCCTGATGCTGCCGGGCGGGTGTGGAGATGAACTGGGTGAATGTGGAGGGCACGGGCCTGGCGGTGAGGGGCAGAAGTGTGGCCTAAGGGGGGGGGGGGGGCGCCTCACGGGGGTGTGGTCCCACCTCTGCCACGCCTTTGCTGTAGGTGCACCACTCCACCGTTTGGACATTCACGTTGTCACCTGCCAAATGAGCTGTTGGAGTGAATTTTGTCGACACTTCCAACTAGCGCTCCATGTTCCATTGTTCAGCAGCATTCTCAGAGGTCTGGACATAGGTGGAAGGCAAGAGGAGAGAACATTTGATTAAAGGGTGGCCCTGAAAACATTTTCAAAAAAGCTCTTTATTTGCAGAGCCCAATGAAACAACTGAAAAAAAAAAAGCCTTAGTTCCCATTAGCTGGCTTTTCCTCAGCATTTATTTCCAACCAACCTGGGCTGATGTCATTGATACAATGAATGGAGGGATAAGTCAGTGCTTGAGTAGGGCGACAGGTCCTCAGTGGTAACTCCTAAATTAAACCAGCAGTAGCCTCTAAAGTTCAGTTTAAAAGTGGGGGAAAAAAATCACAGAAAGGAAGAGGCCAGAAGGCAGATAGTTTTCGGTCAGTTAGAGCAGAGATTTGTGACAAGGGGCCTAAAATAATACATAATTGGCAAGCTTCTTGTCAACTCTGCAACTTACATCCCAGAAGAACTATATGTCAGTTGTGTAAACTGCTATAATGATTGGTTTTGCAAAAATTACTTCCAGGCAGAAAAGCCAGTGTCCTGTGGCACTATGTCCCTGAAATATCCAGATATGGAAACAGGATTAACTGCCTCCAAAATCTTCCACCAAAGCCTGCAATTAAGTAAGTGTTGCAGCAACACCAGTGTAAGCACTAGCCCTCCCCTCCTCCGCCTCCTGGGAAGAGGTGGGGGGACACCGTGCCAAATTGGTCTGGACAAGACACAGCTGTTGTCTACCCTGGAAATGGGGACCTGAGAGGTTATCTATGCCTCCTCCCACTCAACTCAAGAGATTAGAGTATGATGGAATGAAAGGACTTCTTCACCGACTCATTCAACATATCCTCATGAGAACCCGCTACTTCCCAGGTGCTAGACCCTAGGGGTACAAAACAGACACTGTTCTCCTTTACAGAGCTTACAATTTCAGATAAAATACCTGAAATTATGATTAGAGCTGGGAATGAAACAAAAACTAACAAGGATACATTTTTGATAGAGTGATCAGGGTAGGCCTCTTTCAAAAGGTGAAATTGAGACCTAACAGATGGGGAGGAGCTGTCCATGTGAAGATGTAGAGCAAGGCCATTCCAAGTAGAGGGAATAGCATGTGCAAAGGTCCTGAGATGGGGAAGTTTAATGTCTGCTTTTGAAATAGAAGGAAAAACAGAGATGAAAGTCTGCACACCAGACAGAATTATGGACCTAGAAGAACCATAGACAGAAATTTGCCAAACATGTTTATTTTGTTTCTAAAGTTTAGAGAGTCTCATTACCTTCCCTAAAGCCTCACAGCAAGCCAGTGGCAGAGAAGTAGGATCCAGAACTCTGGACTATCTATGTTCCCAAACCCTCTTGTTAACCAAGAAGAACAACTGAGTTTACTCCATTCCCATTCTTCCAAAATATTAGCAGCTCTGTATGTCATTCGACAAGCGACTTGCAGATTTGGAAGAGATGTAAGAGGTCATTTTATGTGATTGCATTCATTCATTCATTCATTCATTCATTTACTCATTCCTTCACTCCTTTATTCAGCTGCTCAGTGAGCTCCTTGGAGAAGCCCTTGTACCCACAGTATTGCTACTTTTATGGCAACTGCACTTCACCCTGCTTTTCTTATGTCCTGTGTACTTGTTCCAAGGTCCATGAGGAGGTCAGGATACAGCCCAAGCACTAGGGAGTCCCCAGTGCTTACTTAGCCCAGCGCATAAAACATGCTCAATTCATATTTGCTGAAAGCAGAATGAATGAAGGGATGGATGAATAAAGGAAGGTTGACTATCCTCAGCTCTTTGCTGGAAAACTCACTTGTGAGATCACAGTTCTGTACTTATGCATGTATTTGACACTGCCCATGGGGAGCTGATATATCATTAAATGCTCATCTACCATTAAAATCCAGTAGCAAATTTTACAATGAGCATGATATTCATAAATATTTTCTCAATTTTGTTTCTTGTAGTTTCCAACAGGTAATATACATACATGCAATGATTCCAAAGTCAAAGCAATATAACAAGGTGACCTTGTGAAGTGTCACTCCCCACCTGGTCCAAATGCCTCTGCCCCCCAAGCCTCACCCACACCCCTCTAGGTACGGACTGGTTTGCCTAGGACAATCCCAAGCTGTACCTATTGTCTTCGTATAAATATTAATAGTGACCCCTTTCACTATCAAAAATATCCCATTTTGGCAAAAAATATGATTACCCTAGCTATAGTTAACCACTTTCGCTAATTCCTTCAAGCTTTTCTTTATGTAAAATCAAATAAGAATATATATTCCTATTTCCCCTCTTTCTTATGTATCGTTTTCAGCACTTCGCCTGTTTCCTTAACAACTTGGAGCCATCCCTGTAACAGAACATAGAGATGGTCCTCATCCTTTCTTTCTTTCCTCCTCCTCCTCCTTCTTTTTTTCTTTGCACAGCATCCATTCTATGGACTATGGCTTATTTAATAATCTATTATTGATGGGCAGTTGGCTAATTTCCAGTTGTTTTATATTGCAATCAATGTAGCAGTGCTTTATAATTTACATGTGTGCAGTAATGTCTATAAGAAATCATGCAGGAGCAGGATTTCTGGGTCAAATGGCACATGCATCTATAATTTTGATAGATATTGCCAAATTTCCCTCCACTGGGTTGTGACATTCTGCAATCCTAAAACAAGGTATGAGAAATCCTGTTTTCCTAAAACCTTGCTCTCAAATGTCACAGACTACATGACTGCATCCGAAACTAGAAACTGTGACCTACAGGGGAACATCGTTGCCCAGCCTGGCTCCCTAGACCTGCCAAAGAAATGCTGATGTAGTAATACTTCGTTCCAATGAGTGATGTGAATTTTTAAAAGATCTTTAAATCAAGTGCTTTCATCAATACTAAGAACTCTCAGTATTTTTTTGTCTTTTAAAAAATAATTAATAGTTTTTCTATTAAATCTCCTAACAATATGATTCTAACCAGTGGCTCTTTAGTCTGATGCATTAAGACTACTAAGAACCACGGAAGATTGTTTAGCTGATAAATATGTTGGGGGCACAGTAGTTAGGTATGTAACATTTGGGAAGCACTTGCCTCTCATCACACTTTTCAAACCCTTTGGGCTAATATGGTAAATTTAGTTAATTGCCTGCATCCTACTGTTAGAGTGGCCTTGCTGGAGTAAAGGAAGAGAGCCCAACTGGAAAATAAAAGTCAGAGTATGTTAGCAAAAAATCAGGCTCATTAGGGAAGAGTTTCTCAAACTGTGGCCCTTGGGCCACCCACTTCTGAGTCATCTGAGACGCTTGTTCAGAGGGTGGATTCCTGAACTGCCTTTAAATCTGCTGAGCTTCTCTATACCAGGCTTTTCACATGTTCTGATCATTATCACTTCTGTCCATAATTATTGACGCAATGCCATGTTCAGGACACCAGACAGGAACTTCCTACCTCTCCGCACCCTGATTTTTATAGAGGATTTCTTTTTTGTTTTTTCACTGTCTCATGATTTTTCTTTTTCAGTATTTGATTATGAAAAATTCCAAACATCAGTGAAAGTAGAGAGAATAGTATGATAGCCTCCATGTATCCGTGATCAGCTTTAACAAATATCAACTCAGGGCTAATTTTGTTTCATCTCTGTCCCTACCAATGGCTCCCATCTTTAGAAATCCCAGACATCCCATATTTCATCTGTAAATCTGTTTTAGTATGTATGGAGAGTTCCTCCTGCTCCCTAGAGAAGCAGCCAATAGTAGAGGGGGTTTGAGAAGACTGAGGGGTGGGGGGTGGAGGGAGGGCATTAGAGGGAGGATAGCCCAGTTGGGTGTCTGGAGGGTTGCAGCTGGGCCGGATGTTAATTTGCTATGAGGAGTTCAGTCCTGCGTCCTGAAGGGACTGTCCTGGCCCAGCTATTGGAGTGCCAGCTGTGAGGGCATTGACTGGGCTGGGGAGAAGCCATCCTGATGTGGACACCGCTGGACACGCGGCTAAGTGCATTTTGCTGTAAGTTAAGCACTTTGTTGGGGCTTGAATGTTTTGCCAGACCTTTTCCACCCTTCACTAGGTTTGGTTTATGTATTTCATTAGCATTTTGTCCTGATTCCCTTGCCCCGTACAAGCCCGTCACTCCTCTGCAGTCCTCAATACCCTTCCTGAATTGGAAGTGTATTTTTCTCCCTTTTTAAAGAAAAAAATGGCCCTATGCAATATAATAATTTACGTTTCTATAGAGAAAACCCAAACACTTCACTGACTGTGTGATAAAGTGCCATTTTATGACATTATAGCCGTGGTAGGCTATCATTCGTAATCCTCTAAAACCCTGAAAGCCTTCAATCCATTGTGCCTCTGGCTGAGGCAGGTGTAACAGATGACTGGGAAAAAAAGAAGAGGCATCAGGTTCCATTTTTCTTGTTGCATCTTTAACAGCTTAGTAAATTGGACCTTAATAAAAATGTGAAAAATGTCAGCAAAGAAATGTAAATTATAACAATGAGCTACCTTTTTCACCCATGTAAGTGACAAATATTTCAAGTTTAAGTTGGTACAACTCTTCTAAAGAGCAGTTTGGCAGTACCTGTCAAAAACTGTAAGATGCATATCTTTTAATCTACTGATCTCTCTTCCAAATTTATCTCAAGAAAATAATCAGACTAGAGGTCAAAACTGTCTGCAACAGATGTTTATAATAGGAGAAAATTAAATGTCCAAGAATATAGATTGGGTTAAGTGACTTGTTATAAATTTTAAAATGGAAATCTCTGAAGTCCTAAAAAAATTATAAGGTAGAGCTATATTAATTGGCATGGAAATACTCTACAATACATTTTTTCTTTAGCATATATTTCTTGTCTCTTTTATCCCCCCACTTTGTAATGATGGATGCTGCCATCAGCTATAGCTAACATCAGTAAACGGTCAGGTACTCTACTCCGTTGAAATCTAAATAGACATTAGAATTCTGAAAGGATGTGAGTTTTGTTACAATTTCAGTAAAACAGTACAAGGAAACCTGCTGGTTCCTTTAATGAAATCATACTCAGAGGTCATCATAGAGATCAAATCTCCTTTAGGGAAAAAGTAGCTGGACCATGTAGCCACAAGTCTTATCCTCAGACAATCACCTTCCATCATCATCCTTGGAGGAGACTATCGAGGGAATATTTCCTTATCCCATATTTTTCTCAAAAAGGTCTTGATGGAGAGGTGAAATTAGTGCATCTGGAAAAGTAGAAATAAAGTGACAAAACACTACTTTAATACTGAGGTAGATAAAAAGGAAGGAGGTTCGTTATTATTTAAAAGTCTTTGGATCTAAAAGGTATGTTTCTAGACATTACTCTCAAAGGGACCAAAATGGATACCAGACATCTGAGGTGGGTGGAGAAAATGCTTATACAGCAGTTAGAAATTTGGTCTAAATTCTCCCCAAACAATGGGAAGTTTATTTATAAATTTACAAATTTAATCATTAAAGAAACATTTATCAAGTACTATTGTGTGGCAGCTCCGATATATAAAGATGAGCAAATACAGTCTCTTCTCCTCAAAACATTCCCAGTCGAACTGGCCTGGATTTGGTAGGGAGACTTGACTGTGCTTCAGTTCTGTTCTACATGGGCAAGTGCCTGTCTCCATAACCATCAGCAACCCACTCCATTAATTTTTTCACAAACTTCAACTAATTTAACCAACTGGTGTTTCAGTGTCACACACATATAACCTGTCTCTACTCGTTAGGGTGTCCCGGGGCTTAGTCCTGGTCCCTCTTCTCTTTCCACATTCTTTCCCTAGGTGATTTCATCTAATCTCATGGCTTTAAATACCATCTATTTATGATGACTCCAGATTTGTCTCTTCAGACCTTACCTTTCCCCTGAGTTCCACAATCAAAGTTGCAGTGGCCTATTTAACATCCCCGTTGGACATCTGACACGCATCTGGGATCTCTCTGGGTCAGTGGCACAGATCCTATGCTTCACCTGGCCAGCCCTGCCATAGCCAGGTGGTGCTAAATTCTGCCAATGCAGTCGCTCCACACAAGAGGGGAAAGAGGGGAGACCCACAGCCCTTGGTTGTTCACCTGATTAATTCTGGTCCTTGTTCCCTTGACTCTGAGTTTGGAATTCTGCCAGAAGCTCTGCTGATGCCATAGCTTCCTTCCACAGTGTTTCGGATGGGGGTTTCCTCAGGGAATGTAATCCCATCTGCTTTTTATTATTCATGAATTTTCTCAAAGTTTTAAGATTTCTTGTTGTGCTTTGTATTTTGTTTTATCTCTCTCTTTTTATTTTATTCTTTTAATGTTTTAAAGCATTTTTTCTAGATGTTTGGATGGGTGTAGAAACATACATTCAGTTTCCCATCTCGATTCAATATCTATTCTTTCCTATAGATTCAGTGTTGTACCGAATATAAGCCAATTTAATGACTCAGTTACTTTGTCAATTATTGTTCCGTGCTTTAGGATTATAATACCTTGGGGGCTATTGAGATGTGTTAACACTGCTTTTCCCAAACAGTAGGTGACACTCAGTTGTTTGCTGAAGAAGTAGAAAACAATCAGAGGTCTCATGGTGTTTACTTAGCTGTACATTGTAACTTCTCACTTCCTTTACTGTCTTGCTGTTGTAATTTGTGGACTTCTGTTTCATACAGTTGCCTCTCCTTTAGACAAAAAAAAAAAAGCAAGTGTTTTATAGAAGCTTTTGCTTCTCAACACCACCACCACTACCACAGCCACTCTGGGGGAGGAGATTTCTGTTTTTGCAGTTATATTATTTAAAAAAAGTTTCCCATGTGATTCCTTTCTAGATACATGATGCTTTACTATAATTGTAATTTTTTAAGCCTTGATACAAAGTAAAATTGAGTTTGTTTAGGCTGAGAGCCTATGTTTGAAGAAAGCATGATGTAATTTACATCTTGAATTGTTCTGTTATCTTCAGGATATGGGAAGAAAGAAAAGCTACATTAATATCCTCTGCTCTTAAAATATATTATCCTCCTCTGCTTCAGGAGCTAGGCAAGAGAGTTGTGATGGTTAATTTTTATGTGGCAACTTGGCTGGGCCATGATGCCCAGATATTTGGTCAAACATTAATCTGGATGTTTCTCTGAAGATGTTTTTGGTTGAGATTTACGTCAAAATTGGTGGACTCTGTGTAAAGCAGATTGACCCTCCATAAGGTGGGTGGGCTTTATCCAATCAGTTGAAGGCCTTAATAGGACAAAGACTGACCTCCCCAAGCAAGAAGGAATTCTGCTAGCAGGTGGCCTTCTGATTTCAACTGCAACATCTGGGTCTCCAGGCTGCTGGCCCATCCTGCACATTTTGGACTTGCCAGCCTCCATTATTGTGTTAACTGATTCCTTAAAAATCAGTCTCTTTATATGTATGTATTTTTTGAAACTCCTGAATTGACTTGAAGTCCTTGCATATTCTCACATTGAGGGGTGGATGTTACAGAAATCAGAGTAAACACTACACATATTCATGTATCTGCTTTGGGACAGAGGTCAAAATCCCTTCTCTAGAGACCCAGTTGGGACCCACTTGCTCACTACTGCCTTGTAGACTCCCGTGGACTATGAACTCTATTTGTCTACTAAAAACCATGATGGCAGCCCTGCTTCTAGTCCATCGAGCTTTTCCTAGATGTTGGATTCAGCTCAACTACCTGAATTACTATGCACAGCTATGACTTTCCCACCTTATTTAAATTCCTAGAATTTGTACTTGCTTCTGTCTCCCTGTCTTCCTGGGCTTCCCAGTCACTGGATTGTGTCTTCATGTCTAGATAAGTAACGAATCTCCCAGTCCCAGCAGTTCAGGTGTTCTGCCCTGCTTTCCACCTAAGGACCACAATGAACACCACGGGTCTTACACTGGTTTTTCCAGATTGTCATGACAACCTTATGAATTGATTTTTTTTTTAATGGAGGTACTGGAGATCGAACTTAGGACCTCGCACATGCTAAGGATGCGCTCTACCATTGAGCTATACCCACCCCCTATAAATTGATATATAAGTTTCTTTTGTTTTAATTTTTAATTTAGTTCACATATTTGAATGTTGTATTCTATAATATCAATTTGGCCTTAACAAGAAGGACAAATTTTACAAATAGGAAAACTATTTTTCAAAACTTCAGAGCAAAGTGTGTCATGACAAGCAAATATTAATCTTGGAAAATATAATTGAGACTTGAGAATTCAAATTAAAAAACTAACCAAGAAGTATTTAACTTTTTAATAATATAGAAGTAGATGTACAGATTTTACTTGAACCAATCACGGTCAAGTCACGGGGTACAACCACAGCAGTTATTTTAACAGACAGAATTCAATGTAAAGCATTATTAGCTAGGTAACTGCGGTAACTTCCTATTGCTGCTATAACAAATTAACACACATTTAGTGACTTAAGACAGCACAGACTTATTACCTTGTAGTTCTGGAGGTCAGAAGTCCAAAATCAGTTTCACTGGACTAAAATCAAGGTGTTAGCATTATCATGTTTCTTCTGGAGGCTCTGGGGACAATCTGTTCCTTTGCCTTTTCTAGCTTCGAGGACCACCTCCATTCTTGTCTCATTGGCCACATGTCACTCCAACCTCTGCTTCCATTGTCACATCTCTTTCTCTGACTCTGACTCTCCTGCCTCCCTCTCACAATGACCCTTGTGATTACGTGGGGCCCATACAAATAGTTCAGGATAATCTTCCCATCTCATGATCCTTAACTGCAAATTTCCCTTTGCCATGTAAGGTAACATATTCACAAGTTTGGGGGATTAGAACGTGGATATCTTTGGGTGACCATTATTCTACTCATCAAACTAACTGACAAGGTAAAATAGAACCCTAAGGCATCACATTTTATAGACTGAATCAGCGAGCGCAGGAAGCAGCAAACCCCTCTAGGGTTCCAACAAAAGGAAGATGTTGGACTGTTTAAAACTTAGAAGCTAAGAAAAGGGGCCCACAGTGAAGAAACCTAGGCTCTAAGGACCAGATGCCGGCAGCTAGTGCTGGCATCTCTGAAGGGGACACTGAGGCAGGTTCTCCAGAGGTAGGAGAGAGGCAAACTGCTACATCCAGGAAAAGGACAGCTGCGGTGGGGGAGGAGCAAGGCTTCCGATGCAACCAGAACTGGAAGCAAACAGGAAGCCCATCGGAAGCCACAAGAAGAAGTAGGTCCCTTTCCTTCTTCCCTCCCATCAGTCTTCCTCTAGTGCTACTTGTTGGCACAAAGAGGGAGCGAGCTGGCAAAAGTATGTGTAGACTCCCAGCCCCAGAATTACAAAGCTTAACACAGAAATAAGTTGGAACTTGAGAAATAATAGCTTTATAAGTGACACAGGACACAACTTGATGAAAAGCAAAAAGCATAAATCAAACAATTATTTATATAACATATTCTGGAACCATGACTTTTCCCCTCAATTCACTGGCTTTTTTTTTTTTTTTGACATAGTGCAGCTTCAAGCAACCTTGAGACATACATATGGAAACTAACTAAGCTTTTTAGGTGTTCTCTAGATGATGCAATGATTACCAAACTTTTTAGATTGGTTTTACAACATCCCACTTGATCTCCATAAACCACTTCTGGTGTATATTTAGTTTTTAATTAAAGCAAATTACAACTGGTAATTCCAGTTTGTGGATTTCGTACCCTTCTTTGAGACAACTGAGGAAAACTCAAAACAAGGGGAGGATTCCTGTATCAACATAGTGAATGGTTTCATCAAACCATGTCTTAATAATTAGTGAGAAGAAACTCAGAAAGTGAGGCAGAAAGTGAGATTAAGAAAAATGTATCCTATTTTGAGAGTGAAGTCTATGCGTTTTCACTCATATTTTGGCCTCTTATTTTTTTTTTAAAACATTCTTTTATTGAGTCATAGTCATTTTACAGTGTTGGCCTTATATTTTAATGGCTTGTGTGAACACAGTCTTTCTGGACCTGGTTTTCAGTTTTCATACAGCAGGTTTGTGTTCTACAGCACAATATCTTTGTGTGATATACTATCCATATTTTCAAGCTGTTCTCCAGTTATACAAGCAAGACTAGAAGAGATCAATGTTCTGGTGTTGGTCGAGCATCTTCCGCTCCATGTTGACTTCTAGAATGTATCAAGTTTGCGCACCTGCAGTGCTGTACTTGGTGCATGCTTTCATTCTCAGGGACACAAATTACCATGCTCTTAAATCCTAGCCTTGGTTGGCTGGTTTTGCTTTCAACATCATTCAGTATACTTTCTTGTCATAATAACTAATGAATGGCTTCAAGCTAAAATATTCGTTCACCTGCTTCTAACACTCTGTTCTCGGTAGCTTCATTTTCTTTCCTCTCCTCATTTTTAAGTGCATCTTTTGACTTGTTGCTGTTGTCATGGATTGCTGCAACTCTGAAAGTTGTACTTTTATTTCAAATCATTGATTAACCACATCACTGGAACACTTTTGTAAGCAGGTTTTTATGAAAAAGAAGCCAATACAAGGAAACAGAAGTTATATCAGGAATTTATTCCAAAAACATGATCCAGGATAAATTAGGTCTGTGTATATTCACTCTATTCCTGTACACATTTCATACTTACATCTGTTCAATAAAGATTATGCTTAAAGTAGTGATCCTAAAAAGCTGACTATAAAATCCTAAAATAACAAAAACCCCTGAGCTATATAATATGCATTGTAACTATTGAGGCAGGAAATAATAGACTAATTATGTAAGACTGATTTTTCAGTAAGAATTTATATTTAAAAGAGTTTTCTATTCAAGAACTTTTCTTTCTTTAATTCTTGTTTTACCACCACTTTGTTTTCTATTATCTTTGTTGGTGATAAACTTCTTTGAGATTTCTTTTTTCTTTTATAAATGCTGCTGTGATTTTATTTTGGTAGTACTAATCTGCCCTTAATTTGGTTTTTTTCACCGCCTCACAGCAACCATACAGTTATCCTGATTTTTGTATTTTAAGTCTTTACTCTTCTCACATATTTTTACCAAATACATTTCCTCAGTGATGATGTAGTGTCATGCCATCAAGGAAATGATGTAATGCTCCAGTTTGTACATCACATCCTGCATGTCCCACACCATCTCATGACCTTTTAATATATTGGTCTCTGGGCTGTAGTGGAATCTTTGGTTTTGCATCAGAGGGAAATAAAATAAACTCATCACGTTTGAAACAAAAAAGAGAGAGAATGATTTAACACCTGAAAAAAAGATAAAATTTGTCATATTAACAGAGTAAGGGGAAAATATCATATTACTTTGTAGATAAGTGCTGAAAAAGAACTTGCCAAAATTCAATATATATTCATGATTAGAACTTTCAGCAAATATAAATGAAACTGCTTGAATCTGATAAAAAGGCACCTATTAAAAAACTTACAAACACATTATGAGTTTATGTTAAAAACTTTCCCTCTGGAACTGAGAAAGAGACAAGAATGTCCCAGCCAACTGATAAATTATATAAAGAGAACAAGAATATGAAAGACGAAAACTGCCCCTCCTCATAGGCAATTTGCTGATGTATATAGACTATCCAGAAGAATCTAGATATACCAATGCATAAATATCAATTGTATCCTATCCCAGCAAGCAAAAAAATAAAAATTTTATTTTTATTTTATTTATTTATATTTTTATTATTAAGGTATAATTGAGATACAACATTATAATGTTATAGTATTAGTTTCAGGTGTACAACATAATGATCTGATATTTGTATACATTGTGCAATGATCACTACAATAAGTCTGGTTACCATTTGTCACCACAGTTATAAAGTTGTCTTTTCTTGTGATGAAAATGATTGACTATTTACTCATTTAGCAACTTTCAAGTATGCAATACGGTATTATTAACTATAGTCACCATGCTGTACATTAGATCCTTGTAGCTTATTTATTTTATAACTGGAAGATTATATCTTTTGACTTCCTTGACCCATTTTGCTCACCCCCCACACTCCTTCCTCTGGCAACCAACAATCTGATCTCTGTATCTATGAGCTTGGCTTTTTTTGTTTGTTTTGTTTTAGATTCCACATATACGTGATATCATACAGTATTTGTCTTTGTCTGTCCAACTTATTTCTCTTAACATAATGCCCTCAAGTTCCATCCATGTTGTTGTAAATGGCAAGATTCCATTCTTCTTTGATGGCTGAGTAATAATCCTGTGTTTGTGTGTGTGTGTGTGTGTATAATATCTTTACCCATTAATCCACTGATGGGCACTTAGGTTATTTCCATGTCTTGTCTATTATAAATAATGCTGCAGTGAAAATGGGGGTGCAGATATCTTTTCAAATGAGTACTTTTGTTTTCTTCAGGTAAATACCCAGAAATGGAATTGTTGGATCATACAGCAGTTCTATTTTTAATTTTATGAGAAGCCACCATACTGTTTTCTGGAAAGCTATTTGACCAAATTGGAAAGAAAACATCAAGACAAGTTTAGATAACATAAATGTCACAGTAATTTACCTTCTAAGAATCTATCCTTAGGAAACAATAATATCGATAATACCCTTGGACAAAGGCTTATGTCCAGTGGTGTTGCAGCCTTAGTTATCAAGGCAAAGGTCTGAGATGACCTAAGTGTTCAAACACGGGAGAATGATTAGATAATCCATTCTACCTATAGGGACACTCTCAAGCAGATAAAATATGGTCCCCCAAATAAAATAATAAATGGATAATATATAATATAATTATTGTAGCTACACTTATTATATAGTTATAATCTATATGTAAGTATATTTACAATACTATATATAATAAGAAATATTTTAACAAAGTGGAGAATGTTCATGAGATGCTATAAAGTGGAAAAAAAGGAGATGCAAAACTGTAAATATGTACTGGAAAAGCTCAAATACCCATCAAGAAATGAATGGATAAACAAAATGTGAAATGTGCATATACACACATTATGGAATAGTACTCACCCTTTACAAGGAATGAAATTCTGATACAGGCTACAACATGAATGAACATTGAAAATATTACATGAGGTGAAATAAGCCAGACACGAAAGGACTAATAGTGCCTGATTCCATTTCTAGGAAGTACCTAGAAAATGTAAATTCATAGAGACAGAAAGTAGAATAGAAGTTATCAGGGGCTGAGGGAGGAATGAATGGGGAGCTACTGTTTAATGGGCACACAGTTTCAGTTGGGGATGATGAAAAGTTCTGGAATGGATAGTGGTGATGGTTGCACAACATTGTGAATGTACTTTATGCCACTGAAATGTATACTTAAAAATGGTTAAAATGATAAGTTTTATGTTAGGTGTACTTTACCAAAATAAAAAATATGCACAGAAAATGCATGCTCTGAAAGACGGGATAATGTGCAATTAGATATTAAGATATAATATCTGGCTACTGATTGATTCATTTTAAAAGTATGGATTGATTCATACAAAACAGGTGTGGTAGTGAACACCTACTATGTGCCAGTTACTCTCCTAGGGTCTGGGGACAGAGCTTAGTAATCAGGACAGATGGCCCCTTACTCTAGTGCAGGGGATAAAAGATATTGAGATTATAAGAAATTCTTTCTCTCTGACCCTTTCTGTATTTTCTAAATCCTGCTCACTTAGTGTGTTATTTCTATACTTGGGGAAAGAAGGGAAGAAATTATGAAAAGCAATATTGGCTTGAGATGGACCTTCTCCCTTGGTATAAAGTCATACCCCATCCACGCGGAGAGGAAGAGGTCAGATGAAGGCGATGGGGGAGGGGTTGAGAGGGATCAGAACTTACAGAACCAGAGCGGCCTGTGGTTCTTGCTTAGTCTGCCATCCAGCTCTTCTCCCTATTGTGTTTTGGACTTTCTGGCTTCCAGAACCACCTGGACTGCAGTTATTTTGTTAATCGCGCCCACCTGATCCCACTCCGTTGGTAGTTTACATCCATATTCCAAAGATTAAGCGCTTTGCTTTTCTGGTGTCAGGAATTTATTCCTTTGAAAATAGTCCTACCATAACTTTTGGATCATTGTGTTGGCCCTCTCTCTATTTACAATAGGCCATGAAACGTCTTCTAGAGACTCACAGAGCTGATCTGAAAATATCAGGCAGAGGTCAGTAGACTTATTGGCTCATCACCTCTTCACCAAGGAATGGTTGCTAATTTTGGATTCCTCTTACAACAGAGCAAAACTGAGATAATTTCAAGGCTTTGCAGTGTAAAAAGTCCCCAGTGGCCTCATTTCTACATCCTCTCTCCACCCCCAAATTATTGACCCCAAGTTTTTGTTCTTTCTTGTCTGACA
The DNA here is from genome assembly GCF_009834535.1 of Camelus ferus. Taxonomy (NCBI): domain Eukaryota; kingdom Metazoa; phylum Chordata; class Mammalia; order Artiodactyla; family Camelidae; genus Camelus; species Camelus ferus. Next base: position 17,812,363 of record NC_045721.1, read on the forward strand.
TGGCTGGGATTAGAAGAATGAGATTGACCTGCATGAGTGAAATTTATTGGACATTCTTGATGCTAATGCCAAGAACCTCCCTCCTCCCGCCCCTACTACCTCCTGCAATTCTTCTGTAACCTCTGGCCTAGGAATCTATTTTAGGCAGCAGTTTTCACCCTGTGTCAGAAACCTCTCTTGTCATTGAACTAGATTTTGGAGGTGTATGAACAGCTGGGTTTTAGACTGTGAGTCCCCTAAAGGCTGATATCATATTTAATTCCAGCTATTCAGGGAATGTTTAATTTATAAGTCTATGATGCATGAATAAAACCAGCTTTGATGGCTTCATTTTAATCTTATTCCCAAGACACATTTTACTCTCTATATTGTAGCCACAAAAACTGACAATTTTTTCTTCTCCATTTCAATTCTTTTTATCTCTCTGTCCCCGAAATCTCCAACTATCTGCCTTTCCCATTGAAAATTCCTTCTCTACCCTCTGTTCCTACTTGTTCCTAGTGGCCTTATCTAGGAAAGACTGTGTGGTTTGGTAGTTATAGAGCACAGTCTGCCTGAGTTCAAAATCCTAATTTCCCCACTTGCTTGTAACTTCCGTGTGCCTCAGTGACTTCATCTATACAGTGAGGCTGATTAGAGAAACTGTGATAGGGTTGTTGGGGGAGGGGGAAAGAATTCAAAGCATCTGGTCTGGAATCTGGTAACTGAAGAAGGATTCAGTGACCATTAATCAGCAGCAATGTTACCTGAATGGGTTTAGGTTGGTAGACAGTCCTTCCTTCATGGCCTTTGTCCAACTCTGGACTTGATCATAAAAGAAGAAAATGGATCTGTGGGGGAAAATCTGGAAGGATGGGATTTTGGCCCCAGGGAAGAGGTGACTGAGAAGGGTAACAGCTGCCACTTGCCCAACACCTCCCAGCTCTGGGAGCACTTCCATGTGCCTCAGACCCCCTGATGCTCCAGCATCCCCGTGGACTGTGCAAGCTCACTGAGATTCAGTGTCTCTGTTTATGAGCTGTATTAGTTCCTCCTATAAAAGGAAGAAGCTGCAACCTAGAGATACAAACCGTTTGCCAGAGTCACACAACCAACGAGTGACGAAGCTGAGCTGAGCTTCCAGGTCTTCAGAGCACCAACTGAGGACCTTTGGTAGACACAGAGCTGCTGGCTCTGTTCTTCATTTCCACTTAATCCACCACATTTCCACGATGTCTACCTTGCTTCCGGGGGCCTTCCCTTCCTAATCAACCCCCAGCTACATCCTCTCAGGCCCCCCAAGCCCTGGAGTCCGTCCTGGGTGCCACAGATGCAAAACATGAGTATCTCCACCCCTCCCCACATACCTAGTGGGGCTTGAGGGTAAGCCATCAACCCAGATGGGGTCCTGTGGCCTGGCCACAATTGCATGGCTCAGGTGACTCCCTGGGGAACCTTGATGTGAGACCCGGCAGCTTTCAGAAGCATCCCGGGTGCTCACATTGTCCCCAGCCCTCTCTCTCCCTGCGCCCGTCTCTAGTTAAGCATTCCCTCCTGCAGTCTGATCTATTGCCCTCTCTCGTCTCTAGGCCATTGTGAGGGTCAGCCTTACTCTGAGCCCCAGTTCAGTTGTCAGTGGCCTTGGCACTCAGCCTCGCCCCATCTCTCGGGTTTGAACTGACCCACAGTGTCATTTCCTGCCTTAAACAGATTTCAGGGAACAGTGCTTCTTGGCTTCTGAACTCTTGAAGGCTGCCTGCATCCCCTAGGCCCAGGCCTTGCCCACCTGATTACAGACTCTTTCTTTACCCACTACTTCAGCAACTAGAGCCCTCCTTCTTCCTTACTTCCCACCACCCATTTTGTCAAAGGACCCATAATATATTGCCCTTCAAGTAGCCTCAATTTCAACACATTCATAAGACTGCAAATAGCTCTTTATGGAGTAGAATTAGACTATCCATTCCAGCTGTGACATTGGACAAATTATTGCTTTGAGATTTTACTTTCTTTCAGTAATAACAGGCATTCAATTAGATGACGCCTTTCTGCTGTAAAACTCTATGTATTTAGAGCGGAGGTATCTTTTCTTTTACCTGAGGACTCAGAGAGAGAAGACATGGTTATTGGTCTAGTGACTTTTAAGTCTCTCTGTAAATTTTCTCCAATAGATAAAGAGCTCTAATTTTTATTTCCAACTCATATCCCTCGTGATATTGCTTGAGAATGACCTTTTCTGTCTATATAACCATAGCACACTGGTCTTTTTTCTTTCTTACTTTCAAATCTACATTTGATACTTCTGTAAAATACCCTCAACCTTCTACGTTAAGCCACTTTTATGAAAAGCGTGATGATTTCCTTCAATCTGAAAGTGGTTTGGAGATTGAAAATAATGGAAACGACATGTCCCCCGGATGCTAATATGAAACATTGAAGTCACTGGATTTCAACTATTTCAAAGCTCTGTATCTTTTGTCTCTTGATATATGATTTTATTGTTGGCTAAATGATTAATTTTCATAATTCTTTTTCTCATTTCTGCTTCTTAGATTTTTTAAAAATTTCTTTATTTCTTGTCAGGCAGCATTAGCTCCCACCATATCCCTATAGAAGCTTCATTAAGTTAGTTACTCATTCACTCAGCGAATAAATTTTTGCAATCTTTGTTTCCTCAAATACTTTTACCCAAAGCACATGAGACCCATATGCTTTTTGGGTTTGCACAACCCAAAACATCTGTTTGAAATGAAAATTTAATTCATTCTATGTTTATAGGCATGTCGATTGGTAAAAAAAATTCTTTTGAATCATTATTTGGATTTTTAAAAATAGAGCCCAATATTATATTTTCCTCCACATGGATTTACTTAGCACTCCTATTTCATACTCCCAGGAACACAATCAAATTAGTTTCCCAGTCATCACTGCCTCTAGGTGAGGCCCTACAACTCGTTCTCACCAGTGGAATGTTCTAGAAATGATACAGCCACTTACAGACTTAGGGGCTTGTCTTCCCACTTCCCCCATTTGCTGACTGGATGATTCCAGGATGATCCTGAACGCTTGAGCTGGGGACGGCAGAACTGCGCGTAAGGCGCCGTGTCCCCGAGTTATGCTGTGGGAGGACAGTGAGTGACAAGTTAGAGTTCTGGGATTGTCCGATATAGCGCTCAGCAGACCTGGCGAACACATTCCTCTTACCCTTTCAGTCCAACAAACTCGTCTGCAGAGTCTTTAGAGTAAGTAGCCTTGCAACACAACATGGTCAAAGACGGTGCTTCATATGTGATTTATGACATACCTACTACTTACCCTGCCTTCACTTTGAGTAACATAATTTATGTCCCCTTGGCAGGATAAAAAGGGTTCAAAGCCATGAATACACATTGTGTCCTTTCAATTTTCCTTTGCTGCTCATCTACGGTGGCCTGTCCCACCTGTCAGAGTTCATCAGCTTGTCAAGATCTCTCCCTATTCTGGCAATTCATGAATACAGCGAGTGGGCTCTCTGGTGTGACTCAATCTCAGAAATCAAAACAGAGCATCCATATCTAGCCGTTTTCACTTCTTTCAGATCATTTAATGAACATAATCTGGTTTCTTTCAAAATAATGCTGTTATCTAGTTTCCTTCCTTAGTAGCTAGTTAAGCAATTCTGATTCTGGATTTCCGTGACCCAGTTTACTGGGTCCTTGAGCTCAGTTGGGGCTTTTCCTCTTACTCTTGCATCAGTCACAACCTCACTTCTTTAATGTAACCTCTGGTTTTTCTGTTTAAATGTGCTCCCTGTTTTTTCTATGTAATTTACAAATGTGAATGCCTTGGACCGTCTTCACGGTTGCCTGCTCGCCGCATCTTCACGCCACCTTTACCTCTTACAGCATAATTGCATCATGAGCTATACTCAGCTGTTATTTGGAGCAGGCACTGGGAACAACCTCCCTGCCCCAGCGCCTTAGAATCCTTTCCTCCACAAAGCCTCGGTACTTGGATTTCTCTGATTCCTGCCCTGATTCCTGCCATGGGATTTCCATGATTATTTCCCATTTTCCCTCTTTCCAAGTAACAGATATTGTGTGACAGTGAACAACGTAGATACAGTTGCTGCATCTTATAAGTAATGTCTTATTTTCCTTCTGCTGGTTTTACCGAATAAGCAACCTGAAGTAGCTTCATTTTGTGTTACTTTACATCATGAAGCCACGTCTATTCCAATGTGTCTAACTTGAGGTCATCCTCTACACTCCAGTGTCCCTGCACAGTGGCGTGGAAGAAAAGGTACTTTATCAATGCTTTTTGTTGGTGAGTTGGTAATGATTGTGACCCCATTCCTAATTTCCTCAAGCTCTTCGTCTGATGACAACCAGCTATCCTCATTTTTCTTCCACGTCCTGCAAACCCTCTGCAGGCATCATTGATTTTTACTTGTCAGCAGCTCTGAGTTCCAGTCTTATACTCAGAGAGTCAACCTGCCCTTTGAACCGGCCATGGCTGCTGGCTACTGTGGATGGAGGAGGCAGCAGGGCCAGAAGGAAAGAGAAGCTGGCAAAGTTGTAACTTCAGGGCTGTCTTTGAATGAGAAATCCCTGCCTTTAACCCTTAGGTGGTAGCAAAATGAAACAAAACATTTCACTAGATTTGCAGGGAGACAAGGAGCCTGCCTGACTGGGCAGCCTTCTCTCTGGGGGCGTCCTCAGGTGGGGTGACCTGTTTCCTCACATTTGAGTAAATCGTTAAAGGTGTGCATCCGTTCACGGTTCAGCCTCCACCCTCGGCTGCCGGGGGCCCACCAGGCTGATGTCTAAGTTCATTTACTTGCTACCCAAGATTCACACATCAGATTATCAATTTTACTGTCTTTTGTCAGAAGAAAATCTACACAGCTCTGAGTTCTTCAACGATTTAGAAATAAACCCAGAAAGTCTTTCCAGCTTTGTTCTCTCAGCTTCACTCTCTCCGTCTTCTAGAATCCTTCACAAAATGAGTGAGTTTGCCCTGGAAGCTGAGGCTCTGGAGGAGGTCTCAGAGCCACTGCTCATGCCTGTGATCTCACCCTGGAATCTCTAAGAGACAGTGCTCCAGCCTTTCAAATCTCAGTATTGCCCCACAATAAATACTGGGAGGCGGCCTTTAACTAAAACGGCTTTTCATCCCCAGCATAAATATATTCCGGATATATCCACTTCCTCCACCACTGCTCCCACTTTGGTACAAGCCCCCTCCACCTCTCACTGGCACTGCTGTTCCTAGTTGGCCCACATGTCGCTGCTACTGCCCCCAGGAACTCTGTGGACCATTATCACCCTTCCGACAAAGGCAAAGAAATGGATGCCCAATAAACTAGAATGTAAGGTGCTTTTTCTCTGTGTTTCACAAATGTGCTTCAATCAAGCACACAAGCTGCAGGATGGAAACAGTTGGGGCAGTCACCTAAATGCACACTTGCCTTCAGCCAAGTCTTCACTTAGGCTGGTCTAGACAGAAGTTGACTCTATTTATAAAGCTGTCCACAGATGTGGGATCCAGAGATAGCGGGCCTGGGCTTTGGCCGTCTGTATATTGGCTGTATGACCCCGGCCTTCCCTGGGTGGTGGGTACAGCAGCCATAGCAGCATCAATCTCTGTCCCAGTGCTTTTGGGCACCTCACCAATGACACTACCCCCTCAGCAGCAAGCAAGGCAGAATCCTTGCCCCCCACTTAGAACACACAAAATATACAGCCTTCAACTGCTAGGTCACAGATACGATGAAGGGGAAATCAAATACTCGTAGAACTAAATCACAGGCATGTTTTGCTGACTGGGTTACATAATGAGCTTGTCTCGCTGCAGAATTGCAGGGAAAATTAGCTGAAGGGAGGAGGGACATGCTGAACCGGAATCTTTCACGGGGACTTGGGCCTAGTCTCTTCCAAGACAGGCGAGCAGGCACATCCCCGCTCATCTCTGCGGTCAGACTAAGGCTCTACATCTTCATGCCCTCCCTCCCCTGCCCCTAAATTTCTCACCTTCTCCTAGGACGACCCTCCTTAAACATCCTCCTCCCTTACAAATCTACCACCGTCCTTCTAGTCCCTAGTGTCATCCTTGACCCTTCCTTCTATCTGGTCCCTCGTGTCCATCACCAACTCGTGTGCATTCCTTCAGATGTTCCTTAGACCCTCTGGCACCTCTGCAGCAGACCCTAATCATGTCCCGCTGGACGACACGTTTCCCTGGGGTGGTCCTCTCTTCACCCTCCTCCCAACTCCATCCTGCTCATCGGGTTCATTTCTGCCAAGTGAACTTCTGGAAGCACAATTTTCTCTAAGTCATTCTGCTAAATATGAATCGGCGTAGTTCCCCATGGCTTATTCATTCATTTAAAAAAAATCCTTTCATCCCCCAAATTTTTAAGTCAGGCCATATGCTGGGTGCTGAGGAGGAGGATGAACAAAACATTCTACAGCTAACTTCCCACGTGTGAGTAAACGCCACCCTCTTTTGTGTAATTTGTATTACTTTACCATCTCTCAGGCAGGCCTCTGCTGTCATTGCTTCCCCAAATTGGAGTTCCGCCTTCACTCATTTTCATCCTGTGGATTTTGCTCATCGTGAAAGGACCAGTTCAAAGCCTCCCCCTCCAATAATTCTCTGAATTTATATCACTTACAGATCGACTTCCCATCTTTCGCTGTCTTATTTTTTTAATGCTGTTACCTTTTCATATGTGTAGATCTTATCCCCTCAGTTAAATATAAACATAAACACCTTGAGAGGGGTTCTCGCACAGTGTCTAGTTGCTACAGTATTTTGCAGTGTTTTTTGAGTAACTGAGCGATCTGTATAGAAATTTATTTTTTGAGAGATCTACTCCCTTATCAGCAAAAGTCATGTATAGGTTTTTGTCATCACACTAAATTATCCAATTGAATTTCTACCGTTTAAACTTTTTACTAAATCTTTAATAAGCAGATATTTAATGTCTACACTGAAAATTGTTTAAAAGTTCTATTTGTGAAACAGGAGACATGCTTAACGTCAGGATGTCGTGTTTTACTTCTTGTTGTTACTCACTGCGTTTAGCATGGCATTGAGCATACAGCAAGTGCCTGACTGAAAAACAACGGCTGGTGATTTTCTTTGTTTTTTTAATGGTTGACTTCTTGCCATACTTGGTCATTACATTCCGACGTTGTTGAAAGCAAGATTGCGTTTTGCCCACCGCTGCATCAGCAGTGTCCAGCACAGGCCTGCTACCTATTAGAAAGAAAAAGACTCAGTGAATGGGGTGAATGGATGGATGGAAGGATGGATGGATAGAGTAGCAGAGATCTCTGCCAGTCTGGGCTATTAGAAATTTCCTGAAGAAACTGGTGTTTGAGCTGTGCCTTAAAGGCTAAGGAAGATTTACATGTGTGGGATGGTAATAAGGGCAAACCTGGGCAAAGCAAACATCTTAAGCAAAAACTTGATGAGCCAGAAGAGTCTGACTGAAGTTGGCAAGATATGAAGTGATTGAGAAATAGGGTTGATGACTGAAAATGTTCTTGACATACCTATGAGTCCATTAAAAGGGATTTAAGCTCCTTGAGGACATGGCCAGTTCAGGGTTGTGTTCCCAGAGCTTGGCACAGTGCCTACCGCCTGGAAATAATGGAATAACAGTTTGTAGATGACTGATGACCCTTCACCACTTCTCTGAAGTCACCTCTGTCACTGTTTCCATGGCTCACTCTGTTATCCCAAGTCACAACCTCGTCCTTTCTTACACTCGACTCCGAGTCTTTGCATTCGCTCTTTCCGTTTCCTGAGACACGTCTTACTCAGCTCCATTCTCACTGGCCTTCCTGCTCTTCCTTGAACATACCACCCTGAGCTCTTTGCACGCGCCCTTTATTTGGTCACTCTGCTAGGAAAATTCTTCCCACCTATTTTTGAGGGACTTGATCCCTCCCTTCACTTAAACCTCTGCTCAAAATCTCTGTCGCTTCCTCCAGAAGCCTTCCCTGCCTGCCTGTGTGAGCAGTGCCTCTCTCCTTCTGTCATTCTCAGTTCCTCAAGTTTTATTTCTCTATCGTTTTACTTTTCTTAATAGCACATATCGACACCTTACATTATTAGGGTTATTTCTTTATTGCTGGCCCCCTTCCCTGTTGGAATGTAGGCTCTCGTTCTGAAAACCTCACAGAGTGGTGAGGACTTCTCTTGTGCACTGCTGTTTCCCTCGAGCCTACCTAGAACACAGTGCTTGACACATAGAAAGCGCTCAATAAATACTTGTTGAATAAATCAGTAAGTAGATTAAATACCTTTTCCTGAAATGGAGGCCCTTTTATACGTATATTCCAATGTGCCTTTAGAGTGACTAAGTCCTAGAACGTTAAAGGTAGAAGGGACCACGGTAGAATTATCTTATCCACCCAAAGCATTTTAATGAAGCACAGACCAAGGAGGCCCAGACAGGTAAAGCCCACGTCGGAGGCCAGATCACACAGTTAATTGGTGAATAAGCCAGAATTAGAAACTTGGTCTCCTGGGTAGACAGTAAGCTTACCTAACTCACGCCAAGTCCTTCCAGTTCAGCTGCGCTGGCTGAGAAAAGCTGCCGTTTGTGCCCCATCTCCTTCGTCTGCTCCTCCATCTTCATACCCCGTGCGGTTCCACGTATCCAGACCTCCACACACGCTTATCTTGCCGGGACTTGTTACTGTCTGCTTCGTGATTCTTTCCCAAGGAACTTCGTCCTTTTACCGCCTACCTGTGCCAAGCTGAGAGCGCCAGACACCTGAAAATGGTTACAACTTACCTGGGAGCTTGGGAAGGGGAAGGAGAACCAAGGATATAGAAGGTGGCAGCCCCCTTACAACCTGCAGGGCTGGCTGTTATAGCCCTCATTTTCAGATGTTGAAACTGAGGCTCAAAGAGATAAGCCACATAATTAGTGTTAAATAAACTTCTAAGCCCAAAATGAGGCTGCCCCTGCCCCAGGTGCACCATCAGCAAAATGAAACTCAGATAATTTCCGTGTCCCCATAGATGCTTTACTTGACCAGAAACTCAGTATATCCAGTCAGCCAGTCCCCAAACGCCAAGCTAACTCTGGTCTTTACGCTATTTCCTGTTCCTTCTCACCCCAATCTGGTCCCTGCCAATCAGATATTTTCTATTTTTTTTCTCTTCTTTGTTCTTTATTCTTTACCCTATAAAAGTTCTTGTATCCTACCCTATTTTGCAGTTCACCAAATGGAATCTGTCAGCTTTGTGATGTGTTAAAAGTTTGTTTGTATCACCTAAATTTTCTTCTTTAATCTTTTTTTTTAACACTTGGTAAGAGTTGAACTTAGATCTTTAACTCCAAATTTAATACTCTTTTTAGTCTATCAGAGGCTCTTAACCTAGGGACCCTGGGAAACCCACAGAAAGCAGATGGGAAACATTTATGAGCCAAGGATCCATATCTTTCATCAGATTCTCAAGTTGAGCCATGGCCACCAGAAGGCTGGGGTGTGGGCTGTGGCCACGTGCAGGGGTCGGGCTGGTGGCCCCTGGTGTGATGGAGAGAAAGGACCAGGAGAAACAGAAGTGAAGGAGGGCTGTGTGTTGCTCCACTTGCCCAGTGTCAACATCACTCTGAGCTGACGTCCCAACTCCAGGGGGGCACGGGGTGTCAAGTGATCTGGTCCAAGTCTATGCACTCTCCATGGCATTTATAGACACATTCTGCTCACTGAGGGAAACATACAATATTGGTGGGTGTTGTGGGCCTGCCACAAGTTAGAATCCTTGGGTAGCGGTGGGAGGGACAGAGAGGCCACTGGGACAGGGGCTGGGCCTGAAATTAATCATCTCTTGAGCATGTGGTGATGTAGCTGTGTTGTGATCTGGAATGGAGAGGAAAATCAATATTTCTCTGACTCTAGGAATGGAGTAGAAACAACCATTGATGAATTAAAATCTAATTTTCCTCTGGACTTCTGGGCCACAGGCCTTCCTGGGTATAAGAGGAACGGAGATTTGAAGTACTGTTATTGTTCATTTAACAGGTATTTGTAGAGAATTCACCGCTACCGCCAGGCATGGTGCTAGGGCCTCCGTGTCATATAAAGGTGAGCCAGGCACAGCCTGTATGTGCGTGTGTTACACAAACAAGTAATCACAATTGAAGGTGACAAGCCCTATACCAGAAACACTGTGAAACACTGTGACAAGCCACGGGAGCACCTCTAGGGGAAAGAAAGTTTATACCCAGGGAATGAGAAGCAGTCCTATTGGAGGTGACACGTCAATTCGATTAAATAAACACATTTCAAGTGTCAGGCACTGTACTGGCACGGGCCTGGAAGTTGTCTGGACACAGAATATCTGCTGTCAAGGAGCTCAAAGCCCAGCCACAGCCCTAGAAGCATGGAAATGACAACTTGCTACAACAAAGGCCCTGAGTCTGCAGCGTAGGGCAGCATGGCTCTGGGAACAACAAACTGTGTGTGTGTGTGTGTGTGTGTGTGTGTGTGTGTGTGTGTGTGTGTGCGCGCGCGCGCGCTCGTGCGAGCCTGAACATGTATCCTGGAGAAAGTGATGCTTGAGTTAGGAGGATAAATTAGAATTTAAGGGCTTGCAGGTAGAAAGAAGCATAGATACAAAGGTTTCCAAAGAGAAGCAAAAATACTAGTCTTTATAGAGTGTTCACTTGGGGCCAAACACCATGCTAAGTACTTTGCAGGCATTATGTCACAGAGAGACCCCCCCCTTTTTTTTTTAACATAATAGTCCTTTCTTGAATAGAAATGACACTCATTCCCAAAAGGGCCTACCATTGAACATGGTAGCACATCCATCCATCCATCCATCCATCCTTATCCATCATCTATCTATTCACATTTATCCCAGTGTTTATTCAGGAATCAGACACAGAATTTTATTTTCTTGAGAAATTATAGTTTTCTTCAAATAGCAGAAAATACACTTTCAAAAGTATTGGCTTAAGTATTCACTCTATTAGGTTGGCTGAGTGATTACTGAGACTTTGTTTGGAAGACAGGTTATAAACTAGAAATGTGTGGTTTGTCAGAGGGCAGTAGTGGTTATGAATTGGGAGCTTTAGTTCTATAAGCCCTGCGGACTCGGTAAAGTTTATGTGAGACTGGAGGACTCAAATGGTGGACCTGCCAGGGGTGGTCCAGAGTAGAAACTCCTTACGGAAAGCAGTGTGGATCACTGTCATCCACTGAACTGGACAATCTTCCGTGTTTTCAGATTGATCAAGGAACTATTTCCTTGGCAAAAACCCACAGAAGCATTGTTTTCCTTTGAAAGCACTGTTTCTTCCGTGAAAACAGACTGACTGCAGGATAGTAGTCTCTGAAGGAAACGGAGGGGGGAAGGCACTGTGAGTGCCTACTCTTTGGAATGGAGATTATTTGACGGACTTTAGTCGTGAGTGTGGAGGGCATGATTTCTTCCTCTTTGAACGTATTTTCCAACTTCATCCATATCTACTTGTACTTCTTTCCCTCCAGCCTCAGAAGTTTTTTTCCTCTGCTAGAAGCTTTACCTGCTTTCAGAAACACTTACCTCCCTTCTCTACCAACACTGAGATCTGACTCCACCAATAATTCCTGTTCCTACTTCATTTTCAGTCTCTCCCATTTTTTTGGCTTCTGACTCAAAGCTTATAGGTTTACATGCTCTAATCTCTCCCATCTTTATAAGTTAACGCTACAAACAAAATAAATATGCTTAAACCCTGTGTTCCTTTTAGCAAATATGTTTCTTCTCTCCTTTATTTTTTTGAGGTATAATTGACATATAACGTTTTATTAGTTTCAGGTGTACAACATCATGATTTGATACATAGATATTGCAAAATGACCACCATAATAAGTCTAATTAACATCCATCACAATTACTACATTTTGTGTATTCTTAGATGCATAGTTTTCTAGATGTTAACATCTTTGAAATCAGGGTGGGTGGTAGATTGTTTGCAAAATGGCCACCATAGTCTTCCTCCTTGTACCCATGTCCTTGGGTGATTCTTTCCCACATGGATTCTTCACCGGCCACTTGGCTTGCTTTGGCCAACGGATCAGCAGCAAATGTGATGCAAGCAGAGGTTTGAAAAGCAATTGTACACTGGGGTTTGTCCCCTTTGCGGACCTGGAGCCCTGAGACCACTGATTGAATATGCTGGAACTAGCTTCCTAGGGTGGCCATGTGGAAGAGAACTGAGGGACCACAGCAAAGAGTCTGACAACCATCAAACATGTGAGCAGGGCCACCCCAGACTATCCAGCCCCAGTTTATCCACCAGCTGACCAGCTGTTGGAGAAGCCGGGGAGAGACCAACAGAGGAACCACCCAAGTGCCAGCCCAAGTGCCAACCCGCAGAGTCATAAGCTAGTAAATGATTCTTATTTTAAGCCACTAAGTCTTAAGGTGATTTGCTATAAGAGCTAATCAATATAGGGTACATCTTCCAGTTGACGGTATCTTAGAATTATAATGGGCAGCATTTTTTTTTCTTTTTCAGGGATACGTAAAGTAATGGCGCATCTTGCAATTGATTGTGATTTAGACTGGACAAAAATACAGTATTATACTCACCTGGCAGAGAAGGCGGCCAGGGACGAGAGGGGTTTTTGCTCTAGGTCTGTAACCAGGAAGGTGTGGAATATGAACCAAGCAGTCTGACTCCAGAGCTTTTGCTCTTTACCTGCAAGTAGCCCCTTCCCGTTGGAGAGGGGAGTGGCAGACAGCTGGTTGGTGAGGAAAGAAGGGCACCTTCGAAGTTCTTGTAAAGAGTCTTAACTTTACTGGTGGACAATGAGAAGCTAGTTGAATTGGAAGGTGGGCCTGCTTTTAATTTCTCTGTGATCGAGTAAAGAAAATCTTCATCCCATTTCAAGAAACAGAAAGTGGAGTGTTGTGGGGGTGCAGGGTGGAGTCTGGAAGCCCTGGCCTCACGCGACAGCTCTGTGTTGGAGAGCGCGGCATGGCCGGGAGGGGGCCTGAGGGTAAGCCTGGGAGAGCTGGCGGACTCTCACCCAGCAGGAAGGGGAAACCCACAGGAGCGATTGCCTATGCAGCTGTGGACCAGTGCGCCCTAATATAATGAAGTCAGTGGGTCCAGCACATTTAAAAAGTAAAAGAGATGTAGGAAAAGGGAGGACTATGGCTTAATTAGGGCCAAGACACGTGATAACTATCCATAGTTACAAAAAAGTGTCAGTTTGGTGAAAATATCCTCCTTCCCTGTGGCTGTAAGCCCAAAAGAGCTGCGCTAGCAAAGCTGGACAGGAGCACAGTAACACTGCAAGAAGTCCTGCCAGCTGTGAAGCTAACGTAGCTTGATTTTCAGGCCTCCCCCCCCCCCCTTACAGGAGTCCCTTCTAAGACCCGGGAATGGGCTCGAGCAACGTGTTCACACAGTTAAGTGTTTCCGCAAAACTGGAAAAAGGGAACTAGAGTTGGGCATATATTACTGTGGGTTTGGGGAGAAATATTTCCGAGATGTTCAGTCATTTGTATGTATGTTTATAACCTTCCCGGTGTAGGAGTGCCTTCAGGGCTATTCTCTCTGCCAACTCACCTAGCATCCCGGCAGGAAGGTTCAGGGCCAGTGGTCATATCTCCTCATCAACATGTCCTAAGGCTTCTGGGAGTATGTGGGCAATGAAAGAGAAACATGAGGTGAAAGGTACATGGCCAGAAGCTACACTACTGAAGATTCTTCTGGTCAGTGCTCCTCTAAAATGGAAAGCACTGGATTTGGCTCTCATCAACATCCAATCAAAACTATCAATTAAAAAAGTTTATCAGCCATGTTGAAGGAAAGGATGGACTTTCCCTCTATTTTCTCTATAGAAAATTATATTATAAAAATGTCATAGGTAGTCTTCCTACCCAAAATCCATACCTTAGGCTTATAGCGAGAAAACATCAGACAAATTCCAATAGAAGGACATTTTACAAAATAAAATGACCAGTATTTCTCAAAAGTAAGAATCTGTCACAGCCAAGAGGAGTCTAGAGAGATAACCGCAAAATGTAGTAAAGCGTCCTGATCAGGAACAGAAAAAGGACATTAAGTAAACACTAAGGAAATCTGAACGAAGCATAAACTTTAGTTCTAAAAATGTATCATTACTGGCTCATTAATGTTAACAAATGCACCATACTAATGTTAGATGTTAAGAATAGCAGAGACTGGTTGTGGGTTTATGGAAACTCTGCAATTTTTCTGTAAATCTAAAACTGTTCTAAAAAGTAAAGTTGTTTAACAGTGCCGTATATTGGGGCAATTAATGAGTATCAGCCACAGTGTTAGAGGGAAAAACTTTTTATAGAAGTAGGAAAAAAGAATAAACTTGTTAGTATTTTTGCTAGTTTTTGTGAAATGTATGCTGTTAGAAACTTCTAAAATTTGTAATTAACTGTGATTTCTGCTTTCAGTCTAAAGAAACAGTCACTTTTGTATCCAATTTTATAGTTTTCTTAAAGAGGCCCCCTAAATTACATAAGATTCTGGCTCCGCAGAACCTGAATCCATGCTTGGTTAATCGTGTGAATGGTTAGAAAATATGTCCAGTTCAGCAACTGAGTACGTCCTGTGTGTAAGTACTCTGCTAGGACTTACAGAGGAGCACGGGTGGTGGTGCCGGTGGTTCACGAAGATTAATGGGATACAGCTCTCCAGACACTTACAGTTTCATGGGGGAAACAGTTATATACCTAATGTAGATGTAGCCTCCAACAGATTGAGTGACAGACTCCCAGCCGCAGATGCCAGCCCTGACTTTAACCATCCACCTCCCAAGCTCTGGAAGTAAAAGCACATTGGCCGTTCCTAATTGATGTGCTTCAGAGGACTGTGCTCAAAAGCAACAGATGTAGACCATTAATAATCATCACAACTTTGCAGCAGGCAATTACAAGTGAGAGTTTTGGAGACAAGGCCATTGTCAACTTGCCCCTCAGCTTGTCCCCAAAAGGACTTTGACTCTCTTTAGCTTCTCTAGAAGATTGATCAATCAGTTTTAGACAGACGTAGATTTGGATCTAGCCAGAATTGGTCACAAAATTTTAATCAAGCCAACACGTAATGGAGGTGAGAACAACCGAAAAGACTCAAACTTCTGTTGAGAAATTTGCTGCATGGCAGCGTCTACAGGCTCTTGTTCACTTGGCCAGAGAGGTGTTTGGAAGAAAGTATGAAAGAGGTTTAAGACTGGATTTCTACTTCTCCATGAATCACAGGATGGAACCTGAAACCATGATGTCTGGAACCTTCATTTAATAAGAAAACTGAGGCCACAGGCTGTCAGTCCTTGTGACACCCTTCTCAGAAGGTGACCTTATCTGGAGATAGAGTCTTTACAGAGACAATCACGTTAAAATTGAGGTCATTACCGCGGACCCTAATCCAGTTTGACTGGTGTCCTTATAAGGAGAAATCTGGACACAGACTTGTATAGAGAGAAAACCACGAGAGGAGACACAGGGAGAAGATGGCTATCTCCCAGCCCAGGAGAGAGACCTGGAGCAGATTTTTTCCACACAGACAGCAGAAGGCATCAACTCTGCTCACACCTTGGCTTTAAACCTCTAGCCACCAGAACTGTAAGACAACACATTTCTGTAGTTGGAGCCATGCAGTTTGTGGTTATTTGTTATGGCTTCCCTGGCAAACTAACACACCACAGAACTCGGGAAGTGTCTGAGAAGGCACCAGGGCTGAAGGACAGGCGGGAGAAGTGAGGAGGGAAAGGAGGGGCTGCAATGATGAAATCATGGGTGGGAAGAAAGAGAGCCAGGCAGAGATCTAAACCCAGGATTAGCCAAGTGGAAACCAATAAAAATGAAAGTGGAGTCCTTCTTTTTTTTTTTTTTATCTTTTCGATGAGGAGTCTAGATCTAGGAGACCTAGCGGGGGAAGGGTGTCTAGGAGAACTGAGCTGTTACAGAGGCCACGGGAGTTGGGGCTGCCCACACCGTCAGGGTACCCGGTGCCCCAAGCACCAGGGGTGGACACAATGACTGCTGCCATGTTCAGGTGTTCTGGAACAGTGAGAGAAGCCTGGGGAAGTCCTTAGGACATTATCCTGGGGTCAACTGGAGTATGCCTGAGGCCTCGAGTGAGCACAAGCTCACCGCAATGTAAGCACAATTACATCTCCCTGACTATTATGGCCACAGTCTGGAGGCCGACTGCCTGAGTTCCCAGGGTACTTTTGCCCTCACTAGCAACCTCTCTGTGCCTCAGTTTCCTCTGTGTAAAAAGGAAATAACGACTGCCCCCAGCTCCCAGGGTTATGATGAAGATTCAATAAGAATGTGTATGAAATGTTTCAGTAAATGGTGTCTGTCCGTTAGGGGTGTTTGTTATAACAATATTTCTTCTCATGCCTCAAATTCAAAGCAGCACTAGGTAAGAAGCCTCCACACCGTGCTGGGCACAAGTACCACTGTGACTGGGACCGCGGTTATTAGAGGTTAAGGATGCTGGCAGGCCTCATGTACTAGGAGGAAAAATAACACCTGGGCCTGAAAAAATTGCATTGGCCTCTGAAAGCCCCCTATGGGCATCTATAGAAGCAGACAGAAGCCCTCAGAACCGCACAGCCAGGACTGAGCAGCAGACAGGGCCCAAGAGCTTGGCAGGTGGATACCGCCCTTGAGCAATGTCGAACCTGGGCTTTGCTCCAGCTATACCCGGGCTGATTGGTCCCGGGTTGCTTAGGTCCAGGGCTCTGCAGAGGTCGAGGCCAGAGCCCTCCCCTTCGGGACCGTGGCGAAACCTGTCGTGTTAAAAGGGGTCGTGTGCAGGTCACTGCCAAAGAAAACAGGAAAGGAAAGCCCTCTGGCCCTCAGAGCGCCCGCCAAGAAGTCAGCGGGGCACGCGGTGAAGGGTGGAAGATGGGGAAGGGCATCTTCTTGGCTGAGTCATCACAATTTACCCTTTGCCCTTCCTCGGATTCGTTATGAAATCCCAGGGCAGTTCGGGAGGCTAGAAATGAGCTTGCAGGTTGCCTCCCTGCACCCGCCCACCTGCCGCTGGCCCAGCACGCGCGCCACCAGACGGAAGGCGAGCGCGCGGAGGGGGCGTGGTCAGAGACGAGGGCGTGGCCTGCGGCCGGGGCGGGGCCTGAGGGCCGGGAGGGCGCGGCACGCGCACAGGCAGCAGCCTGGCTCCGCGGCAGAAAGGCCTGGGGCGCAGCCAGCTCAGCGGCGACGGCGGCGCCCTTAAATAGCATCCGGAGCCGGCGCAGGGCAGGCAGTGGGCTGCTGTGACAGCCGGCGGCAGACGGCCGGAACAGCAGAGGAGGTGAGTGCTCTTGCCGCGGGGAGCCGCGTCCGTGCCCGCTGCAGCTCCGGGGTCTGGGCGGCTGAGGCGCGGGGCCGAGGCTGCCCCGCGGGCCCGAGCCCGAGAGGCGGTGGCCGCAGCGGAGGCGCGCGAAGGGCCCTCGGCGCTCGGGGACGTTCCGCTTTTCCGGCCTCTGCCCGGCGGCTCCCGGTTCCCGCCGCAGCAGAGGCCTCCGGGCCGCCCGAGCCGCCGCCGCTTCCTGTGTCGGAGCCTGGGATGCTCGCCCGCCGCTCCCCACGGGCGGCGCGGGCACGGGGCTGGTGCACGGCGGGGTGCGGGCGCCGCGCGCCGCGGGACTGGGTCCTTGTTTGGGTGGCGGCTGGGACTGGCCCGGCGGGAAGCCGAATCCCCAGCTGTGGCTGCGAGGCGTTGATCCTGCGGGGCCGTGACAGTGCTCTCTCCGCCGGGGCCTCCCTCTTGCCCCCGCGGCAGTGGTGTGAGGCGCGCTCCGACCGCTCGTGGAAGCGTCGGAGCCGGCTGTCCCCCAGTCTCGGCGTGCTGGTGGCCCCTGTGCCGGGCGCTTGCGAGAGGGTCAAAGGCAGCATCAAAAGCCGGTTGCCACATGTGGAAATTCTCGCGGTGCCTCCAGAGGAGTGCCCTTAGCCGCTGCACGAAGCCGTGATGGAGTCACTTTAGGAGCCTGGCATTTTTTTGAAATCAGAAAGCAAAGATGATACCTATCACATTGCAGCCTAGACAGAGAGAGGTGGTAAGTGACTTGAAAGAACACGTGCACGAGAACCTAGAGACAGATGGCTCCTGATAATCAGTGTGTACGTTAGAATTGTAACTCCTTCCCCACCTCACCCACTTTCAGGGTTATGGAGCTTAATTAAGACCATTATAATAAAAGTGCGCCTGCTTTGAAGTGAAGACTGGTGCAGGAGTATCCAAAGTGCCCCGACCGTTAATATCCTTCCTTTTATTTTTGCCCGTTGCTTAGCATGAGAGAAACTGGTGAAATTTCACCTTTCTAACACATTTCACCTGTGATTATCTAAGTGCAAACAATCAAAACCTTCTGGCCTATTGTGCATTTTCAGGTGGCAGTGGCATGTTGGATTGGCTTAAAACTTAAGTTTTGAGTTGACAGTCTGGTTGGGTGGCCTTGAGAAGGTGGAACTTTTAAAGGAACCCTTTCTTCCCATAGGTGTGGAGCCAGCCTTGAGAGATGTTCTTACTTGTTCCAATTTAGCTCAAAGAATTTCTTCCCAGTCTGAAACTTGACTCCTTATTTGTGAAAAGATTGCATTAGACTGAAGTCTTTCACAAGCCAAAATTCTGTGATGAGAAATAGGAAATCCTTAAGAGCAGCACACCTCATACCTTCCCCTCCCTCACTTAAGATAGACACATCACAGACTGTGTGTCACAGACCTCTGATTTCTGCATTTACTGTAAATTGAAAAGACTTTTAAAAATCACCCTTCTCTCACACTTATAAGCATTTTAACCTATTTCTTTCCAGTCTCTGTTATGAATATGTTTTATTATTGGCAATATTTTGTATTATTATTGCGGGCAACCTGGCTACAAAGAAGCTCTGGGCTTTTAAATTTAGTCATTTAAGAGATAGATGCTTGTAGAGACAGATATCTATGTATATCATTAAAGTCAAGTTTTCATAGCTGTCTTTGCTTTGGGGTGAAGTTTGGAATGGCTGAAAGTGTACCCGCGTGCCACAATGTCATGTTTGATGTCCAGGTCTTGCTACGTCTTTGGTTTTTGGTGTAGCTGTCTTGTGGGAAGTGGTTGTGTTTGGAGGAGGGGCTGGGGAAAGATCACTTTGTGATGTCATTACAGCTGGGGATTTCTCCTCTCTCCCTTCAAGTTTCACTTTTCTGGAAAGAGCGAGACTATAGGAATAGTAGTAATTTCTAGATGTGATACTCAATAGTCTTAGAGGAGTAGATAATTTTTCAAGGGCAGTTGCTGAATTTATTGTGCATATTTGCCAGTTAATCCAACGTCCATTATTTATTTGCACTTACTGTCTGTTATAACCAAATTCTGTCAGTGTGGACAGAATTAATAATGTTTTGTGAACAGGACTGCTTGGATGATGCAATGGGTTAGACTCCTGTGTTAGAAAATACAAAAGAACTTCCTTTCAGGTGGCTCAGAGCTGTGGGTGTCCTAAGGCCTCTATAAGCCCTGCTCTCTGACAGGCCGCGGCCAGTCGGGAGGTAAATTGAAGGTGCCAGAGTTTTTATTGAAGGTTGTTGGTCCAACTTGGTATTCAAACAAACACGTTAGACTCACTTTGCTTTGACATTCATGGCTGGAGACCAAGTCTCAGTGAACAGAGCTGTTCTGAAGCTGCCAGTGGTTGAAGTTGAGTTTCAACATTCTAGTACTTAGAGGAGCTTCAGAGAGCTGTTAAACTCGAACCCTGAAGCCAGAGCTGA
Source organism: Camelus ferus (assembly GCF_009834535.1). NCBI lineage: Eukaryota > Metazoa > Chordata > Mammalia > Artiodactyla > Camelidae > Camelus > Camelus ferus. The sequence continues at coordinate 17,832,097 of NC_045721.1, forward strand.
TGCTGTAGGAAGCAGGGGAAGGGGTAATAGGTCAGGAGTAGAGCGCATGCCTGACAGGCAGGAGGTCCTGGGTTCCATCCCCAGTACCTTCATTTAAAAACAAACAAACAAAAAAATACCCAACTACACTTCAATAAATAAATAAAGTTTTTTTTTAAAGTTGATTCTGTGAAAAGACCAATTAAGTTAAAAAAAATTGAGGCAAATTTACCACTGCTTGTGTCTGCAACTCCATTTCATTTCCCCTCTGGTTCCTTACCTAATGTTGAATGGCAACTCTTGAGAAATTCTGTTTTGTGTAAGTCTGAGGTGATACATAACATGTACCACAGCGACAAGAGAAAACTGTCATGTAATCTGAGTTAGGTTCATTTTTCTGCTTTTTTACATCCTCACATTTAGAAGTTCTTGACTGTGTCAGAGATGACACAGTATTTAGTTGGTTGTGACCTTTGTGGAGTCAGGAGGGGAGGACGAAATAGAGTGGAGCCTTGCCTGACCTGTGGCCGGCTTGGAGAGATGGCACATTCTTTGGACAAAAACCTAGCTGGAGGTGAGGACTCTGGTCCCCTGTACTTCCTGCTGCAGAATACATTCAGCTGGAGATCAGGGTCTTGTCTCCAGCTCTAAGATTTCAAGACTGGTGGCTCCATGTAGTTTCCAAGTCTTAAATAAAAATTTGAAAGCTGTCTAATATCTAAATCAAAACCACTTACCTCAGAAAAGATATATAAAAAAACATATTTATATAAATATATATAATTATATATTATATGTAATTTATATGAAAGATACATATATATTTTATAATAGGAATCTATGCTTATAGAAAATTTGGGAACTATTAAAAAATAAAGGTCTTTAGGAGATTAAATAGTATTAACATTTTCATGTATTTCCTTTTTGTGTTTTTCTTAACAATTTAAAAAATTTAAGCCTATATTTTTAATTGAAGATAAAATTTTTAATAATTTAATTTTAATCACCTGAGTTATGTTGTGAACATTTTTCCATGTTACACACTCTTGAAAAAAATGAGTTTTGAGGATGACTTAGTTGGTTTATGGGACATGCCATAATTTATTTACCTCTCCCCTGTTGTTGGATATTTAGAAACAATTGTCTGTTTCAAAAGTTTACCAAGCTTCTTAGATATTTCAGTATATCTTTTTTTTTTTAAGTTAGGGCATGTTCTGCTTTAATACTGTTGAAATTGGCAATGTTTTAGAAATTATTTTTATTAATGAGTGGCTTTAATGGACTTTTGGGTTCATGTGTTCTAGTCAAAAGCTGTTGAAATAAGGATTTCATGCTATGGAAAGATAAATGGAAAGAAGTTTGGGCATCACAGGAGGAAATGTGGGTTGCCTTTTACATAATTTCCTCCTTCTGGGAGGGACTTCTGATGAGTGTATTATCTGTCCATTTGCACACTTTTGGCTGCTATAGAAATTGGTACTTTCCCCTCAGGTTTTGTTGTGGGGGAAAATGTCCATATATGTAAGGCCAGAATGCCCTGAATACCATTTTTTTTTTTAATTAACCAGAGTAAAGAGACAGTTGCTACAGGAGCTAGTTTCTCCCTCAGGGCTCAGCTGTCAGGGACAGAGCAGGGCAGTGGCAGCTGACTGACGAGGTGGCCGCAGCCCAGCATGGGCAGAACTGGGGCAACTGGCGGCACCAAGCCCTTTGCTTGGTGCTTCTGCTCTGTTATCCCATTCATCCTCCCCACTACCCTGAAGGTGGGTCCTGCTATTATCCGTATTTCACAGGAGGTCAAGGAGCAGTTGCAGAGGTTTAAGTCTCCCAGACCAGAGTTTGAACCTGGGCAGTCTGGTTTCAGGGCCAGAGCACCTGATGGTTTGGCTTTACTTCTAGAACTTGAAGGCTTCTGAGTCCATGGGGGCCTGGAAAGTTCCAGTGATCCAACTGGTGGCAAGACTGAGGACAGAGCTGGTTCTTCTTCAGTGTCAATACCCCTTGATCTTCCCCGTTTCGTTCACACTCTGTCTTGTACAAGCAGCATTGCTGGAATGACAGCAAATTTTGATTCAGCTCCGTTCAGCAAGTGAGAAAATCACCTGCTGCACAGCTGTGACTTTCTAGAGAATTTAAGAGTAGAAGGCTTTGCCTGCCCTGGAAGTTGGTCTTGTTCTAGGTCGTGCTGATAACTTTTAATGAGACAAGAGAATAGAATTGTGAATTTGCAGAGTTTGAAGGCACAGAGCTATCATCCAGTGGTTATGGCCCCCTTTTCCCAGGACAGTTTTAGGCAGAACCCCAATATGTGAAATAAAAGTTGGGCTGCCATGGTTGAAGGGAGTGGGGAAATGGCAATCGCAGATAACACAGACGCGGGACATGGTTACTTCCTGGCCTCTGAGACACTTCAGCACATGCCCAGGCTCCCCTGGTCACTGAGAGAGCCTAACTCACTCATTGGCCCGATGGAGATGCCGTCCCTGGTGCAGGAGATGGGATGACTGCCCAAGGTCACACCACCTGTGTTCCCCTCAGGGCGTGACATACCGTAGGGTTTGTTCCTGGGCCCTGTGCCTGTTCGGACCTCGGTATTATCCTTGGCTTGTGCCCTGAGATCCAGCCAGTCATCAGGTTCTGCACCGTGCTGCCCGGCACCCACACATGTCTCTCTTTCATCTTCCGTACCACTGCCCTCATCCAGTTGGTCACCTCTAGTTTAGACGGCAAAGGTCCTTAGTTAAAGAAAGAGGGAGAGAAGGATGACTCGTCCTGGCGCGGAGTTCAAACCGAGCCCCTCCTCTGTCCAGGAGGAAGCCTGCCAGCACCCCTCTGGAAGGCCCCGCGTCTTCGTGTAGCTTGTCAGCTTCTCGAGTCTGGTTCCAGCCTGTTGTTCCTCATCCATCTCCCAAACTGCCACAGGCTGGGACTTTGGGAAAGCAGACTTTAGTGGCCCAGGGTGGAACCACAGTCTCTGCACCTGTGACTCTGTACCTGAGCTCTCCCTTCTGCCCGACCCACCTTCCTGTGCCTGCCTGAAAGAGCCCCCCAGGCTTGCATGTCCACCTCGGCCTGCCTGCAGTGACCTTCCCTGTCCCACCCTCGTCCCTCCAGGCCCTGCCCCTCAAGGGCACTTTTCCTGAGGTGACCCTCCTCGTCCTCAGAGTCCATGTCACTCACTGGAACCCTTGGCTGACAGCAACTGGCAGTTAAAATGTTGAAATACTCCCATTCTGGTTTCAAAATAGTTACTACCCCAAGGGCCCCCACCCCTAATTCAGAAACTGAAGGGTTAATGCCTGGCCCAGCAGAGGCTCTCCTGAACCTTGTTCTGGTGGTTGCCGACTTCTCCAGTTGGTTGGTGCCAGGCTGAACTCTTTATTCATTTTTTTTGAATAGTGTCCTCCCTCTGCCCTTCCTTTGCCTCTTCATGTGTGGATAGTTTGCTTCCCCAAATAGGCCCCCAGCCACACTCTAAGCTCTGGACATTTAGGTGACCGAGGCATTGTCATTTCTGTGTTTTCAGTAGCATTTAGCTCAGGGCTTCACTGTTAATAAGTACTTAATATTATCTGATGATTGATTGAGACAGGGAGACATTCAGATGGACAGATGTCCCATAGAAGGTGTCACTGGCAAGAATGTACATTTCATTGTTCCAGGTTTGTATGTTATGATCCCGTGAAAGACTTAGATCTTTTCACTAAGATCCATCAAGGCGTCGAAAATCTCCAGCCCAAAGCCTTTTCTTTCCCTGGGTTGAACTTGGTGTGCAGGAGGGCATCTGAGGTCTCTTCCAGGGTAATTTGTTAAGTCTGAGCAGCAGGTGGCTGTGGGCTTCGCAGGGAGGGAGGGAGATCGGTGTCGAGTTCTCAGCAATCTTACGTAACTGTACTGTAGCCTGCGTCTACCTGAGATTCCTACCTAAAATCATACCTTGTTTTTGTGTCACTGGTGACATGGTCAAATAGCTGTTCGTTCCTTCCTGTTGGATGATTACCCACATTGTGCCTCAGACAAGCTTCGGAGGTGCCTCGGACTGAGGAGCTGGCAGGGACCTTGCCTGTCAAGCAGTCCAACCAATCACCGCACAGAGGAGGGGCCAGGATGCAGAGGGGTGTGCCCCGCAGCCCTGGGCAGGCCAGTCGCCCAGGGCGGTGCCAGACGGTTTTTCCCCTGACGTGAATCAGACGACAAGCCGCTGACTGCAGGGCCTCTGTAGAGGGCACGCGGGGGCTGAAGCCGTGGGGTCCCGAGGACAGACTGCCTCCAGTGAGGCCAGCCCTTGGCCTGGAGTCTCCTTTCTCCAGAACAGCCAGCCCAATCCTCTTGGCCTCCTGCGCTGGGCAAGGTGACAGTAACCAGCGCTGTCCTGCTCTCTGCAGCATGCCTCTTTCCATCACGGGGCCATGCTGAGTATTTTCGTCTCCCCCCGGACAGAAAGTCTACGTGCAGGCGTTGGTAGACACTGCTAGCCTGCATCCTGGGTGTAGCTGGCTTCTCTGAGTGCTCCAGTTAACAGTGGTAGTTGTTGCCTCCTGAAGTCGGGAACTGGCAGAGACCAGCCAAGAAGTGACAGAGAGGAGATTGAGGGCTGGTCTCCAGAATGGGGTACATGTGCCCCGGGTAGGGGTAGACCATCCATTAGGGTGCAGGTGGATGTTTTAGAACTTCTGTAGGTATTTATTTTTAAGCTTTCTTTTAATATTCATATTTGTGTATTTTATAACGTTCAGAAAATATTTGCAGATGCATAGAGTTTATAAATAAGTGCATCTACATATTAGGGATACATTAATCATGATTTTTCATGCATCATCAAAAATTTGGAGAATCAGAAAATCAACTCCTTCTCTGCCATCAGTGTGGCACAATCCCTTCAAATGCCATTTTTAAAAGGAGAATTTGTTAATTAAGGGAGGATAGACACTGCTTTGTGACACTGGGTTGTGATTCATGCCAAGTTGGTATCTGCCTTCAGGAGAATCAGGTTAAATCCAAAGTATGTTTCTCCTTTGGACCCAAAACTTGACAATGTAGAAAGAAGCCTCATTGGGAAAAGCTTTAATTTTTTTCCTGTTTTATTCACTACTGTGCCCCCCAAGGCTAGGGCAGTGCTTGACCTAGAGTGGGCACCCCGTAAATATTTGTGTGTACCTTTTTGCATGACAATTAAAAGTCATGCTGGGTTGGCTACTACAAGCCAACATTTGAGTTGGCTTTCTTTGTTTAAGCCTCTGGTCAGGGGCAGGATGCGTGCCAGCTTTACCCCAGTAAATGAGTTTCCAAAGCTGTGGCCTCGTACAGATGAAGTGGGCCTCAGTAGTGTCACTTGAATGATAGGATGTTTGGGATTTGCTTTTAAATTTTTTTTTTTTTTAAGATGGGTAGAGAGTGAAACAATACTGGCAAAATGTTGTTGACTGTGGAAGCTGAAGCTGGGGTTATGGGTACATGGTGGCTTCTTATACTATCCTATGTACTTTTGAATAGGTTTGGAAGTTTCCATAATAAAAATTGAAACCAAACATAAAGGGAAACCAAAGACCCCAAACTCATGCCACCTGTTCCAAGGAGGGATGGCCAGATGGGACAGTCTCTTTTTTTTCCTTCCTTCTTTTAAACACTGGGTCATTATTCTGTAATGCTCTGCAACCAGTTAGATTTATTTTGTCTTCCTCTTACTGGGACTAATCACCTCTTTTTAATGCTACCTGGACTTCTGGTGTAATTCTAGCTCACCAACTCCTCCCTCCTCATACCATGAGCCAAATCCTGGTTAAGCTTTTCTCTATTTCTCGTATGGCTTCCTGCAGCATCGGTGGGGGCGTCCCCAGAGCCGAAATCTGTAAATGCTCAACAGTGGATTCCCCCAGACTTAGGAGTAGCTGGCCTTGCTCTCTCTCTCTGGATAGAAATGTCTTTCATTCTGTCTTCCACTCACCCGCTGCTCTGTTGGCTGATTTTCTAGTTTATCCATCCCTCTGAAACCTTGATCTATTTTAAGAGGCGTCAGTAACTCTACCCAGTCTTGTGCCCCCTCAGCCTTCTTATCCAGGTCGCTGACATTTGATCGCTGTGACCTGTGGGAGCCACAAGGACTGGGCGTGCTTCTTCTTGTCAGGCGGCCGCCAGGGCTGCTCTCCTGGGAGAGTGGCCGTGCCCTTAACGCAACCCTGCTCACTCCCAGCACAGGCGGGCCCTCGGGTGTTTCCCTGCCCCCCTCCTGCCTCTGCCTGTCCTGCCTGGCCTGTGTCCCTGCCAGGCTCTCTGGGTCGTCCTTCTCCGTGCTCCAGCATGTAATTAGTGCTTTCTCCCTCCTCTGGCTCCTGGAGGCCAGGGCCCTGAACAGTTTGGTTAACTCCTGCAGGTGCGTTAACGCTTGTGGGTTAGGGGGGACCATGAGAGCGGAGAGATGTATTTGCTGGGAGGGCTTTACCCCATCTGTCACTCCGCTGAAAGGACAGGTTGCCTCCCAGAGCCCTTTCTGGAGCAAGTGGGAAGGACCTAAATACAAGAGGAAATGAACTGACCTGACTTAGTTACAGCTTCTTTATCTTGAGAAACTAGGATAAAGAAACAAAAGCAGCAAAGTATAAAGAGTAATAAAACCAGAAAAAAAATACCCATGGAATTGATGGTTTTCAACATGGATTGTTTGATTTGTATGTCCTGAAGTCACCCAGAGTTTCTGGGTGGGTTGGGATCCTGTTACTTTCCCGAATACCAGGACTGTGTGGCCACCTTTTGCTTCTTCTGGCATCGCCTTGGAGATACTCCTTGGTGTTGATGATAGAAAGCAGAAGCTTCCCTCTGTCCCCCCTCTCTTCCCCATCCCCTCTGGGCCACGCGGGCAGCAGGGGGCTGGCTCAAGGTTTTGCAGCTCGCGGGGCACCGCCTGTGTCTGGACAGTGCGCGTGGGTCTAGTGTTCCTTCGTGGCTTTGTTCTGCCTCCTTCCACAGGCCACTGCTTAAAGTTACTAGCTTTGAACAAAGCATCTGACAAGACCCCATGACTTCGGTGCCTTCTCTCTCTGCAGTTTCTCAAACGAATGGCCCTCATCCCCAGTCCCGAGGCCTCAGCCGGGGAGCGCTCCTGCCGGCTGGGCCCGGCCCTGGCCGCTGTGGAAGGACAGGGGTCCTCTTCCCTGTTGGCTTGTTCTCCGCTTCTCTCGGGGCAGCCTCTTGCTTCAGGGTTTACTCCGTGGTTCATTGCAGGCCAGGAAGGTGGAGATGCCTCTTCTGGGTTTCTCTCCAGCTAGTGTGACAGGCCCTCCTTGTGTCGCCTGACTGCCCTGGACCGCGCATCCTGTTCTGTAAGACACAGGCCCACGGATGTGGGCAGGACCCCTCCTGTGCCCAAATCAGCTGCAACAACGTGACTGATGGCCCCAGCCGGTAAGCGGGAAGCCTCCCCTACGGGAGCCTCTTCTGCCTCGGTTCTCAGAGAAATGCCAGGCCAGCTTAACCCACAGGCCTCCTGGTCTCCAGGTGCTGGAGCAGAGCCCGCGGCGTCTGCTCTGCCCGGGGCGGCTCCCTTCTCTGCTCTTATCGGGGAAGTTCCCTGCCCGGCCATGACACACACCCAGACATCACTCAGCAGTGGTGAATCTGTGTTTGCAGACCGGTGGAAACATCTTGCTTTTCTTTTGATTTTTTTTTTTTTGAATGGAAACATTTCCTCTTAAATCCACGCCCCTAAAATTTAACCCTGGATCCCACCCAGAGGCTTTTCAGTGACCTGGATATCTGCACTGGGCACGGCCTAACTGTAATTATCATTTTCTCAAGTGGACGTACCTGACAGGTCTCTGCTGAGGAGAGAAGGGAGGAGAGCTGCGTGGCTGTGGGTGTTCTTCTCTCTGGAGAATGCCGGGCAGGTCCTGCTTCGAGCATTCCTTACATCCCAGATGACCGCCCACCCGCCCGGCTTTCTGGGCGTTTCCGAGGGCTCCTCACTCCAGTCCTGCTGGTGTGTTCCAGCCCCTGGGCGGTTTCTCTGGTTTGGAAGATTCTCTTTTCTGTCAGAGAAATCTTAACAGAAGTTAGTGGCCAACCCTAGGGCCAGGCTCTGAGTCAGCCCTTCCTCTGGCATTGGCTGTTCCACTTAAGAAAGGTATTTGCTCTCTTGCCTTCCCCAGTGGCAACCTTGATTTGTTTCAAAAAACCTGCAGTCACATGTCTCAATGGGCATCTAAATGTCTTTGAAGGAGAAGTGAGGACCCTTGCCGTTGGATGACCTTGGGGCAACATCATGCATAAGTGAGAACAGTTTGAGAAACTGGAAACATCGTGGGCAGATGGGCAGGAGAGTGTTTTTCGTAGGCTTTCAGTCAGGGGCTTGCATCTTGTTTGTTTGTTTCTCCCCCACGCCACCTGGAGATGTTGCCTCCTTCCAGCGCCCTGACTCACAGCAGTGGCGTGGGTGCAGAGGGAGATGCTGAAGTTTGGAGAGGCCCTGAATACCCCTCTTTCTCTTAGGAAAACCACTGCTCTATAAATACATGTTCTGGGGGCTTGCAGTGAAGCACTGGTCAGAATCACAGAGGGTCATTCTTGATTCAGGAGATGTTTATGAAGCACGTGTTCTGGGCAGGGTACTTGTTAAGCACTGAGGGTGTCTAGAGACCGACGGGACGGGGCCCTGGCCCCAAAGGAGAGGGAAGCATCTCCATAATGGAAGCGTGCACTCGCCGTAAACAAAAAACTGAGGTGCTGAGGGCCACAGATAGAGGGTTCTTGGAATTCAGAACAAGGACTGACTACTTCTGATTGAGGGGTCCTGTGAAAATTTATTGGTGAAAGTGGCCCCTGGCCTCCTTGGGTAGGACTTGGACACCTTAAAGGAGGGCCAGGAAGGAGAGCTGTTGGTGAGGCGACAGCAGGGAGAGGGGATGTAGTGGGCCTGGAGGCACAGGGAGGACCTTTTGCTGGTCTTTGGGGAGGGCCCCCTGTGGTGCAGGAGGGCAGGAGTTCAGGGGAGGACCGAGGTGGCGTGTGCTGTGACACCTGCCTGCTTGGCCGCGCTGAGGCCAGGGGTTGGCAGGGTCGCCCAGAGGAGTGAGCACAGGGATGGAAGGTTCTTTCACTCACAGACTGGGGGACAGGGCTGGGACCTGCAGCCACCTTCCTGTGTCACCCTCCTCACTTTGTGGCTCCGCCATCATTCTCCCAGACTCAGAAACTCAACTTGCCAGTTCCTTCTCTTTTTTCCATTATATCTACTTAGTTACCAAATCCTAGTGGTTTTTATTTTAAGTGATTAAAAATTCTTTTTTCATTCTGATGAAGTATGCGTAACTTAAAATTTACCATTTGAATCGTTAAGTGTGCAGTTCCGAGGCATTAAGTACGATCTCAGTGTCGTGTAACCATTACCATCTCTAGTTCCAGAATTTCTCATCATCCCTGATAGAAACTCTACCTGTGAAGCAGTCACTCCCCATCCCCCACCCTGGTAGCCTCTAATTTCTGTCTATGAATTTGCCTGTTTTAGGTCCTTTGTATGAGCAGACTCATACAGTATTTGTCCTTTTGTGTCTGGCTTCTTTCACTTAGCATAATGTTTTCACCTATGTTCAACAAGCTTCACCCATGTCGTGGCATGTGTCAGAATCTCCTTCTTTTGTAAAGGCTGAATAGTATTCTGTTGTATGCACAGACCACATTCAGTCTGTCCCTTCATCTGTGGGTGGACATTGGGAGTCACAGCCCAGCTTTTTTAAAGTCCTGTGTGTCCTGGCCTTTTGCCATCCTCTGCATTGTCCCCCACCTTTGTCTGGATTTGAATTACCGCCTGCCTGGGTCACAGCACTTGCCTCTCCAGGGCCATAGCCTTTGTTTGCCCTCAGACCGAGCTCTAGTCCTGTTCTTGTGTGGAGCCGGGCTGGGACATTGAACTTCCTGCCTCACGGTTTCCTGATCTTTGAACTGAGGGTCATAGCTCCGTGCAGTGAGGGCTGTTGTGAGCATTGCATGTGCTCATGGGCATAATTGCTTAGCGCTGTGCCTTCATGAAATCATGGTCTCACACTGATTTCCCTGAACACTTTCCCTTCCCCTCTCCTGCCCGACCTACCCCTGTTGTGTGTTCTGGATTAACTTGCCCCAAATCCTAGAGCTGAGGCGGGAAGTTGCTCCTTGTTGTCCCATTTCTGTCCCCGTAGCCTGAAGTTAGACCTCATTTTCTTAGACACATTGTCCTTTAAGGGAGACCCAGCTCACCCCCCGGCTCCTTCACGCAGCTCTCCCGGAGAGGATGTGAGCGCATCCATCATTTCTTTTGCAGTTACTGCTACCTCGTCCTTCTCTACTTTGTGTACGCATTTTTGTTGTGCAGTTTTCTTTCAAGCCTCATGAGTGGGGTCTGCAGGTTTTCCGTTTGTATCCAGTGTGGATATTAAATCATACATACCCAGTGGAAGATGAGGGTTTCCCCAAACTCTCAGTCCTCATATTAGAGTCTTACCAACAAAGTGCTCTCTCAGTCACTTTATTTTGAACATCAGTTGAGAGGGCACGTTGTCTTGAATCCACCCCTGCCAGTCCAAGTCTTGGGTCCTTGTAAAAATCCACTAACTGAATTTATTTTCTCTAAGGCTAAGAAATTGAACACTGGCTGAGTGAATTACTTCTGGGGGTTGGACTTTACAGAGGCGAGCTTTGGATACTATTGTATAAAGCTTTTAAACATCCATTTAAAAAGTGAGGTTTGTGGTTTAGTTATATGTATATGGACCCATAGGGCAGATTTTTTTAAACTGTCCTAACATTATCCAAATGTGTTCCTGTGACTTGGGAGAATTTCTGCGGTGGTAGCTGCTGATGGGACTTCAAAAAAAGCTTCCACTTAACCAGCTTAAATGGAAGAGGGAAATGTGAAGATACGCCCCAGAAAAATGTCAGTCCTCAAAAAGTGGCTTTGGAGATTTCCAGAGACCCTGTTGGAAGAAGCATGTTCAAAGATTTTGAATAAAATATTAATGAAATGTGAATAGAAAAACAGCAAATATTTCTAAAGTAATGGGTAGTGTTGTGTGACTTAAATATATATGTAGCTCGATGAATATGGAAACTGTTATAAGTAGACATGTGACCATTTCTTCTAATCCCGAAAAGTTTTGTCTGTTCCAGTTGGACCCATTATATTTGGAATCTCTCTATTTGGGGCGTATGTGCTGGTTGTGGCCTGTAGCCGAGAGGGGCAGGTAAGGCCTGGCCCTGATCTTACTCATTAAAACTAGCTTGATCCTTACCTGGGAAGGCAGTGTGTCCCTCTCTTTCTCGGACGACTTTAGAAGAAGGGCAGGGAGGGGTTGAATGTAGAATTAGTCAGCTGGTCTTGACTATTTCAACAAATCCGTTTTCCCAAAACGGAGCATCTCTGCTCCCTTTCTCCTTTTAAAGTCTTCTTGGAAATTGAATTGGTGATGCACAGAATCACTTTGATGAAAAGTAGGTGGGTTTAGGGTTTACTGTGCTTGGCTGGGAAGGAAAGCCCCGAGGCCGTGGATGGGGACAGCTTCCTGTGGGATTACTTGCTCCTTGTGCCTGGGGTCCCGAACGGGCCCAAGTGGTCCTTGTCCTCAGGCCCGGGGTGAGGAGATGACCCCAGGGCGGGGACCTTGGTCAGGAACTCCCGTGTGGGCTGGGCTTGGGACAGCAACCTCTGCTTTCCCTTCCAACTGGTGGACTCTGGCACCTCTGGAGAGCTTCTGTACCTCCCTCTCTCTAGGGAGAGCCTGGCTGCTCTTTTGGTTCCAGAGGGGATGGTTTAAGCAAATCTAGCTTTAGGTAATTTGCCAGCCAGGGTTAAGGAGCACGAATCCAGCGGGTCTGGAGAGGCCCGTTGAAAGAACAGCGCATGGCCTGGCTGCTGCGCTCTTGTTCCTTCCCGAGGCTGAGCTCTGCCCCGCTAGTGCCAGACAAAGAGGGAGCTTTCAGGCCTCTGTAAATAGGCTATTGTACAGGGAGAGGAGGTGGGGCAAGGAATGGCATCATCTTGCCAGCTTGGCCAGCTGCTTTAAGGAGCGATGTCAGGGTTTCTTCATTTGCTGCTGCTTGGGCAAGGGTGCTGTTTATGTGGGTTTGTTTAAGGGCTGCATTCCTGGTGGAGTAGTCTACCAAACCACTATTATTCAGCTGGATGAAAGCTTGAGGAACTTTAGAAGGAGAGAAACATCCAGCTCATCTGTTTTTTGTTTGTTTGTTTATTTTTTGGTTTCTAATGACACGAAGAGAATAAAATGCTAATGTAAGTATCCATTTGCAGAATTGCAGGAGCTGCGTGTGTGTGTGTGTGTGTGTGTGTGTGTGTGTGTGTGTCCTTAGAGAATGATGCCCTTGTGAGTCACCTCTGGCCCCGAGCCACTTTTTTCCTGGTGCGAAGAGAGTGGTAAGAGGTGAAGCTTTGTGTACGGTGGGCCTTGAACCCCCATGTTCGGAGGCCAGGGTGATGGGATAATGCCAGCAGGTATGTCAGGTATGGAGAGTTAAATGGGTTTCAGACGCCCAGCTCTCATCATCCTGTGAGTACCAGTGCTAAAGGGGCCTGGAGAAGCCTCCTGCCCTCACACTTCCTGACCTGGGGTGTGGCCTGAAGGGGACTTGTGAGCCCCAAGAGCAGAGAAGTACGTGGATATTGTTAGTGGAGAGTCAGGGGCCCAACAGAGGGTAAGAATTGTTCATGTAGAGGAAGAGCTTGAATTGAGAGTCAGGCTGGTGTCTTGGTCTTGGAAGAGACCCTGGGGAAGCCTTATAAGTCTCCATCCTTGGCTTTGTCATCAAATTTTATATTGTGATACTCAGTTAAGACATACGACGTGAAAGCCTTTCCAAACACCACACTTGATGCTAATTGTGTTGTTTAGCTGTTCTTCCCAAAGTTTGGGCAGACGGGTTTGAGAGTTTCTGCCCTCCAACAGTCACGCAGTCTGGTTTCTATTCCCCTGCCCTGTCCGTCTATTTCCACCCAGGTCTAATTAAAGGCATCCTCTGCTCTGGTGCTTTGCGTTGGGTTCCTGCCACATTTCCCCAACCATTGTTATGTTCCCCGTCATCCTGTGGTTGTAGCCTCTAGCTCTGCAGGAAATTCAAAAGACTCAGCTGAGCGAGCTTACCTTCCTTAGGTGTGGGAATAGCCGTGGGGGAGGAGAGCTGGTGGCCGGTAGTCCTGTGTGTTCAAGAAATACTGGCTGCTTAAGCCTTTAAGCCGACTGAATCATGTTCTTAGCAAACAGCAGCATGATTATATGCCTGGGCCATAAATACGTCCTGAGATGATGATACGGAAATTTGCTTTTGAAAGAATTAGAAAAAAATATTCCAACTAGAGCACCATTGCAACAAGAATAAAATCTGTGTGGGTTTTAACCATTCGTTGGCAAGTTCATGTGTCTTGATAGTTCTTAGAGACCTGCTGGGACTGTCTTAAGGCCTCGTGTTGTCTTCACCTACAGCATTTAAAGGCTATTTATTGTGGCTACTTTTCTTTGAATATAGGTCTGCTTCCATTTCTAAATAGCCTAAGTGCCTTTAACTTGATAGCAGTTAAATAGGAGGTAACAGATTTGTAACACTCCCTGTTCACATTTAAGAGTTGTGAATTCACGTGGCTTTAAATGAGGTATTGCCTTTGTTCATTGTGTGGCCTGTGGCTTTCCTATGTACAGCACTGTCCAGTTTGTTTGGTGAAATGGATTTGTAGTTTGTTACCTGGCTGCCAGCTAAGAGGCATGAATTAAACTGCTGTAGCTTATCATTACCATCCACTGAAGATGAGGATTTAGCTGGATTTAAACCCTTAGCTTTACAGATTAGTACCTAATAAAATGTTCTTGCATGAGTGCTACAAAATCAGTAATTTTCTGGGGGTTTTTTTGTAAGTTTTCTTTCCTAGACTTATTTCTAGAGATAGACTTGTTTCTTAGTATAAAGCTGTCTACTTGTAGCTTGGCTACTGCTGATGCTTAAGATTAAAAAAATTAATCACCTGTTTGTGACTGTGTTTGTGGGGGAATGACTGAATATTTCCACATAGGGATATGATTCTTTTTTGAGGGGAGGAAGAAGTAATTAGGTTTATTTATTATTATTTTTTTACTGGAGGTACTGGGGATTGAACCCTGGACCTTGTGCATGCTAAGCATGTGCTCACCACTGAGCTGTACACTCCCCCCGAGATATGATTCTGTTGAACAGCACCTATAAATTCACACGGTCTAGGTTTTATGGAAATGACTTCGGGGACTTCTGGGAGAGAAGAGGGAAGGTCAGGGGTATGTGTGTAATATAATGGTAACTCCCATTCAGACTTGAAATGCTGGTGGGTGATGAAGACAGCCAGAAGATGGAAATGACTGGAGGGAAAGGCAGGTGTGCACATTATATGTATAAGTTTTCTGTGCATTCGTACAGTTGCAATATTGTTTACGAAATCTGACTGCTCGGTGCCAGGAGAACCTGGGCTTGATTTGTCTGCTTACCAAGTCTTGGTGTAAACACCCCTTCCCTTCGCTTCCTCGGAGAGTCCACCCTGATCTCGGGATCTTGATGGTGGTAACATTTACCCACCTTGCTGACAGACAATGCTTGTTTAATTTTGTGTCTTCCCCACTAGCCAGTTAGCCCTTGGAGAGCCTGGACCAGGTCATTGGTACTGTCTTCCCAGCTCCTAGCACAGTGCTCAGCACCCACTAGGTGCTCAGATTTGTTGAATGGCTGGAGTGGCTCAGTTTGAGCTATCAATTCATCTAGAAGAAATCTGCTGTCAGTGTACTACTGACAGTCTGTTCTGTTCTTGGCCTGTCTTGTGTCAGTTCGATATAACCCCCCAACATCTGATCATTCATTTCAGTGGTTTTTAAAAATATGCCCATTGTCTCTTCTTATTGGGAAGCTGAGCAGAAAGAAAACAGTGTCTGTTTTCAGAACTGGCACAAGCAGTGACACTAACTGATGCCTGTCTCTGCCCATGGATGGAGCAGTGGGGTGACTGCTCCCAGCTTCTCATTGGCCCATCCTCCACCGTCTGTTCTCCTGGGATGTCAAGCATGGATTTTGTCTGCGAGTTACCTTTAGCCTAGTGGGCAGCAGCACAGGACTGGGCATGTGACGAATGCCCTGAGAGACCTTGGCAGGCCGGGTAACATCGGCTGAGCCTTTCCACCCCATGCCCCGCCCCTGCTCCCACCCTGCCGCCTGGTCTGTTTCTGCATTCGGGTGTCACCCAGCAGTCAGCTGTTGGTGGCACAGATGGTGAGTGGTTTTGTGAGGGCTGGTGCTTTCTCTCCACAGTTATGACCTGAAGAAATGCGCTTATCTGCTCCTTCTCTCTTGTTATGTAAAACCTTGAAATTTTCTATGTATGTGCGTGTGAGTGTGTGTATATTGTGTGAATATGTGACATGAGATTGCGTTGTGTTGGCTCTTCGAGTACTGATGGCCTGATATTCTGCAACCCTGTTAAAAAAGAAATATATATATACACACACACACATATATACACACACAACAATATAGATTTAAATTTGAAGAGAATTTCTACATTTGAAAAGAGAAGAAAATTATTTTCAGTCTTGGGACCTAGCTATTTAAAAGAACACACAATAAGTAGCTCAAAAATACCGTCCGACTTTATGGTTAAGAGGTTAACACTTGTTGCATTGCTGGGGAATTTTCAAGAAAAGTCTTTCAGATCATTTACTATGGTTTCCTTCCCTGTGTTACCAGACACACTTTAGAGCAGATTTTTTTTTTCTTTTTTGGGGGGGTTGGGGGTAGGTAATTAGGTTCACTGGTTTATTTATTTTTAGAGGAGGTACTGGGGATTGAACCCAGGACCTCATGTATGCTGAGCATGCGCTCTACCACTTGAGCTGTACCCTCCCCCCATTCATTAATTTTTAATTAGAATTGTTCTTATTTGTTATCTGTATTGCACGTTAGTGTTTTATGTTGATGTATCTATAAATCTGTAATATTCAGTTTGAGGCTTTAATATATGTGGAGCTGTCCTTCTGATTTTCTTCTGTGTGTTTTGGCCTTGTAGTTTTGTTCGTAAACTCCTTGTAGTTAGTTAAGTGTCGTTTTTTATTACCTCTGCCTCTTACTGTTCTTCGCACAGGACTAATCACAATATCGGTAGAGGAAGCAGTCGTAATGCCCAGTGTTGACTGAGCACGTGCTGAGGCCTTGCACCCTTCTGAGCTCTTTGTATGAACCCTGTAGTCCTTAAGAAAGCTCTCCGAGATAGGTGCTGTTTTCATTTCCATTTGTGAATGGAGGCACCGAGAGGTCAGGTGGATTAGTCCCAAATCATACAGCTCATACGCTAGGGAGACAGAATCCAGGATCTTAAATACCGTTTATACTTTCCAATACTATGCTGCCATCTCTCTCTAGATAGTTGCTTGATAAGTATCTGTAGATATTTATGTGCACCAGATTATTGTTTATTTTAGCTGTGATAGCTTGAGGAATATAAAAGACACTGTCATATCGGAATAGCCAACTGCAGTTTCCTCTGTGTGGGTATGGCTGCTTTTACGGTACAAAGCATGTGGGGAAGGTGAGAGGCCTTGTGAAGTTCAGTCTGGTCTGTTTCACCAGCCTGGGAGCTTGTGCTGAGCTTTGTGTGAAGAAATGGCCCACAGGTAGTTGGGGCTAGTTTATGCCCCTCTGTTCTTCTCCCCGTCGGCTATGGTAATGAGGGTTTGGTGCATTTGATTATGTGTAAAAGAACAGAGAGAGAAAACTGGGCAAGTAAATGGTAACTTACACCCCTTATTTGAACATTTTTTGGCAAGAATTCTGAGTAAGTGAATCTTTTTAATGTGGTTAATGAAAACCTTACAGAAGATGATAGAAGTGAAGTGAATGCCTAAGATGTTTTTAGAAAAGTGAAATCCTGACAGCCAGGAAAAGACCTGGACAGTCAGACTGTGGCTTTCATGCCTTGATCGGTCAGCCAGCCTTCGAGTTAGGTGGTCGGCCTTGAGGAGTCTGGAGCCGCACCCAGCCGCCCTGGAATAAACATCACATTTTTCTCTCCGACAGACTTCAGCCTAGGACACTGCCAACCCCAGCCCAGGACGATGCAGGCCCATGAGTTGTTCCGATACTTTCGGATGCCAGAGCTGGTTGACTTCCGGCAGTACGTGCGCACCCTTCCCACCAACACGCTCATGGGCTTCGGGGCTTTCGCAGCACTCACCACCTTCTGGTACGCCACGCGGCCCCGGGCCCTGAAGCCGCCATGCGACCTGGCGATGCAGTCGGTGGAGGTGGCGGTAAGTGGAGCCTGGCTGCCCGCGGGGTCCCCTGCCTCCCTCTCCCTGGTTTACGGGCCCCACTGAAGGCGATGACAGTCACAGTCACAATCACAGGCACATATTCGTTTGCGCTTTGTAGACTGAAATGTGCTCACCTAACAGAATTTCAGCAGTGACAAGAAATGGAAAAGGCCAAAATATAGGGCAGAGGGTCTCACAGGGTGGTGCTGGTTGGGTGTCTACACATGTCACACAGGAGAGGCTTGTTCCCGAAATCACATGGGGCTTCTGCGCTGCTCTGGGCTCTGCGCTGTGCCCAGAGGATCCCGAGAGGGGAAAGGACAGGCACGGAGGCCCCTACCCTCAGGCCCAGGGTCCCAGTGGAGAAGAGAGGAAGGCTGTCCAGTGTCAGGGAAAGATTTCACCTGTGGTTGTCTGGTACTTGGTTGAAAGGGACTCAGGGGTTTCTGACAGGATGAGGCTAGACCAGGAAGCTGCCAGATGACGTGGCCGCAGAGTTTAGGACAGGTATGAGGAAAGGAGGGCGCCCAGCAGGCCTGTGAGGTCGAGCTGGGTGCCGTGCAGTGGTTGTGTCTAACGTGGGCAAAAGAAAGGTCGTGCTCTCATCGTTGTAAAAGTCAAACCAGCGAGTGATGTTCCATAATTAGGGCCTACGGGCTGGGATGATGTGGAAATGTGAAGGTCCTTCCAGAAAAATTCTTGCTCAAGACTCCCTCCCACTCCACCTTCCTTCCCTCTGGAATCTCCTTTTAAGATAAGTCAAAAAGATGAAGCAACCGGGTGTTGACTGGTGCTTTGACCCCTCACCTGCTCTCTGCTTTGTAGTTTCTTGCTTCCCCTACCCAAGTCAGAATTCACTCTCAGTACTTACTACTTGCAAAAGGAGAATGTTGTGAAACTTAGATTCACCTCATTACTGCTTTTAGACTTAGCAGTGAAAGGTTCCCCCTCTCCCCGTCTGGTAGCCACGAGGAGGAGAGTGTGTCCTTCCAGATAAAGCCCTGACCTGCTGAATACCTTTCCGTTATTTATAGGGTTCAGTTCTTTGTTTCGTTTCAGGCAACTCCTTGGATTCATTAATATGAAACTCTTAAAATATGTGAAAGGTATGTCTGTCTATTTCATGCCAAAATGTAAAAATAGAAAGGAAAGGAAAAGTTGGCTTTGTACTTGATTTCTGGCTAGAAGGTAAACTTAGTACTTCACAACAGCTAGTCATGCACCAGTCATGAGTAGAGTTTAATTTTTCTCATGGAGATGTGTGGGGTTTCTGGCATCCTTTCTCTTCTGGCAGAGGACCTGGTGTCTCATAGTAGCACTGCCATCACTGTGGAAAGAATACTGACAAGTGCAGATTTAAGATATTTATAATTTAGCAGCAACTGTTAAAAAAAAAAAAAGCCAGATTCTTACTGTATGAAAAGTTGTGGAGGCACTTGCGCTGTGGTTTTTAAGCTCCAGCTTAGCATAAAGTCGTTGAGCCTTATTAAAATAATGATAAATGTTTTCTGTAAAATAAGTTAAAACTGCGGATAAACCGAAAGAAAATTAAAATCTTGAATTCTGCTTGCCTGATTTTTCTCTTTGCTTACACAAATAGAGTTAGCTCTGATTTTCAGAATTTGTAGGTCTTAGGAAGAGATACAGAATTTGCTTTGTACTCCCAAGAAAGAACCGAAAATATTGAGTTTAAGATTTAACTTTGGCGTTATGACACTCATTAATTACAAAGCTTTTGTAATGCTAGCATCATCATATGGACTTCTGAGCAGAAAGAGGAACTTAATTAATTTCATTAAATATTAATCAAGAGTGTGTATATCTGGTGCTGTTGTAGGGGCCTGATCACCAAAATAAAATATCGTTGCTTTGTTCCTACTTTGAGGACAAGTAAGCACCACTTGCCAGACCCACTCTCACACCCCCTCCCGTTTCACATGTGCAGTTTTTCCTCCCTCCTCTTCCCATAAACTTTACACAGCTGTCAAAATGAGAAGAATCTGCCCTTTTTGGTTTGGCTGCGTCTCATCACTACCCACACTGGCTATTTCCTAGTTACCCTTTTTTTCTTTTTTTCCAAGCAGCAGCACAGAGGTTCTTAGGATAAATTAGAGCTTCTACAATTTGCTTTTATAAATCAGCGTCTTAAAGAGGATATAAATCAGCATGCCACAGACCTGCGCAGGAAGGGTGACACAGACATAAGCTACACAATGGGGCAGAGAAGCTGGAGGTGGCAACGAAATCCCAAAAGCCTCTCATATTTCTGAGCCTGGTTTGATCAGGACCCTACTTAGAGAGCTGTGTCCCTCTGCCTGCAGGTGCAGCTCGCCAGCCTGCAGTCGTGCGTGTCCAGGAAGAGTTCTGTCTTCCACAGCGTCTCTCTGCTGTTGCTGCATAACTTTGAGCGGGGATGAAAGCACGTTTTTGTGTGTATATCTGGGTTTTTAAAAATTTCTTTCACAAGTGATGTGCAAGTTTTCTGGTTTCAGCTGTTCTCAGCCTCTTCTCTGGATTTGAGATCCCTGAGTCCCCCCAGTGAAGGTGATCTTCGCTGGAGTGACTAGAAACCCTTTGTGATTGGGCAGGGCCCAGACCATGGTAGGTGCCGTTTCAGGACGTGGGAGAGCATGTTAGAGCCAGAAGGAACCAGAGAGGCAGGGAGATGTGGCCGAGGCTGGGCCTGGCATCTCTGCTTGGACCAGGAGGCCTCGGGCAGGCTCACCCAGTCTGACCTTCAGATTCCTCATCCAGAGAACAGAGGTGGGGCACCTTCGGCTGCATAGATGCGGGCAGCATCTGCTTGGCCTGCCAGGAGTATTCAGTAAATGTTAGTTTTCTTCTGACCTCCGCATTTTATACTCAAGAGCACAGCTGAGCCCGCAGGGGTGAGTTATATCGTGCAGTTAGTGTGTACATAACGAGGCACTGAGTTCCAGAGTGTCTGAAAATGGATTTGCAGGCAGATGAGTCTGAAGGCTCTACTGGTAATGGAAGGGGAAAAGGGACAGGTGAGGCAGGAAACAGAGTCCGGGTCCCGCACACCGGTTGGAGGGATGGAGAGAATGTATCTGGAGGGGGTGTTTGTGTTGAGGAATGTTAAAGTCTAGGAGTGTTTTCATACTCGTACGTCATTTTGGCACCTTTTCTAAAACTTAACGGGCTTCTTAATAACAAACTATGAAAACCCTTGCTAACTTACTTCTCAAGTAAACTCACAATAGGGGACACTTAACTGTGGTGAGACTTGTCTGCTAGCTTGGGAGTGACTGTGATTTGAATGAGGTGGTAGCAGCATCGGCGCTGGGAGCTGGGCAGCGGCGGGTGAGGGTGGGGTGAGCTGCAAGGTGAGGGGCAGGTGCCCAGAGGACTGGAGGCACTGAGTCTGATCTTTGTGCCAGGACCAGGCCACAGGCGTACTAAGGAGCCACCTTTAGGGATTCAAAAAAAGAAAGGTGATTGTTTTAGAAAAAGAATTTTTTAATTTATTTCTGGCTTCCCTTCAACCAGGAAGAAAAGCTTCAGTTACTCTGGGAATACAGTAAAACAGGTCTGAAAACACAGCTTGATTTTGTACAAATGATGCCCTCTGGCTTCATGAAGCAAGGAATGAACATGTGTACACATATATGATGGAAATATGCGCTGTAATATTTATTGAAGTTTAAAATTAGCCTCCCCCCCCCCGAGCATGGCCCACTCCTGTCAGATGGAAGGTGGCACTTGGTGGCCTTCTGAGCCTCTTGACAAAACCCCTCCTTCACGCCTGAAAGGCCCACTGAGGGTAAGAAACGGGGACTTGTTTCCTTGGATGGTGAGCAACACCTCACCCGGACTAAACTGCAGGCAGGCAGGATGCTCTGGGAAGCTTGTCTGCCGGAGAGTGTGTGTCTGTTGGGGTTTGGATTCTGTGACTCTTAACTCTCTCCGCCTCTGTGGAGGTGGGCAGGAGCTCTTTCCTTCGTGTGGTTGGCTGGCTTCCTCTGGGGGTGAAGTGGACATATGTTTGGCCGCACAGAACCCATTCACTCAGTACTGTTTCAGCCTCCCCACCCCTTAGCAGATCCTCCCATCAGGACAGGAGGGTTCAGGAAGCTGGAAACTGGAGGGCCATCTGGGAGGTGACAGGAAAAACCTCCCGAGGAACACAGGAGAACATTGGAGAACCAGACCCCCAGTTGGCCACCGGCGATCTGGGCCTGTCTCCTCCCAGATGGAGATGAACGGTGCGTGGGCAAGTTTGAAGCTTGCTCCGCTGCATTTTAGACGTGGACTGGGCCGGGAAGGCCTCTCCAGCATCTGTTTTCTCCTCTGCGAAGTGGCTGGTCTGCAGCAGGTGCTCAGTAAATACTCACTTCTTTCCATCTCTCTTGCGCTCAGATGACAGCACGTGGCACCCATCGTAATGGATGCATCTGCCCTGCCATCATTCATTGGGTGTAAAGGATCTCGGGAAGTTGGCTGCTTCAATGGCGAGCATGAATAGTAAACCTGAGGGTTCATGGTTACCCTGTGACATTTATGTCAGCATAATGGAGGAGTCTAGGTCCCTTTAAAATATCCCGTTCATTATCATTAAAAAATATATATATATGGTTGGGAGCATCACCTATCGGCTGGTCTTTAATAAAGGTTCTAGTGTGCTCTACCGGTGATCTAGTGTTGCTGGGTTGGGGGGCGATGGCCAGAGAGCCTCTCTAGGTCACTGGATGGAAAAGTCGCTTTGTGCCTGTTCATAACAGCTGCAGCTGATGGTGGTCTGGGCAGGTAAGATGCATGTAAAATCTAAGTGTATATTCCATGTGGAGGATATTTCATATGGAGGATATTGGAAAGAGGAAAAAAAAACCAAAACATCATTTTTACCCCCAAGGACTGTGGTTCTACCAACTGCTACTTTCGCTAGAGGTGGATTAGACACTGAGATCTAGCCAAGTCTTCAGCAGTCTCTTTAGAAGTTACTCAGTTCTCCCACCCCACCCCTCCTTGTCTCTTCCTTCCCCTCGTCCCTCCCTCCAACACCTCCCTCCCCCCCCATTTCCTGTTCTCCCCACCCTCCCCCAGTCCTTCTCCTTAGAGGGAGCCATTGACCCTTAGGGCCCGTAGATACCCGTTTTTTTCTAGATCAAGATAAAAGAGACCACAATTTATAAAGCTTGGGCCTCTCTATCCCCGAGAAATCCTCAAGGATGTAGTTATTTGCTTTTACATTTAAATATGGGAGTGATGCAAAATGACTCTCACCATCAAGTGATCCTTTTTTGCAAATATTGGCAAGAGTTCTGGTGTTGGTAACCATCAGTGGATTCCTGTCCTCCTGACCCCCAAGGGGAACTTGAACTTTTATTTCCTGTTCTGCCCATGTGGGGAGACTGACCTCTAGAGGAACCTTAGCTTGTGTAGACTTCGCTGAATATCCTCGTGACCGTGTTTAACTCTAGTGTGTTTGACTCACGATCTTCTATTTTTTTAAACTTGGAAAACTGTATCACCACGTTAAAGAGGAAGCAAAAGACCCGTAATCCTCCCTGACTCACCCTCACTGGCCCATTTCCCGCACATTCCCTGGGGGTTGTCTGCAGAGTGCGCCCTGTTTCTTGAGCAAACCCCCACCCCCACTCCCGATCTTTAGGTTATGTCAGAAGTCCAGAAAGGCCAAATGTAAAGTATTTTTTCATATAAGTAGGTGTTCCCAGAAGTAGCTGTAGGCACTCAAATAACCCAGTAACTCAGTGCCCTGCCTTCAGGATGGCTCAGGCTCGTAGCAGACACGGACATCCGAGCTCCCATTGCTATGCTGTGCAGCCCCTCCCCTTTGTAGGTGTCACTCAGGTTGCTGATACCCAGTGCTTGTGCGTAGCATTTTCATTCAAGAAGAATGGTAACACATACTCACATCAAAAATGATTCTTTATAGGCACACGTGATCATTTCATAGAGCAACAAATTTCAAAACGCAGGTCCACCCGCATTTCCTTCAGCTCCTCTCATGAAATTACAGAGTATGCCTTATAATTAAGTGACAGTGTGACCTTCCACCCAGTGTTTCACCTGTAACTTAAATTGTGCCTTTATTTTTTTTTAACTGGGTTTATTTGGGAACAGCAGAGAGTTACAATTTAGGACATGGAGTCTATGGCAAACCACAAGCAAGCAGTGCTTTTTTTTTAATTTAGGTACTGGACGGTGTGTCATTTCCACTGACCTGACAAAATCGGTCCTCTGTGCTGCCGATGGCTGCTGTCTGAGAATCGTCCCAGCGCGTGGGGGGGTGGAGTGGAGGGGTTTCCAGTCCTCAGACTCTCCATCCTTGTCTGGTGGGGACCAGTGCTTATAGGTCTGCGAGCCTCTTTTCTTTCTCCCTCCGTCGTTTCCTTTTCCCAGGGATGCTGGACGAACACTGGGGCTCAGCCTTGCTTCTCTGCGGCCTGCACTGGTCTCCAGGCGAATGATTTATATTAGGTGCCAGCCCATTGCACCCTTCAGTTCATTCACATGCTCTCTGAGCAGCTACTCCGGGTCCCCGAGGGATTGAGAGCACACACACATTAGGCTTTTTATTTTTGATACTTGCTTCTAACTTGCTGTCTATCTGTCTCTGCTCTTCTGTAGGGTAGTGACGGTGCCCGGAGATCCGCATTTCTGGACAGCGATGAGCCCTTGGTGTATTTCTACGATGATGTCACAACACTATACGAAGGTTTCCAGAGGGGTATACGGGTGTCAAGTAAGCATTTGGCTGAGTTTGTGTGCCTGATGCTGAATGTTCTGCATTCAAAAAGAGGGTTCTTTCTTCAGAAAGCCACATTTGCTCAGTTTTCACCTACTCAGTGTGGGTCCCGGCTCTCTGTCTCCTGTCATAACTTCTCCAGATTGAGGCGCACAGCACGGAAGTCCCTCTGGGTGTCCCCCCAGCAAAGGGGCTTCTGTGGTCAGGTAGTTGTTTAATGGAGTCACACGTCCATTCGCTCAGTGCAGTCTCTGATGTTTCCTGCAGTAGAGAGACCTGTTTAATTGGACCCAATCCAACATTTCTCAACTTCACTTGACCCATATTTTGAAAAATAAACACTGACATTCAAAGCAAGTGATTTTCCGTCAGAGACACCTGCGGTGTGCCAACTCACTGGACTGCACTCCATCCCTGACGGTGGCCCAGGAGACCCCAAGTATCCAACAGCCGCCTGCCTGGCCAGCCCCTCCCTCCCGGGCTCCCTGTGTGTGCCCCTTGGGTCACACTGAGCTCAGCAAAGCCGCCCTGCCTCTGCTCTCTCTGAGCCCCCCGGCTCTGAGCATCTTTTTATCCCTGATCATAAAGCCTCTTCTTTCCCATCCCCATCCAGGGTGGCTGATAGAGTCTCACTAATCTCGTAAAACTCATATTGTGTTTCACCTTTTCTGTAAACCCTTCCTGGTCTGTCGTTTTCATCCCCTCCCTCCAAGTGAGGCGTTTCCTCCTTTTCCCAGCATCCTGTACCTGTTTCTGCAGTCACTCCTCAAGGGTGTCAGGTGTTCCCCCAGCGCCCCATCCTGCCGGCTGGCAGGGCAGCCACCCCTCCCCCACCGCCACCTCCAAGCAGCACACGGCAGGTGCTCCATCACTGTGCCCTCGGCGGAGGGGACCACACCCGCTGCTGCCACAGTCCCTCTTTTTAGTTTAGCCTCTTTGTCTTTTGCTTGTTCCTGACTCCCCTCTAGAAATAGTCTTTGGGACCTGCCGTTTGTTATTAAACCTTTCGGTGGTTAGCATCTGTTCCTGCCACTGGAGGCCGGACCGCACGCTCCCAGTCAGGGACGGCGCTGCCTCCGGCCCCCACGGTGTGTGGCATGTGTATGTGCTCAAGAAGCACCTTTTGTTTCTTCTCAGCCTTCAATCCAGTAAAAATTGGCTTGCTCACTTCAGTGTGTTTGCCCCAGTGTTCCTGTAGCAGATTCATTAAGCCTCTTCACTACAAAGGAAGGCAAACTTAGTTCTATATTATTTAATCTGCGAACTTCTTCAGAGTTAGTGTCAGGGTCAGGGTTTGTCTGTGACAGTAAATATCCACAAGGCAGAGCAGCCTGATGTCAGGCCACATGAAAACATTTATATGCTGTACATGTAACGCAAATACACGAGTGTGTGGATGTATGGGAGCACGTACAGTGTATGTACGCGTATAGATGTCTACGTATTCTTCACCACTGTGCAGAGCACGCGTGTGTATAAATGTATGTATGTTTATCCCATTGTTGGCAGAGGACAGGAGTCATCTGGGAGTATGGGGACTTCTGTTACACTTCTGACTCTCCCCTGATCTTAAGACAAGCCACATAACTTTTTTGTGTCACTTTCTCTGCTTGGAAAATGAAGGTCTTACATGCATGTTTTGGAAAAATTGAAGAAAAAATAAGTTCTTTTCTTAACCTGTACTGATTAAAGGGGTCTGCTTTAGGGAACACTTTTTTCTTCTTTTTTTTCCAGAGGACCTTTTTACTCTAAGCTTTGATTTTCAAGATTAAGCTTTTGCAGGAGAGCAAAGCCCAGCCTCGAGAGCAGGTAGTTAGGAGTTTGTTGAATGATGCAGGAGAAGCCAGCCTAGAGTTCCCTCTTTGAGTGGTTTAGCTTTGTATTACCTGGGGAGCTTTTCAGAAATACTAGGGCCCAGACCCTATCCCTGTCCAGTGAGGTCGAACATTTTGTTGGTGGGGCCTGGGTTTGGTACATTTCTTTAAGTTCCCCAGTTCCCTGAGGGTTCACCAGGGAGTCCTAGAGCGGGAGTCTGCAGACTTTCTGTATAGGGCCGGATGGTAAATACGTTAGGCCTTTTGGGCCAGATGGTCTCCATTACGACTGTTCAACCACAGCCTTAGACACATAAGGGGAGAAGCGGGGCTGTGTTCCAATAAAACCGTATTTACAAAAACAGGCGGCGGCAGGCCTGACTTGGTTTTCTTTCTTTCTGCTGATTTGGTGCCTAGGTTGGAATCAGGACACATCCTGGTATTTCTTGACTTTTGCTTTCACAAATGCCCCTTTATTTTCCCCTCATTTCTTTCCTAATGAGGAAAGAGAAAAATCTCCATTTTTTTCTTTCTTTGAGATCAAGACTTTACCTACATTCTTAGAATTCCAGGTGATTCTTCATACATTTAATCATCAGAATTTGGCCACTTAAAAACTATATTTTCCTTTTCATATTCCGAATTTTGAGGGATACTTCTAAAAACCCATACCGAAATCTCTACCACTCAGCTGCTGACACCTTACTCAACCAATACTTTACCAGTATTGAGGAAGAATTCACAAATTAAGCATCCTTAAAAATTGTATGTGCCTGATCTCCTCTCTTGCCCCATATAAGAAACAAAATAGAAATAGAAAAACGAACACAAACTCAGACCAAAGCCCAGGGAGAAAGCATTTCCATTCTGAGTTCGTTGTTTCACATCTGAGGACCACAGTAGAGTCTCCCTGTTACTTTGTGGAATGAGGTAGGATACAAATTAGAATCTAGGAAGATTTATGCATGGTAAGACCATTTTTTGTTTTTTCATTGTTTTTTTCTCGTTTTAGATAATGGCCCATGTTTAGGCTCTCGGAAACCAGACCAACCCTATGAATGGCTTTCATACAAACAGGTGAGTTTCCTGGCTCTGTGGATGCCTCATGCGAGCCGTGGTGCTTGACTGTGTCAGTTCTTGGGGGCACTGAACATGGGGCTGGAAGGTTTCTCCGGAGAGTGCGTGCTGCCTAGCTCGGGGCTTTAGGACACACGTGTAGCATTTAAACGGAGACATTTCTCACAGACTTGGGGAGTATTTGAACTGGCAGCTCAAAGTATTTTAGAACTGATGTGTGTGCATTGTGGAGTGCAGTGTAGTTTTTAAAATAAAATTCTAGAAATGTGCTTGAAGCAGGTGACTCTTCTCCCAGACCCTCGGGGGACAGGATTACTCCTCTCTGCCTTCAGTGGTACTAGACAAGTTTAGATGCCCCAGTATACAGTAGCCCTCTCATTTTATAGATGAGAGGAACAGGCCTCGGGCAGGGGTGGGACTCACCCAGGTCACAGCTGGTTAGTGGGAGAACCAGGACCAGGAGTGAGGTCCACACTGTCCAGTGTAGGGATCTTCAGAGCATCGTACTGATCTTGGCCAGCGTGGGGCTGGTGTGACCTTTAACCCCAGGGCAGCACAGATGTTCAGGGACAACACCTGTGTTACAGGACAGATGCACAGGACACCATGATTGGGGCATCTTCACTCCTGTCACTCTACGGTCCCAAAGGATCCATGGCCACAACTGTTTAAACAGTAGTGTGTGAACAGGAGGTAGCAGAGCAGGAAGACTTGCTGTTTATTTTTATGTTTATCACAATTACAGCAAATCTCATGCCCCTGCTGCTCCCTGGTCCAAGCAGCCTCCCAGGGACAAGCAGGCGCAGCTGGAAGTGTCGGCTTTGCTGCCTTTTGTTTCCAGCACAGCTGGCCAGGAAACAGTGCTCTGCTCTCAGGGCAGGGCATCCCGTGGCTTCAGGAACACAGAGGGACCGGCCCTGCCGTGGTGGGTGTCTTCTGGGCTGTGCACATGAAGGAGATTGTCATCAGGAGCTCCAAAACCAGCCCCTGGAAAAAACACCTGCTGGTCCTCCCTCATCTGAGGACCAATGAAATGCAAAAGGCAGAGAGACAGAGAGAGACAAGACAACGGCTCAGCATGCCTTGCTTGTGGGAGTAATGAGCTGTGGCTCCGGTGAGCGGAGGGATTTCTCTGTTTTTATTTTGCCTTCCCAGAGCTAAGGAGTAGTTTTCCACCTAAATAGTTTTCAGATCGCTCATGCTCACAAGTGGTGTAAAAACAGTTCACGTGTGTTGGCGTTACAGCATTGCGTGACGGTCCTCCGGCCCCACAGGCTCTTTTATGTGCTTCATCTTCTTGTCCTGTTACTGTTTGGTGCCTTCTCAGCCTGTTAGTAACCAGTGTTGGGGCTGGACCCGCCCTTGTGGTTATTATGACGGCAAGACGCCCTTCAGCAATAACTGTGAGGAAACTTTGAAAAAGTAAAGATTTCTTACTCTGGAACCTGGAAATTACAGAGCACACATGGGCCACACAGCGAGGTCGCGGGTCGGTGGGGGGGGGGGCGCTCACAGGGGGCCTGGGGTTCTGCTTTTATTGGACTCAAAGCGGGGGGCCTAGGGTTTCACGGGCTCACTCTTTATTGATGAATTTAAAATGTAAGAGCAGGAACTTAAAGCACAAGAAGAGAAGGAACAAGTGGCCCAAATGGTCAGTCACCAACATCGGCCAAGATGTCTTAAACAGAGGAGCCTGGGGAGGGGAAGGGGCCCGGCTCCTCATCTAGTCTGTGGCTGGTGATGGGTTTGTTTCGTGGTGCCATCTTGGATGTGGATGCATCAAAAAGCAGTCAAAGCTTAAGGCAGGCACTTGCATTACAAAACAAACAAACAAACAAAAACCCAACCTGCAACCCAACCATTGGGGTTCATACCACAGTTACTACAGTAATATGTCCCTATATTGCTTCTGTTATATTGGCTGGAAGAGAGAAGATGGGGTTCATTGCAGCGGGATTTTTGAGGGCAGATTGAAAATCACTGCGATTTCGGAAGGTGTATTGTACATTTCAGAGGCCAGTGAAGATAAAGAAGCAGACTTAAGCTAACATTGGATTAATATTGGATTTGTACATTTAAATCATTTTTTCCCCCAGCGCAGTAACTCTGACCTTTTAGGGCTGGGAACCCCTGTGAGCTTTTTGAAGAAAGGCCTGGACCTTCTTTCTAGAGATAGAAATGTGCGCATAGCATCCTGGTGCACTTTGCAGGCATTCCCAGGTTCCCAGCCCTTAAGGGCGAGCAGGAGTTGTGAAACAGTCCATGAGGTGTGAAAATAATAAGCATGTTGATGTCATTCTTGCTGTCATCTCTCCAGTGTCACTCTCAAGGCCATTGGCAGAGCAGGGGTGGCGCTATGTGCCAGAGCCAACAGGCTTCTGGGGCAGGAATAGGTGTGGTTCTGTTTTCTGCAGGTGTGGGTATGCTCTTGAGAATTCACTGACTGAGAATAAAGAAAAGCGTTCCAAGTTTTAAGATTAAAAAAATTTTTTTTTTTAGTTCATTTGGGGTAGGAATGAGGAGATGATGAGGCCAGCCTAATTTTTATGAATCTACCTATTTTTACTTCGTTGTAACAGTTGTGTACATTTTTGTATTTATTTCTCTTAAAATTGTTGCAGATACTCCACTTACTTAATCATCCAGCCATTGGTCTTTTTCCCCCTAGAGTCTTGAGATTTTTGAAATTTTGAAATATATATCTTTGTCCATAAAGTTTTTTTTGACCTCCTGTTAAGACAATTATTTCCTAAGAATAAGTTCTCAAGAATGGAATTGTAGAGCCTGGTGATAAGAGCTTGCTCTTATGTTTTTAAAGGTCTCCCCCAAACCTGTTGTTTCTGTGTTCATAGCAAAGGACGAGTTTTGTCTGCTTGGTTGCTATTTATGAACACAGACACAAAATTCTGTCCCTGGATGGCTTTTATAACTTTATAAAGCTGAAGTATAGGGTAGAAATGTGTTAGACCCTAACGTACGTCATCTGTGACCTGCAGCTGCTGGGGTGAAAATTCATTTGCTTTGCAGAAGGAACCATATGATGTGTTCCTTTCTGGTGAGTTCTGATGAGTCAAACCTTGACCTTTACAAAAATGTGAGATAAAGGAATACCTGTTGGCCCCTGTCCTCCTCCTCTGGGCAGGGCTGCTTGTCAGCTGAGGTACCACCAGTACGCTTTTCCTTTGATGTGGACCTGACATTCTTCCTGGTTTTTTCTTCCCCATTTTAGGTTGAAGAAATGTCCGAGTGCGTGGGCTCAGGGCTGATCCAGAAGGGCTTCAAGGCTGCCCCGGATCAGTTCGTCGGCATCTTTGCTCAGAACAGACCTGAGGTATTGACCATTAGGCACTGACCGCGCGTGGCTTGGAGAGCGCTCTTATACGAGAGCCAGTTGGTTCACACCTGCCTCTGCTTCAGACCAGATTCTGTGGTCTGATTGCTACTACAACATGCTTCGTGTTAGCCTTAGAGAGTTACACAGATGAAAACCCGAAACAGGCCCTTCCTTAGCCTTTAGGTAGGAAAAAAAAAAAAAAAAACACTGGTTTCTGTGTTTTTAAAACCCAAGTCCGCAAACGAAAACAAGCAAAGAAACTCTTAGAACAAATAACTAACACAGAAGCCTTCCCACTTGAAGGGCTGCCTCTGTGGTTAGCAAAATAGCATTAATAAATGACAAAGAAACGTGGATACATTTTTGTCATTAGCAGACTCTCACCTTTTCTTTCTAAAAGGCCTGAGCTTTCCCTCTGCTCAGGTTACAAAGTTACAGAAACGCCAGGGGCAGCGGGGGGGGGGGTGCTTGGCCTGGAGCTGGCCGTAGTTCAGGCCAGCAGACTGGCCGCCCCAGCCCAGGCGTGGCTCTGCTGCACACCGCCCGCCGCACTGAAGTAGATGGAAGTGGGACACCCTCTGGAGCTATTGCTTATACTGTGAGTAAACAAATCAGTGGCATAGCTGGCTTAGAAAAAGTCAAGCCCTGAGTTGAAGAAATTGAATTGATTCTTCGACCTACTTGGGGCTGGAAGACATGCTGGCTCAATCCCTGTGCTACTGAGTGCTTTATAAGTGAGAGTGGTTTCTTAGCGCTTTATGTAGTGCTGAGGGAGAGAAAGCATTTTTCACAGCTGGTCTGGACCAGGCTCGTGAATTTCGTTTCTTTCATTTGAAGTGAAACCCGTTTGAATGAACACACCCAGAATTTTTGCTTCAGTGGAATTTTATAGTGAGTCTATGACTAGGACACACATTCCTTCACAGAGTGGGCTTCTTCCCGCCTTTATTGGTTACTTCACCAAATGTTTGTTGAGTGCCTCCTATACGCCAGGCACTGCCAGGCACCAAAGGACAGCTGTGACTTGGCTCCTCTTTGTAAGGTACCATAAAGACAGCCCCATAAGCCTTTGTTTTCTCTGTAATGTGTGGACACAAGGCAAAAGGATTCTGGGAGCTCAGTCAAGGAGGACTTCCTGGAGGTGGCATCCAGGTGGAGTCCAGAAGGCCGTGAAGGTGGGGAAGCCAAGGGAATATCAGAAACAACTACACATTTGCCTTGAGCAGTGTGTCTGTGTGGGGATGAAGTGTTTTCCTAGGGGGAGTATGGAGGGGCAGGATGAGAGAGAGAGAAGACAGTTCCAGACGGGGGAATGTGAGCCGATGATGCTCCCTCCCCACGCTCACCCTGCCCTTCTCTGCTCCATGCGTTCTGCAGAAGATCAAGAACTGTGGCTGGAGAAAATGGGCACTGCTGAGGATTAAAAGCGAAAGAGTGACCTGGCCACATCTGCCTGGTGGCTGGATTGGTTGCCATGGGGCTGATGGGTTTAGAGGCAAGATGACCAGTGACTGTATCACTTCATTGCTTCCTTACTTTTCTGGGGAGGCTTTGCCAGGACAATTTTCCCAGTAGACAGTGTGTCCCCCTTCCCCTGGTCCCAGGCTCTGCTGCCCACTGTGGCCAGATCGCTCTTCCTCAGGCCCCCAGTCACTGTTTGGCCAAGAAGCCCCAGTGCTGCGCCTCACCTGGGGTGTAGAACCAAGCTCCTCCGTGGCCTCAAACCTGCTCCAGTCCTCCGCGCCAGACTAGCTGGTCCCTACCTCCCTGCTGGACCGTCCCTGCCAGCCTCGTGGCTCGCGGGCCCCCTCCCCATTTTTGACCACACAGTCCCCACTCCTGGGGTCCCCTCACCCTTCTCTCTATCTGTCCAGACTGTGCTGCTCTTGCAAAGGACAAGCTTGGTTACTTCCCACACCTCGGAGGCCCACCGCGGGCTCCCTCGCCTCGGAGCCCGTCACTCTTGATCGTTAATTCTCTTTTCACATATTTGCCTCAAATCTTCAGGCAAATTGCACTTTCCTTTTAAGAAGCGGACAAGTGTTTTGTCCTCATTAGGAATCCCTCGGGTGCCTGGCACATAGTAGGAGACACACACGTTAGTTCTACTACATCCAGTGTTTCCTCCTTGAATCTCTAGAGGATTGTTCTCCCCAGAGTGGTCCCATGATGACATTTCATTGTCTCACCCCAACCTTTGCTTTTTCTTTAGTGGGTGATCATTGAACAGGGATGCTTTGCTTATTCGATGGTGATCATTCCCCTCTATGATACCCTAGGAACTGAAGCAATCACCTACATAATCAACAAAGGTACGTCGGTGGCCTCTGGGGGCACGTTGGCTGGTTATTGGTTCAATCCAGTGACTACATTTGCTGATACTTAGCTTGATAGGGGTTTTCTATTTAAATGTACCTCTGCCCTGCTATTCAAAGAATGTGGTATTTAACCCAGTGTCAGATGCTATAGTCAGGCTCAGAATATCCCAGAGCTGATTCCTCATTGTGTCTCTTCACTTCCAGCCGAACTCTCTCTGGTTTTTGTGGACAAGCCAGAGAAGGCCAACCTCTTATTAGACGGTGTGGAGAATAAGTTAATACCAGGCCTTAAAACCGTAGTTCTCATGGACTCCTTCGGCAGCAGTCTGTTGGAACGAGGCCAGAAGTGCGGGGTGGAGATCATCAGCATGAAGGCGTTGGAGGTGAGTCACCCTGCCCCGCCCCGCCCCTGCCCCCTTCTCTGCAGGGTTTCCCCAGAGGTCATTTTGGCTCAAATGCCTTACCCAGTGTGACTGCGCGGTCCCAGATCTGGCCCATCGTTCCAGCAACCCATAAAAGATGGAGAGCAGAAATTCCAGTCTCATTACTGGAAATAAGAATTCTACATGCATGCCTAGTGTTAATCCATCACAGTTTACTGGAAGTACTCTCATAAAGCTAGTTGCAAAGCTCACATGTTCGTTCTAGAGCACTGGCAGGTCACTCCAGTCAATGCTGGAAATGGGAATTTCAGATTCAGGAGGAGATTTAAGTTTTTATGTCCTCTTTAGGCTTCAGTGCCTCTTAGTGATTTGTCCCTGAAACGGAGCCAGACATAGAAATCTGCCTCACTGTTGTCTTTTCCAGGGTGCTTTGGTAGAGTCCTGGTGAGTTTCTAGCCTAGATGCTTGATTTGGCTGATTTTCATATTATATTTCTTGAGGTTCACATTAATCACAACTTTAAAGGTAGGCGTTTTAGGAAAATGAGTGTAGTCCATATGTAAATTGGTTGTTGGACGTAGGATCATATAAGGACCTGATTTCCCCAGTTGCACTTGGATTAGAGTTCAATCCAAAAAAGCGGGCAAGAGGGGCCTCTTATGTGCACATCACTGGCGGTAATTGGCTCAATAGAACAAGTCATTCTCTTTCTGAAAATGTTATAAATATTCTCCTGGAACTGATATAAATAGGGTTTTTTATTTATAGTTCTCCTTCTACTAAGAATTTGAGCTACAAGGAAGGAGCTAGCAGACCTTTCCTGGGGGGCTTAGTGGTCACAGGGAATCTGTCATGTGTTCTATCCGAGCTTCTGCCGCACACGCACACGTGCACACAATAGCGTGGAACAGGAGTCCATAAGAGCTAATGGGTGTGCTGAATTGTTAAGTTGAGTTTTTAGCTAGCTTTTTACCTAGCAGTTCCTCACTTTTTTTTTACTTGTAATCTCATAATACAATTTCCTTTTCCCCCTATTTTCCCTCCTCTCCCTGCCCCCCCAACAGACACATACACAGGCACTTTTTTGTCTTTTTTGACTGCTCTATGATAAAGAAGTAATTTTAAGATTAAAAAAATTTAGATGAGTAAGTGATCAAAAATTATAAAGTTAATATTAAAATATTTATTATAAAAGACATTGCTTTACACTTAGCTGTGTAATATTGATCCATATTTGGTTTTTTAAAATTTCATAGGCAAAAGATTAAGTTTTTAAGAAATGAATTTAAAATTAGCTTTTTGGTTGATCATGTGATCCAGTTTTTATTAATATATATTTTTATTGCATCAAAAACAATGGTATTTGGAGTTTTTGTACTTTTTTCAATATTTTATTATGAAGACTTTCAAACATGCAAACAAGTTGAAAGAATTGTGCAGTAGACTACCACATACCTGCCAACAGTCTACAATTAATATTTTAATACATTTGCTTTATCGCATACTAATTACTCTGTCCTTTTATTCATCAATATGTCTTTTTTTGTGCATTTTCAGTAGGGTGTACATTTTATCACCCCCAAATCCTTCAGCATGCTAATCATTAAGTAGAATTCAGTCTTCCTTCTGTTTATGGGTTTGGGTTTTTTGTTTTTTTTTTTTTTTGACATTTGGAACCTAAAGATGACAACTTGTTTATTTTTATAATTGTTGAATTTTTTTCCTAAATTATGACATAAGACAGGCTTGAGGCTGTAAAACTTTCTTGACAAATAATGCACTAATTTGGATAACTTTCTTCCCAATAAATTGAAAGTCAAATTGTATGTAACTGCTGCTTTATTTTTCTTAACTTCTTAAGATCTCTAATTCTTCAAAAATTGGTGTTATAAGAGAATTCTAAAAAGATGAGTGGAAATTTGTATCTGATAAAGATTATTTTAGAAAATGGTGGAATTGTCACTGCTTTAGCTCTCAGCTGACTTCTACTTGGATTTCATTCTTCCTATTTTTAATCAGTGGTCTGTTATATATAATTTAAAGTGTGATTAGGGCTAAAGACTGTTTAAAACTGTGTGCTGGGCAGAAACTCACTGAACCCTGAGCCTACCCATCTAATTTCCATTTAATTTTAGGCATGCTCCTTCCATATGCT
This sequence comes from Camelus ferus, assembly GCF_009834535.1. Taxonomy (NCBI): domain Eukaryota; kingdom Metazoa; phylum Chordata; class Mammalia; order Artiodactyla; family Camelidae; genus Camelus; species Camelus ferus. The sequence goes on from NC_045721.1 coordinate 17,867,178, forward strand.
CACTTAAGCTGTTTGATTTTAGTAGGAAAAGAATGTAAATAGTTTATTTTAAAAATGAGTAGATATTAAAGTGGCCATGGAGACACTTTCATGCAGTAACTGCAGAATGAGCCCATTGGTAGTAACTAGGAGCCTGCTGTTGGGAAATGCTGCGCCTCAGAAACGAATCTGTCCTTCTTAACCCTTCATGTCTGTTCAGGAGTGGTCTTAGCACTTCTTTCGTGGCCTGTTGTGTAATCGGAGATTCCAAAATCCTTTTTCTGCGCCATGTCAGGAGTACGGATATTTGAGCCTCTCCAAAAATGGCCAGCATTTAAATCTGGCAGAGACTGATTTCTCTCTCCATACTGAAGATGTCATTTTTGCAGAATTGGATGATCATGTATCAGTGCTCAGCTCTGATTCTGGGAGGGTGCAGAGCATCTGTGTATGGTTCTCTGATTACAGTTGAGAGCCAGGCTTTGTTAAAGGCCGTAACAGGAAGCGAAGTGGGGACTGGAAGTACACGTAAGAGACTTTGATTCCTGTCTTTTGCATAAATCCCACGTCAAAGGCCAGTCCTAATGCCTTTGATATGCATTATATAAGAGAGAAAACAACTGGAAAATGGCTTCTTGAAACAGTGGCTAAGTGTTTGGGTTCAGGTTAATTAGAATTGCTGTTGTTTATTTAATCTGAAATGTATGCTGTCTTTGAGTTGGCTGTGAGTGAATCCCAGAGTAAGGGCAGCTTGAAGTGACTTGATGTGACTTTGTTCTTTACATTTAGAAAATGTTTCCTTTTAAGACTCTTTCTCTCTTCCCATCTAGGACCTGGGAAGAGCCAATAGACAGAAGCCAAAGGTGAGAGCACAGTGTCTGACCTGCCCCAGCCTCCAGCCTCTGTAGTTTCCATGTCTGGTCAGCTCAGAGCCTAGTAGAACTCTTGGATGATATGTTACGACTTAATCATTTTCTATTCTATTCTGATTTATAATGGCTTTTCTTTTTCTTTTCTTTTCTTTTCTTTTCTTTTTTTTAACTGTGCTGTAGCCGCCAGCACCTGAAGATGTTGCAGTCATCTGCTTCACAAGTGGAACTACGGGTCAGTTTTGAAAAGGAATTGCTTCTAAGTGGTATTTGGAAGTGTCTATTCCATATCTCATTTTGTGGATGACTTATTCGAACTATAGATGGACTGAAAGCAGAAGACACAGAAGTGCTTCAAGCCCTGTCATCTGGTAGCTCTGTAAGACAGTCCTAGAGTCTGAGAGTGTCCTCAAACATTTATTGAAGGCGAAGGTAGAACCTCCGGTCTTCTTAGGTCAAACTGTATCACTGGTTTCCAGAAATAAAATTCCTGGATTTTCTTCTCTTATTGCTATACGCACCCTCTCAAACTTGCCCATATTAATAAAGATTGTTTAAGATAATAAGTTTCATATAAAGGATTGCAGGTTCCTCAGGAATCTAATGTGACTCAACATTTGGCTTTCATAGGTGTACCTCACAGTAGAGGCACCAGAGGCCCTAATTATACAGGGTTTCTGGGCTTCTGTAATTTCTGTCAGTCCTGGATGGAGTTTCTGTCTTCTAACTTTGTTCTGCTCGTGTGTATTCCTCAGGCAACCCCAAAGGAGCAATGATTACCCATCGAAATGTAGTGAGCGATTGTTCAGCATTTGTGAAAATGACAGAGGTAAACTTTGGCGGTATTGTCATCTCTCTCATATCCGTTGGTTGGCATCAGGCCTCAGGAGTGAAGGTGTCAGAGGCACCACCATTACGTTAGGCATGTGCTGTATTTGAAGCGCTATCTGAAATACAGATAAGGTCTGAGCTTTCCTATGGCCTGAGGTCACGTTCTGTCAAATAGTTTTCACTGTGGACCTAATATCCAACTCCTGCCTGTGACTGATAAGGTGAATTGACAGATAGAATTTATGACATCTTTTAGATAGTAAAACTTTATTTGGATACCGCTCTATATAAATATTTCTGGGAAAAGACAGAACAACTGACTTTCTTGTGCTTTTTTTCTATTTTAGTGTGGGGAAAAGAATTAATTTCTTTAAGTTGACAAATGTTAACATGCTGCTGAAGGATTTTGAATTATCATTACTTTTATTATTTATTATGTTTGATTTGACTTCCGCTTTGTAAGAAGGATTAAAGCCTCGAACTTTAGTTGTTTCCTGTAATCTTAAAGTTTGTGCTACGAGTGTCCTAGTTTGCTCAGGCTGCCGTAACAAAGAGCACAGACGGGGGGGCGGGGGGGGAGGGGTGTTGAGCAACAGACCTGTGTTTTCTCACAGTCCTGGAGGCTGGATGTCTGTGATCAAGGTGCCAACAAGTTCAGCTTCCTGGCTTATAGACAGCCGGCTCCTCACCCTGCCTCACCTCTGCGTGCCCACAGAGAACTTTCTGGTGTTTCTTCCTTCCCTTATGAGGACATCAGCCTTATTAGATCAGGGGCCCACGCTGATGACCTCATTTAACCTTAGTGACCTCCCCTGTCTCCAGATACAGTCACATTGGGGGTTTGGGCTTCAGTGTATGACTTTGCGGGAAGAGTTGGTCACAATTCCGTCTGTAACACCAAAGGTAGATTTCAAACTTGCCTTTTTATAGAATAGTGGTATAGTGAATGCCTTCCCCTCTTATCTTTTGCTCACTTTTATAGAATTTGTTTTTGCAAATTCTGTGTTTCTGGGAGAGCTCTGTAGGCTCTAACTTTTGTGGCAGGAGCCTGTACTTAGTGGTTTTGGAGAATGGGCATCTCTGGTGGCTGCAGAAGTTCGATCTCATTTTCGCTTTTAGTTCTAAATGCCTTTTTTGGTATATACTTTCTAAACAGAGTTCAACATTTAGTACCTTATCAAAGTGAAATTTTAATTTCTTCATTGGCCTTCCAAAAAAAACCTTAAAATGCAATTACCTCATTGACCTTCAAAGAAAACTTAGCATTGCGTAAAACATTGAGGTAAATGATTACAATTAATGTTAATATTAAAATAATATTACCAGGGGGCATTCTCAACTTCGTAAAACTTCTAGTCCTGCTCACACACATTCTTTCTTTGACCTAAGCCAGAAAACTGGAAAAGTGTAGATGTTGACAAGGCTGGTTTCCCAGCGTGTAGCACTCTTCTTCTGACAAGTGCTACTGGAGATGCAGGCCACACTTGAATAAAGCTCCCCTGAGATGACAGCGTGACATGGGTACATCACGTGCTTGCAGGGCCCGGGACTCGTGCTCTCACCTGTGAATGCATGATTACGAAGGGTGGCCCAACTTTGGGGATGGAGGGCACGGCTCTCAAGTGGGTGCATCGCGCCCTCAGCAGCTTGACAAAGCCTTGATTTCTTAGCTGGTGTGGCCACAGCTGCTGCTGGCAGCCCCTTTTTTGGCCAGAATTCTCTATATTAATAACAGGAACATTCTGTGTGCATCCCTCACTGTGCCCGGACCCTAAGCAAAGCCCATTCTTAGCTATGAAATGGAAACCAGACGTCCACACTTACTCGAGATGCAGACCTGTCACAATCAGCATTTTATGGTCAAGCAAATCCCCTGGGGCCAGGTCAGAGCTTGAGTTAAACAAATGGGGCTATTTTTTATGGGGTCAAGCAGGGTTTTCAGGTAGAAATGTTGATCAAACTAAAATACTCAAAATGCATTTATGCTATAAATAAAAGGGGCTTGGGAATCCAATTTCTCTTATCTTTCCTCCTCCTCTCCCTTTACAACATAAGATGCTGGTCTTTTGTTGGAATGAAATAAGTTTCTTACCTTACTGTGGAACTGAGCTTGCCGGGCAGTGGGGTACTGTATCTTGGAAAATCTAAATGATTAGAGCACGTAATCTCTGGCCATCCCAATCTGGGCAACATTTTCCTCATTTTGATTCAAGTCCTCAGTGGATTCACTTTGTCGCTAGGAGTGACCTCCACTCTGTTTGAATAATTTATTGAAGTATTGCTTTGCATTTTACTCTTTGGTGAGAAATAATTGCAGAGAGTGAGCCAAAGCCATTTCTCCTTAGCAGTGAGGGATTACGTGCTCTGAAATAAAGTGGGACATTGCTGGAGATCCTAATGCTTTTCTGCTTGCTGCTGTCTTTGCTTACAGAATGTCTTCACTCCTACCCCAGATGATACTCTCATTTCTTTCTTGCCTCTCGCCCATATGTTTGAGAGAGTTGTAGAGGTAGGCACTGAGTTTTATTTTGATTGCTTGCTCATTTGTTTGTATTCTGCTAAGTTGTTGTGTCTTACAGAAAGTACTTGCCTTGAATGCCAGTGACACACACATTTCGTTTTTACCGCTTGCACACATGTTTGAGAGATTAATGCTGGTAAGTGTGCGTGTGCAGGCCGTCATCCCCATAGAGAATTCTTTGTTCAGCCCCATTTTAGAAATACCACTAATTAATTAAAAGAGTATAATTTTTTTTCTGGATCCGGTTACATGAACTGTAATTATTCATTTTAAAATTACAAGCTCAGACTTCTGAAAGATACAGAGACAGGCATGAGTTCGGAAAGATGAGCTGTGAATGTAGAATTTTTATGAATCCCACCCCACAAAGTGCAGTGAGGCTTCTGGTCTGTAAGAAGTCTCTAATTCTGGGCGTGCTTGTCCATAGTCATGAGTTGGCTTAAGACTCCTTTTTCTCACCAGTGTTCTAAGTGCCCTTGGAAAAGCAGGACGATCTTCAGCTGACCTCCCGCTGGGGTCCTCGCACACGACCGTGTGGCGAATTTAAAAACTGACCGAGAACCATCTTTTTTCCTTCTTGGACAGTTTTGGATTGTGTCATAGGAGAAACGCTGGACGCTTTTTCCTTCATTTAAAGAATGTTCTGGGAGCCCCAGCCAGGCTGCAGGCCCTGGGCTAGGTGTTGGAGCCAGAGGAGTGACTGATAAGGAACCGACCCTCTGATTAGCCACTGCCCTGTAGGATTTACTTACCCCACGGGCTCAGGGATCTTCTATCTGGCGCTTCTGCTGCCTGCACACCCCAGGAGACCTCAAGTCCACAGAGTGAGCTCAGATGAAGTTGACAGTGGACCATAGGTGCCTCACTGTGGTTTTCAATGTGTGCCCAGGAAGCAGGCCACACTGAACAAAAAGCCTCCAGGCTTAAATTTTTAAACAATAAACCATGGTGTTACCCTTCTAGTGGTTTCTGCTTTCAAGCCTGAGATGATTTGTACTTCCGTTGCATCATCTCTTGAATCTCTCTTTCTTTTTGAAATTTAAAACAGGCAGACTCTTTGTCAAGTGCCTGTGGTTTGCCAATGCAGTTTGCATCAGACAGGAAAAAATTCAGGCACAATTATAGTTGGTTGCAGACCCCTCTGAGACGGATGGACGAGCGTCTCAGCTGTGGCATATTCTGACTTGTCAGAAATGTTTAGTTAGATTCAAATAAAATAAGCAAGACTTTAAAAGGCTGGTTGCAGCAACATGGATGGACCTAGAGATTATCATATTAAGTGAAGTAAGTCAGACAGAAAGACAAAATATCGTATGATATCACTTATATGTGGAATCTAAAATAAAAAACTGGGACTGTCGGCAAGTAGCTAAGTTTTTATTTTGAGAATAAATTAGACCTAAAGTTTCTGGAAGGCTAAAAATACTTAGATTATCTAATACCATGTCATTCATTCAGCAGATATTTATCATGGAGCTAAAATAGCAGAACCTCTATGAGCATCGCTAAAAAAAAACACATTCTCTGGTTTCTCACTAGCTCCTTTGTCTTCAGGATGACCAGGAGAAATACCACAGTTCCATGGTGGACAGTGACTGGGAGGACACAAAAACATTGTTTTAAAAGCTCCCTACGTTTAGGATCTTTAAGATTTCTGGAAACTGGTGTGAAATGCTGAAGCTGATGCTTTGTGTGTGTGTGTGTGTCTGTGTGTGCCTGTGTGTGTGTGTCTGTGTGTGTGTGTGTCTGTATGTGTCTGTGTGTGTGTGTCTCTGTGTGTGTGTGTCTGTATGTGTGTGTGTTGTGTGTGTGTCTGTATGTGTCTGTGTGTGTGTGTCTGTATGTGTCTGTGTGTGTGTGTCTGTGTGTGTGTGTGTCTCTGTGTATCTCTGTGTGTGTGTGTGTGTGTGTGTGTGTGTGTGTCAGGCAGCACCCGCTGCGATGGTGAGATATTGGGTATTTCTGTTCCCTCTCTAGTGTGCAATGCTGTGTCACGGAGCTAAAATAGGATTTTTCCAAGGAGATATCAGGCTGCTTATGGATGATCTCAAGGCACTTAGACCCACTGTCTTTCCTGTGGTCCCCAGACTGCTGAACCGGATGTTTGACCGAGTAAGTCCTAAGCGCAGAGCAGGGGGCTGAGAGTGGGACCTTGAGTCTGAGGCTCAGGTGTGAGTGGGGCTCAGTGGGTCCCTTCTATGTGACCGTGGACACTGCCCTTAGTGTCACAGAACTGTGGATACTCCTCTGCAAAACCAGAGTCCATTTACCTCCTAGAGCTGTGGGTAAGAATTGTAAGAGGATACACACATGAACTCACCTTGTAAACCAGAAGGCACAATACAGGTGTAAGGCAGAGGTGGTTTTATTTTCACAATAAACTCTTTGAGCCTCTGTTTTCTCATCTGTACAATGGACTGTTACTCCGTCCCCTTCTCATAATTGCTAATTGCATCATATGAAAATAAGAACTGTGAAATGGCGTTATAAATTGCAAAGCTCCACCACATGTAAAATATTGCTTCCTTAGCCACACTGAGAGACTGACTAAGCTAAGCCAGGGACGAAGAGGAGGCCAGCCCCGCGGTGGTGGACCGTTAGCGCCTGGACCGCACAGCCAGGGCAGGACCCATGTGCTGTGAGCAGTCTCAGAAATGAATCTGGACTCGACAGTTCCAATACTCTGTTTTGAGGCATGGCTTCTGTCATCAGTGAGAACCTTCTCATTTTTTTAATGGTTCTTTTTTTAAAAACCACCTTTGTTGAGGTGTGATTTACACTACATGCAATTCACCGATTTAAAGTGTGCAATTCAAAGGTTTTCGGTACATTCACAGAGTTAAGCAGCCATCACTTCAGTCCATTCTAGAACATTTTTATCATCTCAAAAAGAAACCAGTCATCTTCCACCCTGTTACCTCCTCCACCCTCCAAAGACCTAATCTACTTGCTGACTCTGTAGATTTCCCTGTTCTGGATTTTCATGTGAATGGCATCAGGCAATATTCTTTTGTGACTGGCTTCTTCCACTTAACATGTTTTCAGGGTTTATCCGTGCCATAGCTGCATCTGTACTTCATCCCTTTTTAAGGCCAAATAATACTCCACAGCGTGGCTGTAGCACATTTCATCCATCCATCCATCCATCGATTGGCATTTGCATTTGGGTTGTTTCCACTTTTTAGCTATCATGAGTCATGCTACTTATAAACAGTCACGGACAAGTGTCCGTGTGGATGTGTGTTTTCATTCTCTCGGGTATGTACCTAGGAGCAGACCTGCCGGGTCACACGGTAACTGTGTTTAACTGAGGGGCTGCCTGCCTGCTTTCTAAAGCGGCTGCACCGTGACACGTTCCCCCAGCAGTGATGGGGGCTGCAGTTTCTCCACATCTTCACCAGCACTTGTTATTATCAGGCTTTTTCATTCTCGCCTTCCTGCTCACTGTGAAACCTTCTTGTTTCCTGACTCATTAGATTTTTGGACAGGCCAACACCACCCTGAAGCGATGGCTGTTGGACTTTGCCTCCAAGAGGAAAGAGGCTGAGCTTCGCAGCGGCATCATTCGAAACAACAGCCTGTGGGACAAACTGATCTTCCACAAAATACAGGTGACACATTGACTCAGAGGTGTCACTTGTCATGCAAACTGATTTGGGTTTCAGACTTTCTATGGGGGCTCTTTTCTTTTAATTGAAGTATAGTTGATGTATAACATGTAAGCTACAGCTGTACAATGTAGTAATTCATAATTTTTAAAGATTATACTCCATTTATAGTTATGGTAAACTATGGGCTATATTCCTCACATTGCACAACGTACCCCTGTAGCTTACTTTATACCTAAGAGTTTGCACCTCTTAATCCCTACCCCTGTGTTGTATGAGGGCTCTTTTAAAAAGAGAAGGTGAGAGAAGCAGTTCCTGGTGCAGTTCTGTTACCTAAGGACAAAGCCATCAGCTAAAGCTCAGGATCCGAGATAAACCTAGACGGTGTGGTGGCTCTTGAGGGCAGAGAAGAAGCCAGGTAGCATAGCCTTTCTGAGTCTCCATTTGCTTCACTTTTCTGGAGCAAGTGTATCACTCTTGAGGTATTTTTTTAAGGCATGAGTGCTAAAAGAATATGAAATAATATTATGTCTCCCAAAATGTGGTAGTTGCCCCCAACCCCCACCCCCCGTTCTAATTCCTTAAATACCTGCACGTAAAGGTGTTCCTTTCTTCTCCAAACCGGCTGAGAATGAATAGAGTAGTTCTGGGTAGACACAGACTCCAGTTGGTGTCCCTTCTGAACACCCGTGCCTGCCCCGTGCGCTGGGGGTTCTGCACAGCCTGCAGACCAGGAGCCGGTGGGTTGGGGTGGGGGGAGGTTCCAAGAAGGAATCTTTGAGGAGCCGGCCGACTCCCAGCCGCCAGACCCTCATCCTCTCCCCTCTCCCTGCCATGCAAGTCAAGCCTGGGAGGAAGAGTGAAGTTGATGATCACAGGAGCGGCGCCCGTGTCTGCCACCGTGCTGACCTTCCTGAGAGCCGCGCTCGGCTGCCAGGTGAGCTGGCCCCCCTGCAGTCCTGCCCAGGGATCTGCTTTCGAGGAGTCATTCTGATTCTCCTTGTGTGTGCCTCATTTTTCTTTGGAAGACTGCGGTGTTCCTAGGTTGTTTGGAGAAAGAAGTACAGGCAGACCTCAGAGACGCTGCAGACCAGTGCAGCACAGCGAATATCGCGCTAAAGCTGGTGCCATGACCTTTTTGGTTTCCCAGTGCATATAAAAATCATGTTTACACTAGACTATAGTCTGTTAAATGTGCAATAGTATTATGTCTAAAAATCAATATACATACCTTAATTTTAAAATCCTTTATCGCTGAAATGCTATCATCTGACAACACAGATGTGTAAGAAACGCAGTATCCGGGAAGCGCAGTGAAATGAGGTGCTTCCATATGTATCTTTTACCCCAGGCAGAATATGCGTTTGTGTCCACCCCTGAGTAGCTTTCTCTAGGGCAAAGCACAAAACATGTCTTTAGAGTCAGGCACGAGTGCACAGGAATAGGTCATGATAAGCTTACTTGCAAACCATGCAGAGAACCTGTCTTCGAGAAGGCGGGGGAGCCAGGGAGACCAGGTGGCAAGTGGGACGTGTGTGGGGTGAGCGGTGAGCTGACGGAGGGAGTGCCTTCCTGGGTGGGTTGTGCGCAGTGTGACCTGTTTCAGCGATCCCTCCTGGCCCCGGAAGGTTATGTAGAAAATGGACGTGGATGGTGCTGGCGTTTGGTGTAGGGGGCGAGGATGTTGGGTGCAGTGTTTGGGAAGAGTTTACCAAACAGAAAGCTTTGAGGTTTCATCAGTCAGCTGATACCCAGAAGCAAGAGGAACTTAGTTACTGAGCACTGCTGGCAGAGGTGTGACTGTCCCCTCTCATTCCTGTTCCATCTCTTGGCGACCCAGTTCTACGAAGGCTATGGACAGACCGAGTGCGCCGCCGGGTGCTGCCTGACTGTGGCTGGAGACTGGACGGCAGGTGCGATGGCGGGGCTCTCCTCATGGGGTTGCACAGTTCACATGGGGATTATTGGAAGTTATCATTGGTTCATCAATCAACTTAAACTAGTGCTGTGTCTCAAATGATAAGGGCTCGGGGCAGTCTTATAAACCTGGAGCCCCATGGACAGTGTCTCTTGTGGCAGAGTGGGATGTGATTTTTAAGGCTCTGTCTGTCAAGCTGAGTGGGTGGCAATAGAGATTTACCCTGAACGTTACACCTAGAGATGGCGCCGTTTGTACCAGGTTCATAGTGTTTGGCCCAACAGAGCTTCCCAGTTATTAACTGGGGTCTAATTACTTGATGGTACATTTTAATTAAATTTCCACTGTGTGCTGAGCTAGGCGTTGAGACTATGGAGAGAAATGAACATAAATCCTTTTTCCCAAAAGGAAAAACAGGAGGACAAACACCAATGTCATCACTTGTGCACCTGTGGTTCTGTGTTAGGTGCTTGGGGTGTATATTATGTGTGTTTCATCCCAACATCCCAGAGATGAGCCCTGGTACCTCTGAGAGGAAATGATTGATTGTTGGCTAAAAAGCATGTAAATAACGTATAAGAACTTACGCAGCCTTATGCTTCGGAGCCAGGATCCCACCCGAGGCCTGACCACGAAACTTCCACGCTTTCCCCTTTACCACGCCAGTAGTGCGTTCCACACTGATAGGTAAATTCCCTGATTTGTTTGCTGTATCACTCTTATGAGCATCTAATAACATAGATTCCAGTGTCAAGAACTCCAGTAGCATATTTCTGCTGGGATTGGCACTAGCAGTCTGCCTCATGGTGTTTGTTTAATCTTTAATCCCTGGTGCCTCACCAGCTAGAGAATTTGGAACAGTGACCTCTTTAAGCTAAAATAAGCTAGGAAGAGTGATTTGCGACACTCTTAAAACTTACCTAATTTCTGTTATTTTTGTTTTGGGAAAAGAACCCAATCCTAACACCCTTTGGCAAGAGTTAGGTGAGCTATAAGAAGAAGCCTCGTCTTGTCTTAACTTTTAACATGTGCATCCAGTGCTCAAGGGAATAAGGCCACGGTGTCAGAACCATGACTGTTCAAGGTGGGCACTCACTGAGAACACAGACATCACGTCCTTATGAGGGAAAGGGGGCAAAAATGAGCAAAGCCATCAGATCATGGGAACCAGGTACAAGTTTTAGAAAGCTTGCTTCCAGGTATTCATTAAAATCCTTAAAATCAACAACCAGATCATTTCTACTTTGAAAAATAATTTGGAGCATCAAACTTAGGGAAGGTCCCAAAGAGATGTTTGAATGTTTCTGACTGTATTCTGGGAAAGGGGAGACTGGCTGTGATGCTGAAACCAGAGGTGTGTACCGGCTGTGCTCATTATGAGCAGGCTTGCTTTCGATAAAAATAATTTGGCCTAAGGGTATCAGTGGTCGCATTAGGAGTGACCATTCTTGTATTTGATACACAGGCCATGTTGGTGCCCCAATGCCTTGCAACCTTATAAAGCTTGTCGACGTGGAAGAAATGAATTACTTGGCAGCCAAGGGCGAGGGCGAGGTGAGTGAAACCCTGTGGCGCCCGCTCCCTGCGGGGTCCTCTGAGTGCCAGGGCTGTGACAGGCGCAGGGCCACTTCTCAGCACAGCTGCACGGAAAGCTGGTGAGCTTGGGGTTGTGATCCTGGAGTTGGACAGGCTTCCCTTTATGTTTGATGCTCAAGTGCTGTGGACAGAGGGGCACGAACGCCTGCCCTCTGTTGCCAGGCCCAGTGGGGAAGTGGGCCCAGGAGGATCTGAGGGCTCCAGTGCCTGGAGTCCTGGGGCACAACTTCCCGCCTGCTGAGTGCCCTCGAGGCCTATTCGTGAGCTCCTGGCTAGTGGGAGGAAGGCCCATTACTTCAAGTGATTCCATCCCCTATGGGGCTTTCCGGCAGCTTTGAGCTTGAAGTGGGGCCATTAGAGGTGCTCCCAGTGGGCTCTGTCCCAGTGGGCTCTGGCTGCTCTCTCTGGATCAGGGAATTCAGGGCCCAGACACACACAGACCGACACACAGACACACACACAGACACACACACAGACCGACACAGACCGACACACACGCACACACGCACACGCACACATGCACACACACACACACACCCCCGGATAAGCCCCAGTCAGTGCCCCTAACAAAACATCTTTTTTCCCTCTAGTTTTGTTGAGAGATAATTGATACCCAGCGCTGTGCAAGTTAAGTGAACATCCATCATCTCATGGAGACAAAAAAAAAGAATAAAAATATTTTTTCCCTTGTGATGAGAACTCTTAGGATCTCCTCTTTTAACAACTTTCAAATATACCATATGGCTGTGTTCACTCTACTCACCAGGCTGTAGTTAAGTCCTTGGTGCTTACTTGTCTTATAAGTGGATGTCTGTCCTTTTTGACCACCTTCCTCCAGTTCCCACACCCACACCTCCCTCCCAATCTTTTTTCTTCAGGTGTGTGTGAAAGGGCCAAATGTATTTCAAGGCTACCTGAAGGACCCAGCAAAAACAGCAGAAGTGCTGGATAAAGATGGCTGGTTACACACAGGGGACATCGGAAAGTGGTTACCAGTAAGTGGTCACCTCCCCTGTTCGCAGAAGCTTTGGTTCCACTGTGGGGATGAAAAGCTCCCACGAGGCGGCGGCACCCTCCCTTTCCTCCTCACCAAGCGGTGGAACGTAGCACTCCCGTTTCCTGCATCCTTCTGTAGCGTTTTCACTTTAACTGCAGCAAATGTGTTTTGTCTTGACACCTGACATCATTTCTGGTTGCTGCTTCCAGTTTGAAATTCAGAGAGACTGTGTGTGGCTTTTCCCAGTTCAGTGCTGGGCCTTGGTGTTGGGGCCTTGGTTAAGGTCTGGGGGTGCATTGCGTAGGCTGCCAGGAATGTATGACAGGTGAAAATTTGGGAACATACATGCTTCTTAGGGTTGTCCTCTCAGAAAAAAACAGGGTGAGTGCTTTGAAGATTCGGCCAGCTCCTTTGAACTTAGCCCAGAACCAAACCGTTTGCTGTAAAGAAATGCTTGTGTGAGAAGGTCACCCCATAGGTTTGACCAACTTCTGCTGGTTGTGGTGACAACCACTTTTTCAAGCTTTTTCAAGTTGTTACTATGTTTAATTGCAAGCACTTAATTGGGGAATGTAATTTTTATTATTGGGTATTGTTCCAGTTTTACAGATACAAGCTGTTTAATGCTCCAAAATTTTTATTGCTTTGAAAAATGCTCCCCTGACCAAATTAATTCAGATTTCAGAATACCCAAGCTATTTAGAAATCAATTAAGTCCCTCTTTCCAGACTCAGGAGGGATTAAGTATCTGTTCTAATTCTGGCTCTGGCTCTAAGGAGCATGTCTGGTAATCTCTCTGGACCTCAGTCGGCTCCTTTTGGAAACAGAGAACTGACGTGGCTGAGAGAACCCTAGGAACTTTCCAGCAGGTGACTTTGGGAAGCGTCAGTGACCCAGGATGGGAGTGAGGGGTTTGGTCATCAGAGGTGGGCACTGCTGGCATTCGGCGAGCCACATCCTCTGGATATTCTCACATCCCCACAGTCATTGTGGAGGCAGTCCACAGCCCCTGCCCTGGGGACCAGGAGCAGCCCCTCCTGCCCCGCCCTGGAGCAGCGCTGTGGGAGGGTATCTCTGCTCTCAAGGAGCTGGACCCCGCTGCAGGGCCAATGCATCAGTACCTGGTTCAGATGTGAGACTCAGTGATGCTCGCTCGCTAAGATGAAGGGAGTGATGGGGCGTTCTGATTGGCTGCCAAGGGTGATGTGGAGTCCATGGGCCTCTGGAGTCCCTTCTCTGTCTGCTTGGCTCAGAGGCCTGAGGCAGGTGACTTAATCACTCCAAGCCTCAGTTTCCCTCTCTGTAAAGTGGGTCAACAGCTGAGCCCTGCCAGAGGTTATGAGGATTAAATGACAGTACAGGGAAAATGCCCTGCCTGGGTGCGACTGCCAGTGGGTGGACCGGCTTACAGCCCCCTCCGTCTTCTCCCCTCCCCCCATAAACAGAACGGCACCTTGAAGATCATTGACAGGAAAAAGCACATCTTTAAACTGGCACAGGGAGAGTACATAGCTCCGGAGAAGATTGAAAACATCTACCTCCGAAGCGAACCTGTAGCTCAGGTGTTTGTCCATGGAGAGAGCTTGCAGGTAGGTGCTGTCTGGGCCTTGAAATGCAATGTGGGGGAGGGTATAGCTCAGTGGCAGAGCAGGTGCTTAGCATGTACGAGGTCCTGGGTTCAATCCCCAGCACCTCCATTAAACAATACAAAAAATAATTTAAAAAATAAATAAAATTTTTAAAAATATATAAATGCGATGGGAAGTTTGCGATGAGTGGAAATTGATTGTTGTGTCTGACGTGCTGGAATGTTGTGTCGACACATTGCTTTTCACTACTTGGCATTTCTATTTTTTTCGTTTATTTTGTAAGTGGAAGTTTGTACCTCGTGTTTTTGGAATTTCTTATCCAGAAAAGTTTTTTTTTCTCTTTAATTTCCAAAGTTGTATTTTATCTGGAGTGGTCTGCTATACCAAGGGAAGCTGAATAAAGATACTAGGGAGTGGGTAAAAATAAGCATCTGATTTAATTATGAGGCAAAATATTGATAATTATCTTATAAGAAAGAATTTCCAAACATACTGAACCTAACTTATTTATGATATGCCTCCTACATCATTTTTGAGCAAATGTTGGTTGCGAGCCAACATATACTTAAAGTTGAAAACAAAGGTCAATATTGCAATGAAACATCATTTGCCAAAATATTGGACAGACAGAAGTAAGGAAGAGAAGGGGGTCTGGTTTCCTGAGGGTTAATCTTTCTACAAATCTTAAGATTTGTAAATAATTTTAGAAGAATTCTTTTTATCTTATAAGAAAATGCACCTGTTTTTTTTTCAAGATGCACCTCATTTTCTTTGACCTGGAATCTTACCATGCCTTTGATTTTTATTTGGTTTCATTGTCACTAAATTGAAAGACTGAGGTATTGGAGATTTTTTAAAAAATGAATCTGCACGCATTTTCTCTTTCTCTTTGTATGAAGCAGTTATCTGATATCTGTCACCTTGTTTGCTTATTTGACCCTGTTTTAAGTATACACAAAAGTAAAAAATCAAGATTTTTATTAGATTTTGATTCCCAACGGATCTTTATTGCCCAATTCCTGATGCTGTCTATATTTTTGAAGCAGGAGTTCTAAACCTGGGCCCCATGGACTCCTGGGGCTGGTCATATGCTCTGAAGAGAGGATCTGAAACTTCCACCAGATTCTCCCAGGAGCCCATGACAGAAAATAAAGAACCGCATTTTAGAGCATCTGGATCGAGCAATGTAATAACTCACTTGTGTCGGTTACAGGCGTTTCTCATAGCAATTGTGGTACCGGATGCTGAGACAGTAGGTCCCTGGGCCCGGAAGAGAGGATTTCAAGGCTCCTTTGAAGAGCTGTGCAGAAACAAGGTAAGGTTCCGAGGAGTGCAGTCCGCCTCCTGATTGTCCCTTTGCGCCAAGTGCAAAGCGCAGGGACTCCCAACACAGGGATAAGAATCTTGTTTTTCTTACCTTATTAGGATGTCAGAAAAGCTATTCTAGAAGACATGGTGAGACTCGGGAAGGATTCTGGCCTAAAATCATTTGAACAAGTAAGATTTCCATTCAAGTGCATGAATTCCCCCAAGACGGGTTTTTGACTTGAGGATGTTTGTCGTGAGCAGGTTATAGAAGAGGACAAGATGACATAAAGACATCCGTGCGGAAGGGATGCTGGGGTGGTTCGGCAGGGGAGGGGATTACTGTGACCAGGGGTCTGGATTCTCTTCCTACAGGTCAGGCAGCAGGCCTGGTTCTGTGCTAAGAACAGGCCACAGCCCTTAGTTGAGACCATGCAGCCAGGCCTGGCTTGGACCACCCAGAGGGTCCTCACCCCTTCGGAGGCTTAAGTGCTTAGGTGGCATCCGACCTCCTTTAACAGCCTGGTTTATTTGCAGGTCAAAGGCATCAGTCTCCACCCTGAGTTATTCACGATCGACAACGGCCTTCTGACCCCAACCATGAAGGCTAAAAGGCCAGAGCTTCGGAATTATTTCAGGTCGCAGATCGATGAACTTTATTCCACCGTCAAAGTCTAATGGAGGCGGGGAGCTCTCCACAGTCTTCTCCTGCTGCCGCCCTCACTGGTAGCTTGGACGACGGCAGGTGTAGGGAACGAGCATCCTTGTCTGACTCGTGCATTCACATTCTCGTCATAGGAACACTCGAGGGGATGGAGCACTGCCTTACAGTCACCTCGCGTTGCAGACCATGTTCACGGTGATATATATACAATTTCCAAAATGAGCCTTAAAAAATTGTAAAGGGGAAACTATAAATGTGCTAAGTTATTTACAACTTCCTCAGTTCAAAAGGTGGGTGAAAACTTCTGTCTCCCTGTTTTGCTCACCAAGGGGTTAGGACTTTGCTGTCCCTGAGACGTTTGCTGCTTGCTGTAAGTCCCCAGTTGTCTGCTACTCCAAAGAGTTCCGTGCACTGGAGGGCACCATCCCTTACAAACTGGAGCTATCCCGGCCGGAGGACGTCACAAGTGGACCAGAGGGTTTTTTTTTTAAAACTCTGCCACCTGCCCGTCCCCATCTCACAGTCCATCCCACAGCCCTTGTGATGAACCCCTGTCACTCCTGCTGGAGCAGAAGGTTCCCAGTGAAGCAAGGACAGACCCAACTCAAAACAGTGCACTCTGAGTCTCAGATGGCCGCTCCCCAGCGCGGGTGGATTCTGGCGCCCACAGAGCAGAATGTTCTCTGACCCTTCTCTCCAGTCCCAATGCCCTCCCTCCATCCTTTCCCAGGGGTTATTAGAAAATCGGCCTTAGACCCTACAGTGAAGACACGCATTTCAAAAAGAAATAATTACCTGGATCAACCATGCACAACTGTGATGCCAAACAGCTGTGTGGTCGCTCTGTCTGTGATGGCCCACCTGTAGTCTTTTAATGTGGTTTTCATATCAAGAGAGTATGTTGTGATTAAGTGGCTTTTTTCCCCAGAATAAACTCTCAGGCAAGGCATGTCTTTGAAAATATTAAGGGAGTAGATACACTTGGTACTTATTGAAATGGACAGTGATAAATAAATGCTCTTTTCTCATAATTCTACCTGATTTCTAGGAAATGTATTTGACAAGCCAAAACTCTAGCATGTAGGAATCTGGAAATCTCATTTCCCGGGATTAATTTCTCAAGGGATTTTTTTTTTTTTTTTTTGATTTGGGAAATTAGCAGCTTTTCACTTTTCTGCAAGTCTTTGCCACATGTGACTAAACTGAGTTGTCATTTATACAGTGAAAGCAATTGTTTTGGGACATGTGAAGACGTGAATTCTACAAGCACAACAGGGTTTGCACTAAAGAACTGTCGTTGTGGTAACACTATTTGGTAGCCTAACTTCATATGTATATTCTTAATTGCACAGTCAGTAATTTGTCACACTGGGGTTTTGAATGTTTGCTTTAAGTGTTGGCTATTTCTATGTTTTATACACCAAAACAGAATTTCCAAAAACAATGAAGGAAACCAAAATAAATATTTCTGCATTTCAAGTGAGTGAGTGAAGCCTCCCTTCTCGTGTCGGGGGTGGTATCCGGACTGAGGGGCAGAGCTGAGAGCACGGCGGGCCCTCAGCGCCCAGCCCTTCCTGAGGTGCGGTCCCCCTCCAGGCCTCCTTCCTGACACTTGCAGATGCCGACCCAGGCCGGCCAGCTCTTCCGGCAACAGTCCTGCTGTGTTGTGGAGAAGAAGCTAATGGTGTGAGCGACATGGATAGTCTTGAGAATGCAGGTTCTCGGCAGGGTGGGGGCTGCATTTCAGAAGGGCTCGCTGCGGTTGGCTCTGGGGTGGATTGCACTCCGCTGCGTGTTAGTCCTTCTCTTCCTCCAGAACTGTCTGAGAAGCCGTCTCATTGGTAGCAGCCCACTTCTTCTTTCTTTTCCTCTCTCCTGACCCTACGTTGTCATTTTAAAGATTTTCTTTTCCTGACTGGGCGAGTGTCAGCTTCCTGACGCTAGTCGTAACCTTTCTCTTTCCTCCCTGAGCCCCCACTGCAGGGCTTAGGAACTCAGAGGTGTTCGTTAAGTAACTCTTACTTGAATGAATACTCGACGTTTTGAACCACGCTTCTGTAATGAGGTTGATAGAAACACTGGGTTTTTTTTTTTCTTTTTTAAAAAAATTCTGGTGAAGTACACTTACAGTTTACCGTCTTAATCATTTTTTAGCATCCAGTTGAGTGGCATGAAGTGCATTCGTATTGTTGTGCTGTCAGCACCACCATCCATCTCCAGAAACAAAACTGAAACTCTACCCACTCAGCAGTAACCCTCATTCCTCCTTGCCCCGGCCCCTGGCCACCACCGTTCACTTTCTGTCTCTGAATTTGACACCTCTTGGAGCCTCATATGAGTAAATCATACAGTGTTTCTTTCTCTGACTCATTTCACTTAGCGTGATGCCCTCAGGTTCATCTGTGTTGTTGCAAATGGCAGGGTTCTCACTTTTTATAGCTAATTCATATTTGTATGATTACACCACATTTGGTTTAGCCATTCATTTGTTGGTGGACGTTTGGACATCTGCTCCCACCTTTTGGCTACTGAGAAGAACCCTGCTATGAACGTGGGTGGACCAGTATCTGAGTCCCTGATTTCACTTCTTTTGGGTAAATGCCCAGAAGTGGGGCTGCTGGATCATAGGGTAGCTCTATGTTTAATTTTTTGAGGAACCTCCATACTGTTTTCCACACAGCTGCACGATTTTGCGTTCTCACCAGCCATGGACAAGGGTTCCACTTTCTCCGCATCCTCGCAGTTACTTGTTGGCTTTTGTTTTATTGATAATATCCATCCTAGTGGATGTAGGCGGTATCCCGCTGCGGACTTGATTTGCATTTCCCTAATGATTGGTAAGGCGTGTGCTTATTGGTCATTTGGATATCTTCTTTGGAGAAATGTCCTTTGCCCATTTTAAAAAATTGGATTGGTCTTTGTTATTGAGCAGTGGGAGTTCTTTATATATTCTGGATATTAGTCCCTAAACACTATCTTCAGTTCTTGCCTTTCCAGGCGCACTGCATCCGATGGCCTCCAGCCCACGAGTGGAAACCACTCCTCCAAAGCCCTGCCTCACCCCGGCAGTTTGCCCGGCTCCTCCCCGCCTCCCTGGCTGTGACACCGCCTCACTCTGTGTCTACACTCCAACAGTTTGTTTTTAAGTATATTTGGCTTTTGGTGTTAAATATTTTTGCCTCACTCTCAATTTTTTAAATTCCTCAGGATAATAATAATAACTGAAATGTCCTGAAGGTTGCCACGTGCCGGGCACTAGTCAGCAGGTTAGTAGGTGACCCATTTCAAGCAAGGTGCTGCTTGGTTGCCGTTTTACAAGGAGGACATCAAAACACCCGAATTCGATCAGTGTCACACACCCCACAGACCTGGAGCGGACCGGCCTGGCTCCAGACACCCAGCTTTCCACCCCACACTGTGGAAGTTTCTTCTTGCCTGCCCGTGGTGGTGACTTCCTGACACAGCATGTCAGCGGATTGTTTCTTGGCGCCAGCGCTTGTGCCTCTAAATTTCAGTCGAAGTGGTTTTGATTCCCGCCTTGCTCTTGGTCACAGCAGAGGCTAATACCGCTTCCCGGTTTTCTAGTGGTTTTGTGGCTTATCAAAAACTAAATATGGTTGCTCTCGGGAAGGCTGGTAACAAATCCTCAAGGACCAAATGTTATGTAGAACCAGCCACTCTAGTTTAAGAGGAAAACAAGTATAAAACTGGGTCACAGGCATGTGGCAGGTCCATGAGGTCCTTGGAAGTTCTAGGAATCACCGGCTGTGGAGGTAAGAACAGCTCTGGGTCTCGTGGGTTTGCTTGGGGCCGGGGCGGGGTGGGGGGGTGCGGGTTGTGCTGTGTTCTTCACTTACGTTCTCTCTCTTGATTCTCCCAAAACCCCTGTGAGGCAGGTGATGGGTCCACAGTCCTGTGTCTAACACCAGCTAAGTGCCAGGCATGGTCCTGTGCTGTGAGGACTCAGCCGTGAGCATAGAAGACAAGATCCTGGCCCTGGAGCAGCCCCCTTTACAGCAGAGAGACGGACAGGAAACAAGAAAGTAAGTGGACAGCTTCAGATGGGGATGTGCTGGGTGCCTTGAAGAGAACAACTGACAGAGTATTAGAAGACCACGGGGCCTCTTCTAAGTGTGATGGCGGAGAAGCTCTCTTTGAGGAGGGGACACTTGGGGTGATAACCTGGAGAAAGAGGTGGAACAAGCCTTGCCATGGTTTGGAGAAAGAGTTTTCAAATAGAAGAAATAGTGAGTGCAAAGGCCCTGGGGTGAGAAAGAGCTCGCTGTAGTCCAGGCACAGAAAGGAAGGGGCAGTGCAGCTGGAGCGTCAGAAGCGAGGGAAAGAGTGGTACCCAGAGAAGTGAGAGACGACGAAGGGCCAGTTATCAGGCCTGGCAGCCCAGGAATCCAGGGTTTACTCGGAAACAAATGAAAGGTTTGAGGTGAGGAGTGACATTCCCTGAATGACCACTCTGGCTGCTGCAGAGGGACCAAAGGAGAAGCTCAGAGACCAGGAAAGGACAGCGAGTGCACGATGGCAGCCCGAACCAGGGTGGAGGGTAAGTGTGAAGGCTGCTGGAGGCAGAAGCAGTGCATGTGCGGGATCAGGAAAGGGAGGGTTGGGGGTGAGCACAGCTGGGTGGATGGTGGAGCCGTACTTACTGAGACGGAAGACCCTGGAGCATTGGTTTTGGGGGAGGGAATCGAGGTTGGATCTGGACAGTTTCCATTTGAAGTTCCTGCTGGACAAGCACCTAAGGATGGATGTGAGCCCAGAGCACAGAGACCGGTCAGGAGACACCAGGTTGGAAGTCAGCAGCACAGAAGAGGTATTTAAAGCTGAGGGACTTTATCAGTAACCCGGCAGAGTAGGAAACAGCAATGGGGATGGAGGGGTACCTGCCATCGTCTGTCAGATGTCTGTCTGGCCCAGAGCATCCTTCCCACTTATCCTGCAACCTTCTGAAGTTTTCATGGACGGTGGCCACGGTCGTGAGTGTGACTGAAGGGGACTCTCCTGAGGTTCAGGGCACAGAGGTAGTTCCCCCGGGTCTTTTGTTAGCGCAGCACCCCCACTCCCACCCAACCCAGCTGCCCTTTCACGCCTGTATTCTAGAGCAAGTGCCCAAATCTGTGTCCATCTTGATCTCACCCCTTCACCCAGAGAGAGTAATTGGGAAATTGACCCTCTGCCTTACTTACTGTCCACACATGTGGCATAGAAAGAAATCTAGAATTTTCCTCTTGACTTTTTCCTTCGCTGTTGATTTGTGCCAATGGTCAAAGTCTTGCTGGGTGAATTCTGCTTCTCGGCCCTGTTCTTCAGGTACAGAGGGATTCTGTTCTTGCCCAGGAGCGGGTTTCCCCCCTACCCCGCCCGCCCACAAGTATATTTTGCACATAAGTTCTTAGCCACTCTCTTTCGTTGAGATTTTTAAAGAGGGGATGGTTTTGGCTGTCAAGTTCCTCTAACAGAATCGTCCTTGCTACACACGAAGGCTGCTGGTTTTCCCTCTAGGAACCCCAGGCAGGCTCCCTGCTTTGCATGTGGCTGGGTAAACTGGAGGGTGAGTCACGGGAGTGACAGCGGCATCCGCTGCAGGGGAGCTCACGCGGGCGCTCGGCTGGGACACACGGAGCATGTGTAGAACCAGTTGGCTCACATTCTGCGTTGGGCAACGTGTGCAGACACAGAGGGACTCTTGTTTTTGAGTCTCTTGCTTTCCCACACCCTCTGATACTGCCGCCCCCACCCCGCTGGCTCCTGCCAGCTCCTCGGCCCCGCCCAGGCTGAGCTGTCACCCAGCCCTGCGTTTGGGAACAATTCCACGGCTGCCCCAGACAGCCTCAGCTCCCCTGACTTGCTGAGGCTTTCTCCTGCTGTCTCTCAAGCCCATCCACTTCCCTCCATCCCTCAGTCCGCCTGGCCAAGCAGGGCGGCAGCCAGCCCTTGCTGGGACGACCGCACCGGCCCCTTACTTGACCTCCTCGTCTCCTGGAGCGGTCTCTACTCACTCACTTCTCCCCCACTTGGCAGCGAGGATGATTTCTCTAAATCACAAGTCTTCATCGCATGACTTCCCTGCTTAATCATTCCAGGGTTTCCTATCGCTCTCAAGTCTGAACCGCTGATGCACTTAGAGGAAGGCTTCTCCACTGTGACTGTGCACCAGGTCCCCTGGGGATCTGAAAGCACGGATTCTGAGTCAGTAAATCTGCAATCAGGGCTGATATTCTGCATTTCTCATAAGCTCCCGGGTGGGGCCTGTCCTGCTGGTCTGTGCAGGCCACTCTGAGGAGCAAGGACCAGGAGGTCCCCTGCCTGTCTCCCTAATCTCATCTCTTGCCACCTCCCCAACTCTGTTCCAGCCACACTGAACTTATTCTAGCTCCCAGAATGCATCACACTTTCGCTCATCCCTGGGCCTTTGCACGTGCACCCTCACTAGTGCACTCTTGTACCCCAGCCTGGCTGGCTTCTGCCCTTTATTTCAGTTAGAGGGTAGATATCATTTCCTCTAGGAAGTCTTCTCTGATTCTCCAACCCCAGGGAACAAATTGGGGAGTGTGTTTGTGGCCCAGCAGTGGTGTGAGGTGGAGGGGTAGGGTGGTAATGATGTTATGCTCAGGGACAAGGTCAAAGGGGTGAGTGAGCTGAACCGTGAGGTACAAGGTGGCAGCCAGAGAGGTGGGGAGCTGTTTCCTTCTACAGAATGTTCTAGGAGGAAGATTCTCGTGTCCCCTGTGGTGGACAAAAGACTGTCTGACCTGAGCTTGTGCAAAGGGTCCCAGGTCTCCTGCTGAGCAGAGAGGATCCCCGAGGAAAGGCCACTGCTTCTGCCGCACGAGGTCAGCCTCACAACTGTGTGTGTGTCCTCAGGCCACCCGAAAGTCATGTCTGCATGACCAAGGCCGCTACAAGGATGAAAACTTTTTCCAGAAAGTTCTTTTTTGACACAGCCTGAGAGAGAATCATGGAGACAAGTTTCTACAGTAGAAATCTTCTTTCCTTAAGAAAATCTTTTTCTTTAAAAGTATCCTTTAATTTTTTTTCTCTTTCTTAGTTTATGTGCTCCTTTGGTCCTTGTTTGATTTTTGACTTATAAAGTTATTTCCTATGCAGGTGGGAAGTCTGTTATTCTTGGCTATGAAATCCTGGATTTTGCTAGAATATTCCTGCCAGGGTTCCTGCACCGGACTCCCTGAGCCCAGCAGGCGGCTGGGAAGGGGATCTGAGACTTGATACCGCATCGTCAGGATGTAGTGATCAGACCTGTTTAGCCACGTGACCTCAGCGTGGGTAGGAGAAGTGCCAGTTAGGTCTGGAAAAAGTAGAACATTAGTTCCACAGCAAACAAGTCCAGTAGCTGGGAATCAGAGCCAGGGCAGGGTTGGAAAGCATGTGACTTGGGGAGGGAGCTAATGTCACTGCAGTTTGCTCCAATGGAAGAACTTCCCTGCCCTCCAACATTAAAAGACACCGAATAGTACTTCCTTACTGAACTTAATTTCCGCTTGAACCAACTTTAAGCCAGTATTTACAGTGTCTGAACTGGTCGCTAGTTAAATCTCCAGCCCTGTTCTTACTCTGCCCTCTAGTGGGCACAGCACTGAATAGAAAATTCAGCAAGAAGCTGGCTAGAAAAAAGCAGAGGCACTGTTGGAAGTGAGAAGCCCCTCTATCTAGGGTCCTCCACATTCTTTACCTCTTTGTCTTCATGGTAATCCTGTAAGATAAATAATGTTCTCACTTATATTTTCATTAAGCATCAAATTAATAATTCCAAAATATAGAACTAATATATAGATACCTACTCCACAGCGACAGTATCCACAGAGAAGTGTCCATGCACAACCACGGATCCCAAGGATCCAAGATACTTTGTAGTTCTTTATTTTCTGTGTTTGTACTACAAAAGCAGTAGAGTTTTTTCATTTCCAAGCTTGAAAGTAAATTACATAACTTAGCGACCCTCTGTGTACATGTCCTCCAGCACCTCGGAGCCTCCCAGTGTCCCTCCAGGTTACCCCCAGGGCTCCGGATCCGCAGTCTCCACTGCTGTGTTCTCAGCCCGCTTCCAACACCCTGCTTCACCGCATCCTGAAGACTATTCCTTCTTCACAACCGTCCCAGACACTTCGGGACAAGGTTGTTGATTTTAGCAAACATTTACAAAAGATTAACTATGGTGGGAAGAGGGGGGAGGGTATAGCTCATTGGTAAAGCCTGTGCCTAGCATGCAAGGGTCCTGGGTTCAATCCCCAGTACCTCCACTAAATAAACAAACAAACAAACAAACAAACAAACCTAATCACCGCCCTACCTCACCCCCCCCCCCCAGTGGTGGGAAGAGTACAGCACAACACAGGCACCATCTTAAGCTAGAAAATCTTGGCCATGGCTTCTTCCCCAAAGTAGTCCGCCATTCTCTTCATGGGGAGTTTCTCATCGACCAGATCCTTGGCTGCAGCGTCTCCAGTTTGCTGGGTTCCTCCTCTTCCTTCCAGTATCCCTTCTCCCTTCTCTGGCTGCAGCCTCCAGCCCCATTTTTCCATTAATGTCTTACAATGAGCCTTTGTGCGGTCCTCCTCCCTGGCCAAACTGGACGCAACACCTGGCTTATACGTTCAGATGCTCATGAAGGGATTCTGGCCTCCACCCCCAGCAGTAGAAACAACCAGTAGAAGCTTTGAGATTGCTAGTCAGCATCAAAGTCCTAGGAAAGGCTCTCATCCCAACTCTGCCCAGAGCAAACTGAGTCTTCTCCATGTTGTAGTGTTGCCTTGCTTTATTGCACTACACACACCGGAGACCCTGGAAGGTGCGGCTTTCCCTCTCCCCTCCCCTCACCCAAACTGAGAATCACTGCTCTAAGCTAATAGTTTAACTGAACAAGCAGCATGACAGAGGTGAACAATGTGAGTTTGGGGGAGGGGTTGGAATCCTAGGTGGGATTCCTGGCTTCCCTACAGCTAGCTCTACAACCATGGTGGTGGTGGTAATAGCAGAAAGACTGAAAACAACCCATGTTTGCATACACAGGAGAATGGATAAACAAAATGTGATATATTTACTTGATGCATTCCAAAGACAATGAAAATGAATGAACTACAGCTATAGGCATCAATGTGGGTAAATCTAAAAATCATAGCTTTGATTAAGAAAAAACACTTCCAAAATACATACCAAATATAATTTATATAAAACATAGCAATAATTATTACATTACCTAGGGATATATCAAGGTAGAAAAACAGAAGTGGTTATCCTTGGAAGGTATTATAATTATCAATTTCCTAATCCAGTAGCGAGTATCTGTGTGCTCCTTTTTATCTTTATAGATGTTATATTATTTTGTATGCATGAAATATAATTTTATTGTAAAATATACATAACAAAGTTCAGTATTTTAACCATTTTTAAGTGCACAGTTTAGTGGCACTACTTAAGCACATTCACACTGTTATGCAACCATCCAGCCACTGTCCCATCTCCAGAACTTTTTCACCATCTCAAACTGCTTTGGGCGTCAAATCCAACAAATCATTGCCAAACCGAGCGTCTGAAGCTTTTGCCCTGTGTTTTCTTCTGAGAGTTTTGCAGTTTGAGCTCTTACAGTTAGGGCTTTGCTCCATTCTGAGTTTATTTTTATTTATGGTGTGGTAAGGGTCCAACATCGTTCTTTTGGCAGATAATACATTTTTAAACAGAAAGCAAAGAATCAGAGTATTAGCTCCAGAAGGGGCCCTCACCATTTACGAATGGAGAAACTGGGATAGAAATAAAATAATAGGCCAGGCTCACACAGCTGATTAAGGGCAGCAGCGGACTAAAAGCCAAAAGCTGTTTTCAAAGCTTTACAGCGGACGACTGCGCAGGCGCCTAAGCACCCGCGCGCCCACCCGGGCTTTGGGTCCGCCCCTCGCGGGCGAGCGCCCTCAGGCTTTCCGGCACTGGCTCCTCCCCTTCCCCATCCTGAGGGCGGGCCCGGCGGTCCAGGAGCGTTGGAACTTGGGAAAACAGGCGCGGCGCGCGGGTGAAGGGAGAACCCGGCAAACCCTTGGCGCCTCATGGACTGGTTGTAAGGCGTGAGCTCCGGCTCCCGCTCCGCCTTCCTACTGTACCAGGCCTGGTTTTCTCTCGCACTCTAAGACGGGGAGGAGCCCCGTCTTGTAAACTCCTGTACAAGGCCGTGGGCGGGGCGGAGGGCGAGCCCGCGTGCTTAGCCCGGATTGGTTGCTTGGAGCGGCGCGAGGTTTGGCGGGAGTTTTGGGGCTGCGCCGGCGCAGAGAGCTGCGGGCTGGGATGGCCCTGCCAGGGCGAGTGAGGCGCGCGGGGTAAGTGCTGCGGGCACTCGGAGCGCGGGGCCGGGGGCCGCTTTGTTTTCTTTGTCTTCCGCGGGGCTTGGGCCTCTTGGAGCTGTTCGTGCTCCCTGGTTCTCCCACTGTGCAACTTGTCCTAGTGACTAACCGCTCAGGGCCTATGTTTCCGCGTCTGTAAAACGGGAATAACAACAGCCCCACTTCGTAGGATTATGGTGATGTTTAAAGGATTACAGTTTAAAACTGTGCCTGGCGGGGAGGGAAGAATGTTGGCCACTGTTAGCATTACGTCGTGTGGGTGGGTGCTCGAATTGTTTTGAAACAAACTATCCAACAAATGACTATTGAGTGCCTGCTATTTGCCAGATGATATATTCTAGTGACGTTTACACTCTGGCTGGAAGTCAGTATTCTTATTTTCAAGACCCTGCTTGTTTTTGTAACACAAGCCAGAGACCATAAAGCTGAACTAAATCTCCGGCGGGGGCACCAAGCTGCCGCTTGTTTTCTTAAAAGGGGCACTCCAGCCACGATGGGTCACGCCTTTTGTTTGTTTGTCTTTTTAATCAAAAAGGGTATACATGTAAAAAATAGGCTGCAAAACTGCTCTCTAAAATATTATTCTTCATGGATTCATTGGCAAATGTCTCACTGGTGGGGTCTGGAGTAGATTCAAGGCCCTGTCCTGGCTGGAGGGGCCTCCGCTTGTCTCCATAAGTTCACACGTTCATGAGTTACACCTGGGCCGTGGGAAGACTGCCTGGGCAGAGTGCATTTGTAGATGCGGGCTGAGGGTGGACGGCAAGCCAAACGGCATAGGGTAAAAGCTGCAGCAGAACGGAGCCGGGAGGTGGTGTAAAGGAGATTAGACTTCAGGGGCCGATGGGGAAAATCGAAGACTCCCCAGTGGAGAGAAGGATTGGGAAAGAATATAGGAGCCTTGAAAGATCAGCCAGCAAGAGTTACACTTGATCTGATAGGCCAGTGGGTTTTTTTTCTCTTCGCACCCCAACCCATAGATACACACGCATACATACATATATCATTTTTGCCTTTCAGACTCAAGAAATCTGTTCGCTTTCCTCCCTAAAACACACTAGTGTGCATACACCAAAAGTTTTACATGTTATCACGGAGGTTTCCATCTTTCCGCAGCCTCACCTTGCTGCTAGCCTAAGGTAAGAAGCTTGACCACTTTTTTGAGCACAGACAAAGCAAGAAATAGTGGAAAGAGTAGGTTAAGAAGTTATGGGATCTTTGTTTCTGGTCCTATTCCTTGGCTGTGTAACGACTGGTGTCACATAACTTTTCTGAACCCCAGGATCATAAAATAAAGGCTGTAAAGCTAACATCTGTTCTACTATTTTCTTTGGGTCTGAGAATCAAATCAGTGGTTTTCAAAGTGTGGTTCCTTGATCAGCTGCACCTGGAACTTGTCAGAAATGCAGTCTCCAGCCTTCCCAGGCTTACTGAATCTGCCCCCTCACCCCGGGGGTGGGGCCACACAGCCAGGCCTAACAAGCCCTCCAGGTGATTCTGATGCCTGAAGTTCGAGAACCACTGCTCTCGAAGAGTTTTCCAACTTTTGTTTAAACTGTAACTCACAGTAAAGATGTTTTACACCACAATGGGTACACACATGTGCGCAGACACATAACAAAAGGTTTATGAAAGCACTGTGTCCAGTGCAATCTTGTATTTTATATTCTTTTCTGTTTTCTTTTAAAAATTGCCGCTGGGGGGAACCTTAAAGGACATTATAGGGCAATTGGTAAAACTTGGATATGGACTGTAGATTAGACAATGTCAGTGTTAGATTTCTTGGTTTGGGGAGTGTGCTGTGACTCTGTGAGATAATGCCCTCTTTCTTAGGAAAAACACACTGAAATATTTAGCGGTAAAGACTCACAGTGTCCCCAGTTTACCATACATGTGTACACACAGAAAGCCAATGAGACAAAATGTAAATTGTGACATGGGATTCACTTCTACCTTAAGGACTGTTAAGGAGCTCAATGAGAAAATGTGTGTCAAAGAGCCAGGCTCAGGATGGAACCAGGGCCAAGGGCTTGATAAAGTTTCGTGTATGTTTCTTGCTTATTTCTGCAGAAAGTCAGCTGTTGCTGTGGTTTGGGACATCAGGGACAAGGATGACAGCAGGGTTAGTTGTCCGTGTCCCTGAGGGCAGAGAGCTGTGCTGTTTATACATAAGTGATATGGTTTGACTTATTAAAAAACAGAATTCAACGTGTGAGATATAGCTACGCTTTCCAGAAGGATTTTGCTGTAAACTGAATTTTGTCATGTGCACATTGTTAATGCAGCTAATGAGGAATGTAATTTGGAAATAAATGCTTGGAAGACGTGGCAAGTTACGGTGTTTTGCCCCAGTTGTTTTTATGCATTCCTAACTCTTGTGTGTTTTTGCTCTTTCATAGTGAGAGAAATTCAAGGAACACTGTAGGAAGAACACATTCCACAAAAGATGTAAGTTATCTTTTTATAATATATTTTAATTGGCAACACACAGTAACATTGTATGGGAGACTTGGTAAGCTCAGTGTTTTATTGTAGGGGAAAAGTAAACTCCTTTTCCTCCAGCTTTGTCCAGTATACTGCGGTTAACGTTTTGAACCTTTTTTTCCCTGGCTGCTGTTGATTTTATTTTCACTGGGACAGTTGACATCGTTGAAAAATTGTACAGTTTGCTGTATTTTGCTTTTTTCACTTACAGCCATCTCTCCACGTCGTTGCAGTTTTCAGCAGTTGTTTACAATTTCATAATATTCCATTTAGTTTTACCTTCACATTGTATTTTTACTGGGGGGTAGAGTCTTAGGAATAAATGAGTGTTAAAGGCGGGTTTCTTTAAGACTCTCCACCGCTCCTTTCATGTTCTCTTCCAGCGGCTTGGCCCCCCGGCACTGGTTTCTCCTTAGCAGCCTGTGCCTGGTGCCTGGGGGTGGGGACTGCTCCCGCTCCGGGGCCCCGGCCCCGCCCTGGGCTCTCTGTCTGGGCGGTCTCTGTCCGCCTGCTCCCCTGCCCCCTCCTCTTTACTCCCGCTGCCCCCGGCCCTAGCTTGCTCCTTCTTTGGGTGGGTTTCTTCAGCTTGCCTGTCTCCTCCCTCCTTTGGAAGGCAGCGGAGGCGCACTGGCCCCGGGGAGTGTGGATGGTGGGGCCCTGCCAGCCCCTCCTCCGCATCCTGCCCCCAGCAGTCCGTGAATAATCTTCCACAGAGGGCTTGTGAGTGGCAGTCTGTCCGTTTTATTCCATCTCCTGTGTATCTTCCAGAATCTCCTCATACTTACTGTCTTCCGTGCTGATGGCATTTTCCAGAGCCGCCACGGAGATTTTCCTCCCCTTCGGTGTGTTGTGGTCTTTTATGAGGGGAGCCGTCTTCGCGGGGCTTATGAGGATGCACCGTAAACCCGTGTGTCTCCTGCAGTCAGGAGTTGTCACCCCTGTGTGTCCTCAGAGCTGTTTATGAACTTTCAGGTAAACGGTTGTATTTCTGGACAGAGGGCCCACCGCTCTCCTGGATCAGGCGTTGGTGACCTGCATTCTGTGACCAGGTCTAGCCTGCTCCCTGTTTGTACAGCCCTGCGAGCTACGGGTGGTTTTTATTTTACATTTTTAAATGACTGAAATAAAATCAAAAGAAGACTATCCTTTGACATGTGAAAATATGATCAGGTTTCAAGATTTATAAATAAAGCTTTATTGCAACCCAGCCGAGCTTACTGCTGTCGCACTGGGATGGCTGAGCCGAGTAGACCCCACAACAAAGCCTCCACGTCCTGCAAAGACTAATACACAGTTGCCCCTTGAACAGCGCAGGTTTGAACTATGTGGGTCCACTTATAACCCGGGTTATTTTCAGTAGTAAATCCTGTATGATCTGCAGCTGGTTGAAACCGCGGATGGGGAACTGTGGATGGAGGGCTGAGTCGCAGAAAGTCATACTGGGATGTTCAGCTGTGCGGAAGCTGGGCGCCTGTAACCACCTCGTTGTTCAATGGGCAACTGTATTTACTCACTGGTTTTTTATAGAAAAGTTTTCCAAGCCCTGCCTTGGATTATCCAAAGAACCTGTGCCCCCCAAAGTGTCACGGCTCTTGTCTTCACGCAGCAGTGGTAGCAGGCGTTTCATTTGTGATCTTCTTGTTTGCTGGGGCCAATTCAATGACTTTGAACTTCATTTACTTTTAGAAAGCTGGCCAAAAGCACAAGCCTACTGATGTATTTGATTTTCCTGATGATTCTGATACCTCAAGTATCGGCAGGCCGGGTGAAAATGAGAAAGATGAAGAACCCTATGAAACCTTTGGTTAGTACCCTAAATCTTTATCCCAAAAACCTCAAAGTAGTTCAAGCAATAGCACTCAGGCTAGTTACTGATAACAATATAGAAATACCTTCACATATAAAAATGCGGTTGTGTACACATGAATATAATGGTCTGGGGAGTATGTGCTAATTTGAACTAATTTTTCTCACTTCTAAGTGCATTGGAACTAAGAACTCTATGTTTATTAAACATAGTCAGAGTGGAACTGTCCCCGTAGCATTTGTCAACAAGCCAGCGGCAGTAGGACACCCAGCCCAGTGGTCTGTAACAAGAGGAATGTAAAAGGTAGTTCCCGCTTCGTACCTCCAGGAGAGTCACTCGGCAAGAGGTAGCATGTCAGAATTTCCTTTTTGAAAATATGGTGCATACGTTTATGTAGAGACCACATTTTGTGTGTCTGTTCACCTTGGGCTGCTTCTGCCTTCTGACTGTTATGAACAATGCTGCAGTGAGCGTGGATGTGCACGCACGTTCCAGTCCTGCTTTCCCTTCTTTGGGGGCTATGTGTGCCCAAAAGTGGGACTGCTGGCTCAGTGGTAATTCTGTGTTTAATTTTTTGAGGAGTTGCAGCTGCACCATTTTACATTCCCATTAGCAACGCACAGATTCCAGCTGCTTCACATCCTCACCATTACTTTTTCTGTTTTTTTGTTTTTTCTTTTTTGATAATAGCCATCCAAATGGATGTGAAGTGGTATCTCAGTGTGGTTTTGAGTTGTCTTCCCCTAATGACGACTGATGGGAGCATGATTTCAGTGTGCTTTTTGGCCATTTGCACACAGGCTCACCTCGGAGATATTGCAGGTTTGGTTCTAGACCACTGTAATAAAGTGAATATTCAATAAAGCAAGTCACACAAATTTTTGGTTTCCCAGTGTATGTAAAAGTTATGTTTACACTACATTGTAGTCTGTGAAGTGTGCAGAAGCATTATGTCTAATAAAGTGTACATACCTTAATTAAAAAATACTTTATTGCTAAAAAAATGCTCATCATCTGACAGTGCAGGGTTGCCATAAAGCTTCAGTCTGTAAAAAGTGTGGTATCCGCAAAGTGTGAGGACGAGGTCTGCCTGTATCTTCAAAGAAGTGTCTGCTCAGATCCTTTACTCATTTTTAAGTTGGGTTATTTATCGCTTTATTGTTGAGTAGTAAAAGTCCAGCTTGTACGAGATTCAGAATTGGTCTAGTTTTCTGTTTTTCCCTTGCCATGCACAGAAGTGAAGTAAATAAACCCCTTTGCCTAGTTGAGGCGAGTACAAAGTATATTTCTAACTTTAAAATTGAGTAGCTGCTCTGTGCACTGTACAAGCAGCTGTCTACCTGCACACACGTTAAGCGTGTGCACTGGCCTGCAGTCTGAGCACAAAGAGATGGTTGCTTGGCTCTTACCAGGCGCCCCTCCTCCCCGCAAGGTCTCCACCCCGCCGTGAGCCCGCCGGGGTGCTGGGGCCTCTCCTGGGACTCCTGTCTCCTCAGCAGGTGGGAGCACCCTCATCCTCTTAGCAGCTCCTTTCTGGGTCTTTCCACCAAGGCCATTTGGTCTCCTCTCCTTTCTCTTCTTCATTCCGAGTTAACTTTCCGCTTAGCTACAGGCTGTAGCAGTGCAGAGGAAAGGGGAGAGGAGGCACTGGGGACTCTCCGCAAAGGGCCATCCGTCAACCGTGTTGAGAGCCCGCCCTGCGCCAGGCACTCTGGGGGGTGACAGTCGGGGGAGCAGGCCAGGTACTCCAAACCTGAGAGTTGACAGTTAATGCAGCCGCCTCGCAGGTACACGTGTGACACGCCACCGGGCGGGGAGAGAGAGTGCCAGACCTCCTGTTATCGCCCAGCTCGTTAAAAAGCTTCCACATGATATACGAGCACAGTACGGTTCTAAGTGGTGACTGTGCATGTAGTTATGGGTGAAATGGTTTACACTTTTTGCCGTTGAGGTGTGAGATCAGAAGTAGCCTGTGTAATTGGTTTGGGTTTTGTTAGCCATTTAAACAAAGGTTGCTTTGTACTCCGATGTAAAGGAACAAACTTGAATATGGCCCAGACAGCCAGACTTCTAAAGTTGCCCTTTTTTCAAAAAAACCTTTTGTAGACCCTCCTTTACACAGCACTGCTATATATGCTGATGAAGAGGAATTCTCCAAACACTGCGGGTCGTCGCTGCCCTCAACTCTGCCAGGAAAAGAAGCAAAAAGAAGGTATGAGCGTGTCTCCAGCAGACGTTTATTCGTGGTTAGTGGGGTTTCTGAGATGTTCTTTAAGAAAGAAGCTTATAAAACTAAGCTTTATAAAGATCTTTTGAGCCAGCTTATGTTTTTCCTCAAGAGAACTTGGACATAAAAGAATTAATTTTTCAGTAATTGACATTACTTATAATCACTGTAACTGACACCTGATTATTCCTAGAGAGACGCCAGTCAAGGTGGTTTAGCGTTGAGGTAAAACGAGGAGGGCAAAGAGTTTATGAGCACAGCATTTTACAGGTGATTGTTGACAGGTTCCCTGTAACTTACAGATTACCTTGCAGCAAGAGAGATGTTTTCTAGTGCAGAACAGAATAGGGGAGACAGGCTGATAATCACAAAGGAGATGGAGTCTGTTGGAAATTTCAGCTGTGTTGTCTCTAAGGAGATTTGGTTTGAGTTTGACAGATTTATGGGAAGGCGTGGGTCAGGTAAGTCGGGTAAAAACCACTGCCCAGAGACAACCCACCTAATGAAGGCTCCTCAGTGGCTGTGGTGCTAATGATGAGTTACTAGCTAGAGCAAACCCTTTACTAGGTAATAGGCCAGTTCTAGTTACTGGCTATATTTTGACAGTAACAAAACGGTATTTTTGAAACGTTCCCCACTGGGGCAGAAATCGAGATCCGGTGTCTCTGAGGGTCTCTGCCGTGGGGAAGCCTTATGGTACTTGGTTGTTTGGGAGACTAGTTTTTCTATGAGATGTTATTGAACATGGGTAACAAAAGCCAAATATTTGGAAAAACACACACTTCATTTTAAACAGTGGTGGCTGTAATTTTTCAAGAACTTTTTGAATAGGCAACACATTTGCATGGTTTAAAAATATAAAATGGTTAATAACAGAGGCTTTGTCTCCTCTGAGCCGTCTCCCAGCTCCTGCACCCACTTCCTCCGTCTCCCCCCCATTAACCTCTCACATGGCTTCTTCACAGTTTCCTTGTGACACTGAAGTTCCACTTGAGTTCTAACCTTCCTTGAGGAGGCAGGACACCTTGCTCCCTGCCTTCCCCACGTCCTGCGTCTTGGAGACCTTCCACGTCAGCGCGTGGGGGGCTTTCTCATCCCTCCCGCAGGTGCGGGGGTTCTCAAGTGTGGCCATCCCCGCGTTTACGTCCCCGGTCCTGTACGGACAGGCGGTTGGGTTGTTTCCCGTCTTCTGCTGTCACCAGTTCCTGGTACATATGTATTCCACACACGTGCCTCTGTTTCTAGAGGATGTATGTTTAAAGGAAATCCTGGGTCAAACCAAATGTGCGTTTTAATTTTTATAGTTATTGCCAGATTCCGACCAGAATGGCATCAAACTTGGAGTTTTGCCAGGGTTGCCAGTGTGGTGGTGTTCAGACTAGTTCTGGTTTGTATTTTTCTTGTGATTGAGTTGAGTGGCATCTCTTCATACTTTTTTTTTCCCTTCCAGTTTTATTGAGATATATTTTGACATACAGCACTGTATACTTTGGGGGGGGGGTAATTAGGTTTATTTATTTATTTTAATGGAGGTACTGGGGACTGAACCCAGGAACTCATGCTTGCTAGGCACTCTCTCTACCACTGAGCTCTACCCTCCCCGCCGCATCCCTTCACATATTTTCAAAGTTCTTGAATTTCTTTCTGCAAACTCTTTAGATCCTTTTTCCATTTTTCTAGAATTTGTCATTTTCTTCCTGACTTCTGTGACTTCATTTAGACATTAGTGAAATTTACCCTATTTGTCAGACACCTCCTGGCTTGTGTAAATGGATTGATGATCGTGCCACTGAGTAAGATAGGCAGACCTAGGAGATGGGTAACCCCTATCACCATGAAGCAATCATGAACTTGGTGCTCAGAAGTCAGGACTGTTGTGTACTTGGGTCTGGTGCCCAGAGGAGAGGGCTGAGCTGGACTTCACACCGAAGTGGTTCGATACAGGAGGTGTGGGGCTGTGGGCACGGGTGAGTGCTCACAGCGAGAGACAATGGCCTGGGAGAAGGCAGGACCAGAGGCCAACCCGCAAGAAAACCCAGCATCTACTGTTCAGGTGGAGGAGAAGGAGCTGGCAAAAGAGGGAGAAGACCAGTGGCTAGAAGGGAAAGAGGGAAACCAGAAGAGGGTGTGTTCATGGGAGTGGTGAGGGGAGGGAATGAGTGTTGTCAGGAGGATCAGATGCAGTTGAGAAGCAAGTCAGGGAAAGCCTGAACACACACATTGCGTTTAACAGTGTGGATGTTCAGTCATCTTGGTTTTGGGGGTTAATAAGGCCAAACAAAAAACATTTGGGTGAGTTAGACAGGGTTTGTGTATGGATACAGAAGGAAGTCTGGGCAGAAAAGAGCAGTGTTTTCGGAACTCAAGTGTCATAACCATCATCTCTGTCCTGATCCCCCAGCCGTGTGTCCCCATGTCCTCTGTCCAGTGCTTGCGAAGCCATCATTCTGCACTGTCTATGCCTTCCTACCAGACAGTGAACCCCTTAAAGGAAGGCTCCTAATTTTTCAAGTCATTTTATTCCCTGTACTCTGCACTTTGTGGTTAGTGTTAAATATTTGTTGTATTAAATTGCATGAAATAAGTGAAAGAACTCTCATCAGAAGTTTAGGGTTTTTGTTTTGTTTTTTTTTTTTTCCTTTTCAAAGGACCAAAGAAGGTAGGGCCTTTTATATCTGCTAAGGCTGGGCCTGCTCTCTGCAGACTAGCACAGATGATGGCCCGTACACCTGGGGCAGCGACAGGGAGGAAGGAGCGGTCCTCCGACAGGACCGCAGCGTGCTGCAGTGGGACACTCATGTGCCTGCTGGCGTCAGACCAGGGTGGCCTTGGTGAGGGTGATGACCCGTGACCCTGGGAAGGCGCAGGCCCGGCCGTGCGGGACAAGTGGGAAAGCTCCTTGTTAAATCAACCTTGTTTTCATGTTGGATGAGCAACTTTTAGGAGATATATGTGAATATAAATGAAATGTGTGCAAAATACTGATGGTTTGTTCTTTGGTACAGTTCAGGCACTTCTGAAACTGAAGCAAGTCAAAACGAGTCCGTAAGAATTAGTGCAAAAAAGGTATGTAGCTGTATTCTCCCTTCTATCTTAATCTGCAAGATACTTCATATCCTGTTTAGACTGGATGCAAGCAGAGGAAATGTTCTGTGAAACATTTCATATTCTGTTTGTATGTAAATAGAGAAAATACTCTGTAGCAACGTTTTTCATAAGAATATTATGTTTTAGAAGATACTTTTGAAATGAAAAGTGACATGTTTTTTACCTCAAATCTCTACGTACCCTGTCAGTTTTCATAGCGTTCACGTAATGTGTCTAGACTGTGATTTACAGACGCAGAGTGATTTGTTGGGAGTATTGGTCTGGAGCTCCTTAATCTGAGTTTCTCGTCCTGCCCAGTAGTCAACGTTGCCGTCTTCCTGTGTGGTCAGTCTTGCAGTTCAGAGATGAGGAACGTGGACTTTATAGTTAGTGACTCACACGGTAGGGATGGTAAGCATTTGTGTTTTCTAAACAGTAATGCTGTTTTCTTGACACAGCCAAGAAGAAAGCTCAGGCCCATTAGTGACGAATCTGAAAGCACTGAAGAAGGTGATGTAAGGAGAAAAGTTAAACCAGCAGGGAAGGTCAGCTCACAGCGACGTGAGGCTGCTTCGGCCACCGCTGCTTCCGAGCTTTCAGAGAAACCGGCTGGATCAGTCATTCCTAAAAAGACAGGACCCCTTGGTGCCGAGTCCTCTGTTGAAAAAGAGACCCTGGCAGCAGCAAGTCAGCCGGTAAGAGGGGCTGCCGTCCACGCAGAGCAGAAGTTGACTGAAAAATATTTTCTCTTTCCTTCACTTCTTTTAAAAAATAAGTTTTATAATTTTCTTATTATAAAAATATGTCTATTTTAGAAAATTTGGAAGGTATGGAAAAGAAGATAAAATCACCTACAATTCCATCACCCAGGGGGGTGAGTATAGCTCAGTGGTAGAGCACATGCTTAGCATGCGTGAGGTCCTGGGTTCAATCCCCTGTACCTGCATTAAAAAATTTTTTTAAATAAAGACTGTGTCCTTCCTCTGGGGCTTAAAAAAAAAAATCTATCACCCAAAACTAACCACCACGTTTTTTGGTCCATACTCTTCAGTCCTTTCACTGAGCTTGTCTCACCCTAAGTGGGACCACTTAGGTGTCAGCGAGTATTCTGCATACATTTTAATGAATGTGTGACATATTCATGAATATGCCATAGTTTAATCTGGTATTAATGAACAACTGCAATTTTAAAAAATGTGAGTGCTTTGATGAATTTTTTTCTGACTAAATCTTTGCACATCTTGGCTCATTTCCTTAGGAAAAAAATTGCTACAATAAGATTTCTGGGTCATAAGTGTTCTGTCTATGATTCTTGACATATAATATTTTTTAATCAAGCTTTTAATATGTCAGCACCTTGATTTTGGCCCACTGAAATGGATTTCAGACATCTGAACTCCAGAACTGTCAGAGAAGAAATTTCTGTCGGCCACCAAGTTGTGGTAATTCATTATAGCAGCCACAGGAAACGTAAACCACCACCCAGGGACTTTTCCTTTTCAGTAGCGTGCTTTTGGGTTTTACAGTTTGTAGAATTTCCTTTTTTTTCAGTTTCTATACACCATGCAATGACTTTTCCTTTTTAGTAATGTGCTTTTGGGTTCTACAATTTCTAGAATTTCCTTTTTTTAATTGGCTGAGATTCCCTAAGACCATCCTTTCCTTCTTTAGACATATTTATGATAGCTGCTTTAAAGTCTTTGTTTTCCAAGTCTAGTACAGTCAGGTCTCTGTATCTGCAGGTTCCACACCCACAGATTCGACCAACTGCAATTAGACAATATTCAGATAAGTTCCAGAAAGCAAGAGTTGAAATTGCCCTGCACCAGGAACTATTTACGTAGCATTTACATTGTATTCACAGCTACTTACGTAGTATTTACATCGCGTTAGGTATTATAAGTACTCTAGAGATGATTTAAAGTATACGGGAGGATGTGCGTAGGTTATATGCAAATAGCACCATTTTATATGAGACTTGCACATCAGCAGATTGTGGTACCTGTGGGGGATCCTAGAGCCATCTTCCTTGGATACGAGGGACGACTGTATCCGGGTTTACTTCAGGGTCAGTTTCTTTTGAGTACTTTCTGTCTTAACTATAGGTCACTTTTTTCATGTGGTATTTTTAATCTAGTACTTTTTAATTGTGCTTTGAACGCTATTGTTGATGGGTTGTTGAGATTTTGAATTCTGTTTTGTTCTGACTGTTGACTTCCGTTCTAGTGTGTGGCTTGACTGTCGGCTGGTCATCTTGAACTTGTGTAGGTGTGGTGTTAGCCTTTGTCAGCGTCGGTGTGGGGGAAGCCCAGGGTGTCTCCCAGGCCTCTCTCACTCTGGGAGGGACTCGGCTTCTGTATTCGTGTTCAGTTGCTGCAAAACAAAATACCACAAACTTTGTGACTTCAAACAACATACATTTATATCTCACAGTTTCTGTGGGTCAGATGTCCAGGCGTGCCTTGGCTGGATTCTGCTCAGGGTCTCACAAGGCTGAAGTCAAGGTGCTCTCCACGGCGGAAACCTCATCCAAGACTCGGTCCTCATCTACCAAGCTGTTGGTAGAATCTAATCCTGGCCGTCGTAGGCCTGAGGTTCTTGTGTGTCCGATCCAAGCTGGGGGTCTCTCTCAGCTCCTCGAGCCTGCCCTCAGGCCCTGGTCTAGCGGCCCTCCCACAGTAGGGCAGCTGACATCTGCAAAGCTAGCCGGAGTCTCTCCGCTCCACTGCCGTGCGTCTTACGTAATGTGACGGAATCAAGGGAGTAACTACCCCATCCTGTTCACAGGAGCCTCCCACACTCCGGGAGGGAATTACTCAGGTCATCGGGAGTCATATTTTGGCCTCCATAGCCTTCATTCTCTGCCTCCCTGGTGCGTCTGGCCAGAGACGGGTTTCAGGCTCTGTTAGGGTGGGTCTAGAGCAGGCCTCACTCCAGGCCAGCGCTTCTCAACCCTTTTTCATTGTTGTCCTCCCTAAGACGAGCGTTCCTAGACATTTTCTCCTAATCACCCCCCTCGTTAAGTTTTAATACACGTGTATGTGTGTATGTACTTGGTTCTCTGGAGGGTCGGAATCCATGGTGGTATCCAAGAGTTTTTGGCAGGTCCCCGTTGGGAACAGTTTCACCCTGAGCGAGACGGCATGGCCTGAAGGGCAGTTCTCACTTCTAAACTGTGGTCTTTCCGCAGTGTAGCTTGGCTGCGTAGACAGGTGCTAACTAGCTGTTAATGAGGCCTCTGCATTTTCTACATCCGGTTTCCCCCGGAATTTTCTGTCCTTTACTATGTCTTGTGTATGTTCTGAATCCCGTGGTAGCCGCACTGCACTGCACTCCGTGGAGCCTCACTCTGCACATATGGAGGTGGCAGGGACTTTCGGGGAACCCCCCCGCCCCCCGCACTTGTGGTGTTCCCTGGGAGCTGATTCCAGGTGTGTCGGCTGCTGTCCTCCGGTGTCTGCCGCCTCGACAGAGCAGGGCTCCTTTCTCCGCTTGGACGGGCTGGGCCGCTGTCTGAGGCTGTCCCCAGGCGGGAGGGAGGGGGACCTCCACAGGACTCACCTTCTGATCCCCCCGTCTTTCTTCGCCTGTTGTCCAGTGCCACCCCCGACCCCACTTTATGTTTGCTTACTGCGAGAAAGCTAGTTCAGAAGCTGTTACTTCGTCACAGCTTGGAGCAGAAATTGAGCTGATTCCACACATAATTATCTTAAATAATAAAAGTGTAATTTCCCCCAAGGCACACAATTTTTTTTAGTTTTTATTTTGAGGCAGTTTAATTTTTTCAATGTTTCTTTATATTTTAGGTAATTTATATAATTAATATTTTAGCTTCAGAGGAAGAGAATTGTGGCTAATATATTGATGGACAGTGTCTGATAATACTATCTTCTTAATTCTCATGTTTTAAGAAACTTCTCTTGAATAAAAATCTTCGTTTTTTTTGTTTTGTTTTGTTTTAAGAAAACTCAGGAAAAGAAGATGTTTCATGGCAAAAGGAAGAAACCAAGAAGTGAAGCCACAGACTTGGGTACAGAATAGCGTTTTATACATAGTCAATAATGCAGGAATTTCAGTTTTTAAAATATATTTCTTAATTTGATAAAGTACTAAATTTAAGTATATAAAATGCCACTTTAAAAAATTAAAAATATGTGACTTTGAAGAAACTGATTTTTCCAGCATCTATCATGAAAATTTTCAACATACAACAAAGGTGAAAGAATTTTACAAAATATGTTCATACACCTGCTACCTAGATTTTACTATTGAAGTTGATTATACTTGCCTTAGCACCTATCCATGAATCCATTAATTAACTAATCCATTAATGGATCCATAATCTATTTTATCCATTTGCCTATTTTAATTTTTTGTCACATATGTACACTTTTCACACATCACATAGCATGTACTCTTTTATTTGAGGCTACTTTCGCTCAGCATAACTTTTTTGAGACTCATCCATGTTATT
Source organism: Camelus ferus (assembly GCF_009834535.1). Lineage (NCBI taxonomy): Eukaryota > Metazoa > Chordata > Mammalia > Artiodactyla > Camelidae > Camelus > Camelus ferus. The sequence goes on from NC_045721.1 coordinate 17,907,495, forward strand.
TTGCATTTTTATTGTCACGGAATTTATTGGAAAATGGGAGGAAAAATAAACCATTTTCTCTCTTTCCTTCAGTTCTTTTAAAAGATAAGTTTTATGTTTGTCTTATTATAAAAATGCTTATTTTAGAAAACTCAGAAGGTATGGAAAGGAGGATTAAAATCACTTACAGTTCCATCACCCAGAAGTAACCACCATGTGTTTTGGGCCATACTCTCCAACCCTTTTACTGAGCTTTTCTCACCCTAAGTGGGATCATATCCTTGCCAGTCAAGTATTCTGCATATAATTTTAATAAATGTGTAATATTTCATTCATGAAGATACCAGAATTTAATCTCCTTTTATATTACTACAGCCATCTAAATCAATACACTCAGTAACCTTTATGTATTCTAGAAGGGGGTGGCCTGTCAGGTAGATTAAAACTAAGAAAATAGTTAACAAAGATCTCAGCCACCAGCAGCGCTGGGTAACAGCGGCCTGTAAAGTAAAGACGCAGCAAGGTAACCGAGAGGCAGCTTGCGCAGCTTGCGTGGCGCTGGGAGAGGGAGGCGGGAGCACGCCTCCTCCTGGGCGCTTCCTCACGAACTCCGCCTCCAGCGAGTGGGTGGAACCGTTTGTTGCAGGCTTTCAGAACCCCGGACCTGGAACTAAATTGCTGATAATCACAATACTGAATTGACTTACCCTAACGTTCTAGATACTTCCGACTGTGTACCGATTTGGTGTTTAAAAGAAAAGAAAACCAGTGACATCACGGAGTTAGATGTTGTTTTGTCTGCATTTGAGAACATCTTCCTAGACTATAAGTAAGTTTCTTTTTTAAATGTTTGTATATATATTTTTTTATTGAAGTAGAGTCCGTGTACAGTGTTGTGTCAGTTTCTGGTGTACACACAGCACAGTGCTTCAGCCATACGTGCACACACATACATTCGTTTTCATGTTCTCTTTCACCCTAAGTTACTGCAAGACACTGAATACAGTTCCCTGTGCTGTGCAGTAGGAACCTGACATTGGGATTTACGTGCCTCATGAACTCCCCTTGAAGCAGCACTTCCGCTCACCCCACAGCTTTTGATGTGTCGCATTTCATTATCAGCTTTACATGTTTTACATTTCCATTATAATGTCTTTAATTCTGTGAATTATTTAGTAGTATGTTTTTGTATGTCCAGATATGTGATATTGAATTTATATTTCTGTATTAACCTATCTTAAATAGTTCTGGTCAAATTTCAAGGACTGGCGATACCTATTTTTGAAATATTGAGGCTTCCTTTATGGCCCAGCACATAATCTATGGGAAATCTCTAGTGAGTGGGTCTGTATGTAGAATCTCTCATTATTGGATCTATGTAAAATCAGTATTATTCAATTTTTCCTGGTACTTCTATCAATTTATGTTATTTATATAGAGATTATTTTATTAGGACATCATGTTTAAAATTGCTTTTAGACTTAACATTTTATCTTTATGTAGTGACCTTTTCCATTCCTAAAAATGCTTTTTTTAATCTTAAAATCTATTTTATCTGTTAACATGTTACTAGATATCTTTTGCTAGTATTTGCCAGATTTTATATTTTCTTTTACTTCCAACCTTTCTCACCTTGAACTTTATCTCTTAGAAAATGTTTTTAAAATCCAATGTGTCCCGTCTTTGAATTTCAACTGTGGACTTTAGTCCAGTTACATTTATTTTAATTATCAGTATACGGAGGAAGGTACTGATACATTATTTATTAAAAATTTTTGTTTTGTTATTTTTAATCCTATATAACTTATAAAGAAAAAATTTGTAACCCCACCAGTAAGATTGGAACTTTGGCAAACTCAGAATCTCTTGGTCTTCTCTTCCTTCCCTGCCCCAAGCCCCATCATGTTACTGTACCCAGACACTTTAATTCTTGGAGAAGGGCTATCACCGTTGATAAGTAATGGCTTCTCTTACCTGTTTCAATGTGTCTGTTCTTGACCTTGAACCTGCTGGGGTACTGCAACTTCGTAATTGGTTTCTATTAGAATTAAAGTTCTCATAAAGGCTTTTGGGGCCATCTATAGCTGTTAAGTTGGTTTCCCTGTGGGGGAATGAGGTCTGGGGCTTCCTATTCCACCATCTTCTGACGTCACTAGAAGTACTTTTCAACACCTGTTTATTGGATGGGAACGTATACAAAAATCTGTTCAGAATTGCAGGCCTTCTCTCATGTGCTTAGCGTCTGAAGGATTAGCCCATGGGCTTAACCCCCTTCTCCTGGGTGACTTTTCCTCATGGATTTGCCCCAAGAAAAAAATACGACAAACTGTAACTTATACAAGAGATTTACTCTCAGTTAAAAGCGCACTTGGCTTTACAGAATACTGTGCCGAGGCAGAGCAGGGGTCTAGCTGCTGCCCTGGCGGAGCATCTGCTGCTGCTGCGGTCACTGCAGGCCTGCCGTCCGGCTGCGTGAGCCAGGCCGGGGGACTGGGCCCCTTTCTCCCTGATGACAGGGACCACGACCAGCTTCTTTGTTTGGGTCAACTTTATATTGAAGAACTGTTGGCTTCTTGCTACTTACATGATCATGGGTTAGTCCAAATGAGTCACACAGTTACTTCTCCAGGTGTCTTGGGGTGGGAGGAAGGGGTGAAAGTCTGCTGGCCAGTGGGTCAGGCAGCAGGCAGACTGGGCTTGGCTGTAAACACTGCTTTCCACGTGGCTTGGTGTCACCTGTAGATGAGGTCAGTGTTGGGGAGTGCTGACCACATATGTGCAGGTTTAGGGGGAAATGGTTCCTGTTTTTTCTTTTGCTGAGATGTTCCCAGTATTTTTTTAAATCTGAGTAAGGGCTGCAAGCTGACGTGCCATCTTAGATAATCAAAATGGCGTATACCAAATTGTGTGTGTCTGTGGATGTGCTAAACATGTGAAACACCCCTTCTGAAATTCTTTATGTAATACCAGGTTTGACTTTGTTTTTTTTTTTAATTGTGCTACAGACAAAAAATAGAATCTAGACTCTGTAAGGAAGCCATCAACAAATTTCATTCCACTTTGAAAGAAGAACTCATCAAAATGGTAAGTTGGCTGACATAAATTTGTTGGTCTAAGTATTTTTTTACTAATCCTGAGGCAGCATACCATCATCTTAGGAAAGCTTGCGTTTGCTGGCAATGTGGTAAAGAATGCATCAGAACTATCCATATTTCACACATTTTTAAACAAGATGTTCTATTTTGTGAACTGATAAACATTTAATTTTGGAAAATGCATGTGAATATTTATTTTATTTTGTGTAGCTTAAGGAAGTCCAGATGTTGAAAACTCTGAAAAGGAAGAACACTAAGGTAAATCACTTGTGTGATTAGTAGAACACAAACATATGTATAGTTAAGTGAAGCCTGACTCTGGGTTTATGACCTTCAGAGTTTGTAAAAGGTATTTTCTCTGTAGTCAGGCTGACTTGATCTAGTGATTGATCAGGGGAGTGCTATTCATGCCAGCTGAGGAATGTGGGTCCCAGCTGGCCTGAAAATGGCTACCAAGCCTCGGATGACCAGTGACATGGAGAAGTGTTAAGTGATGTACATTTCTTTCATGGATGTCAGAAACAAAGCCTTTCAGACTAAAAACTGCCTCATTGGGAAGAATACTGGGTTAAGGGTCAGGAGACTTCCTTTCTTGTCCTTGTTCACTGTACTTCAGTGCACTGTACACCACCAGGTGTGCAAGGAGAAGCGAGCCTGGCACGTGAGGCCCTCCTTTCCCCTGTTCACTGGACCAGGTGACAGCTGATGCTCCGGTATGACTCCACGCGTAGGAGCTCCCCCTCTCCTTTACAACAGAAATGGGCTTGAAATGCTTGCATTTTTCCTTCTGGAGACTTCATTATTTCTCAGTTTTAGTCTCTTGTTGGTCAGTCCTGCACTTATAAGTGAGAAGAGTATGAATGTCCAGCAGTGAAATACGAGGTTGTTACTGAGCATAATGGTTGAGATAATACAGTTTATTATATTGAAGTGTTCTTTTTACAGATTGTATCATGACGCTCCCCCGTGTCAATATTTTCCTTGTGTTCCTAGATAAAACCAAACCTCTGTGCTTTATAGCTCATCGGGCAGTAAAGAAAGGCCCTACTTCCTCTTCACAGTTGTCCCACAGTGGACGCCCCTTTGTTTCAGAGTTCCCTTTTCTCTTCCTTGCCAGCACATCTCACAGTTTGTAATCACATCCTGTTTGTATGTAATGTCTCTCTTCCCTATCAGACCAAAGTTCCATGATGGTAAGAATGGGGTTTGTTTTGTTTCCCATTGTATTTCCAACACCTGGTACAGGGCAGTGCTCAAATACTTACAAAATTAACAAAGAAACTGTTGTGTCACTCAGATGATTTCACATATCGAAAAGAAAAGGCAGCGTTTGATTGAAGTCCAGGATGAACTGCTTCGGTAAGATAATACCAAAGTCCTCTTTGCAGACTTACTTAGAAGGATTTAGATTGTCACGTGAGGCTAGTAAAACTTGCTGCTGTGTTGCATTTAAATCCCAGGTTTTCTTTGAGCTTGGAAGTTCAGTGAAGGCAGGTTATGCTGCCAAGTTGAGAAGCTTTTGGCAAAGGAGAATTCAGAACTCATTTATCCACCATCAGATTTCTCAGTTCTGGCCTGAGAGGCAGCCAGATTAGAGACTTAATGCCACAGACTCTAGAACTAGACTGTCTGGGTTTGAATCCAGGCTTTGCCACTTACTGGCTGTGCAACCTTGGTCAGGTTACTTAACCTCTCGGTGCCTCAGGCTGCTCATTTGTAAAAGCGTAATGATAACTACACCTCATAGGATGGATAAACATACAGAAAGTGCCTCCAGTGACTGGCCTGCAGTAGGTGTTGTACTAAGTGTTAATAGTGTGTGTTACAGTTGTTGAAACATACACCTTGGCAAGGCACTCACGTGAACCCATCCCCAAGTGCTGGGCCGGGAGAGCTCCACCAGGCTGTGTGTGTGGTCTGGCGGGGAAGACTGGAGCGCACTACATCACCAGCTACCTCCCTGGGCGGTCCTCCACACGGACATGACCGCTGGGTGAGCCGGGCAGTTGGCAGGGAAGCAGCAGCAGAATAAGCAGCATCAGATGTGCTCTCTGCTCTTAAGGAGTTTTAAAATAGCTTGAGAAAGTGGTATTATCAGAAAAGACAGCCTATAATTAAGTACTAAGTTTTAAAGACAAGACTGCCATAGACATTTATAAGCGGGAGAAACTGGTTGTCTGGTGTACTGGTTTCCAAATCTAGGCTGGGGACTGGTGCTGACCCACAATAAAGCTCTCGCTGACTCAGGCCAAAATAAGAAAATTAAAGATAACGATGATAGGGAGCTTTGTGAAGTGTGAGCTGTTCGTGCTGGGCACGTGCTGAGTGCTCCACATGCTAACTCATTAACCATCATAACCCTGTGAGGTGGGTTATTATGGATGTATAATAAGACTGTAATCAGACTCGACGTGTCTTAGAGATCAGCTTCTTTTGTTCCTTTTCCAGATAGAATTTTAGAAGTTGAGAAGCCTATTTTGAAAAGGCACAGAAAGAAAGAAACGCAGGATATCGTAATTGTAACTTTACGTGTGAAACCCTAAGGCCCGGGGCAGTAACTTAGCAGAGCCACCTGCCTGGGAGGTGGGGGACCCAGGACCTGGTGTTCATAACTTTGTGTTTTATAGGTTAAGAAAGAAAAAGCAGGTTGCCCAAGGTCACACGTTTTCATCCAGGCGCTGTGGTAGTTCTTCCACTGGTTTTATTGGACCTTGGAAATGGACAAAACTTCAACAAGAGGAAGGAGCAGCGGGAAGGCTTTTGTCCATCCTTCTGCTGTTTAACTGCAATGCCTATCTCTGCCTGAGGCTCTAAAATGTTCACCCAAGTATATGTTTTAATTCATTCTAGTTCCCAAGACCCTAAAAACAACATGACACATTTTAGGATACATAAGGCATATTCTTTTGTGGGCTTCATTGCACGTCATACTTCAGAGTTTTCCCCATAATTTAAATTGAAATCTAGTATCTTTTTCACATTCATATAACCTCAGAGCCCAAGATATCTCAAACCATCTAGTCCACTCCCCCGGTTTCCTTACTGCATTCAGTATACTTACATATTCCATCGCATAGACTGTTGTTAGACTTTGTCATTTATTTTGAGGAAAACATTTTCTGTTTGTTTTAGGTTAGAACCAGAGCTGAAACAACTACAAATAAAGTATGATGAACTTAAGGAGAGAAAATCTTCCCTTAGGAATGCAGCATATTTCTTGTCTAACCTAAAACAGCTTCATCAAGATTATTCAGATATTCAAGAGAAAGAACCAAATGTAAAGGAAACGGTAACTTCCATTTTTACTTATCACTGTGCTTCAGAAGATAGTGTATTTGCATGCTAAAGTACCAGTTTATTAAAACCTTTGTAGTTGCTTCTGATTTTTGCTGCAGATTTTACTACTGTTATGATAACCAGCTCAGATTAATAGAAATGTTTTAAACAGGAAAAAATTACATACTTGTATACCATAATTTTATATAAAATATACAATGTACACATAGACTTATTCTTAAGTTCAATTTTAGAAGTAAAGGTTTTTACACTGATCTAAAAGTTAATTCTCCTGAGACTGAGGTTTTTAAAAAATTTTCTGTGACAGTACCCAACTGGTCTAAAGCTTATCTGGAGTTGGGGATTTGGTTACTAGGAGAAATTACAACAATAATAATAATGGTTAAATTTGAACAATGATAATCCTGGTTGAATTTGAACATAACTTTGGTGAGAACTAGATTTAGTGACTGCCGTGTTTGGAATATGTGCCTCTTACTGCATACATCTTGGACTTCTACTGTAGTGTCTGTCTGTTTTGCTTTAGAGAGTGTAGATATTGGGGTATATGTCTTAACTCTTCCTAAACTAAAAATCTAGCACCAAATGTTAGTTCTCCTCCCTGAGAGCAGGTGTCCTATGGTAGTGCCAACACATTAGGCTCTCAAATACTTGTTAAACAGAATTGCCTAATTGGTAGATGATATTCTGGGAAAATTCATTATGTGGGTGGTAGAGCTTTTCTGCTCCATTTTATTTTAAAGAAAACCACCTTGAAAACATATTAGACAGCATTCACCCTTAAATAAAATTTGCACCATTAAGTTTTAATTTCAAAATCATGAGTTTTCTATTTTATGTTGGATTGGTATTTAATTGTCTTTAGTTATTAAGGACATTTGGGTTGGCAGCTTGTAAGACATTTAATTAATTTTCCCAATAAGTAATTGTTTCTAGATGATGGATTTTTTTCTCATGAATTTTTATGGGCCTAGTGTTCTCAACTGCAGTAAAAGTAAATCTACCATATCATTTTCTGTGATTAAAATAGGTATTGAGATCAAGCAGACATCACAGAGCTCTAGCTGACTTGCCCCAAATCAAGTCTTGACCTGTCCCAGGGAACGACTTTGCTTTAAATAATTCAGATGCTGCAGTTCTTTGAACTAACTGGGCTTCTGGTCAAGCTTTATCATTTGTCCTAAGGAAATGGATCAAAACCAATTTCCTCAAAAAAAAAAAAAATTGACAACTGATTAATGAAAAGCCAAATTAACATTGGCATTTGTTATGTAAAATGGATAGGGTTGTAAGTTTTTAACATTAATCTAAAACTTTTCCTTCAACAGTATGATTCATCCAGCCTTCCAGCTCTGCTATTCAAAGCAAGACCCCTTTTGGGAGCTGAAAACCATCTGCAAAATATCAACTATCAGTTGGAGAAGCTCCTTGAGCAGAAATGAGATCAGTGTACTGAAATGTGCACATACAAAGATTCTTTCATGCTACTGCTTGTTGCCTTCTGAAGCCACTTTTGTAATAAGAACTAAAAAGGGGATATGTACTTCTCCACAAAGGAGATTTTTTTTTTTGTTACTATTAGTTTTCCAAGCTGGCTATATGGTTTGGTCACCGAAATTCAATATACTTTGTCATTAAAATTAGATGACTGGGTAGTAGTTTTAGAGACTGTAATGAGTTTTAAAATGTTGATACCTAATTGGCCCAAGACATATAAAATGTTTTACCCTATAAATATACATGCAAAATGAAGCTGGGATGAACATAGACTTAACTTCAGTTACTCAAATAAGGAGATTTCTACTGAATTTCAGCACACTGGGGCTAGTTTTCAATAAAACTGTTTTACTTCATTAAAAGAATTAGTAGCAAAGTGATAAAACTTAGTTGATATAACCGGTTTAATAAGTTACTATAATTTGTTATTAAGTGTCTTCAAGTAATTATATAGCCCAGTTATGTAAGTGTCCATGATTAGCTATTCTTGTAATATTTCTATAATTAGTTCGTCAGAAATTTCATCCACTCCATTATAACCAACAAGACTGCTCTCTGCAGCTTCTGCGAGTTCAGCATCTTCGGTAGCCTCCAAAAAATAAGTGTCATCAATGCCATTATCCCAGTGAGCATCAGAAAATGTACCTTTTGGCAACGCACTAGACGATGGTTCATGAGGATTCTTGGTTTCACTGTTTGTTGCGTCATCTGCTGGAAATTCCTCCGCTTCCTTTAGTTCCAGAGGGCGAGGGTGAGTTGAATAGAGAATACCCGTTATTCAGTCAGAATGTGTAATAATTTCACCACATAGTTGAGCTACATTGAATTAAGGTATTTTAGTTCTTCAGTGGACGCTAAAATGAATACTCTGGGTGATACTGTCTCCAGTACAGTCACCACAGGAACAGGCTCATTGTTGCTGCCTTTGAGTGGCCCAGACACTCTTGAAACTCCAAATTTGGAAATGCCTCCAGTTCCTGTGGTTACCTTCTTTCCAGTGTGCACAGACGGGGCTAAAGCAACGGTAGACTGATTTTTTTTTTTAATAAGCAGGTAGTCCTGTTGAAGGCAAACTGGAAAGTATCTGCTATCTTAACAGACTTACTTTTCTATTTATAAAGTATTTGAAAAATTAACATGGATTTAAAAAATTGTAAAGAACAGTTTTGAGACAACTGTCAAAGTATGACTGGGTTTATGTATATTATAGTATTACATCAATATTAAATTTCCTGAACTTAATAATTTCACTATAGCTATACAAAAATGTCCTTCTCCAGCTACATGCTTAAATATTAACACTTTGATTGCCCACCGTGGATCAGGTGCCCCTGAGGAAACACAACCATCGCCCAGTTTTGGGTGACGTGGCGATCAACGTGTTAAGGGATGGAGAAGGGTTTTGATGCCTGCAACTTAATCTCAAGAGACTTGTTATAGACTGAACGTTTATGTCCCCCCCCCAACCCCACAATGTGATGGTATGGGAGGTGAGGTCTTTGGTGGGTGATTAGATCACGAGGGCGGAACCCTCATGAGTGGGGTGAGTCCCCTTACAAAAGACCACAGAACTCTCTCATCCCTTCTACCCTGTGACAACATCTCTCAGTGACCCAGGAAGCGGACCTGAGTCAGCCAGCACCTTGACCTCGGACTTCCCAGTCTCCAGAACTGTGAGAAATTTGTCGTTTGTAAGTCACTCGGGCTAAGGTATTCTGCTATAGCAGCCTAAAATGCCTAAGACAAGATTCATCAAAAATAATGTGTAATGTGTACAGCAGAGAGAGAAAACGTGTGTGGCCAAATGCTAACAAACGGGCAAACCTAGATAAAGGGCATACAGGAGGGTTCCTTGTCCTGTGTTATTTTTCTACAGGTTAAAACTTGTTTTTAAAAATGTTTAAAAACTACAATTGTACTAGAAATTCTTCCTAGGTAGAAACATGAACATGAGTATTTGGATACTTTGTAAGGCAAAAAATGAGAAACTTACTAAATGAGAAATATGTACCAAGGAGAGGAAAATGAAGCTGGTTAAGCAGGTTAACAGTTTCCCATGCAGCAGCAGAAAAACATGAGGTTCATTTATCAGATATGTGCTGAGATGGGACGATCACAACATACTCCTAAGTGAAAACAAGGTACCAAACTCAGTTTAAATGCTATGTGGACACATGTGGACACCATCAGCCATTTACTGTTGTACCAAGAACTAGTTAGTAATGAGAAGGAAACTACACACTGCCCTTACCTGTTTGAGAAGAAACCGGAGACATACTTCAGCAGGTAATGGAAAACCTGAATCAGAAACAGGAAAGCTATTTTATATAAATACCTAATTTTTACTTTGTGGTAAATGCAAAAAGCAGTAACTCACAGTCAGATTTGAAGTTTTCTGCTTTACATACGGGGTCATGACATTTTTGATACCAAACTTCTTTTTTCAGGTCAACCAAAATCCTTTACATTAAAAAAGAAAGAAAAAATATTACTATCCAGACGGGCTAGAAAACAAAATTCAGCTACATGCCATTTGTAAGTGATATGCCTAAGACTTAAAGATGGAGAGAAATTAAAAAGTAAAAAAATAAAATAAAAAAGATGGAAATAGATATACACCAACCAAAATTGTTACCAAAAATATCACAAAGTGGACTTTGGAGCAAAAAGTATGTGACAAGTTCCTCCGAGGAAGATGTAATTTCCAACCTGTACCCACATCTCTGATTCAAGAGAGCTTCAAAATATGTGAGCAAAACTGACATTTCAAGGATAAATAAAACAAATTTTCAACCATAAATCAAGATTTTAAAACATTCTTTTGATAACTGATACCAAAGAATCCAAAAAAACTCGGATACAGAACATTTGAATGAGGATTTAAAACAATTATAAAAATTGGCTTATATAAAAAATTAGATACAGTATGAGTCATCAAATTTAAAAGTATTCATTCACACAACACATTCTCTGACCACAAAGCAAATTATTTAGAAATGACAAAGATAAAACTCAGTTTAGAAATTAAAAACATTTTTCTTAATAACCAAATGACTTAAGGAAAAATCATGATGGAAATTAGAATATGCTTAGAACTGAGTGGACCTGAAATTACATATTAAAATATGTGAAACAGCTAAAGTGACCTTTAGAAATTTAGAATCTTAAAAGCTTACAAAAGAGAATGCCTAAACCCAAGTAAGTAACTTAACTTAAGAAATGAATAGAGTAAACCCTAATAAATTAAAAGGCAGGAAGTAATAAAGAACAAAAATTTAGAAGAATCAACAAGGCCAAATGTAAAAACTAAAAAAGGTAATGACAAATGCTATTAGAAATTCAGTGAGATGTAACTACAAATGCAGAATATACTAAAAATACAAGACTATTAATCCACTTTTTCCAATAATGTTGAAAATTTTGGTAGGACAAAGTACCAGATAAAAATATACCAAATCAATCAAACCAAACCAAACCAATCAAAGTCACGGAAAATCCAAACAGTCCTATAACCACTAAAATGTTTTCTTGAAAATTTGAATTTGATTACTTTAAAATTTTCCCCACATTTCACAGAAAAGGAAACATACGGTAGCTAATATTCTGTGTGGTACTGGAACCATACCAAGGAGGCAAAAACCTGGCAACCCAGTCTGATTGACCCATAAACATTCCAATAGTAAGACTCCCTAAAATACAGACTAATGCTGCAGTTCCCAAACTACACCGAAGCGCCCCCAGGTCAGTGTAGGGTATTTATATCTTCCTAGGAAACACGGTGATACTTGCACCTTCAAGCACCCTACAAACTACTTGCTTGTAATTCACAGCTTCAATATATCACCATCCTTCTTCATTTCTTTCAGTGATGTCCTGTCTTTGTAGAGCTAGGTTTTGTGGTGGGGGCTGCAAAAAAAGGCACCATAAACAATTTCGTGTGAAGTGAGACAACAGTGGGAGTGGCAACATCCAGCCTGATTCCAAGGTTGAAGAGGTTATGTATGCAATGCTCAAAAGGACACACATCCCACTAATAATTATATTTAGGAAGGGTAAAAAGGTCCAAACTTCCAGTTATAAATTAAGTCATGGAGATGTAATGTACAGTGACTGTAGTTAATACTGTGTTGCATATTTGAAAACTGGTAAGAGTAAATCTTAAAAGTTCCCATCACAAGAAAAAAAATTCTAACTATGCATCATTGCATGGTGATGGATGTAAGATTTCTTGTGGAGATCATTTTGCAATGTATACAAATATAGAATCATGATACCTGACACTAGTGTGTTATATGTCAATTATACATAAAATAAAAACTTTCAGTTGACGAGTATTGTTTTTTCAGAGAGCTACTAAATTATTAGGACAAATACTTATTAAGTTGCTTGAAAATGATTAATAAAGAGAACTATTAGGTATTTCTTTTGCCCTTGGAGCAATGAGGGAAAATTACTAAGATACTAAGGGCACCACCAACTGAGCAACTCTGGGAACCTCTGGGCCGATGGCAATCTGCTAGGTGGAAAGTCTTTATGTATAGGATGCTGTTTGCAGGATGTTTCTGATTTCCACATACAGTAAACAAACCTAGAGTCTATGGGTTTATGAGGCACGGTTCCCTAGACATGTCACACTGGCTATGTAACTACGAATATAAAACACAGATGTTTCATAACCTCAGCACTCTGCCACGTGCAGTCCCTGCTCACTTCTGCCTCAGCTTGCAGCCTGAATCAGAGAGAGCATCCAGGGCAGGAAGGACCCGGGGAGCCCTGCCAGCTACCCCAGGGCTCAGCACTGCTTCACCTGTCCCTTTCATTCCCTGTATCTTTAGAGCTATTATTAAAGCTTAACACTCAGTAAGATCTCTGATTCATATGAGTGAGCTTTGACAATCCAATCCTCAAATTCATTAGTAATCAGGGAAATTCAGATGAAAACCACAGTATCATTTCACAATCACCAGATTAGCAAAACAAAATTTTAAAACTTAACAATTTTAATAAAGTGTTGGTGAGACTATGGAGCAGTAGAAAATCTGAAAACACTGCTGATGGGAGTATAAAGTAGCATGACCATTTGAGTAAATAATTATCTAATAAAATTAAATATGTGCATATTCTATACACAGCAATCCTACTTCTAGATAAATACTTTGAGAAACTCCTGCATATGTGCACTAAGTGATATATACAAGAATATTTGTAGCTTCACTGTTTATAACCACAAGCCAGATGTCCACAGTAGGACAACAGATGAACTAGTATATTTATATTTGTGTAATGACATACTACACAATAATGAAAAAAGAATATAAGCAACAGCTACCTGCTGCAGTATGGATGAACCTCACAAACAGAATGTTGACCAAAAAGCAAGTCAAAGGATGCAACTTACATAAGATTCAAAAACATGTAAAATGAAATAATATATTGTTTGGGGATACAAATATATATGGAAAAACCATATATATGCAAACAAGGGAAAGATGAACACAAAATCCAGGATAATAGCTACAGTGTCTGAAGAAATTGGGGTCGGGCCCACAAGGTGTTTCTGAGGTTCAGATAAATTGTTTCTTATGGTGGGTGGCAGATATGACAAGTTATTTTAGTATTAGTCCTTAAAATGTACATATAAATTAGACACACTTTTGTATGTACGGTATATTTCACATTTAAGAAAAAGAATACGCTATGGATCTATAATACAACCTGGTCATTCTTCAGAAAGAAATATATAGCAACCTGAGAACCCCAAAAAGTTAAAAGATGATCACTGATTGATAATGATTTTCTGGTAAACTCTTACGCATAGAAAAAAAGACTAGAAAGATCCACCAAAAGCATAACCATAGTTACCACTGGTTCTGGGACTATGGGTGGTCTTTTTGTGTTTTTCTGTTACAGCTTTGTGTACTGAACGTATAGTTTTTAAAGCTGTTTTTTTTTTTAAACTGTATTAATCTACATATGTAGGTATAGCATTGAATCGTGATACCCAACATGTCTTCCAGCTTTCCAACAAAAGCTTCATGATCATTGTGTCACATCTGGCCCATGTGCTGTAAACACTTTAGCGAAGTCTCAGCTTTGACGTTAAGTATTAAAACAACAAAATTTCTCACATCATAAATGATAACTACTGGGTTTCTAATTTACCCCTATTTTAAACATCTCCTTATATTATTTAAAATTCAATTTCTAGCTTTACTTGATCCTTTACTCCCTTTCCTTTCACTAGGGGCATTTAAAATAAAACTCCAAAAACACGGCCTGGCATACGTAGCAAGCATTCAATAAATACTGGTTCCCTTCTATACCATTCTTTGTCTTGAATGCGTTAACACATAACCTTAACTCCATTTCTTAAACACTAACTGAGTAGTTTCCTTCTTGCCCAAATTTGCTCATCTTTGATTTAGACTCCATAGGTGTACCTCTCATTTCCTTCCAACCCTGCTCAATTCCACTTTAGTCCTCAAGATTAAGCTATCTAAGGAATTATCTTACCAAATAAAGATGATACGGACTAGAAGCAAGGTAATATTTAAGACATACAAATTAAACATTAAAAAACACAAACCAAATAAAATAAATTGAATTACAACTAAATCTGTTATAACAAAATCATTTTTATATTCTCAACTTAAAAAATTTTATAATAAACATTTAAAATGTACTTATTAAACACAGAACTCATTAACTGACAGTATTACTTACATGATGTTATTACTCTTGTGGGCTCTTCTAATGTTTTCACACCAGCGATATTTACAAATATCATAAACTAGTAATTCTTCTGGAAAAAAGTAGTTCCAACGCCGAATTCCTGAAATGCAAATAATGTTTCTAAAAGTATTATTACCTTATCATACATATAATAGTTAATAAAGAATACGTTATTTTTTACCTCCTTTAATGCCATTTCTATTCACCAGAGAGAGAACAAATTGATCAATTTCAGGGTAAGGTGAACACTGAAAACCTTCAACGGCTTCTACTGCAACAGAATGAAAAATTAATTATAAACTATACTGGCTGAAAGATGAGGAATTAAATTTTGATTTAAGTTGTTGTTTAGTACAACTATGGGTTTTCAACACCCCTCTCCCTGCCAGCTTTTCTTTTTTCCTTCTCTGCAATTTTTCTTTTAGTCAGTCATGGATTCTTACAAGGAAGGAGATAAAAATTCAAACCTCTCAAATCAAATGTTAACTAATTTTGGTATCATTTCAATTGCTTTCCCTCTGATAAAGAGAAAAGCAGCCCCTTCCATCCAGGAGCTGTCCTAGTACTGTCGCTGAGGCCTTGGTGTTGCTACAAGCTGGCTGGGGACTCAGCTCAGCCCTGGTGTTCTCCTGTTAATCATAAACTATTTTACAGAACTTCAACATCAGATAAGGCCACTCCATGCCCATGATGATTCAAGTCAAAAACAAGACAACTCTGTAACCATGTCTGAACACAGACAAAACATGAGCATTTTCCACACCACAAAAATGAACAAACGCCCACCTATGTTGTCTGATACAAGTAGCTGCTCCTTTGCCAATTACAGCTTTGGTCTCCCTGTAGCCAGCCTTCCTTCTAGATAAGATTTATCAAGATGTTCAATCACAGAATTGTCACTGACTGCACCCAACTCAAAACAAACCCACACTTCCTTGGATACTCTTCAGAAGCATCTAACTCAAGCCTGAATCCTACAAGTCCTTTCTAACACTGCTTTACTGAGATGCCCCAGTTTGCCATGGTGTGCATTCTCCACTGTGACAGCCAGTAATAAACTCAGCTTACTCACCACTGGTGTGGCCCTCAGTGCTCTGTAGCTGTATGGCACTGACATTCAGTTACATTTTCTATCTAAGACACTAGTGAAATAGTTTAGAACAATTTATTTTAAATCTCCTTTAAATTTAAAGATAGACTATATACTTTTCTTAAAGTCTAATCTTGCTTACAAAAATAATATAAATAATTAAAGAAATTTTGGAAAACATATTAAAGCACAAATGAGAGAAATAAACCTCCAAATTAACATCTAGAAATAACTGTTAAACGAGAGGAAAGTAAAGATAAGAAAATGTTATCTATAGTTCAGTCTTAACATCATAAATGGGCATTTTTCCATATTATATAAGCTTTATAAATCTAAATTAAATGACTAGAGTATTTTATAGTATGTAACATATCCCATTTTGTTGTACATTTAAATTTTCAGTTTTTCACTATTATAAATAATGATAGCCCAAAACATTTGTATAAAAATATTTACTGGAAAATTTATATATGATATCTTAGAAAAAGACCTATATTTTCTTCACTGTAGGAATGAAGAACATATAGATTTTCTGAAAAACTAATGGCCACTGAAAGCACGAGGAAGCTCTCCACATACTGGAAATATAGGAAAAGCTCTGCTAGGTTAAATGAGAAACTATGGACAGTGGTTACCCATCTTTGTAGACAGAGGGGTGAAGAGAACTTACAGTTTTTTCATTTTAATATGTGTTTATTTTATACAAACTATCGACACTATTTTCATATTTTTCCCCGAAACACCATAAAATGAAAATTAGTGAATAAGCTTTAAAATACAATTTTTTACACTTTTTCCCATTTTGGATAGAAACCTAGTTGTTCTGGAGAATTAGTACATAAGAATACTTAAGATTTTTAAGCAAAATAAAATTTTCATCCTTAAATTTTCATAGGAATTGTTTTCTTAAAATTACCTGAAGTACTGGTGCTGTTAAAATACTCAACTCGGTCTTGTTTATTTTGAGATATGTCACATGTCAGAATTCGTAACGTATCTGAGAATCTGAAGAAGAAAATATATACAGCAAAGTAACATATTAGAATTAAAGAGCTGTGACTACAGAAAGGACACAATTTCAAATAGCTCCACAGTAAAATCCTTCGTTCAACAGCTAATTATTCTAGGATGTTTATACCACGTTTGCCTACAAAAGCACCAGTACACCCATACAAATAGAGTAGCCTGGTGATCATTTCTAACACTTGCCTCAACTACAGAGTGAATCAGAAGACTCTTGGACCGCTGAAGCTACAGAATGAAGTATAATTCTATTCCCCAAACATACAGAGCCTTTGAAGTTTTTGTTAACAATGATTTTTATAGTCTGAATAATAGGAAGAAAAAAGAAAGAGGGATGAAAGCAAAGGGAAAATAGGTTAACATTAGCTGAAAGAAAAGATACATTCATAACCATAAAGAATTTTGCCTTTATTTCACAAAGAAAAATACCTGATACTTAGTTGGATATACAAACGACAATTACGGTAACCCTATCCAGCGGAACTCTCCACTTCCGTAAAATTAATATTAAAACTACAAAAGAAATGGGATTTGGTAATCAAGAGATCACCTGTACTCAGGCTGTATTAGAGGCCAACTGTGTTACTTTCCCATAAGTAATAGAATGTGGCCTTATTCTGGTGCCAACAACAGTGGGCAGCAACAATCACACAATTTTCAGGACCACATTACTTCTAGAATCTCAGATATGACTAACAGCTAACATTTACTGAGCAGATACCATGTGCCAGGCACTGCTGTAAACACACACATGCATACAGTTCTACCTTATTTAATCTTCACAACTCCATAAAATAGATGTTAACATTACTTCCATTTTAAAGGTAAAGAAACTAAGACTTTGACTTCTGAGACTTGGTATAAAAGGTCAAACAGTCCAGAAACAAATAGAGAAAAACAACCCATCTTCCCACCCTCCTCAGTAACCACTATCAAGTGGACATTTGGACACAACTTTCCCTATGGCAGTGTATTTTAAATATTTTTATTAAAATTTACTTTTATGGAATTTCTCTTTAAAATTACATATATTATAAAAAAGCAGGCGGAGAAGAATCAGACCAAGTTAATTTAGCAAGGTAATTTGGTCTCATCTTCAATCACATGTTTTGCACTAATAAAAATTGCTAGCCAAGAATGAAGGGGAACGAAGGCAAATATTTCTGTTGAAAGATGTCTTTCAAACTTTTTAAAAGTGATCAAAACATTGGAGTTCAAATGTTCAGTAATAGAACTGACAATAGAGTATAGCAATATAATGGAAAACTATATACACATAAAGTTTTATTTATAATTAATTGTTGGCAAATTATTAACTTGACAAATATTCATGATATAATGTTGGGTGGATAAAACAGATGACATAACCATACAAATAATGATCTCAAGAAATATATTTCGAATAAAGGAGCTACATAAATTATAGTTCTTTATATGCACATATAAAATTAAATGTTAAATTATATTTCCAAATGCAATACAAGTAGTTTTTATTTTCTTTTTTATAGAAGTGATAATCATTTTAGGAAAAATTGGGCAATATTATCAATTATAAACATAAAAAGATATAAAGAAAAAGATAAGTGGTTAAAAATAACTTAATTACTATTATTTTTCAGTTAATGGACAAAAAAGAGCAGTTAACCTAGAATTTTAAGAAGCAACTTTCTCTTACTCAAGGCAGAAAAATTTATACAATTCACACTTTAGCAATGCACAATGCCATTCACTGCTTAATAAATATTCATGAATACACAATGGTTTAATTCTGGTACTGTATACCTGACATGGCTAACCAAAGAAGAGAGGAAATACTGATATTCTTCAGAAATATTCTTTGATTGTACAGGATAAAACTTGTTATCTTCAGCAACCTCCAAAGCCACATACTTTCCTATTTTTGATGATTTATACAGCCGAAAGTTTCTATTTCTTGTATAAACTCCTAAAGCAAAAATTAATAAAACAGTATGAGTACGTGTTTTCAGTGATTTTTTTACAGTCAGCAAATACTAAGTTAATTCTGCACAGCATTATGAGAAGAAACAACCGGTGCTTGTTCAAGACGGTGATGTAGAAAGACGCTGAAGTCACCTTCTCCCGTGGACACGCCGAATCCACAGCTATCTATGGAACAATTTCCTGTGGGAAAAACCTAAGAACTGGTGGAGCAACCCCTTCACATAAGGCAAACGAGAAGGAAATCACAACAAAGCGGACAGGAAAGGCTGAGATACACTCTTGCTATAAACTTGACCCCAGGCACAATAGCACACAGTCCGAAAGGAACTCAGGGACTCCTCCCTGAGGAGCAGAGTTCACACCCCACATCAGGCACCCCAGCTTTCCGACCAGCACCTGAGGAGAGACTCCCAAAACCTGGACTCGAAGGCCAGCTGGGCTCACGCGCACAAGCCCCACAGGACTGCGAGCACTGAGGAAGCTCTCTTAAAGGGCTCACATGCAGACTCACCTGCCCCAGGGACAAGTGTGGAAGCGGCCCCTTGAAAAACGCCCATTCTTTAGGTGACAGTGACTCATTTGCTGATTTTAAAGCAAAACTGGCTGAGGGGCGAGGTCCTCCTGGGACATTCTCCCAGGACGAGGCCGGTGGGCGCCACCTTCCCACTCTCCTTCTGCCCTGCGAAGCCAGCAGGAGCCACCTTCCTTTCCTCTTTTTTTTCTTTCATCAGTGGGTACCATCTAAAGACTTCCCCCTCTGCCTTGCTCCAGCCAGCAGGCGCCACCTTTGTGCTCGCCTCTGCCATGCTCCAGGCTGACAGTCTCTTCCAGAGCGGAGCTTCTACACACACCTGGTGCCCTGGTTTTCACATCTGGTACTGCCCAGGGGACACCCCTTGATCTCTGGGCTCTGGAGTCTGGAGCAGCTTGTGATCCTGGGTCCCACAGGGCTTAACGATCAGGAGACAGCTCTTGGTAAACTACACCACTCCCAGAGGACCGCACAGACAGCAGACTTAAACACACTCAGTCTTTCTGACAAAGAGGCCTATCTGCTTGTCCAGGAGCACGGAGGCCTGGGAAGGGACTCACAGGGAACAAAGGCCAGTAGGCACCACCTCTGCGCTCTCCCTCTTCCTCCCTACAGCTCACCAGTACCTCTCAGAAAGGCGCTTACATACTCATCTGGAGCCCCAGTTTTTGTGACTCCTGCCCGGCCAGACTACCTGGCTCTGGTGACTAGCGGGGCTAGAGCTTGTGGTCCCACAAGAGTGCACACATTTGCACTCTTTAAAAGCTGCTGCCTGAAGGTCTGGCTTCCAAATCAGCTTGAATCTGGGTGCTGACTGAGATCCTTCCCTTTGGGATACCGACTGGCCTTGGTGCATGCTCAGCTACTGAGCTATTAAATAAAATAGGCTGCTTGCACAGTCACAAAGGTTTGAGACAGCATGAGCTACGACAGGGCTGAGTGATAAAGTTCATCTACACACAGTCAATCCTTCAAGACCTGGAGAAGCGGCTGTTTCATCTAATGGATAGAAATCAACATAGAGAGTCAAGCAAAATGAAGAGGAATACGTTCCAAACAAAGGAACAAGATAAACCTTAGGGGGGGAATTCATAATTTACCTGATAAAAAGTTCAAAATAATGATCATAAAGATGTTGGCTGAACTCAGGAAAAGAATGGAGAAACACAGTTAAGAACTTCAACAAAGAGAAAATATAAGAAAGTACCATACAGAAGTCACAGAGCTGAAGAATATAACAACTGAACTGAAAAACACAGTAGAGGGGTCCAAAAGCAGACTAGACAAAGGAGAGGAGAGGATCAGTGAACTCAAACACAGGGCAGAGGAACTCACCCAATCAGAGCAGCCAAAAAAGAAAAGAATGAATAAAGTGAAGACAGCTTAAGGGGCTTATGGGACAACACCAAGCAGACTAACATTCACATTAAAGGAGTCCTAGAAGGAAAAGAGAGAAAAGAACAGAAAAGAACCTGTAAAAGGAAACAGACGCAGATCCAGGAAGCCCAGAGAGTTCTAAATAAGACCAACCCAAAGAGAGTTACACTAATACACACTATAATTAAAATGTCAAAAATTAAAGACAAGGAGAGAATCTTAAAAGTAGCAAGAGAAAAAACTTATTACATACAAGGGAACCCCCAAAAAGACTATGAGCAGAAATGTTGCAGACCAGAAGGGAGTAAGTAGCATGATATATTCAATTTGGCTGGCAGAAAAACCTCCAACCAAGAATAGTCTACCTGGCAATGTTATCATTTATAATTGAAGGACAGATAAAGAGTTTTCCAGACAAGTAAATACTAAAGGAGTTCATCACCACTAAACTAGCCGTGTAAAAAATTATTAAAGGGACTTCCTTAAACTGAAAAAATAAAAAGGGTGTTAATTAGTAACAAAACATATGAAAGAATAAATCTCCACTAGTAAAGGTAAATATGTAGTAAAGGTAGTGGATTAACACTTACCAAACTGGTATGAAGTTTAAAAGACAAAAATAGTAAAAATAACAACATAATTAAGGGATAAAGAAAACGTAAAGTGTGACATCAAAAACGAGGAGTAAAAAATTTAGAGATCTAGAATGTGTTCAAATTTAAGTTGTCATTGACTTAAAAAGACAGTTATAAATGTAAGTTACTATATTTAAGCCTCATGGTAACCACAAAGCAAAAACCTGTAGTGCAATACAGAAGATAATGACAAAAGGAAGCTAAGCATACCACTGGAGAAAGTCATCAACCACAAAGGCAGAGAGAAGAAAAGCAGAAAGAAACAGAGAAACTACAAAACAATCATCAGAAAACTATCAAATATATGGCAATAAGTATATACCTATCAATAATTACTTTCAGTGTAAAGGGACTAAATTATCCAATCAAAAGATACAGAGTGACTAAATGGATTAAAAAAAAAAGCAACAAGATCTATTTATAAGCTGCATACTAGAGACGCACTTCAGACACAAGGACACACACAGGCTGAAAGTGAAGGGATGTAAAAAGGTATTCCAAACAAATGGCAACAAAAAGAAAGCTGGAATAGCTATACTTGTATCAAACAAAAATATGAGATAAAGAAGGGCATTATGTAATGATAAATAAAGGGATCAATACACAAAGAGGATAACATTTGTAAATGCTATTTACACTCAACATAGGAGCACCTAAATACATAAAGGAAATATTAACAAACCTAAAGGGAGAAACAGATGGCAACAGAGCATTCAGAAAGAAAATCAATAAGGAAACAGCCTTAAATGACACATTAGATCAGATGGATTTAACAGAACATTCCATCTAAAAGCAACGTTCTTCTCAAATGCACATGGAAACTTCTCCAGGAAAAATCATATGTTAGGCCACAAAGCAAGTCTTAACAAATTTAAGAAGACTGAACTCATATCAAGTATCTTTTCTGACCAGAGTGGTATGAAACTGGAAATTAATTACAGGGAGAAAACTAGAAAATTCACATGTATGTGGATACTGACTAACAAGCTAGTGAGTAAACAATGGGTCAAACAAATTAAAGAAGAAATTTTTAAAAAATACCTTGAGACAAAAGAAAATAGAAATACAACATACCAAAATGTGTAGAATGCAACAAAAGCAGTTCTAAAAGAGAGAGATTCATAGTGATATAGTCCTACCTACCTCAAGAAACAAACAAACAAAACTCAAATCATTTATACATCAAGGAACTAGAAAAAGACCAAATGAAGCCCGAAGTTAGTAGAAGGAAGGAAATAACAAATAATAGAGCAGAAATAAATGAAACAGAGACTAAAAATAGAAAACATCAATGAAGCAAGAGCTGGTTCTTTGAAAAGATAAAATTGACAAGCCTTAGCTAGACTCACCAAGAAAAAGGACTCAAATAAAATCAGAAATGAAAGAGGAGATACCACAACTGATACAAAGGATCATAAGAGACTATTATTAACAATTATGTACCAACAAATAGGACAACCTAGATTAAGGATAACTTACAAACTGCTGAGACTGAATCATAAAGAAATCAAAAATCTGAAAGGACCAATTACCAGTAAGGGTACTCAATCAATAAAAAAAAAAAAATAAAAAAAAAAAAAACCTCCCAACAAACAAAAGTCCAGGACTAGATGGCTTCAAATGTGAATTCTACCAAACTTTCAAAGAATAAATACCAATCTTTCTCAAACTCTTTCAAAAAGTAAAAGAGGGAACACTTCCAAACCCACTTTGCAAGACCAACATTACCCTGATACCAACACAACACAAGGATACCATAAGAAAAGAAAATTAGAGGCCAGTATCATTGGCCTCTAGATGTAAACATAGATGTAAAAATTCTCAACAAAATATTAGCAAGCCAACTTGAACACTACATTAAAAGGATCATACACCACAATCAAGTGGGATTTATTTCAGGGATACAAGGATGGTTCAACATCCACAAATTAATCACACTAATGCGATATAACACATTAACAAACTGAAGTATAAAAACCATATAATCAAAAAAAATCATATAATCATCTCAATAGATCAATAGATGCAGAAAAGCTTTCGACAAAATTCAACATCCACTTATGAAAAAACCTTCAACAAAGTGGATATAGAGGAAACATACATCAACATAATAAAGCTCACATATGACAAAGCCACAGCTAGAAATACTTAGCAAAAAAACTGAAAGCTTTTCCTCTAAGATCAGGAACAAGGACGTGCATTCTCACCACTTTTATTCAATGTAGTATTGGAAGTCCTAGGACTTCCACAGCAATTAGGCAAGGAAAAAAAATAAAACGCATCCAAATTGGAAAAGAAAAAGTAAAACTGTTATTTGCAGATGACTTGATATTATATAAGCTGAGATCTTATAAGCTGAGATATGTCCCAATAAACCCACTGTAAGTTGAAAGTATCATTAAGTTGAAAATGCATTTAATACTTCATAGTTTAGCCTAGCCTGCATTAAATGTGCTCAGAACATGTGCATTAGCCTGCAGTTGAGCAAAATCATCTAACACAAAGCCTATTTTATAATAAAGTGCTGAATAGCTCATGTAATTTATTGCATACTATACTTAAAGTGAAAAACAGAATGGCTGTCAGATACAGAATGGTTGTCTCAGCTGTCTACCCTCGTGACTGCACAGCTGACTGGGAGCGGAGGCTCAGTGCCGCTGCCCAACATCACAAGAGAGGACCGTACCACACATCACTAGGCCAGGAAAAGATCAAAACTCAAAATACGGTTTCCCCTGAATGCATATCCCTTTCACAACATTGTAAAGGCAAAAAATTTTAAGTCAAACCACCATTAAGTCAGGGACCATCTATATACAGAAAACCCTAAAGACTCCACCAAAAAATTGTTAGAACAAATGAATGCAGTAAAGCTGTAGGATACAAAAAAAAAAAATCAAAACTCAGAAATCTGTAGTGTTTTCATACACTAATAATGAACTATCAGAAAGAGAAATTAAGAAAATCCCATTTACAATTGCATCAAAAATTATAAAATACCTAGGAATAAAATAAACCAAGGAGGTAAAAGACCTGTACACTAAAAACTACAAGCATAACTCAGAACTAGTGTGGGTTCAGTTCCAGAACACCACAATTAAGCAAATTTTATAATAAAGCAGATCACATGACTTGCTTCTTCCATTTCCCAGTGCATGTAAGTTATGTTTACACTGTCCTGTAGTCTGTTAAGTGTGCAATACCATTGTCTTAAAAAAATGTACCTTATTTAAGAAATATTGTATTGCTAAAACATGTTAACTATCATCTAAGCCTTCAGTGAGTCATAGTAGTAACATCAAAGGTCACTAATGATAGACCACAAAAACAAATATAATAATGGAAAAGTTTGAAATATTGTGAGAATTACGAAAATGTGACACAGAAACACAAAATGAGCAATTCTTGCTGGAAAAACTGCGAGTCATGCTCAAAGAGGGTTGCCACAAACCTTCAATTTGTAAAACACGCAGTATCTATGACGTGCCAACAAAACGAGGTACTCCTGTTACACTTCCAAATTCTGGCACCTGGTTGTCAGGGCGCTAGAAGGATACACAATGCAGCAGGGACGCTTCCCTGCTCTCGGCCTGGTAACCTTGTCTGCAGCTTAAACCTATATTCCCTCAGCCTGAAGACACTGAAACTCTGAGATGCTCTAAACCAGCAATGGCAAAAATGCTGCTCTTACGGCTTTTCAAATCATAAGCTAGAACTCAACGAAACAATGAGGTTTAGTTCCTCATATTGGAGATCATCTGACTGAGGGGTCCAGACTGGCCTGTGTGTTACCTAACCAGGCTGCAGTCTTGTGCCAGTGGCTCACACATCCTCAGGTTCGGAGACCACAAGCAAGCAGGCACAAGAGAACAAGGCTGAAGAAGCCACCGGTTTGACCATACTAGGAAGCTGATGAAACAGCTCCTGCCACTCCTGCAGAGCTCTTCAGTGGAGAAAACGCCGGCCTTACTTTGCCACGTAAAGAGCATGATTTGTATATCATACGTGTTTTTACAATGTATTTTGTCTAATTAAACCTCTCAACAGTGTTGGAGAGTGCTGGTCCAACTGTCCCACTGTCACGGACCCTTCGGACATTTCAGAGCAGAAGCCAGCCACCACCATCCTCTTCTGGAGCTCAGGCCAGCCTGGTGCTTATGTCCCACGAGACCTAAGAGCTCCGAACAGAAACCTACTAGATGTCTAGCCCCTGAGCTCACTGATCACACTCTGCTCATGGTCACTGTGGGGCAGTAGTGGTAGTGTGAATCCCGGGTGACAAGTGGGCACTGACTGGTCTCTCACAGAAGTACACAAGGGCAATCTGATAGAGAGCAGTCAATCTACTTACCTAGATCTACAAAAAGATGCTTTCCTCCTATGCTGTTCTTCACAACTAAAAATGAAAGGTCAGGACTGCTTTGCTTGGCTGACGCCAGCCCCTCCAGTTGCTTTGAATTCGATGTCCAGCACTCTCCTATATCCTCATCTGTGGACATTTTGCTAAAGGAAATTTCTTGTTTAGTTGATGTTTCAGAAAAATGGGAAAATCCATGGCCAGTTGTCTCTGGAATCGTACAATCATCTTCACTGGCAAGTAAGTGAACAGCAGGCTGTAAAATTTTTCTCACGAAATTACCTAAAGAGGGAAAAAAAGGTTACTATAATTCTTCCTCTCTGCAAACTATAATTTAAGATCTAAGCACAAGTCTACACATGACGATTTTACACAGTAAGGCTTCTATTTTTGATTTCCAGTTTTACAACTGAGTTGTTATTACAAACTGTAACACACTTCTGTACTTCCTTTTGTGCAACCTTTCACTTTTTAAATTCCCATTGACAGGGGAGTTTGGTGTGACTTATAATCATCTTAGAAGGGAAGGTTAATGTGAGAAGACTTGCTAATGTTACTAGTATGGGCCTGGGCCTAACTCACTGTCACCAAAAAAGCACCACTTTTATTAAAGCAAATTGGGTAGAACTTATAATCACAATCAATGATTAAAGAATGCAAGGTTTATATGAGTAAACATTGCTGCCAAGATCATGCACTGAAACACAGAGAATCTCTGACACACTCTCCTTAAGTCAGGATGTTGGCAAATTTCTCAGGACTTATTCTCTCTCCTTTACCCAGCATGACGTGCCCCGAGAACCCTGACATTCACATCCATCAGTTTAAGGTTCTTGCTGCTCCTGTCTCTCCCTATAATTGGTCATGAGGTGGATTGTGGCCTCATAAATATAAAGTCCAGAACTAAAGCAAGAAAATACATTTATTGTATGTCAACATTTATTCTAAGAACTCTAAATATTAGTGGTGCTGTCTTTATCAAGAAAACATGGTATGACAATCTGGAACTTTAAACACTCATGTATCAGTATACCACAAAATCAAGTAATAATTTGGTTAAATTGCTTCGTGTATAA
The DNA here is from genome assembly GCF_009834535.1 of Camelus ferus. NCBI lineage: Eukaryota > Metazoa > Chordata > Mammalia > Artiodactyla > Camelidae > Camelus > Camelus ferus. The sequence goes on from NC_045721.1 coordinate 17,934,147, forward strand.
CGATACTGGAGAAATGCACCACTATAAGAAAAACTTAATTTAATTTTAACCTTTAAAACTGGTATGTTCGGGGTTTGTCACTTTATTTACCAGAGAGCTTGATCCCTAAATCATAAGGTACATATGCTCAAAGTTCAAAATTCTTTCTCCAAATTCGACTGAATTACTTCCTTACTCAAAGAAACAAATCCATTAACTTGCAAACTAAACTTCAAAATGAAAGCAAAAGCATTTGATCCTTGCAATCATGTACAGACATGATTATCTCTGGAATGAGGGAAATAAGGTAAATACTGAGTGAAAAGAAATCACGATATATCAAAAGACAATAAAGCAATACAAACACAAAGTGATTAAGTCAATCTTCCGAGAAATGTAAAATTACATCTACTTGACCCTAAGCAGTAAGAGGAGCGAAGGTGTGGCTGGAGAACCAGTAGCAAAGGTAACGCCAGGAGGCCAGGCAGGCCTGACCTGTGGCAGGGAGCTAACATGGCCAGGCTATGATGGCGATGGAACAGTCTTAATACTGACACCGGCTCCCAGCAAACTATTCTGCTTTCTACTGCCCTTTCCCCATCTATTACCGTCCCCTCATCATTAATATAGGGACAATTTTATTGGCTGAGAATAACTCAAAAGAATGTAACAATCACAGAAATTTCAGGTCCTATGGCAGGCTGGCAGTATTTCAGGCAGATCAAATTTGCACATTTTGCTAACAACTCACAATCTCTGACACTTACCCTAATTCCTCTTTCTGAAAGGCTGAGGACAGGAAGCAGAAATGTCAGCAAGAGATACACTGAGGGAGGGGAAACGACGGGGGGAATTTGGATTATTTCATCATCTCTGTATCTCTGGTTCTGATGGTTCATAATCTTAGAAGCGAGAAGCCTCAGACGGCATCCCACTGTCAAGTCTGACTGTGTCTCCCGAGCCCCACTAGACTCCCACTGCTCTCCACATTAGTCACAGACTCCTGTCTCTATACTTTTGCTTATGCTGTTCCAACAGTAAAGCCTTTCTTATCTTTGGTTATATGGTTATATGACAGAACTGGATTTAAAGCCCAGCTTTAATGGCAGCCACCTTCAGAAGATACCTGAGGCAGAGGCTGCTAATTACCCATTAGATTTCTATTCTCCACCAGATTTCTATTCTCCACCAGATTTCTATTCTCCACCAGATTTCTATTCTCCACTTCTCTAGAAACAAATCCCCCTGTTTAGCCTCGTGGCCAGGAGTCACAGAGCAGACTAGTAGGAGTAAGCAGGAGTCAAGAAATACCTTGCTGAGGACTGTCTCTGCACCCTGACAGTAGAGGCCACCTCACATTCAGTCATTCACTCAGCAAATACCTATTCCACGTCACCTGTATTATGATTGCTACTGCCATTGTTCTATTAGTACAAATTGCCTCAGGAAGTGGTGAATGCTTTGACATGATCGGCACTCTCTGCCACCAGAGGGAACACAAACCTGTCTTAGGATTTGGGATGTGACAGAAATGGCTTCTCAGATGACAACACCTTAACAGACCGGGTGAACTGGTCAGTCGGCAGCATCATCAAGTGCAAAGGACCAGGGAAAATGCGGCCCTGGTGGGGGCTGAGTGAAGGACAGAGTGAGAAGAGCCACATGGTGAGAGACAAGGCCAGTGCACAGTGGGCCTCATCGTGCAAACCTTGCCACCCGGACTTTTTCCTGAAGGCAAGGAACAATCCTGTGAGGGCCTAAGGCACAGAAGTGGTATCATAAGGTCACTACAGCTGACTAGGTAAGCAAGCTGAGAGACAGCATTTCTATTCGGGTGCCTGAGTGGATGGCGGTACCACTTTGATACAGCCGTCACAGGAGAAAGAGCAAGTGTGGGGGAGGAGGTGAGGAGCCCAGTCTAGGTTGTGCTGAACTGAAGCGTCTGTGTGGGGACATTTAACAGCATAACAATCTTGGCTGCAGACATAGATTTGAGAGTCACTGACACAGATAGGAACTGAAGTCATGATAGCAGATGATCGAGGTTACATACAGAGTGAACGATGATAGATTCAACAGTTACTAATATCCAAGGGAAGAAAGAGACAGTCAGAGAAGAAATGTCCAACTAAGCTGACAGCAAATGGGGAGGCAACAAGGAGTCCTAGGTACACAGCACACTAGGTCACTGTGACCTAGCATGGCCCCTATCTAGTAATTAGGTTCCTGACTCGTATGCTAGTCCCTTTACCCTAAGTCCCTTTAAAACTGTCAGCCACTTGTTCTGAAGTGGATTACCTGTTACCTGAACGTCAGTCAAGCGTCTGCTGTTTGGACCTAGGAACACTTGCCCTATCCCTGCTTTGATATACATCAGCAGTTTGGCTTCTACTCAGACCGAGGTTTTCAGTGTTCCCTTTCCATTTGTTCCCCTTTGAACTGACCTTATTTTATACCTGGGCGTATATCTCTAAATGTCCAGTCTGGAATTAATCCTCTGGCTACACTTCCAGGCTTATACATCTAACTTCTTCCTAACCCTAAGGTTTGGCTTGGAACGAATAAACAAGGCTTCCTGGGTTCTGCCTGGAACCCAAGCCCCAGTCCTCCCATACTAAAAGCTAAGGGAAGGCTGAAGCAAAGGTCAAAAATCCAGAGCTGAGGCATCACTGATTAGACTGGAATGAGGCCTCTCCCACATTTCCCAGAAAACTTCTGAAATGATTCCTGTTGGAACAGAAACCAGGAACAGGGCACACATGGCCATCCCAGTATCTACAAACAGAGGCACCAATGCCAAGGATATCTTGAATACACTGTGTCTAAAATGTCTAGAACAGGAAGGTAGGTCTAGAACTAAGGGCAAATCCTGAAAACATGAAAAATCACAATTCATTTTTTAGGACAAGTTAACGACCATAAAACCTGACAAACACAAGACTTAAAGAGGAAAGGGAAATACAAGTTTCTGATATAACTTCATGACTTTTTAAAAAACAGTATACTTACCAACATGAATGTTATCTTTAAACGCCACATCATGGAGTTGAAATATTAAATGGTGACTAAATTTTTCTTCAGTGCTAGAATCCAAGTTGAGAACACCTTCGGCTGAACAACTAACCCTGTATAACTCTTGAAGTGCTTTACAAACATGCTGAAAACACAAATAAAATGTAAATAATTAGTATTTTTTTAATTTGTTTTAAAATTTTTCCACGAGTAAAATTCAAATATCTTGGTACAAGTAAGTCTAACCTGTTTATTTTGATATACTATCAGATTATTTATTATATAACAATTTTACCAAATTACTTATGTATTAAAATATACATAAATTATTATACATGTTTACATTCAAAAACTCATAGGCTTTCAGGATTAAAGGCCTCTTAGAACTCAAACAATTTACTGTACACATTAATCTCTAAAATCATAGTAAAAATACTTTTGTAAGCATCTCTTTAAATACCATCTATGAGTTAAAAAGTCAGTAATTCCACTACTTATAGTTTTAGTTTTCAAAAAGTACCTCATGCACATGAGCCCAAATCTACCTCCAAGAATAAGCCTCCAGGGCTGGATGGTGCTGACAACGAAGGCAGTTGTGCACGACAGGAAGGCAGCAAGCATCCGGTTAGGGGCGCATGATTTGGAGTCAGAAAGATCTAGGTTTGAGTTCTGGCTTTGCCACTTACCAGCTCTGTCACACTTTGGTCAAGTCCAAACCAAACATCCTCAAAATGAGATAATAACAGAACCTAACTTTGGGGGCTGTTGTAAGGAGTAAAGAGAAAGTGAGAGTGAAGAGCTGACCCAGCACCTGGCACATGCAACTGCTTAAATGCATTAGCTGCGCAGCCACAGGACAGGTCCCTTCTCCTGAGGCTCAGCCTTCTCTTTCGCAAAACTAAGGTACTAGGAACTTCTATGCAGGGTTATCTTGGGATTAGCAAAAATGTATGCACATTGCCAAATCCTTAGACACCTAACAGTTATGCAGTAAGTTGTATTTATTAATGTTACTTTGGTATTATTACAGCACACCACCTCCCACCATGCTCTCTGATCCTACTCTTCAGTAAATTCTTTCTCCGAGGCTTCCTCAATTTCCTTATCTGTATCAAATTCCCCCTATATACTCTACCGCTCTTTGCAGTACTTACACAGCTGCAATTTATGTAATTTGGGATTATTCTGATATGTTTCCTCTACGTTACAGAAAACATCCTCAATTACTTGTCCTCTCCTGCATCTGTAGAAATAGAACCCTGAATGTTAGCTAGCCACGAGGCTATCCAGGATAAAGACCGCGTTTCCTCTGATTCCCTTGCAGTAAGGTGTGACCATACGAGTAAGTTCTGGCCAACGGGATGTGAGCAGAAGGAAAATACTCCACTTCTAGGTTATAATCTTAAAGGCAAGGGGCATGCTCACCTCTTCTGCATTTTCTACTGACTAGAATGCAGACAAAGGGGAGATGAGCCTCTTCAACAATGTAAATAAGTGCACCGTCTTATTAGAAACTGCAAAGCAACAAGTCTAGTTCCAGATAAAGTGGAGTCACATCCAGGTACTACATGAGAGGGAAATTCGTATCTTGTTTAAGCCACTTTAATTTTAGGTCTTTATTATGGCGGCAGAATCTAACCTAATTTATCATCCTCCATTAGATGATAAATTCTGCGAAGGCAGAAATCACCTCTCTTTGGGCTAACCATTGTATCCTTAGTGCCTAAGGACAGTGCTATTAGTAGAGGCTGAAAAATTTTTGATAAATAAAGTCTAGTTTTGTACTTTGGAGCTATACAGAATAAATGTAATGGCTCTGTAGGTAATAAAAATAATTATAACCTCCTTAAGTCCTCCTTCCCAAGTTAAATTTTAAATAAAATTTTAAGTTAGTATTTTATAATAACTACAAATGGAGTATAATCTATAAAAATTTTGAATCACTGTGGTACTTCTGAAACTAACACAATATGGTAAATGAACTATACCTCAACTTAAAAATTTTTAGTTATTTAAATATTTAAGTTGTAAAACCCAGAAGTTAAAAATATATGATTATTTGAGCAATGCTACCTGTCAACATAGTTTTATAAACTGCTTTAGCACCAGAATCATTCCATTTGGCAGAAGTGGCATACTGAAACTGTTGGTAAGTCAATAAATAAAGGGCATCATATATTATCACCAGGTATTATTAGCCAGTTATTTATTAACCATTTGTTATAGTAACAGCTAACCTAACTTATGCCTCTTCACAGAGACTCCAAAGTAAAAGTACTTACTGGATTATACAGTTGTTAAACACAAAGTAACCAATAAATGAAATTAATTTCAATATAATCATTTGTAAAGTAATCATTTATATTAAGTAAAATAATCCTAATAACTTTTCTACAATATGGTAAACACATTAAATACAAATGCTGCATACTTTTAAACTCAGATTCCTACAACTTTTTCTAACTCTTGTTGATGTAAAAGATTAGTTGTTCAAGACTCATTTGGATAAGAGTGTACAAAGAATTAGGAGGAAAACATTTTCAACACCTACATGATCTTTGCCATACCAGTGTTTATGAACCTATGTTACAAATGGGATTTGCATTAGTGTTGATCCCATCAGGGATGTTTCTAGTTTCTAATACAATGTAGTACTTTTTGGTTAACGGTCTAATCATATTTAAGTGCTAGTGAAAAATCTCTGAATCTTAATTACTTGTTAGCCACACAGAGCCTACATAATAAATCCCACCTTAAACTGTAGAAGTATATTATATACCAGAAAAGTCAATATCTATAGATTATTAAAAACATAATTAAGATTAAAAATTAAACACAATTTACCAACTATAATGAAAACATTTGAATTTATTTTTAAGAGTCCAATAGCTATTTTAAGAAAAACATAATTTTTAGGTCTTTTTGGGGGGAGGTACTTATATACATTTCTTTTGCTTCAAAGCCAGGAGAAAGCTAACATTATGATTTTTTACAAAACAGTATTTGCATACATTTTTCAAATAAATTTGAAATAAAACATGCAGAGCCAACATAATCAGCAGATATTCCTAAATCAAAAACATTTTTATTTAGATATATTTTTAACATTATAGAATGAGTCATCACAGTTAACATCTAAAAGAAAAAATAATTAATCAATAAATGTTAATAATACCTACTCTGAGATCAAATGTCAATATAATTTTAGTAAAACTTAATGCCATAAAATCTTAAAAGATTTTATAAACAAACCTAATAGAGCTTAGTTGCACAAGCCCATATTCCTTTTATTCCTAACTTCTTGGTTGACACTAAGAAATCAAAAATATATACTAGAACTATACTTTTTTCTCTTTGTTAAAAACAAAGAACTGATCATTGTATTTCTAGACCAGATTTTGCCAAAAACTAGCTGTAGGACCTGGAGTTGGAATTAATTCTCTCTAGGCTTTAGCTTCCTCATTTATGATGGTGTAAGAATAGTTTCCATAATTTCTGCTAGTTCAAAACTTATGACACTATTTTCATCAAAATTTTCTTGAAGCTTATTCTCAGTACTGTTTTTACAGTAAAAATTACTTAGCCTAATCTTCACCAGAGTCAACTACTTGTAAGTCAAAGAATTAACATGTAATTAAGAAGCAGAAAATTCCCAAACTGCCATCTTTCTCAAAGCTTTTTTTAACTAGATATGGTAATATAATGAAATATATGGACATTAAACTGAAACTTCCTTCTTTTTAGAAGTTTCCTCAGAGAAGTGATATTAAGAAATGAAAGTCAAAAGGAAGAGTAACAAGAAAAAAAGAGAAACACAGAACCTATATACTACGTAGGTTGGATTCATTTAATGAATGAGTAAGTGAAAAGCTACATAGGTAGCTGTAAGGAGAAAAACCTGAGTCTGTAATTTACCTCAATGAGTAATGCAACCATCTTTTCCCCATCAGCTCCTGGATTGGCAAGTTTGTTAAATTCCAAATCAAAATAAAGCTTGCACACAGCATTTTCAGGAATGACTTCATAGCAGTGTAAAAGATGTCTTCTGAATTGAATAATTCAAGATTGTTAGGTTTCTATCTCATACCTTCTAAATCACAGAAGTTGCTCTTATATATCAAGATACCGTATTAACTGTGATTTAACAACATAACTATATTACAATAAAAACAAGAGAACGTGAACAACTGTTCACCACAGGTTTATGGATGACAGTATCAAGTTTCCATCAAACAAGTATCAAGTTTCCATCATATTCTGTAACATTACTTAACTGGAAAATACAGTCAACTTCATACTGTTATTTATTCACAAGTGATTCTGATATTAGGTAACACTTGTATATTTGTTTTTGGTATCACCATGAAGTAAATTTTGAGAAAAGAATTTTCTCAAACTGGGAAACCAGGATCATGCATTCTTGGGATTCCATAAGTTTTTTAATAGGAATTTTTAAGTTTTATATTTTCATTAGGAATATTTAAAAAACAGGTTAAAAACATTCTGAATCACCTGACTTCAACGAGCTTTCAAGGCTCACGTTTGCTATTATATTCTCATTGGTATCAAGAGGCATGACTTTGACATGGGTTATTATGAACAGACGTCGACTTGATTAGTAAATGATAAACTGTGCTTAGCGAAGTTCGGATGGCATCGTATCCAGATAAAAGGTTTTTGGTGATCTGAACAAGGAAACGTGATGGGGGAATTGTCATCACGTGGCACAGGTAGTACAGGAACTCAAAACACCCCCAGACACACAATTTGTTTCTCCCAGCACTGCGATAATTCAGTGTTGCTATGACAAGGAAACTTCCAGATTTAATTCCAACAGTAAAGGAGTAACTAACTGTGTGACTGAGAATTACGAAAGCCAAGGCAGCCTGATTTAATTTCACAAGAATTTCCACAAGAATTATGTAACTTTAGTTTAATGTGTTGTCCTTTACAAACTACTTACCGGGATTTATAATAGAACCAAAGTTGAGCATAGGTTGTTACAAGGTAAATACGTTGACCATCGTCCACTTTCCATTCTAAAGCAAATACATGAACGTCCTTTATAAAATCAAAAATAATGTCCAAAAATTTAAATGCAAATTTAAAATCAACTGTGGCTATTAAATGTTCATATATATTCATTCAAATTTTCAAAAACTAGAATATGAACATCTATATTATTAAAAACAAGAAAATTAATCACTAGATCTATGCCAATCAAAATCTAGTTATTTGTATTTATTTATATTTAGTCACTCAGCTAATACCTGTTCAAGGAAGAAATAATTAGAACATCCGGACTTTAAAAAAAAAAAACCAGAAAAACTAGAACAGTTGAAAAATGATTTAACTTCTACTATACTTTTATTTGCTAGTTTATGAAATTGAACTTATCTTTTAAAACTACATAAACATTATTATAAATGATTTGACCTAAAATTAATAAATCCTCTCAAACATATAAAAACACACAGGAACCATTTTTTAAAATGTATTCGTATGTTAATCTTAGAAGTTTAAGGAAAGTTTTTTAATGCTTAACTTTAACGAGTAACTATAAATTGTTTTACCTATGAAAAACCAATTTTTTTAAGGTTAATTGCTGTGGCCCTTGATGTAACTCTGCTGCCATAGTTTCTTCTAATAAAGGAATACACAAGTTCTTTCATTTCCACTTAGCTAGAGGTAGCTGTTGAGCCTGCAACTTCTATTTTCATGAGAGAGATAAAAAGATTAAGTAACGCAACCCTATTAAAAATCTTCAGGATAAATTTTATAAATTGGTGATTGGTAAATTCAATAATCATATAGCTATACATATATTTTTTAAATTCAAGATCAAATGAATCTGTCAGTATTTTGATATCTGAATTAGCTTTACGCAAAATGAGCACAAAAGGTTTTTCTATTTCCTATTCTCATGAGATGTGAGTGAGCCTCCTTTACTAGGGAAAGTCCTCCTCCTGAAAAACTTTTAGCACTTTGAGTTTTTATACATCATCAATGATCAGAATCACAATATATTTATGCTAGATTTCATATATACATCTTTTCATTATATTTCTTTATATTCCCCACAGTGCCCAACAAACAAAAGATGTACAGCATACTCTTGCTTGTTTATTTTTGAGCACCATGTCCTTTACGAGGCTAGCACATAGCAAGCACTTCCTCCTACTTTCCTAATTTGTCAAAAATTATGATAAATCCACTCTACTGCCCCAAAACATAAAAGGAGACAGCAGAAAGAGAAAAACGTGTGTGCTTTTTTAAGTTCTATGGCTTATTAACTCTAAGCTACGATATTCAAGACATCTTTTTTTTTCCAAGACATTTCCATTTAAGTTCAAATCTCCATTCCCTAATTTCATCCTTAACGTCTCACACTCCACTCATTTCCTGGTATTTCTGTGGATGTTGTTTTAGTTTTACTCTTAAACTCATTCTATTATTTTTCAGTCCATGAATACAGTCACTTTTTCTCTAAGCACAGCTTCATTTCTGTCATTACAATTTTTTTAAAACTAACTGACACTAGATATGTCATTATTTTTCATAATTAATATAAATGGTTAATGAGTCATAGGGGTATTTTCCCTAAATGACATTAAGATTGGAATTAAATTCTTTTCGTAAAATATGTGGCCTGAAATGAAGACAAACAATAGATTATTTTGGAAATCTTAAGTTACAGTGCCCTAAAAACAAAGATAAGAAAATATTACCTCTTTACAGCTTTTAGCAAAATTAAAAGCTTGAGTTTGCCGATGAAATAGTTTCCAAATGGAGGGTGGTTCTTCTGGTTTGGACAGTCTTGGTCTGTACACCATGGACAACGGCTTCCTCTCATATTGGGATGCTCGTTCTTCAATTTGCTTCAGTCTTGCTTCCCACTTCCTCTTCATTGCTTCAGAAGTATGGGGAGACTAGGTCCTTTCCCATGTATAAATTACTACTAAAACAAAAAAACAGACATCAACTTCCTCATTCAAAATATATTTTGTTTCGTAGAACTAATTTCTGCTTATTTCCTTGTCTGCTTTACATCTTATGTTTTGCATAAAGTTTTAGTTAACGTGAAACAAGAACAGAGCTGGTTATCAGAAATCTTTAGATCCTGACTCTTCCATCTAATAGTGCTATGTTTTTTTTTTTAACTGTATTATTTAATTATCTTATTTTGGAAGTGAGGGGGGGAGGTAATTAGGTTTATTTATTTTTAGAAGAGATACTGGGGATTGAACCCAGGACCTCATGCATGCTAAGCATGCGCTCTACCACTTGAGCTATACCCTCCCTCTCTAATAGTGCTATGGTTTTGGACACAATAGTGAAGCTCCCTGAATCTTAATCAGCTGCAAAATGAGAATCAATATCAGCTTTATGTCGTTATCTTGAGGATAAATATGGTAAGATATGAAAATGTTTTGCAAATTATAATGCCTCACGTATATATGTATGTTTTTTGTATCACCATGGTTTTTATTACAATAATTTTATTGCATCAAGTGCCATCTGCCTTGCCCAGCTGGTGCTCCTACCTTGGCCATCATTCTTGTGCTATTATTGCTTTTCTCTTCTCCCAAAACAACAGTTAGCTGGGAGGATAACCCAATGTATGAATGGGAATTAAAATATTGGCTAGTTTTGGCTTGGGATATATGGTAATCATAAGCATGACTTAAAAAAGACTAAATCTTAACCTATGTCTGTTAATTTAATGACTGTATTTTTGTGACTAGTCAATGTGAAATGACTGTATTTTATTCTTTGTTTATTAATGACATGTGTTTGTTTACATACAATGCTTCCTTGTTAGCCATGCCAAAATAGGGGGGCCAGGCAATACCTTTCCAATTTGGGATTACGGTTTACTTACAAAGGAAACAGGATAGGTTTTTAGAAGGGGAAAAAGCTACCATTGTAGATTAAAAATGGGCATAAATTCTCCAGCATTCCTCCCATCAAGAGATGCCAGTTGGGGGAAGGATATAGCTCAAGTGCTAGAGCACATGCTCAGTACCCAAGAGGTCCCAGGTTCAATCCCCAGTACCTTCTCCAACTGGAAATCAATGAAGAAACCTAATTACCTCCCCCTCAGAAAAACAAACAATACAAGCAAAAAAGAGATGCCAGCTAAGCCCATTCCCATACTAACTCCGGTCTTGGCCACGTGACTTGCTTTGGCCAGTGTCACATCGACAGATGCGAAGCAAGCAGAGGATTAATAACTGCTTTTGCATTGGATTTGGCAATCCTGGAGTCCTGCCCAGAGATTCATGCTGTAACTCTGGACTTCTAGAGGACAAAAGGCCATCTGGAGAAGAACCAAGAACCCTGGCTAATAGCCAGCACCAACTGTCAGATACGTGAGTTGAGCCATTTTGGTTCATCCAGCCATCATTTGAATTAAATGCTTGATTAAGCCCGAGTGAGTTCAGGTGAGAGATCCAGTAAAGAACCGCCCAGCCAACGCACAGAACTCTTAAGAAAAAATTGGTTTTTTCAAGCCAGCAAGTTTTGGCCTGGCTTTTACACAGAAATAGATAACTGATAATTTCCCTTTTCACTAATACCATCTATGTCATAATTTACATATGTAGAAAACAGACACATTAGTTTAAGTGAAATAATAGCATATACTAAAGCATATGAAAGTAAAATTCCTATTTACCTTTGGCTATCAATGCCTTTCCAGTACTTGAGTTCATCAAGTTGATAAATATGCTCTTGAATTTTAGCAGAAAACTTTGCAACAACACCAACTCACCGGCAAATGATATATTCCCTGGAAGGAGAAATCGAATCACCCTAAAAGATTAAGAGAGGGTAGGAATGTCATGACATTGTTTAAAAAAAAGTGACTTCAACCATAACAGACCTAAAAAAGATTATTCTCTCAGAGTTGCACCTAATCCACACAAAATTTATAAATTATAAACCAAGAAACAAATAAAATTCTAAAGATCTCAACATTAATTCCATAACAGATATGCCTAGGAAAGGAATATATAATTTCCCTGTACTGAAGAGATGGAAAAATTTTTAATACAGCTGTGTTAATTTTTCAAAGTGATATGACTCCTTATTGCTAGAGTCTGATTTTTCAGTTTACTTTAATCCACTTCACATGCAAATAAAAATCCCCTCCATTTAGACAGCCTAATTGAGAAACTGAGTTTCTTCTATGAAACTAACTTTCAATAAAGTCCACTGATTACTTAAGAAAATGAACACAGAATGCAATCAGATGTGGACTATGGTTCTAGCACCTAACCAATAACTGACTAGAAATTACCACGTGGATGTTCACACTTAATCACACTGACATCAGGAAAATTATTTCTGGTTTTGTAAAAATACTGGCACGACCACAGGAGTGTATCATATATGAAAATCACAGTCACAATTAACAACCAGTTTAAGACTTACTGGACTGAAAAAAAAACCATGCACGTCAACAGAAAAAAAAGTTCAAAATATGTGATGCCCTCTTGTTCTGTGCACAGTTTGAAAATTTTAACAGCTGGGCAGGAGGGTTGAATGTCAAAAGCAAAGGAAATGAAGAACAGGAAGACTTCTGGATTTGAACTATCATATTCCTCATCCCTACCCTCTGGGACAGTATGTTACCATTTTAGAAATGCTTTTAATCCCTGGTGGGGATATAGTGCTTTTTTTCTTCACATGTATACAACTGTACATCAAAACCCCTTTCACACAAGGACCATAACTATTTTTGGTTAATAGTTTCCAAGTTTCAAAGAAAAATATTTGTTGTATTTTTAAATAGCAGGCTTAAGAGCTCTGTTATTTCGCAGCATTGCACCAGGATGTTTAATCAATTTTGGTACCAATTTTACAACTTAAGGTGGTAAGGCTGGAAATAAAGGCTGGCTTAGTCTTTTTGGAGTGGGAGAAGGGGCAGTGAGAATGAGAGTGAAGAGATGGCTCAGACAGCCAACCTAAGTAACTCTGGTTTTCCTAGGTTTAGGCCTAGACTTGCTCAGCCGTGACACTTGACGGCCTGGTCCCCAGGAGCTGCTGGACTAGGTAGCACGTGTTTCTTCATGATAACTGGCTTCTAGGGAGAGCTGAAGCCTGCCTTCTATGGTTCTCTCTGGCCCAGTTCTCCTAGCTTTTTTTTTTTTTTTTTTTTTTTTTTGTCTAATCACAAGTCAATTCCTATTCCCCAACTTCAACTTCCCACTCTGCCCTGAGAATAGATTCAACAGTATTGTGTGTTTTCTGGCATATATGTTCCAGTTCTAGTATTTAGTAAAGTTCTGGTATTTGGCAATGTTTTCTTAATATAATTCCCTTTATGGCCTCTTATAATACATTTATACTATTTCTCCGACTGCTAATGTATTCATAATAAAGTATGTTGATTAAACTTCATTTACAGTAATAACACAGTTTACTTCCCAGATGATTAACACCATACAAAATTAAATACACTAATTGACTTTTTTTTTTCTACTTCAGTCTCTTTGCCTATCTATGCTGAACAGAAGTACTCATTTAAATTTCCCAAAAAGCTCCTGTAAGGGATAAAACATCCAGTGACACAGTGTTTTCTCCAGTTCCACCTTTCTACCCTCCTTATAGGATCTCCCATCCAAACAGCCTAAATCTGCCAGATTAATCACCCTTAGGACCATTTTCATAACTTGTCCTGGGGACACCCACTAATGTTTCAGTGCATCACTTAATACACACTAAAGTTTACCTCAATAAGCCCAAACTAACAGGATATGGCCTTAAACCACCTCCCCATTTTATTTCTTATTGTTCAGCCTTCTCACCAAACAAATGATGATGACCATTCCCCACACCTGGCCCTCTCCACAAGCCCTCCTGGATTTATTTCTCTCACCTGGAATGCCCCACTCACCTTTCCCAAATTCTCCCCTTTCAAAGCTCAAATCAAGTTCTGCCACCTGTTGAAACACCTCTGTGAAAAGAAATTACCAGACTAAGTCAGAAGACATTGTCTCCAAGCCAATCGTTTTGCTGTAATCAAAGTTTCCCCAGACTAAGTAAATTAGTGCAATTTACACAAAAACAGAAAACTGCTGCTGCTTTAACTGAAGCATCATTTTGGTAAGAAAGTTTAGCAGAGGAAGAAGTTTGAGTGTCACTATGGGGTAACAGGACTGGTTTAAAGAAAAAAACTGGTACACTAGTACCTTCCTTATGAATAACTGCATGCCAACCACTGTTTGGGTTGGGAGTGGGACCTAGTCTTCAGTTTTTCTGCAGCAAAGAAAAGGACTGCCACATACTGCTCCTCTCTGTTTGGGAGAGGTAAAGGCCTAGATTTTATTCCTGGCATCTGAGTTTAACTCGTGTAATTTAACAAGAGCAAACTACTAACTTTCTTAAGCCCAGGTGAGAATCAGACTTCCTAGCTCCAGGGTTCGTTGACAGGAAAAGAAAATGTACTGCCAAAATTAAGAAGACAATGTAGGCACAGAGGTCACAACGTGTATTTGTGTACAAAATATCGCCCCTGATTTATACCCAAATGAACCAAAGCGCTGGAGGTGGGCGAGCTCTTCACTTGGGGCCCGTGACTTGTCAGAATGTCAGGAACCTCTTAAAACCTGGAGAATTTTCCAAGCCCAATGGTATCGGCATATTCTGCGAAAATGATTCAGGGTCTAAAAAGATTTCGTGAACCTACGTAGGCGGGGGCCCAGCAGGGCAGTTAAGGCTTCTGATTCAGGAGCAGGGAACTGGGGGCGACCTAACGGAAGGCCTCAGGGCACTGAGGGGAAGCAGAGAGTCCCGGGGGGCCGCGGCCGGCTCCCTCCTCCCTCCCTGACAGGGCGCCAGGCCCGCCCGCGCCTCCCTGCTCTCAGTCCCTGCGGCCCGGCGCGGCCCTCACGTCTCCCTCCGTTTACCTCCAGAAACGCGCGAGTCCTCAGCGGCGGGCGGGACCCGCCACCTGCCCACCGCGGCGCGACGGAGTCTTCAAACTGGGCGCCGGGGCGGGACCGGGCGGGAAGCGGGGAGCGCGCGGAGCCTGTGAGGGGGCGGTGTTCTGCGGCGGCGACTTAAAGGAGCGGCCTTCGGGAGGCCGGGAATGGCGGGCGCGGCGAGCCGGCGGGGGGAGGCCTCCGCGAAGTGGTGAAGCGGCTGTGTTCTCGGACTGGGCGGTGTTCCAGGTGGGGCGGGGCCGGGGGGGCTGTGTCCTCGGGCGGGCGGAGGCGGGGCGGGGCTAACCGGGGCCTGAGGGACGTGTCGGCGCAGAGCGGAGCGCGCGGAGCCGAGGGGCGGGGTCAGGGGCGGGGCCTGCATCGGAGCTCACCTCTAAGCGCTGCCGCCGCGGAAGCAGCGCTGGCAGGGAGCTGTGCAGAGCGTGCAGGTTGCTACGGCTTGGGTGCCGAACGGTGAGTGATGCCCTCGACTTTTCTCATCGCTGCGCCGTCGGCCCTGGACTAGTTCCCTACACCCTCCCGAGCCCAGCGCCAGTCCCAGGGACCTGAACGGGCTTGCAGCTGCTCGCGGAGACGAGCGAGACGGGCACGGTCCCAGAGGCAGATCCTTTGTTTTGCCACGAAGACGGGGGCGGGGACGGGCACTAAAGCCCGCTGGTCCAGAGACTCGGCCGGGAGGCAGGAGGCCGGGCGGGAGAGCGGGGACCCCGCTGGAGATGCGGAGCCTGGGGGACGAGGGGCCGGGCCGAGGATCGAGAAGCTGGGACAAGTGTGGCGGAAAACCGGCCCGGGGATGTGGAGGCCGGGCAGCGGGAGGCTGGGGAGGGGAGACCCGGCCGGAGACGCCGTGGCCGGACGGAGGATCCAGAAGCTGGGCCGGGAATGGGGGTGTCGGGAGACCCGGGTCGGGATGCTGAAGCCAGGTATCAGGAGGCTCGACCCAGGTCGCTGAGCCTCGGCGGGAAAGGCGAGGGAGGCCAGGCCGGGGTGCTGAGGCGGGTGGTAGGAGGTTGGACCCCGGAGCGGGAGGCAGCGGAGATCCAAGACTGAAATTTGAATCTGGAAGGAGGTGAGGGGGATGGGCGCAGAGAAACGGTGACCTGAGGGCTGGAGGCGGGCTGGTTCTGTTCTAGAGGCCTCGGGGCTGATCCTCCCATTACTGGGCAAGGGTTTGGTCTCTGCTGCCTTCTTTGTCTCGGGCCTAGATTTTCTCGGGTTGACTGTGTGACCCCGCTTTCCAAAGAGGTAATTTTAAATATTAAACTCCTGTTCATTTTCGGACCCGAAGGCCTCCATGAATCCTTCCAGCTCGTGCCTGTGACTGTGTATCCATGGCCAAAATCCCTTAGGAGCTGCTCTGAAATCCCCTCAGCACTCCGTTGACTCAGAGTGCCTTTGTCACTCTTGTCTTGTGTGGTTCTGCTCTCAAGCCATACTTCCCAAAGCAACTGCCTCTTTCCCGGTTCTCAACAACTGGCTTCCAAGCCAAGAAACTAGGAACCAACCTTCCCAGCTGCCTCTCCTGCCTTTTTCTTCAGTTAGCTGCCAAGCCTTCTGGACCTCCTAAATACCCTCTGGACCTGCCCACTTCTCTCCATCTCAGATTTAAGCCCCTCTAGGCTCTCACCTGGCTGCATGAGCCTCATTAGCCTCCTTACTTCCAGATCCTCCGCCCTTCTCCAGTCTATTCTTCACAGCCCAGGCTGAGGGATCTTTACAAAATTAAAATCCAGAAAACTGTTCCTTTGCCCATGGGATAAACTCTGTTTCTTAATATGGTTAACAAAGCCAAGCACAGGTTAGCTCGTTGGTCCCCTCCCCTGATTTATTTTTCATTACTGCACCGTTTCACTTTCTACACAGCCATGCTGCTCTCAATACCTGTTTTCCTGGAACACCAGCGTTCCCGCTCCCCATCAGCATACGTTTGCCTGAGGAACGCCTATTTATGTTTCTGTTTTCATTAAATGGTTCAAGGTTAAGTCTAACTATTATGTGTTCCTTTTGCATCTGCCAGGTCCTAAGAGGAAAATGTCATATCCTTTGCAGTTGCTTATTTTTACACTCTTTCCTACTAGCTCCTTACCACATTCCATGAGCCACTGTGCTTATTATCCTGTTTCTTGTTGTCCTTCCCCACATCCAGGGCCTGGCACAAGTGAATGCTCATTTACAGTATTATGCTTTTTAATAATTATGCTCTAGCTAGAAAAAAATTGACCTGTTTTAGAATTACTTAGTAAATTATAATTAAAAGATGTGGACTAGAAAGGAATGGTAGAGGTGAAATACGAAATTGCTACAACGATATATGCAGGCAGGATTGTGTTAGGAGATATTAAGCAATAAGCAAGGTGGTTAGAAAAGCCTGTATCAAAATGCACTCAGCCACTTTGAGTTGTAGTTACATGATCTCTAAGAATGAAATGTAAGGCTTAAATCATTCCTATCCCAACCTGATGTCTGAGCTTTGGTTTTGCTTTGCTCTTCTGCAGAAGAAGGCTTTTGAAAGTTAAAATGTGTTTTAATGAATGAACAGTTTTTTGGAGTGTAACAATGAAACCTGTTCACACTAAGGAAGAAATGAAACATTGTATCCAAGTACCTCAGATTTGCTTTTGCTTTCTTGGAAAAAAGTTTTGTCTCCTGTGATTTTGAGAGACTGATACCTAATAGAGGCAGTTATAGAATGCTTCTTTCCTGTTTTGCTTTCACACCCAATTTAACACAATCTCCTACTGCTTTACCCTCTTCTAATGCAGGAAAGCAGTCTTTAGGTTCATGAACGGCATTAAGTCAACTCTGGTGCCTAATATTAGATAGTTCTTGGTTCTGCCTGAAAGATGGAAAGCACTGGTGTTTGGGTCTTTAAAAAGATGTGGAATTCTTAGACTTAGATACTGTTGTGTATTCATTTAACAAATACAAATGTAATGGAGGGGAATAGGTACTCTGCTGTCAGAGAACCTGAGGCCACGTTCCCTAGTCCCTAGGGTGACACTTATATTTCATTCATAAATTGGGCATGAGTAATATACTTCGTAGGGTTATTGTGAGGATGAGATGAGGTAATGTCTGTGACAAGGCTTTGTAAATCTCTACGTAATGTTGTTGATTCTACACCTATTTAGGTATTCAGATTGTTTATAGGGTTTCTGCATTAGAGCATAAAGTTACCGGTTTTATACTGAGCCTTGTCTGGCATCTGTCGTGATGAGCCGCTTTTGAATACAGTGAGCTTCAGTGTAGGGGTAGGATCTTGGTCTCCTCCATTACTTCGTACTGTTGGTGTTCAGTCAGTTATCACCACACAAATGACAAATGAATAAATACTGCTAACTCTGGCTTTTCGCACCTTCTCTGGCAGGTGGCTGTCAAACTGAAGCTCCTTCTGCGGAGGAGTGGTTCTCAGTGGGAGGGAGGAGGCCTTCTGGGTTATCTATAATTTTTATGAAAGGTAGCCAAGATCCTTCATTCTACATTTATTTTATAACACAACATTTAGGTCTTTGAGGGCTTCCCCATTTCTTCTTTTGTCCGTCCAGAGATGCCATTTTAGGATGTCAGGTGAGGGGCAGCGGGCCCCTTGCACTTAGTAAGTACTGTGTTCTTCCTGGCTTGTGCACTGAGGAGTGGAGAGCCCTCCAGCCTGTCTTCCTGTACGTTACAGCGGAAATCTCTTATCCAAACTATTGTGAAAAGTATCTTCTTCCTGTTTTGCTTACTAAATGCTTACTCAATCTGCTTTGGAGACTTTGTCCTCAGTCATTGGTAATGAATATGATCCCCATTTTATCAAGTTCTTTGGCCCAACTACAGGCCATCATCCTTGTCCACATGTTCTGCAACCAGATATGGAAGGCTGACTATTACACCATTGTGCAGAAGGGACTTGAGCATCTGAAGATTTTTGTATTGGGGGGGTAGTTGTCCTAGAACCAGTCCTCCATGGATACTGAGGGAGGACTGAATAATCTCCCCAGAAGTCATGGTGAAAAGCCTTTACCTTTCCCTTACTTTTGTTTTTTTAATTGAATTACAGTCAGTTTACAGTGTGTCAATTTCTGATGTACAGCATAATGTTTCGGTCATACATGTTACACACATATATTCATTTTCATATTCCTTTTCATTATAGGTTGCTACAGGGTATTGAATCTAGTTCCCTGTGCCTGAAGAAACTTGTTGTTTATTTTATATATACTAGTTAATATTTGCAAATCTCGAACTCCCAATTTATCCCTTCCCATCCTCTTCCCCCCAGTAACCATAAGATTGTTTACTGCATCTGTGAGTCTGTTTGTTTTTAGATAGTTCATTACTGTCTTTTTTTTACCTTTCCTTTCGAGGCCAATAGAGACATAGAAAAAAGGTCTGAATGACTTATACTGAATGCTTAGTATGAAACCCACTATTTTACTTTAAGAAGTAAATTACCCAGTGGTGTCAAAAACACCATAACCATCATTCCTGTTTTCTTCATGAATTGGAGTAAGTGTACTTTATACTATTTCACAGTCTGTAGTCAGTTTCGGTCATGTTATTTATGCTCTCTGCCTCATCCTAGTGTTTCCAGGTTGTGGATTTTTGTTTTCCTTCTTTGAAATTATTGCTAGTGTTACCCCTCCTATGTAGTGCTAAGCCACGTTCAAGTGTGGGAGTCCACCCTCTCAAGACACACAGATCCTCGTTTGAGTCCTGGGTCTGCCACTTGACTTCTTTAAGCCTCAGTCAACTGACCTGTAAAATGGGAATCATATACTTCAAAGCATCGTTGGAAGGACTAACTAGAAATACATAAATTACAAAGACATAAATAAACGTACCTTTTAGCTCAGAGTCCAGCCCCTAGAAGCCAGCAGTTAAGAGGAACTGTTATTATGTAAAATTCAAATCACACTTTGCATTATGATTCTTTGGCTACCTGTTTTGGTAAATTTTTACTTATAACTTTTTTTTAAGATAGTCATATTCGTGGAAGTGATTCAAAAGTAAGTGGTGTTGGTTCCTATGTCTCATTTTGAGATTTAAAACCCATTTGGTAGGGCAGAGACCAGGCTTTAATCCCTTACCTCAGTTTCCTTGTAGGGCAGGCAGTAAGAACAGCCAGCCCACTGATGGGTGACAGGTTAGCTGAGTATGAATCTCTCAGACTGGTTATACTCACTTGATACCGCATTTTGAAATCTCTACCATAGGCACACATTCAAACTGCCTTTAATAACTCTTCCCCCCAAATGTTAATGCTTTATAACTTCATATAGAAATTTCAATTTCAGAAATTAATTTTATTCCTCTCCCTGATCCCTATAGATAATTTATCTGTTTTACTTCATTATTACAATATACAATAATCCCTTTAGTTGGCTAACCGCAATAAATAGGGAAATCATTGCAACTTTTCACTTCTTTAGGTATTTTTGTGTGGCAGTAAATTTCTACTGAGAAAATTTTTTACTTTTTGAAAATCTAACTGTTGTAGCTTCAGTGGCAACTGCTAAAGGGATCTAGAAATTTAGAGACCTGATTCTAAGACCCAGGTTCCAGATTGGCATCTAATATCAATTGGTCTACTTCAACCCAAACTTCTCTGGGACCCAGTATGTGTTCTGAATGTAGTATCATCAGCATCCTGAATTGATGGGAAGGATTACATAACATCAGTACAGTGAGAAACAATCAGTGTTAAGTCTATTGCTGAATCGCAGTATTTCTTTTAAGCCCCTATTCCTGTTTATGTTTTGTCAAATGAAGATGTTACAAGAACTAACTCCTGTCATCATATAGGGCATAATTTTTTCCCTCAGGGGATCATTATTTTATCTTTCCAAGATGAGGTCACCACACCCAGAATATTCAGCCAGGCATTAGCTAATGGAGATGAGGTAATGCTGAGTATAACCCTTAAGTAAATTCTGCAGGAACCAAAGCTCTGCTCCCAAGAATGTGGATTTGCTGCTTTTGTGTGGGAAAAGCAGATGGTGACGAGCAGAGAGCAGATGTGCACACGTCTGATGCAGTGAGGATTTTATCTGCTATTATATACATTTTCAATAGTATATGAAGGTCAGCTGATACTGTTGCAATATATATTATTCAGATACTAATAACAAAGGGAAGGAATTACATTATAGTATTTGTTCCTGAGAAATCCTTATCAATTAGAAACTGTTTTAAATCCTGTTCTAAAAGAATTCAGGTTTCTTTCAGCCATCAGCTACCTTACTGATACAGAATTGTCTATCTGGTGTCCAATACCAGAAATTATTAGTTACAATTACTTGTATTAAGGCTAACCTACCAGAAACTTTCTTAACTTTTAAGAATTATTTGTTGATTAAATGTACAAAAAGGAAATGACTACTTGAAAGTCACCTATTATTTAGATGAAATCTTAACCTTGGTATGAACCAAGATACAGTTGACCCTTGAACAGCAGAGGGGTTAGGGGACCCTCCCCATAGTCAAAAATCTGACCATATAATTTATAGTTGGCACTCCATAGCCCCGCTCCGTATCCATGGATTCAGCCAAGCTCAAATGGAGTTAGTGCTGTAGTAATTGCTATTTTAAAATATCCATGTATAAGTGGAGCTGCACAGTTCAAACTCAAATTGTTCAAGGATAACTGTCTTAAAACTCTGGAAAGCTGGCCACTATTTAAATCTAAACCTTCTATTAATGGTCATAAATGTAGAATCATTTTATCCTACAGCTTTATTGTTGGTGAAAAATAAAAGGTTGTTAGAAGTTAGTATTTCAGTCTAAGAACCATTGCATTGTTTGCAGAAGTATTCCGTAAGAGACCTTAGGGCCTTGATCGTTGGTGGGAACATACAGGCATTTAGGGGTTCTTGAACACATCCTGTGTACCCTACATTTGGCAAACTCATCCAAAGGGCCAATTTGAGGCAAAAACCCTGGGGTCAGGAAGAACACTAGCAGGAGCTCTGGGTTCACCCTCAGAAATTATTAAGTCTTCTTTCCTGCTGTGTTTTCACTCCATATTTTCCACAGGCTGGCCATAAAGTGTTCTTGAAACATTAATCGTACTATTACGTATCTGCCTAGGTTTCCAGAGTAGTTAGCTACCCTGTACTGGTCTCTCAATTAATCAAATTAACTACAGCTTTGTTTTCAAGTATGGATGGATTGTTATCTTGACATTCATTGGGGCAAGTTGGCCTCTCTCTATATTTGGTTCAAGAAAGTTTGAAATTCCATGTACGTAATACATGTTTATTGTATGTATCTCCATCACCCGGAAATAGCCGCTGTTAATAAACAGGTTAATATATTAAGATGCTATGTAATTACTTTTAGTCTTTTTCTTGTGTTTAATTGAGATTAAATCTTTTTTATACAATTTTATAGCCTATTTTTACTTAGCCTTGTAAGTATTCCCCATGTCACGGATAAGTTCTTTTAAAAAGCTTCATAGCTGTATTGGCCAATGTACGGAAACAATCATAACTCAACTATTTCTCCACCCAAATTCTCAGTATTTTGATGAGTAATGCGTATGCTTCCATTTCCTCCTCCCCCTGATCCCTACAGTTGTTTCCTTAGGCTGCATTCTTAGAAGTATAAGTTTATCAGAGCAAACTTTAAGGCTTTTATTGAGGGGGTCACAATGTTCTGCTGTCACAGTGTTCTCAAGAGATGATGCCGATTTCCGTCCCTTCCAGTGGTGTGTGGGAATGCCTGCCTCACACCTTTGCTAGCTTTCTGCATGATTAGTTTTTGTATTACTTGGTAAAATGCATGGGTGAGTACACAGGAAGGTATAGATGGGACATTTGGGGATTTTTGTCTCAAGCTTTATCTTCTAAATATAGAGAAAATGGGTGCCTCGTCTGCCTTGCATCACATTCACACATTGTGTCGAATAGTTTGCCCTCCTTTCATTACACTGGCTGAACCCTTGTTCTGATCTGAGACTAGTGCTTCTCCATATGTGAGCTAGATTCACAAACCCTCTCATCCCTTCAAGAGCTGTGCTCTTTTTCTGCTCTTGCCTTAGTAATTTCTCACTTAACGTGGATCATTCTCATCAGCCTGAAGACATGCCTTAGGTGGCCCATCTTTAAAACCAGACAAAACAAGAAATCTCCTGCCCCTTCCCCATACTATCCCATCTCCATTCCCTTTCACAGTAAACCTGTGTTTACTCACTTGTGTTGTCTTTACTCATTGTTGTTTTCCCATTCTCTCCTCAACCCAGCAAACGTAGATGTAAGCGGTTGTGTATAATGAAATGAATTTGCTGATAGAAGCAAGATGGGTTAATATCCTATAGGGTAATAAAATGTAATTTGGGAGGGTCATCTTTTCTATAGGTTGGAAATCAGTTACATCATTACAAGACAAAATGCATCTTCATTGCTGTAGCTGTTGACAAGAGTCACTCACGTGGGGTCTGTTTTCTATGGCTTAACTTCCTGCAAAGTCGTAAAATAGCCTAGTAAGGAGAAGGCCGGTCAGAAGAAGACACCCTATAAAATCAGATAATCCCCGAGCTTCCTCCAGCCAGCAGGAAAGGCAAGATCGCATAGGGTCTTAGGCACCAAGAGGAGCCTCATTTCTATGCTAATTGCAAGGAGAAACCACTGGAGTGTGTTAAGCAGAGGAAGGACAGCATGCTTTAAAAAGATCACTCTGGCTGCTGAGTGGAGAAGTGTCTGCAGGAGGTTGTAGTGGAAGCAGAGGCCAATGAGAAGCCCTCTGGAGCAGTACTCAGGTTTGACTCAGAAACTTTCAACAGTGGAGGTGAAGCTGGGGGAGAGAGATGGTCATGCTACAGTGACGAGGTCCATATGAAGTGTCAATTTAGAGAAATCATCATTGGAGTAATTAATATAACGCAGTGGTCTTATAAGGACTGATTTTGGTTAATACCTATTTTCTTTACATTCTAGTTAATAAAAGTATCCATGGAGAACACTGAAAACTCAGTGGATTCAAAATCCATTAAAACCTTGGAGACGTGAGTATTTAAATGGAATCTTAGACAGTCAGAGAAAGACGGGTGTGTGTAACACAGCAAGCTTTGAGGAAGCAGAAAGAATATGGGCTTTCAAGCCAGAGACGCCCAGATGACTTCCTATGAGAATAAGTTTATTGACCCTGGTCTAGATGACAGGTTTTTGAATAAGTGATCTTCAGACAAGTATTTTCAATTATTTACAACAGTAATTCTATGTAGCAATAAATTTGTTCATCTCATAGGGTTAAGGAATAATTTAGGAATTGTGATAAATACTGTATTTTGAGCCTTTTTTTAAAGTATAAAGTGTATGGTGAAATTTTAATAAAATTTAGAGGAAAACATAAAATATAGAGATTAAAAGTCTAATCTCTGAAGTCCAACAGATGCTTGCAGCCTTGGTCTGACACGGTATCTTGCATAACCGTCAGCACATTACTTAGCCTGGTGGTGGTCACTTATCTGTGAAATAGGTTTTTGTGAAATTTTAGTCAGGAAAAGCCTGTCACACACAGCATAGCCCACTACATTCAACAAATGTTAACTGTTCTTATGTGTCAGAGAGGTTGGATTAATGTGAACAGTAGCATTGGCCGTTTCTTTCTTTGTAAACTATTATTTGGTTTCCAAACAGAAATATCTTCCATGGAAGCAAATCAATGGACTCTGGACTATCCTTAGACAACAGTTATAAAATGGATTATCCTGAAATGGGTTTATGTTTAATAATTAATATTAAGAACTTTCATAAAAGTACTGGTATGTATCATAATATAATTTTTAATCCTTTTCACATATTGGTACCGTTTGCATTTGATATAATATAAAAATACAGAATTGATGTTATTAGTCAGTAAACTAATGACTCAGAATGGCCATGAGGTAGAGATAGAACAGGACCCTGTGGTTTCTAACATTCAATGTGGACTCTTAATCTTCTACAGATGGCTCACAGTTACCTTGTCACATAGCTGCATAGTGTCCTCAGCAGTTCCAATGCCAAAGCCTTGATGAGCTTATTTTAATTTTATAAAAAATAATATATGGTCATAAATAGAAGTTACAGATTAGCAAAATTGAAAAATTAAGGTCACTCATAATCACACACATAACTCCGAGATAATCAACAACCCTTTGGATATAGAAACATTTCCTCTTTTTTCCATTCATACATGTTAAATATACTCACTTCTGTGTGTCTTCCCATGCCCACCCTCCATGCTTGAGGGTTTTTCAATTTGAGTACATTGTCCTGTCAACCTGGACACGTGTGTGGAAGGCACTATGAGGAACGAGGGAAGCCTGGGAGCCCTGTACAGGCCTCACACTAACTCAGTGCTCCGTGTCCTCCATCTGCACAAATGAAGCCAGTCACGATAACCACCAGCCAGTCGTGGTTGGAAGGATGAAAGGAGATCACTCAGAACAGATGTCTGATGAATAGTATTAAGGTGGTGTAGTGGTTTGTGTGTGTGTGTGTTTTCCTGAAAAAATATTATGAAAGTACTAATGTATCCTAGAATTGCTGGGAACTTTAAATCAAAGAAATAATTCCTCTGAGTGTGTGAGGGGTGTGTGTGTGTGTGTGTGTGTGTGTGTGTGTGTGTGTGTGTGTAAAATCTTAAAAGTAGGATGCTATTGTTTTCTAGTCTTTTTTTTTTTTAACAAGGACCATTTTCCCATGGCAAAATTTTATCTACAGA